>NW_026294458.1:17475853-18788353 GCF_007827085.1 Peromyscus californicus insignis | reverse complement strand
TCTCTTACAGTGTGGAACTCGCAAGCACTTTACCCAGCATTTGGCGCATACCACCTGGTCAAGACTTGTCTTAAGTTCACATCATTGCAAAAGTGGCTTTTTGCGTCCTCCCCCGACACCCCCACCATACACACACCACTTTAAAATCTAAGCATAGGCCATTTGCCCAGTGAATTTATGACACAATAATTTGGAAAAAAAAAATTTACATCTGAAGTTTCTTCCTCCTCCTAGCGACACCTGCTTGACACTGTTTCTACACCTCAGGTGAGAAAGGCAGGGTGATTGATTGCCAGCAATTATAAATAACTTGGGGTATGCTCTCTGCACACGACTTCCGTGCCGCTTTCTTTCATGTCACTGTCACAGAATGACTGACAGAACAACTTGCAGGAGGAAACGTGTGTTTGGGCTCATGGCTTATGGGTGTCTCCGTTGGTGGCGGTGGGAGCGGGGAGGTAGGGGGGAGTGGCATGTCATCATGTGAAGGCAGGCTGGAAGCGGGACCAGTCCTTCTGACCTGGTATCTGTCCTACTTTCATTGGTCCCACCCCATCTCTTTAAGATTCCACAGTTTATCATCAGGTCCCTACCTCCTCCACTTCCCAAATAATGCAAGTTAGAGAGTGACTGTCCAACCGATGAGTTTGTCAGAGAACCGGAGTGAGGAGTTGCCTGCAAAGCCGTGGGTGTCTCAAAGGCAGCTGCACCGAAAAGCCCACTTTGGGACCGGTGATGACTCATAAAAGCTGCATCCATGGAGCTTTCTGGTCAACCTGCAGGTAGCCTCTCCTCGGCATGTGTTTCCTCTATGGGGCTGGGGGACATTTCAAAATCAAACCATAACAAATGTCCCTAACCTATTAGCTTTAGTGTGAAAACAGGGGGAGCCTTCGTGACCAACTAATCTCCTGACACTGTTATATACATCCTCTTCTAGCCCATGAGTGAGAGACCCAGTTCTAGGTCGTCTGCGGCAAACCACAGGCTTCTTCACTTTGAGGGCTTGCTCGTGTCCTCAGTGGAGCATGGTACCTTGCCATGAGAAGAGTGGGGATGTGTGCCTTGTTCTAATTGTGTACAACTAATGAAATAAGGGGAAATTAATTTGGAGTGTGTGTGTGTATGTGTGTGCGTGTGTGCGTGTGTGTGTGTGTGTGTGTGTGTGTGTGTGTGTGTGTGTGAATAGAGGTCAGAAGCTGGAGAAATGTGCAGAGAGTACAGAAATGTGTTTCAGAGATGAAGCTCAGGGTATGGAAGAGTTTTGTAAAGGTAAGAACTGCTTTGCCACAATGCGCTGCCTGATGGAAGAGTGAACTCACTGTGGCATGTGTTCAAGATTCTGCTACATCCCCAGCAGGCTCAGGTGACAGAAGAATACCTTCCTGAAAGGACACACCCCACACAGACAATGCACAGCACTAGACACCATGAGGCACTCGATATTCATTTGCACACAAAGCTCATGATCAAGCATTTTGTCTCTTCTTTTCTTTTCTTGGTTTTACACACATATACAAATGCATGCACTCACACACACACACACAGAGAGAAATAGACACACATACACAGAAACACACATACACACACACACACACACACACACACACACACACACATATATATAAACACATACACACATTAAAACAGATACAGACATATACACACAGACACACAGACACACACACACACACACACACACACACACACACACACACACACACACACACATCCTTCCTTTTGACTTTCTTAATGCTCACTTCCAGTAAGTTCTTTCATTTCACCTTGACCAAAGAAATTTTTTAGTACAAAACATGCCATAGACATCACACACACACACACACACACACACACACACACACACACACACACACATCCTACACCTCAATTTGTATTCAGAAAGGATCTCAGGAAAAAGACAGTGCCCTCCCTTAGCGCATTAATTTACTCACTTTATGACAGAGGTGGTCAGTTCGCTGAACAGATCTATTCTGTTGACAAGGGAATCATAGCAATACCTGTTTTGTTTTCTAGCCCTTGTCAAAAGGAGGTTCTCTAAACCCCACACTGTAACAAGTTTATTGAAAGCCTTGGCTTCCTCCCTCCCCAACAATGCCCAGTGCAGTTGTGAATAGAAGGAGTTGTCTCGCCTCATCTGAGACCTAGTGTGTTGCATTATGGTCCAAAGCTCATTTTCAATTCCAAGTTGCAGAACCTGGAGAGAGGGCATTGGAGGAAATGCTGACATCCCTTTAGCTCTGACAACATTATCACACACAGCCATAAATACAGTTCCTGGACCATGCTTTCTAATTCTGAGTTCTCTCGTAGCACCGTCTAAGCAGAAAACAAATAAAATGAAAACTCCACTCTCAAATGCTTTACATTTCTCCGTGTTTCTTGCATAATCTAGTGCAGAAAAAAAGAGAAAAAAATTGAAAGGAGAGAATAGAAAGAATGCAAATACAGAAAAGAAGAAAGCAAGCACCACTCCCAGTCTAATTCTGATTATGATTTTGTGCACTTTACTGAAGCTTGCCTTAATTTTTTAAGAGGTAGGGTAAGCAAGGAGAGACAGGATACATGCTGTGAATGAATAAATTCAAACAAAGACAGTGATCTGCAAGTCAGGAATGTCCATTCCAGCACAGTTTTACCCATTAGTTAGCTCCATGATCAGAAGAACCTCCCACATCTCCCTGTCCTTGTGTAAATGAAATAGAATAAGATGCCATCCTCAAGGTGTGACGCTCTAAGACTGTATCTCTGACACGTGAAGACAGATAAAGCAATGTTGTGCTCCTACACATTTTTAACACATTTTGTCTGTTTATTTCTCCCAGTCTAGCCTTGTCACAGCTTGACACTTCATAGTTAGACTCCCCTCCCTGCCATATCCGCCCTCCAGATCTTTGCTCTAAAAGAATTAGCTTGAAACCAAAGCAAATAGAATCTACAAGTGCATTAAGCCCCCCCTCCTTGGCACATCCTGGCTAATTGCCTCTTAATTCTGCGGGGTGGGGGGGAGCAGGGATGAAGGAAGTACGCCGCTGATAATCGCTTTGCAGATCAACCCTGGGACTTGCTTATGCAGCCTCAGGTTCTTAGCAGGTGTGTCAGACTCCAGCCATCTTCCTCTCTGTAAGATGAGAAAAAACTAAAGGTACCCAAAGAAAGACTCCAGGGAGTATTAACAAGAGGCTACAAAACAGTTGTAAATGTTTGGTCCTAAAATTCAGAGCAAAGGTTAGTGTTCTGAAGCCCAAATACAAGGTGGATGTATTTACGGGATGGAGGCACAGAGAAATGTGATTTTTTTTAAAGAGTAAAACCTAAAAGAGTATTTTATTTCTTTCCAAACATGATAGGGCAGAAATCCAATCCTGACAATCTGGACTGTGGTTTGTGTATTTTGAGAAGAACGATTGAAAAAAAAATCTGAGGAGCTAATTGATAGTACTCTGGTTTACAAGGAAAGAAAAACCATTTTACAATAAATAATACCTGAGTGGGTCAATTTACCAATGATCAAAAGTAGATGCAATATTAAGGATACAACCAGGAACAAAAATCATACCTGTTAAGGAAAAGAGGAAGAAGTCCTGAACTATCACATCAAGGTTGTCATCTTACCGATGCAGATGTGAGGAGAGCAGAGTTTCCTGTGGGGACACAGGGAGCTGACAGGTTTTTCTGTGTTTTTTTTTTTTTTTCCCTGATACACACATCAATAAGAGCCTGTTTTGCAACTTTTTGGAGTGTGGGAGCACAGATGTCTATTCACTCTAGATAGGGCACCAACAGTTGACTACCCAACTCTAACGTGGTGAATCAATGAGTTTATTGGGGTACTTGAACATAAACGAGGGGTTGCATACAAAGCCATGGGTGCCTCAAAGGCAGTTACATCACCAGAAAGCCCACCTTGATATTGGTGACGTCTCATGAAAACTACATCCATGGAGTTTTCTGGTCAACTTGCAGGAATTTCCCCCCAGCACGTGTCTCCCACATTTGTAATGTTAGGAGGGAATCTGTGGGGACCCACAGAGGCTCCCTAGTAAGGCCTTACTCAAAATCAGAAAGTCTGAGCTTGCTTTACCCAGCAGGGCTGCATAATAGGATGATTTGGCTAAAGGCGTGGTTACCAGGTGTTTTGAAGGGTCTACACTTGGTCATATGTTGTGCTTTGATCTTGAAAGGGGGAAGTCTTTTGCCTCTCCTCTTGCCCATGTATTAAAAAGTCCATTAGAAATAAATTTGAGGTGGCTAGATATTGACCCAGGGCCCTCCTGAAGATTTCCTGTGTCTCTGTCTTTTTCTTTATCTATATTTCTATCTAGCATTTCTCAATTCCTCACTCTCCTCTTCAAGGAACCCTTCCATCGGTTGGGGCTGAACCAGACCAACACTGGTCCCTGGCAGGAATCCTAGGAATCATGCAGTTTTCAGAGCTTCTTGAAATCTCAGGAAACTTCCTTCTCCATTGAGGAAGGAATGTTTCATTTGAAATCAGTAACTACATGACAGAACGAAATAATATGAGGTCCTATACACCAGGTATCAACAATCACTCAGTCAATATACACTTCAAATTTATAAGTAAGCAAATAGCAAAATCTATGTAGTCATAACTAGTCTGGAACTGGCTATGTAGACCAGGCTGCCCTGAAACTCACAGAAATCCACCTGCCTCTACCTCCTAAGGACTGAAATTTAAGCCATGGGCTACCATGTCTGGCTAAATACAGCATTTTTAAACAGCATTCTTTTTTATGGTTTCTTCATCTCAACAAATGTTTATTGAGCCTGTATCATACACAAGGTCCTTACTTGACACCGAGGACGCAAAGGGGAAAAAAGAAAAGATTTGCATCTTCCCAGATGTTACATGCCAAGTCAGTTACATCTCAATCATGAACTGGGTGTATTTTACCATGATCGTCTCTCTCTCTCTCTGTAACACGGTCCTCTAGAAAAGCCAGACCAATAACACAGATCTCCACGAAGAGATTATTTCAAGAAATTGGTTCATCGGTTGTGAGGAATGATTAGTCCAACCTGCTGTGCAGGAACGTCTGGAACTACTGGGGCAGAGGCAGGCTGGAAACTCAAGCCAGACTTGACGCTGTGGGATCCTTTCTGCAAACCTCAGGCTCTGTCCTCGGGATCTCTCAGCGGACTGGATATGACCCATCTACGCTGTGTAGGTCCAGCTCCTGATACTGTGAGCAGCACTCCTAAATGGAATTACATATCTAAGTAGAGTGTCATGAAAATTTTGACAATAAATGATTTCTGCGTATGCAACAACCAAAAAATAGTTAAAATCAAACACACGGCGAATCCCAGGTGTTTTTGATAGCGTTCTCCTGGGTTCCCATGCAACTTCATTTCAGCCTTGGTTCCGAACACATAAAAACGCTATATACTGAGCATGCTTTCACATCTAGCTACACAGACAAACTGCCTGAAACTCCCTGGCTCGGATTTAAAGCCATTGCCTAGAGATCTGTCCATCAACAGGTGAGTACGTAATGAGCACGCGATAGTTATAACAGAGTTTTATTTGGCTTCAAAGAAAAATTAAATCATGAAATTTGCAGGAAAATGGATCGATCTGGGAAATATTATGTTACATGAGATAACCCAGACGCTGCCAGGAAGACAAATGTCTCATCTTCTCTTCCGTATACAGATCACAGTTCATTGTCTTTATGTGTTTGGCTGTAACATGTGTGGGTTGGGTATAGTCCGTGAAACTAGAAAGGGGACTGCAAGGGACTACAAGAGGCAAAAAAAAAAAAAAAAAAAAAAAAAGGGGGCCTCTGCAAAGGTTAGGAAGATAGATAGACCTTGGCGCACACACCCGGACTCAGAACTGCAACCACTGCATATTATGAACTGTGATGTTCTTACTGCACACTCAATTATCTGCTCTTACAGGAACACAATGGTTTTGTTACAAAAAATAAAGTCTTCTTAATATTTTCCCACCGTTATCCCTCAGCGTGTAAATGTCAAATTCATGTATCTTTGGGTTGGATTGTACTAGAATGTTTAATTTCAGAAATTGCTGTTTGAATGGCTGACTTGAGTTTCATTAAAAAAAAAATCTTGAAATGAATTTTGCCTTGGGATTAAGGCAGAACTTCCAACAATTTCTAAAATGTCCCTAAACACACTTCTCCTGTGTTTTTTATTTAATCAGAGTATAAATATTTATTTATTATGAACAATAAAATATTTATTCTCAGCATTGATGATTATAAAATCAAAATATCAATCAACTGTGATAAAGAACTTGCAGAATCAAATATTCAGCCAAGATTTATGTAGAAACCAACAAGCACAGCCGACTCATTAGTATGAAAATTTGTTTTCCATTTTTAATAAATGGTACAATTATATGGATACTAATGCGTTGCCTTAGAAGAAATTTCCTGGCAATTTATTATCAATACATGTTTGACTTCCCTATTTTATATACCTGAGCTCATGAAAAAATGTCTTGAGTGAAAGGAGATCATGGTGGAAATGTTTGAGGAAGCCTTCACCTAAAGTAATTGCTTTAATATCAATTTATTGTAGGCGTTAACTATATTTACAAAATGCACATGCCACAAACACCTAGATTAATATTTGACCAACTACCTGGGCTGAGATTAGTCAAACTGGCACTGGCCACTTGCAACCACCGTACTATTTACTCAAGAAACATTTATTGACTGTTTGTCTTATGCCAAGCACTGGGATGGTCATCCACACACCCTGTCCCCTAAAGGAAAGGTAGACCTACTTCATTTACTGAAACATAGGGCTCTGCAGTCATAACAGAGAGAGCACCTGCTCTCTGCAGATTAGGAAGAACATATAATCTTTCAGGTCAAGAAACAGAGAAAGCTGAACACACACACACACACACACACACACACACACACACACACACACACACACACACAATCGACCTTGTCCTTGAGAAATGGGGAAAATTGGAGCAAGGGACATAGGAGAGTGGCTGCTGTTCTTAAGGGGAGCGGGTGGTACAAGTAAAAGTGTGGAGTCAGGAAAATGTGTGGCGAATATAGGAACACTGAATGGCACAGTGTGTCTGGAAATACAGAGCATTCATCAAAACCGCTTCTCTTTAGCCAGTGATTACTCCATAGTTAATCAAGTACCCATTCCAAATGCAGCAGCACACTTGCAGACGAAACAGAGAGAGCCAGAGATTCTTCCAGAGTCACACAGAAACCCCTGAGAGTGCTCCCCACTCAGGCTTTCCTCTGGGATTTTCAGACTGAGCTTTGCCACCTCTGAGGAGGGAGCGAGCTGGTTTCTGCTATTTTGTGGCAACTAGCTTTTTTTATTATTGTTTTGGGACTTCTTTATTTTATTTTATGTGCATTAGTGTTTTTTTTCCCTACATGTATGTGTGTGTGTGACATTCCAGAAGAAGGTATTGGGCTCCCAAGAACTGTAGTTACCGATGCTTGTGAAACACTCTGTGGGTGCTGGGAATCAAACCCAGATCCTCTGGAAGAGCAACAAGTTCTCTAAATCACTGAGCTATCTCTCCAGCCCCCACTTTACCTTTGAAAAAGATCTGTTATCCTCTCATAAAGGGAAGAAGTTGATGAGGTCTTGACTTTCAATGAACACTTGGCTATTGATTCTTCAAACAAGATGCTCTGTGATTTGTGTGCCACAAAATTAAAACCTGACTGCTTTTGCCATCCAACCGTGAGTGTATTCTGTGTTTTAGTGTGTTTAATATACATGTGCAATGATTAAATTGCTGTGCTCAGGGGAATTATGTGTGCAGAGAAAATACAGGAATGACATCTAGGTAAAACTCACATAGACATCTATGATTTTGTAGTTCTCTATTTTGTATATTCTTTTTCAACAACCTTGTCTCAATGCCTCACGTCATACTGCAATTTCACAGACTAGCTATTGTTTAGCAAACGGCTAGAAAGTCGACTAGTTCTGCCTACTCTGTGACCGGCTCCTGCCATGCTTGCCTTAAACTCAGTCATCCTTTTGCTCACATCTGAATCCATATTTTAATGTCAGAATGAGACAGTTATGAGTTTTCATTGAGACCCAACACTTTTATGATATTCAAAACAATGAGCCTGGCTTTGAGCTTGGCGTAATTAAAAAACAAGATAAAGGTATTAGAGATGTCAGACATTTTCCAGAAAGATCTTTTTTTCAGGTTTATAGCACCATGAATTGAACAGAAGCAAATTGCATACTTCTTTTCTCATCTGCATCCTGCTTTCACTGAACGAAAGGGAAGCTGAGACCTCAACCAGGACGTGATATCATCAAGTGCCTGGCTTCATATCTCCCCATAAAGTGCATTACTTTAATTAAATCTATCAAAGAGGCTAATAAAAGGGAGACTGGGGAGAAATGATGTTATTGATCAGAGATATTACATAAATGGTTGTCACTAGGGGTGAACATTAACAGACATGTGGAGCACTCAAAGGCCACCAGAGTTCAACTTTCTCCATGACGAGCTACACATTTGTCTCATGGTGATGCTCTTCAGTTCTCTTCCAAAGATGAGTGTGTCTAGAGGCTCGGAAGCAGATTACCTCACATTTACACAATGCTTTAGATTAATGGTGCACCATCCTGTTTTAGTGCTAAGCCCCACTACAATTTTGTAAGACAGGCAATCTGTACATTTATAAACTTCTGGGATGACATTTTGGAGATCAGAGTTCATCCACTCCATATTACATCAGTATACATGTGTTAGTTGCTGTTTTATCTACTTGACACATGCTACAGTCATCTGGGAAGAGGGAACCTCAGTTGAAAAAAAAATGCCTATATCAAATTGGCTTGTGGGCAGTCTGTGGGTCATTGATGATTGGTTTGGGAGTGCCCAGCCCACTGAGGGTGGTACCATTCCTAAACAGGTCATCCTGGAGTGTATAAGAAGCAAGATAAGTGAGCCATGGAGAGCAAAGTTGTTTTCCTCCAAGGTTCTTGCCTCTGTTCCTGGTTGAGTTCCTGCCTTGACTTCCCTCAGTGACCTGAGATGTGTACGCAAAATTAAACCTCTCCTCCCCAAGTTGCTTTTGGTTATGGCGTTTTATCACAGCCTCAGAAAGCAGACTAGATCAGCATCTGAACAGGAAGAGGCCCTGGAGGATGCCTGTGAGCACCTCAGGAGGACAGATGCAGAGACAGATGTGATGGAGATAAATGGTTACACAATAAGGCTAATGGCCTTTTAAGACGAATGTCTGATCTAAGAGTGTATGACAGTCTCCTAAGAAGGAACAAGAGTCACTTTACCAGATTCCACCTTATTCTTGTGTCTTATGTGAGGGGACCTGCCTAAATGTCCCACGAAGGCAGCTGCAGCACGGGGAGCCCACTGTTAAGGCTAGTCTCACTGTCCTTGTGCCACCTGAGATTTTCTGTTTCCGAAATAATGTTTTTGCTAAGTACCTGTTGCCCACTTTCCACATGCCAGTTACAGCATCATTTAAGGACCAAGAGATGCCTATAGCTTTTCCAGTTACACTTTGTGATACCGCCCCATCCCGGAAGGCAAGACACCTCCCTCCCTCTGGGGTCGCACCCCCACCCATCCCACGCTGGCCCCCGAGGGCGCTAGGCCTTTTGTGTGATTTCCCCCCTCTTACACCTCCAGCTCCCACCTGGCATGAGGCTGCGTCTTTCCTCCCTGTCTCAGACTTGTCTCAGGTTGTCCCTGAGCCCCTGATGATGGGACCTGAAGGCCCAAACCTGAACTTCGACCTCTGTCTGCTTGAGGAGAAGTCTATGGTCTTCAGCACTGCACTGTGTGTACTGTCCTCCTGTTCATCTCCTGGAAAGCGTGATGACACAGTGAATGGGCCACGTGGGAGGGGGTGTGACTGTGTAGAGGAAAGGCGTTGGGTTTGGTCATTTGGTGGTTGTATGAGTTGGAAGTTCCTTGGTCTCTCTCAGTCTCGCTTTTCCTCCTCTGCAACGTGGGCATTACTCCTTCTTCCTACCTATGGAGTTATTAAAGACATAGACAAAGATGGAGGGTAGGAGACAAGACTTAAAAGGATGAGAGATTGGTGGCTTTCTTAATTCCATGTCTCCTTTAATTTTTGTTTTTAAAAGATTATTTATCAGTATGTGTGTGTGTTTGTGTCTCTCTGTGTGTGCATGTGTGTGTATGTCTGTTTGTGTGTGTCTATGTGTGTGTGTATGTTTGTGTTCTGTGTCTATGTGTCTTGTGTGTATGTGTGTGTGTGTGTGTGTGTGTGTGTGTGTGTGTGTGTGTGTGTGTGAGTGTGCGCACAGCACATATATGGAGGTCTGGGACACCTTTGTGAAGTTGGGTTTTGCTTTCCACATTTATCTGGGTTCCAGGAATGAACTCAGGCCAACAGGCTTGTGTGGCATCTCACTGACCTATCATGTATTTTTATTGTGATTCAGGAATTGACGGGTTGAAGGCAAGCACTCTATGGAAGACAGGGAACATGTATCCCTTTCTCAAATGCTCCACACTGCTGTGTGTCTGCAGGAAGAATGGGTACCCAATAGCACCTGAATAGCTGATCTGTAAAGACTTTGGTAACCTTGTCACATTGAAATGAGATCACCACTTAAGTCAGTTCCTGGGAACTTCTAGGAAACACTGCTTATGGGGCACACCTCTCTGAGTCATTACCTGACTTATAACACTGTTGAAAGCAAAATAAAGAAAAAAAAAGTGACCTTACTGCTGGCCTCCAAGAAGACCTTGGTCAATTTAGCACCTTTCAAAAGCTGAAATTCACTCCTCTATTGTTTACTTACTTTTTTTCCTCTCTCTCTAAATTAAAAAAAAATATGTAGCCTGTTCAAAATTAAAAGTTTACTTACCATAGACATCTCACTGTGGAAATGCAATTCAGCAAGCATTTGAAGCTACAGGTTGTAGGTGCTGTTGTGTGTCGTGCCTGTGAGACACAGTCCTTGCCTGCAGAGAAATAATAATTCCCACAGGAACAGTGCTAACACAGGTAGATTTTCAGAGATGGAAAATGCTTAAGACAAATGGACCAAAACCAGATGTCTGTATAAAAAAAATAAGTTGTCATTTTTATGTGTTTGGATTAGGAGAGGTGGACCCTTTCTGGGAAGGCTTTGGAAGTGAAGCAAGGAGCCATCATTTGTTTTAGGAGCTGTCAATGCGTCAGTGAACACAGAATTGTAATATGATAGGAAGATAAAGCATTTGAACCTAGAGCCATAATAGGGTCCTTTTAATTTTGAAAATTTTGTTACCAGCAACAAAACAAATTAAAATAAACAACTGAAACAAAAGTTGTAAGCAGAGAAGCCTACTGGCTCATTTAACTGCAAAGTTGAAGTAGTGTCTCTGCCCATGGGTGCCCAGGTATGCAAACAGTGTTACCAGCCACTTCTCTGGCTCCATACCTATGTAGCATTAGATGCCTGCCTACAGATCTAGGCTTACATGGGCTCCAGAGAATAGGGGCCCAAAGAAAGATCCTTTGGAAAGGCACCACAGGGAGATATGACAGACTCAGCTTAGCTTATGTGCTCATCCCTGAAAAGTTCATGTGGCCAAAAAGCAGAAATGGGATCAGGTTCTTTGCAACCTCTGAGGTGGAAAAAAAAAAAAAAAAGAACCCAATGACAACATCTTCTTTAACCACGTGAACTGAGTGAGCTACATCACAAGAATGGTGTGGTTTCTCAAAGTAAGAGACTATGGGCAGGCTCCAGTGCACACACACAGGGGTATGCACATGCACACAAGCAAATGCTCACACACATGCGTGCACACACACTCACACACACAGACACAAAACAGCCTTCAGCTTGACAGCACATTCTCAGTCTGAGCTGCGATGCCCTTTTCTTACACTTTGTTTCTTTAAATTTGCTTTTATTCATTTATTTTATGGGCAGTTGATGTGTAAGTCAGGACTCCTACTGTTCAGTGTATTCCACAGAAGTCTCCCCACCGCTCAACAAGCCAGCAGGCTACTTTCTGAAAAATAAGTTACAAGGTTTTTTGTTTGTAATGGAAATAAAAAGGAGGGATTTGATCTTACTGTCTACATGTTTATTTCCATCGCATAGAATTGTGTTAGTCTAGCCAGGCATGGTGGCACACACCTTTAATTTTAGCACTCAGGAGGCAGAGGCAGGCAGGTCTCTGTAATAAAACCCTGTCTCAAAATCAAAACAAACAAGCAAACAAATGAAGAAGTGTTAGTGATCTTCAAAGCTTCGAAAACAAACATTTCCTTACAGCTATACTCTCCGCCAACGTATTTCCAACAATAAACAACTCATTTGATATGCAGGAAACTCTAGAGACGGGCCAACTTTCTCTCTTGATAATTTCTGCCCACACTATAAAGACAATTTACTGTGTCTTTTTACCCAGTGTCTCTTCACTTGGATCCTGAAACCCACAAACTATCTGTGACTGCTCACATTCCATGTGCAGGAATGCCAAGCTTTACCTGCAAATCCCTTAGCAAATTCAAAGCCTCGTGAATGAGCACACTGCTGATACTGTAGTCCCCAACTCAAGTGCCATTTAGGCTCACCAGTCACGTTCTGCTCTGGGTGAGTATTGCTGATTGCAAAGGTATAGACAAGTCCTTGCATCTGCTTCCCGAACAGCTCTTTGTCTTCAGAGATCTTCCTGCTGTCAAGCACACAGGAAGTTTTAAAATATGCCCTACCCTGTTTACATGGTTATCGTACACCTCTTGCTGCAGTTTAAATACTTCTCTTGCTTTTGTATTTATTGTGGATTAATGATGGTTGCAAAGTGGCTGAAAACCTGGCACACATAACATATAAATATATATATATATATATATATGTTTATATATATATGTTTATATGTATGTATGCTAATATATATTAGAATATAAAAAATAATCAACATTTGTTTTGTGTTCGTCCTACAACGAAATAAAACAGCCAATGTCCTCTGTTGATGGTGGTTCCAGTTGACATATTTTTATGGTGCTTGTAACTTTGAAAATGTGCATGGATGCCCTTGAGTTGTAGGATGTTGGAGGGCTGGGAGAGTTTTGTCATCCAGTTTAATACCTTTACCTTTCAGGAGGGAAACCTGAGTCCAAGAGACTAGAGTACTACATTGCTAATGATACAGGCAAAAATTTCTTCAGAATGTAAATGTAAATAACATGTGGACATTTTTCAAATTTCTTTGAGCCTGTCTTGTCAATATTTTAAACACACATATGTATAATTTTAATTGGCACATTATAATAATTGTATACACTTATAGGTGTAGTATGATGTTTCAATACATACACATTGTGGAATGCTCAGGTTCAGATAATGGGCGTTTCACCATCTTAAATGCTCACCAACTTTAAATTCACATCTTGTTCTCAACAGCACAGCATCTCCTCTAAGCCCCTGTGGTAGTTTGAATGTAATTGACCCCCATAAGCTCATGGGGAGTGGCACTATTAGGAGATGTGGCTTTATTGGAGTAGATATGGCCTTGCTGGAGGAAGTGTGTCACTGTGGGGATGGGCTTTGAGGTCTCATAGATGATCAAGTCATGCCCAGTGTTTCAGTTCACTTCCTGTTGCCTTCAGATCAAGATGTAGAATTCTCAGCTCCTTCTCCAGCACCACGTCTGTTGTGCGCTACCATGTCTCACCATGAGGATAATGGACTAAAACTCTGAACTGTAAGCCACCCCAATTAAATGTTTTCCTTTATAAGAGTTACCGTGGACATGGTATCTCATCACAGCCCTCGAAGAAAGTCAATCTTGAGTAATCCATGGGAGCTGGAGCAGAAACCCATTCAGGGATACAGGAAGTGATGTAGATTCTTGAGTGTTCTTTCAAGGCTTTGGATAAGTGAGAAAAAGCAAAAAAAAAACAAAAACAAAAAAAAAAAATCCTGAAGAGATCAAGAGCTGTGAAAGAGAAGAGGGGAGATGTTTGGTGCAGGGTGAGAAGTTTAAGGGCTCTAAAAGTGCTGATACTGTGAGAAGTCAAAAAATGAAACCAACTACGCGTGGTGGTTTGAATAAGAATGGTCACTATAGGCTCACAGATTTGAATGCTTGTTCATCAGGAAATGGCACTACTTGAGAGGGATTAGGAGGTGTGGCCTTGTTGGAGTAGGTGTGACCTTGTTGGAGGAAGATGTCACTGGGGGTGGACTGTGGGGTTTCAAAACCCCAAACCAGTCCCAGTGTCTCCTGTGGCTCTCGGCGACTTCTCCATCACCATGTCTTCCTGCATGCTGTCATATTTCCTGACATGATGAAAATGGACTAAATGCTTTCTTTCCTAAGAGTTGCTGTGGTCATGTGTCCCTTCACAGCAGTAGAACACTGACTACGACAAACCACTTTCCCCTTTACTCTCAGAATCAGTCACTATTTTGCAATGTGAACACAAACGAATTAGAAACAGTTATTTCCAACACTACCCAACATTCCAGATACCATTCAGTAAATGGTACTGTGCAGACTCCTGCTTTCCCATCCTTTAGTTGAGATATCCCTAATGTCCGTGGAAAGTGGAATCTAATACAGAAATTGAGAGTCAAACAGCCTCTTGTGGTTTGAAGGTGAAATGTGAGCCTTACTACCCAGTCTGCGTTACTGTTTTGGAAGGGTGTGGAATTGTTCTGAGGTGGAGCCTTGCTGGAGGAAGTGAGTCTCCAGGGGTGGGTCTTTTGTAGTCAGACTCTGTTTCCTGTCTATTCTGTGCGTGCGTCCTGAAGATGGAGGTGATGCAGTGAGATGCCACGTCTCTGCTGCCAAGCCCTCCCAGCATACAGGACTGTATCCTTTAAAGTCAAAATAAGCCCTTCCTCTCTTAAGTTAGTACTTGCCAAGCATTTAGTCATAGCACAAGAAAAACAACTAATCTGCCCAACAGTGGTGGCACACGCCTTTCATTCCAGCACTCGGAAGGCAGAGGCAGGCAGATCTCTGTGAGTTCAAGGCCAGCCTGGTCTACAGAGTAAGTTCCAGGACAGCCAGGGCTACACATAAAAAAAAAAAAATCAAAACCCAGAATGAATCTCAAAGAAAAATCTGCTTCTTGAGCCACTTATTCCTTACAAAGAGTTGAACCCAGGACCTCAAGCATGTTCTGCAATTGAGGCCCAGCTGGTCTGTTTGTTTCTGGAGACTGGGTCTGGCCTCAAACTCCTGATTCTGCGATGTCCACCTCCTGAGCACTAGAATTATAGACATGTGCTGCCACGTCTAGCCATCTTTTTAGTTTTGTCACTACCACAGAACTGGGCAGCCTGCTCTTTGTCAACCAGTTCTGTGGACAGTGCAGAGATCCGCAGACTGAAGTCTCCAAGCGTCGGAGCTGACAGCAGCTACTCTGTTTTTGCAGCTTCTCTCTCTGTCTCTCTCTCCCTGTGTGTCTCTCTGCTTCTGTCTCTCTGTCTCTGTCTCTCTGTCTCTGTCTCTCTCTCCCTGTGTGTCTCTCTGCTTCTGTCTCTCTCTGTGTCTGTCGGTCTGTCTGTCTGTCTCTGTCTCTGTCTCTGTGTGTGTGTGTGTGTGTGTGTGTGTGTGTGTGTGTGTGTGTGTATTAGATGCAAGCCTTACTAGAAAACTGGATGGCACTCTATTGGGACAATGAAAGCAAGTTGAAAAGTGAAAGGTTGGCAATTCTAGCCCAGCTCTGTGCACCAGCTCTAGCTCCTTTGTAAGACTGGAAACTTTCTGTATTTTTCCTGTTTGCTAATGTCTGTTCCTTATTCTGATTGTAGTGAAGCTCTTTAAACTGGAGGCCAGGTGGCTAGCCTAAAGGCGAGAATGGAAAGTCACAACAGCAGTTCTTTAGAAATGAGGAGACAGTAGATTCTGTTCTCTAAGGATGCAGACAAGGAAGACAGAAAGATCTCCATTCTCAGTAATGGCACCAGAACTGAATTTTAGAAAATGCACACAGGAGATGGGGTGGGGGGAGGCAACCACATTCTGGCTGCCTCTCCCCAGCCACTCTGGTCACGTCAGTACATGCAGGTGTTGCTGACCATGTGCATCAAACCTAGAATGAGCCGATTGGAAACAGTGGGGAGCACCCAGTACCCTTGAGTCCTACAACCAGTGCATATGAGCAACAGAAAGATCAGGGAAAGCAGTCTTGTGGGAGAAGAAAAAGAGGACTTGAAACCTTCTTGTAGAGATTAAATTAATTCAGAAGGTGGGCTTTTCTGCAGCTCAGCACTGTAAAGATTTTAAAACTCAGATCTTGGAGAGAAGAGATTGAAGGTAAGAAACTATTTCATGTACACAGTCACATCTGTATATATTTGACTACACATTTCATTGCTGAATGTATTTTTCTTGATTCATGAGTAAAATTAGGTATTTTCCCTTTAATGCATCTCGGTCGCCTCTGGGATGTCAGGGGAAACAAAACAAAGCAAAACATTCACTTGATTTTCAAAACATAATTAGCAAACTGGATATCTATACAAAAGTGATTTTGTCCCTCAGCAAAGGAGTGCAGTCAGCAGATAATTCACTCTTGTGTCCTTTCATTAGCTAACTCCCCCTTGGGGCAATTTAGAGGTGAAAGCCCGACTCATCTACTTTCTCGGCTTCTGATAGAATTGGCTGCAATTCACAAGGGGAGTAAAATTAAAAAAAAAAAATGAAAACCACAACTAAATGAAAAAAGCCATGTCTCCTCTTCCCAAACTAACCCTGTAATGGCAGTCGATAGCATTTTGTTGAGTGACTCATAAAACACTCATTTTGTATATAGACTGTTCCCCTCCTCAGCAGCCCTGTGATTTAGAGTGAAGCCCTGTTTAACAAGAAAGAAATCCGCTTTGAGAAGTTAACTAATTTTTCCAAGTCACAAAGTTATTAAAAAGCAGTGTTTGTACCTCTAACACCCATGGCTCTCCTGTTCTACTTTTTGGTTTTAAAACAGCTCTTCCCATGGGATAAAATATCCCAACCATCATTGTGTCTCCTGGGACAAAGACAGTCTAATAGAAAATGCAAATTCTTCAATCTGCCAGGGGCAAAACGTGACCTCATTGCTATAATGGTTTTCATAATTTTTAATGCCGTAAAAATCTCACTCACAGCCTACTTATAAAAACACACTTTATTAATACATTTATTTGGTAATGCATCCAAATGCATAACATTTGGTTATTACAAAGAATTGAGTTATCGTTATAATTATGAATATTTGATATTAAGGGCAACAATACATTTAAAATGGGCTCTACTTTTAATGAAATGTAAAACATTCAAATATTATTTGATACATGTCTAAAAAGAAATTATTTTAGAGTCCTTCCTTGAGTTAGGACTTGGGTAAGACACCCAAGAACCAGAAACGAGGGGATGGGAAAGAGACTCAACTTTTAGGAGTTATGTGTAAAAGAACACAGCATGATCACAAATCACCTCAGAAATGGAAGCATCTGGGGAAGGGCAGAATTTTATGGGAGTTTGAGAGGGATGACAGTTCTGGCTGGTTGGTGGGGTGGGAATCTTGATAGACTTTGGGAAAGAGGTGGCTTTTCAGGGATGGTTGGAATAATGCATGCTGTTTTAGAGAGACTGGCTTTTCAGATGGAGGGGACAATGGTGATGGAGGAGGCAAAGAGCAAATGATGGAGTTAAAGGATGGGAGAAAAGCTGAGGAGCAGAGTCAGGTGAGCAGAACTGGAAAAAATGGCCCCCATGCTGTAGGTAATGAGGCCACCAAAACGTTGTGGGACAGTGAAGTGATGCTGTTCTTCTTTTGAACTAGCCGAGGACAAACCCCGTGGGCTGGCTCCAAGAGGGAGAGTGGAGCTCAGAAAGAACGGCAGGACTCTAAGGAGGGGGCATTGTCCTGGGAAAGAATTCTTGAGCAGGAAAACGATTAGGTCTTGAAACAGAGACCCTAATGCAATGGACTCCAAAGAATAAAACTCTGCACAGAGATCTCGTGCTGGGGAAGGAAAAGATTAAACCTGGGACAGAGGAGAAAGTTGACTCCCAGGAAGAGATTTCACACAGTTTTAACAGCTTGCCTAACAGTTAAATGAACATATGCCTACTGCCTGGATTTTGTTTCATCTTTTCCATAAAACTGTAGCTGTTATGGGGAAGACAGAGAGAAACTAAGTCTCTCTCTCTCTGGTTAAGCAAAACTGTAAGTCCTAAGTTCTTTGAACACTGGGAAACTTAGGTGGTGTGTTCATGCACCTAAGTGCCCAGTAGCAGTCTGAGGCTACATGGTAGAAAGAGGAGGACACAGAGATATCCTTGGGTGATACCCTCAGTAATGTCTCCCCAAATTCATGTCCTCTTGAGACCCATGAATGTGGCTTTCTTTGGCGATAAGATCTTTGCAGATCTCAAGTTAAGGTTAGGTTATCCTAATCTAATGCCTGGTACTCTAAGAAGGAGAGAAGGATTTGGACATATGGAAATACACATCCCTACAGTCCCAGCCCCTCCCCCCTAAACCCCAAGTGAATGATATGGCTGCAAGTTGAGGTGCACCACGGATTTCCAACAGATATAAGAAGTCAGGAAGAGGCAGAGAGTGCTGTTTTTCTAGAACTTTTAGAAAGAGCATGGCCCAGTGGGCAGGTTGATTTGGACTTCTGGCCTTCAGAGCTGTGGGAATTATTTTGGTTGTTTCAGGCCATCAATTTTGTGGCCATTTTGTTAAGTAGCTCTAGGAAAGGAACACACCTACTGTCTTAGTGAGGGTTTCAATTGCTTCAATGAAATACCATGAGAAAAGCAAGTTGAGGAGGAAAGGGTTTATTTGGCTTGTACTTCCACATCTTAGTCCATCATTGAAGGAAGTCAGGACAGGAACTCAAGCAGGGAAGGGACCTGGAGGCAGGAGCTGATGCAGAGGCCATTGAGGGATGCTGCTTTCTGGCTTGCTCCTCATGGCTTGCTCAGCCTGCTTTCTTATGGAACCCAGGACCACCAGCCCAGGGGTAGAACCACCCACAATGGGCTTGACCCTCCTCCCCAGTCAATCACTAATTAAGAAAATGTCTTACAGACAGATTTTATGGAAGCATTTTCTCAAATGAAGTTCCCTCCTTTCAGATAACTCTAGCTTGTGTCAAGCTGACATAAGACTAGGCAGCACGTTCGCACAGTCTGAGAAAGATGGGATGGCTGCTCTCACCCCAAGGGACAAAGAGTCACACCACGTCAGTATTCCCAAGTCCACACTTCGTAAGAAATATTCTCCAGGGGCCTCTGTGGAGAGAATTAAGGAGCTGTTGCTAATTCACGAGTCTCACGAACTTACCAGTGGAGATTCTGAACAATCACATACGCAACTGGATCACAGAGACCAGCAAGGAGACAGAGAGCTGGGGACAGGAAATGACTACGACGACTCTCTGCATCGTAAAGTGGCAGCACTGAGCTTGAACCTCTTCAGTTCTGTTGTTGGTCTTTCGAGACAGGGTTTCTCTGTGTAGCCCTGGCTGTCCTGGAACTCACTCTGTAGACCAGGCTGGCCTTGAACTCACAGTGACCCACCTGCCTCTGCCTCCCGAGTGCCGGGAATTAAAGGCATGCGCCACCATTACCCGGCTTCCTCTCCAGTTCTGACCCCAGATTGTTACAGGACAGCAAAAAATAAGGAGCCAGATGTGGTACACACACCGGTAATACACACCAGTGGTGTTCTACCACTGTGGAAATGGAGGCTGAAGACCAGGAATTCCAAGTCATTCTGATCTTGGACCATATGAGTTTTTTTTTTTTTTTTTATGTTGTTGTTTGTTTGCTTGTTTTCTTTTGTTTAAAAAAAATAGCACCATGGAATGAAAGAAGAGGCTTTTGAAAGGAGGGCTGGGTTTTCCCAGGATTCATCCGTTTTTTAAACACTGCTTGAAACGGCAACATGATAATCAGCTTGCTGTTTCCCTATTCTCTAGCCCCTCACTCTGCCCTAGTGTCTGAAAGTGCTGTCCTGTTTCTTTTAGATCTCGAAAGAATGACCGCGATGATCTCATTGCTTTGTCCATTTTAATCTTATCTGCAAAAAAAAAAAAATTGAAACTTCGAATAAGTAGGTCACCACAAGTTCAGAACAAATGTGTCAAATGTCTCTGACGCCCCTGCCTAGAGTGGAGACAAAGGAGATAATTCTTCCAGGAAGGCATTTGATACTCGGGACTCGTCACACAATGATACTGCACCTTGGCTGCGCTGGGAAACCAGGCAGGTCTTTTATTTCCACTTTGAAAAGAAGAGCTAAACTATGAACCACTCCCAGAAAAGATAATCTGGTTGCCCACATATTACTTAAGTCTTTGGTCAAGGGCTATGTTTGCTGGCTTGTAGCTCCTAGGATGTTGTGGAAAAGCTATCACTTGCCCACTTGGTAAATCCAGAGAGCCCTGGAGTAAGCTCCTGTCAGACTATATAATCTTGGGGCCCACAAAGTTTGATTGATACTATTCTAAATAAATGAGTGAATAATCGTGTGTGTGTGTGTGTGTGTGTGTGTGTGTGTGTGTGTGTGTGTAAACTTATAGACAAGCCAGTTGACATACACACACAATGTTAATTTCCCAAGGATCTGAGCCAGGTTTAGATCTGAGATTCCTGCATAATGGTGAGTATATCCTGCTCTGCTCTGGAGCATTTCACTGAAAAACTGAAACCATGGCAGATTTCTCTAAACCAGAAGAATTTAGCCTAATGGTGGAGGGCTTAGTTTCCTGGGTTCAACTTGTGTCTCCATCAGTTTCCAGACTGTGGCTTGACAGTACTCACGTGTTCCCAGTGAAGACACTGCAACAACTGAACTGCTCCCATAGTGTAGCTGTGCCAGCATCACGTGGCCTCCAGGTGAACATCTTCACTTGGTGCAGGCCAACCACAGGGGACCTGGCTCCAAGTCTTCATGCTCTCCTTTGTCCCCCACCCTGAGACTTTCCGCTGCCACTTAAGTACCTGTGTCTTGGGGGATATTAAAAAGTCTCTTGGGACAGGTGGAAACGGCTGGGCAAATACTTGCTCCTTTCTGCTGTTATGAGACTGGGTTGTATTTCATGCAGCTGCTGGGGGTGTGGCCTCTGAAGAGCCAGTCTTAGGAGATACAGCAGTCCATCGCATTTTGTGGTACCAGATCCATCATATGCCATTGTATTGCCTCTTTCCCTTCCCTTGCCTTCCTCCACTCTTGTTTACCATGGACTGTACTCTGACTACTAGCGCTTAGCTTCATTCTGAATCCACATGAGGAGAGATGGCATCAAGGAAACATTCAACATGGAAAACTCGGTAAAATACTTTGTACAGTGCCTGGCAAATTGCAATTAGTGTGTAATTGTGAGCTACACCTTTATTCTGTATTGTCGTCTCACCTTATGAAATGATAAATAATTAGACTAAGTGGCTACATGGAAAAATACATGTGAAATGTTAAACGAAACACCCGAGCACAAGTATCACAGGGATTATAAATTCCATAAAAATTATATGTGCACAGTGATAAATAGAAGAGAGAGCAGAACTGACAATTGTGGCTCTGTGATAGGAAGAGACACCATCTTTATGTTCCCACAAAGGTGGTTATGTATTCAGAGTGGAGTCAAATAAATAGAATAAGCATACTCTTTTGGAGGTCCTATATACATTTTTGCTCAGAATTACTATTCTGTGCTAATAACCCTTCATAACTGGAGAATTCTTACATGCAAGGTTGTTTTATTTTTTTAATGATTATTATTATTGCTATTGTACAGACCGAGTCTCACTATGCAACTCAGGTTGTCCAGGAACTCACTGTGTAGACTAAACTCTCCTAGAACTCACAGAGATCTGCTTGCCTCTGCCTTCGGAGTGCTAGGATTAAAGGCGTGTGTGTGACTAAGCCCTGCTAGGACTCTCATTTTGTGTACTGTATTTTAAGCTGACTACTTTGTTGGGAGCTGTGGGACAGGGCTTGTGATGAAACATCTCACCCTGATTGCACACAGGGGTCAGTGACTGCTTTCCCCCTGGGGCTGTGAGATGGTGGGCTCCTCCTTTAGGTACAGCATTGTCCCATGCTTGGGGACCCAGCTTCCTCTGCAGTGAGCCCTGAGCGGAGGCTGGCTCAGCAAGAGACAGAGAGTGGATTCCCTCTCCTCTTCCTTCTCCCACCCTCAGAGCCTTGGAACTCATGGTAGGAAGAAGCAGTGCACAAATCAAAGGATTGGGGCCCTGGACATGGCTTTTGTAGAGCTGCACACATGTCATCCTCCTTCAGAGATTAGCTTGATATGAGCTGGGGACATGGGAAGGGATGGGGGTTGGGAGATTCCTTACTTTTTCTGTTTTCATTTTTTTTTTTTGTCCGAGTTCCTTGTTCTGTATTTGTCTACGTGACCCATCTTGACCTAAACTCTCTAAAGGTCTCTGCAGTCATACTTAGG
The DNA here is from genome assembly GCF_007827085.1 of Peromyscus californicus insignis. Classification (NCBI taxonomy): domain Eukaryota; kingdom Metazoa; phylum Chordata; class Mammalia; order Rodentia; family Cricetidae; genus Peromyscus; species Peromyscus californicus. Next base: position 18,765,907 of record NW_026294458.1, on the reverse strand, counting down.
CTTAGCCCTGCTTTTGTCCTGGCTATAACCCATTTCACCTCCTCTGCCTACCTCTTCAAACCCGTTATTTGTCTTTCTTAGGCCTTCACTATTTTCTTAACTGTAGCAGCCATTTTGGCTTGTTGGTTTCTTATCTTGCTAAGGGTGTTTGTGTTTGAGCCTCTTCAGATGAATGGCCCAGAATACTTCTTCTTCTTCTTCTTCTTCTTTTTTTTCCTTTCCTTTTTATTTTTCCTGGGGAAAAGGTTTCTCTGTGTAGCTTTGGAGCCTGTCCCTGGAACTAGCTCTGTGGACCAGGCTGGCCTCAAACTCACAGAGATCCACTTGCCTATGCCTCCCAAGTGCTGGGGTCACAGGGGTGTGCTACCACCGCCTGGCTCCAGAATACTTCTTCATGTCTGTCTACTCACTTGTTTCTTCTCTTCACTCAGAGTTCGGTGTGAATGTCACCTCTTCAATACAATTTTAAAGTAAAACGTATCTTTAAAAATGCCTCAAATCCTTGAATAAATACTTTATTAAACAAGAACTATAGAGGCAGATAACTCTCAGTTTCATTTATTTATTTATTTAGCTCTGGGAACTGAACCCAGGGCTTCATGCATGCTAGGGCTCAGCCTCCCCAGGTTGGGTTTCTAGGCCTGTACCACCAGGACCAGCTCAACGTTCTTTTCATACCTGCTTAAAGAATTCAATAGTAAAATGCAAGTAAGGACACCAAGAGATATTAATCCATCTTTTTGAATGGCTGACATTTAAAAAGTAGCATATAATGCCAGGTTCTGATGGACACAGAGCCACAGGGACTCTCATTCACTGCTTAGGAGAAAGCGAACTGGACAGCATTCATGAACAGCTTGGCCGTTTCTTATTGGTCAAGCAGACACCATGTGACCCAATAACCCCCACCACCTAGCAGTGAAAGCGCTGATCCGTGAACATTCTCAGAAGTTCTCAGAATGATTACAAACTGAAAGGATCCCGAATTCCTTTCAAAAGTGGGATGAATACATAAATAGCATCCACCAGACAATGGCATCTACCCGTCAGTGAAAAGAGACAGTATTTTTTTTATAAGAGTCAGCATGCGTTAGGTTCCGTTAGGTTCCGCGGTGGTTACTCCGTTGATAAAAGCCAGTTTTCGTAGAGGATAGGTTCCTCAGGTTTTAGTTTATACCTCATTCTCCAGAAGGTAGGACTCTCATAAGAAGAGGCTAGAACAGGGATGCAGGCATCTGCATGTGAGGAGAGCAGGGCTCCACAGGATAGCAAGATGGAGCTAGCCAGAGAGATGGTGACATAGACCAGGAACATGTGCCAAGTCCTACTGCCCTGAAAGGGCCAATGCTGTCACATGTCAACACTTACAAATACCACTGAAAACATAGGAACCAGGACTGGGAATGGAGGTAAGTGGTAGAACACGAGTCTTTTATTCACAAATCCCTGGGTTTGATAACCAGCATGGCAACAAATGAATAAAAACAAACAAATGAAAACAACACTTAATTATCAAGACCTTGACTCTCGGTCTCACTGCTTTCCAGCTGTAATGTGCTGGGCCAAGTACTCTGTTCTTCAAGCCTGAGTTTTCTCATCATCTAAAATGGATACAATAAGGGTCAACACCTCTCCCAGGTTTGGTGAATTAAATGAGGTGATGCAAACAGAGCCATGTGAGATATTAGTGTTTCTATGAGGTCACTGGGTTGGGCACAGTGGCACTTACCTGTTCTCCCAGCAGTCGGGAGGCTGACGCTGAGGATCACTTAAGCTGAGTGATTCCAGATTAGCCTGGGGAACAGAGCAAGCCCCTGTCTCTTCAACAATAACAATAGGGGAAAACTCACAAGGAGCCGAACACTATAAACAGTCAAGTTTTGAATTCTTTATTTCTGTGGACATGGTTACTGCCCCCTCCGACCTTCAGCTTTCTAATCTAAACTCTTGTGTAGAATTCACTTTATAATGTTGTGGTGAAGATCACCAGCAATGTTGGTTCGACGCCTGGTACTTAGTGGGTGCTCAATAAACAACAGCCAGCTACAATTATGATGCAGAGTGTTCCAATAAGTAAATTGTAGTTTCTTGACACTGTACTGAAAAATTATGTTTACAAATGCATAATCCCAAATGATTCATTATGCAACCAAGGAAGAGCTGATGTTATGCAAATGTTTTACTTTGCACTGCACTGGCCATTCACATATTTCCCTATTTATAGACAAAATAGTAATTGGTTGACGTGATCACTGCTGCATCTCAATGAGCTCTTAATGGGGGAAAGGACTTCTCTACTACAGTGCAGAACTTTTTTTTTTTTAATGGTAATGTGCGCTTTTCCATTTTGTTATTTTAATTTGCAAGGGAGCCCACAGTTTGGGGGGCCCACAGTTCTCTGAAGTGGCACTCTCTCTGTCTTCTTACGTTTTCTATCTTTCATCTCAAGGGTTTCTTTCTGAGTAAACTGAAGTCTGATCCAAAGGAACTTAGCTCTAGAGGCCACTGTGGGTCAGCAGTGTAGACACGAGATGAGTTCTGACTTAATTTGCTTTTCTACTGTACCCCCTTCATTATCATCATCACTAGCTCTGGTTGCCCGGTAAGGTGTCCAGTAAGGGCTCTTTGCTTTCTAGAGCATTTTCCTGAATACTTAAGCCATTGCTAAGTTTCTCTCTGTACTCACTGACCCATGAAAAGGGAAAACTTTAATATGATAAAATACTGAACACTAAGGAAGACACCATTCTCTCAGTCAGATACGTAGCAACACGCCTTCTTCAAAAGATATTTTTGTAAGTTAGGCTATTTTCCAATATAAATAAAAATGGTCTGAAATGGCTGATATGCTTTGTTGTTGCACATGATAGCGTAGGGGGTTTTCATGGAAAAGAAAGAATAGAATACTTGAAGCACAAAATTGGGAAAGGATCTTAGAAATTTAACCCAAGATCAAGGGGATAGAGAAGAAAGTGCCTCGCAGGAGTTACTCAACAAGCCAGAGACAAGAGCATGGGAACTCGCATGTCTTCAGGGCAGGACAATTCTCTTATCACACCATCTCCCCCAAACACTCCCCCCTTTTTTTCTGTTTCTGTCTCCATCTCTGCAAAGCTTATTTAATTATACTCATCTACCATCATTAGTGATAACTGCCGCCCCCCTTGTTAAATTATTATACATTATTCTCCACTCTGTGGTACCCAGCTTTCTCCCATATACATATACGTTCCTGTTGTTGCTATGGGAAATACCCCAATGGAAGCAACTTAGGGAAGAAAGAATTCATTAGGCATGCAATTCCATATTATAGTCCATCACCTAGGGGGAGTTAAGGCAAGAATTCAAAACAGCCAAATCATGTCCACCATGAGGAGCAGTCAGAAACAAATGGACTCATGTTGCCCACTTGCTGCTCCTGTGTTCGGCTGGTTTTCTTCATTCTTATATGATCAGGGCTCAGCTTAAGGAATGGTGCCACCCACAGTGGCTTGGGACAATTAATAATCAAGGCAGTCTCCACAGACATGCTCCCAGGCCAACCTGATCTAAATAATCACTCATTAAGACTCTCCTCTTGAGTGATTCTAGATTATACCAAGTTGATAGTTAAAACTAACCAGGACAACACCTAATCCCCATATTGGACTATATTTGATAATGTCTCTAAACGTCACTTCCTGTACGTGTTTTAATTTACCTACAACTATATTGTGCAGGAAATCTTCACTCCATACTGGGCTTTTAGGTCTAGCCATGTGGCTACATTCGTTCAGACAGTGTTGCATGGCTATTTTCTCCTAATCAAGCACTCCATCCTAGAGGCAAGAGGGAAGTTCCTAAGAGTCAAGAAGCTAAGGAAATTTTCAAGGCTCATGAAACAGGAGACTCACAAAGCCCCATGTGGAGCTGCAAAGGCCTTAAACAGGTGTCGTCAAGAGGAGGCTGAGCAGCACGCAGCTCCTTGCAAGATGGACAGGGTACTCCAGGGAAGCAACTTTCATGAGTCATCACCCTTGATAGAGGGAATGAAAACATATACAGGAAGTGGTGTTTGCACATTTAAAGACATTTTCATATTTAGAAACACATAAAACATAGTCCAGTAACGGTAACAGGGAGAAAGGGCTGGGAATAACACAATAGAGAAAATTTTGTAATAATTAAATATTGCTTTCTGGCAGTACAGTTGCCTTTGAGTGACGTATGCTCCTGGAAATGACCTCTCTTATGCTCTCTAAGCAACCTTAATACACTCATTGCTTCACCAAACGGATCTGTGTGGAATTGTTTCTTTGTTCAATTGTGACTGAACTCTCTGGGGAGAATAGATGTTTATTCTTATTTTCTCAGAAAAAAAAAAAATCACAGAAGTTAGTCGCTCCGCCATGGCCTTGTATTCCGACACATGAATGTACCATATTTTACCTACCCATTTTTCGGTGTTGATACAAGGTCATTTCTGCCATGAAAAGCTGAACCACCACCACCACCACCACAGTGTGTTTTCACCCTGTATATATCCTTTGTGTACTCGCTGGGAAATGTTTTTCTGGGTATTCGCATTAGGAGGGTAGCTGTGCCATAGAGTGGGCCATTAAACATTGCCAGATGCCGATTTACACAGGGTCTGATACTGTAAAACTGACAGCTCCCGACTCTGTCTCCTTGTGCCCTCACCAGTATTTGCTGTTATCTTCTGTTCTCATCTTGCCATTTGAAGGGCGTAGGCTTGAGTCTAGTTGGCATAATTTGCTTCTGGCTACTGTCTCTCTTTTAGACACCATTCTTATTACCCTCTTAAGACATTCCCATCTACACATTACCTCTTCATCCCATTTCAGTGACTCTCTATTTGGTGTCTTGTCTCCCTCCATTGATTTGTGAGAATTCTGACATACTCGTTCCAATTAGGATTTCATCTGAAGAGTTTTGAAGGTTAAGAAACTTTTGGAAAGTCATCGATACCAACCCTCTTCAGAGTTTTCTAATGTCTTCCTGTGATGTTACAACCTGGCCTTTGTATGCTAACTTTAACTCAATGTTGTTAATCTGGTCTTAGATCTGTTTTCAAGTTGACTGTTGAAAATAAGGGATAAGACACCATAGCAAAATGCTGGGCACAGTGAGGGTCAAACAACAGGCCCACAAAAGCTTGATGAAAGGAGAGAGGGAAGTGTCGTCTTCACTGTTGACTATCAGTAAACCACAGGAGAGTAGGGCCGGTGCAACAGCGATTAAAGAAGTGAATTGTTAATTCTCCCTTTCCCTGCCCCCACAAATCAAGTATCACTGATATACCTTCTAAGAACGTTTTACTAATTCACTATTTGGGAGGGGGTTAGAGGGGCTCTACAGATTGAAATTTCAGTTCAAATTTTAAAAGATTAATGGTAGAAGTACTTTCTATAGCTTCCCAATGAATGTACAGTCTCATTGGGTATGTGACAGTCTCTTGGGTGAGCCTTGTATTCGGCTACTTTGGAATAGATGTAGTAAGCTTCCTCTTTCTCTCTCTCTCTCTCTCTCTCTCTCTCTGTGTGTGTGTGTGTGTGTGTGTTATTTAGGGAAAATTCTTTTTAACAGACGTGTGTTCATAGGAAGTTAGACAGATATCAAACTTGAACCTGAGCAAAGATGGAAAGATTTCCCATATGGAAGTGAAAGCAGTTGTTGAGAAACTATACTGCAGCTCCTACCCAAGGAAAGCCAGGTATAAGCATCAGACTCCTGGCAACAAACCAAGCTTTATTCTTTAGGAAAATTCCCTGGGATCCTTGGTCTTTATTACATTTTTAATGGCATCTTTTGCTAACAGGGTGGTTCAGTAGAGTATTCCAATTCTGCCTTCACACCTGTGCAGAGAACTCAGCAAAGGCAAGAAGAACAATTAGCCTTGGACGAATACCTGGCAAAAAGAGGATCTGTGTGTGCAGAGCTTCTCCCACATGCCTGTTCATAAGCTTAGTTCGCTCCTTTGTAATCTGTATTTTAACGGATACATGAAAACATTAAAAAAGCGTACATAGTAGTGGCATCCCATATGATATTTTATGTATGTTGTGTTGTGAACTGCTTGAAACCTTTGAAAGAGTCTCATCTAGCTCTCCACTGAGTGCACACTGTGTCCATACTCACTCGCTTGGGCCAATGCACCTCAGATATCTTGTTCTTATCTAACTCTGTCTTAGTGCTCATCTGCCAATCTCTCTCCACTGCTCCTCACCCCTACTCTCCAAGGTCTTGGGCAAGCATTCTCTTCTCCACTTCTGCGAGATGATTTTTTTTTCCTTTTCAGATATCAATTGTGACTGAGACCATGCAAGAGTTGCCTTTCTTTACATAGCTTCTTCTGCCCTCCCTACTGCCTTTTCTGTCCCCTTTGAAATTTCTTTTTAAAAAATTTTTTATTCATTTTATATGCCAACCACAGTTCCCTCGCCCCTCCCGCCACCCTCCCTCTCCCTGCATCCCCACCTCTCCCCCACCCCTTTGGCAGTGCTGAGAACTGACTCCAGGGCACTGGCTAGGCAAGCTCGGTACCACCTAGCCATGTCTGCCCGGGACCTCTTTTTCTTAATTGTTTGTTCCACTGTGTAGCCCAGCAGCCTGAAAGTCATAGATCTCCCTGTCTCAGCTTCCGGAGTGCTGGGATCAAAGGCCTGGGCTACTATGGGCCATGTTTTGATCTGCAACTCTGACCACTGCTCCCACCTTCGGTGGTCAGATAAGTCTAACATTTCTGGGCAAGATGAGGAACAAAGAGTTTCTGTCATTTCCCCCATAAACCAAAGGAAATGAATGACTCACTCCAACATCATGGAACGTCTAAAAGAGGATTTCTCTTTCTGTTTGAGGGCAATTTTGGCAGGAATGTTGGTAAAATATTTTCCGACTCAGGGAGCTCTTGTGAACTGTTCTATTAATTTACAATTTTAGTGAGCATTTATTACATAGTTTGCCTGTGCTGGAGGATAGAAACATGGATGGATCACATCTACTGTGGGTGCAATGTCTATGTCCAATCTCATGTTTGTTTACATTCTCATGAAGGAGAGGTTATGATCATTCACCTGAAGACTCTGAAATGCTCAAGGTTAGACTGTAATGGTGGACAAGGCTTTGACCTTGGACAGAATGGGTGGGCAGCCTGAATGTCTAACAGCTTTGTGTGTGTGTGGGGGGGCTTTTCTCTCTTTGTCTCAATAAGATACAATCATTTCCTCTATAAGTAGCTCTCTCTCTAAGTGAAGGAGCCAGAAGAGAACAGATCATTCATATACAGTGCAATCCATGCTCCAAGAAGGTGAGAAGAGTGATGTGGAGGCTTTGCCTGGGAGAATCAACTTCAGCTGTAATCAGCACAGAGCTTGACTACATGAAGTTTTCAAAACATGTATAAACCTGGGATGAGGAAAAATCTGCCTCAGTGAAGGAAAAGCTTGCACTCTGGGACTACCAAGGACCATCAGTGGGTGAAGGCATCAGTCTCTGGATGAGGAGTCACGTCAGATTAGTTCATGTTCATTACCGATTCCTGGTGACAGCCACACATTACATCAGTGACAGTCAAAATCAGGTACTTCTTCCTCCCTCTCAGAAAGTAGGAGCCACTGCTTAATGGCACCCCCACTTACACCTAGCTCGCTGCCTGGCTCGGGGTTTAACATGCTCAGTTTGAGTCTCTGAGAAGCTGATTATTCTGTTTGTACGTAGTTCAGGACCTTATTTCCTCCTCTTACATGTTCCATGTTCTTGCCTGTTTTCATCTCACACCTCCTTTACAGTTCTCACAGACGGCACCAAAAGGCAAGGTATAAAGTTTATATATGTTTGAGAGAAAACACACCAAAATGAGACGCCAGGATAAGTTCTGGTGGTAAACTTTACATTTTCTTTATCCCAATTCCTCTTTGTTAGTTATATACAGGCAAGTAGCTTAAATCCCATGGGGAAATTGTTTGCCTGTTGGTTAGGATCTGTCCTGACTCCCTCTGCAGTCTGATTTCAGAGGAGCTGGCACCTACAGAATGCAATCTCCTCTGGTCCCCAACATCACAACCATCTGATGACCAAGAGGTTAGGGAAGAAAGGGAGAGGAGAGCATGAAAGCAGAAAGAGATGAGGAGAGAGAAGGAGCCTGTCAGTCTAAGCTGAGAAATAAATGGAAGAGGCAATGGAAAATGCTGGGATAATGTTGTAATAAATCACTACTTCTTAGCAGTCTAACAGAACAGTAGCCCACCAAGAGCCAGTAGGATTTGAGGAAAAATATCAATCTTCAGCAAGCTTTATCCTTTTGAGCTCAAATCAGTGGGCATCATTATGTCTGATCAATCACTAGTCCAGGACGCCTGAGTTACAGCTGTACTGCCATAGTGTTGGATGCACTGCTCAGTGTGCAGGCATTGGAGAATGGTTCCCAGAGCACAGACCTAAACGTGGGTGTCCTGTAGACACCACCACAAGCCTGTCATGAAATCTGAGCTCCCATTGTGCTTAGTTGAGAATTCCATTACCCTAACATGGTCCTGAACCACATAGGTTATCCTGGATTTTTCTTGGTTATTTGTAGTTTCTAGTTATTTATGTCAAAATACTAAGATACAGTATCAATGTATCCCAGTATCTCTAAGATATTGTAAGTAAAAGGAAATTGCTTTTAACCTGTGACTCAAAATAATTCCAGATTTGGACTGTAGAGTTGGCTCAGTGGTTAAGAGCAATTGTTGTTCTTGCAGAAGACCCAGGTTTAATTCCCAGCACCCACCTGGTGGTACACAACTGTCTGTAACTCCAAGACCAGGGAATCTCGTGCCCTCTTCTAGCTTTTGTGGGCACCAGGCATGCAGTTGGTACACATACACACATGCAGGCAAAACATTCATATACATAAAATAATAAAAAATTCCAAATTGGTTTAGATACTTTTTTTTTTCGAGACAGGGTTTCTCTGTGTAGTTTTGGTGCCTGTCCTGGATCTCACTCTGTGGACCAGGCTGGCCTCGAACTCACAGAGATCTGCCTGGCTCTGCCTCTCGAGTGCTGGGATCAAAGGTGTGTGCCACTGTCATCCAGCTAGTTTAGATTCTTTAAAAAAAAAAAAAAAATTGTTCAGGGATGTTTCTTACGGGTCTTTAGCATCTGAATCTTTATTTGCAACAGAACTGGCCAACAAATAATTTTGGTTCCTTGCTTTGGTTTTGTTAACCTTGATTTGTTACTTTTGAAAATAAGTCATTGACAAAGCATACATATTATGGCTTCCAGTTCTGTGTTCTCATGAGATTTCTGTGTGTACAAACACTCATGTCTCTGTGTCTGTATATGCTTCTTGTGCGTTTCTTTGACTCCTTCTCTTCTGTTTTTTTGTCCTATTCTACTTTGTTTTTACTTTATCTTACTTTTTTATTATTTTTTAGATGCTTGTTTGTTTTCTAATGAGAGAAATAAGGGGTGTAGATCTGAATGGGGGTGGGAGGACCTGAGAGGAGTTGGGGGAGGGTTGGCTGTAATCAGAATGTATTGTATGGGAAAAATCTATTTTCAATCATTTTTTTAAAAACCAGTTATTGACGCAACACTAGGCGTGAGATTTTGGAGTGAGAGCTGGTTTTAAATAATCAGATGAAATTAACATAATATAAAAACAACCATTTAAAAGTAAAGGCTTCTGGGGCTTTAAGATGGTTCAGTGATTCATAGCACTGGCTTGCTCTTCCAGAGAACTCAGCTTCTGAACTGCACAGGCACCCCATGCAGGTTATGTACACACACACACACACACACACACACACACACACACACACACACACACACAAACACACACACATAAACACAACACTTACTGAAGGTGCTCTAGCCAACTTGGGCGAGCATGGCGGGCAAGCATGCAGGGCAAGCATGCATAGCTCTGGCAGTACTTGCTTTTCTCCCCAGTACCCTCTGCCTTGCTAAAAAAAACTGTGAGATCTCGAGAGACAGAGGCAGGTAGATCTCTGTGAGTTCGAGGCCAGCCTGGTCTCCAGCGCGAGATCCAGGAAAGGTGCAAAACTACACAGAGAAACCCTGCCTCGAAAAACAAAAACAACAACAACCAAAAACTGTTAGATCATATTCCTAAAGCTAGTCCCCAAGGTCTATTCCCTTATTTGGCCACTTCCTCCTCCTAAGGCTGACTACCAAGGTCCAGCTATCAAAGTTTTGAAGTCCAGCAACCAAAAGTCCCTTTTGGCTCACCTAATCAGCATGCCCAATTAAAATTAAGCACCTCATCCTAACACCGAGTTTGCCCCTGTACCTTATAAACAGCCATTTTCCGATGGGCCATATCTGTCCCCCCTCTATCCAGAGGCATCCTTTGTCCCCACTCCAGGACAAATGTCCTTGCCCCTCTCCCTTGTTCCCTTCCCCTGCTCCCTCGTCCTCTATCTCCTGTCCTTGTCTCTCATTCCCTGCCCTTCATCCCTCTCAGGCAAATAAATCTCCTTTGTGCTGAGTATTTGGTCTTGGGGGGTCCTGAGCCGATATTTTTCCTTTCACCCATATGCACAAAATGAAAAGAAATACATTGTTTAAAGGAATATATATCTCAGTGGAAGTTCGTGTTTTCACAGTCCATACAAGCACAACCAAGGAATTTCTACCACCCCAAAAGTTCACATTGTAACCATTAAGCAGCCACTCCCTTCCTAGCCCCTTGCAAATAGAAATCGTCTTCATCTCCGGACTGTTCTCATATGGACGGATACATGTATATATCACCTTTGTACCTTCCTTCTTTCACTGAGCGTAATGTTTCTGGAGGTCATTCATGTTGTAAATGCGCCAGAATGCTCCACTCTTACGGTCAGATAGTATTCTGCTGTGTGTGCGTACCATTATTGTGTACAGTTGTTTGTGGGTGTATGTTGGAATTGTTTTCATCTTTTGGTTTTTGTCAGTGGTGCTACTGTGAACATTATGACCATGGATGTGCCTGTCTTTAACTGACACCCGTTTTCAGTTCTTTGGGACAGCTACCTAGGCATGGAACAGCTGGGCACATGGTGATTCTAGTCTGTGGTTAAAGAGCTGCTGCCCTTTCCCAGGCCAGTGGCTCCATTTCATATTCCCACAGACAGGTGTCAGGCCCCAAGTTCTTCACAGTCTCAACAGCAGGCTTCAAAAATTAATTATCTAATCTGTTTGTCCCTTGGCCATTTCATACATTTTGACAGTTTCCACTCCCATTACCCTCTCTCATTCCTCTCCCTCTTCTGAAGTCCTCCTTCTACTTTCATGGTGTGTGTGTGTGTGTGTGTGTGTGTGTGTGTGTGTGTGCACAGACAACGCTGTGTTTAACTAGGGCTGACCACACGAGCATGGGTGTAGGGTTATTTATTGGAGCATGGGCAATTTATCAGTGCCTACACCACTCTGCCTCCCCTAGCAACCATTAACTGACAATGTCCCTCAGGAGGGATGGGACCTCATGTGCCCCTCTGTCATCAATTATGAATTGCTGATGGGTCCAGTCTTGTGTATGTAAACATGTGGCTGTGAATCCATGAATATCACATACATGTCTGCAGTTGGGTTTTTCTTTGGGCTGTCAGCTCACAAATAATGACACAGAGACTTAGTAATAATTATGAAAGCTCGGCCTTAGCTTAGGCTTGTTCCTAACTAGCTCTTATAACTTAAATTAACCCATAGTTTTTAATCTATGCTCTTCCACAAGGCTCATTACCTCATCGTATTGTCCATTCTGATTCCTCTGCGCTTGGCTCGTGATTCCATCTTTCCTCTTCCCAGAGTTCTCTCTGTCCCTGGAAGTCCCACCTAAGCTCTTCCTGCCTAGCTGTTGGCCATTCAGCTGTTTATTAAACCAATTAGAAGGCACCTTGACAAAGACACATCTTTATAGTGTAAACAAACATTCTGCAACACATGTAATATTTGTGTGGGAAGGAATGCCTCTCTATCCTCTTATATCCTTTGGCTCTTAGATTGTTTTCTACCCATCTTCCTCCACATTCTCTTAGGGACAGTGTGAGGTAGCCATTGTTTGACTACCCAGGCCATATCATTTAAGCCAATCTAATAAAACCTCTTTCACTATGTATTCATTTTATAGGCTCTATTGCTCTAACAGGCCCTCTCTGATATGGAAGGTATCCCATACCTGGCAGAGTGATTTCTCTTTCATGTTTCAGTCCAATCATGTAAGGAGAATTTGACCTAAGGAGTGACTTGGGTTGATCAAGCACACATAAAAACCTTACAGAGCCCTCTTCGGCTAATGATTCCAAGTGATGTTTTAGTTTACTAATGAAGTCACAGGTCCCACCGATTTATTCATGAAATCATACATTCTATTAATTTGGAGATCCAGAGTGCAGAGGCAAAGAGCTGAAAGGAAGAAGAGCTTTTGTTCTTCACTTCATTTCTTCCCCTCTGGGGAGAAAGGTCCATTGCATAGACCCCAGCGCATCCCCCACCTTCCTGCCCTGCTCTGTACCTCTTGGATGCAGCACCATGCCTGTCCTGAATGGCCTCCGACTGTGGTGACCATTCCTGTAGATTCTGAGGTTCTGGGATCATCGGTAAAACAAGCACAAGAGAAGACATTTTCCTAGGAGTGATACCTCACTTTGTTGTGTGCTCTCTCCAAACCTGAAGTCCTTGTGTGCCTCATCATGCTTCCTGTGCAGGCTGGTGGAATGGGACCCAGTGAGGAGCTGTACCATCAGGTGCTTCTCTGTCCCAGGACTTTCTATCTTGCCTCAGCTGTCATTTCCTGAGTTTATTGCGTGGAGTTAATTCCCCTCCCTTACTTCAGTGCTGCTCATGAGCATTCTTTTTTATGAAAAAATGGATTCAAGCAGTAATTCAATAAGAGCATCCTTTCTCTCCCTTCATTCAAGTACTTTTAGAGGTAGTCTCTTCATCATCTGTAACCATAAGGCTCATCCACACATACATTCATTACTCATTCATCAGATACTAAATAAATATGGCCCTGCCTGTTTCCTTACTATATTAAAAACATTAAGTATACTTTGAGATGTGTTTAACTACTTTATACATTACAGACACAACATATTTCCTCATTTAAAATATAATATGCATTTTATATATAGATAACTTTCATATGGTTTTAGTTTTTCAAGATCTCACTTAATAAATTTATTTTAGGCATGGAAATACAGTTTACCAAGATTTTATAATGGAGTTCCAATAGCATTTGGAAATGTATACTTCAACTACATCTAGGTTTAATAAAGTGAGAAAAAGGAGAATCCAAGACAGATGGAAAGAAGTGCAATGCAATGGTAATGGAAATTTAAAACGAAACAGATAAGAAGAGAAGCAGAAATATGGGCCAATCCTATTACAGGACTCCACACATCACACTCTACACTTTTGGTCTTCTGCTTCTCTTGGAGATGACAAACATCCCTTTGTCTGCTGGCCCCTGACCTGTCCTTGGTCCCACCCTGAGGGAATGCAGTAGAGAGAGCAAATGTCTCAGAGTTTAAAACATGCTTGTTGTAGTTGATGTCCTTCCAGCACATTTGAGTCCGGTTGTAGTGATAGTCATAAAGGTCTTTTCCAGTCCTCAGGTTCAATAAGCATTTGAGAAATTTTCCTCTTTTGAACTCAACATTATATGAGAATTTGGATTAGTTATGAATTGAAAGAAAATGTCTCTTCTTAATTTCAATGTCATTATCATCTTTTGAGACACCACAGAGTGCAGGTGACGATGTAAGCACCAACGGGATGGAAAACTCCATGAAGAACTTAAAAATTCAATGGGAGAACGAGAGGCTTGCTAAAAACTTGAACCTAAAGCAGATGTGTACAAATATGAGATGGCGACCAAAAGTGACTAACTCTGGGGTGAGCAGCCACAGTTCAGTTTCTTGATTATTTACAACAGAATCATTCATGTGGATAATTTATTGAGAGAAACTCAACAGTCCTCTAAACTAAAGAAGACTTTGTAGCAATGAATACTGTAAAGCCAAGAACAGAAATACAATGTACTTATTGCATAGGGAGCCATAGTGGCTTAAGGTCATGGGGTGTCCTTAGGACTGTGCCACTAAAAACACTCAAGACCCAAGAGCTCACAACAGAACCGATCTCTGCCCTGTAATTCAACTCCAAATTCTCAATAACGAGTTCGTTTGCTTGGCTTGGATCACGTGTTCAATCACTATGTTCTTATTGCCAGAAATGAGAAGTGTGGAAAGATTGGCAGATGGAAATCTGGGACTGGATTTGACAGTCCCATGAGTACCATTTGTACTGTCAAATGATGGCCCTTAGAGAGAAAGGTACTTGACAGTCAAAATCTACAGTTTTCCACAAGCACCTCTTAAGGAGACCTGGGGAGGCTTTGGGGATGGAAAATGTCAAGATAGGCCTTGATAAATAGATAAATAGAAAGGAGTTTGAAAAGTGAATTGGGGACAGCAATAGAAAGGACATTTATTTATTTTGAAATTAAAATATAATTATATAACTTCTCCCTTTCTTCTTCTCCCTCTAATCTCTCCCATAAACTCCTGCTATCTCTCAAATTCATGGCTTCCATTTCTTTAATTGTTATTATGCATTAATGAGGCATTTCCACAGAGTCTGTCCAATAATCAAAAGGGATTTATTCTACGTTAACTCACAATAAACATAAGGGAGTTGGCTGCAGGATCCAGGAGGGGTGGGGCATGGTCCACTTAGGTTCTCTAGAGAACTCTGCCTTGATCTGCAGCACCAGCATCCAGCATCCAAGACCACGAGGTACACATCCCAGGCCACGGCGGTTCGGGGGGATGGGTACCTAGCAGTTACCTGCTGCCTACTGTGGGGGTGGGGGGGTGCTTCAGGGGTAAAGCACAGACAACCACCCCTACAATACATGTATGTATTCCTAAATACATGAAAACATCCTGCTCTTTCTGTATTATGTTACCTGTGTATGATTTCAGAGCTGACCACTTGGTATTGGATAACCAATTTGGGGACTCTTTCCTGGGGGAAGACTATTTCTCCTGCCTTTCCTCATTCTTTAAGTTGCCTGTAGTTCTTTGTCTGAGCTTGAGACCACATGAACTTCCCCCCTTTTGTGTTAGCATGTCTATTGGTGCTGTCCTTGTTGGAGTCTTGCTGAGGCAGCCATGTTGATGCAGCTTCACAGGTGGTGTTTCTCTGTCATGAGAAAGGGCGTTATTTTCAGAGAGAACAGCTTGAGCAAAGGTCCAGGAAAAGGAGCCCCTCGTGATCTGGGAAGGGAGAAAGGTCTAGCACGTCTGGCACGTGAGGATGCAGAGTTGGTAAAATGGGAGGATGATGGACTGATGGAGTGTGGCATCAAAGTTCCAAGCCACTGCACAGGGTGACAAAGATTTTTGGATGAAAATTTAGGTACCAATGCTTTTTATTTAGACTAGAAAATACTGATGTGTTCTAAGGAGTTTTGCAATCTATGAATTATTTTTATTATTTCAGGAAATAGTATTCTTCAGTAAATTGGGTTCCTTCCTTAGATTAGCTTTCTCTGCAGTTTCACAATGTGCAAAATAAGACACATAAGTAGAAAACCTGACCATAAAATTCTGCAATTCCCCAGATGTAAACTTCAGTGTGATATATGCACCACAATGATAGCAACATACAGATATGCTGATTTATAGCTTCTATTTCTAAAAGACATTTTCAAATAAATCAATCCATTTTCCAGGGATAAAAGTGCCTTTATCTGTTTACTTTTAAGCATCTAATATTATATCAGTCATTTGTAGACACTTGTCCCCACTAACCCAACCCCGTGACAAAGGTCTGCTTATCATCATCCTGTATAGGAGGAAAAAAAAGAAGGGCTTAGAAAAGCCACTGGCTTCTCAGGGCCAAGTGGCTGGAGTGTGAGAGGCTAAGTCAGGCAGGATTCAACACTGGAACCAGCTGATTCTAGAGAGAGGGCTTCTTCCTTAGTGCCACAATTCCTCTACTTCCCTCCACCTGACATAGCCGTATCCTCTTCTCCTAAGGTCCCAGAGAGAATGGCATGGCCAGATAAATACATCATGATTTGAATATGGGATGAGGTGAGACAGCTGAGAGATGGGTGTTTTTGATTCTGAACATTTGAAAGACAGAGCTAGAATTTATTCAGTGCTAACTTATAACCCAGAACCATTATATTGCATTTGGTCCTTGTTAGGTGAGAATTATTCTACTCATTTTGAAAAAAAGAAAAAGATTCACAGGCATTGTAATCATCCAAAGCAAGTGACGGGACTAGTCATTATCCAATCTTTTGCTCAAAGTACTTTCTGAGAATTCCTAGTCTCCTAGACACTCATGTAAACTAAGCCCTCATGGAACTCACATCCTAGGGTAGGGAGAGAAGAAATGTGTGCAAGAAAAAAAAAACTTAATTAAAAGCCGTATGGTAAATTAGGAAGGGAAGTCACAAGTGCTTTGGGGGAAGAAGTAAAGTAGGATAGCCTGAAAAATGAATTTTAATAAGATAGTTTCATCACCGAGTGCAGAGATTTGTAAGGTGATTTGTCAAAGAATAATCTAGCCTTTGCTCACAGGCTCATCAAGTTCAAGGGCTTCTTTTTTGTTCAGTTTCTTCAAGTAAACCGACCTTCCCTTCATGGAAATATCAAGAAAGCTGCTCCACCCCACCCCCCACCCTTCCTCTCTGCCATGCTGGTGGCAAACTTACCTGGAATCCTTTCTTCAGTGACTACACAGGAGAGGTCATTTCATGAACCAGAGGAGGCAAGAGCCTGGAAACATTGACGCCGGGGATCTAATCCCAGGTGTGCCATTAAGTACAATTTGACTTTGAGAAATCCTTCCTCCTCTGTGGGCTTGTTTCCTGGACTGAGAAGCCATGTTGGCATCTAATCGCTACCCTAGCTCTCACACTTTGGGGCTACAAAATTCTGCTGGAAGTTTCCATGGAGTCCCAGGTAAAATTGTTGTGGCAGAGGGATGAGCTCAATTGGAGAAATCTACCTTGTCCTATTTTGTGAGGAAATTTCAGCACCAAACCTCTCTTTCAAAAAACTTACCTGCAAAGACCAGCCACCAGGTCAGTGCCCTGCTCTATTTTGGATCAAGTCAGGAGCAGGTGCCCTGGGGCAGACTGTGCAAGCTCCAGGACTCACTTACAAGGGTAGCTCAAGGTGTTGGAACCACTCTGCAGAGCCCCATATGGCTTGGGACCTGGTTACCTTAGCAATCAGTTCCCTCCCTATGCATGTCATTTACCAGGCAATTAAAACTCTTGACTGTTCTGGCTCTTAGTCCCAGGGTCACAGTACCAGAGAGGGAGAGGCAGGGAGGGTTTCATTCTTTTACTTCACCTTTATTTCAAAGGTCCATTATATTTAAACAACGTTAACGCGTGCTTTCAGCTCTGAAACCTCTCCTATCATGGGAGTTGTAGGAGAGAGGTGTATTTGATCTTTTTGTCAGTTGATTTGTACATTTGTCATGTCGCTTTTCTTTTCTTTTAATAATTAGAAGCCCTTTAATGCTTCTCGTCACAGACAGAGACACATTGGGAATATGCGCCTCACTGTTTCCAAAGCCCCTCTTACATAGACTCACTCAGTTCCTGTTTAGTCTTGTTTCCTTTCAAACACTACTTGCTTTTTGTTGAGAGACAGGATTTTGAGACGTAATCCTGGCCAGACTTAAATTCCTATGATGCCCCTGCCTCAGCTCTCCCACCACACATGGCACAGTCTACTAACTTCCTATCTAAATTTTGGTCTTCTGTTCACAAGTCTAAATTGACTTGTTCTAGAAAGCCTGCTTATTGTCACTGTCACGGTCATGTCAGTCTTGACCCCCCCCCCCCCATGAATTATAGGTGTAGCTAGAATTAGAACAATTTCACTTTCCACATATTCATGCTAATTATGCTAATCAATTTTTCTTCCAACTCCTTGAGGTAGAAGTCGCAATTACATTTTTTTTTTCAGTCTCTACCTGGCACAGGGATGTTCATCACTGAGGTCCATTTAACGGGGAGCTTTGGAAGTGCTACCATTATATTTAATTTGACAAAGATGGACATTTGGGCATTGGGGATAGAACATTTATAATCACGTAATCTTCCAACCTTAAAGCATCAGGGACCTTCATGATTAATATACTGATTTCTTCCTGTTATAGACCAGAAACCCTGGAGGGAATGGGAACAGTAACCTGCTGAAAGTCAAATCATCAATAAATGAAAAGCATGGGCCCAAGCTCAAGTCTCTGCCTTGCAAGCCATGCTCTTCTAACTCCCAGCAGCTTGAACCTTTTTCGCTATGGCACATTTGATGGATGACGTGCACCTGACTGGGGCTCTCTTGTGGGTTTAGTAGGGTACTTGTGCGGTTGCTGGAGAGAATAACACATCGTGGTCTCTACTTCCACCCCTCAAGAGGGCCAGCATAATGCAAAGGAAGCATATTAAGGTATCTGTTGCCTTGCCTCTTCCCTTAGTTTTGAAGAGTTGCAGAAATCCGTGCTTTAAATATTATTAGTATCAGAATGACTCAGCAATCCCACTATTGAGATCTATCCAAAGGATATGACATTGGTGTATCAAGGAGATATCTGCCTGCCCGTGTTATTATACAGCACTGCTCACAACAGCCAAGGTCTAGAACCAACCATCCTAAATGTTGTCCCCTGTATAAAGGAAATGTGGTGTGTGTGTGTGTGTGTGTGTGTGTGTACACAACAGAATGCTGTCCCATCTTTAAAAAAGGGGGAAACTGACTGAAGCAACAGAGATGAACCTGAAGAATACTATGCTAAGTACAATAAAGCCAGATACAGAGACAACAATATCACATGACCTCATAGGAGTCATGATGAGTTGTAGTGAAGTAGAGAGTAGAGTTGTGGTTATCAGGCACTGGAGTAGATGCATTTGGGAGATGCTATACAAGGAGAGTAAGTTCAGGAGACCTATGGTGACTACAGTTAACCACAGTGTATATAGTATATTTGGGGAGGGGGTGTTAAGAATTGAACCAAGGCTGGCTGGGCAGTGGTGGCGCACGCCTTTAATCCCAGCACTTGTGAGGCAGAGTCAGGCGGATCTCTGTGAGTTCAAGACCAGCCTGGTCTACAGAGTGAGATCCAGAAAAGGTTCCAAAGCTACACAGAGAAACCCTGTCTCGAAAAACAAAAACAAAAAACAAACAAAAAAAGAATTGAACCAAGGCCTTGTACACAGTAGGTAAGTGCTCTATCACCGAGTCACACTCCTAGCCCCATAAGGGATTTTTGAAAATTTCTTACAGTAGAATTTTAGTGTCTTGTCACAGGATTTGATAAGTATATGAAGTAATGTATGTCTTTACTGGATAATTTAGCCATTGTACCATGTACACATGTTTCAAAATACCATATCAAACATGAATAATGTTTATAACTTTTACTTTTTGCTGAAAAGCAAATTTTCAATATGTAAATATAAAGTGTACTGTAAAATATATTGTTATGAGGGAAACCGCCACCTTGTGAGCATTTGGTAACAAAGACCAAATGCTGTTAAACTTCCGTTTTTGCTGTCGGGGCTGGGGCTTTGAGAAGGTTAAGGTTGGGCTACACCTGGTGTTTACAGAGGATGTGGACATTTCGAAGCACAGAACAGCTTAGAAGGATGGAGTTGCTGGGGCTGAGGAGAGCAAGCGTGGACTGGGGTCAGATGGTAGGAAGGTCACAGAAGCAGCAAAGATGGAGAGCAAGTGGCAGGCGAAGGAGAGAGAAGGTTGCCATGGCAGAGATAACACGGGGAGGGAAACTGGAAATCACCGCTGGGTGGGAAATGGTTATAAAGGCGAACAGTACATTTCTGTTCAAGTGATAGGATTGGAAGCGTGAGTGTGAGGCAAGGGATGGGACAGGGGGAGGGCAACTTATACAGGTATAGTATGAGCTAGTTTTCATGTTAGAAACTTTGAAACTCTTCCTCATTGAAGAGGCAGGAAGCGGGTTGCGCAAGTGGCTGGGGGCAGAATGGACAGGAAGAGACTCCGCAAGGACTCTTCTGAGTTGCGCATCTTGCTGTGGGGGGGTTGTAATAATGGAGTCCTTGGGGCGCCACTGTCTCTGGTGGATGACTGTATTTTTCCCATCCACGTAAGAGACAGAACCTACAAAACTGCTCACATGACCATGCCTGTTATGAGATTTCAAAAGCTTCATAGGAATCTCTTTGTGAAACAAAATTCAATTATTAGTGTCTCAATAGTAAAATGTACATTAAGTGTTTAAATGACTCTATGCCTCAGTTGCACCACCTGTTAAAGCAGATAATAGTAGTTTTATTATAGTGTTAGATAATTATGTCATTATGAATAATAGTACTTATGTAAGAGGATTATGGTGAGTAAGTAGCTGTCTGTAGGGAGAACAGAGCTTCACAATGAATGTTATATTGACTGTTGGATAAATAAAACAAGACAGTAGGGGACCCGTGGATTGTCGGCATTGTAGGAGGAAACGTTCCTTTTAAGAAACACAACTGGTTCTCAAGCAGGGAAATAACTCACCTGCTACTGCAGATGGATAAAATGGGGCCATGGGGAACAGAAGGTCATCTGAGTCCTAACCAAGGATTCTTCTTACTAAGAAACACACAACTGAGAACACTGTAGAGAGTCACCAATTCTTGCTTTGATATTGAAGGGGCTCATCAGTGCCCACAGGCTTTGTCTTATTCATTTCATCATTCCCAGTGACAACCTGGATGAACTGTATGCAGAGGGTCCTACCTGCATTCATTTACTCAGCAAATGGAGTTGTGGAATGCGTTAAGTCATGATGGCTGCTTGAAAAGAATTGTTTCTTAGAACGGATAAAGTAGGACTATGCTGAATGATGAGGAATGTTTTAGGTGTGGCAATTTTCCCCACTGTCTTTCAAATTTTGTCTCCAAAAAAACCCATATCCCTGTGTTGATCATCTCTCAGGTAATGCTTATTTTTAAGCAGTTATGAGGCCGAGCACTGAGCTATCGCCTGGCCCTGGTGCCAGGGCCCTGGCAAGTTGCACTCCTTTCTCCTCACAGCATGTTGGCAGGCAGCACTGTTGAGAAATGCCTCACCTTGCAGGAAGGGCTGTGAGGCAGAGAGCTGCCCCACTTGCTGGCCATGTTTCATTTAATAGTAGTCGATGTCTCAATATCAATTAAAGGCCATCCGTCATGCAGAGTTTCTCAATCCCTGCTGTCCCCCTCTGCTCCCTGGGTTTAAAGAACCTTGCTTCCCGTCAGCTCTATTTCTGTTCAATTGGATCCTGTTGGGGATTTTTTTAATGCACTTTTCCTGTTTATTTTTCTTCCTGTTTCTCAAGACAGGAATCAAAAGATAAAGACGAACCATTGTGCAGCCCTTTATAGTGATCTTTACAGAACGAGTGTTAAGTCATTGCAAAGGCAGTCCCTCCTGCAAATCCCTCATCACACAGCATTTAGGGGCCAATGGCCAGAGACCGGAAAGTGCTTTGAGGTTTGGGGGCTACCAGAACCCCACCTCACCCCACCCCTGCACACTCCTGCCCTTTATCACTGGTGTTTTCTTCACAGGAAGCGTGATTTCCCTAAGTCTTTGACCTTTGGCCACGTATCTCGTCGTGGATAATTCACTGTTCAGCTCTGTGGCCATAAGCAGTTTCTTCTGCTCTGCCCATGGAAAGCATTCGGTGGCTCAGCAGTCAGGGAGGAAGTTGAAAAGACGAGATCAAGAAGACAGAGAAGTTAATAGCACCAGTGGTTACACCAGAGTATTGATGGCGGGCAGCTCACTGCCCTCATGGGGTCCTGGTGAAAGCGAGGTTCTTCCACTCACCACATCTCAGGCCCATGACTTGATTCGCAGCTATTCCTCACCCAGAGGTTTCTCTTGTGGCACTGGAGATACCAGGGCTTCATGCGAGGTTCCCAAGTACTCCATCATTGATCCCCTCCCTTCATGACTCTCTATTTCAGTATTTCACAGTGGGTCCTCTTGCAGCCTCCTATCGGAGTTCCTTAAACTCTTGGCTGTTTGCATTGCACCCACCTGGATGGATCATTATCTCATCATGTCAGCCTTAACATTTCACGTTCCAACCTTCACCATTTATGATTTGTCCCCGACTTCTTCAAAAGAACTGAAAAAAAAATCTGACAAAATCCCCATCTCATCAAGATCAAGGATCACTGATCCTTGCATTTTGGGGCTTTTCTGCATCTCGTATCCTCTCCAAGTTACTCAGCTCAGTTTCGAGTATATGTTGTTAGAGTCACCCCTTCCACAACACCTTCAAGTCTTTTTTTTTTCCCTTTTCCTTGACCAACTTCGGCTGAAAGGCCTCAAGTCTAATATGATCCCACAGTCAGTCTACTTTGGGACAACCCAAGGACCACAAGTATGGCTGGAGAACAATCACCAAAAAAGCCAGGATGATGGTGTAAGCCTTTAATCCTAGCACAGGGGAGGTAGAAGCAGGAAAGTCAGGGGTCCATCCCTGGCTATATATCATATTCCTGGTCAGCCTGGGCTACATAGGTTCTTGTTTCTAAAACAGACCCTTCCCCACCCATGGAAAATAATAACTAAGCATGCTGTCTGGTCTGGTCGAAAATTCATGACCGTGACCGGGTTCTGCAGGGTCTGTCAGACCGTCTGGAAACACTGCCACGCCTCCTTTGTTTATCGAATCTCTCATTTGCCTGTTTCCCACTCTCACCTGTCCCCTCAAATCTCCAGAGAAGTTTGAGCTGATAACTTTACTTCCTATTAAGGGGTACAAGCCTGGGAAAGAAGGAAACTTCCCATCTCTACTTCTGTGCATGGCATGCCACCGCCGTAAGGCTGAGCTTTTTCCTCTTCTTTTATTTCTTCTTAATTTTTCCATTTTTCTTCCTTTTTTCTTTCTCATTCCCTCTCTCTTCTTCCTCTCTCCTCTTCCCTTTGCAGTGTTGGGGATTGAACTCGGGGCCTTGCCTATGCCAGCAAGTACAGCTTTACCTCCTCTCTGAGGACAGGAGTTAGGGTCTCCTATGGCCCTTGGCCTGGCATGGCACTTGCTATGTAGATGAGGTTGATCTTGAGCTGGTAACGATCCTCTTGTCCTAGTCTTCTGAGTGTGGGGACTACAAGCATGTGCCATCACTTCTGGACTTTTTTTTCTCACTTACACAGCTAAAACTGTATCTCTCCCAGGCTTCTCCTTTCTTCTAATGCCATCAGCATCCACCTTCACATAAGCGTGTAAGGACGATTCAATACCTCATCAAACATCTCTTGATCATCACTGACTGTGCCTTTTCTGTCCAGTTTCACAGCAAAAGTTTCCACGTTTTGTTTCCTAGTTGTCTCTGATGTCTGTCATCCAATTTTCTCTTTCATATTCACTGCAGGGCGGGTTTCCTTCTCCTCAACAAAAACAAAACAAAACAAAACCCCAACAACTTAGATAGGGAGCAGTGAGCTCCATGCTGTTATGGGGTTTGAAGGACTCACTATGAGCTGTTTGCCCTCTTAATTCCTTCCTTCCCCAAGGTATCCTTTACTTGCCTTCTGGATTATTAGTCTCTCAGTTCCCTTCCCACCTCACTGGACAGTCCTGCCTGGCATTCTTCCTTATCTCTCTATGCTCTGTGTGGTGGGCAGCTGGGCATCACTCTTTGTCTGCACCTCTTCCATATTGTCATCCATAGTGTTCCCATTTAGTTTCAAGTCTCTGAGTGCTACCTGTGCACTAATAATTCTAAAATACATAACCCCTTTTAGATTTAAAAACAATGCCATGGCTGGTTGATATCCAGGGGAGGCCTGCCTTTTTCTGAAGAGAACTGGAGGAGGAGTGGATGGGGGCAGGGAAGAGGGCAGGGGGCGAGGAGGGACTGGGGGAAGAAGAGGGAGGAGAAAGTGTGGTCGAGATATAAAAAATAAATAACTGAAATATATTAAAAATAAAAATAAATGTGTTCATGTCAGTGCATAGGTATGTGCATGTGCGTGCAGGTACCCATGAAGGCCAGGGTATTTGATATCCCATGGAGCTGGCGTAAGAAGCAGTTGGGAGCTGTCTGACTGGGTGCTAGGAGGTGAACCTGGGTCCTCCGCAACAGCAATATGAGCTCTTAGCCACTAGCTACCTCACCAGCCACGCTCTGTATGCCTTGAGCAGGACTCCTTCAACTGAACTTAATATTTAAGGAGCCAATGCCCACTCGGGATCTGCTGGATGTCTAAAGCAATTAAAGTCTCACATGACCCAAGTGGACCCTCAGTTCCCTTCATTCCACTGGCCCACCTCTCCTCTGGTCTTTTAGAGCTTGTGGAAATGTTATCTTTCCAGTTGCTCAGGATAGACTCATGCCTGAATGTCTTCTGTATCTCCTGTCTTACCTCCAGGCAATGAACACAATCTTGCATTCAAAACAAACCCAATTTTGACAATCTCATGCATCCTTTTTTATATCACCACCATTTTTCCGTCTGGTGATTACCATAGACAGACCCTTATCTGGTTTTGTTGTGTGTACCCTTGTATATGTACATCTGTTTCCTTCCTCCTCCTCCTCTTCCTCTCCTCCTCTTCTTCCCTTCCTCCTCCTCTTCCTCCTCCTCCTCTTCCTCCTCCTTCTTCTCATTCTTCTTCTTGTTTGTTTGTTTTTTTTTTTTTTTTGAGACAGGGTTTCTCTGCGTAACAGCCCTGGCTGTCCTGGAACTTCCTCTGTACACCAGGCTGCCCTCAAATTCACAGAGATCTCTGCCTCCCAAGTGCTAGGATTACAGGTGTGCACCGCCACTGCCTGGACATTTTCTTTTTTAAATAGCTTCTAACTGGCTTCTCATCTCACATGGCATCAGCAGCTCTGGCTCTCATCCTCTCTTTTTTGGCCAGTTGTCCTGTCTTCTCCACCGTGGCCTTTTCTCCTCCCTCCCTCCCTCCCACACCCTCCACTCCTGCCTCTGGAGTTTGTTTTGTGTGTTGGAATTGAACCCAGGGCCTCATCGTTACTGGACAAACAACTTTATTACTAAGCTAAATCGTCAATCTCAACTGGTTGCTTTTGGAGCATCCAAGGCACACTCTAGCTTCCACACCTTTGCTTTTTAATTTATTCTCAAAATGCTGTTTCCTCCTGGCTCCCTCCATCACTCTATTTAGATTTTAAGTTAACAGGCAGGGTGTGGGGGTGCGTGCCTTTAATCCTGGCACTCAGGAGGGAGGCAGAGACAGGTGCCTCTCTGTGAGTTTGAGGTCAGCTTGACCTACATAATAAGTTTCAGGCCAGCCAGGACTGCAGAGTGAGGCCCTGTCTCAAACAGACAAACATATACAACAAAACAGATTTGACGTGAAATAAACTTTCTTGATTGGGTTCTCTCTGTCAGAGCTACTTGGAGTGGTGCATGTGTGGACATAGACTCACTCCCCAGTCTTACCCTTAACCTTGCTTTCTTTGTTCCCTGGTACTTACCACTGTATACCACACAATGTGTTCCCTTATTAATGACCTTTTCTCTAACTTTGTTCCTTCTGCACATTCGATACATTTCTATTACCTACAGCAGGGCCTAGAGTACAGCAACATCCAATAAATATTTGATGAATAGATGAATGAATGTGGCTAATAGATTCCATGATGTGTATAATTGAATGGATGTTTGAGCACTTCCAGGCTTTTCCTGGAACCAGCCTTTCTATCCTTGTAGTTCTTCTGGGAGGTACACTGGAGGCAGCCGTGCATAATGTCATTCCGACCCCACGGCTTCAGCTTTGGGCCAGAATGGAGACCCTCAGCCAATGCTTTCATCCCCGGGAATTTGTTACCGGTATGAACAAAGCCAAGCCTTTTAGCGACTCTCTAGCATGTCTTTCCGCAGCTGTTGCAGGTCTTGCTTTCAGCCAAATGGACCAGATGCAGAGGTATCTATCAGAAGAGAGAGCAAAATGTTGACCAGAGAAAAGCAGAGGTGACAGATGGCAAGAGAAGCTGTACAGAACTCAATTCCCTGTTACCAGTTAGTTGTTCCTCACATCCAACCAGATCCCTGCCCTCTACCCCAAACACTGGGAGGCACCAGTGCAGTGCCTGCCATTGATGAGGTTGCTAAACTCTAACTGAATCTGAACCAGCAGTCACCATCCCTGATCTGTTCAGCCTCCAATCCTTTCTAAGAAACCAGATCCAGTTATGTTGCAAAAAGAAAGGTTTTATGAACATCTGACATCATTTGGCATTGATGGAAGGCCGTATGATATGGTTCAGCTAGCCTGAAAGCAGACAGTCCAATCAACTTCTGGTCCAGCATCACTCTGGTTGGTTATCACTCATCTTAAAACCCCGTGCTTTCAGTTATAAAACGAAAGGGCCAGATTGGGTGGCCAGTGGCTTGTTTTCCAAATCTAGGTTTCATAAGCTGGGCACCAAATGGAGGGATATTCTTTTTCTATTGATAAATAATTCAGGTGTTTAAACAGTTGTCATGTCATGTGGCTGTCGCAATGGAACGATTTCATTTCTGTAGAACATTCGACTTCATAAGTCTTAGCAGGAGTAAGATGTGTCTCCCACTCTACATGTTGAAAATCCCAACAGTTGTGTTTCCATTTCTCCTCTGTCTAGAGCCAAGTAACGTGACAGCAGCTTAGGCTATCAGACCCAGCCACCAAGACTGATTTAGGAGCTTGTCATCCAAACAGCAGAGGCAGCCAAGAACCCATTCTAGCTGCAGGTGGCTGCATGCAGCAGCTGCTGCAATGTCATGCTGCACCTGGGATCTCTCAAGTTCAAGCTCAAAGTCCAGTGGTGCCAGGGTGGCGCCCAGTGTTGGTGTAG
This sequence comes from Peromyscus californicus insignis, assembly GCF_007827085.1. NCBI lineage: Eukaryota > Metazoa > Chordata > Mammalia > Rodentia > Cricetidae > Peromyscus > Peromyscus californicus. Next base: position 18,739,053 of record NW_026294458.1, on the reverse strand, counting down.
GGAGCAGGCTGGGAGGGAGCCTCTGCTTCTCCTACTTCCACAGTGAGATGGCTGAGACACCCAGGAATCTTTGCCATCAGCTCCCCCTGTTCTTCAAATTAAAAGCTCTGTTTTGAGAACCAGATTAAACACTCACAGGAGACTCTTAAGACAGTATCCTCACTGGAGTCAGTGTGGAGATGAAGCAAATGTTGCCAGAGGCTCCTTTAGGACCCCCGAGTCTGTCACTGACACAGGAAAAATACAGGAATGACAGAATCAGAGTGGACCTGAGGGACGATGATGCTGGTGTCTCACTTGTAAGGAGCAACAACTGGCAAAGCATCACTCAGGTAGGCACTCCACCCTCTCTAGCACATTACTAGAAGTTTTCTTACTATCTCAACTGCCTCTAGTTAGAGTTTGTTTACATGTCTTTTTTTCCCCTCAAGTGGAACTGTTTGTTATGAGCCCATGAATTCAATGTTATTACTTGCCTTCTACCCCACTCCCGATGCTCCAATTATAAGTGGCTTAGCCCAGGCGAGGCATTTAGTCTTCCTGTTCCAGAGAAGGCTGGTGTTTTGCAGCAGGCATCAACTTTGCAGAGGGAGAAAGCAGGTTCCATGACCTAGTATCCGAGAACTCTTTCTCCCATGATGTTTTGATCACTTGACCTTATACTTTATTTTAAGTAGCACAGATCTGCAAATTGTGGTTTTTCTAGGGAAAACCCCGAACCATCAGGATTATTATTAATGAAAGTGAGCCATTGAGATTATTGTCTGTGAAGCCCAGTGGGGGAAAATCTCAGTGATAGATCCTGGCATGCTCACCAAAGTGACGTGGATTTCTCTCAGCAGCTAGGTTCCACCTCTACTCTAAGAAGTACTTTGCATCCTCCCATTCTATTTAAAACATGTCCATGACTCACATAGTCTTTAACAATGGCCTGTATGGCATCCTTCAAAGCAAGAGCACCAAATACCTTTATATATTTGATTAGGTAGTTTATCAGAGCCGCCACTTTCTCTAAGAGTCTCATGGAGTAAGCTGGGGAGGAATTATTCTCCTTTTAATAGTCTCTCCATACTTCACATAGTAGATTCGAGGTAATTATTATCTGCCGTATGCTGTTCTTGGTATTAGTATAGAGAGAAAAACAGATAAGGTTCTTGTCCATAAAAAGCTTACGTGCTATTAAGGTGGTAGATTTTGATGTTGGAGACGGTGGTGGTTTGAGTGAGATGTAGCCCTAAGTGTTAATCATTTGAATACTTGATACCCAATTGGTAGAACTGTTTGGAAGAAAATTAGGAGGTGCGGGCTTGCAGGAAGATGTGTACAACTGGAGTCCGGTCTTGAGGTTTCAAAACTCTCTTGCCATTCCCAGGGTATTCTCTCTACCTCCTGTTTGTGGTTGGTTTGAGATGTGAGCTCTCACCTGTTCCTGCTGTCATGGCTTCACTCTGCCATCATGGACTCTAACCCCTGAAACCTTCATCCCACATTAAATGCTTTCTTCTTGTGTTGGTCATGGTGCTTTATCACAGCATCAGAAAGTAACTAAGACAGGGGGCATTTTTACCAAAACTTTACTGAAATTTACCAAAAACACTCAATCCAACCAATTTCACACACCCCCAAAGTTCATACGCTATTGAAACACAGCAAGTAAACAAAAGACAAATGATAATTACAGGTTGTGATTGTTCTGAAAGAAAATGGAACTTGGGTGTATAATAGGCATTGATGGGGGCTAAGAGGTGATGATATGAGGAACAGCTTCACTTTCAAGGATGGAGGGAAGCTTCTTCCAGGAGATGAGAGAACCCCTTCATGTGAAGGATAAATTGTTTCCATCAGAGGATGTCTCGAGCTCAAGGAAGGAACCCAGAGCAAGAAAGGCACTGGAGCATTTGAGCAACAAGAGGCCAGTGTGACTACAGCACGGTGAGGGAGGCACATTAGAGAAACTAAGGCAGAACGTATAGAGCAGACTCGCCCAGTTTCACAGACCTGAGGACACACCCCCCCCTATTTTTTTTTTTTTTTTGGAACCTTATGTCTTGCTAGCTGTGACATTCCTTCAGTAGCATGGGTTTTACGTTTTCCTTTTACTCCACTCAGTGGTCGCTGGCATAGTCTTTGGCTTAGACAGCCAATGACTTGGTTGCTAGAATGGGAGACCTGCGTTCATAAGTCATTGAATTTGAGGTAAGTCCAGGAAAGTGAAATGGTTTCTATGAACTACTTTCTTCCCAATTTTCAAGGTGAACTAATACATTGAGCCAGTGCCCATTCACCTGGCAATCACCAACAGGAGAACTCCTTGGTTTTATAGTGGCTTTGGAGCTGTCTAGAGTGGGGCTGGTTCAATAGCTTCAGCTCTCCCCCACCTCGCCCCCGCCCAGGTTTGCACACATCTGCAAAGTACATTAAAGTTCATTCACACACAACTGGGGACGTTTCCTAGAGAGATATTTGTTATTATATTTTTCATTATAACCACTTATAATTTAGGACTTACAGTTGCTTAGTAATGTGTTACGTTGAGAGGTGAACATGTCGTTGAGATAGCGAATCAAAACTGAATGCTGCAGGCTTTATACTGTGTGAACACTGACCTAGTACATTCCTGTACTGGTTAGTCTCTTCTTCTTCAACTTGACACAAACTAGGGTCACCCTGGAAGAGAGAACCTCAGTTGAGAAGATGACGCCATCAGAATGGACTGTGCACAAATCTGTGGGGCATTTTCTTGATTAATGGTTGATGGAGGAGAGCCCAGCCCACTGTGGGTGGTGTCACCCCTGGACTGGAGGTCTTGGGAAGTATAAGAATGGTAGAAATGTAAGCCCAGGAGCAAGCTGGTAGGCAGCATTCCTTCATTGTCTCTGATTCAGTTCCTGCCTTCAGGTTCCTGCCCTGCTTGGGTTCCTGTCTTGGCTCCACCCAGTGATGGACTGTGATTGGGATACATACATAAGCCAAATAAACCCTTTCCTCTCTCAAGTTTGTTTTCTTCAGTGTCTGATCACAGCAACAGAATAAACAACTAAAGTAGTTTCCATGGAGTTTTCAACTTTCTCCAGTATGTATGTATTCCTTATGTATTTACTACATACATATGACTGTATTCACAATATAGTAATAGCCTACTGAGATAAAATGATATGTAATAAACTACACAGAATTAAAGTCAATAATTAGGTAAATTTGGACACACCATCACATCTATAAACTATCTTCAGGAAGACAATCATTATTCATCTTTTTCCATTCTCTTTATCTCTGTTTCAATTCATACATGTGAACCTTCCTTACTCTCCACCACCAGCCTTGGGAAGCTTCTCATCTCTATTTATAGCTTACATTTTCAGGGGGCTGAAAAGATGGTTCTACAATTAAGAGTGTTTGGTGCTCTTGAAGAGGACCAGAGTTTGGTTTCCAGCACCCATGTTAAGCAGCTGACAACAGCCTGTCACTCCAGTTTCAGGGCATTCAGAGAAGTCCTGTCCTCTGCAGATACCTGCACACACATGCATATATATCTCCTATAATTTCTAAAAAGGAAAAAAAGTAAATTTTTTTGGAATTTCATACAAAGGGAATTTTATAGTATGGACTCTTTTGGGTCTGACTTATTTCTCTGAATATTTTTTTATCATATTTGTTTTGAGATTTATTAACATTGCTGGTGTGAATGGACGGTTTATTCTGTTGATTTTTTAATAGCATTTCACTATATAGATAGCTCAGTTTGGATCTGGTAAAACAAACAAACAAACAAACAAACCAGGCTTGTTCTAAACATCTACACACATTTTTGTCTGATATAAATCTTTCATCTATTCTGGGTAAACATGTTGGAGTGTGTTGGCTGGTTTATGTGCTATAGCTTTCTCATATTAAGGAACCACCATACTTCATTTTCAGAGTTGTTGGACTATTTTATATTCTTTTAGCAGTGAGTGAAACAATAAGCTCCATAGCCTTGCCAATATTTGTCAGGTTCCGTCTTTTTATAGTCATTTAAATAGCTGCAATAATGGTATCATTGTGGTTTTAATTAGCGTTTCCCTAATGACTAATGATATCGAACATTTCTCACCAGAAATCTTCTTTGTAAAACTCTTCTTTAAATAATCTGTCCATTTAGAAAATAGGGTTATTTATTTCACTAGTCTTAAGTTTGGAGACGGCTTTTACTTAGTCTGTATACAAATTAGCAATGGGATGGATCAGCAGCTTTAGGAATCAAATGTTTGCCTCTTTTCTCTTAACAATAGTGTCTTTTTAAAATTCTGACTTCATTTTGGTTAGGTCTAGTTTATGAATTTTGTTTTGCTTAGAGAACCTGCTTCTGATGTATACCAAGGAAATCATTGTTGGAATTCAAAGCTGTCACTGCATTTTTTTTCTGAAAGTTTGATAGTTTTAACTTTTACCTTCAGGTCTATCATCCATTTTGATGTAACTTTTTTAGTGTATTTTTCTATTTTGTCTGTGGATATCCAATTCTTATACCACTGGTTGGAGAGACTATCTTTTTCTATGAATTACCTTGTCTCCTATGTCAAAAATCAATTGCTCAGAACCACATCTCCTTGATTCCGGACTCTCTACTCTGCCATGCTATTGATTGATCTTTCTACTATGCCTACAGTTTTGATTTTTGTAACTGTAATTTGTTCTGAAGTTAAGTGGTGTAAGGTCAACTTTGCTGCTGGTCAAAGATTTCAACTTTTTATTTAAGCTGCTCAGGTCCTTTGCATTTCCATGAGAGTCAGCATGCCAGTTTTTAATAAGAAAAATAAACTAACATAAAAAATTCTACTGGACTATTGATAGAACGTGCATATAATTTATACATCAATTTGGGGAGAATTAACCACTTGAACATATTAATGTTTTAATTACTTGCATCCATTATTTTTCTCAGTAATATTTTATATTTTCCATGGTAAAAGTTTTGAAATATTTTTTTATTAAGAAATTTTTCATCCATTTTACGCACTAATCAAAGATCCCCCTCTTGCCTCCTCTCGCCCCCAGCCTACCCCCAAACTCAACCCCTACTGCCCCACACAAAAAGGCAAGGCCTCCCATGGGGAGGCACATCCAGTAGAGGCAAGTCCAAGCTCTTCCCGCTGCCTCAAGGCTGCGCGAGGTGTTCTATCATAGGTAGTGGATTCCAAAAAGCCCCCTCATGCACTGGGGATGAATTCTGATTCTATTTCCAGGGGGTCCCCCAAGCAGATCAAGCTACATAATTGTCTCACCATGCAGAAGGCTCAGTCCAGACCCTTGCAGGCTCCACAGTCATTGATCCAACTTTCATGAGTTCCCACTAGTTTGGTTTGGTCATCTCTGCAGGTTTCTCCATCATGATCCTGATGCACTTGCTCATAGAATCTCTCTCTTCTACTGGATTCCTAGAGCTCTGCCTTGTGCTTGGCTGTGGATCTCTGCAATTGCCTCCATCAGTCATTGGAGGAAAGTTCTGTGATAACAGTTAGTTATTCACTGATTTGATCACTGGGGCAAGCCAGTTCAGTTCAGGCACTCTCTCCACTATTTTTAGTAGTCCAAGCTAGAGTAATCCTTGAGGATTCCTGGTAACTTCCCTAGCACCAGGTTTCTCTCTATCCCCATGATATCTCCCTCCATCATGGTATCTCTCTCATTGCTTTCCCACTCTATCCCTGTTCCAGCTCAACCATCCCATTCCCTTATGTTCTCATTTCCCGATCTCCTACCCTCCATTGCTCACCCATCACCCCCAGTTCATTCATGTAGATCTCATCTATTTCCCCTTCTCAGGGTGGTCCATGCATCCCTCTTTGGATCTTCCTTGTTAGCTAGCTTTTCTGGAGTTGTGGGTTGTTATCAGGTTATCCTTTGCTTTACTTCTAGTATGCACTTATGAGTGAGTACATACCATGTTTGTCCTTTTGAGTCTAGGTTGCCTCACTCAGGATGATATTTTCTAGTTCCATCCATTTGCCTGCAAATTTCATGATGTCATTGTTTTTCTCTGCTGAGTAGTACTCCATTGTGTATGTGTACCACATTTTCTTAATCCATTCTTCAGTTGAGGGGCATCTAGGTTGTTTCCAGGTTCTGGCTATTACGAATAATGCTACTATGAACATAGTTGAGCATGTATCTTTGTGGTATGATTGAGCATTCCTTGGGTATATGCCCAAGAGTGATATAGCTGGGTCTTGAAGAAGATTGATTCCCAATTTTCTGAGAAATCACCACATTGATTTCCAAAGTGGCTGTAAAAGTTTGCACTCCCACCAACAGTGGAGGAGTGTTCCCCTTGCTCCACATCCTCTCCAACATAAGCTGTTTGCAGTGCTTTTGATCTTAGCCATTCTGGCAGGTGTAAGATGGTATCTCAGAGTCATTTTGATTTGCATCTCCCTGATAACTAAGGATGCTGAGCAATTCCTTAAATGTCTTTCATCCATTTGAAATTCTTTCTTTGAGAATTCTGTTTAGCTCTATACCCTATTTTTTAATTGGATTGTTCATTATTTTGATGTCTAGTTTCTTGAGTTCTTTATATATTTTGGAGATCAGCCCTCTGTCAGATGTGGGGTTGGTGAAAATCTTTTCCCTTTCTGTAGGCTGTTGTTTTGTCTTATTTACTGTGTCCTTTGCCTTACAGAAGCTTCCCAGTTTCAGGAGGTCCCATTTATTAATTTTTGCTCTCAGTGTCTGTGCTACTGGTATTATATTTAGGAAGTAGTCTCCTGTGCCAATTCATTCAAGAGTACTTCCCACTTTCTCTTCTATCAAGTTTAGTGTAACTGGATTTATGTTGAGGTCTTTGATCCACTTGGACTTGAGTTTTATGCATGGTGATAGAAATGGATCTATTTGCAATCTTTTACATGTTGAGGTCCAGTTATGCCAGCACCACTTGTTGAAGATGCTTTCTTTTTTTTTCATTGTACAGTTTTGACTTCTTTGTCAAAAATTTGGTGTTCATAGGTGTGTGGGTTAATGTCAGGATCTTCAGTTCGATTCCATTGGTTCACATGTCAGTTTTTATGCCAATACTAGGTTGGTTTTATTACTATAGCTCTAAAGTAGAGCTTGATGTCAGGGATGGTGATGCTTCCAGAGATGGCTTGTTGTACAGGATTCTTTTAGTTATTCTGGGTTTTCTGCTTTTCCAAATGAAATTGAGTATTGTTCTTTCCAGGTCTGTGAAGAATTGTGTTGGGATTTTGATGGGGACTGCACTGAATCTGTAGATTGCTTTTGGTAAGATTGCCATTTTTACTATGCTAATCCTACCTATCCATGAGCATAGGAGATCTTTCCATTTTCTGATATCTTCCTCAATTTCTTTCTTCAGGGACTTAAAGTTCTTGTCATACAGGTCTTTCACTTGCTTAGTTAGAGTTATCCCAAGGTATTTTATATTATTTGTGGCTATTGTAAAGGGTGATGTTTCTCTGATTTCTTTCTCAGTCTGTTTATTGTTTGATTATAGAAGGCTACTGCTTTTTTGTTACTTTTGTATCCTGCCACATTACTGAAGGGGTTTATCAACTGTTAGAGTTCCCTGGTAGAATTTTTGGGGTCACTTATGTGTAATATCGTATCATCTGCAAATAGTAAAAGTTTGACTTCTTCCTTTCCGATTTGTATCCCCTTGATCTCCTTTTGTTGTCTTATTGCTCTAGCTAGAACTTCAAGTATTATGTTGAATAAATAGCAGACAGCCTTATCTTCTTCCTGATTTTAGTGGAATCTCTTTGAGTTTCTCTCCATTTAATTTGATGTTGGCTGTTGGCTTGCTGTTAATTGCCTTTATTATGTTTAGGTATGTTCCTTGTATTTCTGATCTCTCCAAGACCTTTATCATGAAGGGGTGTTGGATTTTGTCAAAAGCCTTTTCAGCATCTAATGAGATGATCATGTGGGTTTTTTTTTTTTTTTTTTTTTTGGTTTTTTGAGACAGGGTTTCTCTGTGTAGCATTGCGCCTTGGGTTTTTTTCTTTCAGTTTGTTTATATGGTATATTACACTGACAGATTTTAGTATGTTGAACCATCCTTGCATCTCTGGGATGAAGCCTACTTCATCATGGTGGACATTTCTTTTGATGTGTTCTTGGAGTAGGTTTGCCAATATTCTTCTCCTTCTTCTATCTCTATTATTCTTAGGTTTGGCCTTTTCATGGTGTCCCAGATTTCCTGGACATTTTGTGTTATGACTTTTTTGGCTTTGGTGTGTTCTTTGACTGATGAATCTATTTCCTCTATTGTATCCTCTACACCAGAGATTCTCTTTTCTATCTTATATTCTGTTGGTTATGCTTGCATCTGTATTTCCTGCTCACTTACTCAGATTTTCTATTTCCAGCATTCCCTCTGTTTGTGTCTTCTCCATTGTTTCTATTTCACATTTCGGGTCTTGAACTGTTTCTTTCACATGTTTAATTGCTTTTTCATGGTTTTCTTGGCTTTCTTTAAGGGATTTATTGATTGATTTCTTCCAATTTTTTATTTGTCTTTTCCTCAATTTCTTTAAGGGAAATTTTCATTTCTTCTTTAAAGGCCTCTAGCATCTTCATGAAGCTATTTTAAGGTCACTTTCTTCTGCTTCTTCTACATTGTGATGTTAAAGTCTTGCTGCTGTAGAAGGGCTAGGTTCTGGTGAAGCCATGTTGCTCTTTATATTATTGTATGTATTTTTGCACTGGAGTCTACCCATCTCTTCCTCCAGTGGGTGCAAGAAGTGCCTGTGTCTGAGCGAGCTGCTATTGGTCCACTCTGTGCTTGCTGTGTCTGTGTCTCAGGGGCCCCCTCTGGGTCCAATCTTAGCTCTTGGTCCAATTAGAGCTGGCAGATTCTGTGTCTCAGGGAGCTGCTCTTGACCCAATCCAAGCTTGTTGATTCTGCGACTCACGGAGCGACTCTTGGTCTTATCAGGGCTCTTGGGCCAGTCAGAGCTGAGGGATTCTGTGTCACAGGAAGTCTCTCTTAATCTAATGAAAGCTGGCAGATTCTGTGTCTCAGGAAGCCACTCTTGGTCCAATGAGAGCTGGCAGATTCTGTATCTCAGGAAGTTATTGGGTTGCAGGTGGATGGGTATTGGGGTAGGATGTGGGTCTTGTAAATTGCAGGGTCTGATGGGGGGTTTTGGTGGAGGGGGGCTGCCCATAGGAGTTTTCCCTGCTGACTGGTAACTGCGGCAGAGTTGGGTAGGGGTGCCCAGGGACTGGCTGTGTCCCAGGACCTGGATCCTAGAGGCAGGACCCTCTAAGTGGGAGAAGAGTCACTTACCTCTTAATCCAATGAGACCTGGCAGATTCTGTGTCTCATGAAGTTTCTCTTGGTCCAATGAGAGATGGCAGGTTCCATGTCTCAGGAAGTTACTGGGGTCACAGGCAGATGGGTACTGGGATATGGCATGGGTCTTGTAGATTGCAGGGTCCGATGGGGGCGGTTGGTGGTGGAGCCTGCCTGAAGGAGTTTACCCCTGGCAACTGGGGCAGAGGTGGGTAGGTGATCCAGGGACTCGCTGTGCCCCAGGACCTGGGTCCTAGAGCAAGTTTTGAATATCTTTTACCAAGTTTATTCTTAAGCATTTGATGGCTATTGATGTGCTTGCACATAGCACTGTATTTTGCATTTCAGTTTCTGCTTGTGTATGTACAACACACTGAGATCCAGTTTCCATCATGATCACATAGGCTGGAACCTTCCAAACTATGCACTGTTCTCAGGGATAGCCTTTTTCACACTGAGAAATATCCTCTGCTGTTTGCTCATTTTGATCAGGAATGGCTGTTTGATCATGTGTGCTGGTGGTTTACCAAGATTATTATTATTATTTTCAAAACCTTCCTGATGTGGTGATTTTCATTGGTTTAATATTAAAATGTTAAACTGTCTTCCGTGTTTGGATTAAGCTCACTTAATGATGATGAATACCCTTTTCAATTACTGTTAATTTCAACTTGCTGAAATAATGTTTAGAGTTCCTGAACCTATGTTAATGAAGAACATGTCTATGTTTTTCTTTACCCAACATGACTTTATTTGGTTTTTGTAGCTGAATTTCTAAAATGGTCTTATTAAATAAAAAACACAGAGCCAAATATAGGGGTGAAAGCCTTAGATCAGGGAAATAGGGAAAGCCACCAGCCAACCTTACCTCGCCAACCCGGCAGCTTCCAAATGCAAGTTACTTCCTGTCTACCCATACCGCTATTGTCTTACTATTCTGCCCTCTCATGGACTCTCTTAGCCCAGCTACCTCACTTCCTCTTCCTACAGAGCTCTGTCACTTTCTGTCTGTCTGTAAAGACCTCCATGTCTCTATGGTTGGTACTGGGATTAAAGGCATGTGTCACCATGCTTGGCTCTGTTCCCTAGTGTGGCCTTGAACACACAGAGACTTTTGTGTTTACTTAAAATGGCTTGCTATTTCCTCTGATCTCCAGGCAAACTTTATTAAAGCACAAATAAATTATCACCACATTTCAGCACAAATAAAATATCACCACAGGTTTTGGTATTAGAATACCAAAGGCTGGCCTTACAGAATATGCTGAGAAATGGTCTTTTCTCTCCAGTTTTCTGAAGAGTTTTTACAAATTATTGTCAGGTCTTTTGTTTGTTTTAAATAATACTTTAATAATTCTTTGAGAATGTCATACAGTGTATTTGATCATATTCTCCCTCTCTTCTCTCCAACTCCTCCTAGGTCCTCTGCCCCCACTCCACTTTCAGTCCCCACCTTCCTCCATCTCCTTTTCTCCTTCTCTTCTTCTTCTAGTAATGTGTGAATCTGTTGACTTGAATATGTCTTCCTGTTTTATTTGAGTTCCTTCCTAGTGAGCAGCTTACCGTGAGGGCTCAATCCCCAGTACCACTCAGAGAGAGAGGGAGGAGATTCCTTCGTAGTGAAAATGTACAAGATGCAGACATGCACTAAAATAAATTAAAGCCCCCTACATATCAGGAATTGTCTTTAAACAAAATGTCAAAGCTAGTGAGAATGTGCTGTGATGTTAAAAATTAATTAGGGTAAATATGGACAGAGTAAATAGATGAGATAAATGAATGCAGTGGGAGAGGAAAGAGGATTAAAGCAGTGTTAAACAAGTAAAAGGAAAAAAAAAAGAGTCCTGAAGAATAAAGTTGGAAAGGGGACAGAGAAAGTAGCCAGAGATTTTAAAAACTACAAAAGTAAAACGTGAAAAGACATCCAAATTCCCAATAATAAAAAAAATCATGACCAAACTAGATAAATGCAAGAGGAAATAAATAAAAATCAAAACTTATGCTGGTTGGTGGTGGCACAGGCCTTTAATCTCAACACTTTGGAAGCAGAGGCAGGTGGATCTCTGAGTTCAGGGCCAGCCTGGTCTACAGAGCGAGATCCAGGACAGGCTCCAAAACTACCCAGAGTAACCATGTCTCAAAAAACAAAATCAAACAAAAATCTTAAAAAAAAATCAATAAGATACAGTGGAGGGGAAACACTAAAAGCATAGTAGAAAGAATAAGGAACTCATGGGGACAGCTGAAGAGAACTAAAAATAAAAGGTTGCACAATAAAAAACAAGTGTGTAAACAAAAAAGATGAATGTATGAAGGGAAAGAAAGAAAGAGAAAACAAGAGCTTTTTTAAATATGGCAAAATAACAATGAAGCAAAGTCAAAAGCAAAAGGGGTATGGGTGTGTCTTTTTGATTTTTGACAGTTGGAGACCACCAGGTGTATGTATACATGTGCAGGATCCATAGGGTGCTGAGGGAACATGAGGAGTCTTTTCTCTGCTTGGTTTATTATACTGGGGCTGAGCCAGCACTGGGCAAGTTTCTGATGTCTGTTTCAAGCTCTCTCCCTCCTTTGCACATGAGCCTCTTCGGGCCACATCTACTTTTGCAGTCTGTGGACTGGGCACGCCCTCCCAGTACTCCCCAATTTGTAACACTCAGCCCCCAGGTGTCTACTACTCCAGTAGAGAAGTGTCCCCTGAATGTGCTGAGATGTAAGCAACCACAGATCTGTACAGGCAGATCTACCTTCATATTTTCAAAACCCACCCTGCAGCAATCACTAGACTGGAGGGGTGGGGCTGTGCCAAGTGATCCAGAGCTCCTGTGCTCCACATCAGGGAACCTTCCAGCAGGTAGATGACTCCTGCATTTAACCCTCCCACTGACCTCAGGCACAAGGCGATCGCACTCCAGGGCTATTTTCAATTGATGAGATCTGCTCACAGACACCAGCAGCGGGACCTTTCTCTACACACTTCTCCCCTCGTTTGTCAAGGTCTAGCCCTCCTGCTCCCCACAATTGACCCCGAAGGCAGGCTCTTACCCTTGTTCTGTGCTTGGTTGAATTCAGCGTCTCTGACTTGTGATTATTTCCTGTTCCACAGGCCCCCAGGGCAGGGCAGTTTTAAATAACAGATGCTCTCAACACAATGTCTGGCCACATGTGAGTGGGGACTCCTCCTCTCTACTGCTGACCCACCCCATAGAACTTCCTACTCAGCAGCACCCACGGCTGGGTTTGAATCTTGTAAGACTCTTGGATTTGTCCTGGTGGTTGGAGTGTCTCCGTCTTTTCACCAAGATTGCCTGCTTAACCTTCTGGAGGAGGACCTGATTTTCCCTGCTAGAGCCCTATGGCAGGGACCTTGCTCTGCTGGACTTCCTTCTACAGATGCATTATTCTTCTAACACCCTTCTATAGGTACATTGCCCTCTACATAGTCCAGCTGTCCTGTCACTCCTGTGGATTTCTGACACTCTTCTCTTTGGAATACTGTCCCCCCAGCACCCCCCAGTCCTGAAGTTCTTCCTTCATCAGGAAGCGTGTCCTAGGCAACCTTCTTAGGTGACCTACCCTTCCTTTTCTTTATGTTTCATTCGGTTTCCTTTTTTCTTAAGAGCAGAAGGGATTGATCTTTATGTTTCTTTTTGAGGTGTGAGAAATGATTTCTCTTTAATAAATGTGTTCTTTGCCTGTCACCCTCTGTGTTGAGCTGAACTCCATTTCTTGGTTCACAGCATACTACAGTGTCCAGTTGGAGTACTTTGTTCAATTAGGAGTTATTGGGAAATGTGTTATTCAGCTTCCAAATATTTTTTTTGTTATTGTTTCCTTATTTCATTGTGATGTGGTCAAAAATCTCACACACTCTCTCTTTTCTCTTAATTCTTACATTTTAATTGGAATATAATTATATTATTTCCTTCCCTTTCTTTCCTTTATCTCCTCCAAGCCTATCCCTGTCCTCTCCCTCCAAACCTCTCCCATGTCTGCTTTACTCCCTCTCAAAGCCTTGGCCTCTTTTTTTTATTATTCGTTTATATTCCCCCACACCATATAAATACAAAAATACAACCTGTCAATTCTGTTTAGTGTTGCATGTGTGTATATGATTTCAGGTCTGACCACTTGGTATTATATAACCAATTAAGGGCTCATCCTTGGGGAAGACTAATTTCCTCTTCTCAGTAATAATTATTAGCCTGTAGTTGTTTGTTGAAGGCTTAGGACCATGTGAGATTCCCCCCTTTCATGTTAGCATGTATATTGGCATTGTACTTGTCCAGGTCTTGTTTAGGCAGCCATATTGTTGCAGTATCATGGATGAAGCTTCCCTGTCATTTCTAGAAGACACAATCTCAATCTCACAGCAGATTTTCTGGTCCTCTTTCCACCCTCTTTCTTCTGTGATTTTCCCAAACCATAGATGCAGGAGTGGTATTATAGATGTATCCACTAGGTCTGAGTCCCTCATGATCGGTTTTCACTGCATTTTGACCAGTTGTTTTCTTTGATGGTTTCCTGCTGCTACAAACTGAAGCCTCTTTGATAAGTGCTGAGAGACACATTTATCTGAGAGTATAGGATAAGTATTTAGGATACAGGTAGGAATTATGCTGTCTAGTAAAGTGGAAGTAATAGGTTCTCCTGTAAAATCCATGACTTCATTAGCTCTGGTTTACATTGTACCAGGCATGATTTCCTTCCTGTTGAGTGGGCATTACTGTCCAATCAGAGAGCTATTGGTTACTGCCCAGACATGAGTGCCACTATTGCACCTTTAGGGATAGTTTGTCATGCTGGTTATTGTGGCAGTTCATAGGCATCGTAGATAGGGAGAACTATTGATTTCTTTCCCGCTTTGGCAGCAACTTCCTGTATTATGAAATCTAGTCCTCAGGGACAATACTTTCAGGTCAATGGCAGCTTTAATCTTTGAAATCCCATGTCCAAAGTACACGATGAAAGACCACACAATCTACAACTTGAATCCTTTGAAGTTCATTGAGAATTCTCAGGGACAAGAATATTGACTACTTTGGAAAATATTCCATTTGTATTTGAGAAGAATGTGTGTCTTAGGGTTTCTATTGTTGTGATAAAATACTATGACCAAAGTATCTTGGGGAGGGAAGATGTATTTCAGCTCACTCCATCCCTGAGGGAAGCCAGGGCAGGAACCTAGATACAGGAACTCAAGCAGAGACTATGGAGGAATGCTGCTTACTAGCTTACTCTTCATGGCTTGCTCAACTTGCTCTTATACCATCTAGGACCACCTGCCCAGGGACAGTACTGCCCATAATGGGATGGGTCCTCCCACATCAATCAAGGCAATACCCTACAGACTTTCATATAGGCGTGTTTTATGGAAGCATTTTGTTGGTTGAGGTTCCCTCTTCCCAAATGACTCTAGCTGGTATGGAACTGACATCAAACTAGCCAGCACAAAATATATTCTGAAGCTGTTGAGTAGTGCATTCTGACAAATTCAGCTAAGTTGAATCTGTCACTTGTACTTTTAAAGTCTTTAAAATTTACGCGACTGCATGTGACTATGCTGGAGTATGTTCATGTGAGTTCAGGTAACTGTGGAGGCCAGAAGAGGGTATTAGATCCCCTGGAGCTGGAGCTACAAGGGATTGTAAGCCACCTGACATGGGTGTCGGGAACTGCAGTTGAGTCTTTTGCAAGAGCAACAAGCACTTTTAACTGCTGATCCATTTTTCTAGCTCCCTTACTAAGTTTTAGTATGCCTTTCTAGTATTTATTGAGAGAAGGATATTGAAATCTTAAACTCTTATGGCTTATCAGTTTTTCAGCTCTTCTATTAAGTACATAAAGATTAGGGTTGATACCCCCATCTAATGAATTAGCTCTTTCTTAATTGAAAATGATCCTTTTTTGTGCACGACACTATTTGTTGCCCTCAAACTTTCTAGTCTGCCAGTAATCAATCTGTACTTTTCTATAGCTTTATTTTTAATCTGTTAATTTGTGTTTTTAATTTGAAGGTGATTCTTTTAAATAGTATGTTGTTAGACCCTCTTTGTAAAATACAATTTGAAAGTGTGTGCTTTTAAATTTTGTTCTGATACTATTTATATTTGATGTGATGTTTATATGATTAGGTTTATCCTACTGTTTTAGCATTTTACTTCCATGTTGACTGTACAGTTTTTGTCTCCCCTGGTTTCAGTGTTGATTTTTTTTATTATTACTTCAGTTTTCCAGTATCTCATTTCACCACATCTTTTACTGGCAAATTCGGTATCACTCTGCTATCCGATTTCAGTGTTTGCTTTGGTATTTGTTGTATTCATCAGAAGCTTAGGTTAGTGTTTCTTTGACTCACATCTGTATTAGTTACTTCTTCTGTTGCTGTGATAAAACACCATGACCAAGGCAACCTGTAGCCCAATGAATTGCCTTTGTCTTATGGCTCCAGAGAGATAGGAGTCCACGAAGATGGGAAGGCACAGCCATGAGCCGCAGGCACGTGGGAAGAGCAAGAAGCTGGCTTCACTAAGTTCTTATCCTCTACCACAAGCACGAAGCAGAAAGTGAACAAACTTGAGATGATGGGCTTTTTACTCCTGAAGCTCATTCCTAGCCACATACTTCTTCTCACAAGGTCACACCTCCTACGCTTCCCCAAAGAGCACCAACGACTGAGGACCACGTGTCTGAAACATGTGAGCCTGTGGGGGACTTTTCATTCAAAGCACCACCGTGTTGCAACAATTAACATCACATCCTTTGAACAACAGGATTCTCCCACTTCTTCTCTTGGCCTTTGGGAATCTCTTCATACATTTAACTTTTACATATATTTCAAACACCATTTTGAATATTTTGGTTAAAATTTAATAACCTTTAATGAGCCTTAATAAAAGCATTTTTGTATTTACTCATGTTGCTCCCAGTTCTCCAGCTCAGAGCCTTTTCTTCGTCATCTCCTTTAATGCAGTTTTAGTGGGAAAAACAATCTTCAACCATGGTTACAATTTTTCTTTCTCTTGCTAAGGCTGGCTTATCTTACCTTGTTGTCAGTGAAACTGAGCATCCCCGACGCTTAGTGAAGGGTGCATTGCTGGTCATCAACAAGTCAGTATTGCAGAAGCAGTAAGGGATAGCAGTCCTCGCCCCCTGAAAACTCACGGAGCTCCTCACAGCTCGCTAGCTCTCTCCCTCCATTGGCATCTGTAAAATGCAATGTACCTGGAATAACTTTCATCTGTCCTTCCAACATCGAAACCTCCGAGTGAAGCTGACAAGGTAATTTGGACAGCTCATCTCCTCCTTAGCTCTTGGCATTGCCACTGTGTTCTAGGACTGCCAAGGCCTCAACAACTTCTGGCTTGGCTGTTGGAGCTGCAGGTGCCACAGACAGATAGTGCAACAGATGACCACCACGAACATGGCCAGCACAGACCAGATTTTGGAGGGGAGATAAAGTCATTTCCTACCCTCAGCCTTGGCTGGCATCTAGAATGTGAAGCTGATATCTGAAGCTGATGTAAGGTGGGCCAGGTGCCTCGTGCCAGCCTGTTCACATTTGCTAGATGTTTTCTCTCTGCCAGCAATGCCAGAAAAGCTTGTTCTGACCTTGTGAGACATTAAGAGATGTGCAGACATGGTAAGGCTTTGGCATGTCACTCACCCAGGCTGGCATAGGAGTATGGGTGTAAGTCAGGGTGTCTTATGCCCATTCTGTGAGTCTTCCTAAAGTTGTGTGTTTTTTTAGAGTGGCTACAGGCTCTGGCTGGCAGTTGTCTTCTTACAGTTTCCAAAGAAGCTCATAAGGCTGGGTAGATATTGACTGATGAGGAGGATAGTGTATGCTGAAGCCGAGGAAGAGGCTCAAGTTTAATTAGCACTTACCAACTGGCACAGGCATGTAGCCCGGGCTGAGAGCAAGTCAAAGCTTGATCCATGTCCTGCCTGGCCTTCTTCAAATCTGATGGAGGCACAGATCATAATAAAAGATGACCGAGTGATAAAAGATAGTCATTTGAGATGACTTAATAAAGCAATATACTCATTCCAAATGAAAATGTTAATGGTGACCGGAGATCTATGCAAATGTGGACTGGTGGTATCCCAAGGAGCCGTAGAAAACATAGACTCTCATCTTTCCGTGGGTTAAACCTCACACACAGAAGCAGTGAGGCAATCCGGAGGAGATGAAATGATGTGCTGAAAGACCAGAAGCCAAGTTCTTAGGGCAGAAGGAAGAGAAGGAGGAGGATGAGCATCACCTTAGTGGTTTCAATAACTGAGGATTTGTTGTGGAACCAAAGCAGTAAATGACACAGGAGTGTTTAATCCATCATTTCCTGGCGGGTATTACCTTTATCAACAAGTTCTTTTACTCTCTTTAAATTTCATTTCCCTTTTCTACCAAATAGGTAGAGTGGTGTGATTAGAACCTATCAAAGATTTTAACAGGATTAAATGATTTAACACATAGTAATGAGCCATGAATTAACACATAGCACTTAACTCCTATGTAGCACCACCTGTTACATGGTAAACATGTAGACTTTAGGGAATTGTGATGGTGGTATATCAGCGGTAGAGGGGCTAGTAGGGACCGTGCTCTTGAGATCTGTAGTCATCAAGGCCTCAGCAGTATCTTCTAGTCACACCGTGTATCCGATGCTGAAAATTCTATACAATTAGCTTTGGGGATTCTGCTTTCTGCTTTCTGTTTTATGCCATTTTTTCTGACTTTCTTTGTTATCTTATACCCAGAAAGCCAGGATTAGCGGATGAAACCAATTAGGGCCCGACTGGACAGAATTGAACTCACTGTAATTTGTTCTCGTCCTTTTGATTGTGAGTCAGCTGTGCATCTCCGTTCAGGGTTCCTTACCCAGGCCCCCACCGGCCTCTGACCCCCAGCTGGAGGGGCAGCAGGGAGAGCCTGGCATTTGACAGTGAAACAGCTGCGTCCATCCCACGTGGTTCTGGCAGCTGGCCCACACCTCGCCTGGTCCAAGGATTCTTTGGCCAGGTTTCAGGCCAGCAGAAAGTGATTCTTTTTTTCTTTTCTTTTTTTCTGTTCATTTGAAGAAAGCAGAAGAATCACAGAGCTTTAACGAGCATCTTTAATTGGGGCTTTTTCTCAAGAGAGAAGTCGTCTTCTTGATGTCTGTCATAGGAGAAGGGAGATGAGTAATCCTCAGGACCCAAGCACAGCAGGGCTCCATGTCAACCACAGCAGACTCAGTGCTGGGGATGCAGTAGGATGTCAGGCAGAGGTACTTCCAGGAGAGTGGTTGTTTGAGAAGCAGAGAGGCTGGCTGTCTCTACATGAAGCCTGTGGCTAGGGCCCTTTATCTTTGGAACAAAGGTGTATTAGTTGTGTTTGAAGTTTTCCAAGTGACCATGTCTTTACTGTGACTTGGCAATCACTGCATTAAGTGTCTGGCTGGCACCATCAATTCCTTCAACACCGGCTGGAGCCACCACTACCCACAAGGTATTGATGAGGAAATTGTAGCTTAGAGAATCTCTTCTCATACTTTGCCTTTAATAGCCACAGATTAATGGTCCCCACTGAATTATCCCATTACAAGATCTGTGCTCGAGTTGAGATTTATCAAGTACTCACTGTGGGTGAGGAGTGGGTTGAGAGTGTATCAACTAACATCTCAAAATGTGGGTAGTGTTTGGAATGGAGCTCCACCTCAACTCCTGGCACCCTGGCACCCTGACATCCCTATACTCAAAGAGTCTGGAATGTTTGGAAGGAGTCTGGTGAAAGATCTATCTTGGCTCCCCTCCCCAGCTCCTCCCCAAACCCGCCCCTTCAAAGCCCACCAAACACAGCTCCTCCCCCAGAGAGGCTCAGGATGACTCCCACAGGGGATATATAAGCGGCATCCCAGAAAACAGACTCGTGGTTCTTCCAGTTTCGAGTCCCATCTCCTCTCTGAGGGGCTGGGGAATCGGCAAAGAGTGTTTTACCCATTAAACCTGGGCTTTCCAATTTGGTCTGATTCAGTTTGTTGTGACGGTGGAGAGGCCTTCAGGAGGCCTAAAACTTATCATCTAGGAAGACAGGCTTTGGACTCTCGAATCTTTAAACTTTTTAGACCTTTATTTAAGTTATCCCCAAAGCAAGAGGCTTGACCTCAGAAGTCATGGGTTCCTTGTCACGTAGAGGCATTCATTTCTGTTGGATAATACTTATGATTATGGGAGTTTTCAGAGAGTGAAATCCTTGTGCTGGAGAACACATGAGATCTCTCTTGCGTTTTCTCACTCACACGAAACTGCTGAGGTTGGCTATTTACAGTGTAGCCTAGGAGGGAAAAATAACTCAGGCCTATCAGAAAACCTATCAAGGAACACGGGTCATTACTAGGGTTAGCCATGCAGTCACATGACTTTCATTTTCTAAAGACTGTAAATCAATAACATTGACACGATGAATTTGAGCCCAGTTTCTTTCCTAAAATAGAAGGGTACAATTTATCATATATATGGACTGTTCGAATGGCAGGCCTCCCGCAACTCCAGTCCACAACTGATTTTTGCTCCTTTAGAATGCAAACCTCTGTCCTATTATTCCTTATGTAACACAATTTTTCCCAAGTGTGAGACAAAACTCAGTGCGTCAGTGTATTTCTGCAGCTAAGGGAGAGGTCACGTGACTGATGCCCAGCCCAGGCGGGGCTGGTGCACCAGGAACAATAAATGCTGCTCTGTGCTAACTGTCGGCCTGTCAAGTGAGCATGCAACAAGTCATTTCCTCACCTCCCGAGGTTGCAAACAAGACTTTTAACATTAGTAGTCCTTGGATTTTGTGATGTCAAGTGGGCTCAAAGTTTGAATACATAAGTGTGTGTTTGTGTGTGTGTGTGTGTGTATGTGTGTAATTATATAGGCCTCACCTGAATGATAATGGATAATGGGATACCAAGTAGTCCCAACATTAATATTTGGTATTCTATTATGTAGGTTTCATTCTGCCATTTTACAGTGGTACCTGAGTACGGGCAAAAAGAGTGAGGACCAGATAGGACAAATACTCACTCTCCCAAGGCCCCTGGGACACAGCAGCATAGGGGAGATGGTAAGGGATACTGGATCCCACACTCACCACAGGGTCCATTCCGTCCTCCCAGGCTCATTCACTGAGCTCCACTCCACACCCCAGAAGCTGGACGTTGGAGATGGGCACGTTCGGGCCTGTGTGAGTGCTGAGGTGGCAAGAGGCAAACTACTCATCCCTGGGTGTGGTCTGGGCTGAGTTGGAGCTGGGTGTAGACTGTACTGAGGTGGTGACCAATTAGGGAGGGTGATTTCTGCCACTAGAGGCTCTGTGACACCCTTTTTTAGCTGATCAGTTTGGAGGCAGCAAGGCTTGCAGCATTGATCACTGCTTAAGAGCTTTGGAGGCATACCTGAAGTGAAGCAGGATGTCAAAGCATGTTATTACTATTGTTATTGTTATTATTATTGTTGTCATCATTATTCTTGCATTCATTACAAACTGACCTCAGTTTCCCCTCCTTCCACACCTCCCAGGCACTCTCCCCACCTTCCTTCTCCCCTCCTCTGTTTTCCTTTAAAAAAAAAAAAAGAGAGAGCAGGTGTCCCAGGGATATCCACTGAACATGGCCTAACAAGATACAGTAAGATTGGGCACAAACCCTCATATCATGGCTGTGTATGGCAACCTAGTAAGAGGAAAAGGGTCCCAATTGCAGGCAAAAGAGAGGCACCCCCTACTGCTGTGGATATCATTCTGTATAAATAAAACACTGATTGGCCAGTGGCCAGGCAGGAAGTATAGGTGGGACAAGGAGAAAGGAGAATTCTGGGAAGTAGAAGGCTGAGTCAGAGAGACACTGCCAGCCGCCACCATGACAAGCAGCATGTGAAGATGCCGGTAAGCCACAAGCCACGTTGCAAGGTATAGATTTATAGAAATGGGTTAATTTAAGATATAAGAACTAGATAGCTAGAAGCCTGAGCCATTAGGCCAAACAGTTGAAACAATATAAGTCTCTGTGTTTACTTGGTTGGGTCTGAGCGGCTGTGGGACTGGCGGGTGACAGAGATCTGTCCTGACTGTGGGCCAGGCAGGAAAACTCTAGCTACACCCTACTCCCATTGTTGGGAGTGCCACAAAACCATCAAGCTATACAACCATAAGGTATATGCAGAGGACCTGGCTCAGACCCGTCCAGGGTCTGTGTTTGTTACTTCAGCCCCTGTGAGGCCCTGTGAGCACTGCTTAGTTGATTCTGTGGCCCATGTTCTCATGGTGTCCTCGACCCTACTGGCTCCTACAATCCTTCCTGTCCTTCTTCTGAAGGGTTCCCCTGGCTCTGCCTAGTGTTTGGCTACGGGTCTCTGCCTCTGTTTCCATCAGTTGTGGGATGACGCCCCTCTGTTGACAATTGAGCTAGGCACCAATCTATGAGTATAGCGGACTATTATTAGGAATCATTTCTTTTTTTTTTTTTTTTTTTTTTTTTTTGGTCAGTTGTGTTTGCTTCTATCCTGGGTCCCTCTAGGCTGTCCTGCCTCTAGTTCCTGGCCATCCAGGCAGTGTCAGATGGGCTCCCTCTCGTGGTGTGGGCCACAAGTTGGACCAGTCATGGGATGGCCGCTCCCACAAGTTCTGCACCACCATTGCCCCAGCACATCTTGCAGACAGGACAGAGTGTAGGTTGATGGTTTTGTGGCTGGGTTGATGCTCCAGTCCCATTGCTAGGAGTCTTGCTGGTTACAGAAGATGGCCAGTTCAGGTTCCATATCCTCCATTACTAGGAGACATCGATAGGGTCACTCTCTTAGATTCCATGGAGTTTCCACTGCACTAGCTTTCTATATTGCCCCCCAAATGTCCCCTAATTCCAGTTGTTTCTTTCAGTACTCTCTCTCTCTCTCTCTCTCTCTCTCTCTCTCTCTCTCTCTCTCTCTCTCTTTCTCTTCCCTCCATCTGATCCCTCTTGTTTTCATTCCCACCCATCCCTAGTTCACCCACAAAACCTATTCTATTTCCCCTTCCCAGGGAGACCCATGGGTCCCCCCTTAAGCCCTCCTTGTTACTTAGCCTCTCTGGGTCTGTGGATTGTAGCATGATTGTCCCTTACTTAACAGCTAATATCCACTTATAAGTGAGTACATATGTTTGTCTTTCTGGGTCTGGGTTACCTCTCTCAGGATGATCTTTTCTAGTTCCACCCATTTGCCTGCAAATTTCATGATGTTATTGTTTTTAACAGTTTTTTTTTTTTTGGACACAATGGAGTTTTTAATATTCCATTGTATAAATCATCACATTTTCTTTATTCATTCTTCGATTGAGGGGCATCTAGGTTGTTTCCAGGTTCTGACTATTACAAATAAAGCTGCAATGAATGTGGTTGAGCAAGTGTCCTTATGGTAAAGTAGAGCATCCTTTGAGAATATGACCAAGAGTGGTACAGCTGGGTCTTGAGGTAGATCAGTTCCCGATTTTCTGAGGAACTACCATAATGATTTCCATAGTGGCTGTACTAGTTTGTACTCCCACCAGCAATTGAAGAGTGTTCCTCTTGCTCCACATCCTTGCCAGGATGAGCTGTCATTTGTGTTTTGTTTTGTTTTTTTCGAGACAGGGTTTCTCTGTGTAGTTTTGCGCCTTTCCTGGAACTCACTCTGTAGTCCAGGCTGGCCTCGAACTCACAGAGATCCGCCTGCCTCTGCCTCCCGAGTGCTGGGATTAAAGGCGTGCGCCACCACCGCCCGGCTTCATTTGTGTTTTTTATCTTAGCCATTCTGACAGGTGTAAGATGGTATCTCAAAGTCATTTTGTTTTGCATTTTCCTGATGGCTAAGTATGGTGAGCATTTCTTTAAGTGTTTTTCAGCCATTTGAGATTCTTCTGTTGAGAATTCTCTATTTAGATCTGTACTCCATGTTTAAAAATTGGATTATTTGGTTTGTTGATGTCTAGTTTCTTGAGTTCTTTATGTATTTTGCATATTAGCCCTCTGTTAGATATGGGGTTAGTGCAAATTTTTTTTTCCCATTCTGTATGCTGCCTCTTTGTCCTATTGATGGTGTCCTTGGCCTTACAGAAGCTTTTTCAGTTTCATGAGGTCCCATTTATTGACTCTTGTTCTTAGTGCCTGTTCTTAGTATTCTGTTCAGGAAGTTGTCTCCTGTGCCAATGAACTCACGGCTATTCCCCACTTTCTCTTCTGTTAGGTTCAGTGTAACTGGTTTTATGTTGAGGTCTTTGATCCACTTGGACTTGAGTTTTGTTCAGGGTGATAGATACGGATCAATTTGCATTCTTCTCCATGCTGACATCCAGTTAGACCAGCACCATTTGTTGAAGACCCTTTCATTTTTCCATTGTGTATTTTTGGCTTCTTTTCAACAATCAGATGTCCATAGGTGTGTGGATTTATGTCTGGGTCTTTGATTTGATTTCATTGATCAGCCTGTCTGTTTTTATGCTAATCCCACAGGCATGGGTTTTTATGAAGATTTTTTTGTTGTTGTTCTGAAAGAGAAAGAAGATGTTTGCAAACATGTCCCATGGAAGGTGATGTGATGAGAAAGGGTGAGACTCTAGGCCCAAGATGAGGAAAATACTTGTCTAAAGCTCTTGAAGAGACGATGAGTGGAGGTGTCCCTTCTTGGAAGTCAAGTTGTATGGAGCAGAGATTCTGTGATGACCTTCTTGTTCCCTTAACTGCCTGGCAACCTGAAGATGCAAGTCTGAGAGACTGAGGCAAATGGATTAGAAGCTCTATTAAGGAACAAAACAGCTGAGGCTCAGCTAGGTACAGTGTCAGCCTCTAGGGGGCACTGTGTCAGGGGACCACAGCTAGGAATGCATGGGTGCATCTAACACACCTGTGGAGGGCTAGTGGTGGGGCGGGGAGGGTTGTGTAGGGATGGATGTGGGTTCCTGCACTTTATATTTATAGTGTACAAAAGCCTTAAACATATGAGTCATTACAGTGCAAACATACCATGCAGGGTGACCTAGGCCCATGGAGTAGGTAGACTGAGTGTTTGTTGCCTGCATAGTGAGACCTTATCTTAAAATATGATAAGCAATCCAGCAAGCAAACGATGAGATATAGTGTAAAATATGACAACACATAAGCCACTTACCTCTTTCCTCCTCGGCTCTCTGATGCTTTTCCTTAGGAACGTGTCTCTGCTAGCCCGTTCTTGACGTCCATTGATTTTAAGTATGTAATTAAGTGTCTATGCAGAGGAAAAGTGCATATGACTTTCTGTCAACCCTAAGCCTTTTGGTTTATGATCTGCTTTCTTTTAAACATCTTAAAATGGCATTCTGTCACTATTTCCACATTACAAATCTTTGTAATAGGTACTGCAACACAAAGAACCTCGAATAAGACAGGGACCCTGGGCTGTAGGAGCTAACAACACTGGGAATGGGAGAGAAGACATATTTGCAGTTGTCACCGTAGAAGGTACTTGGTGGTACATAGCTTCAGTGATAAAATCATTAAGGGACTGAGACAGAAAGATGCATATCTTGCAGGTGCCAGCAAAGCTGCTTTGATGGAAGATCTGACCTCTTCATAGACAAAGCCATCCAGACGGTATGATTTCTTCTCATTGCAACAAAGACCTTTAAATTACATTAGGGATATGCACATCTCTAACAGAGGCAGAATGTTTATTTCCATAGTGGTAGTAGTTCATTAGCCCTAAATATATCTATATCTATCTATCTATCTATCTATCTATCTATCTATCTATCTATCTATCTATCTATCAATTATATTATTTATTATAGTTTATTTATTAATATATTGTATTAATTAATATTCCTGACTTGAATTTTTTGTCACCTGGTTATGTGTCAAGCATCATGTTGTTAAAAATATCTCAAGTCATTGACCTCAAATCCAATTGTGCCAGAGACATTTTCTCTACCACTCCATATATAGTTGTTGAAGTTTGAGGGGGCCCCCAATAAATGCCACCCCTATTGTTCGTTTTGGTTCTGAACCAGAAGGAAAATGAAACTCAAGAGGAAAGCAGATTGACGGTCAATACATTTCTTTGTGATCAATGCAGATGTCGGATGCATTATACGTCAGTCAGTGCAGCACAGTTTCTACTCCTTAGTCAGCAAGCTTACTCACTCTGAACTCCAGATGTGGAAACCCTTAACCGCACTGTCCCACCTCTGTCAAAAGGGCCTGCAGATTTGAGAATGTCTATAGGATGAGGGCGTGGAGAAAGAGCAGAATGCAATCTTCCCGCAGAAAGATTTCAAAACGGCAAAAGGGAGATAAAAGACCAGTGTGATTCAAGCTCGTGTTTTAGTCCTGGATGGCCACATAGCCTCTTCTCCCTCGTGAGGAATGAATAAAGCATGGTAGGGCGTGAACCGCTGTGAAAGTGAAAGTTCCCCCTCACAGGAGATGGAGTAGAGGATGTTCTCCCACAGCAGCAGCCCTAAGAAATAAGCTGGAGCAACTGAAGCCGTTCCGTTTTTTTTTTTTCCCCACATGAGAGAGTCAGACAAGACTGGATGAAAGCAAGGAAACCCCTCTCCCTAGGCCCTTAAACTCAAACCACAGAAATGGGCTCCTTTGTTCTTTCCTTTCTTCTTTGAAGAGCCGTCTCCATTTCCCTGTCTGGACATCTTGGCCTCAGGTTTCCCTTCACCATTAAAATAATCATTTGATGAGAAGTGTCAGGCAGATAGGACACCTTTCAGGAAATGATGGTGACAGAAGTGAGTCTTTTACATTTGGGGGTTTTTAGATTTTAAAATTTTATGTTATGCATATGGGTATTTTGTCTACGTGTATGTTTGTAGACAAGTACATTGCATTTGTGCCCGGTGCCCACAGAGATCAGAAGAGGGCATCAGATCCCCTGGAAGTGGACCTGCAGATAGTTTTAAACTACCATATTTGTGCCAGGAATTGAGCTGGGTCCTCTGCAAGAGTAGTGTGCTGCTGAGCCATCTTGTCAACCCTAGAAATGAGTCATTTAAGTCAGTTATTTTCTTAGGAGCTGTGGCTAGTCTAGCATTTAATCCTACGTTAGTATATCTTCTATCTTGTGTGTGTGTGTGTGTGTGTGTGTGTGTGTGTGTGTGTGTGTGTGTGTGTGTATGTGTGTGTGTTGGGGAGAGAGAGAGAGAGAGAGAGAGAGAGAGAGAGAGAGAGAGAGAGAGAGGCAGAGAAAGACAGACAGATAGTGAGTCCCTACTTACTCAAGAACTCTCTGGCTTGCCCCAAATTCCCTGAACCTATCCATCTATCCTCCAACAAGAAGACAGAAATTATCTATCTATCTATCTATCTATCTATCTATCTATCTATCTATCTATCTATCTATCTAATCTTATCTATCTATCTATCTATCTATCTATCTATCTATCTATCTATCTATCTATCTATCCATCCATCTGCATTCTTTACATAGAGAACTGTCTTATGCCTTATATGGTAAAAATTCACACATCACACCTAGAGCTCCGAAGCGAGGCAGCCGAGTCCATCAGGGAGCAGGCCTCGTTTCAGGCCCAGTTTCAACCAGACCTGCAATTCTGATGAGGTAGTTCAATCTCTTTGCTCCTAGTTTCTATCTTCTGTAAAATAAACTTGACTGTTATTGATTATGTTTGAGGTCCATAGGTAGGAATTGCTGGTTTGAATATTCTTTAGAATACTAAGAAGGGACATTATACATTTTTTCTTACAAAAATTCTAACATCAAAGTAAACTAATAGCCCACTGTAATACTTTCCCTACCACTCCATCTTCATTATAACACTATGTTGTTACACTTCCATGGATTTGCCTATATAGTTCTTTTCTTTCTTACCAATGAATTCTGCTAATACATAGTTCTCAGATCCGACTTTTCCATGTAATACATGGTTTACAATCTCTTTTCACACCATGAGATTTCTCCATCAATGGACAGAGATTCGCTATAGATGTAATGTAGTTTACAAAATGCACTTTTTGTGAGCACTTAGGCTGATCTCAACATCTGCTGTCAGAGACAATGCTATGATACAAATGTCAGCACACACTGCCTTACATGTGCATGCTACTATTCTCTAGAAGATAGGCACCCAGAAGTGGGATTGCTGTTCCAAGGGCATACATATTTAAATGTTGATAAGACAATTTAATGAGTAGGATTTCAGAGGTGGTATTTGGAACATGTTCCCTGCTTCATGCTTCCTAGTCATTGAAACCACTTCTTGGCATTTCCTCTTGATGCTCTACTGATCTTTCAAAGTGGTATCTAAAACGTAACTCCCACTTCTCATACATCTCATACCCACTCTTCCCTATGTCATAAAATGATGATACTAGCTTCCCTGTTCTCAAGTCACCAAGCCACAAGCCTCCTCTATCTCCACCTTCTTCTTAGTCTTCATGACCATCCTTCCTCGATGGTTAATTCTACTTTCAAAATATAACTAGAATCCATCCACTTTGATGTCTATATCACCACCTCACTGCTCTGTCTCCTGCAATAATTTTCTAACAATTACAGCTTCTATCCACTTCCCATTACTGATTAAAACATTTTCTTCTATTTCAACCAGAGCCGTGTCTTTAAAATGTGACTTTGATAGTATTATTTCTATACTGTCAATTCCTCAATGATTCTTACCTTCCCTAAAATAGGACATAAAATGCCCTGTGGACTTGTAGGTCCTCAGCTCTCTAACCTTGCCACTTCCCATCTCCTGGCCATTCTTATAATTCAGTTGTCTGGATTTCATGTCCCATTCCTTCCTCAAAGTCTTCATGCTTCCTCTCTGCCTGCCTGGGAAATATTTTCCTGAACTTTGAATGACAGGTTCCTTTTTATTCTTTAGTTCTTTCCTAATGTCGTCTCTTTACCTGCCCATTCTCTATTAAGTAACCCTGCCTCCCTGCTCCAGCTACTCTTGGCCACATTGCTCTATTGACTTTATTAGCTATCACCAGAAGCCAAAATTCTATGTAATTTTGTTTACCTGTTTATTACTGTTCTCTCTTGTGAAGTGTTCCCTGTAAGCACATATGTTTGGACACCTGATCCCTAGCAGGTAGTGCTATTTTGAGAAGTTGGGATGCCTTGATGAGGAAGGGTCTAGCTGGAGAAAGTTGATGACTGGTGGTGGGTAGGCTTCCTGGATTATAGGCTGGCCCTAACTCTAGCCTGACCTTTCTGCTCTCTGATCTCCTCAGATGTGAGCAAGCAACCTCCTATTCCTGCTGCAGAGCTGAGAGCTGCCCCTGACCTTTCTATGATAGACTTCACCCTCAAACTGTGAGCCAAAGCAATCTTATGAAGATATACTTGTCAGGCATTCTGTCACGGCTACATGGAAAGCAATAATGCACTCTCATGGAAAGGATGTCCAGACTGCCTATCTTGCTTCTCATCCCTTACATACAGTACATGCGAAACCGCCAGATGATGAATGGGGAAAGGAAGGCTTTCCTGGAGAGGCTGTACCTCAAAAGGAAGAGCCTCAGTTACAGGAGAGCAGAGCGAAGGACCAGGACCCCAGAGGATGCAATGTCTAAAGACAATGGCGTGGCAGGTAATGAGACAAGGACTGGATGCCACATCTTGTCAGGGGCAGAGGAACTACAAGGAATTTATTTTGGGGCCCCTTGTTGCTTCCTCTACTGTGTCAAGCTGGAAACTACCACATGGGAGTGTGCTTCAAATACCCAGGGTTTAAGACTGCTTCTAGAGCTTCCTTTGTTTGAAAGTGGCTCTTGGCATATTTACTTTGTCTTACTTTTGTAAAAGCTTACTAACTCTGAATTCACAATTGAATTTTCTCGATTTGACCTATTTGATCACTTAGAGTAGTAAGAACTTAAAAAGCAGTATATCCATAGTCTGTGACCTATTACCATTTTCTCTAAGTCAGCACAAGTACAGATTTCCCCAAACTTTTTAAAAAGCCATAATGCTTTTAGAGCTATTATAGTAAGTGATGATCTCATTAATTTTCATAGTACACTGAGTTACTTATTTTTCCTTAAGGGAAGCTCATACTCTCTTCACTTTAAGGTATTTTTAGGTATTCTGAAGCATGTAATTTCATATATATATATATATATATATATATATATATATGAACAGACTCCATTTGTCCCAATTTCAGTAATTTTAAGTGCATGCTTCATATCTGGAAAAATAAATGACATTTAAAGATGAAGGATGATTTATTTGCGGCATCTCATCTCACGGAGAGGAGGTTAAGGAAGGCCTGTGAGTTTCAGCATCTATTTGTCGTCATGACACCTGTCATTAGGCAGGAAGAGAAAGGACCTGCTTGTACTGCTTGCTTTTTTCTTCAAGGGAAGAAAATGACTGATACCTGTTCACCCAGAAGGATGGCATAGATGTTATTGAATGACCTGGTGATCTTTTGCTATTCTATGGAGCCAGGCTTCACCCGAATCCCCCCAAATCCTGAGCCCTGTTTAGGCCCTAATCCTGAGCTCTTCTTTCAGTGAACAGAACCATCCTTATGAAAGAGGAACCATGCATTTTGCATCCTTCATCAGTAGACTCTATCCTGATGCTTTTTCCAGATCCTTCCAGGCCCTTTCCCTGAGCTCTGTTTAGCAGTCAATAGAGCCCATTCTCACTGTGAAGGGCACAGGTGCTTTGCCACTTTACAAGGGAGTTTTGATGCAGCCATCCCTAAAGCTGTGCTGTGATAATTGTCACGTGGAAACTTCCCCCCAAAGTTTTACTGTGCTTAAATGTGTAAGAAAAGTAAACCATGAGGTAAGACTCTGGAAGTTTTTGGCCCAGCACCTGTTAAAGTGGTGCTGACCTGAGTCTCATTCTTTACCCTGCGTGGATCATTTCCTGGCTCAATGTGCCCCTTGCAGGGACCCTGACACCTGCTCATCACCCGGTTTCCCGCTGTACCTTGGTGTTTGTGGAGAAATTGTAGAACAAGGTATTTTTGCTATTCACATAGAAACAAAGAGGAAAATGTGGTTTTTCGAAGTCATTTTTCAAAAGTGTTGGCCTGCGGCAGAGACACACCTGTCTTTATGAGATTTGTTGGTGAGGCTGATGCAGGGAGTCTCTTCACGCAGGACAATTTTGTTATTGTTACCTGAATTAGTATAAATAAGTCATTCTTTAAAATACCATCCTGTGATCAACTGTATGAATGTATACACTTTCTGACTAGTGAGCCCAAACTTCATTTTTCATTCTTATGCCTGATTTTTTTCCTTATGGCTAATGCATCACTTTCAGATTAAAGGAACTCAGAGTGTTTGCAATTGGAGATGCCACTTGATTCCTATTTTAGCCTTAAGCTAACCCTTTAATAAAACAACTTCTGGTTGTTCTGCTGGACAAATCGTGAGTGAATTTCAGAATGGGTCTGCACTCTGGTGACAACAGACTTAGAACAGCCAGGCTCTTTTGATTAATTTATTTGTATCCATTGGCAGAAGGAATAATCTTAGATGTATTTTTCAAAAAATTTTGGAGAAGAGATTAGGGTCCGAAAAGAAAAAAATGCGAAAGGAAGAACGTAAAAAAGAAAGGATATAGAAAGGAGAGGGGGAGAAGGAAATAGAGAAGAAATTTAGAAATATGGGTTTTGTTTTGAAGAACTCGCATCAACTTCTTTTTTTAAAAAAAAAACAAAATATCTTGTTTTGAAGCAGGTATCCATCTACATACTCAAGGAGAGCACAGGCAGGTCTAGTGTGTCCTTCCTCGGTATCCTTTATTGGTGGCACCTGACTCAGACTTTCAAAACCCTGAAGCCTGTAGGGCACATGTACAGGTATGTCCTCTGCATCCTTAGGCTATGCAGGCAAATGTCACTGCTGCCTGTGAGACACACAGCTAATCTGCTATGGACAACACCCTTCTCATTGCCCTTTAACCTTTGTTCCCAACCTCAGGCCCTGGAAACCTCTACCCTGGTCTCTGGCTCCCTAATTCTATGATTTCAGTGGTTATATCATGATGTCATATAGAATGGTATTTTGGGTGTGTTTTTTTTCTACTTAATATGATTTTCTGGAGATTCAGTTACAGTTTGGTCCTTTTTAATTCCCGAGTAGTATTGTAAGAATTATGTTTAAATAAGTTAGCGAATGCTAAAATGCTCTTTATTGAGTATAGCACTGTCTAGTTAATTCTAACTTTGAGAAAATTAGTAGATTTTACATGACACAATCAATTCCTAAGATTTAGACTTCTGACTTTTTGTATAGACTGTATATTCTCGGGTCTCAATACCCTTCATTCACATCTCTCCTTCACAAAATTGTCCTTCAAACCTTGAAGTCAGTGTGGACTTCCTCTCTGTTGTGCCCTTATCAAATGAGGGGGATGTGCAATGCCTCTTTGCTCTTATTGCCTTTATTAACTACAGGCCACCATGTTTCTCTACTTATTAGACCGGAAGCCTCATGAGATGTAAAATATCATACAATTTCTGATAATAAATAGTTCTCAATTAATGTTGGATCTGTGGCTTTTGAGTTTAAATGCGATTGTCTTCCAATGCTGGCTTTATTAGTGCTTAGATATCACCTTGGGAGATGTAAGAAATGTCCCAATGCTGGCTCCCAACCCTCAGAGATTTCAACTTAAGTAATCGGAGGGGCAGCCAGGATCCTGGAATTGTAAAAGCCTTCTAGATGGTTCTGACATGTGGTCAAGGTATAGAACCATTGCCTTAACCAGCATCAAGAAGCCTGCATTAGCTCGATTTAATCTACAGAGGAGACACCAAATTGTACTGTTAATAGCCTATAGGACTATTTTTGCTATAAAAAAGTAAGCAGTTACTTGCATTTTGATGCTTAGATGTCTCTGATTGCTAATGGAACGTTTTTATGTAGGATCAGAGTATGATTTTGTCAATTCTGCCTGTCACTTTGGTTCTACAAACGCATTCTGCCAACAGCAAAGTGAGTTCTCTCTTCTCTATAAAATGCAAATCAATTCAAAACACATTTTTGAAGCTTCTATAGTGTCATTAATGAGTGATTCTCAACCTTAGCTGCACATTAGATGTAACTGGGGAGTTTTTAAAATCCCAGAGTTGGGGCTGTCCCCCACGCTGATTAATCCAAATCCTCCGAGGCTGAGGCTGAGTCCAGGCAGAGATTCTTTGGAAAGCTCCCCAGGTGATTCCAATGGGCAGCCATGGTTGAGTGACAGCTTAAACAATACACTCGGGGTGCATCTCTATAAATGCATAGTTAATCCATTTATTTATATGAGCCAGTGTCCTATCGACCATTCTCATGCTTCACAAAGCTCCACGGTCGTCAATGCATGTGTGACACTGTGCTCTGTAGAAGTGCCTCCACGCCCATGAGTTTGATGGCTTCTTGAAAAATGAAGCAAATGAAAAAGCATGTAACAAAAGAGCACAAGTTTTCATGTGTCACACATGAGGATACTAAGGCATAAAGAAGTGGGGCAGGGCTTAACATGTGGCTGGGCTGAACCTGTAGCCTGCAAGGCAACCAGAGTTTGAGATTTAGAGATATGCTCACTCACAGGGTTGTGCAAATACATGCTGGCATCTGAGCCAGGGTGTCACTCCAGGTGAAGTGCCATAGGATCTACCTCTTATCCTGGTAATAACCTTGGAAATAGCTTACCCCCAATCGTGTAGATAGACAATTCAGAGGGAGAGAACCACGCTTGATCTCAGCACCTGGGCTTTGCTGTGTCTATTATCTTAAGAGATGAGGAAATATATTTACATTAGAAAATGTAGCCTTCTGTCTGCTCTAACCTACTATATTCCTAATTGCTGCTCCACTAAAGAGTTCTACATTATAATCCCCAATCCTGTGACTATGTTATCTTATGTAGCAAAAGGGACTTTGAGACATGGTTGAATTAAGAACTTCGAGATAGGGTATTATCCTGTACTATCTATAGGCCCTTTTATTTTGTTTTGTTTCTTCCAGAAGGAGCCTGGAGAGCCAGAATCAAAGAAAGATGTGAAGACAGAAACAGGGGCTGAAGTGATGCTATTACTGAAAAGCGGTCACTACCTAAGGAAGGCAGAGAGGTCTAGAAGCCTGGGAATATATGAAATGGTTCTCAACTAAAACCTCCTGAGGGAATACAGCCCAGAAGATCTCTATTAATTTGTCTCCTAGAACTATGAAATAGTGAGTTCATGGTGAATGAGTTCATGGCATATTTTAATGTCAATAGACAATTAAGTAATTACTTCAAAATTAGTGTTGGTCTAACCTACCAAAATCATACATAACTAACTATTAATCACTAATATGACATAGCTTTGCTATACAAATAATTTAGTGATTATTGTTGGCTACAGTAATCCAAGTAGGAGTATAATTCTTGCATTTACTGATGAGTGAGTTCATAGAAAACACCCTAATCCTGCCCCCTACTGAAAGCCTATGCTTGCTTCTGTGGTCTGGACAGGTCATATCTGTTCCTCTCACCTCCGTCTCAGTGACTGGAGGAGAATTTCTCTTCTTGGGTCATGTCATAAGGTTGAACAGGCTTTCATTACACATGCCTTCCTGCCGTCTCATGTGAAGCCCATAAAAGCAGACATCAAAGTATGGAAGTTTTATTTTTCTCTTCTCACAAGAGAGACATCGAGAGATTAACTGTCATAGACACCCTGGAATAATGCCTGTGCATATGAGAAAAGGCACAAATGCCGACTGGAAACTCAGTTCGATGTGATACATGACATATATACAGCCCAAATTTCCCTTGACAATTATGTACATTTGTGTTTGTTTGTGTATGTGTATTTGCACGTGAGAGTGCAGTTGCCCCTGGAGTCCAGAGTTCAGACCCTGTGGAGCTGGAGTTACATGGGTTTGTAAACTGCCTGACAGGTGCTGTTAGCCAAACTTGGGTCCTGTTCAAGAGCAGTACATGAGCTTATCCTCTGAGCCAGCACTCCCTGGACAGTTCTTTAGGAAGACACCACGTTGAAGAGCAACTTCTCAAAGTCTAATATAGTCAATTTTTCTCCAAATTTGGAACTGATTCCTATTCTCTGGTGGATTTCCAAATAGCAGTCAGCTCATGTTTTAGGTTCTGGATGGAATAGAAACAGTCACATTAAATATGTCTAATTTGGTCAATGTGGCCATTGGCATTTATGGTGAAAGCCACCTGGGAACTGAGCCAACAGAGGGAACTGATCTCATTTACTCGGCAGTGTGCCCTCCACTGCCTATGAGTGATGGACAGCACGGTCAGCATTACTTGGCATGTCCCAGCTATTTCTCTCTTCTCTCGCTTACATTTCATGTTTGCTGTTGTCTCTGATAAGCATACGCAATTACATTTGAAAAGAATATGAGTGTTTGAAGGTATTCCTTCATGTCCCAAGTCTTTTAGCGGTAATTAGACATGGTTTTCTGGAGAGCCAACTTTCCTACTATCTTCAAGGAATTAAGCAGAGATTAGGCAACCAGAATCTAGAGAAAAGATCAAAGCACTGGAAACAAAATCCGAGAGTCTCTGCAATCCTTTTAAAATCAAAGTTCTCCATTGTAATATTTTTTATTTTTTTGAAGATTCATCTTACTTTATGTTTATGGATGCTTTGCCTGCATGTATGTATGTGCACTGCAGGCATGCTTGGTGCCTGCAGAAGCCAGAAGAGGGCATTGTATCCCCCGTAACTAGTGTTACAGATTATTGTGAGCCGCTGTGAAGATGCTGGGAATTGAACTGGGGTCCTCTGCAAGAGTAACAAGCGTTCTCAGCCACTGAGCCACCTCTCCAGCCCCCACTGTGAGATTTCTGCTGCTGTTTCTCCTAGAGAGTTAATTATTTCCTTCTGGGAATATTAAGTGGGCATAAATGAGAAGGTACAAATATTTCTCTTGCTTCTTATTTTCTTTTTACAATTATTTTCTCTCCATAGAAATTCCAAAACACCACAGGAATATTCTCTCTTCTCATGTAAGGTATGATGTCTGGCTAAAGGGTATCATTCTGTAAAATAGATTTGGCACTAGGTATCTTATTGTGAACTCAACCAGTAAGGTCTTCAGTGAATTCAAAGCCCTCACTGTGGTGTCTAATTCTAACACAGGAGAAGTGTATTTCAGAAACTGTATCGCACTTAGCCTCATTTTTTCCCCCTTACATTAGCTGCCACAACATTTTCCATCCACTGGGTTTTGTGCTTAAGGGACCATGAAGGAGAAACCTTCTTCGCAGCCCTTCTGGCACTGGCTGTGGTCCATGGCTGTCAGGAGCCTGCCATGTGTAAATCACACACCTAAATCCATTCAGATAGAGCCCATCCATCACATGCTGGCTGTGATGTGGGCAGCAGTGTCAGTAAATCTGGGGAAAATAATGTATTTGTGCAGTGAGATGACATCCCATAATGAGATTGTGATATTGTACAGCATGTGATTCGCTATTTGTGACAAAGATGAATTTCACGGTGAACATGGCTGCTGAGAGGCTGCGGGTCCTGGCCAACATGGAAGGTGGAGGCCCCTCTCAGGCCATCCAGTCAGAACTCTTCCCTCTTGGGAATGACTTCTCAGGACTGCCAAGAACAATTTGCCAAATTGGCTTTTCTCCAAAGGGTAGCCAAGTGTGTTGGCAAAGAAAAATCTCTGAAGAAAAGTGCACAGAAGACGATCATCATTATTCCTTGACTGTGACTATTGTTTATGGTAACAGAACCCAACAGTCTACCTGAGGTTGTGCCGTGGACTCCTATGCCCTCGCTTATAATCGATGAAAGATAAAAACTGCCTTTCTGTGCAAAATAAATTACATAACTCCTTCAGCTTCCTACCCTCGGAGTCATATAAGTGACTATTTTTATAGATTCATCATTTTTAAGGGCTTAAGTTGTATGGAGTCCCATGATAAAAAGTGTGGTCCCCAGCCTAGCTGTATTATTACCAGAGAGCCAAGTAGCAACACAGATTCTTGGCTGCCATTCTAAGCCTACTGAATCAGAATCACTTTAACAAAACCAGCTGGGTCTCAAACACATTAAAATTGTAGAAGCCCCAGAGAGGCACGTGTTGTGGCACACCGTTGTGTCTGTAATTCTTACCTTTGGAAGACTGAGGCAGGAGGATTGCTTAACCCAGGGTTTCCAGGCCAGCTTGGCAACAGAATGAGCCCCTGTCTCAAAAGGGGGAAAAAATACTAGAAAAGTACAGTACTATGTTTGAGATGTTCTAGTATTTCATCAGCACCAAAAATAATAACACTGGTACTATAATGCAAGCCATTGTATATTCTTTTCAATTTACTTATCATATTTACAATGACAACATTTGAGCTTTCCCATAGCCTCGTGAGTAACACATGGGTACCGTTATCTTCATTTCATAGTCGAGGTAAATAAAGGTCATAGTGATTAATAGTTTCGCCAAGGATTTATATAGGTGGATATAGACACTAAATTTAAGCTTAATCTTTTCTCCTTCAACCCATATTCCTTTCTCATCATTAGTAGAGATAAGCCTTCATCTCCAGGTGTCTGTGTCTCTTTTATGCTCTGAGTCTCTTTTTCTGAGTCCGTGTCTCTTTTATGACCCATCACAAACAAGACTAGGCATCAATAAATGACCAGCTGAGCTCAGGTCCCCTATGTGGCTGAATCTGTTCAGAATTTTCTTACTCTAAAGGGTTGAAATTTGTCTTTGGATGAAGGTGAAGCTCAGTGGAAGAGCACCTGCCTACCGAGTGTAAGTCCTGGGCTCAAGCTTCAATACAGGGAAAATATCCGACTTGAATCATTTTAGGTCTAGATGCCCACAAGTCTGACAGCAGCATCTCCACACGATGCCTTGATTTAGGATTGACCACATACCTCACGGCCCTGATATTCAGACCTGTGTCAATGAGCTCTGCGGTTCCTTTAAAGATCTATTCTTCCAGAAAAATTTCCTAAGCCAACACTGAAATACAGACCAAAAAGGTCAGCTCTCTGCATTGTATACTACTTCTGGCAGGTGGCAGGGAGAAACACCTTCTTTTTGTTATTGAAGGGATAACATATTAGTCACTAAGTGTCAAGTATATCACCACCTTCGCTCTTGGGTCCTTTATGGCTTTGGCCATGGAATTCACAGAGGGCTTTAAGACAGGGTGAGATGGGAGGCAGGATGTTAATGAGACAGACCTGGCAGGAGTTAGGCAACCTTGGATGCAATGCGCCGCCCTTGAGGACCCCGAAGCTCTTAAGAACCTGCTGGCTTGTAAGTGCAGTGGACTTGACAGAAAGTATTTCAGGGCTGTAGAGCAAGGGCGGGGGAAGTGTATTAGACACATGTCCTTTGTTACTCTAGTGCATGCAAATATACATAATGAAAACAATTCTTTGTAAGATCTTCATATGAGATTTTTATTAATGAACAGCTGGGCTCAAAGTTGAGTATGTTTGAAGGGCTTTAAGCGGAGAAGTAAGGTTTCTTATTTCATATTCTCTATTGACATATTTGAAAATTACTCAACTTATCTAATGATGGGCTAGTCTGCCCTTTTAGAAGGGATTTTAAAATTCAAAAGGAACATTAATCACTTTCAATTTTTTAAAAAAATATTTTTATTAATTCCTTGAAAATTTCATACAATGTATCTTGATCATATTGACCCACAACCACCCTTCTTAATCCTTCCCCAATCCACTCTCACCTCCATAACTCCCTGCCAACTTCCTGTCTTCCCTTTTACAATTCAATAACTTATCAATTCTACTTTTTAAAAGATTGCATTTATTTTTACATGCATTGGTGTTTTGCTTGTATGTATGCCTGTGTGGGGGTGTCGGATCCTCTGGAACTGGAGTTACAGACAGTTGTGAGCTGTCATGTGGGTCCTGGGAATTGGACCCGGGTTCTCTAGAAGAACAGTCAGTGCTCTTAACTGTTGAGCCATCTCTCTGTGGGGCATACATGGGCTGCAAAGAGGGTGCCGAGAAATTCAGAGAAATAGAGCTTAAGCTTTAAGGTGTTTACGCAGAGAGTGGACACAAATGGTGAGAAAGGAAGTTAGCTCAAGTTATTTATGCTAAGATAAGATACTAAAAACAAGAGATAGTGTCAGGACATAAACAACTTGTAAATAGGGTGCCCTTTAAAAGGATTGGTTGGTTCCTTCACCCCCTCCTAGGGTTTGGAGGTTTTCTGGTGTAAAGGAAGCTTACTGCCTATCAATAAACGAGTTCTTGCTTGACTTGACTCCCCGCTGCGTCTGATTGTCTCCGGGTAAGAGGGAGGCTGGGAAACCCGCAAGCGGCCTGCCCGCACTTGCCTTTCCTCGGTTCCAGGCCACCTCTTCATAGGTGACCTAAGTTCCTGGTGGGGCAGGTCCCCACATCTCTCCAGCCCTATCGATTTCTTATGTTTGCCATCCATATACTTCTGGGTGTGGGACCATCTACTGGAGTGCAGTCGACCTACGAGGAGCCACACCCCCAAGTGAAACTGAATCGCTATCTGCGAGAAACCATCGGCTGTCCACAGCTCCATAGCTGGGGGTGGGTTCTCCTGTGCCCCTCCCTCTCCATCCTGGAACGTTGAATGGCTTGATCT
This sequence comes from Peromyscus californicus insignis, assembly GCF_007827085.1. NCBI lineage: Eukaryota > Metazoa > Chordata > Mammalia > Rodentia > Cricetidae > Peromyscus > Peromyscus californicus. The sequence goes on along the minus strand of NW_026294458.1, from coordinate 18,700,176 downwards.
TGTGCAGGTCTTGCGCAGGCAGCCATGGCTCCTGTGAGTTCGAGAGCGCGGCAGTCCTGTCTTATACAAAAGGTAGTGTTTTCTCTGGTCCTCTCTGATATCTCTGCCTCCTCGTCCGCAGATGGTCCCTTGGGCTCTGCGGGAAGGGTGTGGTAACTCAGACGTTTCACCTGAACCAAGGATGTTGTAGACTCTATGAAAACGATAGTAGCAAAAACAGTCACCCAATGCTAACTCAGAACTTAGCCTGAGTTCCTGTGGAGCAGTGACTCTTGCATTTCTTTCGGAGATTTGATTCTTCTGTCCATTATTCATATTCGGTGCTTTTTTTTGTTGCACTCATAGGCCTTCACAAAATACTGCTAGACGTGCAACACCCCAATTCTTATGACCCATTGGCGCACTGTTTCTTCCCTACAGTCCTGAGATGATAAAACCCAGCTCTGACTGCGTTTCTGTGCCCCCCTCTCCTTTGTTCCCCAGGAGCCTCATCATGTGAAAGCTCACAGGCATCTAACCTGCCTGGTTTATAGAGTCATCTATTGCCATGGTGTTATTTATGGCCACATCCTTGTTAAAATAGTAAGCATGATGGGGTGGCCTCAGTCTCACCCGCAGCCAGATGGGAAGGAACATCATCTTCGGAACTGGGAAATACTCTTCTCTTTGGGAGGGTTTGCCTTACAGACTCCCTTATGATCTTTGTTCCCTTTCTCCCTCCAGCCCCCCCTGGAGAACAGAAAAGGCCCAGTCTATAGAAAATCAGGAAGAAATGATATTTTGTAAAAATTTCTTTAAAATAATTTTCCTTGACTCTTCCCCTGCACATTAAATCAGAATCCTTATGTAACTTATTTTATTTTTTTTAAATTATTACTTAATTTTATGTGTGTAGGTATATTGTCTACAGGTATGTCTTGGCACCACATTGGTGCCTGCAGAGGCCAGAAGAGTGCATCACATCCTCTAGAACTATAGTCACAAACAGTTGTGAGCTACCTGTGAGTGCTGGGAATTGAACTCAGGTCCTCTGAAGAGCAACGAGTGCTCCTGACCACGGAGCCATCTCTCCAGCCCTGGGAAGCAGTTTTGAAGGGTCCAAGCTGTTGCTAACTTGGATACTGCTTCAGTCCTTTCCTTTGCTCATGTTGAAATGTGTTTCGTGGTTATTTTCAAGTTTGGTCTTCCCCAAAGAAGAATAAATCAATAAAGTAAAACAGGGGAGGGGGCCCACATAAGCTCAGTAGCTAGAAAGTGTTCCCTGAACTCCTGGGAATTGTGATGTGGATTAACAAACAGAGGCCGGAGAAGCGCAAATAAGCGTACCAGTCAAATCACAGCTACCCTGCTAGGGAACAATAAAGACTGGGAAAAGCCCTCCCAAATGTGGGGCAGAAGGCTGAGTTTGGGGGCAGGGATGGGGCCAGGGGGCAAGACTTGGCTCCCTCTAACTTTTTTTTGTCTCATCACGGCCCCAAAGTTCAAGACCAAAGAAACAAAAGTGGAGAGTAAGTCTTGAATTCATACACCTTCCCATGAGAGTCCCTTGCTTGAGGGGGTCAAGCACTTCAGGTAACAAAGAGAAGGCTAACAGATGAATGCCCCGCCACCTCCTGGCAAAGCAGTACGGGATGAATCCTCCCCACCTCATACCCACTCCCTCGCCCCGAGCCCTACTGTCTATACCACAGGTCCCTCTGCCTTCTCCATCTTCTTTCCGTTTTCTCTCTTCCTCCTTCCTCTTCATACTTTCTGCTCCCTCTTCCTGTGTCTTTTTTCTTCCCCATCACCTCCTTCTTTCTTTTCTCTCTTCCTTTTTCTGTCCACACAAACTGTCCTGAGAGTAATATCTGTACTACACTTTACAGATGACAGATTTTTCACAGGTTAACATTCTCAAGATTCTCAGATTTCTCAGTTAACATTCACAAGATCTGATGAAGTAGCTTCTATTACCCAATTAGAAAGATAAAAAAGACAGAGATTCTGAAAAGATGTGCCATTTCCAGAAGGTTACACAGTGGCTGCCCGATGCAAGCCAGGAGCCCATGCACTGAGAGATATTTCACACCTCTACCCCACAACAACATGTGCAGTACAGTTTTTGATCTGGGAATGTCCTGTCTCAGCCTTGTCCAGGATGACCACAGACAACCCTGGCTCCGCATGGTGTGGCAGTGTGTCCCTGAACTTGAAGGATGAGAAGCAAATCATGTACACTAAAAGATTTTTTTTTTTTTTTTTTTTTTTTTTTGGTTTTTCGAGACAGGGTTTCTCTGTGTAGCTTTGCGCCTTTCCTGGATCTCGCTCTGTAGCCCAGGCTGGCCTTGAACTCACAGAGATCCAGAGATCCACCTGGCTCTGCCTCCCGAGTGCTGGGATTAAAGGCATGCGCCACCACCGCCCGGCTCCTCCTCGCAAATTTGAAGCAAGAGGCTGAATGTCCTGAATGGCCAGAGGGAAAGCGACTTCTTAAATGAGCACCTAAATCCTTGCTCCCTGTAAATTTTCTGTTAATCTCCTCATCGTTTAAGACAAAACAAAACTAAAAAAATAGTCTAGATTTCCCCTCCTCTTGCAGTCATCAAATTTAGACAAGTTCTATTCCAGTGTATTTCCGAAGGATCCAGGAGGAAGACTACTAGAAAGGCCGATCCAGCTGGAACTAGCTTGGAGAACTGGTTTTAGGTATATAAGCAATAAGGAAAACTATGTCTTTCAAGTGGGATTTAAGAATAATCCCCTGTTTACCATCTTATGCCTGTGTGTAATTGGGCAGGCATATAATTAAAACCAGATGCATAATGGGAAGGGACATGTACGAGAGTAAAAAGAAACGTGTGGACCTAATCTACCTATCAAAATAGAGAGCCACTGTAGCTACATCCTCTGGTAACTACCCCTCCCCCAAAAGAAGAGACCACTGGCTGTGACCTGGTCTGGGCACTTTCTCACTCACGTGGTTGCTGTTCTCATACGATCATTTCTTTCTCATCTGTACCATTTACCTTGGACTATTTTTCTACATTGCACGTCTTTGTTAGTCTGTTCTTTGGATAAGAGGCCAGGAACCCGGACACACCTGGCCCAGACTTTAGTATCTCCATCACTTCTACGCTTGCTCTCTTCTCTCCAGGAACAGGACTTTTTGAAAGAGTATTTCTTGTGTGGTGCTTTCCCCAGCTCTAATTGTGAACTCAAACTCCTTCTAACAGCAAGCCAATACAGCATTCATGTTAAGAGTCTCTGTTTGGTCGGTCATCTCTAAGAAGGCCTTCTCAGTCTTGTGACTAAACAACATTGATAGCTGAGGAACAATCCCGTAAAGATTCTAGCACTATCCCTTCCTAAAGCTTAATTTCATTATTTTAAAATTATTTTTAATAAAGTATATCTATTGTATGAAATGATGGATTTTATTATGACATTCCGATGCATGTATGTGATAGATTTTAATCATATTCAGCCTCATTACATACCCCACTGGTCTCCTTCCTCTTCACAAATTGTCCTTCCCTTGGCTTTTAAATCTGGTTATTGTTTTAAAGTTTAGAGTTTATGGATGAGAGAAAACATGTGATATTTGTCTCCTGAGTCTGGCTTATTTTGCTTGAAATGATGATCTCCATTTCCACCCACTTTCCTGCAGATGGATTAGTTCATGGGTTAGCTTTAGCTCAAACAGAACCTCATGATGGATGACCTTCACCCATCTAGCTCTATTCTCTTCTTGTTCTCTCTCTCTCTCTCTCTCTCTCTCTCTCTCTCTCTCTCTCTCTCTCTTTCTCTCTCTCCTTTCTTTGTGTGTCTTTATCGATCTCTTTCTCCCCTCTCCCTCCCTCCTTTATTTTGAAGTAATTTTAAACTCCCCAAAATTGCAAAAACAGTTTTAATACCATCCATAATTTATTCCCATTAATTTTTGCTGTGATATTTTAGGTAGGATTTTTTCCACCTTAAAATGAGTTACAAAATGCAAAGATATTAAAAGCATCATTTGTTACTTTGACCTAAATATTTCAAGAAAAAAATTAGTTAAAAAATAATTGGAAAATGATTGATTCTGTGACCACTAAACATCAAATTTTTAAAACATTCAAAGAGAAGTGTTCTATGTATTAATTTGCTGGGCCTGCCGTAATAAAGCACCACAATCAGGGTGACTTGAACGACAAACATTCTTTTCTCACAGTTCTGAATTTTGGAAAGCCAAGATTAAGGCATCAGGAGGGTTTCTTTATCCTGAGGCCCCTCTCCTGGTCCTTATGTCTGTCCCAGTTCATCTCTTTTTGTTAAGGATGGCAGACATATTGAGTTAAGGCCTCACTGTTAGGTTCCCTATTGACCTGATTCACATTTTTTTTTTTTTTTTTTTTTGGTTTTTCAAGACAGGGTTTCTCTGTGTAGCTTTGCGCCTTTCCTGGAACTCACTTGGTAGCCCAGGCTGGCCTCGAACTCACAGAGATCCACCTGCCTCTGCCTCCCGAGTGCTGGGATTAAAGGCGCGCGCCACCACCGCCCGGCCTGATTCACATTTTTAAAAAGATTTTAATTTTAAGTTTCTGGGTGTTTTTGCCTGCATGTATGTCTATGCACCATGTGCTGTGGAAGCCAGGAGAGGGCATCAGATCATCCTGGAACTGGAGTTACAGGTGGTTGTGACCTGCCACGTAGATGCTGGGAATTGGACCTGGGTCCCCTGCAAGAGCAGCCAGTCAGTGATTTTAACCACTGAATCATCTCTATAACCCTGCTTTTAGAAAGCCTGTCTCTAACTACAATCACATTGGTAGTTAGATTTCAACATTGAGTTTTGTAGGGAATATAATTCACTCTGTAATACCCGAGATATCCTAAGGTGAAAAAAAGTGACATATTGATAGTGTAACTTCGTTTTTAAAAATGCACATATACACAGAGAAGATTGGTATTGGCGTTTAGCAATTAGGAAAGGCATTTGGGATATAATTAAGTAAATGGTGATGTGGGAGAAAGCTTGTTATGAACAGGCTTTAATACTCCACATCACATTCTTACTGTTGTTGGTGTTATGAAGCTGACACATCTCCACTGAGCATTACAATGGGTATGAATATTACAGTGATGCATGTATGAGCTAATACTCTAGTCAAGGCTTCCTCATGTAAAATGTTTTGTAGTTCTGTAACACAAAAAGTATGGCTATAGTGTGCATGCACGTGTGAGCGTGTGTGTGTGTGTGTGTGTGTGTGTGTGTGTGTGTGTGTGTTTGTGTGTTTGGCTGTCTGTCGTGTAGGGGTGGGATGGAGGTGGGAGGTAGGGCATGGTTCTGAATATGAAACGTCCTTTAGTTATCATTGAGAATGACTGTTCTTGATCCATAATATTAAAATATCTCATTTATAAACAATTCTCCAATCTTAATCACATCTGTTGTGATATGAAAGGATGTTTTTAGGTGAGTTCTGTTTAATCTGTATGGGCAAGTCATGCTCAAGCAGGAAACTGAACAGTTCTGACTCGCAAGATGTGTTGCACCTGCTTTCTGGGTCGCTCTGGGGAACTGGGGCTCCACAAAGGAAGAACTTGGTTGAAGGTTTTCAGAGATGCTCACCTTCAGCTCAACAGGCTCCACTTGCTTAGGATCTAGGATCACACATGGTTATGGATCGAGCTTTAGTAATAGACAACAACATCCAATAAGTAGTCAGTGTCTTTCGCCCACGCAGAGCAAGCTCCACCCAGCCTGGTGCAGGGCCGCCTTTGTTTGAGAAGCGACAGACAGCTGCCACAAAACGTCTAACAAAAGTGTCTCAAGACTGCCAGAAAGTTTTATTTCTTGATGCCCATCCTCTCGAGGTAAGCAGCTGGGCATTCCCTCTCCAGAAGGCCCCTGAAGAGCTGTCAGGCCCAATCTGGGTGAGAGATGAGAGGCTGACCTCGGGTTAAAGGCTCCACATCCGCGGCACATCTCCCGAGTTATCTAATCTGTCTGGAGAAGAAGCTTTGTGCCGAGCAAGCGTTATTTTATAGCTGACCCTTTAGCAAAGGGGAAGCAGTGACTATTAGGAGAGGCAGTCAGTAGTCGTCCTGAGATAAAGCTGCCTGGGTAAATCCTATGCTTTTTAAACTCAAACAAAAAAAAAAAAAAAAAAAAGGAAAGACAAAAATCTAGAAAGTCCACATAAATCATGTACAAAAGATGTTGTGTTGCTGGAGTTCTTGAAGGCACACACACATTCTCAGAGGGGGTGCGGAGATGGGGAGAATATGCCTCAAATCCTGTGCTGAATTCTACCTGGACAAGGCACTGTCCTGCAGTGTCTGCAAATCTGGGAAAGGCTGTCCCCAGACTTGCATATTCTCATCTGTAAAACAGCACATGCAGCCAAAAGGAGAAAGGGGGTCTCGACTAGAGGGTCAGCCCCTGACGTACCATCCTTCTTCATTCATAGCAAATATAAGTAATCGGTTATAGTGTTTCCTCCCAACCCTCATGCAGCCTCTGTGCGGTAATTGATCAGAATCAGCAATGTGAGGCCGGCTCGCCCTGCCTGTAGTTTAATGATGCCCGTGGGCCTTTGTGTCAGGTCTCAGCAGTTAGTGGCTTGGCTCAGGTACTGCCTCTGGCACAGCGTGCAGTAATCAGCATCAGCAGGACAGAGCAGCAACAGTGACACCGAGATATTTGAGGGGAGGAAATCACAGGTTTCAGAGACGACACATGTGGATTCATCAAAACCAAAGGCCAAATGCCGCCCAGAAGGAAACCTGCAGAAAAATATATTAGTGTTATGCCCAGATCCTGGAGACCCCCAAAAGACCGCCACGGAGACCGAATCCCGCATGTAAAAGCAAAGAACCTTTATTTCAAGTTCCAGGGCTTGGTCCCTCTGTCTGTCCAATGCAGCGGTGAGAGCAGAGAGCTCTGAGCCCAGGCAGGGTGGGATTTTTATCATAGCAGAGGTTGGGGTGAGGGGATTTCCAGGGTTCAGGACCCTGATTGGCTGACAATTGTTTAGGATATCTTGGTAGGAAGGGGAGATAGGTGTGTGCTAGGCTCAAGGACATCTGGTCACCTTATCTAATGGTTGGAATGTTTGGGATGTCAGGTAATTCCTCATCCCTGGGTGGATCTCTGGGTGGTGTCAGCTTAAGGCCTTTCCTGGATCTGGGTGTTGCCTGCCAGTAAGCCTGTCACAGAAGCTGTGTCCAGGCCCCTAAGTCTGCCATGGCTGCTGTGTGGTCAAACTATTCTGGGGCCTCTTCACATTAGATGAGTAGATTTTACCTTTCAGTTTCCTGCAAAGTCATTATTCAGCACATGCATTATCACATAGTGAAGAACGGAGGCCGGATCTCCTTAAACATGAAAAGTTTAATTTCTGGTTACATTATGAAGAGGAAGGTGGGACAAGGGTAGGTGACCATGGCAATGATTGATGACTCCAGAAAACTATTTCTCTTCAATTTAGGTCTTCACCCCTGTGCTCTATAGGTAATTCTCAGCTCTTTAACGTGATAACAGAGTTTAGGGTAAGGGGATTTCCAGGGTTCAGGACCCTGATTGGCTGACATTTGTCTAGGGGTATCTTGGTAAGAAGGGGAAATAGGTGTGTGCTAGGCTCAAGGACATCTGGCTATCTTATCTAACGGTTGAGATGATAGGTACTTCTCCATCCCTGGCCCATTCCTGGCCCATCCTTGGATGAATCCCTGGATGGTGTCAGCTTATGGCTTTTCCTGGATCTGGGTGTTACCTGCCAGTAAGCCTGTCACAGAAACTGTGTCTGGGCCTCTAGGCCTATCATGGCAGCTGTGTGGTCAAGCTGTCGACCCCTGCCCCCCACACACAATACCATGTGTGTGAGTTATTTAAGTGCTCCCAAGAGAAACAGGATGAGGGTAAGGAAGAAGCCAAGATGTTTCTTCTGGTGAAATACCAACTTCAGTCTGATTCCGCAGGACACTCGGGAGTACAAAATAAATATTAAATTGCTCCTTCCTGAGGCAGAGTCACCAAGCTTTCATAATGCTTCATCAGGCTGTCACTGGCCAAAGGCACCCCAGAAGGACGTGAACTCTACAGACTCAACTGTCTCCACGGGGAAGCAAGCTTGTCTGAAAAGGGTCACATGTGTGAGCATTTAAAGCAGTGGTTCTCAGCCTTCCTAATTGCCTGAGACCTGCTTTGGGGGAGGAAGGGTTCAGGTCCCAAAGAGATGACTGCTAGCATTTTTTATTGAAAAAAGAAAACACATTTTATACTCTATAGTTGCACATAGGATTAAATGGGAGAAAAGGGGCATGTGAGCTGGGGTGTGGCTCATAACCAGGGATTACGGAAGCTAGCATTGACCTTGACAAGTTGACAGGCACCAGTCACATGTTAATGGAAGGGCCACAAGACTCCCTTTTTAGTAAGCAGGAACTTTGTTCTAAATGCCTAACCTTGGGAAAAGGACTTTGGTGAAGGATCAGACACTCCGTTAGAGAATTTTGCAGTTTCTTGTATGGCTTAGTTTATCCAAGTAGCTAAAGTTTAAAAGTGAGCAAAGACAAGGGTGACCTGAGCAGACCTTAGGAATTTATAAATCTTGATTATCAAATATACCTTACTTATCAAGCATGTGCTACTTACCTAAAATTTCTAGCAGCTTGGTGTTAACTTGTGTGTGAGTAGGCAGAACCATCACGCTATATGGGTCCACGGTGGCAGGGATTTTTTCCCCAAGAATTATTTTGTTCAAAGAGGCTGCCATTGTGAACATTTTCATCCTTCAAAGTCTGCACAAAATTTCCCAAAGGGAAAGGCGTAAAGGAACTCCCATAACACACAGTGAGAATCATTAAAAATAAAAGTAAAGGGGTGCTGGAGAATTGTGATCCTCAAAGTTGAAATGTTGGAACTTTGTCAATCAGCAATCATCGCCATTTGGGCCATGCCACCTAATTCTGTGACCCTTTAATACAGTTCCTCACAGTGACCACCAACCATAAAATTATTTCATCATGACTTCATGACTGTAATTTTGCCACTGCTATGAACTGTAATGTAAATACCTGATATGGGACCCCAAAGGGGTCTCAACCCACAGATTGAGAACCACTGATTTAAAGGCAAAAGTCCACTGGAGTCAAGGAAAAACTAGGACGCAATTGTGAAAAAAATTGGACAGGATCTTGTCAGATCCCAACAGCACCTGTTGAGTGTGAAGGGGCACCAAAATAGCTTGACAGCCATGGCAGACTTAGGGGCCTAGACACAGCTTCTGTGACAGGCTTGCTGGCAGGCAACACCCAGATCCAGGAAAAGCCTTAAGCTGATACCACCCAGGGATCCACCCGGGGATGAGGAAGTACCTGGCATCCCAAACATTCCAAGCATTAGATAAGGTGGCCAGATGTCCTTGAGTTTTACACCTATTTTTGTTTTACAGTTACCCCTAGACAATTGTCAGCCAATCAGGGTCCTGAACCCTGGAAATCTCACCCCAACCTCTGCTGTGATAAAACTCTGCCCCACCTGAGCTCAGGGCTCTCTGCTCTCATGGCTTTGTCGGACAGACAGAGGGACCAAGCTCTGGAGCTTGAAATAAAGGCTCTTTGCTTTTACATGCGGGATTCGGTCTCCGTGGTGGTCTTTTGGGGGTCCCCGAGATCTGGGCATAACATTGAGGAAGTTTGGGATCTGTCACATAAGGGGGTCTGTTTAGTTTTTCCATATCAGCACAGCAAATCACAAGTGTGATTCACACTAGAGCCTCCCCTCAAGACACGCCTTCAGGAACAGTGTACATAGGCTTCCAACCCCATGGACCTGTGAGTAAAAGTATTTCTGGTATTCTGGAGAGCACATGTGAGTTGTGCCCGAAGGCCTGTGTCCTCCATCCGTTCCTCAGGCTCAGATCTCTAAGGAACATCACCCGTGGCCCCCTAATCCATCTCATATTACTTCATTACCCAAGCAGCTGGAGAGCAGAGAGAGAGACTTTTTCGCCCCCAGCCTGCCTAGCTCTAAGATGGATCAGCGCTGCCATGTGACTCCAGGAAAACCACAATCCTGTTAGCTAGAATGACACAAGGAAAATGAACAATAACCTCCTTTTGCTGAGATGCTTCCCCTGGGAGGGAAGGCACACAGGCTAGCGACCTGGAGAATAACAATGGCAGTTGTCCCGGGGAAGTAGGGTGTAAGCACAGAACATCAAAGCCAAGACGGTGAGGGCTGCACACAGCTCTGGCAGTTTCCACCTGTCACCTTTGTGTGGCTCACTGATGGACTCTGTGGGTGCCACATCTGATTAATTTAAAAGGAGGCAGCTCCCCACCTTTCTCATTATAGAGAAACCCATTGGGCCTTGTCTTGGCACAAGATGACAGATGGGGCCGGAGTCACATTCCCCTCCCCCCACACAGGCAGAGTTCCTTCACTGACCTCTCTCTCAAGCTTGGAGGACAAGGCCTTGTGGCCAGGCTGCTGCACAGGGCACCACCTGGTTGGCATCTTGATGGCAATTAAGACAAGTCTCCATTGCATCTGCATTTCAACATTTCATCGTCTCTGAATTTATTACTTCATGTGTGAAGCTTTTGTAAGAATACATTCTTTATTCTGCTTCCACAAGCTAGTAATATTAAAAACAAAACTATGATTATAAAGCAGGACCAAGAGTATGGCTCTGTTTATGGAAAAATACGTTTAACTCTGCACCAACAGTATATGCACTAAATATCTGGACATATTCTAACAGTCTGCTTGAACTGGTTTTCTCCCGAGGGAGATAAGATCACATGGGGATTTTATACTCTCTGCATGATTTGGAGGCTTACTATAAATGAGATAAAAACACAATGGTATTTCCCCTAGGAAAAGAACTTATTGTTGAATGGACTTTACGAGGAATTACACCTGTACCCATAGAGCTTACACAGCTGCTTGTTTCGTTTTGAATCTTTCTACATATAGCCACTCTGAGAATTATAGACGTATGTAATAATTCTGAGCTGACAGTTTCACTTAGTGTTATCCCATTTGTAGTTGCCTGAGAATGTAGTTGACATAGTTTTATTAGTGGATGCTTAATTGTACATGGGCTCGACGTCTACTTTTATAAAACAGCTTCCTTTGGAAATTATACACTAATGTTTTGCCAACACAGTGCACTGGAGCTGACAGCAAGAGGGTTGCCAATGGCTCCCAAGCCCTCTGACTTGTTAGTACTAGTGAAAGGAGGTCAAAGGCATTTAAAATCACCCCTGGCTCATCTCAGGCACATTTCCACTCATTTCCAGAACAGGTTTCCTGGGCATCTTTTACATGCTAGTGTTATACTTGGTATTTAACTTATTTCTTGAGTTGTAGCATCGTGGGCAGAGGCCATCATAGTTCAGGCAGTATCAGCCCACAACCATCACCAATAAGTATCCTGAACCCAAAGGCCAGCCTCCGATGTGTTCGGATGTATGAACCCATGAGTAAGAGGGAGGACAAGGAGAGTACACTATTTGACAATGAGCAGCGTTCTCGAGATTGAAGAGGCTCCTCTCAGGGCCAGGCTCTAGGTTTCTAGAAGGTTTCACCTTCCCTGAGCCCTGCAAAGCTCACGCACCCTTGTAGCTTGAGTTTTCCTGCCTGGCCCACAGTCAGGACAAATCTCTATCACCCGCCAGTCCCACATCCACTCAGACCCAACCAAGTAAACACAGAGACTTATATTGGTTACAAACTGTATGGCCGTCGCAGGCTTCTTGCTAACTGTTCTTACAGCTTAAATTAATCCATTTTCATTAATCTATACCTTGCCACATGGCTCGTGGCTTACCAGGATCTTCACATGCGGCTTGTCATGGTGGCTTACCAGGATCTTCACATGCGGCTTGTCATGGTGGCTGCTGGCAGTGTCTCCCCCACCCAGCTTCCTGTTCTCTCAATTCTCCTCTCTGTTAGTCCCGCCTATACTTCCTGCCTGGCCACTGGCCAATCAGTGATTTATTTATTGACCAATCAGCAACACATTTGACATACAGACCATCCCACAGCACACCCTCCCCCTGCAAAGGCGTCTCAGTGGATTAAACAGAGTTCTCTCCCCTGTCCTGGGTTGCTTCTCCATCTGTCTCTTAATCCAAGTAGAATCGAAACACAGAGCCCCTAGTGCTGTCCCCACAGCTCATTCATTCTCTTTAGTTTATGAGAGACAAGTCAGAGAAGTAATCTAATTTATTAAAGACACATAGTTCCCACCCATCCTTGAACTGTGGCAGTTTGGGAACTCTCCTAAAATGTATGGCTGTATGTGGGTGTCCGTGTTCACTTGCTGGATGAATCTTCAATTTCACATTTCTATATCAGGTAGAATGAGGCCTGAGCATGTAGCTATTCTCTGTTCTTCCAGCTGGAAGTCAGTTCTTTACTGCAGAAAATCCATCTGCCCTTCTTTGTAATGTGATTACTTTTCATTTATATAATCTTCAGCCCTAGATGCTAAGTTCCTTGGGAAAAAGATCTATGTCTTACTTCATATACCCTCTCTCCCTCCCTTTCTGCCTCCCTTCCTTTTCTTCTTTTGGAGGCAAAATCTCATTACATAGCCTTGGCTTTAAATTCACAGAAATTCACCTGCCTCTGCCTCCTCAGTTCTAGGATTGAGAGTGCACAAACACATCTAGTTCACATTCGCATTTTCTAAACCCGTGGTTCTCAACCTTCTTAATGCTGCAACCCTTAAATACAGTTGTGATGTATTAAACTCGTGTTCTGATGACCCCCAACCATAAAATGATTTTCGTTGTTACTTAACAACTGTAACTTTGCTACTGTTAGGAATTGCCATGTAAATATCTGATATGTGACCCCTGTGAAAGGGTCTCTTGACCCCCAAAGGTGTCACGACCCACATGTTGAGAGTTGTTTGAAACAGCCTGATAAAATCAATAGGTGTTGGGGATGGAGAGATGGCTCAGTGATTAAGAGCACTGACTACTCTTCCAGGGGACCCAGGTTGAGTTCCCAGTACTCATATGCATCTCACAGCCATCTGTGACTCCAGTTCCAGGGGGGAGTCCAGCATCCTCTCTGGTTTCTGTGGGCACCAGGTATGCCCATAGTGTGCAGACATACATGAAGTCAAAACACCCATAGACATAAGTAAATGAAAAAAAAATTAAAATAAAATGGTTGTAGAAAAAATGGAGCTTTCTCTACTTAAGGGGCTCATAAAGTCTTTTATTTTAAATATTAAGTTGCATTAATATTTTAAGTTGTATTTTAATTAAGATATTTAATTGACATAATAGTTATGCATATTTAAGAGGTAGAGTATGGTAACTCCAAACATATGCAAGGTGTATTGGTTGAGCCAGGCAGTTAGCATTTTCTTTTCCTTTTATCACTTCTTTGTTAGGAGCTTTGAATTTCTCTCTTCTATTCTTTCTAAAATAAGTATTAAATTGCTGTGAACTGTACTCACCCTATTGTGCTGTAGAATATGAGGGCTTTTCCTTCTATGTAATTACATTTTGGTGTAAGTTTTGCAACTGGCTTGCATTACCTCACTCTTCCCCCTTCTTAGATAATAGAGTGGTCACTATTCTACTCTTTACTTCATGTGTATGTTACATGCACGAGCACGTGCATGCGTGCATGCGTGTGTGTGTGTGTGTGTGTGTGTGTGTGTGTGTGTGTGTGTGTGTGTGTGTGTGCAAATGTAAGTATGCATATAGAGACAATAGGTCAACCTCAGGCATCATTCTTCAAGAGTTACCTTGGTTTTGAGGCAGTATTTTCATTGGCTGAAATTTGTAGATTAGGCTAGAGAGCTCCAGAGATCTGCCTGTCTCTGACCCTCATTGCTAGCATTACAAACATGTTCAATCATGCCTGGATTTTTTTTGCACATGTTCTGTTGATAGAAGTCAGGTCCCCCCTGCTAGTACAGCAAGGACCTTGCCAGTTGAGCTGCAACCCCAGGCCTGCATCCCACACCAACTTTTTTAGTTCCCACCTATGAGTGAGAACATGTGGAAAACTCTACCTACAAATGGCGTCCAACGTGGGGCAAGAGTTTCCACCTAAAAACCTGAGAAAAGATTCTAAAACGGAGCTAAAAACAGTTCCTAATTGTCTCTCTCAAATGAGCGGCAGCTGCTGGTTTGAGCTACTGGTGGGTTCCTAGTGTGCGTGCTCAACCTGTCTATGGAGGGAATGAGGCCTTTGCAAGTGGCACTTTGAGCTGCATAGTGGATTTAGCCTTTGCTGGTGCAGAGCAAAAGGGGAGGTTTCTGGGCTACACGCTGCTTGGATAAAAGCATAGACCCCCGATAGCTCCCAGAGCTGGCGGTAAACCATGGCCATGTTGGGAAGCTGAGGTGGGTGGATCCAGCAGCCACAGCTGCTGCAGTTTAAGGCAATAGATTCACAATAAGACAGATTCAGATGTAATAGTTTACAATGTGTGTAAAAGATACGTAGGCTTGAAAGAGACAAAAAAGATGATATATAGAGTTATAGAAATAAATACATAGTTTTAAAAAATAAAGTCTTTAAAGAGACAGTAAAGGTAGTATAAAAAATAAGCCACGTAAAAATGGATATTACACAGAGAATCTGCATTGTGTTGTCTTTGGGACTTTTAACTGCAGAAAAATATTTGATTGTAAAAGCTGTTGAGTTATGCCAAAATGTATATTTTAAAGATACCTTGACTTCAAAATTTGGATATAAGGATATGTTGCTTTGGAAAAGAGTCTCTTTTGTTTCCACAGAGAGCCAGAGGCTATGGATTTGTTCAAGATTAAGATACATCAGGTTTGACCAGCCAAGACCCCCTGAAAGGTCTCCTATGACACCATGGCCCAGATGATCCAACATCCAGAATGATTTCAAGGCAACTGGCTCAGACGATACAGCCTCACAGACTATTCCATAATCCTAAAATTTTCTTTGTTTCCCCATAAGATACAGCGTCCCCCTCCAGCAGGAAGTAGTAAGAGAAGCTACGCCCAAATTCCCAAATTATATGTAATTTTACTTTGTTAAGGTTAAAACCTTCCTTTTTGAAAAGAAAAAGGGGAAGTGCTGTGGGATGTTCTGTATGGCAAATGTGTTGCTGATTAGTCATTAAATAAAACACTGATTGGCCATTGGCTAGGCAGGAAGTGTAGGCGAGACAAGGAGGAGAATAAAGCTGGGAAGAGGAAGGCTGAGTCAGAGAGACACTGCCAGCCGCCACGATGACAAACAGCATGTGAAGATGCCGGTAAGCCACAAGCCACGTGGCAAGGTATAGATTTATAAAAATGGATTAATTTAAGCTGAAAGAACAGTTAGCAAGAAGCCTGCCATGGCCATACAGTTTGAAACCAATACAAGTCTCTGTGTTTACTTGGTCGGGTCTGACGGCTGTGGGACTGGCAGGTGAGAGAGTTTGCCCTGACTGTGGGCCAGGCAGGAAAACTCTACCTACAACATGTGGTATTTGGTTTTGTGCCTGGCTCATTTCACTTAACATAATGTCCTCTCAGTTCCCATTATTTATTTATGGCTAGAGAATAATCTTTAATGCATAAGTAGAACATTGTCTTGATGCAGTCATCCATTCATGGACCCTGTAACTGATTTTATATGTTGGCTGTGTGCTTAATGCTATGACAAACAAGGCATCCCAGGGTCTCCTTGATATACTGACTGCATCACCTTAGGGAGATATTCAGTAGTAGTTTAGTTTGATTGCATGACAGTTGCATTTCTAGGTGTTTGGGGAAGTTCAAAAATGCGTATAAATGACTTTACTAATTTGCATTCCTACCAACACTGTGTAATAGTTCCAGGACACTAAAAGTTTTAGTTGACATAGGAGAAAAGGGAAAGGAGAAAGGAAGGAATAGGGTAGGTTAATCAAAATTAAGAATATATGAAGATGCCTATGGAACCCCACTATTTTATTGGCTAATCAAAAATATAACAAAAAAGGAGAATGAGGAACAGAGGTATCCTGTATGGGTGAACAGTGTCTGCTCCTAGAAGACTTGAGTTGTTAAGTGAAAATCTCTGTGTTATTCATGGGATGCCTCCTCTTGAGTTATTAGTCATGGAGGCCCCAGGAGCACTCAGAACAACACAGGCAATTGCCATTATCTTTGGTTGCCAACCATAACTAAATTGTACATCCCTATTATTGAATACACCATAAACTTTGGTTGCTGGATGTAGACAAGCCAGTCTCAATCTGACGAGGAAACCTTGTTGGCTAGCTCTCACAGTGATGCAAGGTGCTATATTGGCCACCATGGGGGGAAAAGACATCAATGGTCTTACCCAGTGCTGGACCATGTATAATGTAATACTGATCTGCCAGGCAAAATATGCCCTTTGGTATAACAGTGGCACGATGGCTATGAGGGTAACCTACTGCTTTCTGATTGGATGTGAAGCCTACTCTATAGGAGGGATTTCATGCTTGGACTCTAAACACACTCAAAAACCTATGTATGATATAGGAAGCTATAGGTCCTAGAGAGGAAACCTACTGTTGTTTTGCTAAACAGTCATATCAAATTGCTTTATATTCATGTTTATGTTAATAGGTATGTGATGTTTCAACTGTGGTTAGAGAAGCTTCTTTTTCCACTGAGTGGTGGTTAATGTAGAGATTTGCAAGTACTGAGAATAAGTGACTCAGTGTGTTCATGCATAGGTGGGTTATCTTTATCAACCTTCTCCCACCCAAGTCTCAGGAAAAATTGCAGAAGAGGGGGTAGAAATAATTTAAAAGTTGGGGGATGGGAAGGAGAGCCATGCAATGTTGTCTTCTGCGTATAACATGGTCGTTGGCCATTTGAACTTATAGCAGCTATGGTTACCCGTACAAGATTAGCAGAAGATCAAGCCAGCCCAAATTCCAGCATGGATCAGGGAGGGGCTCCCCACATCCCCCATAACTAAGAAGCTGTTGTCAGTTGGCAACTGCTAAATGAGGGAAGAGTTCCTTTCTCAGGTAGTGCAGCAGTGAGTAGGTTTCCAATGCTCCGGGGGATGGCCCTGCAATCACACACATACAGGCAGCGCCAATTTGACTCAGTGCATTATTAATTATAAAAAGAAGGTCATGGTTCCCAGCTCTCAGAGGCCAAGGCAGGTGGATCTCTGTGAGTTTGAGGCCAGCCTGGTCTACATGGGGAGTTCAGCCAGGGATAAATAGTGAGACCTTGTCTCAAAATATCAACAACAACAGGATGTGAAGTTGGGAAGGAGATGTGATGGGGGTCCTGGAGAGAGCTGGAAGGAGATTGTAGGGGTAAATATGATAAAATACATTACATAAATGTGTGACTTTTTCAAAGAATATATAAAAGAAACATTATTTGAAAGATATAAGCTAGTATATGTGGCTGTTTTTCAAGAAAACTTTCTTTACAAAAACTTGAGTTCCCCTTTATGGATCACTTGTTATTTCTTGTCTTTTTAATCATTGTCATTCTAATAGGTGAGATTACTCACACTCAAACTGTTTTTTTTTTTTTTTGGTATAAAAGAACATAAATGGTTAGAAATGAATCCATCTTAATGTACTAGGTAAGGTGTTGAATCTCAAAGACCTATGTTGTATTTAGCTGTCTTTATTATTCTGGGCAAACTATCTGTTGGGGAAAGCAGAAGCTGCTTTAAGAGTTTTAACTTTTTTACATGAAGCAATATATCTAAGGTAATTAACATACTTATTTTCATGTGCCATACACTCATTAAATCATACTTAGTAATTCCTAGTAGTGATAGTCTGGGTGACAAGGATTGCTGACAGAGAGCTTTAGACTCAAATGTTCAAAGCAGAGCTAAAGGAAGAAAGGAAGCAAGTGATCCCCACGGTTTCCCCTGCTGGTACTTGTCCTGGTCATTGAACTTCATCCTATGCTGAAATGAACATCTCACTGTTGATGACAGAGACTAAAGTCACAAGAGAACCAAGAATGGGAGAACTAGATTGGCCACTTGACGGCAAGATCTATATAATTCTTCCTCTACTTTTTGTCCCGTCCCCTAAAACACACACAGGCTGATAAACACTACCATGGACAAAAACAAAACAGTTATTCTTTGGTCTAAAATTTTGGAATACTTTTATAAAAAAGTTGAGTTGGAGAGCAGCCTTTTTCTTTTTTAAGAGTGAAGAGACAGACAGCCTGCTTAATGATGAATGTGCACTCCTCACTCCAGTGTGAGAGAATCGTACATTTAATGCTAAAAATATAGACCAAGTTGCCAATGTGAAAATGAATTCCCTGGAGGAATGGAGATAAGAATGCTGGCACTTTCTGGAGTGCTATTGCTTGTGGATTTGTAAGGCTGATGGAATACTGGTGTTTACATTAAGAGCAGACTGTGATTGTATCCGAAACAAATGCTTACCCTTGCATTACAGAAATGAAGGCATGTGCAAACAAAAAATGTTCTGCATAGGAGCATACAGATGCACAACAATTATTGTCATTGTGGGACTTTAGCCACATGATTATGAAACATCAACTTTCAACATAAAAATGAGAATAGGAAACATTAGCATCGTTTAAATTGCAGTAAAAAAATAACATTATTGATTAAAACATGAGGAAAAGGCTCCAATCTAATTAGTATAGATGCTACAAAATCTTCCATTATATAACAGCTTTTCAAAACAATGCTGGCATTCATATACAAAATATTAAATCATCTAATGAATTATGATGTGGAGGAAGAGAAAATGATCAGATTTCTTAATACTGGTCTTCAAGCCTCTCCTTGCTTCCTGTTGTCAGACAAGGTCCCACAGGGACCTCTAGGCAGAAGACAAGGTCACTCATTTTATTTTAAACCTCCATATGCTGTCTTGTGACTTGTTTCAGTTCTATACTTGAAGTCTAATGAAGAGGGTTTTTTCCCCTTTTTTAAAACTTTGCACCAATAACCTTTTATGTGTGTTAATTCAGAAGCAGGGCTCACAAACATCTTTTGTGTAAGGAAAGTGCGATACATATTAAAAAGTTAATGGTTATTGTTTCACGAGTTCGATGGATAATATTATTATTTCATGATATTCACTAAAATTATGACACCTAGATACCTGACTCTGTGAGGAATAAACCACCAGCTGCTGCTCATATTTCACACCCGCTTGGCTAATTGTCTTGATGTATTGCAGAATGGAAATAGAAAATCCTGCTGCACAATTATAGATCCTCAGAAATAGAAGCAAGTTTGGTAACTGGCCAACCACCACAGCTACTTAGAACAGCCATGAACCTGAGGAGAGAGACAAGATTTCACCGAGGTTATTTCAACACTCTGTCACACGCTAGGCTGGAAGCTGAAAGACTGGATATTTTAACTTGGGATACAGCAAGAATTGGATTAATCATCTACTTTTCAGTTGCCTTACTTCTTAAAGTATTTATAGTCTGCCTTGATATTTGGGTGCGTTTGTAAAAGATGCTTCATTACACACTACTGATTCTTCCAATAAAAGGAAGTAGATCATCAAATTCTGGGAAGGGTCCAGATTCTTGAGACAAAGTTGGAACCACCACAATTCTAGCTTTCTTAATATATTCTGATGTTTTCTTAAACATTAGAAAATAATTTTATCTTTAGGATGACAGATCTAAGCTATTCGTATATTCACTATAATATTGAAACATTCCATTTGAGCACTTGAAATTGTAGAAGTGATCTTTGCTGATTTTTAACAGTGTTATGAAAAACATGTTTAATCTCACCCTGTATTTAACTCCTCGCTATAAACATCCTCCTCCTCAACAGTTGGCTCCCAGTTGCTGCCTATTTCTCTGAACAGGATACTGAAAAGACACACACTTGAGGTGGACAATTCAGTCATAGCCCTGGGCTTCATAACTTCATTCAACACTGAGTCAAGATCAGAAGGCATGTTGGTGATAGCCTTCTGTGAAGAAACAGCACATGGACTGGCATCATGGAGCAGGCTTTTTTTGTTGTTGCTGTTGTTATCTCAGGTTAAGCCTTTCTTGCTGCACACAAAGAGGGTAAACTTTTAGTTTTGACTTCCATATGTCACTGCCCATCATCTACCTCCTGGCTTAGGAGTGGTCTAAATGGGAGATCTCTCTGCGGTGTTAGTTGGTCAGAGATAGGCAAGAACAAGTTGTTGGATTCTTCTCCCTGCTTAAAGTGGGGCTTACCAAAAGCTAAGACACCCTATGCAAGAAAGCTCGCTGAGTGATGATAGCTTCCACAAAGCTGGCCGGGGGACATGATGCTCTGTCCCAGATGGCACCACCCACCATGGGCTGGGCCCTCCCTCAATGATCGCTAAATAAGAAAATACCTTTCAGCTGGATCGTATGGAGGCATTTCCTCAACTGAGGCGCCTTCCTCTCCCATGACTCTGGCTTGTGTCAAGTTGACACACAAAACCAGTCAGTGTGTGTGAGTCTCCCTTTCCCAAAAGCGCTTACAAAATGGTTATACCTTCAGATTAATTAGACTTATATTTGGATTTTTAAAAATGTTGATCATAGTTTTTTTATATTTTTATTTTATAATTAATTTAATCTTACATATCAGCCACAGATTCCCCTGTCCTCCCTCCTCCCACCCCCAGCCTTCCAGGGAGACCTTGCCTTGGAGGAAGTGGGAATGGGGGGTGGATTAGGGAATCATAGTGTTTTAATGATCCAATTTGAGCCCTTTTGAGATGAAATGTAATGCAACATAGTAGGGATAATTGAATTGTTAATTTTATTAATGTAAGTAGCAAGTAAGTGATTACTCTCTGTCTGTCTCTGTCTGTCTCTCTGTCTCTCTGTCTCTGTCTCTCTCTCTTTCTCTCTCTCTCTCTCTCTCTCTCTCTCTCTCTCTCACACACACACACACACACACACACACACACACACACACACACACACACTGGCTAGCTCTAGACCCTACACTGTTGAGTAGGGCTTATTTTGGTTTAATGCTCATGTTTCTAGTTGACTTTAAAGGGGAAGATTTTAAAAGGAATTAGATATTTGCAATCTGTGCTAACTAGATAACATTAAGTGGTTATAAGCATATTTCATTAAGTAGAAGTCAATCCCTAATTAGTTTTACACTGTAACATGTGAAACAAATTATATTTGTATTGTCAGATAATACCATATTATAGAAACATCATCCACATTCGCCTGATAAAAAGGACAGCATATATTACTTAATTTCATAGATTCATGATATGGAAGTTAAAATACACTTAGCACTCTATAAATACAGGTATCAGAAGTTCAATGCTTCCAGAAACCTTATGCTTAGAGCTGTGGCTAAAACTCAATACAGGAAGGTAGGGCTGCTGCTCTCAAGGCAACAGCTGTTGACAACTCCAGGTTGAGCTGACAGATGAAGATAAAGCTCATGTGTTGGCACAGAAGGAAAAGAGTTGCAAATACAGACATTTGTAGGAACAATATTGAGTTATAAATGCCCTAAAATTTTGTCTTTTCATAAAAATCATGTTCATAAACTTCATAAAGCCCCTCTGCTTATAGGTCAGATTCAGTGCCCCAGGTCATTAGCTCACAGGTGAACTGCAAGATCCTGATGTCTAAACTTCTGACCCTGAGATCTTGTCTCTGTTGCCTATCATTTACTCTATCATTTAGTTATTTAATTTAGTTTGTAGAAACTCTTCCTTATTTTCTGCCAGATGTTTTCTATTTCATTCTTATTAAAATTATCAAGTCATTATGCAAACAATACAATTTTTTTTTAATGTGGAAAAGAAGATTTCTGCAGAGGAAAAGTGGTAGACCCAACCATGTAAAAGCTGTCAATCTTCAGCCCCTCCATGGAGTCATTCATGGATATTAGTGTTAGACTTTTATATGTTTTGGGGGTAGCTCAGTTTGTTTGGAATGTTAAATGGTATTTTGTAAGGAATAAAACAAGACTTGGTGTTCCTAATATCATTTAGGTCTTCCCTTTCTTTTGGTTCTTTGGCAGAGATACCAGGGCTACAGGTGCGCAGCTGGCGATATCTGTTGGCCGTAGTCTATGAATCATTCATAGGCTGAATCAGTGACACACTTCTCCATTCTTACATTGAGAATATGGTATTTAGGAACAGATGCCAACAAGCAATTACTGCTCCTAAACGTAGTTAATTTCTAAAGTCACACCAACATCTCCCCGTTTTGATAAACGTGAACTGTTACCAGCAAACTCTATGTCTTGGGAAGTTCATGTGTCGGCATCTAGAAAAGAAACTCCTGAGCCAGGCTTGATGGTGTGAATTAGTTCGATTGTGACGGAGGACTCAGCTAGTCATTTTGAAAGTGGATGGATGTCAAAAACATCTTCGCTTTTCCTTAAAATTATTCAAAGCAGACTTCACTGACACCTCTCTCATAATGCAGCATCCTCTCACAGAATATCCACCCTTTCTACAGCTTTCTATCAAAACCACAGAGCTCAGTCATCAGTCAGTTGACATTCTTGCAGTAAAGCCCTATTGGAGTGGGCTTCTCCCCTTTGGACAGTTCTGTGCTAGGCAATGAGGAGAATGGGTTCGATGTGAGACTTATTCTCCAACACCTGGATAATCGCTGCAATGAAATGTAGGGTCCCTGACTATTGTTTATAATCTCCTTCCCTCTTTGTTCAAAATGCCCACGTTGTGCTTGAGTATTAAAGGGAAGAAGACATCATACCCTTGCCTTTATAGGACATAAAATGTCTCATAAACTTGGACAAATAATAAGCTACACTGTAGCATACATAAAATAAAGTAAATGGTAGAGGAGTTTTCCATTCTCTAGAGAGCTGCAAAGGAAGTCAGGAATTGATGGGAGTTTGGTTGCCATCTCTTTAGCCTCATCCACAGTCATTAGATCCTTACATAGTATATTCTACAAAATAGGATTGTTTATGGGTCTCTGGATGTAACCCATTGTTTCTTGGCTTTGTATCTTTCCACATGTTAGTCTTTACTTGGGGTCCCCTGACTTGCCCCAGTTTGTTTACTTGGAAACCCCTACTCATCTTCTCAAAGCTGCCTTCATCAGACATCTCTTGTTTACCACTTCACAGTCTCGCAGGCTCTCTTGTATCCCATTCTAGTCATGACAGCAATCCTACGCAGCACCTCGCACTAGCTTCACACAGGTGCATCCCAGCCGTGCCTCTCACTTTCCCTGACTAGGGCCCACATAATCACCGGAGTCAACTTTCTGAGGTACAAAAGAAATTCCCAGGTTGCCTTGAGAAAGTTTGTATATATCCCGAGTGGCTATGCCAAGGCAAAAAGAAGGGAAATGAAGGCACACAAGAAGAGTTAGGAGGAATGCATGGAGGGAGAGAGGATAAAGAGAAGGTAGGAAAAGGATATATACTTAAATAACTGTGGCCAAGTTTGGCTGGGGAGATTACTCATTCAATGAAATGCTTGCCTTGCAAGCAAGAACACCCAAGTTTGAGCCCCAGAGCCTATGTTAAAAAAATAAGAGAAGCACATGATAGTACATTCATGACCTCAGAAATGGGGAGGTAAAGACAGGCAGATCCCTGGGGCTCACTGGCCTGCCACCTAGTCTGTTTACTGAGTTCAGGGCTAATGGAACACCTTATCTCCAAAAACCAAGGTGAACTGTGACTGAGGAATGACACTCAAGGTTCTCGTCTGGTGTCTACGGATGTGTGCGTGTGTTTGTGCCTACACGTATGTCCATGCACATTCACACAGAATGAGGTGTAGATGTAACAGTTACTACCGGAGAGATCATGGCTGAGGAACAGCCTGGGCATTTAGGAACAATTTCAAGTGAAAATGTGAATTCACAGATGTGCATCTGTCCTCATAGTGAAAAGGGTGACAGCTGGAAGTGTTATCTACTACCTGGAAATTCTTGGGGTGACAAAGCCATCCGTCATCCCGAAATGTGATGGGGTTCAAGGTCACCAAACAGGGAGGGACAAGAAAGCATCACCTTTCAGGGTTTGCATGAGGTAGGGGGAGTCCCAGGTCCAGCTCTCCAGGAGCTGCTGCAAAGACGATGGATCAGTGGCAGAAGGTAGAGGCGGTGATGGAATCACGGGAACCCGCAGAGGTTCCCTAAGACTCTCTGGACTGATAAGGAGTGCTCAGAAGTGGGGCTGGCACTTCACGGTGACCAGTCGTTCCATATTAATTCAAGTGCCACCGGGAGAACACCACGAGGAGGAAGGCTGGTTGTGAGCTTCACGGTGTGCTGGAGGACAGAGCAGGATGGCCTAGTGTGCGAGCACGCAGCAGGATTCCATGGGCACAGCAAGGTGCTATTCCACAGGCTAAGTTAGAGAGGTTAACATTTTCATTATAGAGAAGGGCTAGAGAGATGGCTCAGCTGGTAGGATCACTTGCTGCTTGTATTGGCTAGTTGTGTGTGTGTCAGCTTAACACAAGTTAGAGTCATCAGAGGAAGGACTCTCGGTTGAAGAAATGTCTCTGAGATCCAGCTGTAAGGCATTTTCTCATTTAGTGATCAGTGGGGGAGGCTCCAACCCAAGGTGGGTGGTGCCATCCCTGGGCTGGTGGTCCCGGGTTCTATAAGAAGGTGGACTGAGCAAATCATGGGAAGCAAGCCAGTAAGCAGCACTTCTCCATGGCCTCTGTATCCGTTTCTGCCTCTGGGATCCTGCCCTGTTTGAGTTTCTGTACTGACTTCCTTCAGTGATGAACAGCAATGTGGAAGTGTGAGCCGAATAAACACTTTCCTCCCCAACTTGCCTTTGGTAATGGTGTTTCGAGGCAGCAATAGAAGCCCTGATTTTAAGACACTGCTCTTCCAGAAGACCCAGGTTTGTTTCCCATTACCCATATCCAGTGGCTCATAACTGTCTATAACTCCATCTCAAGAGAATCTGATGCCATCTTCTGGCATCCACAGGCACTGCACTCACAGCACACACCCAAATGCAGACACGCACATCTCTATACATAATTGAAAATCATAAAATCACATCTTAAACAAATGCTAAAGGTGAGAAGGTAGGTATGCTCATCTTGATTTAAATGTTACACAATGTATATATAGGCTGACACACCATGAAGGACTCATTAATATGCATGTTTTTAATGGTTTTTTATACCAATTAAAAAGTAATTGAAGTAGAAACAATACAAGTAACAATAACACATGCTTTTTATCAACTCCGCAAAACTCCATTTCTTTTGGCGTTTTCTCAAATTTTTATTTTATATTTATGTTAAAAAAAACTCTAGTGTTTTGGCTCTGAGTATTGACAGTGAGGGAATAAGCTGTGAACATTTGAAGTTATAAACATCTGACATATGGAGGAGCTTCTGCAGTTATTGTCAAACACTGACACAGTAAACACCAAGGAGCATATTAAAACATGGCTTTATGAGTCCTAGGCTAGACCTTCTATTCTGTGACCCTAGAAGTTCTTTTCCATATGCACTATATGTAATAATGATATAATTCTAAATTATCCAAATTAAAAAACATTTTTTCATGTTGCTTAAATAAACATGAAAAAAATGTAAACGAAGTATAAACCTAGGAACTCGAGTTTAGTTCATGGGTAGAGCACTTATCTAGCATGGGTAAAGCACTGAGTACAAGCTCCAGAACCACAAAAAACAAGCATAAAATGCTTGTGTGTGTTAAAAGCACATATGTGCAAAGGCCAACAGCATTTACCATCTATCATAACCATTCATCATTATGATGAACATTGAAGTGAATAGTAAATAGTCAATCATGTTAAATTACCATCATTTCAAAGACAAAGAATTATCTTTCACTTCTCACATTGAAAAATAGCCATTTGGACGGGCGGTGGTGGCGCACGCCTTTAATCCCAGCACTCGGGAGGCAGAGCCAGGCGGATCTCTGTGAGTTCGAGGCCAGCCTGGGCTACCAAGTGAGTTCCAGGAAAGGCGCAAAGCTACAGAGAGAAACCTTGTCTTGAAAAAAAAAAGAAAGAAAGAAAGAAAAAAGAAAAATAGCTATTGGTTTTGAAATATTAGTGTGGTCAGACAGAGTGTAAATCTGAAAAAGTCACTCAATTTAAAATACCAATTGGTCATTATGAGGAACTTGAGGGGGCCATAGCCCTGTTTTCTCCATGTGTGTCCTAGGGACTGAACTCAGGTAGGTCAGGCTGAGCAGCAAGTGTCTTTTGTAGTGGGTAGCTGTTCCAGCTTTGACCTGGAAGTACTACCCCCATTGAGACTTCCGGCAACTGTCACGCCCACCTATGTCCTGCCCCTGAGTCGGGCCCAGACAGGAGCCCTTAAGACCTGAGATCTGGATGTGCCAGCTCTCTTGGTTCCTGGTAATCTTGGATGTTGGATGGTAGACTGAGCAGAGTTCTCCAGAGCACACCTCTGGACTGCACTTCACCTTTCCCAGACCCTGTAACCTATCCCTTTACTTGTTGTAAGTAAAACCCCCAAATAAACCTCCCTTTTATCTATGTGGAGTTGCCTTAATACTTCCACAAATAGTCTTTATTTGCCATCTTGCCATCTCCTAACCTTCCTGGGTCTTAAATAATCCTGCTTGTAAGACTGAGTTTTCAGTCAGATTCAATAACAGTATGTGTTCTTGGTGTCTGCACTGAATGATTGTGTACAACAGGTGGACTAACAGTGTGTGCATCTACCCAAATCTAACAACAGCAAATAAGCATAGGTCAGCCATGTACTAAATGAGTCATATGTACATGACTAAGCTGGCCTTTAATCTCCCAATCTGAAGCAAGACTGGTTTCCCCAACCACAATGGATATCGATCTATGTAGTAATAAATTCCTTCCATACCCACCCCAGTCACAGAGATGAAGGTAAGTTCAAACATCTGTCTCTTAGTAGACAGAAGTAGGCTGCAGCATGCAAATTAACATTTTTCCTCACCTTTCCCTGGGAAAATAAATCACGTGATTTATTTACCTGCTTAGTTGCTTTAGTTCGGTGATTTGGTTCAGATTGGGATTAGAAAATACATCTGGTAGTGGGTCTGCAGATACATTTCTTCCTAAAGCTCCTGTCATTTATTCACGTTATAGAGTCAATCTTGGTCTAAATTTTCCCAGTTTTTAAATGAGAACAAGGTAATACTTGCTGACTGTGGATTGATCTATGCAAAGCACTAGTCGGTTGCTAGGCAGTTTTGTTCTTCTAATCCTCAATAAGAAATTATCCTAACACTGTGTAGGTGACAGTCATTGGATGGAGTCTGGCAAAAAACAGCATAAAACACACTCAACTGACATGTAACACCAGTAAAGTATCATAGCCCATTGTCAGAGAATCCATATTAAATTGGATGTGTAAGTTGAAACCCTCTGATTATATATTGAAGTGGTTTGGCATATATTAGACTTATTAATTGGCTAATAAAGACATTGTCTTAAAATTTTTAAAATTTTTGTTCCTGGGATAATGGATAGAAATTTGAAGTATACTTTTTGTAATGCTTAAGATCATATCTATTGTCTGTCTATCTATCATAAGATCATATCTATTGTCTGTCTATCTATCTATCTATCTATCTATCTATCTACCTACCTAGCTATTATCTATCTATCTATCTATCTATCTATCTATCTATCTATCGATCTATCTATCTATCTACCTCCCTATCATCTATCTATCTATCTATCTATCTACCTATCTGCCCATCTGCCTGTATATCTATCACCTATTTACTGACCTCTTTTGTAGATAACTGAAGTGCAAGAACACACTTGCTTCTCAGAGCTGTGGCATTGCTGTTCATAGATGATTTATTTCCATTTTTTTCTTACTCCAAAATCTACATGGGGTGGCTTAATCAAACGACATTCTTTGTCATGTTGGTTTAAACTTCTTTTTCAACTTGTTTCCAATTTATATCACATCAATAAAATAGATTCAAATGTACAGTTTGGACCAGTAAAATTTTGCTGGTCAAGATCCCAAATGAAATTAATTTCAGTGTTGGAAGCAAATAAAGAGGATAACAGGAGAGAAATCAATACCATCTGTGTTATAAATTCCCAAGAACACAAAGGAGCTTCTCGTGATTATATAATCTTATTACTAGACACGTCTGTCTTGTATCTATGTTTTCTTTCTCACCCATGTAATTTAGACAAAGGAGCATTCTACTTCTTTACAATAGGGAAGGAGTGGTTTGTCTCTGGCTAAATTTCTGCTTAAAACTGCTCCAAGAGCTGAATAACACACATAGTAACACAGATGTTAAAAATCAGTTGGGCAAGGAA
The DNA here is from genome assembly GCF_007827085.1 of Peromyscus californicus insignis. Lineage (NCBI taxonomy): Eukaryota > Metazoa > Chordata > Mammalia > Rodentia > Cricetidae > Peromyscus > Peromyscus californicus. The sequence continues at coordinate 18,671,942 of NW_026294458.1, read as the reverse complement.
GCTATCACAGGAGAGGTCACAATCAGGAACAAAAGAAATCCTCTAAGAAGCCCATTATTCTACAAGGCATTTGATATTCCTAAGTGGCATGATCAGCAAAGGGCAGAGTCTTCAGTAGTTTCATTGGATTGGGAGTATTGAAGTTTAAATGTTTGTGTTCTTCCTAATTCACACATTGAAGCCCTAACTCCTTAGTATGAGGTAGTGACTTTGAGAACTGATTAGGGTTACATTCATTTATGGGGGTGGGGCCATCAAGAGAGATTTCTCAACACAGCACGTGTGTAGAACTCAATACCAAACAATAGAGGGCCTACATTATTTTTGGTATAAACACACCATCTAGAAGCCCATTCTTCCAAACTGAATTTCCAGAGAGGCACAATGGGATTCCCAATAAATCCCAAAGAATTCTGTGTGGTGTCACACAAAAAATGCTCCATACCAAAAAAATAATTAAATAAGAAATTAAAACATGAAAAACAAATTTATTAGAAAGACAATATTTAGCAATTATCAGACCAAGGGGTTAATTACAAAATAAAGAAATACAAAAAATATAAACAAAGGAACTACATGTAAAATTTTATTATGCATTTATTTAAAAGTAAGGCTTTTAGGAAAAGAATCAGAGCAAACAGAATGCAGAAAAAGGATGAAATTGGAAAGCAATTAAATGATAAAAACATTATCATACATACAAAGATGATTTTTTTGAGGAGCAATAAGAGAAATTTGAGAAAAGAAATACATAATACATATAAATACCAAGTGAAATACAAGAAGAAAATATAAATGTGGTTGAATTCTTAAAAACATAAGCTATGGCTGGGCAGTGGTGATACACACTTTTAATCCCAGCACTCAGGAGGTAGAGGCACATGAATCTCTGAGTTCAAGGCCAGCCTGGTCTGCAGAGCGAGTTCCAGGATAAGCAGGTCTACACAGAGAAATTCTGTCTTGAAAAAACAACAAAAATAAGCAAAAACAAAACCCTCCAAACATAAGATATGTTCATGAACAATTTTTGCATCAAATTAAATAAGATGAATAATAAATTAAATGGATGAAGTGGGGGAATATAAATATCAATTATAAAACTGACTAAGGAAGATCTTTTAAAATGATCATATTGAAAAATTTAAAAAGTCAATTACATTTCTCTAATATATGACAGTTTTATAGGTAAATTTCTTCAACTCTAAATGGAAAAGATTCCTCTTTGAGCATGCAAATTAATTTAGGAAATAGAAAAAAGAGGAATGTAATAAAACTAGTTTTAAAGTCTGCAATTATAGTGTGATATTACTAACAGACACATCTTAGACATTACAGCATCAATAGACTACATATATAAGGGTAAGGTTGTTTCTAAAAGCGAGTGATAATTCAACATTAAGAATCCATTAGTATTAGACTAACAGTTTCAACAGGGTGTGGGAAAGGCAGGCAAAAAGGAGAATTGAGCTTTAGAAATAATACTTAATTTTTCTTATTCTCAGAAGATATCTGGGCTGTTTTGACAAAATTCTACCCCATCTGGATATGGGCAAATAGGCCGTCCTTATATTATTCTCTGAACATTTCGACTTCAGAATTTTACAGCCTATTGTCTGTGGGACTGCAGGCGACACTTCCCGCACTATCAATAGATAAAGCTATCTCTTGTTGATTGGAGTCTGAACAAGTCAACTTCTTACTCTTAATTCATTCAGTTACAGCCGGGCTTCTGCCTTTGCTTATAAAAAATAAGAGCCATCTGTGTTGCTGGGAATAAGGAAATCAGATCGGCCTCAAAAGGTCAGGCGTGAGTTTCTTTGAGGTTTCTTTGTTCTTGGCTCAGTCCAGGGATTTGAAATGACAACTCTGTTTCAGTGAGAAGAGTCTGTTCATGCTTCTCGGGGAAAGCGGCTTTGGCTTTGCGTGTGCGAGGAAGTACAGATCACAGCACCTGGGTCAGGCTGTGAGGGAAGACATGGCAGAGGCCTCATCTCCCTCTGCCATCTCCTCTAATATGACTGTTTTATTCCGCTCAAGGCCACTGGCCTGATGTAAAGCTGCCTCTGAGCCACTGTCAGAGAAATCTTCTCCATATGATCTTCTTCCACCTGACACGCAGTCCGTCTCCTTAGAGAGACACATCCCAGAGCAAAGGCAGAATTCAGCAGCTGGGGCTCCACGTTTTGGAACTCCTGGTTCTGAGATTTAGCTCAGGGCTCAGATCTCTGCTGTGGGAAGTGATGAGTCACTTTTTGAATTTAACCAAAACTATACTAATTTTTTAACTATTGATTCTTATCCATCCATTCATCCACCATTGATCCATCAAACCCCCCATTCACCCCTCACCCTCACCATCGTCAAACTGAGCATTAGTTCTGATTTCAGCAAAAACCCAGAAGTGTTTGTGTTGTTGTGTGTCTCAGACTTTCTAGATAAGTCTGTATAGCTTAGTTTTCTATTCTTGACTGGAGCTAGTCTGAAAACGTTGGGTAAAATAATGTGAAAATGACTTGGCACAATGGTTGACTCAACATAGATGCTCAGTGTATGTTCACTTGCCTATAGTTTCTGCCTCAACCCTACAAAAATCCTTTTCAATTTAGTGACAAAATATGGACTTAAATGACCTTTCTAAGACCTTGGAGGGATTCGGGGAAATGCTGGCAGGCTATAAATTGGCTGGAGGGCAGTTTTGAAAGGATCTGCATTATCTTAGTGTTCCACTTTGTCTTCTGCTGCTGTGATAAAACACTGCACAAAAACGACTTGAGGGTAAAGGGCTTATTTGGCTTACAGATTACAGCTCATCATTCAGGGAAGTAAAGGCAGGAACTCAAGGCAGGAACTGAAGCAGACACCAAGGAGGAATGCTGTTTATAGACTTGCCTCTCCTGGCTTGCTCAGCTACCTTTCTTCTATGACCCAGGACCACCTGCTCAGGGTGGCACCATCTACAAAGGGCTAGACTTTTCTCTATTAGCAATAAAGAAAATGTCCCATAGGCAGGGTCAACACCAAATTGATGGGGGCAATCCCTTGATTGTGATTCCCTTTTCTTAGGCAACTCTAGTTTTTGTCGAGCTGACCAAAACAGCAAACAAACAAAACCCCTTAACCAGCATACCTAGGGCACACTACCTTCAGACTCCTGTAAGATGGAAGTTCCTCTGGGTTCTAGGCTAGGGGGTAAACAAACCATTCTGTGAAGAGTGAGATACTGTATGGGATGGTCTCCATTGTCAACTTATCTGGATCAAGTGATGGCTGGGTTTAGAAGAGTTTAATAGTGAGTGTGTTATAGGGATATTTTAAGGGAGAATTGTCTTGTGGAACAGTAATGGGGGTTCAGGAGAGACCTGCTCTGAATTTGGTTATCACCATATAGTAGCTTAAGAGTCTAAAGAGAGAAGCCAGCAAGGGCAAAGCTCCATCCTTCAGCAAATGGGTATACCATTGCTTACATTGTCTGTGTGCACTAGACTCCAGCTTCATTGGCCTTTCTACATGAACTCAATACCATCAGCTCTCCAGGGAGAGTCTTATGGAGGTGTTTTCTCAGTTAAGAGTTCCTCTTGGATCCACAGACATACACTGGGCAGAGCTCTGGGAATCCTGTTGAAGAGAGGGAGAAAGGATTGTAGGAGCCAAGAGGGCTCAAGGTCATGACAAGGGCACCTACAGAGACAACTAACCTGGGCTCATAGGAGCTCATAGACTCTGGACCAATAGCTAGTGAGCCTGCATGGGACCAACCTCGACCCTCTATGTATGTATGCCAGTTATGTAGCTTGGCCTCTTTGTGGAACTCACAGCAGTGGGAGCAGGGCCTATCCCTAACACTTGAGCTGGCTTTTGGGAGCCTATTCTCCATGCTGGGTTGCCTCGCCCAGCCTTACTACAAAGGGAGGAGCTTAGTCCTACCTCAACTTGATATACCATGCTTGTTTGACATCCATGGGAGGCCTGCCCCTTTCTGAACAGAAACAGAGAAGGAATGGATGGTGGGAGGGAATGGGAGGAGAGGAGGGAGGAGAAACTGAGGTCAGAATGTAAAGTAAATGAAAACAAAATTAATTAATAAAAAATCTCTTCCAAATAAAATATTTTTATGAAAAAAAAAAGAGTTCCTCTTCCCAAATGACTCTAGCTGGTGTGCTGGTATCAAGTTGACAGGGACTCAATCAGGATTGTGTGTGTTAGCGTGGGGTGTGTATATATGTGTGTTTTGGGGGGGGTGTTAGAAGTTGACTTTGGGTGTCTTCATCAATCACTGTGCAGGGTCTTCCACTGAACCTGTAGCTCTCTGATTCTGCCAGCCTGGCTTGCTAGTGGGAATCTTCCTGCTTCTACTTTCCCAGTAAGGAAGAGCAGGCATGAGCTGATGATGGTTTCAGTTGATTACTTGGTTACTGGGGATCCAAACTCAGACCTGCCTAGCATTTTACCAGTTGAGATATCTCTTTAATCCCAAACTTTTGTACTTTAGATTTTAAAAGATTTTATAATCAGATATGTGAACTAAGGAGAATTCATATATGTATACACACACACACACACACACACACACACACACACACACACACATATATGTATATATATATATATATATATATATATCAAGTTTGTTTCATAGTATGCTACCACCTTAAAAGTTATTTCAGGAGCTTAGTAGATAGGACCTAAATTTCGACGCCAGCACTCATGTCAAGTGGCTCACAACTGTTTGTTTCTCCAGCTCCAGGTGATCTGATACCCCCAACCTTTGTGGTCACCTGCACTCACTGCATATACCAGCACACATATCCATAATTAAAAGTAATAAAAATCAATCTTTTAAAAGTCATTATAAATGTATGTTTATCATATAACCTTTTAGATACGACTATAGTAATGGGAATTTTTGTTAAATTGACAGTTTTCAGGTCATTATAATCTGTTATTACTTATCCCAAGTCTTAGTAGCAGCATCACCTTTATATTCCCATTTCACACATATAAAATATTCTTTAATATAAACAGCTTCTATTGACCAGGAAGCTTTGCTATTACTGATGTTTTTCCAGTGAGAAAAATGCTCTGATGTGACCTAACAGAGAGTGTTGACAACACATTCGCATGTTATTTCTTTTGTTTTTCTCTCGAGACTAAGCTATACAAAGCTTCCTTTTTCTCTGTTGCTAGGATAGATGGCTGACTCCAGCAAGCCTACAAAGCCAGTGGAATGGATTATGTTTCTAAAGGTGCCGTGTGTTGCAGAGAATGATGCCACTATCTGTCAACAGAGAAGGAGATTTTTGAAATTGTGAACTGATTGCTGGGAGATATCAAAGCACAGCTGTGGAGGTAAGGGCTTAGGGTAAGGGCATGCAAGGCTACCTACTTTATATTGATTTTGAATGATGTCATGAGCTGTTTTGGTAAGTAAATATTTTCAATAAAATAGCTTATTGAGGTATAATTGTTAACATACCATAAATCCATACATTTTAAAGTCTACATTTCAGTGAATTGTAGTATGTTTTTAGAGTGTGAGACCATCTTTCAAATCTAATATTAAGCTACTACCAATACCCTACAAAAGAAACCTTATGAGCACTTACAGTTAGTTACCTGCTATTCCCACCTTCAGTTTCAGGAAACCACTAGTTTATTTTTCCCATTCTGTCTATCTGTTTGTGTTGTTGTTATGCTATATATGTAACTGTGTCTGGCTTCTCTCACTTTTAACATCTTGGAGGTGCATCCACACTGTAGTGCTTTGTATCTTTCAGTTGCTGATAATATCCATGGGTATGCCACATTTTGTTGACCACTCTGTTAGTTGGTGGACATTTGGGATGTTTCACCTTTTGGCTACTGAGAATAACGTAGTTATAAACAAACATGTATAACCCAGTGTGTAGGCAAGTCATTCTTGATACTTAGAATTAAGAATTATGGCTAAGTTGTTTTTGTTGCCATATACATTTAAGGGAATCAACCTTTATTCACATAAAAATTATTCACACTCACATCTGTTTGCAGGGGTAAATTTCCAGAAAATCAAACAGGCAGTGGGGAAAGTCACAGGAGTATATTTCCAAAAATCAAACAGGGAATGAGGAAAGTCATGGGAGTTCACCAGCATATCATTTGCCAAGTAGCAGGAAGGGGTTAAGAGCAGTTCTGCTTAGTTGAGAAACAAGTTGGCTGGCCTCATTTCTGGAAGAAAACAGAGCTTCTCAGGGGCCTGCAGGAGGATATCTCTGTTCTGGGCTGCTTATTTGTTCCATCAAAGCCAGCTCCGAGAACTATGATTTCCCTTTTTCTATATGCAAAGAAGCTGGCATTCTATTGTTTTTTGTTTGTGGATACGACCTGGACAGTAGCAGAGTAGACTGTGACCTCACTAGTTTTCCTCTGTTTTGACTGAAAGTTTTTACTAGTAATTTCACTAGTTATGCTGGCTAGTTTTCTGTTAACTTGACTCAAGCTAGAGTCGTCTGAAAGGAGGGAACTTCAACTGAGAAAATGCCATCCAGCCCTATCTTATGGAGGTGTTTTCTCAGTTAGTGATTGATGTGGTAGGGCCTAGCCCATAGTGGGTGGTGTCATCCCTGGGATGGTAGTCCTGAGTGGTATAAGAAAGCAGACTAAGCAAGTCATGGGGAACAAGCCAGTAAACAGCACCCCTCTATGGCCTCTGCATCAACTCCTGCCTCCAGATTCTGCCCTGATTGAGTTTCTGTCCTGACTTCCTTCAGCGATTAACAGCAATGCTGAAGTGTAAGCCAAAGAAACCCTTTCCTCCCCAACTTGCTTTTGGTCATGGTGTTTCCTCACAGCAATAGTAACCCTGAATAAGACACTAGTGGACATAATGAAAACCACAGTGACAAGAGCAGTGTTTCTTCAGGGCTGATAACCCAGCACTGCAGTGATTCCCTGACCTGTGACGTCATCAGGCAATCCCTATCAGGTCCTGTTCGGAAATGCCTGCTGCCCAGCCAGCCTCTCTTTTGTGATTTCTGCCTTACTCTCTCTTGAATTCTCTCTCCATTTACAAAAAGTTCCCAAGTGAGATCAATGCTGTTAGTGAGAAAGACCACGGTGAAATAAAAGGGCACCGCAGAATTAAGATATCAGCTGGTGGGGTACAGTTCAGTGGTAGAGCACTCAACTAGCCCAATGCATAATGCCCAAGTTTAGTTCCCAGTAATGGAAAAGAAAACAAAAAGAAGAAAAGCAAATAGATCCGAGCCTTATACATTTCCAGCCCTGCGCCTGCCACTAGCTAGAGATAGTACCACAGGAACGTATCTAAATTCTCCAGGCCCCAGATGTCATTTACAGGAGCAGCTTGGACAGATGCGCTCTAAGGTTTTCCCTTCTATAATATTTTATGCTATGATGTCTGCCTAGGATGGGTTTGATTTTTCTTTTACACATTTTCAGTAAAATATATGAATAGCAATAATTCTATGTGGTTGAACCAGCAGGATTGTTGAGGCCTTGGAGTCCACCGGGGCATAAGTCCTCCACAGACTGGCCTTTCCTCTACAGGTTCATACCAATAACACGAGTTCTGAAACGTTAGACATCAGGTCTTATGAGCTGGTATAAGCCAGCTGTAGCACGTGATGCACAGTCCTCCAATCCTACAACTGACATCGGGACTAAAGAGAAGTTGTTCTCATCATTTTGTCCTTCCTCTAGAGTGTCAGTTCTCAGTCCCAAACTCTGAAATGTCATTTTCATTTCACAGATAGAAAGCCATGGCCAAAGGTGGTACAAATGGTAGAGCCATCCTTCAAATCCTACTACAGCAAAGTCAACACTGAGTCCCAGGGTCCTTGGAAAAAAATTATTTTACAGCATCCCTCCCCTAAATATACCTAAACAACCTTGGACTGGGTCTGAATCCATATAGTCACATGCTCTAGCTTGATATCTGACTTTGAGAAACAGTCTGACCTCATACTCATGTCTTTGTCCCTTTTAGTCTCAAATTTTTCACTTATAGTCTGGGTTGGGACAGGTAAAGTAGAGAACTGTAATTTCCATTCTTCTGATTTGTGATATCTCTCAGTCCCTTCCTATAGCTTATAGAAAGTGAGGGCTCATGCCATCTCTGCTCTCTTTTCTTCCATGAGCCAAGGCTGAGACTTTTTGAAGGTCGCAGGATGGTTGAATCCATCACTTTCCTCGACTCTCTTCTGCTGTCTCAAAGGGAATGTGGTTTATGGCAGCTTTTACCTCCACGTTCTCCAGAGACTGAGATGGGAGAGGCCAGAGGGAACTGAAATGGTCTCTTTTGTGGCCGCTTCATTGACAATGACCAGCACTCCATTTGTCTTTGTTGAAAGAGCCAATCAGCAGGCTTAGGACCTTGGGCTCTTTCCCTTGGCTGATCAGTGATTCACGGAGTCCATTAAAGTGTCTGGATGACCAAGAGCTCAATTTCCCAAGACGATCCCTGCTTGGCAGGTTAGAGGCTATTTCTCCTCTTTAGCAACCAGTGAAGAGTCAGCATTTGGGGCGCTAGGGGGAGGGTGTCTCAGTACAATATATGAAACTTCCTGGCACTGCCTGGTGGCCTTGGGCCAGCAGCTGTCCAGCCAGCATTAGGCATTATGGGTGTCTGGTCTGATGAGTGGCTTGCTGACTATGCAGGTGGGCTTGGGGGAGGGGCCTATGACTTCCCATTTCTCTAGAAGATAAGAGATGTTTGTTGCAGATGAGATTATTCCATTCCTGTTTCTTACCACACAGGACCACAGTGAGATGATTTCTATAACATGAAAGTTATACATTTATGTATCAGTGGAAAGGTTAGGATTTTCAAGTTTCTGAACAATGAGACTGAGGATGGTTACGTAGGGTTTGGGTTTCCCTCCCCATGAGCTCATGGGTGTCAGTGTGCTTTGGAACCTGTAAAGTTCTCATGTAAGAGGCTAGTCTTACTGCCGGCTTCCATCTTTTCCTGTATTCCCTAGCTTCTGAGTCCACTAAAGAAAATGTTCGTTTTAATGTCTTTCTCGGTTGCCCAGGGCCTGACCCCACTCAATCTTTGATGTAGATTTGATTTTCCGGCTGCTGCGTTTCCAGCCCTGCAGTCTCAGGGTTCTGCTTCCCCCTCTTCCCCCTCCCTCTCCACTGCCTTCAAGTTGACAGTTCCACCCCATCCACACCCCAGATGGTTGGTCTTAGGAGTACTGTGGTCCCTGTGCCCTCTATTGCCTTCAGGTGCTCGTGGGTACCAGACACTGGGTTCAGAGCTATCTCTGCTGATTGACTCCAGACCAACTCCAGCTACATCCTAAACTGTCGCCATAACCATAACAAAGTCAACAGGGGCAGCACCTGGCCACTGAGGCCTTGACGTGAAGGCAGATCTGTGTGCTCGTTCCCTTCTATTATTGTTAGTGTTGTCGTTGTGTAAACCAGGGAAGCTAACCTTCCCCGGGAGAAAGAATAGGTTGGAATCAGAACGTCAGGCGGAGTCCTTCGATGCCCAGAGCTCCTTGCATTTCCATCTTGTTAGAATATTCCTCTTGGAAGAGGACATTTTGTATGTCACAGGTTACTAACCAGATATCTGCTTGAGGTGGATAAGGGAAGGCAAGAGAGAGAGAGAGAGAGAGAGAGAGAGAGAGAGAGAGAGAGAGAGAGAGAGAGAGAGAGAGAGCAGCATGACAGGCGAATACCCTCCAAAGAAGCCTGCTTGCTGAGCGCACACAGAGGCAGGTCAAGGAGAAATCTGTGCCGTTGATGAAGATAGACTGAGATTTATTTTACTTGTTTTCATTGTATTTCTGACTTATCTAAACATAGGACTGACTTAAACAGATATTATCTAACTCCTGTGGAGTGGTGTTGGGGATACACAACACTGAGTAAAGATGTATTTGCTGTGATTGGTGTAATAAAAGCTAAATGGTCAATAGCTAGGCAGGAGGTATAGATGGGACTTCCAGGCAGAGAGATAGGATGTAGGAGATGTATTGAGGCATGTGAGAGACGCCAGCAGACACAGAAGCAGCAGGGTGGGCAGTACGGGTCAGAATGTTGATTAATAGAAATGGGTTAATTTAAGTTATAAGAACTAGTTAGGAACAAACCTAAGCAAAGGCCAAACTTTCATAATTAATAATGTCTGTGCCATTATTTGGTAACTGGCTGGCAAAACAGAAAAAAGATTCCTTACAGAGAGGTGCTTTAATAGAAATTTGTGTGTGTGTGTGTGTGTGTGTGTGTGTGTGTGTGTGTGTGTGTGTGTGTGTTGTATGTGCATGTGTGTGGAAGTTAGCAGTTCTTCTCAATGGCTCTCTACCTTATTTTTGAGGCAGGGTCTCTCACTGAACCAGGAACTCTCTGATTCTGCTAGGCTGGCTGGCCAGCTAGCAAGAATGCAGAGATCAAACTGTCTACATCTCTGAGAGCAATCCACTTTGCTCAGGTTTTTATGTGCATGCTAGGGATCCATATTCAGTTTTTCATGCCTGCATGACAATCACTTTCCTGTCAGAACACGGTCCAAGAATGGAGTCCTGTGAGAAATCTGAGTGCATGTGAGAAAGCTCCAAGTAAACAGAGAAAAACCACGTAACCTCAGTTTCTTCAAAAAACATGGAATTGTTCTTAGAATGTCCTTTTCTGTCCTTTCCAGGTGTAGTGGACAGGAGTGAGTTTACTTCAGAATATTCATTACAACTGGCTATTGTTATTTGTTTACATACTTCTATGGAAAAACATGGTTTTTTTTACCTCATGTGACTTGTCCTTGTGACTGAACACCTTACTCATGTGATGTTTCCTAACCCTCAGAGTATATATTGTCTGATGCTCTAAATGAAGTTGGCTATCACATGAGACTTTAGTGTGTCTCATTTTTAGGCCCCACTGTCCCAGTTCAGGCCACCAACTAGAGTGGCAACACATTACCTACTGACCTATCTCCCTAGCCCTGTGAAACACTTATATATAAGCCACATTATTTAAAAAGCTATAAAGAAGATGAATGTACACAATGGTATTAGGAGACTGGTGTCATTTAGTAATGGATGTTATTTCAGTTGTGGTTTGGAAGTAGGCATAGAAAGTTTTCAATTGGAAAAAAATTATAGGCATATTTTAATCATTTGAATAAAAATCACCAAGTAGTTTGGTCAGAGAGTTAAAAACTGTGACCTCAGGATGACATACTGTACTCTATTCAACAATTCAAGTAGACCTTAACCTCTTGTCTATATTTTGCATACATGTGCCTCAGAAATGTGCTATTAATAGCCAGTGCCCTTAAGGTCAATGATACTGAAATCAACGTCAGTACGTTTTAATGGCACTTTTCACAAAAGCATTTTTGTTTACTTAGAAGGATGACTCTTTGGACTATTCTTGAATAGTTTGAACCCTCTTGACAACAGGGTTTTCAGAGGTGAGTCTCTCAGTGGGGAAGTTTACTCATAAAACTGTGAATTTCTTTCTGATATCAATTGGACATTATGTCATAACCTTGCTTCCTAACTCTTCAGGACAAAACTGTCTGGTGTAGGCAATCTGTTTAGTAGGTAGTAGAATGCATATCTATTTGAATAGCATGTGATATCTAATAACATAAAGATTTTGCTGTTATTGTCCCTACTATCCAAAGAGATCTTTCCCAGAAGATTAACAATAACATTCAAGGACCGTTTTATACAATTTTTCTATATTCCTGATTTTATTTTACACAATGCATTGTTTCATCACTGAGGACTAAGTAGAAACACGGTTCTCTCTACCCCTCACTCAACTACATGCTTAGTTAAATAAAACAAGAATAAACTGCTTTTTAGATGTTTTAAACAACCAGAAAACATTTTTAGAAAATATTAACCATTCTATTATTTTCACTATTTTGTTCCTAGTCATTCCAGATGGGCTAACAATGCTACAAAAATAGTGCCAGATGTAAATCCATCAAAAGGACTGTGATGAAAAATCCCTTTGTTATGTTATGACACATTCGCCCTCCTGAAAAGCGTACTGGAAATAACTTGCATTAACTTACTAATAACAGACACTTCATTTCATCCAATATGTCTACAGATGGAAGAGACAGTACAGTACCCAAAGTAATAAAAGCATATGTAAGGGAATATGGCAGAAATTTCAAATCATCGTATGTATCCCACCCTGACACTCATAGCTCTCCATTGCTGACTCCAATCTAATTTTCTAATAACAGCTCCATCTGTTAAATCACAATCGTTATTCTACAAATACAGTCTATGCCTCTTGCCTCTCAGCCTCTGTCATTTCTGTTCCTTCGACCTGTAGTTTCATCTGTGTCCATGTCACAACACTAAATGGACCTATTTCCAGGTCTACACACACCAATTGTATCCCTTCTCCAGACACAGTCTGTTGAAGTCAAATGTTTTCTTTCTTGGGTTTTCATGGTCATTTCTGGTCATTATTTACAACTTACTAATTTCTTGGGACAAGAAAGAAAATAATTCATTCACTTTAGAAATTTCTGTTTCTATTACTAGATATCAAACCTATCAATGCCAAGGATATCCTGAACATTTCCTTATCCTGCCTAAGCCCTGGTATGGACCTTAGCTGAATTACTGATACAGTCTTTAGTGTAATCAAATTCATTGTAGGGACTTAGTCATCACTCTCTGAGATTCTTCTTTGATTCTCTGGTGTCTTTCCTTCAGTTTCTGTTTGTAGACAGGGAATGATTTCACCGAGGGTTTGTCTGCTCTGGAGTTCTTCCTCAGCTCCCCACTTCTTCCTTGTCCTTGACTCCACCTTGACAGCGCTATCCACTGAGTAGGTGGTGCCTTCTGGGAGCTTCCCACTCTAAGCATCCTCAGGCAACATCTTGAGGCAGTTTTGATGCTCGCAGTGAGGCAGCTAGTCCTTGGCATTACATGGGTAAAGTTCAGATATTTGCGGAAGCATCTTAAAATGAACAAGAGGTTTGACTGTAAGGTCTTGATTCCTATAGGAGCTGTCAGTCATTCTCTGCATACTCTTCATCATAATAGTAGCCTCATGCAACCATTGGTGTCTGTCTTGCTGTCTACATCCCCAGATCCTGAAATCTCCTTTCCTAATTCCTGGAAGTTAAGGCTTTGCTTTATTGTTGTTTTCTAATTCAACCTAATTTTGTTTACTTTTAAATTTAGAATACCGGGTGTTTCATATGATTGGGTCATTTTCCACCAACATGTGCTTTAGCAGATTCCTCTTCCCCTCATCTCCCTCTCACCAGCCCCTCCCTCGCTTTCAGTGTCCACTTCTAAACCTCCCAGTTTTCTTTCATCTTTCATGTCCAGTGTTAGTTTTTGCCTACCCCTGTAGCACAAATCCTAAAAGGTCTTATTAATAAAAACAAACCCAGGAGCCAGGTATTGGGGTGAATGCTGAATGATCAGAGAAGCAGAACAAGCCACAGCTTCCTCACCTCGTTAATTCCTCAGCTGATCCTGTTTCCTCAGACTGGAAGCCTCTGAGTCCTCATCCAAATGAATCTCAGCCGAACTGCTGCTCAAAAGCCTAAAGCTTAACCAGGCTAGTTTCTGGTTTTCATGCCTTATATATCTTTCTGCTTCCTGCCATCACTTCCTGGGATTAAAGGCGTGAGTCACCATGCCTGGCTGTTTCCAGTGTGGCTTTGAACTCACAGAGATCCAGGTGGATCACTACCTTCAGAATACTAGGATTAAAGGTGTGAGTGCCACCATTTTTCTGGCCTCTGTATCTAGTGGCTGTTCTGTTCTCTGACCCCAGATAAGTTTATTAGGGTGCACAATATTTTGGGGAACACAATATCACCACATACCCCCTCTTTTGTTTGTTCTCATTGCCTATTTTTATCCTCTCTTGGTAATTTTCTAGGTTTCTTACTTTGCCCATATTTACACACACACACATACATACACACACACATACACACACTCTATTCTTACCATTTTACTCTTTTAAGTGTTAACTGTTCTTCCCACTATGTTACTTAAATGAGAAATTAACCATCCCAACCCTGTGTACCTTAGATAAGTAGGTTGCACTTCTTATCTGAAGGGAACTTACTGTAGCAGGAACACAGTATTTATAAGTTGACATGTCCTTGACGCTTCCTTGCTACTCACTGGATTTTCCAAAACAATCCCTCCAATGCCACATTTAGGAGACTGTCTTGACCTGTGGCTAGTGGTATAGGACTGGTAAACTATGTAAAAAGAGGTTTATTTCTGCTCATGGGTCTGGAGGTTCAAGGTCAAAGACCTGTACTTGGAGATGGCTTTATTGTTCGACAAGTTCCAAATCAATGCAGGCATCACAAGGTGTGAGACAGAGTATATACACATATGATCTTATGCTCTTTCTCTCTGGTTACAAAGCCGCCAACATGAATCATTAGGCTGGACTTTGACAATCCTCTCTGATCTTAATTGCCTTCCAAAGGCCCCACATGAAAATGCCGTGGTCAGATTAAGTTTCTATCTTTTTAATACCCCACTGTGGGCATTGAACTCTGACATGAATTTCAAAGGGAACAAAGAATATTCAAGCCACAGCAGAGACTGTAGCTAGTCCTGCTATGTGCAGTCCCAGCGGTGCAGTAGAAAATAGCAGGACAGGAGTTCCTTGTGTGTTGGCAGGTATGCTTCAGTAACTGTTCTTTCCCCAAGAAGAAAACCGTCTTCATGAACTGTGGGACTGGCTGCAGTGCCAAGGCAATGCTCTCTTGATAGAAAGGTCAAGAGCTCTTTTCATCCATCACTGACCACTGAATTCCACAAACCTAAGGAAGTCACAGGAATCCATATTCACAGGAGTTCCTATCTGATCTTTAACCATTGCTCTGCTGTCAGTTCATGCTGAACTGACCAAGGCTAAGTCATCTTTTTTTAATTTAAGAACCCAAGACTAATGTGTATATTCTATTCTAAGTCAGCTCTTTTGCATGGTCAGCTTGGAGTCAGCATATGATCTCCATAACAACAACAATGAAGTTCAAAATGAGTGCATTTCATTCAGTGACTTCAACACTTTATTTCTATGAATGAATTTACTAAGTCTTGCACAACTAGCAGTTGACACTTCAGAGAGTGCTGGGACAACTTGTCAATACTGCCTGCTTAATTCCAGAAACAAGTCATTTCTTACATGATTAAACCACCCTTGATAGGATGAAGGGCAAGGTAGCTAGATTCTAGAAGGGAAGGGCCAATTTCTGTTTATGTAGAGGTAGTTGGAGCAGGATTTGGACAATTGGAACTTCTCTTTTCAGGGTTGAATATACGACTTCAATTTTCCCAAAGACCCTCTTCATTGGAATGTATCCACCTGTGCCTCATTAACAACAACAGAGAACTCCAACCAAACATTGGGTTTTCTCTCTGAATCACATGCTAACCTTCTTGATAGATATGAGACAGACTCATAGAGAAAGAAGTTTTGGGTCCCAGAGCAAATCTTACTGCTAGCACTGAAACTTGATTTTCCAGTCAACTAGATACTTATCCCATGACCTTATTTCTAAACCTTTTTCTCCCCAGAGAAATCCGTAAACCAGCTTTTGATTTCTATATCACATTCCTCGTCTGCCCACAGCTACAGAAACAATCCATCATCATGATCATGATCCCTCTTTCTTCCTTCTTCTCCATTTATTATTGTTGTTGTTATTATTATTATTATTATTACTGTATGTTCGCATACAAAGTGATGGGTTTAATGAAGGCATTTTACATGTATGCATCATTATATGGAAGTTTCACACAACATGCTCCAATCACACTCACTTCTCGTTCTTCCCAGAATTCACCCTCCCACCGTTGTGCCCTCTCCCGAAAGGAAAAAATACACCAAGTCCAATTCGTGTTGCCCATACACTCATTGGAGCATGGTCAAATTCCCAGTGACCAGCTCCTTAAAGATAACTGAGTCCTTCCCCACACTCCTTCCAGGAGTCATCAACTGTGAAGACCCACACTTCAACATCCCTATTGTAATTTTTAGGAGCTCTCTTCAGTGGCTTCGTCTAGACTGTTCCTTTTTAAGGGGACGGGGAGGTTGTCATAGAACACTTCAATGTCTCTCATTTTCAACTGTGATTCTGCAGTCACCGATACCACTACAAAAAAGCTTCCCTGACCTTCACAGTCAGCGGCAGCATGAATCACAGACTTCCAAATGGATTCTGGTGGCAGCGTGGACCACAGACACCAACATGGCCTCAGAAGGCAACACAGCTCACACACATCAACGTGCTGCCCAGCAGCAGCAGCAGTAGGGACCATGGAGATCTTTGAGGAGGCCCAGTCTAGAAAATGAACCATTCTCCATCTTGGACATCCTGCTGTTAATCAGAGCCAGGGCAATTGCGCAGCTGGGCAGCAAGTTAGGGTTCAGAGCCTACTCGAGTTCCAGGCTGCTGCACACCATCCTGCTGGTCCTACTTGGTAACTGCATGCTTCCCTGTCCACCACGGCTCTGCTCCCATACCTGTCACCGCCGTCACGTTATTCTGGTCTGCCATCTTCCTCACCTCTCATTCACACATTTATTCACTGAAGTGACATTGCAAACACACACTGTGTGTGTGTGTGTGTTTGTGTGTGTGTGTGTGTGTGTGTGTGTGTGTGTGTGTGTGTGTGTGTGTGTGTATTGCCCAAACAGCTTTACAAATAAATACTTAGTGCAGCGAGTTACTGGTCTGGTTCAAGGTTTCTGGTTTCTGAAGCACCATAAATACTGGACTATTGCTGAGACTCCTGTGGAATATCCAGAGTGAGGGTAACCTTGTAGCTGACCAAGGTGTTTGGGGACAGGGACCTGGAGAGCTCCAGGCCGCTATACACCTCTCTGCCCTGGGTGCTGGCCACCCTGCAGGCTCACCAGGTGGGTACTATCACGAAGCTTGTGGCCTGTGAGCCCCACACTCTCCTTCTCTCAGCAGGGGCAAGCAGCATGGACTGAAGCCACTGCGGCTTCTGCCACTCTCCACCACGACCAACACCATGTTTGAGGCTCTGCTCTACCCTCTTTCCTTCCAATTTCACAAGACTGCTTCCCTCGGAGCCTCTGTGGGTCTCTCAGGCTCCTTGGAGCTGCCATCTTGGATCAAATCTGTACTTTGCTCTTATTCGTCCCTTTACCCACGGTGATTCCTATCCTTTTCTCTCATCTTGCTGGTCCCCTTCCTTTGCCCAGAGAGTCTCCATCTTCTGCTTTCTTGTTACATGAGCTCCATTCCCCCTTTACTTCCCCCTTTTAATTTTCTTTATCTTCCCTCTCATTGTCCAATTTTTACTTTCATAACCTACCTACATACACACTTTCATTCAGTGATTCCTAACATTTTACTACTATGAATGAGTTTGCTAAGTACTGTGCAACAACCAGTCAACACTTCAAAGAGTGATAGGACAACTTGTCAATACTGTCTGCTTAATTCCAGAAACAAGCTGTTCCTTACATTATTAAATCACGCTTGATAGGATAAAGGGCGAGTAGCTGGATTCTAGAAGGGAAGGACCATTTAAACACACATGTTTAAATCTACAGTCTCTATATAGTAGAAAATAGAAGATATTTGTCTGAGTCTGGCTTAATTCACTTAACATAACCACCTCAAGTTCTACCCATTTTTTAAAATTAAATTTATTTATTTTTACATCCTGATTGCAGTTTTCCTTCCTTCCTCCTCTCCCATTCCCTCCCCCTATCTTCCTTCTGCCCCCCACCCATCCACTCCTCCTCTGTTTCTGTTCAGAAAGGGGCAGGCCTCCCATGGGTATCAACAAGGCATGACATATCAAGTTTCGGTAAGACTAAGCACCTCCCCTTGTATTAAGGCTGGGCAAAGCAATCCAGGAGGAGGAATAGGTTCCCAAAAGCCAGCCAAAGTGTTAGGGACAGCCCCTGCTCCCACTGTTAAGAGTCCCACAAGTAGACCAAGCTACACTACTGTCACATATATGTACAGGGCCTAGATCGGTCCCATACAGGCTCCCTGGTTGTCAGTTCAGACTCTATGACCTCCTATGAGCTCAGGTTAGTTGTTTCTGTGGGTTTTCTTGTGATGTCCTTGACCCCTCTGGCTTGTACAGTCCTTTCTTCTTCTCTTTAACAGGATTCCCTGAGCTTGGCCTAACGTTTGGCTCTGGCTCTCTTCATCTGTTTCCATCAGTTACTGAATGAAGGGTCTCTGATGACAATTGGGGTAGTCAACAATCTGTGAGTATTGTAGTGGGTAGCCATTCTAGCTTTGGTCTGGAAGTTCCAACCCCCATTGAGGCTTCGGTAACTATCATGCCTACAAGGTGGGGCCAAGGGAGGGCCCTAAAGACTGAGATCGGGACAGGGCGCTCTCTGTTCCTGGACCCTGGATGGTAGAGGTTGACCAAGCAGAGCTCCAGAGAACACCGCTAGACTTCAATACACCTTCCCCAGACCCTGCGACCTACCTATCCCTTCATTTATAAGTTGCCTCACTAATAAACTTTCCTTTTAACTACGTGGAGTGGCCTTAATAATTTCACCAATAGAGTATAGCAGAATATCATTAGGGACCATTATGTTGACATTTTCTTCTCCAATTTGGGTCTACCCAAGGTCTTTTAGCCATCCAGCCTCTGAGTCCTTGCACCCCAGGCAGTATCAGGGGTGGGCTTACTGCATCTCAGGCTGGACCAGTCATTGGTTGGCCATTCCCAGAATCTCTGTGCAACCCTTACTCGAGCACATCCCATAGTCAGGACCATCTAATTTTTAAATAAACTGTTGTGATCATTCTTTATAGATGAAGACAATTCCATTTTGTAGGTGCACCACATTTCATTACTCATTAATCTCTAGATAGAGATCTTGAATTTTGTTAATGGTGTGGCAATTTATGAATGGTACAAGCATCACTATGATATGCTGGCTTAGAGTATATTGGCTGTATGACCAGGAACGGTGAAGCTGGCTCTTGTGGTAGTTTTAGTTTTAGATTTTAGAAAGCTCCCCACTGACTTCCATAGTGGTTATATCAGTTACATCCTCACAATCTTAGCATTCTGAGTGAGATGGGAACCCAAGGCAGATTCAATTTGCATTTCGGTGATGACTAAGGATTTTGGACATTTTTCCAAATAGTTACTGGATAATTTATTTCTTCTTTTGCGAAATATCTGTTCAGTCATTAGCCCATTTATTGATTGGATGATTTGTTCTTTTGGTGTTTAATTTTTGCTGTTTTTTATATATTGTAGATAATTAATTCTCTATCTGATGTCAAGTGGGCAAAGATTTTTTTCTCATTTTATAGGTTTTCTGTTCACTCTGTTTCTTGTTTTGTGACACAGAAGCCTTTTAATTTCATATTATATATATATATAATTGTATACATATAGTTCTATTTGATAGTTTTCATCATTTTTCCTGTGTTTTGGAGCCCTTTTCAGAAAGTCCTTGTCCATATTTACATCTTAAGAGTTCTACCCATGTTTTCATTTAGTATTTTCAAAGTTTCAAGACTTACATTAAGGTCTTTGACCTACCTTGGATGGCCTTTTGTACAGAGTGAGAGAGGTATTGTATATTTCCAGCATTGCCCTTTCTGCATAGGATTGCTTTGACTATTTGGAATCTTTTGTGCTTCTATATGCACTCTAGGATTGCCTTTTCTATTTCTGTAAAGAATGACATTGGAGCCTGGCAGTGGTGGCAGCACATGCCTTTAATCCCAGCACTCGGGAGGCAGAGCCAGGCGAATCTCTGTGAGTTCGAGGCCAGCCTGGTCTACAGAGTGAGATCCAGGAAAGGCACCAAAACTACACAGAGGAAACCCTGCCTCAAAAGAAAAAAAAAAAGAATGACATTGGAATTTTAATGAAGATTTCATTGAATGTATAATCTATTAATCTTGTTTTTAAATTTTCTATAAAAACATTTATAGAGCATGTCTTTACTCATGCTTGGCTTCTTAGACCAGAAGAGGCTTATGCATATTGTCATTGTATCAACTTGTAGTTCATTTATCCACCTAGATGTAGTGGGTAGCTGTTACAGCTTTGACCTGGAAGTATCACCCCCTTTGAGGCTTCAGTAACTGTCATGCCTACAAGGAGGAGCTGAGAGAGGACCCCTGAAGGCCCGAGATCTGGATGGGCTACCTCTCTTGGTTCCTGGATCCTGGATACTGGAGGTAGACCGAGCAGAGTTCTCCACAGAACACTGCTGGACTGTGCTACACCTTTCCCAGACCCTGTAACCTACCCCTTCACTTGTAAGTTACCCCACAAAATAAAACTCCCTTTTAACTACATAGAGTTGCCTTAATATTTAAACCAATACCTATAATATAATATAATATAATATAATATAATATAATATAATATAATATAATATAATATAATATAATATATACAATATAATATAACATAAGTGAAATTCACACAATTATCTTATTCATATTGTAAATGGACTTTGACTTATTTCCAGTGTTGCTTCCAGTCATTAGAATTAAGTGTCAATGAATGATGTTACACAGTTTTAGCCATATGACATCTCTCTTTTATTCAGATATACATCTACTAATATTTCTGGGACAAATGTCATGTGAGTTTTCAACTTTAGCCAATTATTGCCTACGTTTTTCTATGATACTTGTATAACTTTACTTTTAGTTTATAGTTTGACAAACAATATTTGATGACTTCTCTCTTACTATATTAAATTTCATCATTTTCACTTTTAGACATTCATGTTAACATATAGTGACATCTCAATGTATTTTTCTTTTCTTTTCTTTTTTTTCTTTTTTCTTTCTTTTTTTTTTTTTTTTGTTTTTCGAGACAGGGTTTCTCTGTGTAGCTTTGCGCCTTTCCTGGAACTCACTCTGTAGCCCAGGCTGGCCTGGAACTCACAGAGATCCTCCTGGCTCTGCCTCCCGAGTGCTGGGATTAAAGGCGTGAGCCACCACTGCCTGGCCATATTTTCCTTCATACCTAAACATACTTCCAGGTGCACAGAGAAGTGTGGAAGATAGTCTTGACAGGTCCTATTTGTTCTTCACTTTATTTTTCTCTTGATACATAATCATGACATGTTTTCAGAACTAAGAAATTAACATTGGTACATTGGACTTCCTTTCTCAGCTTAGGTGATGTTTCTGTTCCAAGGTCAGCCTAGCAGAGCACGTTTCATCATGTGTTTACTTAGTCTTATTTGTAACCATTTCTTAGTCTTTCCCTGGTTTCAAGCATACTGGCAGCTTTGATGAGTATTGGTTAGGTAGTTTATAAAATATCCTTTAATCTGGGTTTGATTGATGTTTCAATCATGATACCTGGAGACAAGGGCTTGGGGGAAGAATACCACAGAAATGAAACATTTCCTTATGTCATAATCATCCAGGACAAGTTGTCCACAACCTCCTTACTGGGAACACTAGTCTTGGTCACTCTCTGTGATGGTTGTTTTTATGTTAACACCAACTGGAGTCATCTGGAAAGATGGAATCAAAATTGAGAAAATGCCATCAGTATAATAGCTAGGGCATGACTGCAGGACATTTTCTGGATTCATGATTGAGTGGGAGGGCCTAATCCACTTTGGTTGGTGCTAGCTACCCCTGGGCAGGTGGTACTGGGTTGTATACAAAGGGGAGCTGATCAAGCACTGGGAAGGAAGTCCCGAAGCAATGGTCCTCTTTGGTCTTTGCTTCGGTTCCTGTTGCCAGGTTCCTGCCTTGGCTTCCTTGTTAATGGACTAAAACCTGGAAGACTCTTTCTTTTCCAAGTTGCTTTTGGTCAGTGTGTTGTTACAGCAACAGAATCGAAAGCAGGGCACTTGGTTAAAGCACTGTCTGACAGGTATACCACTTTCAATATCTCTGGTTTTCTGCTGTCCACAATTGCTGTTGAAAACATCACACTGGTTTTATTGCCGTGTGACCTCACCACACCGAGGCCTATTTTGTACCTTTAACTTGCTTGTATTTATTTGCATTTTTTTTTTTTTTTTTTTTTTTTTTTTTTTTTTTTTTTTTTTGGTTTTTCGAGACAGGGTTTCTCTGTGTAGCTTTGCGCCTTTCCTGGAACTCACTTGGTAGTCCAGGCTGGCCTCGAACTCACAGAGATCCGCCTGGCTCTGCCTCCCGAGTGCTGGGATTAAAGGCGTGCGCCACCACCGCCCGGCATTTATTTGCATTTTTAAATCTGTTACCCAATGTTACAAAAATTTTCAAAAATTCTCATTCACCATCTCTTCAATTCATCTGCTTCATTCTTGCTCCCTTCCTTCCATAATTTCAATAACATGTAAATTAGACACACCAAATTTCCCGTACATTGCTTACTCTCCTTGTGCGGTTTTCTGTTTTGACTCTGCACTTTGATGTTGATATTTCATTTCAATTTATTTCTAACTAAGTCAACCTTTAATGGTTTTTAATCTATTAGGTTCATTCTTAGAATATTGTGGTAGTTTGAATGTAATTGGCCCCCATAATCTCACAGGGATTGGCACTATTGAGAGGTGTGGCTTTGTTGGATTGGATATGGCCTTGTTGGAGGAAGTATGTCACTGTGGGGGTGGGCTTTGAGGTTTCCTATGCTCAGGATACTGCCCAGTATCTCAGTTGACTTCCTGTTGCCTGCAAGATGTAGAACTCTTAGCTACTTCACCAGTACCACATCTGCCTGCATGCCGCCATGCCTGCCCCCCTCCCCCGTGATAATAATGGACTGAACCTCTGAAACTGTAAGTGAGCCACCCTAATTAAATATTTTCTTTATAAGAGTTGACATGGTCATGGTGTTTCTTCACAGCAATAAAAACCCTAAGACAAATATTAATGTTAATTACTATATATTTTAATTCTAAGATGTTCCATTTTTAAACGTTTGCAATTCCAACTGAGTATTCTTTTTGTGTGCTGGAGCAATTTATTCAAGTAAGTCCATGATATCTGACAAATCCAGTTTCTAATTTCTCCTACACTCTGTTGCTACTGACTCTTGAATCTTTCAAGTTATTTATGGAGGATTTGTCAAAGATTTATTTTTTTCCTGTTCTTAGTCTTTTAAGACAGACACAGATTTAGGGCAAATAAAGTGGATTTTTAAAGGCAAACAAAAGTGTGAAGGAGAAGATTTAAGTTCAGCAATACAAAGTGATGAAAAGTAAAATACATTGAATAGGTGCTTTACATGAAAAATTGACAGTCCAAGGTGCTTACTTACCAGCCAGAGGCTGAGCTATCTCCATTATAAGAACACAGATGCTTCAGTGTATGAATTATACCATGTAGCTGCTATCAGAGGAGAGTAGAGAGGGCATGGCAGCCAAGCCCTGGAAAGATGCCTCCTTCTTCCATGATTCTGGGAACACCTGGGCTTCAGGTACTCATTGAGTAGCACATTTTCTGGCCAATATGAACAGTCCTATATTCAACCAGAATTTTCTCAAAGTGCTTTTGACTCCTTTCCTTTCCTCGGCATACTGAGACTGTTCCCCATCTACTGATGAGGGTGGCTGATGTCTGTTCAGAACCCCTGTTCTTATGTTGTGATGTCTGAGAGTCAGCTGGACCATCACCATGCAGCCTCTTGGAGATGCTCCATTCAGTTTCATACTGGGTACCCATCCGCATTGTTTTCCTCATGTCAGCATCCTAAGTAGAAACTGAGGCTGGACAGTGCTTCTGTTCCCACAGTTGTTAGGATGCAGCTCTACTCAAGAACCTGGAGGTTCTTCTGCAGCCTTGTAACATGGTGCCAAAGATGATCGTGCTGACCAGAGTCAGGGTGTAGAGGGATGTGTAGGATGTGTACAACACAAGATGGTCCTGAGAGGCTCAGGGCTTTCCCCATCACCAGTGAGTCAAGATTGAGTTTTGTGACATTTGTATTATCCTTTTCATGCTTGTGTGTCTTTGACTAAGGGCCAGGAGCTGCAGTCCTGCACTAGGAGAGACAAGTGAATGCTTTAGTATATGTTCTCCTCCTCTAGAGCAGTGGTTCTCAAACTTCCTAATGCTGAGACCTTTTAATACAGCTCCTCATACTGTGGTGACCCCCAACCATAAAAGGATTTTTGTTACTACTTCACAACTGTACTTTTTCTACTGTTATAAATCATAATGTAAATATGCAGGCTATCTGATATACGACCTCTGTGAAAGGGTCATTCGACCCCCAAAGGGGTCGCAACCCACAGGTTGAGAACCACTGCTTTAGAGCCTCTTAAGGTTGCTTGTGGTATGTGTCTGAGGATATACTAGCTACCCTAGGTCACCTTAATTGAATAACAGATCCAACGATTTTATAATTGGATTTCAATCCCCAGGAAGTCTGGTCTATTTCAGTTTCCCTAGAATGTAGTCCATGAGACATCCAACATGAATTCCAAAAGGCAGATATTTTAAACCTCTGCGTGGTGCCCATAGCTCTAGTCTTTTGCAACCTCTGCCCCACTTCCCAAGTGACTCTCTGAGAATCAGTGATGCCCTTTGTAAAAACAACAGCAATAAAGTTCATGATTCAGTCATTCTATACATACATGTCCATCACAAACTGGTATGATAGTCTTGCTTATTATAGTCACTCAAGGTCCAGGGTTAATTGAGCTTTCATATCAGGCTATGAAAATATGGCCTAAAAGTCAGAATGCAAATTCTGCATTCACCTCAAGGCTTCTACCTAGAAATGACCGTCTTTGCCTTTGGTCTTATTTCTTTGGGAAAAAGCAATTCCCACAGTCAGTGTTGAAGCTGATAAGGAATTATAGTCTCTCTAAATGTCTAGAAGTGGAGATCTGGAAATTATTGATGAATGAGCACTAAATGTAAGATGAATATTGAAATAAAATATGCCTTGATTGATTTACCCTACTCACACAGATTTAAAAAGAGCTACTGGGGGCTGGAGAGATGGCTCTGCTGTTAAGAGCACTGGTTGCTCTTCCAGAGGTCCTGAGTTCAATTCCCAGCAACCACACGATGGCTCACAGCCATCTATAGTGGCATCTGATACTCTAATTGGGCATGAAGTTGATTGAGCACTCACATACACAAAATAAATAAACAAATCTTTCAAAAGCTACTGATTCTTTTTACTATTTCAAAAATATTGCAACAAGTGCCTGTGCATAAGTGTCAATATATCTTTCAAGTACCTGTAGAGTGCCAGATTACAAAATGACAATGTCTAACTGTGCTTAAATTTTACCAAATTGTTGTATTGCTGTACATGTCAGTGAGTTTAGTGTAGATTCTATGGTTCCTCTACAGTCTCACTAAAATTTTGTGCTCTAAGATATTTTAATTTTCTAACTATATAGCTGCCATGTGCTATATTATTTAATTATAATTTGTTTTTTCCTTATATAATAACAACTCACATACCTCTTCTCATATTTGTTAGTCGTTCAAAGGCCCTCTTTCATAAATTCCATTTTCTATGTACAACAGCCATCTATCAAGGTTTTACTTTTAATTTGTGTTGCCCTTGGGTTTTTTTTTTTTTTTTTTTTTTTGGTTTTTCAAGACAGGGTTTCTCTGTGTAGCTTTGCGCCTTTCCTAGAACTCACTTGGCAGTCCAGGCTGGCCTCGAACTCACAGAGATCCACCTGCCTCTGCCTCCCGAGTGCTGGGATTAAAGGCGTGAGCCACCACCGCCCAGCTGCCCTTGGGTTTTTATTGCAGGACTAGGGAGATGACTCAGAAGCCAAAATATTTACCAGACTGTGGGTAGCAGAGGAAGCTCCCCGTGAATGTGTAGTATTGACATGAGCACAGCCATGTCCAAGACTCCAATGCCTCAGACCATGAGAATTGTCATAGCCTTCTTCTGAGTGAGGCTCAGAGGGCATGGCTGAGCTTTCGTCTGGTCCAAGTATGAGTTTTTACAAATGATTGAGCACTGTGTAAAAAACTAGCAACTGCAGCTTCCTCCTCCCACATGGGTAGGCTTATTGATTGCTTTTCTCTCTTGGAGCTTGCATAGGACCTTCGGATACTGTGAGAGTTAGTCCTCAGGGAGGAGTGAAGCCACATCTAATACTCCTTCAGGTGAGTTCCAGTTCTAGCTTTACGTCTTTTTTCAATCTCTGTGATACATAAACAACCTAATGCCAAATAACCACAGTTTAGTTTAAGAACCAACCTCCATTGTAGCTTAACAAGCTGCTCAGGGAAGTAGCAATGGCTAAGTGATCTGAATGCTTTTACTTTCTGAAGAAAAGTGTACTTCATACAGGAAATACCACATCCATAGTTCTCTGGATGCTGATGAAGGTCTTATTACCACCATTACCCTGAGACTAGAGTGGGAATCATCTTCACATCATCCTTCATTAGCCACATAAACCTCAGAGGTGACTCGCTTGTGAAATCTACCTCCTCCTTGGTCTTCTTTTCTATTTCTTATATGGAGCCTATTAATCAGCATTCTTCTAGTCACAACATCCTCCAGGAAGTCATCTTCTTAACTGCGGATTGCATTTTCTCTTTGCAACTCGGGTTCTATGGCAGAGATGAGACGGACTTCACTTTCAGATCCCTGTGGACTCCTTCCCCGTATGGGGACAGATGGGTGTCTGAATCATCCTATTGATAGCATGAGAAGATTTGATTCAGATTACTTTTGGATACACTTGATTTCAAATGCTGCTCCTCTTGAGTTCATGGTCTGACTTTCTGGTGATTTCTGAAAATGGACTCTTCATGGTGAAAGACAGTGGAAATCTGATGTGTTACTCTGTCTGAGGTATCTGTTCACTTGTCTGTTTTGAACTCAAATCAATTAATTCATACTTGGAAAAGAACAGCTCTTTGACATGGAATGGTGATTTCTGTCAGCGTCCTTTCTTGATCCATGACTAAAAATTTAAACTTGAAGCCATAGTCAGTCTATGTGTCTTGTCTGGGTGCTCACATACCTGTAATTCAGAAATGCCTTTACTTCTGTGTGGTTGCATAAGAGTTTTATTTCTGCATGGCATTCGTGATAGATTATGAAATCTCTTAAAAAGAGATCTATTTTAGTTGAATTAAAGAAAAACAAATCCTTATATAAATTGCATTTACCTAAGTGTCCCAGAAATTAAGGAAGGCAAACTTTCAATGTGTTAAAAACAATCACACACACACACACACACACACACACACACACACACACACACACACACACAGACTATATGTAATTTTAGGTAAATATAAAATATTTCCCTATGGCTTTAAGAATATCCTTAGTGCTGTTTATCCCTTCCCCCCTTTCCTCCTGTAGTGACCCCCTGTCTCCCCCGTTTTTCCCATTTCCCTGTTCATATCACGTGATCCTCTTATTCCTCTGTCCTCTAGAGCTCCTTCTCCACCCCTATGGCCCCTTTTTACTTTCCTGGTTTCTGTGGTTCCTCCATGCTGTATACTCACATCTGAAGATTTGCAGCTAGGAACCACAGATGAGCAAGAACAGGCAGTATTTGTCTTTCTGAGTCTGGATTACCTCATCCAGTATAATATTTTCTAGTCCTATCCATTTCCCTGCAAATTTCATGATTTCATTTTTCTTTACAGCTGGCTTATAGGTTAAATAAACTCCCATCACTTCTGTTTCATGCAAAATATTATGCAAAATGTGAGCTGCATTTAACCCGATTGGATAATTATTCTAACAAAACTCATTTAACAATGATTATATTTTATAGTATATACCTTGAAGATAATTTCCAAGATCCTTAGGTAATTTAAAAATGTTTGATACTAAATTGAGTTAATTGATGAGTATTCATTAGCAGCTTGGAATATGTAAGACACAGGACTGAACATTAATTCCTGATTGTATTTTAAACATACTTTCTGCCTCTAATTTTTACATAATCCAGAGGGACTACATGTGTTCGTGTCTGTTAATAGAATTGTGCATTTGACACTCCTAGCTGTTCTTTAAGAAATGTGTCTGCCACCCGGGGCCATGGTGTTGTCTGGGGCTGAGCTGCCAAGAGCCATGTCTGGGTCCTAGAGCAGCTGGAGTCTGTGTTGATGTCCATGGCTCCTGTTACAACTGAAGGTCTGCAGATACCCAGAGAATGGGCCACCACCTGAAGCCATGTTGGTGACCGAGGACCACGCTGTTGCCGGAGTCATACTGATCTGAGTGGTTTTCTCTGCCACCCAGGACCATGGTGACATCCAGGCCTGAGCTGCTGCTGAGGGCCATGTCTGGGTCTGTGGTCCTGCTCCAGCTGGGGTCTGTGTTGATATCTGTGGCCCGTGTTACCACCAGGGGTTATGTAAACCATAGGTGGGAAAATCCAAGCCGGCCCACGGTTGGCTGACCCTGGGAGATCTGGCCTTTCTGGCTGCTGCTGCTGCTGAAGAGCTGGTCCCACCCCTCACCCGTCCTGAGAGAACTGGCCCCACTCCTCATTGGAGAGCTAGCCTCCTTTCCTCACCACAGGTATGGGAGAGCTGATCCCAATGGTGGAAGTGTAGGAGAGCTGACTCTGCCCCTCGCTAGAGAGGGCCGATCCCAGTGAAAGCCTGAACTGACTAACTGAGCTACCACCCAGGCCCACATCCAGTGCTTTGAGTTGGCCCACCCCAACATCTACCCATCTATGACCTGCTGGAGCACGTGAAGGGACTGGTCCTGTGGAACTATGGCCGCAGACTCTTCATGACTCAGGGCAACATTAGGATATCTGAGAGGAGTTTCCATGAGGGTCCATATCGATGGTGTTCCAGGAGCCAGAGGCCTTGAAGCAGACCAACATCTCATTACAATGAGCGTTTGCAAGTACAGGTATGTGGACCAAAGGGTACACTGCATGACACACTGCAGCTCCCAGTGCCACTAAGATGCATGAAGAGCTGATGGAGAGGAGAGAAAGATGGAGGAGTGGAGTGGGTTTTTTAAAATTAATATTTTAACTTTTAAATTCTTTTGGGGGATGCTGTAAGGGTGAAGAGTAGATATGGAGGGACTGAAAAAAAGAATGGGAGTGGGATGCATGAGGTGAAATTCCCAAAGAATCAATAAAAATTGTGTTTTTATGAAAAAATATATATATTTACCTTAAAACTGTAAATAGAACTTGGCTGTGGTCATAACTAAGGGTTGACGAGCTTCTTCATAGGCTCTTCAAGATCAGATGTTATATAATGCAGTACTAGTCTTTGGTAATCTCACTTTTTCAGCCATCTGTTCTCTAGAGGATTGGGTTATTCTTACTAAAAGCTAAGTGGTTGTCTTTGATCATTTGCATAACCTACCTGTATACCTACCATGCCCCAGTAACCATGATGCCATCTTAGCCAAGTTGAAGTCTCCTGATATTTTGCATTGTATAGGAAAATGTTATTAAATCCAGCATGTCAGAAATTTCATGCAGTGTGTGAAGTTCCAAAAGAGGCACCAGTGTCCTCAAAGTCCATGGCATAGCTCTTTCCATGACATCGTGCAAGAATATAGTATTATTCTTCATAACTTCCATTGTTTCCCAAAAAGTGCTAACTTTTACTACTCTTTAATTTGATTCTAACCTAGAATCTAGATTTTCTTCTTTATTTTCTCTACTGAGGATTGAGCCCAGAGCCCCACCCATGCTAAGACAACAGTCTACCACTAAGCCACACCCCAAGCAAGGCCAGTGTTTTTTCAGTCGAGATTCACATACTTACCTTCAGGGTTTTGCTAATGGCCACTGATGGCATATTATGTCCCAGAACTACTATATCTTACATCTGAAGATGAATTCCCAATAAGGATTATTTTCATCAGTTATCATAAATTAGACAGAATCATCTACTTTTCTTTGAAAATATTCATTGTGTTGTATTGAAATTTTGGATTGATTTCATGTTGTTGCTTTGCATGCTTGTAATAAACACCATTCAGACCTTTCACTCATGGAAATGATCAGCAGTCAGCTTCCCACAGTCACCTCAAGCTCCCTTTACTTTGTAGGGGTTTCTGCTTTACTCTGATGCTTCTCTGGAAGCTCTGTGAATCAGCTCAGATGTGAGTACTTGCTCTTCAGCAAAGAAAGACTGCCTCTGAGCCTTCTACAGAGAGAGGACGCAAACACTGTGGTGCCACATACACACCTTGAAAACACCGATGGGTGAGTCAGAGGATTTACAACACTTAATAAGAACAACAGCCAAGATCAAGCAGGGGTTAGCTGCATTGTCGGTCAGTGGGAGATGGTCGTGGGTTTAATTTGGGAAGTTGTTCATGATTTAATATTCTGTCCTCTGGATACACAAAGGAGCCTTTGGGGTTTCTTTTAAGCTATCCACACTTCATAACAAAGTAGGCAATTGTGCTTTTGTAATTGAAAAACAAACATCTGTAAATGCTACTCTTTTCTCCCTGCTTGATCCATGCAGAATCTGGAAGCTCCTACACAGTTTTTCCCCTCTTATTCAGTACAGGTCCATAGGATTCTTCCCTCACTGTTAACAGCTATACTAGAAGACATTAGTGTATAACCTAGGCCTTGTTTAGACTCTCATGCTTAAGAATAATGTTCACTATAACTAGTGAACATTATTTAAAATGTTTTATTTTGTTTTACTTATTATTAGCATGTGTATGTGTGTGTGTGAGATGCATGCAAGGGGAGCTATATATGTCATGACATGCATGTGGAAGTCTGAGGATAATTCAATAGTCAGTTCCCTCTTTCCACCTTTACATGGTATGGTGGTTTGAATGAGAAAGTCCACTATAGGCTTATATGTTTGAATGCCTGATTCCCAGTTAGTGGATCTGTTTGGAAAGAATTAGAAGACGTGGCCTTGTTGGTGTGGTTGTGGCCTTGTTAGAGGAGGTGTCATTTGGGGGTGGGCTTTAAGATTTCAAAAGTCCATGCCAGGATAAGTCTTAATCGCTCTCCCCCTCCCTTCCTCTCTCCCTCCCTCCCTCCTTCCCTCCTTCCCTCCCTCTATCTTTGGATCAGATGTGAGCTCTCAGTTACTGCTCCAGCACCATGCCTGTTTTCCTGCTTCCATGATCTCCACCATGATGATCATGGACTCACCCTCTGAAACTGTAAGCCAGCCCCCAATTAAGTGCTTCCTTCTAGAACTTGCCTTAGTCATGGTGGCTCTTCACAGCAGTGACTAAGACAAATGGGTTCTACAGATTGAATTTAGGTTGCCCAGTTTTTTTTTTTGGCAAGTGCCTTTTCCCACTATACTGTCTTGGGGGTTCTAAACCTAATACTTTCAAGGCACTGGGGTTAACATCGTGGAGTCTGTGACTACAAAGCGTTCTTGGGAATGCTGGCCTGGTGCTCGAAGAACACCATTTCCAGACTCAAGTCAAGTAAAGAAGTTTGCTTTCTAGAAACCCGAGAGTCTTAAAGTATTTGAGGATCTTTAAGAAGAAGAGTTTCACCCAAACTTACTGATATTCTTATCATGGTGTTTTAGCTTGATTCTCTAATCTTAGGAGGCCTTAAAAATCTGAATGATATTCCGCTATGAAAAAAAAGCGGAGCATACTTAGGCATTCCCGTGTGATGGGTTACCGTATGCACCTACCTGTGTGAATAACAGAGGGCAATGAAATGAGACTGCCCTTGTTTTGTGATCACAAACCACTATTTTGGACATTATATTTGATCAAAGAAAGGATGGTTAGGGAGAGTAATTTTGTATATCAATGGAAGGTTCTATCTATAGCATAATTTTATGGTTTAGGCAATTAAAGTCTACCTCTAATGACATCATCATGCTATTTTGTATACCTTTTGAAGCTGGTAATTGGACTGCCATGGGGCAAGACTGTCATATTATCTTGTAAGGACTATGTTCCCTTCTTCACCATAGAAAATCAGTCAGGGCACTGCACATACACTAGACACACTCAACCCCATGATCTTGCTTAAATGTATAATCCTTACAAAAGTTTCGCTTTCCCAATTCCCTTCAACATCTGATGATAATTCTCCAAACTAATGCTTATTTATGATTTCCCCCTTGACTCAGTGTCACTAAGGACTAAAGCCTGGTTGCCCAGATTTCTTTCAAGACTCCAGGAAGCCTTGTAGCCAGCCCTCCTCAGGACCTAAAGAAGCCCTGTGAGTTTGGCTTGGTAATTTTTAACTCATGAATGAGGTAAATCAGTGAGACGCTTGAGTCGTGCACGTCCTTACATGAGAGCTGACTGAGACTGTGGACACTGGCATCAAAGGCAAGGGCATCCTGGTTTGGGTTCTTCAAGCAGCTCAGGACGCGCTGTGGCAGAACCAAACGCCTTCCCACCAGCGCCATCTTGGGATCTATTGGAATGGTTGTCTGGGATTCACTCCTGGCCTTTCACTTGGATGGAGTCCTTGCTAGTAATACCTCTATCCATGTGAGACATAAATAGATACAGTTCACATCTTGATCTTGGGTCTCTGAGGCTCAGAACCATGAAGCAATACATGTAAGTTCTTCAAAGATGGCCCAGTCCCTGGTGTTGTGATATAGTGGGGTGAAACTGTAACCTGCTCTGCAAAGGCCTGGGCCTCCTCCTCTTTCCCTGAGATGGTCTTCCTTAGTCAGTATGTTCTATTCAATCACATCAGTAAAGTCCTCTTCTCAAGAGTCCTGTGGCTTTTGTCCTTGACCCCTATGTGTTTTTAATTCTCTTTTTGTTTCTTTGTTGTTGTTCTTGTTTTATAAGTGATACAAATAGTTAAATCACTTATATCTTTGTTCCAGTTGTCCTATATATTTTAAACTTTGAAATTGTCTAACTTTTTAAAACCACTTTTGAGCAGGCTGGACATCTTTAATAAGCCGGCTCTCCTTGTAGGAAACCTGACATCAGCTCTATTCTCTTCCCAGTCTCTTTTGTTGGTGGATGTATTTCATGCTTAGCTCCTTTAGGGCTTTGCCTTTTGATTCACGAAATCCTCTTTTTTCTCTTTAAAATAAAAACTTCAAGCTTTGGCTTTCATAATTTTGCCTCTGAAGTGAGCATCAAGAACATTCTTAGAACTCAGAATGGGAACGCTAACTCTCCTGACATTTCTATTACAATTGTACCACTCTTCCCCCAGCACTGATGCCTCTGGTTGAACAGAGGGAAGTCTTTATTGAGGCAATGCAAAAGGAAAAAAGCGCCTTGCTCAATTTTAAATGATCTCAATATGGTCTGAGCTGTACCCAGCTTGTATGTCCCTTTAGTTGCAATATATGTCTCCTAGGTCTGCATGGGACTACGGGGAAGAGGGTCCCTGTCACTCATGCTCCTTTCATATGGCACCTCCACCCCTATTTGGTCCCATTTCTGGCTGTTTCTCCTCACATGCATCCTTTGCTTTGTTCTTTGAGTCAGATGCACCCTCCCACGTTTATGTGTGATGGTTTTGTTTTACTTATAACGCTATCAATTTCTATAGAACTTAAAGTTCATGTATGATGCACTCACTACTTGAACAAAACTACTCAAGTATTCCCACCTAACTCATCTAATAGGTCCTGAACATGAGGACCGAGGAGCCTTCTCAGAAACAGATTTTTGGAGGATGGAAGAGAAGTGTTGCCTAAGGACATGGGAATCATCTTTGGCGTGGAAATGGCAGGCTCTTGTTAGAAAGGAGAGAGGATGAAGACAACAGAAAAGAAAAGGAACCTTAAATTTAGCCATTTAAAGACATTTTATTGCCCAACTAATATTACAACTAATATTGAAAGGTTATGATGCAGAAGGGCACAGTACTGTCAAAAGAGAACCAA
The DNA here is from genome assembly GCF_007827085.1 of Peromyscus californicus insignis. Taxonomy (NCBI): domain Eukaryota; kingdom Metazoa; phylum Chordata; class Mammalia; order Rodentia; family Cricetidae; genus Peromyscus; species Peromyscus californicus. The sequence goes on along the minus strand of NW_026294458.1, from coordinate 18,638,227 downwards.
ACTAAGATAAAGATTCTGTCTTCGTGCATAGTTTTATTTGTGTGTGTTTCTCTCTCTCTCTCTCTCTCTCTCTCTCTCTCTCTCTCTCTCTCTCTCTCTCTCTCTCTGTGTGTGTGTGTGTGTAACCTAGTAGAAGAAACTAACTGTGGACATTTAAACTCTTCCTAATTGTTATCATAAAAATTAATATGATCTTCCTTGTAGCCAGTTATTTGTATGGTCATTTTGATGGTTCAGTCACATGCTTCCCTATTACTCTACATCAAGTAATTGTATTCATTACTTGCGATGCAAAAGCTATTGGTGGCGGGTTTTTGAGAACTTCTGAGGAGTCAGGGTTTTCCAAATGATTAGTGTAGACTCCTTTGGTTGTTGCCCACATTGATGCTGTAGCTGAGCTAGCTCTGTTTTGCAGATGGAGAAACCTTTAAAAGGTTCAGAAATTTCTTGAAGATCGTACACCCAGTAAACATGAAAACTACCAGGACTGATAGTTCTCTCTGAGTCGCAGGGCTGAATTCCCATTTGTTTGTTGATCTTGCTGTTTAGTCTGGGCTAACCTCAGGCTCACTAAGTAGCCCAGGCTGGCCTTGAACTTGCAGTGCTTCCCCTGACTCAGCCTCTCCAGTACTGGGATTGTAGGCATGCACCATCATGCCTGGTTCAGAGCCTCAGTACCTAATTAGTACTTTCTTGCACAGGTAAGGACACAGGGTATACATGTGTCCATAATCTCACAGGATCCCCAAATTATGTGTATATGTCTATAAAGTTGAAATTTACCTTTCTCTCTAAAAGCCAAACTGTGTCAACATTTCGCCTTAAAGAAGGAACACTAATACATCATTTAATGTCACATATCAAAAGGAAAAGCAGTCATGGAAAGTCAGTAAAAATACAAATAAAGCCAGTTTAAGGGCTGCAAACCCACTCCACTCTCCAAAGTGAAGGTACTTACTCTTTCTCCCATTTGCATGTGATAACTGTACATAAGTCTTCTAAGCAGTGTGGCAGGTATGTGAATGACAACGGAGTTCTGAACCTTGCCTTGGTTACCACACTGACATTTCTCTGTGTCTCAAAATCAAATATTTACATTTTCATTCCTCTCGAGATTTAGGATGGCAATCTTGTATTGCTATTATTTTAACTATATAAGAAACTTCAGTCTGTACGTGAGGTGCCCTCACATTGGGTACAACTGCTGTCGCTATTCTGAGGGCATCAAACACTAAGAGAGATGAGATCCTTAGCCATCAAGACATGGAGATAAAATCCAATGGGCTGTCTTTCTTTCCTGTTAAGTATTGCAAAGCCTGGGCTCCACCCACTGATGTTGGTTGGTCAAGTGTTTGCTTCTGATAGTCAATGTATTTAAAAGCTGAGAGTGTTTAGAAACATTTGGTGTTTCAAACTGGCCTTCTATTACTCAAGCATGTGACTAGTAGAGCCAATAAAGAGGGTGTAGACCAATTGTCCAATTCTGCAGGAGTCATCCACAGCACAAGCAGATTTTGGTCAGTGGCTTCATTATCTCCAGCACTATCCCCGAATGGATTGGTACATGCCAAACCATAACATGTAACGTGCTGACTATAATGGAATTTCTGCCATGACCCTACTGCAGCCAGGGTCTATGTTCTTGTCCGTGGCTCCTGTTGGCATTGAGAGCCATGCTGATTCCTGGGGTCTGGGCCACCACCTGGGGCCATGTTGGTGTCTGAGGGTCAAGCTACTGCTGGGGCCATGCAGCTCTGGGTGGCTTGGTGCCATGGGTCACCTGGGGCCATGGTGACATCCAGACCCAGGCTGCTGCGGAGGACTATGTGTGGGTCCATGGCCCTACCACAGCTGGGGTCTGTGTTACAGTCCATGACCCATGTTGTCACAAAGGCCCATGTGGAGGCCTGGAATCTGGGCCACAACATGTGGCTTCCTTGGAGTCTAGGGACCATGCTGCAGCCAGGGCCATACAGATTTGGGTAGCCTGTGCTACCACCCAGGGCCATGGTGTCATCTGGGCCTGGGCTGCTGCTATAGGGCCATGAGTTTGTGGTCCTATAGCAGCCAGGGTCTAGGTCAATGTCTGTGGCTCCTGTTGTCACCGAGGGCTGTGTGGATGCCCAGGGTCAAGTCAGCCACCTGAGTCCCTGTTGCTGTCCGAGGTCCATGATAAAGCTGGGGCCATATAGATCTAAGTGGCCTGCACTGCTACCCAATGCCATGGTGATGTCTGGTCCAGAGCTGAAGCTGAGGACCATGTCTGGGTCCCTGGCCCTTGAGTAATCAGGGTCTGCCTTGATGTCTGAGGCTCCTGTTACCATCAAAGGCCATGTGGTTGCCTGAGGTCTGGGGCCATGTTAGTATGTGAGGGCCATGCTGCCACTGGGACTGTGCCTATCTGAGTGGCCTGTACTGCCACCTGGGATAATGGTGACACCCAGATCCGGCTGCTGCCGAGGACCATGTCTGGATCCGTGGTCCTATCTCAGCTGGCGTCTGTGTTGAAGTCTGAGGCCTGTGTTGCCACCAAGGTTCACACAGAAGCCCGGGGGTGGAGCCGAAACCCATGGCCTTGTTGGTGTCTGGCGGCCATGCTGCTGCCAGAGCCCTCCTGATCTGAGTGGCCAGCATGTCCACCTGGAGCCAGGATGTCATCTGGACTCCAACTGCTGCCAAAGGCCATGTCTGGGGCCGTGGTCCAGCTGCAGCTGGGGTCTGTATTGTTGCCTGTGGCCTGTGTCCCCTCAGAGGGCCATAGGAACCATGTGTGACAAAATCAGAGAACCATGCTGAGCCAGCCCTTTCCTTTCCTGGCCCTGGGAAAGCTGACCCTGCCTCTCCCTGGACACTGCAGAAAGAGAGCTGGTTTAAACCCTTATGGGAGAGCTGGCCCCTGCATTCAGGAGAGATGACCTCGCCCCTCACCACAGGTGATGGAGAACTGACCCGGATGGGAGGGGGTAGGGGAGCTGGCTCCGCCCCCTCACCTGAGGTGGTTGGCTGCAGTGGCCTGGACTAACCAGTTCAGCGACCACCCAGGCCTACATCCGGGCCTTGGATACACATACCCTAACATCTATCTCATCCAGGACCTGCTGGAACTCATGAAGGGACTAGTCCTATGGAACGATACCCGCAGGATCTCCACGGGATATTCCAGAAGGAGTTTCAGTGATGATGGTGTAACAGAAACCAGAGGCCTTGAACCAGACCAGTGACTCATTGCAATGAACATTTGCTAGTGAGGCTGATTGGACAGAAGGATGTACTATATGACACACCGCAGCTCCCAACGCCACCAGGATGAATGAAGAAGTATTGGAGAAACGGGAAAGGTGGAGGAACACAGAGGTTTGTTTTCTGTTTGTTTGCTTGTTCTGTTTTGCTTTGGTTTGACTTTTTGAAATTTTCTTTTGGGTGGTGTTGCAGGGTAAGAGGGGACTGGGAGGTAAGTGGAATTAGGGTACATGATATGAAATTCCCAAAGAATCAATAAAGAAATTACGTTAAATAAACAACAATAATTGAACTGTTGCTAACAACGAATAATATTCGGTCAAACTAGGCTCCAAACAATTTATCAGACATATTCTACTAAAGATTATTTGGGACGGATCTAAAATTCAAGTTTGACTAGAATTCCTCTTTTTATTTGCAAAATCTGAAAATTAGTTAAAAAAATTGACTAGTAGCTAAATCTGCTACTGGTTACCTACCAGGTGCAAGCAGAGATCAATCCTGGCTCTCTTCCCAAGGGTGCTGTGGTACTAAGATAGTCAGTCACTCTGAGGCAAACCTGCTCCATCTTGGTGCATGCCTATAATCCCAGTCAGAACTTGTCCTGCCCAGGGCTTCAGGGCATCCATGCTCTCTTTGACTTATGTATTTGGTAATCTATGAAAACTAGAAGTCCACAGTAAAACCACTTCTTCCTCTTTATTGGCTTTGGCAATGTCATCATTTCCAAATAAGTTCCCTGCGCTGGTCTGAAGGGGATGAGCTAATGTCTCACAGCACTTTAAAGATGCCGAAGGGCCCTTTCCACATGTCACTAAGCACCAACATTGTTCCTAGTGACCCTTATTGTAACCTAAACTATTTTGCTGTTTCTTCTACTGTAACTTACAACTATCTAGACAGTTCTCGACTTAAAGATTTATTACAAAAATACCTATGGTACCCTGGCCAGCAATATGTATGTTGGCAAAATAAACACGTTCTGCTTTAAAGGGGCATCTGAAGCAGCTTTCCGGGACAAGTGACCTCAGTTTCCTCCTTTGTAAGATGAAGGTGTTGGGCTAGATGATCTCCGACACTGCTTGGCAGCTAGAATGTTCTGGGCTGTAAGTCAGCCCAGAAACCACAGACTGTGTGGGAAGGAGCCGAGATCGCCCACAGCCCCGATGATGGGTAAGGATGAGCAGGCTGACAAATGATGCTCATGAGCTCCAGCTGGCAGAGATGCCTCTCCCCATTACCCTCCTCCCAGATGAAACCTCCCAGCTGATGGATGGCACTGGGTACTTTTGCTGGGTGGATTAGCAGGTCCGGGTTGGAATCTTGGCTTTGCCCCTTACTAGCTACTGGGTTTGGGAGTAATTCTTAAGCCAAACTCTGTTTCCACCCTCTGTAGGAGGAGCATAATTCTACCAATTATTCTACCAACATGAATAAATGCGGTGGAAGGAAGCATTCTAAAAACTGTAGCAGACATTTTTGGTCATGAAAGAAGAGTGGCCTGTGCTGGTAGAGAGGCCATCTCAAAAATAAAAACAGATGGAGTGGGGTTGTCTCAAAGTGACTATTTTAGTGCCATAAACGAGACAGCACACAAACAACAATTTAATTTTATTTTTCACAGTTCTTAACAGTGAAAGTTCATGATGCAGTGGTCAGCCGATTCAGAGTCTGGTGAGGACCTGTCTTCTGTTCACAGACAGCACCTTCTTGCTGCACCTTTACATGGTAGAAGGATCTAGGTAACTCTCCTTACTCTCTTTATCAGGGCACATCTCCTATGAAGGACTCCGCCTACAGGAACTAACTGCTTCCCAAAGTAACGGATCTCTTAACACTATCACCAAGGGTGCGTGTATGCGTGCGTGTGTGCGTGTGCGTGTGCGTGTGCGTGTGCGTGTGCGTGTGTGTGTGTGTGTGTGTGTGTGTGTGTGTGTGAAAGGGGTTCAGAATGTAAACTGGGGGAGAACACAAGCATTCAAAACACAGCAGAGACAAATATTCTGCTAGATACAAGACAGAAGTGCTAGAAGTGTTTGTTGGCACTTAGAGACAGTATTGGTCTCTGGGAAAGGGGGTGGGGAGGGTGGTGTAGAGTTTCCAAGCCATGCAAGGCACATCCAGGTAATGCATCTAGGTGCCCACAAGGGAAGCCTGATGGTGCAGGAGAGAGTCACTCTGGGCTGCAGCCGATGGTACCGCAGAGGCCAGGCCTGAGTCAGGGTGGTGCTGGCTCTCTTCCAGCCGGTCACTGCCTCGCATGACTGGAGATCCAGCGCTCGCTGCCACATCTTCCAGGCTTTCAAGGAAAGTCAAAATCTGGGGGAAAAAAATCTCATTAAAAACTGTTGGAGCTAATTAAAATTGTATTTACTGGACTGGCCAAACAAAATATGCCCATGGTTTATATTCGGCTCATGAGCTGTCTTTAGAATATCTTGTCTAGGAAAAGATCTGAGAGAAGGAGACAGAAAATAATTTTAGCACAGTCAAGCTTTTTTGTGTTGACCTATTTGTGTTTGTTTGACAAATCCGAGGCTATCTCATATTTTCAGTAAAAAGGCGATAGACACAACAGCTTGAATTTTTGATGACTTCGGGGAACGAAAAGAGAAGGCTATTTATTGCTAGATGGGCTAGTGAGGTATAAAATAGATATGGTGACTTCAAGAGTGATTAAGAGGCAGATTAAGAGCCAAGAATTCTTCAGAAGCAAGAAACCACAAGTTGTTAGGAGCGAAGCACAGTTCTCTCCGCACCCCGCCCATGAGTAACAGGAAGGTTGTGTGATGGCCTGAGCTATCAAAATAAAGACTGGGTTTGTGCATTTCCAGTTGAGTATAAAAGGAAAGGATGACTCTGGAGAGCTTGGAGGTAGCTCATGGAAGAGATGCGATTTACAAAAGGCAAAAGGATAGATCCTACCCCAGAGTAACAGCACTCACCACCCATGGGTAATTGTTGCCAGGGGAAAGTTCCGGGTGTGGACAATGAAAAACAAAAGGCTTTGCTTCTGATAGGGCCAAGACCATGGGGGAGAAGCTCTGGGGATGCTCCGTCCCCCAGCACTCCTTCCTGAGAAGAGTGAGAGGTGAGACATAGGAAGTCAGCCTTCCAGCAACTGGGAAGGCTGATCCATCATCCCAGGAGTGTGCATGCACAAATACTCAAATCAAGTGCAGTGGGTCTCCACCTTCCTAACACTGCAACCCTTTAATACAGTTCCTCATGTTGTGGTGACCTCCCAACCATAAAATTGTTTTCAGTGCTATTTCATAACTGTAATTTTGCTACTGTTATGAAATACACTGTAAATATCTGTGTTTTCCGATGGTCTTAGGCGAACCCTGTGGAAGGGGTCATGACCCAGGGGATGAGAACCACTGAATTAGGGGAAGTGTCTATCAGTTCAGAGGGAGGATTAAAAAGTGTGAGCTGGGTAAACAGAGAGGAGATCAGACACGATGGAAACTTAGGAGCTCTGTGGTTTCAAGGCAAATCATTATCTTTTTGTTGGAATGTATGCACATAGAGTTAAAATTTATAACTGTGATATTCTGGAAAAACAAGGCATGCAGCATCTGAATATAAGGAGACTGGATTTCTTTAGGATGTGTTAGGCATTCTACAACTCTCAAGTCCAATTGTCCTCTCTGCTCTTTCCTTTTCTGAAGCACATGGGCCATAACATCATTAACACTCCCAGGGCCAACACGGGCTTTTCTTTCTCACCAAGCAGGCATTTCAGCCTCATCAACCTGCAAAGTGTCTTCGTGGCAAGCAACTTTAGGGAAATCAGCATTCTTGTTTCTCATGGTGGGGAGGGGGGGGCAGGCGTGTGGGCTCCAGACAATTAGGGAGTGCAGAGAGACAGAGAAACGCGTTTGTGTTTTGTCCTTGAAGCGGTCTCACTACCAGAGCAGAGGCCACTGGCTGTACCATCGCAGCTGGCAATCATAACAGACAGCACCAGTGAGAGCATGCTGGAAGGCTGCCCTGCCTGGTGAGTGACCATCTAACCAAGTGAGGCACCAGAAGGGATGAGGGATTGAAATCCAGGAAAGTCAGCACGGGGTGGATCATTACATGAACCCTTTATATAAGGCATCCCATTTTTTTTTTCTTCTGAGTCACAATGAGATAGATGATTGTCATCTCCCTTTGCAGTCAAGGAATCTAAGCTTAATTCAAGTAAAGTGCTGAGGCTACAGCTAGTCTGGGGAAGTGCCAGCTTGTTCCCAAACCTGGACGCTGAGGTCCATGGCCCCAGCATGGTAAGACTACTGGCCTACAGTCTACTGTTACTAGATCCAAGTCTCTGTGCAAATACAAACAGCAAACCCACGCTGGCACAGGTCATAAAATAAAAGTTTCTCAGCTATTAATAGCCATCAGAATCAGCTTGGAAACAGATTCCAAATGACCTGGACACCTGTGTGACACTGCCTCACAGCTCCTTCCAGAAACGTGAAGAATTCCATTATCTGCCTCCTGTACTGCTGGAACTCCTAGGTTTGGATTTCAGGATGAGCAGCGAGGAATCAGGAACAAGCCAAAATCTTATTGTGAATTGCAGTGTTCCCCATCAACTTACAGTCATCAGTCTTGTGCTGGACCAGGCTGGACACGGGCTTCTAGGGACACATAGCCAGCCTTGTTATATTGCACAGGCAACTAAGGGACTCTCCTCCTTCATTTCTCAACCACCAACTGGTCGACCCAGCTCTTCTGTTTTTGTAAGTAAGTTATTAACTGTTACTTGAACCATGCACATTCTTCTAACTAAAGTAAAATAATGCTGCCATATTTGTAATGAAAAATCATGGGCCCTGCCCCAGAGTTCTAGTATTCCCAAAGGAACCATTTCTTTTAATGCTGTTTTGCTTGCCTGGTAGTCACCTTTATTTGTAAAAAGAAAATTTAAAAGGATCTTGCTATGTAGCCAAGGCTCACCTCAAATTATGGTGATCCTCCTGCCTCAGCTTCCCAGTTTCTGGGGTCACGTCTATCTCTGATGTTGCATGTTCCTTCATTATTTTTTCCATTTCAGACATTAACTCTCAAGTCTGTTATTGCAGACAGAACTTTATTGAATTTCCATATTCTCCTAGCTTCATCTTCTTTTTAATACACTATATCTTTATCAGTTCTTTGAGAAGATCATACAATGTATTGTTAACATTATTATTTTTTACTTTTAAGTCTGTGAGTATTTTGCATACATGAATGCATGTATGTCAGTGTACTTCATTCATGCCTGGTGCCTGGGGAGACCAAATGAGAATGTCATCTCCCTAGAACTATAATCATAGACTGCTGTGAGTTGCCATATGGATGCTGGGAATCAAACTTGGGTCCTCTGGAAGAGCAAAAAAAAAATGCTCTTAACTGTTGAGCTCTCTCTTCAGTCCCTCATACAATGCATTATGATCACATTCAAACCATACTCTTCTTCCTAACCCCTCCCACACCCAGTCCTACCTCCCTTCAGCTCCTAGAACATCCATCCTTTATTTTTAACCCATTGACTCCAAGTGTTTGGTACCTATTTACTCCTGGGTATGCAGTCATCCACTTGAGCATGAATAACCTAGCAGCAGCCACACCCTTAAAGAAAACTGACCCTCCCTCCCTCAGAAATCATCATCTGCCTGTAGCTCCTCAGTTAGGGGTGGGGCTTGTGAGCTTCTTTCATCTCTGTGCTAACATGTCAAACTGGCTTGATCTTTGCAGGTTCCCACAATGGCTGTAAGTTCGAGTGCATCAGTGCCATTGCACGGAGAAGACACTCTTGTTCTGGTCCTCCCCATCCTCTGGACATCACAGTCTTTCCATGTCCACTCCTGTCCTTGGTGTCTGTGTGGTGTGGTGTGGTGTGTGTGTGTGTGTGTGTGTGTGTGTGTGTGTGTGTGTCCCATTTGTAATAGAGCACTACACTGATACTTATTCTCTACACAGCCCCATATTCTTTTTTTTATTATTTGCATTTTTTATTTTTATTTTTATTTATTTATTTTTTTAGATGTTTATTTATTTATTATGTATACAGAAGAGGGCGCCAGATCTCATTACAGATGGTTGTGAGCCACCATGCGGTTGCTGGGAATTGAACTCAGGACCTCTGGAAGAGCAGTCGGTGCTCTTAACCTCTGAGCCATCTCTCCAGCCCCCTGCATTTTTTATTAAGAGATTTTTCTATTCATTTTACTTATCAACCTCAGATTCCCCTATCCTCCCTCCTCCCTCCCCCGAGCCTTGCCCCCCAACCCACCCCCCATTCCTACATCCTCCAAGGCAAGGTCTCCCATGGGGAGTCAGCAGAGCCTGGTACATTCTGTTGAGGCAGGTTCAAGCCCCTCCTCCCTGCACAAAGGCTGTCCAAAGTTTCCCACTACAGGCACTATATTCCAAAAAGCTGACTCATGCAGTAGGTCCCACTGCCTGGGGGCCCCCTAAACAGTTCAAACTAAACAGCTATCTCACTTATCCAGAGGACCTAGTCCAGTACCATGGGGGCTCCTCAGCTATTGGTCCACAGTTCATGTGTTTCCACTAGTTTCAGCCCCATATTCTTAATGTAAATTTATCATGAGTTACAATTTAAAAAACATTATGACTATTTATTTAAATGTGCCTGTACACATGTTTAAAAAAAGGAACTCTCAAATAGGGAAGGAACTTGGAGGCAGGAGCTGATACAGAGGCCATGGAGGAGTGCTGCTTACTGGATTGCTTAGCCTGCTTTCTTATAGACCCCAGGACCACTAGCCCAGGAGTGACACCACCCACAGTGGGTTGTGCCCTCCTCTATCAATAATTAATTAAGAAAATGTTCTACAGGCTTACTTACACCTGATCTTATGGAGACGTTTTTCTCAACTGAGGTCATCTCCTCTCAGATGACTTTAGCTTGTGTCAAGTTGAAAACTAGCCAGCACAACTGACCCTTTGCCAGCTTCACACACACACACACACACACACACACACACACACACACACACACACACACACACAAACACATCACTCTTAAGTCACAGTCTTTCCTTTCTTGTCCATCCCCAAGATCACACATTATTAAAGACATCACAATATAAAACATTTTACAAACTTAAGCCCCACAGCCTTACAAATTCTTCCCGGATTTCACCTCACTTCAGTGATGCTGGTCTCTTCTTAATTACCACTAATTTCTTAGTTCCAGCTAACCAGCATCAGTTGTCCCAGGAAAGCGCAAGTTCCACTTCAATGGTGCTGATCTTTCCCGTTAATCACAAGAGACGAGTACAGCTTGTGTCAAGCAGACAACAATTAGCTGGCACAGTGTATGATATGGGTTATAAGATACTGGGAAAGAGACCAGTTCAAAGAAACATTACCCCTTTCCTATTTGTAATGTCCCAATACTGGTCATTCTCCACCTTGACCACAGTTTTGAAACTCCTTTTCGAAGCAATGTTCATGCCCAGCCTGACATCCTAAGCTTTGAATTCAATGAATCGTGATGAAACTTAAGCTTCAGCATTTTCAGAAAGATTGCCAGGCCATTAGAATACAGTTGAGACTGTGAATCACTCCACCATAGGAGGGTGAGGCATGCAGTGTACATCTATCTCTCTTGTAGAGAAAAACACAGTGCCAGTGATGCTCAGGTCCAGGTGACTGATGAATCTTCTGGCCAAGGTGGTGATTTGGGAGAAGGAAAATAGAGCAGAAAGTATCTCCGGGAATGAGCCTGCAAGATGAATCCTAGTGTCTATTTGGAAAGCAAACATATTTTATGAACCACTGTGACTTCTATGGCTTCTGCTCCCAGGTCATTAGCCTAGTAATGGACCAAGGGAAAAGAGAGAAAACTGGTACTATGATGGGAGTAAACATAGGCTTAGGGCTGTTAGTACCTGGGCAGGAGCATGGCTTTAGTAACTAGTGTGTGACAGGAAATTGTCATATATTGTGTCTAATTGGGCCTGATAATTGCCGCTCATGAAGGAGTGTGGATACTGACTTATGATTCCTGAGAATGGGACACTTTCAAAGCAGGTTCTGTACAGGTTGCGAAGATTTTTAAAGACATCACAAAATAAAACATTTTATTATTGCCAGTATTTTTTTTCTCACATTGCCTTGATCCTGTGGCTAGAAAGCTTGGAGAAGACTCTTGGGGCTCCATCTATGTGGGCTGGGGTCTACTCAAGGTCTAGCATGGAAGTTGAGTACAAATGGTCCTAAGATGACCTTTGTCAGTCAACCTCAGTAAACCTAAGAAGAGAGCTGTCACTCTGGAAATAGGAGGATGTAAGGAAGTGACTGATGGACTTGGGATGGCAAGACAAAGCCAGGGAATAGTCCTGGAAGTATGTCCTTATTTTATTTTTCATGTATACCAGAAGATTCTTTTTCATGTAATTTAAAGTTATAGTAGCTGTGATTATTGATGTCCTTCTGCCTCAGTTTCCTTAGCATGAAAATATGTCATTTCCAGATCCTCTGTCGGCCATCCTCAGATGCAGCACTGTAAGTGTCTGGGTGCCACAGGGTATCAGCAGTACTCAATGTGTCACAGGAAGAGTCACAGCAACCCCCTGCCCCGATGGCTCACAGGCCTCCCCATGCAGCCACAGTTCATCACTGGCCACTTTTAGAGATTTTGGTAGTTCTTTTAAAAACCACAAGGTGTTATAAAAATATCTATAGTATAATTTCTATTGGAAAAATATCAAGGGCTTTGGTTTTCTAATTCTGGAAAGAAAGCTAAGTGATTAAAAAAAACCCCAATGCATCACAAATAAGCATAAAAAAGATGAATTTGCAGTCAAAAGATGATTCTGCCCTTTTCTGAACGAAAGCTACAGGAGTGCTGGGAAGTGGGTTAGGCAAGGGAAGGGGAAGGAAGCCAATTTTAGAGGAAAGATTTTTCAAAGTGAAAGCGTAAGGGCATTAGCTGAAGATTATGGAAGATAATAAGCACATTCATCAGCATAAAATTAGGCAGTGAAGGGCCCCTATCTGCATTATTTCCCCCAATATTTCTAAAGATCATAACGCCTGAGTGGCAGACAGCAGTGTTTGTAGGGAGTGAGGCAATGCACAGATCACGTTTTTTTCCCTCCAAGTGATGCTTTTGTGCAGGTGGAACAGGCTGAAAGGAACAGAGAGGAGGAAGATTACTGCAAGCCGTGGTGATGCTGAGAGACATGATGAGTCCTACTTGGCTATGAGAATCTTAGGGTTCAGACTAGGTGGTGTTAATGTGTCCAGCACCTCCCTGAGGAGCTAATCCCAGCACCATAGACATTCCACGAACAAATGAATGATTTCCTGAATGAATGATCCCACGCAGTTTGCACTAGGGAGAAGTAGAAGGGAAGGCTGGCTGCAGTGACATTCTGTATGAGATATGAATGGACTAGACTTGAGAATATGTGCTGAATTCTTAGCACATTTTCTATTTTGGCCATCTTTGTGAATTCTCATCCCCCCAATCAGCAGATGAGGAAGACAACAAAGATGAACAGGAAGTAGTAAAAAGCTTGTGGCTTGATCATTGTGAAGGTTATTCATTTGTTAAGCAAGTTAGACTTTAGAGTAAATTCAATGATGATAAATATTTGAGAATAACCTCAATAGATTACTTCTATAGAGGACTGGAGAGATGGCCTTTGCAAATGACTTGAGTTTTGTTCCCAGAACCCATGGCTGGTGAGTCACAACTATCTGTAATTCTAGCTCCATGGGATCCAGGGCCAAATTCTAGCCTCTGCAGTCACACACACATATAATTAGAAACATTAAAAACATTAAGAAATAATTATATTATTGTCTATAGATCCTATAGACTACCTGTTTTGAACTTGAGCCAAGAAGTCTCCAAAGCTGTAGAATCACTTTCCAGGTAGACCCAAACAATATCATACTTCCCACAATAAGTGAATTTCTGGGTCTTGTCCAGAAAACAAACATAGTATACTCCTAGGTATTCCCATGATGCTGAACTAGCTTCCTTGTTGTGTGTGTGTTTTGCCATTTCTGCCTTTGAACATTGGGAAATAAGCCTGATCTAGGGCCTTCACATAGAGTGTTATATTTTGTGAGTTCATCAATAAACCTTGGGCATCTCCAAATTTTCGGATCCATTAGACCAAACTAACATCCTGTGGAAATTAACATTTGAAATGTGACATTGCAAGGTGAATCTATAGCACACTGAACCTACAGCACACTTCTAAATGGATGACTGTCAGACCCCTTTTGTTGTAGCTCCTGTTGACTTTTCTCTCCCTGTGCTCACTCAGTTGCTATGAAAGACCTTCTTGTTATTGCTTGACTAGCTCTCTCTCCCACATCAGCACCGGAGTGATCCTCACCAGCATCCCCTGAGAGCTCATTCTTTGCCACTCAGGTCTCAACTCTTATGACACCTATTTTTCTTTCAAAGTAGCTTTCTGTAGCTACCACACCGAATATTTCATATCTACAGACTCCAGTGCCATCAAGTATCCATGAGCTATCATTCATTGATTACTTCTTTCCAGCCAATAATATAAATGCTAATAGAGAAGGACCTTCTTTTACTCTTCTGTGGAATAACACATGGCAGGCCCACAGCGGACAGCAAATATTTGAATTAGAGTAGTGAGCTCAATACATTCTTAACTGAAGCGTTGGGATGAAGTGAGTTTACATACCATGGAGCAAAATAACACCTATAGGATAGCATTTACATTGAGAGGGTCTAAAGTGGGGAGAATGGGAGATAAGATATCAAGATGGCTGGAGCCAACTTTTACCTGGGCTGTTTCTAGCTCTCTGGAGCATGACAAGTTACTCATTGCTTCGCTCTACTCATCTGAGACTGAGATTTACCAGAGGCAGAATCGCCGCTCACATTATAAATTCCTAGTACAGGTGTGGGTTATCATCCTATGTATGATTCTAAACTCAGGGAAGAAAGAAATTCTCAATTATCCTCTTCATATTGAAACAGAAAGTTTTGGGTGGGAAACATACAAAATTGTGAGGGGAATTTATTTTACACAAGTTCTTTCTGAAATCGTTGAAATTCTGTGGTCTGTGACTTCATTTGCATGGGTATATTTGCATGTCCTAATTAGAGCCAGTGGCAAAAATCCTTGAGTAGGAACTTAGCCTTTTGCCCTCAAGAAAGAAATCGATTCTTTGTGAAACAGCTACCTTGTTGCCTCTGCAGCAGAAGGCAGGCAGCAGAGGCATTACTTTTGCTTGCAGAATTAGAAGGGACAGTTGGATTAGCATCGATTTCCAAATGAAGCTAGATGAGTTGCTTTAAATAAAGTAAATTAGAATTTACTTAGCAAAAACTCTGCCTCTGTGGGTCTCTGTGATACAATGGCCTCTCTGAGGCTCAAGAAAGAGAACTGCCTGGACCGAGAAAAGGATGGGTGTGCTAGAACTGGATCTGAGTATCTGTGATGTGTCTTCCGGGGTCAGGACATGCTTCAGAGGCTGTACTAATCCAGTCCATGCTTTCAGCTTCACCCCAGGCTCTCAGGGAAACTCAAGGTTTGACTGACATATGACACTAGCTCAGGAAAAGAAGAGGAGAATCTGGAGTGGGTTGTAAATCTGTCATTTGTGACCCACAAGTACCCTTGGGCTAGCATTACATGGGCTAACCTCTAACCTCTCTGCTACAAATGGAAGTTAAAATTGACAGCTACCCCATGGGTAGAGATGGGTTGGAGTAAAAGGATACTGTGTAGAAGTAAAAGGACAAGATGTTATGTAAATACCCCACAAGGTAAATCTTGCTCTTCATTGCTTATGAACCCCAAGATGTGAAGAATCCTGCTGCTGCTGCTTCTCCTGGCAGTTGGCTTTGCAACATTCAATATCAGGGCACTAACAAGGGGAGCCACTATGTGGGACAGGTACAGCTTTTCTCTGCCCACAAATGCCTCGGTACTCAAGTCACAGCACTTTCACCTGCCAAGTCTGGACCCAGGATGGTCATCCCCGCTGTAATTTTCAAGCAGCTCTAATTGCTGGAGTTGACATAAGAGATAAAATTGCTTGGTGGCTACTCTTTATATCTGTAAGACCTGTGATACAGTGCCCTACATCGTCTACTACCTAGTCCAGCCTGAGGGCATGTAGAATGGGGCACAACACATAGGGATGCCATCCCACCAGAGAGCTGTTTCCAGGTCAACAAACACAGGCAAGCAGAGCTAGCTCAAGCAGGCATTTATTACGACTGAATTAATTTCATCGTAGGAATAAGGCAAACGCTCAGGGAAATGTTGGCAATGGTACAACCCTTATGATAAATCAAATTGCCTCAAGAGCTGTGGAAAAGGGCTTTGGAGTGAACAAAGGCTCTGGAACCAAGCGTCAGATGACAGGTTAACTCTGGACTGGGTGGGAGTGTGTACACCGTGTACCTGATCAATCTTTTAATTGCTGTATGGTTCTCTATCAGACAGGATAATTAGACAGCATTTTGGTTCCCGGTTGAATCAATCCTTTCCCTTTGGCTTCAGGAAGCATGCCTTACAGAGTGCTCAGATGTTAATTCTGAGGACTTTCTTGGTTTCTGAAGGGTTGCAGTTTGCTTTGTGGGAGTGTGGCAGGGCCTTCCTTGGCAATCAAGCACTGAAGAGCAGCAGCTGACCACTTCAAACATTCCCATTTGTCAAGGGAAACCTATTTCTTATCCTCAGGCCTGGTGTGAGTTTGCCAGACATGAGGTGTCCCAATTAACGTACAAAGAGGAACCATTTCACGTTTGCTGGGAAACTGCACTTACTCGGCTCTATGGAGGGACACAAAAGGCTTCTGTGCAAGTGTGTTTCCTAAATAACAAGAAAAATATGTTTCACATGCAAGCAAAGGGCCAAAACTTATATCTCTACCAGTCCAATTTTCCTCCAGGCAATTTATAACTTTCATATTAATATGTTTAGTCCCAGATGTTAAAAATTCATGATAAACAACTATAAGAACAAAAGCGACAAAATTTTAAGTTTTCTGAATGTAGAGATTGTGATCTCTATTTAAGGGTCTCCTACTAGGGTTTGATTCAAGAAACACATATTAGGACTAATGGATTTTTATTTCAGACAAGGAAGATTATAGTCCCTCATTACCTCCTGACCCTTTTATAAGTCATCTTTTATCTCACTATGGAGTAGTTAACAACGCCCTTGTAGTTTATAAAGCACTTAAAATATTTTATGTTCTTCATTTGAGCCTCATGTGGTAGTTTCAGAAATAGAAACATCATTTTCCAAATGAAATATGGCATCTAAGCTGTAAAGTGCAAAAACATTAGACTCTGGGTCCAGATGTGATTTCCGAAATCGTAGCCCTATGATAACACATCTGCCTAATGGAAAAGAAAATGATGCAAATGAGGAATTATAAAATACAACAACCGAAAGCAGGGGCTACGTCTCCCATGAGGGGGAATCCAGGGCAGGCACTCTTATTTTCCTCTTTCAGTCTAAAGGGACCAAGACAGAATCGGCACAAGAAATCCAAGAAATAAATGTCAGAGAAAACAAGTTAATTGAAGCTAAGGATGTCAAGGGTAGGGTTGGGTGGACATGGCTTCAAAGCAAAAGCAGCTAGGAATAAAGAAGTACTCCGAGCGATCCGTTTGTCTAGCTGCTGATATTTGCAGGGTGCCTTGGTACTTTTGTGATGACTGAGTTAATGGGTTGTTTTACCTGCCCCAAACCAAAGCAGCCACTGAGTCTTCAACACAGTAAGTACCTTTGTTGGGTTATGAACTATAACCTAAACCTGAATGATCTGGATATTTTTAATTTGGTACATTTTTACTATATTTTTATTAATTTTAAAATTAATTTATATCATAAATGTATATTACTATATTATGAACATAATCCAAGTGTTCTTCAGAAATATGGGTCCAGAGAGATGTATTAGTTAGTATTGTCATGCAGGCATGAATCCCTGATTTTGTATCCCCAGTAGCCACAAGGAAACAAAGACGTGGTACTGTGTTGTGTGGTACTATTTCTGGGGAGTCATGAACAAACAAATGTCTACTCACTCCAAATAGAGAACCAACAACAAGTCAAAGTACAGATATCACCAAAGTCCAACTTGGTGGTCCAATGAGTTTTAGTGGCATTACTTACATTCCTGTGAGAAATTTCCTGGGAGGCATTACTTACCAGAGCAGAAATGACTCAAAAACCCTGCATCACCCAACCCCACTCCAAGATGGGTGGCAGCTCACAAAGCTGGGAACCTGGAGGAGCACACTGCACAGCCTGCAGGCCACTCAACAGGCTGGAGAGTGTCCTTTCCCAGAAGCTCAGTTGGTCTGAGGCTTCTCCCCCATCCCAGCCTGTCTGAGCCTCCTCTGCATAGCTCAACATGTCTCAGAGTTCCTCAGCAGTCCTTGCAGCTTGTATCTAGTCAGTTTCATGGACTTTTCTGAAGCCTCTGAGTTGTTTCCTCTTTAAATTTAAGGAGTTTCCCTGCAGGATGAGATGCTCTACCAGCCTTTAGAACATCCTAATATTCTACTTCCTTTCTAACACCCTGTGTCTTCCACAGCTTCCCTGCTAGGTGGAGGCTTTTATCTCAGGAATGATATTCAGCCCTCTATCCCTTCCTCTGATGTTTACATCCAGTCCCCCTCCTTCCACAATGGTCCCCAAGCCTGGGATGGGTGACATAGAAAGAAGTCTGACCGTGGTTCTCGGACTCTAGTGGGGTATTGAATCTTTGTGTGTTTTTATCTATTCTCCAGCACAGGCTTTTGGAGTCAGGCTCCTAGCTCAATCCTGACGTTCCCAACACTAGATGTTGGCCTTGAATAAGTCAAGGAATCTCTCTGAGCCAGTATTTCTTCATCCACACACTCAAAAAAACATCCTTTAGTATAATCAGTGTACAGTTTTTGAGGAGTCACAGGTGGATTTGTGGATTTGTTACCGAACATGCGTCTAACAAGCAGAAGGTTTATGCAGCATTCTACCAGTCACCATTCAGATCCACAAGCTCTTTGATCCCGGCATGCAGGGCCTATAGTGGGCTGGTCTCTGCGGGCTTTGAATCAGCTGCAGGATCTGTCTGTAAACTCGGGGGGTTTGTGTTTAGGAGGTGACTTCCCTTTACCACTGGACTGTGCCCTCCCTCACCAGCTCACATGCTCCCTGCGTTCTGAAACACGTCCAGTCTTACATGAGCAGTTTCATTGCGATGTCAAGTAGAATTTAGCTACATTGTTGACACTCTGTATTATTGGAAACAATAAAATAACATGCGTCGTCCCTGTCACTCTGCCTCACTGACTGCCCAACAATCTACCAGGCTTCTGGGAACTTCCGTCCGTGGTGTGGAAGCAGAGCCAGAAAGCTAGTAGAGGTCCAACCTGGAAAGGCTTCAGGGGTGTTCTCTCACCAGCCCTATTTAACTCAGAACTTGGTGTTAATTTGGCACTGTATATGTCTTATCTCTCCAACTACAAGTAACTTGCCTTGGAGACAGTCTCACATGTGTGCGCATACATGTGTATGCAGAGAGAGAGAGAGAGAGAGAGAGAGAGAGAGAGAGAGAGAGAGAGAGAGAAACCCAATCAGAATGCCAGTCCTCAGCAATCTGAGAGAACTGAACTGTGGGTGTTGGACAGAAGTCTTTTTTATTGACCTTGGTCTTGAACGGAAAGATCAGTTCTTCTGGGGTCTTACTCTTGCTGGTTTATAGACTAGGATCAGTTGACCCTCTTGGCTCTCCATTTTCGCTACTACAGATCTGGGAACCTAGCCCTCATAATAATGTGGGCCTATTTCTTATATATCTATAAAAACTCTTTCTCTATAAAATATTTACATATATGTATATTTCAATTTAATTTTACTTTTGTGGTGTGTGTGCGTGTGTGTGTGTGTGCGTGTGTGTGTGTGTGTGTGTGTGTGTGTGTGTGTGTGTGTGTGTGTGTGTGTGTTGTATAGTACATGCTCCTGTATGTGTGGGCATACATGTATATGTATTCATGCATGTGGAGGCCCAAGGTTGATGTTTGGTATCTTTCCTCCATTGTTCTCTACCTGTCTTTTTTGAGATAGGGTCTCTGACTGAGCTTAAGCCTCACTGATTTGGCTAGACTGGCCAAAGAGCTTCAGTTATTCTGTCTCCACCCTCACCCCCAAGGCTGGAGCACGTTACAATCATACACCACCACATCTGCATTTTTATGTGAGTTTGGGGGATCCAAACTCAGGTCCTCGGGCTTGTGTGTCAGGACCTTAGCTGACTGAGACATCTCCCCTGCTCTACACATTTTAATGTACATGGAATCATTTGATCATGGGATAGCTAATGCTGATATAATACTATTTTTCTTGGGAACTAAATATTTGGTCCAAATATATGGGGAAAAAGGAAATTTGGCTAAGTCTAATAAAAAATAAACAGTCATGTCAATATAGGAAACATGTAAGCAAAATGAAACAAACTGATTTTTTTTCTTTCAAGTTCCTGTTCGGTTTCTAATAGTTTCCTATTGGAGTTAAAGTGTCTTTTAACCCAGGGTCAGTGTATAACTGGTGTAACCAGAGATCCAGCTTCCAAGTGTTGAAATACCACCCCATCTTTGGGACAGAATAAAAAGGAAAGCATGATTTGGATTGGGGGGCTTCTATTTCTGTTGCTAAAGTTATTTCTACTTCTATCTTCCTTTTACAACCAAATTATAGACTACTGCTCCAACCCTGCAATGTGGAAATGTCAACAAATCTTTGCTTTTCAATTTTCAGTTTTAATGTGCATTTTATGTACAGGAGAGTAGTCACCACAATAAGGCTCCCTGGTAATAGTTATCTAGGCACACTGAAAAATGGGTAGCTTTTCTTCTATATTTGCAGCAAATAGGACTTTTTTTCCTTAGTAAATAATAGGAGTGTATCTCTTGACAGTAAATGGCTCTGTGGATTAATCCCACCAGTATTAAGATTAGTGTAAAGCATACTCAATACACAGGACATTTTAGTTGTTAGCAGACTTTAACATGGGCATCATTCATTTACACATAATTCTGTATGCAGATGTTGTTCATATATTAAAATTAAATTAAACATTTATATATGTAGATTTTGATATTTACACACGTGTTATATATTCTTCCTATCTAAGAGAAAGTGCGAAAACATGCCCACCCTGATGTGGATTTCCAAGGGCTTAAAGCTTATTCCAAGGGCTTATTCATGTCCTTATGTAGGATGAAGAATTGTTAGAAACAAGAATTAATTACAGGATTCTTTCCATCCCGTTTTGTCATTCTTGAGATAAGCTTCTGCCAGAGTGTTGTTCTTTCTGCTGATCCCCTCCATCAGTGACCCAGATCTGAAGTGTCCACCTTCCTTGGTGTGTGTGTCTAATTATAGGTACTATGCACAGTGCATAATAGGCTGCACTTGCATTTCAAATGCTGTGTGATAATGGGAAAGACACTTTCCATTTCCATTTCGTCTTTTGCTTACTACCTGGAGCTGCTCACACCTAAGTCCCTGGCTTCTTCTCAGGCTTGAATGGCTCTATGAGAGTGCTTTATGGAACACCAGCAGGATCTAACAGAGACAAGGATGTTACAACTAATTTTCTAAAGGGCGAAGCTTTGTCATCTCTTTGGGACCAGTTACAGCATTCTGTACATTGTTTACTCTAAAACCTGTCAGTTCCTAGTTAGTAAAAACACATTAAAAATAAAATTTTGTCATGGGTTGGCAGAAGTTGTTGTTTCTTTTTGCTATTTTTTGGGCGGTCTGCCACCCAGATCCCAAATAAATCACACGTGGAGGCTTATTCTTAATTATAAACGCCTGGCCTTAGCTTGGCTTGTTTCTTGACAGCTTTTCTTAAATTATCTCATCTACCTTTTGTCTCTGGGCTTTTTCCTTTTCTTACTTCTGTGTATCTTACTTTCACTCTTACTCCATGGGTGGCTGGGTGACTGCGTGGCTGGGTGGCCGGGTGGCCGGGTGGCTAGGTGGCTGGGTGGCTGGCCCCTGATATCCTTCTCCTAGATCCTGCTTGTTCTTCTTCTTTCCCTCCCAGATTTCTCCTTCTATTTATTATTTCTGCCTGCCAGCCCCACTTATCCTTTCTCTGGCCTTGTTATTGGTTGTTCGGCTCTTTATTAGACCACCAGGTGTTTTAGACAGGCAAAGTAACACAGATTCACAGAGTTAAACACATGCAACATAAAAAATGCAACACATCTTTGCATTATTAAAACAAATGTTCCACAGCATATACAAATGTAACACATCTTAAAATAATATTCTACAGAAGTCTTGTGGAGAGGTAATTGTCCTCACTCTTTGGGGCAGGACCCTGTGATGGTGATCAGTGAAAGAGGGTAACTTGAAAGCACTGAATTCAAAAACAGAAGAAGCCTGAGACCTGGGTAGGCTTGTCCTTCAATAAGTGTCTTTGGGTTTAGAGAGATTGATAGATGATTCTGAGAATATTCATTTGTGACCTGTGCCTGTTTAGGTGGTAGATTTCTAGTCATGTTGTGATATAGATGCACACTCATTTATACTATCAATGTTTGAAGTTTGATGCTTCCTTTCCTTGGATGAAATAGTATTTTCAGCAAACAGTTTCAAGACTCTCTGGAGCCCACCAGACCCCCTTTCCTACCTCACTACCTCACTTCCCCTGTTTGGGAAAGGTTATATATATTTTTTTTATCCTCAAGAGAATAATAATATTGATTCAAGCCACAAATAGTGGTGAGCTGAATCTATAAAATTTTAAAAATATTATTCCATGAATACATGTAAAGTTTTTTTTTTATTTGTTTTGTTTCGAATGACTAGTACTATGACCTGGGTACATGGTCCTCAAAGATCCTTATGTATAAGACTTTGTTTCCAGGCAGGGTGGCTGTACTACTATTTCACTACCCAGTACAGAGACAAGGTCTGGAGTGGGTACTTAAGTCCTTGTGGATGTGCCCTCGTGAGGGTTGTGGGACCTAGCGCATGCCCTCACTCTCTGTTTCCTGCCATGGGATGAGCAGTTTGTTGTGCGCTTTCCTCCTCTGGTGCTCTCTAATATTCTCATCAGAGTTCTGCCTGGTTGTTAGTGAGACTTTCCATAAATCATGTAAATAACCTTGTTCTTTGATAAATGAATTATTCCAGGTACTCATTACTGTAATATGAAGCTGACTAATATAGTGAATAGGTAAGATTAGTTCCCTGTTAGAAAAATTTAAAATAAAATTATAGTTTTTTTGCTTACACTTAGTGAAGGATTAAGCATGTGCTATCCACAATGAAAAGAGGGGAGTTGTGGATCTGTAAGCCTGGGTTCAAATCATAACTCCACCAATTCTCTGCTATATCACTGTATTTATAATATAATATATTTATAATATATATATATATATATAAACGAGGGTTGTCCCACAACCCTCACGAGGGCACATCCACATTATAATATATATATATATATATATATATATATATATATATATATATATATATAATAACCAGTAACAGTTCTGGCTTAGGTCTGGCAAAGCCTGGTTAACACAACTGCCATGCAGCTTCAGGACCTGAGCACTCAGTAGCTCAGGTAATGTTACAAAAACGGAGTGGGGAAAACTGTAAGAACCAGAATACCAGGAAGTCTGCTGTGAAATAGTCTCTCATAGAAATGGACACACAAATAAGTTGGGAGCAATGGTAATATCAATAGACATGTTAACTATGAAGGAGGTAGATTTTATGGGGCCCTTAGACAAAGAACTACAGCCAACTTATGACTTCTGAGAGAAGAATTGGCCACTCCCAGCTATGAGCCCCTAATTGGTTATCCAATACAAGGTAGTCAGCCCTGAAATAATATGTACACAAACAACAAAAATGGACTCAGCAGGCTCAATTCATATATTTG
This sequence comes from Peromyscus californicus insignis, assembly GCF_007827085.1. Classification (NCBI taxonomy): domain Eukaryota; kingdom Metazoa; phylum Chordata; class Mammalia; order Rodentia; family Cricetidae; genus Peromyscus; species Peromyscus californicus. The sequence goes on along the minus strand of NW_026294458.1, from coordinate 18,615,064 downwards.
TCTGTGCATATACATATATACACATATATGTAACAATAATAATATATGTAATGATAATAATCAAAGAATAACAGGCTATCAATTTGAGTGTGAGCTTGGGGAAGCATAGAAGGAGTTGGGAGGAAGGAAGTTGGAAAGGGATAAAGAGAGGGAAGGGGTAGGGGAAAGTGATGTGATTATATTTTAACTAAAATGTATACAATATAAGAATAATAAAGCAATAAAACACGAAAAGCAGCATGCTAAACAAGGTATGAAGCCTTCTGTGTTTTCTTGTAGAGATGATTGAGGTGAAGCCTCTTTGGGGTCCTGGGTTTTATGAGTTAGTCAGTGATAATGGTGCAGTTTCATAATCCTACAAAATAAATATTTCTCTGTGTATTGTTTGAAAAGCATTAAATTATTTTATGTATGAAGTTGATGGTTCATAGTGAAATGAATGGTTATAGAATTTTACTCTAAATTCATGAATATAAATTAATATTTCAACAGACTCTGAGATGCATATGAAACTTTAATTGAACCTACACCTCCAGCTTGCCCATATTTGCAAGTGAATGTCATGACAACAGCAACGTATCCAAATGACATGACCTTATTTTCAATTGATGTCAATTCATTGTCTGGACACAAGGGTACCTTGTGTAATCGTATGGTCACTGATCACGCATGGTTTGGGATATTAGGAATGCATTGCTTTGGGATGTCAAGCACTTTGATCTTCTAAAGCCTGTGACAGAAGCCAAAGTTGAAGAACAAGTAAGGGCTGAATTGTGACACTAGAACCATTGAGTGCATTCCCTTTTGTAGCCCATCCCACATGATTAAGACATTTGAAGTGGATTCCCAATGCACCTCCATAAACGATGCTTCTTCTTGTCTGATTTTAGTGATGCCTTTACCCTTAACTTTGGTCATTGGCGATGCCCAGGAGATAGGCTACCTGAGCTACCAGTCTGATGAATCTAACTTTCAGTGGCTAAATTGTAAGACTACACATTTAGTCTGCTGTTTTTGTGCCTCCAGTGATTTGTGTGTTGAATGCTTGTCTGTTGTTCATCATCCAATACAGTGGCTGCACCTTAAGCAACTATGACCCCAGCCAGAAATGCAACTCCACAGCTACCAACAGTTCAGTCGCATTGGCCTTAGCCAGGTGGGAATTCTGTTCCCTCAAGCACCAGCTCTATCACCGAAGGAAACATTATCAAAATCTCTATCCTTCCACAGAACTCAGGATTCTAAGGTTGAGGTGAAATCCTCCTAGCTCAGAGAGGCTGAATAGCAAATAGCTAACCTCTCCTTGCTTGCATCTACTGAAAAAAGGGGTGTCCTTCTGCTCAGCCCCCACTTAAGAACCTTCGCTACACTTAGTTCCTCCCTACCACTTCCTGTCAGCTAGTTACTGACTCAGCCTCCTGACCCTGGGTTAATTTTATTTAATCAAACAAATGTAATGTGTCTTTGCATTGTGAACAAAGGCAGCAGAAACAAATGTAACATACATACCTTTACACAGTTAAAATAACATTCCACAACATTGGTTCTCAGTGTGGTGAGGTGAGAGGTGGTGCGACTTTTAGGAAGTGGGGCTTCCTGGGAAGTCCTAGCATCCCTGGGAATATTGCCTTTGAAAAGTCAGAAGGGACACTGAGTTAATTCCTGTAGGAGAGCTGTTCTAAATTAAGTAAGCATGACTGCCCCTCGCTCTGGCATCTGTTGTAGGATATTGTTTTAAGGTGTGTTATTTTTGCTTATGTTGAATTTGTTTAACTCTCTGAAGCTGTGTTACTGTGCCTGTCTAAAACACCTGATGGTCTAATAAAGACCTGAATGGCCAATAGCAAGTTAGGAGAAAGGATAGGCGAGGATGGCAGGCAGAGAGAATGTATAGGAGAAATCTGGGAGGAGAAAAAAAGCAGCCAGAGAAAGAGGAGGACTCCAGGGGCCAGTCACCCAACTACATAGCCAGTCATGGAGTAAGACACAAAGAAAGGTATGTAGGAAGAGAGAAAGATAAAAGCCCAGAGGCAAAAGATAGATGGGGTAATTTAAAATTAAAGAAAGCTGGCTAGAAACAAACCAAGCTAGGGCCGGGCATTTATAAGTAAGAATAAGCTTCTGTTTGTGATTTATTTGGGAGCTGGGTGGTGAGCCTCTTAAAAGACTAAAAAACCAGTAACAGGCATTTTGTTTAGAGAAGGAATCTCTTCCTCCCATGTGTGATACTACTGCTGTTGCTACCCTTCTTCTGTGAAATCCTCATGAAAGGCCAACACTCAGGGCTCCACTGATCTTGGATCCCAACCATCTAGAAGCATAAGCTAAGCAAGCCTTTCTTCATAAAATTTGTTTACTATTATAGTAATGAAAACTGGATTGACATACTAGGCAACATGCAGTGTTGATATGTGTGTATGTGTTAAGCATGTTTGATGGCCAATTCAAAGCGGCAATGAAACTAGATGGAAATTTACTCAGAGAGCTTGTAAAACATTATTTATGGGGCCCAGTTAGATGGTCCTTTCCACCAAGCCTGATGACCTGAGTTTGATTCCAAGAATTCACATAGTGGAAGGAAAGAACCAACTCCTACAAAGTGTCCTCCGACTTTCACATGTGTATCATGACATCATGCATGCGTGCACGATGCACAAAACAAGTAAAATACAAAAACATGATTTTTGAATTTGCTCTGAAGGCATTTTTAGGCACTATCAGCATTTGCAGCTGTAGACTAAATGAAGAACTTCGGCCTCACAAACAAGGACAGCTACTATCTAGGGTGTTCACAATTCACATAAAACAGAACTGTGGGAAGGGGTAAAACCCTCCTTTCAAACATGAACGTTCATATTCTTCTTCCTAGGACACCAGGTTCTTAAGCCTTTGAACTCTGGGACTTGGAACACCACTTCTCATTGCAGGCTTTCCCACTTCTCTGTCTTACAGGGGATGTATCACAGAACTTTTTGGCCTCCATAATCATGTCAGTCAGCCCTTTAAATATGTCTTATGTTGCTGAATCTTTATAGATTTTATTGCTTCCGTTTCCCTAGAGAATCTGGGTTAACACTGCATGCTAGCAAATATTCCAGCACATCAAACAATTCTCTTGTCAACAACCCCTTACTGAGGAATAGCCTAGATCACATTGCCTGTGGACATATCTGTGGAGCATTGTTTTGATTGATAATGTATGTGGGAGAGCCTAACTATTGTGGTGGCACCATCCCTAGACAGGTGGGCCTGCATAAGAAAGCTAGTACATGATAGACCTGAGAGTGTTGTAGAATTTTAGTTTAAGATGTGTTACATTAATTTATGCCGTGGAATATTTTGTTTAATGATGCAAGATGTGTTGCATTCTTTTATGTTGCATTCGTTTAACTCTGTAAAACTGTGTTACTTTGCCTGCCTAAAACACCTGGTTGGTCTATTAAAGAGCTGAATGGCCAATAACTAGGCAAGAGAGGGATAGGCAGGGCTGCCAGGCAGAGAGAATAAATAGGAGAGAAATCTAGGCTCCAGAGAAGAGCAAGAGGAGAAGTGAGAAAAGAAGAAGGAGAGGAGGACGCCAGGGGCCAGGCACCCAGCTACACAGCCAGCTACGGAGTAAGAAGGAAGGAAAGATAAATAGAACAAAGAAAGGTAAAAGGTCCAGAGGCAAATGTAGTTAAAGAGAAACGGAATAATTTAATTTAAGTTAGAAAAGCTGGCTAGAAACAAGCCAAGCTAAGGCTGGGCATTCATAAGTAAGAACAAGTCTCCATGTATTTATTTGGGAGCTGTGTGGCAGGCCCCCAAAGAGAGAAAAAAAACTACATGAGAGCAAGTCATAAAGTAAGCCAGCAAGCAGTTTACTCCATGGTTCCTGTCTCCAGGTTCCTGCCTTGAGTTTCTGCCCTCACTTTCCTCATTGATAGATTGGTCACCTAGAAATGTCAACCAATTAAACCTTTTCCTTTCCAAATTGCTTTTGGTCAAAGTGTTTTATCACAGCATCAGAAAGAAACTACAACACTTGTCACTTATTTTTGGCCCGAGGAATCAATATTTATAAATAATACAACATTCTCACTTCCCTTTGATTCTACCATTTACAGTGAGATTTAGTAAGAACCTTCCTGTATACTCCAGAGATTTGCTTTTCTATAGAAAATAGGGCACATGTTGACATCTTGATCACTCATTTCCCCCACACATCCATCCATCCACCCCAACTCACTTTTTTTCCAGATAACATAAAATCAACCACTCCTCCCCATCATTCTATATAGAGTTCAGTGGTGTTAACACAGTTGTATTGTTCTGAAATTGCCACTATCAACCTTCTCCAGGACCTTCTCATCTTTGTCATTTGAAACTTTGCGCGCGCGCGCGCGCACACACACACACACACACACACACACACACACTGCTTCCCTGGCTCTGGCATATGTAGTCTACTGCTGGTCTCTAGGTATTTGCCTGCATAAGGTATTTCATATAAGTGGCATCATACATTTGTACCTTATGACTGACTTCTCTTAGCCTTCAAAGGTCATCCATATTGTACCATGTGTTAAAACTGCCATTCTTTTAAAAGCTGAATATTCCATTGTGTGTATATATCCATACATAGTGTATACATCCAACATATGGATACTTTCCATTTGCAGTCATTTGCTTTCTTTTGTTGTGATACACACCATGACTAAAAGCACCTTGGTGTAGCTAGAGTTTTCCTGCCTGGCCCACAGTCAGGACAAATCTCTCTCACCTGCCAGTCCCATAGCCGCTCAGACCCAACCAAGTAAACACAGAGACTTATATTGGTTACAAACTGTATGGCCGTGGCATGCTTCTTGCTAACTGTTCTTACAGCTAAAATTAATCCATTTCTATAAATCTATGCCTTGCCACATGGCTCGTGGCTTACCGGCATCTTCACATGCTGTTTCTCATCATGGCGGCTGGCAGTGTCTCTCTGACTCAGCCTTCCACTTCCCAGCTTTATTCTCCTCCTTGTCCCGCCTACACTTCCTGCCTAGTCAATGACCAATCAGTGTTTTATTTATTGACTAATCAGCAACACACTTGACATACAAGTGACATACAACACACTTGACATCCCACAGCACCTCGGGGAGGAAAGGGTTTATTTTTATCTAACAGCTTATAATTCATCACTAAGGCAGGTCAGGACAGGAACTCAAATAGAAACCTGGAGGCAGGAACTAAAGGAGAGCTCATTGAGGAATGCTGTTTGCTGGCATGCTCTCTGTGGTTTGCTCAGCCTGCTTTCTTATACAACCTAGGAGCACCTGCTCAGGAGTGACATCATGCACAGTGGACTGGAAACTTCAACATCAATCATTAATTAAGAAAATACTTCACAGACTTGCCTATAGGCCAATCTGATGGAGACATTTTCTCAGTTGAGGTTCCCTCTTCCTAGATGACTCCAGCTGTGTCAAGTGAACAAAAGCCTACCAGGACACCATCTTTTGGCTATGAAGATGTGCATAAAAATTTCCATTTGCCCTAGATTTTTCAATTATGTTAGTTGTATATTCAGAAATGGTATTGCTGACACAATAAAACAAACACCTCACTCAGTTGCATTTATTAGTTCCCACCAGGAAAAAGTAATACCTGTTCGCTCTTCATGTATGTGTGTATATAATTACTGAGCTTTGCATTTGTTGCTATTCTATAAAATTTGGGAGCATGAAGTGTGAGAGCCATGAAGGAAGGGGAATTAGTTTTCAGTAATTCTGCCCTATGTGGTGTTTAAGGTATTGAATATTCTTCCACTGTGATTTGCAGCTGTGGTTCTGGACTCACAGAGACTCTGAAGACAGTCTCTGCTAGCTAGACAGGGTTTCTCACTCTACTGTCTTATATTTCCTCTTAACTCCAGGGCTTCAATTCCTCAGGTCAGTTCTGCAGTTGAACATCCTGTGTGGATGTTTGAATGCTTTTAGATGTTCTTTCAGCTAACTCGGGATCTATTATTCAGTGCTTCCTGCCTGAGTTGGAACAGGGGTTTGTAGGTTTTATAAAGAACAGTATTATAACTATGCGGGGTGGGGAGGGGGACAAAATGAAGAGACCCATCTCCACTGCACTAAGTTCTTCAGACTAGTTAATGTATTTGCAAAGTCGCTGCTGCCATCATCACAGCCCACAGCTATAAAGTGTGGAAAGTGACTCACAACTGCATTGCTGTCGGTCTAGATGAGCAAAATAGATCGCTCCATTACATAAGGAACTGTACCCAATTCTACTCCCTAAAGTACTCCTCAAAAAAGTGGGGTATCACTGATGCTCACTCAAGTGAGAAGTCTATGTCTTAGGGAAGAAAGCAGGGGTAATAAATTCACCCAAATTCACTGTTGCCTCGGTGTGAACCCAGCCCCACCTGTAGATGACAAGCCTCAGACTCCGCCTCCTCCTGACCATGGCAACCATGTGGAGTGTCTCTGTCGCTGGGGACCAGTCAGCTCAGTGTTCCTCTCTCCCCTTCATCCTCCCCCTGAGCCAGTGTTCTTCATCTTTTCTCAGTACTGCTGGGCTGCATTGGGGTGAAAGTGTTCAGTATTTTCATCAGTGGCCTACGGTTTAACTGAAAGCCCACGAAACAACAATGCCTTCCAGGATCTGTGTTTTTTTTTGTTTGTTTGTTTTGTTTTTTTTTGAATCTGAAGGCTCCCTAAACAAAGGTTTAGGTAAGACCCTTCAATTTTGGAAGAATATGATTTTATTCTTCCTGACACAGGAGCTAATTCTAGAAAAGCATCTAGAGCCCCTCTTAATGTGAAAACAAGGAACTGGGAAAAGTCAAAGCTGCAATTCAAAGGAGGGAAAATGATGCAGCAGAGTGAGCAACACTCCACTTAAAACAGATGGACTATAAGAAACAGACACATTAAGAAATGATCTTACACACACTCTAAATAAAACTCACAAGGGTGGTCTATTTCTCAGGCTACCAGAACACCACGTTGTTGCTTTACTTGGAGGGAAAGGCATGAGGAAATACCTACACAGATAGAGCACCAACAAGAGACCAAACGAAAGATTTCATCCATGCATTGCTTCGTGAACAAGTGAGTTAACATTGGGGTTACTCACAGGAACATGGCTGACTCAACGCCATCATAGGTAACGACTCACAAAAGCACCATACGTGGAGCTCCCGGCACACCTGGGAGGCAGCACCAAAGAGTCTACTCTTTTTCAGTGATTATTTAGTGCTTATTTAATGGGGGGGGGGGTGGGTAAGAGTCCCCTCGTTTCCTTAACTTCCCAAGCCTTATAGGTTTCTGGAATCGTCTGAGCCTCCGGAGGGAGAGTTTCAATTGTAGGAACTAGCTACCCAACACCATCCAAAGAACTAAGCACCCAATTCCAAACAGAACTTACAGAGGTGGACTTTTTATTTCTGAGTGATAGAAACAGTCGCACCATAGGAGTCTTTCTAAACATTACAGTTCTGAAGTGTTAAAGGCAAATGTGAAAATGACTTCTTTTGACCTCATTCTAGTTTGGCACACCGTGGAGTCCAGAGATCTATTTCCTTTCACAACTTTTTGACATTGCCCCCAAAGTTAATATCTTTGACTTATGAAATCCTCATGGCAAACGATGAAGAAAGAGTCGTAAAGTACCAAAGCCCAAAACAGTTTCTAAACGTCTCTGAACACAGTTGCGATAGGACTTCTCTATGGGTAATGTCTGTGGGGGTGAGGGTGGGGGTGGGAGTTAACCTAAGGGGGCAGAAGGAGGCAATCCAAGCAGATGGGAATAGGGAAATCAATACAAGGATATATAATTGTGTTGGTAATACCAGGGACAGCCATGGACAGAGGTACTCAGGATCATCCCCCCCCCCCCCCCCCCCCCCCCCCCGGAAGGATTGCTGAGGGTAAGCATTGACTCACTGTTTTCCACAGCCTTGTGACAGGAAGTCTTTCCAGGCCTGTCAATGTCCCAGTACTTTGATCTGTTTGTATGGTTGGAGTCCCATTGATGGCCTGCACAGCATTGGTGAAGTCCTGGGTACAGGAGCATAGGAGATACTGAATGCTTGTGTCTACAGTCGCCATGACAGTGGTCACCATGAGGATCAGAGAGAGGTATCTGGTACAGCAAATGATGAAATTACACAAGGAAAAAAATACTCCTAGAAAATGCAAATCTAGACTGCTACAAAATGCAAATTGATGCACTGTAGCTTTTCCTCTGACACATTAAAGCCTGCGTGAGACAGGCATGTTGGCACACGCCTGTAATCCCAGCACTTGGGAGGTGGGGGCAAGAGGGTGAGGAGTTCAAGGCTAGACTCTGTTCAACAGTAACTTCAAGGCCAGCAGGGAGTAGATGAGACCCTGTCTCAAATGAAACTAAACAAAAACAGAAGTGATCTTACAAATGATAATTGTTAATATTTTAGATCTATGAGTAGGGAATGCACCCTTCTCCCACTAACAGAAAAATCTTAACTTCCTGGATTTGTGCTATGAATTGCAGCCACACTTCCTAATTTATATGTTGAAGCCTTGATCCCCAGGACCTCAGATTCTTACTGTGTTTGGTGACAGGACGTTAAGGAGGTGGCAAAGTTAGACCAAGAGTTAAAGCGGTCCTAGTCCAAAAGTACCTGATACTGGTAGGAATAGGCAGGGACCCCTATGGCCCAGCACTGGGCTTTCTGATAGTCAGGGAACTCACTCCCCAAGGGCAAAGGAGCCTCAATATGCAAAAGCAGCTGGCCACAGCTGGTAATGCAACAGCTGCCACCACAGAAAGCAAGAGCCTCTGACCCCAGCTGAATGAAATTGACAGCCAGCAACTGGAATAGACAAACTCTTTACAGTGCTTTCCTGATTGGTTCTGTTTCTAATCATATGTCATATAGTCGTATTTTGGCCAATCAGGGCCCAGCTGACCTTTGATAAATCCTGGGTCCTAAGGCTTCGTTCAGCACACTGAAAAGTCAAAACACAACCGGGGTGGGCGGGGTGGGGGGACAGGGAGGAGTGGAGCAGAGAAAAGGAAGATCACCAAGGAAGCATTTACTAGATGCTCCCAGAACCTGAGGTGTCTGCCCTGGCCAGGGTATTGGTGGAACCTGTTGTGGAAGATTAGTTATAGATGTGTTACATTTGTTTATGCTGTGGAACATTTGTTTAATGATGCTAAGTTGTGCTGCGGTCTTTTATGTTGCATTTGTTTAATTGTGAAGCTGTGTTCCTTTGCCTGTCTAATAAAGAGCTGAGCAGCCAATAGTGAGGCAGGAGAAAGGATAGACCGGGCTGGCAGGCAGAGGAGGAGAGGAGGATGTCAGGGGCCAGCCACCCAGCTACACAGCCAGTCACAGAGTAAGAAGTGAAGAAAGGTATACAGAATAGAGAAAAATAAAAGTCCAGAGACAAAAGTTAGATGGGACAATTTAAGTCAAGAAAAGCTGGCTAGAAACAAGCTAAGCTAAGGCTGGGTAATCATAAGTAACAATATGTTTCTGTGTGATTTATTTGGTCCGCCAAAAGAGCAAAGAATAAAAAACAGCCAACTACAGGAGCCAGCCTCCGTGACGTGGCCAACAGCTGGAAGTAGCAGGGTGCAATCCTGCCTCAACCTCCAAGACTTCATAGCTGCTTGCATTCTGGCAGCTGCATCTAGCTTTGAGAGCTGCTAGAAATGGGCCTGGAGTCACACTGTTCCTGTGGTTCCCACTGGCGACCATTTTCTGTGGACTTGTTCTGCAAGGGACGGCTACCCAGAAGCCCAGAGAGCTTCCTGGGGGCTAGTAAACTGCTCAAGCTGTAAAGGCTCTTGACTAGGATCCTGATGCTTTCAAGAGCTCAAGTTTATTCTATTGAAGAATTCTGTGTGGCAATTGGTTTAAAGTTATCTAACCTATTTAAGGTTGTCAGTCCCAGGTAACCAACAAAGCACCTCCCATTTGAACATCTTATGATGTCTACCTACTCCATTCATGGAGGGAGGGCAAGAGAAGAACCCAGTGGGAAATAGGAGCATCTCCATGGATTGCGTCAGTATCTCCAGAGAATAGGAGACTAATTGGAACACAGAGAGACACCACATGTACCCAAGAAGGTCAATGTAAGGATGTGGTAAGAAGGCTGTGTCTGCTAGCCAAACCTGCTGGCATCTTATTTTCAGGCTTCTAACATTTTGAAGAATGAGAAAAATATATTTTTGTCATTCAAACCACATTTGGTGGCAGGACCTGTCAGAGTACTTCATGTCTGGTATTAAATACCTCATACACTGTAGTCACCAAAGATAACACTTCTCAACATCCACACCCCCATCCCTTGTTAGTAACAAAATCCAGGTTTTTTCATTGTTTGTCTTCATTTATTTTTTTTCTTTTGAGAAGGCATAACAAGAGCATGGTATTAGCCATATCCCACGATTAGTTGAAGACAGCTTTGAAGATGCTATTCTTCATTGTTTCAGCATCTCTCAAAAGTGGCCAGCTCAGGCTACAGATATCCAGGAGGAGGATGCGGATTCGTGGGTTAAGCTGAGAAGGTACTGCTTTCCTGGTAGAAGATGGATAGAGATGGTACACATACATCCCTAACTCTGTCTTCTAATCTATGTATTGCCTCTTTGCAAAAATCCAGCTTCATATTCTATCAGGCAAAGAATCTCAGGGGACTCCAGTGGTCCTTTCTTTCCAGCAGTTTCCATGTGTACTCTTGGAGTCAGCCTCAATGGCCTAGCTATTAACATATGCCTAAGACCATGCTCCAGAAGTAGAGACCAGAGGTAGGAAAAACCGACTGAGCAGACTAGAGCAATGTGCCCACTCTTATGATGTGAAGATAATGTCAGCCTTAACCCAGGGCTTCATGGACTGTAAGTATGTTGCATGGTGGAGGGTGTGTCGTTGCCTAAAGGGAAAGGTATTGAAGGAGCAGAAATAACTACAGCTTCACCTACACCTGCCTGGCTCACACAGCTCCTTCAGCTTAGCTGATTTCCCATGGTTCCCCTGATCATTCTACTGCCATCAATTCTAGATTGTTCTCTCCTTGACACCACCTGATTTTCTCTGCCACAGCACTTTTCTGTTGGGTGTCAGAGCCTCTTTGCCCCACTTTATTCCCAATTAGACTACACCAAAGCTACCAGGACAGACATCTCGATGATCTCATTCTTTGTTGCAACCCCACTCTCTAGCAGAGTGCATAATACACAAAACATTTGATAAATATTTGATGAAGGACTGAAAACATGCTATAAGTACACATCTCAGAAGAAAAAGGCAATTGAAAATGTTTTCAAGCACATAAACACGAACACTTGGGACAGTGTACACACTAGTCTCTTCCCTATGCCCAAATCTTTATTAACTTCAATATCCAAGGACTGATACATTGATCAGAATATAGAACAGTCATGGGACTACATTTGCTAATATATTTTCTTAAATATCAGTAATGATGATTACTGTACTTCTTCCCCCTTCTGCAGATAAGCATGGTTTTTCTCTTTGATACAGCTGTAAGCAGGTGTTTTTTTTCTTTCTACCTTCTGAAATCTGTATCTGAATCATCAGTTACCATTACAGATATTTTGACTTGAAGATTCTTGCCCAGAAAACTGATCTAGGATTGGGAAGAAGGCGTGGAGCCACACACCCACTACAGGGTAAATCTGGACCACTCACTCCAGTACTACTGACTACTGATTGGGAAAGTATGGTGGCATTTTATTTGTACTGAAATGTGATTTTAATTGTATGTTAATAAATAAAGTTGCCTGGGGGTCAGAGCTATTAGAGCCATAGCAAGAGCGTGGCGATTGTGGCGCCCCAGCACTTGGTAGACAGAGCTAGGTAGATCTCTGTGTGTTCAATGATACAGCCAGCATTGGAGACACACACCTTTAATCTCAATCCCAACCATAGAAGACCTGGAAGTCTTTACAGACAGGCAGTGACAAGACATGGGTTTACAACCAATGAGAAGGCAGAACAGAAAGACTATTTAAAGACATACACACAGGAAGTAGGCCCCTTTTCGGAGAGCTCTCTTGGCTGAAGCAGAAAGGGTAAGGCTCTTAGCTCTGACCTCTTGGCTTTCTTCTCTGAATCGGCTCTGTGTTTCTTATTTAATAAGATGGTTGGTTACATCTACAGGAAAGCATGGCTTTGAGTCCTTCCTGCTAGTCTTACCTCTCTGTTTTCTCTGGGGAATGCCTATGGGTACAGGTGATGGTAACAGAAGAAGATTTGGGCTCTTTATTGTAGGATATAGATGAATCATCATGAAGGTGGCCACCCCACAAACACAATCTCATCTCTCTGCTTCCCAAGTGGCACTGGCCCGCAGATCATAAGGCATTTTTTTTATTCCCTCCAAAGTCCCCAAGCCACATGAGTGAGATTCCTTTCTAAATGCAAAGCTCTACTGAGGATGAGCTGAGTAAAAGGAGGTTATCCAACCTCTCTGGCTACTGACTTGCTTCAGTGTTGTGTAGGTAGTACCAAGTGAAGTACTATGAGAACCAGGATTCCTGGTTCAGAGTACTGAGTGTAGTACTATAATAATCAAGGTTTTTCTCACTGAACTCTAGAGAGCACCACGGGGCTCACCTAGTCTGCTCAGAGGTGACAGGAATGAATGGGATGGTTTGTATTTTTAATCTTTGAATTTTTTATTAGTATCTTAGTTAGAGTTACTTTTGCTGTGATGAAACACCTTGACCAAAAAGCAAGTTGGGGAGGAGAGGGTTTATTTGGCTTACACTTCCACATTGTTGTTCATCACTGAAGGAAGCTAGGTCAGAAACACAAACAGGACAGGATCCTGGAGGCAGGGTGCTTACTCATGGAGAAGTGCTGCTTACTGGCTTTCCTCCCCTGGCTTGCTCAGCCTGCTTTCTTATAGACTCAGGACCACTAGTCCAGAGATGTCACCACTCACAATGGGCTCGGTTCTTCCCCTTCAATCTAAGAAAATGCCTTACAGGCTTGCATAGGGACTGATTTTATGGAGGCCATTTTTTAATTGAGGTTTCCTCTTCAGATGACTTTAGTTTGTGCCAAGTTGGCATAAAACTGTCCAGCACAGTAAGGTCTTAGCAAAACTCCATCCAACAACTTCTGGTCCATATTTGAGAAGCATTATGTGCTTTTAAGCATCTTAGTCTCTATGAATTAAATTAATTGAACTAACATTTACTCAGAACATCCAATGAACCAAGCCATAGAGGACTTGAGGGTGGATGCAAAGTGGTTTGTCCAAGAGCCCAACCCTGTCTCAGCTGGAGACAGACACACACTTAGGGCATGTGCTGCTTGGGAAAGCTGCAGCTCACTCAGCCAGTACGGCCTTGCCTCATGCAATCCTGCAAATCTTTTAAGGCCAATGCAAACCTTACCTTCTCTAGAAATCATTAAGTGCTCTGTTCCAAGCAAATCTTGTTTTATCTCTCTCACAGTCCGGGTTATATATTAACTAATATTTCCCTCCACATGCCTTTTGCCATCTTATTTCATATTCTTCTATTTATTACTGTGTGTGCATGGTGTGTGTCTGTTCACCATGTGTGCGTGGGCATGCATGTCAAATGTGTGGAAGGCAGAGGAGTGTGTCCTCTCCTTCCACCTTTACACAAGTTCTGGGAATTTAACTCAGGACACCAGGCTCCCGCAGCAAGGGCCTTTACCCACTGAGCCGTCTTTCCTGCCCCTGATCTTATATTCTTGAAGAGCAGAGGCTCTTCTTAGCCATCACTGAATTCTCCAGGTTGGCCACCATAGTGTTTTTCATGTAGCAAACACTGAGTATTTGTTGAATTGAAATAAAACTAGTAACACTAATCAGACTAGTTCTTGAGGAGTGTTCACAGCCTCTGTGATGTAGACAGAAAATGGGATGGATGCAATCCATTTCCAATGAATAGTCTTAATCTGGGGCAAGAAATCACTTGTTGGGACTTGAAGTGCATGGGGGTTTTAACTTAGATACCATTAGAATCAGCGCGTGTTGTTTTCACAGAACACCGGGAGACTTTCCGCGTCATTTGTTGTCACGAAGCTTGGATCGAGACAGACTCTGATTTATCCTGTGACGTTAATGAACATGGCTTTTCTGCCAGTGCTTAGCGAGGGCCTGTGTTTAGAAAGGAAGGAGGGGTTGCAACACATGAGAAACACATCTCAAGGTGATGAGTAACAGACTCGCTAATAGAGGTAGGAACGGAGGTAACAAAAAGCAAAGATAGGCCAAACTGGCAAGGCCAAACTGGACTGAGACAAGGACCCTAGCACAGACAGGAAACTGCAGCAAGCCACTGCGAGTTCATGAGAGTCTGGTCTTGCTCAAAGGTGCAGCTGAGCCAACTGTGGCCCTGGAGGGTCACCTCTGGGAGCCTGAATTTACTGTGAGGCAAAGATGTTTACTATGAGACTGAGAGTGATCCTGGAAGATCTTAAAAAAAAAAAAAAGCCATTAATATTTTCAAGTAAAAACAATTTCTGGAAACTGATAAGGTGTCAAATGCATGAGAAGGAAGATCTTGAGCAAAGAAGATAGGTGATTTGGGGCCACTGGATGTGTCAGGGAGAGGAGATGAGGGCAAAGAGTAAGATGGAGGGAGACGGGACAGGAAGAGAGACTGCATTTGTGGAGCTGTGAGGAGGTTACCTTGGGAAGTGTTTTCATTGACAGCAGCTCATTCTGTTCCGAGTTTCCTGTGGGCTCTGTTTCCATCACCATTGCTGACTATAATAATGAGGCCTAATTTCACATGCTCACCCGTGCCTCAGGCCCCGCAGACAAACAGAAATGACGAAGATGTTGCTTCTCGGAAAAACCCTTTGTGATTTTAATTTTTCACACACTCATGAAATATAACTGAAAGGGTTGGTGATGAAGATAATTTGGTATTGTTATTCACTGTGGTGCTGAGTTTGACAAGGCGTTCCTTACAATTCAGAGACATCTTAGGTGTGAAGGATTTCTTCAGTACTCTGCCATAGTTTCCATTCAGTGGCTGGAGAAGAGTTCACATGGGCTCGAGCCAAAGGCTCTTGATCTTTTGTACAGAAAAAATGGATTTATGGTGGGAAATGATACCTGAGGAACTGGTACCTTCTAACAACAGACAGTAGGGACTGACAGCTCCTCACAGTATAATGTAAATTTCACCTTTTTTGGTGGCAGACAGAGCTAACTTGCTAAGAATACATAAAGTTGGGTTCATTTAAGGTAACACTTTTGGGTGTGTTTCATTTCAGCCTGTTTCTTAGTTTTCAGAAAGCAAAAAGCTATCAAGATACACAAATAACGAGGTTATTTAAGTCAGCAGTAAGAAACCCCAGATGCGTTTCATTTGGGAATTAGGATTTTTTTTTTTAAAGCATGCAGTTAGAATCTGTGCTAGTCTATTGTGCTGGGAAACTAAGATTCTAGTTACTAAATCCAGAGCAGAAACTAACTGTAGTGGTATTTGCTCTGCCCATGACCTTGAACTATATGGCCCGAAGGAGGTGTTGCTTCTTGCCATTGTATATGACCTCTTAAAAGGAAAGGGAGAAGGGGGAGAAGGGTCACCCCCCCTTCTCCCTGCTGCCTGCTTGCTGGTCTGATGGAACTGCCAGGTGGATTCGCTCCTGGTTAGGTTAGAGGACGACTTGAGCTGTCTACTCCATTCTGTATTCGTGAGTGTGTTTCCTCAATTTACCCTAATAAATTTCCCTAATCATCTTTAAACAGACTCCCGTGGATTTATCACATTAACTAGCTTCAAAAGATTGCTGTTCCACAATTTACTACCCACCAAAAACAAGGTTGGAGACAGACTCACATTACCTGGAACACACGTTTAAATGATAATATTCAGTCAACTATGATCCTGGGAAGTGTGAACAGATATGGTTTTGCCACTGATAATTCCCTATCTAGAAACCACAAGTTTACTGCAGCAAATGGACTCCACCTGGGCCCCTACCTACCTCCTCTTGGGTAGCCAATGGGTTATAGAACTCTGCGACTCAGACAGGAAACAAGTCAGGCACACTTGGACTTGGGCATGTTAATATTCTGGAGTTCATTACTGCTCATCTTCATCTTTCTCTATTCCAAAGTCAGTATGCTTTCTTTTTCTCTTCCACAGAGATCCAAGCTTGATTTGGATTAAAACTGTTCTGTGAGCCACGAGAATTAGTATTTCCAGAACCTTCTCCTGAAGCCTGTCCAGAATATAACACTTTGCACTGATTAACAGTCTCAAGTCTTGTTCCTTTTAGGCCTGAGCAAAGCTATTCCTTTTATAAAAATGGCAAACGTTAGAATTCATTTTCTTACAATTCTTCTGATAGCACCCTTTTCCTCGATACTGAATATTCACAGTTTCTCTGCCAGGACCAATTATTTTACTTGATCTTATCATCTGAAATTTCAATTACTACAGCACAAAGGACTCAGGTGAACTAACTTCTACACCTCAGTTTGTTCTCACTTCATACAGCATAGGCCTGTCAAAAAGCACATGCTTCATTCAAGACACTCCAGTAACTTTTTCTCATGCCAGCATAAATTAAAGACTTGTTCAGTCAAGGCCATGTTCTTCCTCTATGCCTTCAGTGGCCCACAGTTGGGTCTAAAGGAGATTTGCCTCACAGGTGTGAGGGGTGGGGACTAAGTGGACTGTCATGAATGTCTGATGCTCTCGTGATGTGTACTCTACCTTCTGGTTTTCCCAAGTGACTGCTCTGCCACAGAAATAATGTGGACTCCTTCCTGGACCCTGTGCCGGAAGTGAGACACAGCACTTTGGGTCCACAGGTCCTGGCTGGTGACTGAAGTACGGAATTGCTGTCCCCACGGCTTTCATTCTTCTGAAGAACTTTCCAGCAAGGGTAAATTCAGTACATTTTTATATTCTTTTTTTTTTTTTTTTTTGGTTTTTCGAGACAGGGTTTCTCTGTGTAGCTTTGCGCCTTTCCTGGAACTCACTTGGTAGTCCAGGCTGGCCTCGAACTCACAGAGATCCGCCTGGCTCTGCCTCCCGAGTGCTGGGATTAAAGGCGTGCGCCACCACCGCCCGGCACATTTTTATATTCTAAAGGCACAACATTGGGGGTCTATTTTTCCCTCTTCATGAAGGAAAATTCAGGAGGGAGCTGCTTCATGGTGCTTTTATCTACATGCTTCACTCTGTCACCTATCAGCCCTCCCCTGGCCAAGGATACAAACGCTATTATTAGGAAAGAAGCTGTCCTTCAAAATCCTGAACTAAACTGTCATGGTGTCAGTGCCTTCCTAAAATACCTACGTTTATACCCAAAGACAAATGCTACTCTCAGCCTTTATCAGAAAGGCCTTCCTTTACAGTGAGCATCAGTGAATACGGAAGCCCATGGCTGAGTAGGAAACTCAAGGTGCTAGGAATAAGTGATCTGATATTGAGTGCTTAGCCCTGAATAAGACACTTATACCATCTCCTTTAAAGAACATTGATGAGGAGGGCTTAGAAAGAAGGTAAGAGCCACAGGATAGGCAGAAGGGATACAACTTCTCTGCTCTGAGCACGGCACACAGTCAATGCAATCATGATCTCATAGCAGCTGAAGTTACTGGCACTGGACCCTCACAAGACACTCAGTCATGGATGCGTGAGGAGCTCACTTCGCTATGCCCTCCCCTTCGCTATGAACCAGTGCCTCCTGATAGATTTTCAGAGATAGGGAGTCATTGCCCTCCATTGCCTAGTTTCTGGTGAGCCCACCAGCTTCTAATGGGCAGAGCATGGACACACGAACCATTCTGGTTAAACTCGGCGAGTCATAAAACAAAAAGACATGAATATGGGAGAGGGATTTGGAAGGATGGGGGGCAAGGGGTTGACAGAGATGGGAAATAAGAGAGGTTGCTGTGTGTGTGATATTAAAAAAAAAACATACAGAGTACAAAATCATCAAAGGGCAAGTTAAATAAATAAACGAAACCTTCACCTGGAAGCTAGTTCTATCATCCCCCAACTGTCAAATCAGAGTTGGTATAGTATGTGTGTGGAATGCCTCCCCAAAGCCCACTGCTTGGAGTCTTAGCACCCAGCCCAGAGCACTACTGGAAAGTCTGGGAACTGTTTGGGCAGAGGATCCTTGAAAGGAAGGTTAAGTCACCGGAAGCAAGACCTTGCAGGAGGAGACGATGAGATCCAAGCCCCTTTGTGCTACATTTACTCCCTGGCTACCATGAAGTGAGCAGACTTTTGGTCATGTGATTCTAGCTAGCTGGGTGTACCAAGTAATTATGGGCACAAAGCAATGGAGCCAGTGGCCATCGACAGAAACCCTCAAAGCCTGAGCCAGAACAAACCTTCCCCCTAGAAGTTAGTCATCACAGGTGTTTGGTCACAGTGATGGGACATTGACAAAACAGTTCTCAATTTTCTCTACAAATTTTATTTTTTAAGGTGGGAGCAAGGTTTTAAAAAAACAGTTCAGTTTGACTGTAATGGTCCCAACGTAACTGTTTTCAGATTCCACATATCACACATACATCCTTGACTACTTACAAGAATCTTCTCTCCCAGAATTTTGGTGCCTTTATCCATCGATCTTGTCAAATTCTCTTCCATCCATCACAGAGGTGGACATGCTTAGGGCCTCAAATGATGGAGGTCACAGAGGAGAAATAGTCCCGATTAGTAATATCAGCTGTATTATCTGACCCCAAGTGAGGCTTGTGACGAAACCAGACAAGATTATCAATGAAGGCACCAAGGGTATCCAAGGGAGCCCTGGGGATCTATCTGAATGCTTAAGAAAGAAAATGCTCCTTTTGATGGGTGATAAGTTTTAGCTATACTTTGGTCTGCTTAGGCTAATGTTAGTATTAATTTGGGGTATTTAATCATGTTACCCACTTAGCAATTTCAATACAGAGGAAGCTGGTGATCAAGGCCCTAGGATGTTATTCTTACAGAATACCAGAGCAGACTTTACCTACAGACGGCAGAAAGGCTGTGTGCATGAGGAAACACCATAAATCCACTCAGTGCTAATAGCACACAATGAAAACTCCTTTCCGAAGAGAGATTTTGCACACAAAGAGCCCCAAGGGAAGAGACGGCAATGGAAACATCCATCAAGTAAGGAAAGGGTGTTTAGAAAATTGCTATTCTGAGTCCATCCATCATGCTATCAGAAACTGCTGAGTTAATCCATTTACCACCACAGAGAGCAAGCCCGGAGACAAACGCAAAAGGATGCCTTGGGGAGGGTTTCCAGCCAGGCTTCTGCAGAGGCTAATGTGGACACTAGAGATATGTCCATAACACTGAGGGGTACTGAGTGCCGCTCACACACCAGCATGCGGCTGCCGGTGGTTACTCAGATATGAGCCATCACTTGATGCTCCAGTCTAAAAAGCGTTTTCTTTCCTCGTGACTTCGAGTTTTGAGCTATGAATATGTGCCACAGCCCCACCTCTTCAGTGGCTTATTAGCTTGTTATCCACATGTGGCTAAAAACAAAATGAGATCTTATGTCTCTGAATGTCACTGTAGTTTTTAAGCTCCCCATAAGAGGAAGGTGCTAATTAGAAATGCTACAAAGCTTGTAGGGGAAAAAAAGTCACAATATTATTTTCTTAGCATTTATAATTTCCCCAAGGAGGCAAAACACAAGCTAAAATAAAAATAAACCCTTTATTTTTACAGCCCTTCTCTACTTTTATTGTTTTTCCCATTTCACTCGATTCACATATGTGCATGTTCTGAAAGCGAGCCATCCCCACACCTTATTGAACGGGTCTTCTTTCACCGTGAATGGACTGAATCTTCTTTCAGGTTGAGTGGATCTTTGTCCGGGAGTGGGGTGGGGGAGGGGGCAGAGATGTATGAAATACAAGATGGGAACGGTTTTAGGCACCTTGTGCTCCAGTCCTTTCCAAGGCGTGCTAGTCATGTATGACACTGAGCGAAAGAAAGAAGCTTTGCAGTGAAAAGTCATGTCAAGCGCACAGTGGCTTCGGAGAGCAAACTGCCTGGCTCATGGCACAGCACTGAGAAGGGTCACGGGGCAGGGCTGGAGTGAAGGCTTGGGGATGAAGAGCGTTTGCCATTTCTGCAGAGCATCCTGGTACCCACATGGCATCTCACAACTGTCTGCAACTCCGGGTTCAGGTGATTTTCTGGCTTCCTCAGGCACTGCACACACAGGATGTGTGTACATGCAGGCAAGCAAACGTGCGTACACATAAAATAAAAACAAATAAACCTTTTTAAAAGATCATTTTCTATCGAGGATAGATTTTGTTTCCAGTCTCTTCCAGGAACCTGCAAACTCATAAAATTCCCCTGAAACAATGATCAGAACATGTGATGCTAATATTACTGTTTTCAATTTTTTTGAGTGAGAACCTGTTTTGATATTATGCAGATATGATGTTTAAATTTTATTACTTGGTAGCTGGAATTATTTTCAGGATCATATGCCTTTAGTAATAAATGCATGTATAATAATGCTCCTTATGTGATGACATTCTCATCTCCATGGGTTTGGGTTAAAACTGTCTGCGGGTGTGGTTGGTTGGCAGATTCTTATTGCACCCTGTTATGTGAAACTTTCCCCAGGAGATGCAACATGAACATCTATTCAGTCCAGGTAGGGAGTCAGTGGAAGACCCAGGAAACTGTTCTACCAAAGCACACTGTGGTAAACTAACAACTTATTTGTATTATTCAAAGGAGTGTGGGTGAGAAATTACTTATAAAGGCATGGATGACTGAGAGAGGGCTACATCCCTGAAAAGCCCACCCCAGCCTGGGCAACAGCTCATGAAATCTGCAACCCTAGAACTGTCTTGTAGGCAGCTGAGCTGGTGACAAAATATTATGACATTAGATAGCGGTGACAGTTGTACAACTTTGTACATGTTCTAGAAACCACTGAATTATACACTTAAAATGTTAAAAAATTAATATATGTTGTAGCTGATTTAACTCAAATGGAGAAAGAATCCGTGTTCAAGTGGAGATGGA
The DNA here is from genome assembly GCF_007827085.1 of Peromyscus californicus insignis. Classification (NCBI taxonomy): domain Eukaryota; kingdom Metazoa; phylum Chordata; class Mammalia; order Rodentia; family Cricetidae; genus Peromyscus; species Peromyscus californicus. The sequence goes on along the minus strand of NW_026294458.1, from coordinate 18,594,043 downwards.
AAAGTGCTTCAAAACGCTACTCAGAGAAAAGTGATGGAGAAATCAGCTCTGTGAATGAAATGGAGAAAAGCCTGACACATGTCCAAACTGGAGTCGTGATAGAACAGGACAGATGACAGAGGAAGACCAAGACTATAAGCCATGCCTGTCCAAAATGTCTTCAAATATGCATTTTTTCCCATTTCAGTAAACTGAACAGATCTGAATAGTCCAATCAATAAAACAGCAAACTACGAGAAAAGAAAGTATCATGGAGCACAAAGATAGAAAGATGTGTCCTATCTGGAGGGAAAAAAAGATTTTTCTAAGAAGGATGAACATTGAAATGATGGTTGGTTTCCTTAAGCCAGTAAAATGAAAGACAGAAAAGAAGACCTCCAGCTCATTGAGAAAACAGGTGTCAAACCAGAAATGTATGTTTGCTTAGAAGCATGTTCTAATGTGGTGATGAAAATAACAGAATGTGCCAATAAGCAGCCTGGCACCGTACACAGCTCATGCTGTAAGAGGAAATAGTGACGAGATGAGTCAATCTAAACAGAACTCCATAGTAAAAACTAACAAGGAGTGAGCATGTCTAGCCTGTGGCCGATTTTAAGGCACAACCAAAGTTTGGTACACCATGGAATGGCAGTCGGGAGGAGGCTGATCAGAGAAGTCCATGGAGGGCCAGAATTGGTGGTGAAAATGAGGGAGAGGGTGATTAACTGTAAGTTGCACTAAAAGATCTTAGCGGGAGCACTAACAGAATAAAAATAGAAGACAATAGAGAATGTAAGTTAAAAAAAAATGAGTGAAAACCCCAAAGCTCTGTATCAGCTAGTTAACCATCCTAGGACCTAGTGCCGTAAAACAGCAGTCATTTACTATTGCTCATGAGCTCATGTGTTAGCCACGTAGTTCTAATTTGGCCTAGAGTCAGCTGCTCTTGGATGGAAGGGCTTCTGCCAGGCCTGGTGAGTACACAATGGCCTTGTCTAGGAAGGCTGATCTCTCTGCCCCCATGAAGTCACTCACCCTCAAAGGCAGCAGCTTGTTCTGTTTTACCTGGACAGTTGAACATGTTCAAAGAGATTGAGTGCAAGGCCTCTTGAAGCCAGCCTAGAGGTCAGCTAACTTTTTCATGAAGGTCTAGATAAGTAAGTATTTTTGGTTTGCAAGCTGCAGAGTTGTAGCTTCTCAGCTCTGCTGTTTTGGCAGGAAATCATCTCTAATCAAAATGTAAATGAACGAGTATGGCTGTGTTCCAATAAATCTTTATTTATAAAAATAGACAGCTGCCGGGCGGTGGTGGCGCACGCCTTTAATCCCAGCACTCGGGAGGCAGAGCCAGGCGGATCTCTGTGAGTTCGAGGCCAGCCTGGACTACCAAGTGAGTTCCAGGAAAAGCGCAAAGCTACACAGAGAAACCCTGTCTCGAAAAACCAAAAAAAAAAAAAAAAAAAAAAAAAAAAAAAAAAAAAAAAATAGACAGCTGTCCAGATTTGGCCCATAGACTGTAGTTTGTTTGCTCCTGGCCTAGACTTAGAGTTGGCATAGCTTTGATTCCACCTCTTGCTTGTTGGAAAGGCAATCTTGTTACCAAGTGGATGTCTTCATAGGGAGAGAAAGAAATACATCCCACTTTTGACAATGTGTCATAATTTTAATAAGTCAAAAGAGCTCAAGAAAAGAAGGGAAAGTCCACGGGGGGAACAGAAATAAATGTAGAGCACTACAAATAAAGTCAAGCACATTGTAATTCTCAAATTCACAGCAAGGTTCAAGGGAATCATCTTTCTACTCTAAAATATAAGCCAAAATCATCAGAGTGGCAAAGAGGACTTTTAAAATTCATCATCACTGTGAGAAACTTTTGCTCATTCCTCTTAGGAATTGATTAAACAATTGGTATTACTGAGTAGTGCTGAGGTCCTTGCTCAGCTCTGCAGTTCTGATATTGCATGCATATCCCCAAGATAACTTTCTGTGTGCTTTGAGTCACATATAAAATGACTCACGAAAGTGTTGACTATTAAGTAAAAACCTAGAAACAATCACTTTAATTGCTTCATATGAGTCAAGAAGTGAAGTAACCAGGCAGAGGCCATTAGTAGAATCCCACATGAAGAGAAAGGGAATAAACTCCAGGTACAGAGTGGCCCTCAGGAATGGAGGGGTGTGGACAAAGCATGCTGGGAAAGAGCAATTTTACCTACCAGATGTTTAAAACACATGCAAGTAGACAGTATGTTTTGGGGAATGAGTGCATCTGTGGTAAGCCCACACAGCTGATACTCACTTTTCAGTGAGTTAGGGTGGTACAGAAAATGCATCAGAGACCAAAGATGTCTCTCTTGAGAAGAGTGGCCTTCTCTATCATCTCTTCCCACCATATACCAAGCCTGCCATCTCTGAGTTTCCTGGCTTCTTATTCACTTCATTTACATATTACACACCCTGAAGAAGCCGAACTCCTCTTAAGTGAGACAGGGGACAGCACATAGCCTGTGCCAGAAGAGACTGTGAGTTCTCACATCTGAAAACTCCCCTTTTAGCCTGCAATTGTATCACACAGAGAGTAGAAACTGCTCGTTCTCCTAAACAGAAAATCTTTAAGTGGCATTTTCAAGTTCTCACTAGAGTTGATCTGTATACTCAGTAGAATATAATTAGCCCTTTATATTTTATTGATCCTGGCCTTTAGAGCAGCTTTAAATAAATTGCACTCAGTAATTTGGCATTGAAATTTTGAATTGTTGTGAAAGCTCAAAGCCTGCAAACTATGTGTGATTATTTAAGCCACCAAATAGGATATGTTATGGCAAAATAAAATTCAATATGAGTGTTCTCCCTCAGCCAACACTGTAACCAGGAAACCCGCCTGTGGTATCTCTAAATTCCTGTGAAGGATTTCGTGATGACCACACAGCATTGTGGGAACTCCGTGCAAAAGGGTGCCACTAAGTCTCAACAGACACACCGTGGGCACTCTGCACCATAAGTTAACCGGTTTCCAGCTCTGTGATCTCAACTGGTACAAAACAAAAGGAAAAGGAGGACATTTTCCAATCTCAGACAAAGCTTTTCCTGTAGATGTGACCGTCAGGATATTTAGACCACTATGGTTTCAATATGAAATAATCACCCCACCCCTGCCAGACTCACACATTGAACAGGTGGTCAAGTGCTCGTGCTCTCTCTCTCTCTCTCTCTCTCTCTCTCTCTCTCTCTCTCTCTCTCTCTCTCTCTTTTTCTCTCTCCTTTCCCTCCCTCCCTCCCTCCCTCCCTCCCTCCCTCCCTCCCTCCCTCTTTCTGTCTCCTTCCCTCCCTCCCCTGCTTCCCATTTCTCAGTGAGATAAACATCTTCTGCTTCCACATAACCTTATTACTATGCTACTCTTCTACCCAAACACACGGGGCCAGACTACCATGGACCAAATCAGTAGTCAATATTTTCTCCTCTTAAATTGTTTGTGCTGGTTATTTTATCACACAATATCTAGCGAACACTTGGACCCTTTGAAGATCAGAGGAGCCGGGCCACAGCGCTTAAAGACACTCATGTTTCAGATGGAAGGGGCCAGAAGATGAGCTCAGTCCCACTCCTGTTCAGTCTGAAGTCTACTGGGTGCTCATGTAGGCTTGAACTTTGGACCTTTGAACCTGATCCTAGCTGATGTTTGCCTGTGGGACTTGATGGCAGAGTTGTTCCCAGGGCTTGAGGCTCAGTACTGCCTATCCAGGCCTTTCGCCTGTCCTTGGGTCTTCTTACCACTGATACCTGACCCCACCAGCCAGCCTGAGCCAGGAGAATCAACCAGCTAGAGGTACTGTGATCACCTGCACAACACTGACCCTAAACCTTCATTTATCCCCTCAACCAATTACATATTAAATTGCTGCTGATGGTTAAGATAGTGAATGTGGGGACAGCATGGCAGGTCCCCAGTCCCAGTTCTATCTCTTATCGGTTCTGTGTTCCAGGCCAGACTGTAATGTCTCTCTTCCTTGGTACCCTTGTTGTGATTGCATTAGTTAAAATGTCTGTCTCCCTTTAGGCACACAGGAAATAGTTCAGGTTAGCAACTCTTTCCATTTTTTCTAAGGGGCATTCTGAGTAGGAGAGGAGTTGTAAATATAGACACTAAGTACCGACGTGGAGATCACCTTGATGCTAGCAAGTTCTGAAACTTGTCTCAGGAGTTTCATATTCTAGAAAAACGATGGAGGAACCAAGGCTTCTGTGTGCTTGTGTGATATAGCCACGTTTACTTTAGGTATACCCAATTAATGGAGCGATTTACTGTGTAATTGGTTGAAAGTAACAATGATCCTTTCTCAAATATTAATTAATGTATTTAATTGATCAAGAAATGACATAGGTCTTAGAGAGTAATCATTTCACACAATCAACATAGCCCAGTGTGAAGAGTGACATTTCTCTACATTTTCCCCCACCTCTCTGATGTCTGGCTCAACAGAAGCCAGCTGGATTCTCCTACTGGTTTTGCATTCAGTCTGTTGTGAAAGCGTCTCACAGCTTTTGGGAGGCACAGTACTGTCAGGAGAGAGACTTCATGTGAAAAGTGAGAAGAACGGCTTCGCACTGATGTGAGAAGAGTTCTGACCTTGCCCATAGCTCTAAAGGGGCCTCTGGGAACTCGGGTCTGCAGAGGATACTTTGAAAACCACTGTGCTGGGGCGTTTAGGAGTCGAGCAAAGCTGGGCTGGAGAGTTGGCTCGGTGGTTTAGAGCAAAGCAGTCTGGCAGGGAATTCCAGTTCAGTTCCCAGCGTTCATGTCCGACAACTCGCAACCTGGATGCGGAAAGGCACTTGCATTCACAGGTGCAACATACCCACATACAGACACATACATTCACACAGACACGAACACGCACACAGACACGTACACGCACACATTGTTTAAAATGAAGTCTACCAAATAAAAACGTTGAGCAAAGCAGGCTTGTGTTGTGCCGACTGGTTTCAGTCTAATTCTCTCCCTTTCATACTCGGGGCTGTCACGTTTAGGGGCCTCCTGCCCCACCCCGTCCTCAAGTATTAGACTATATACACCTTTCTCAGCAAGGTGGCCCAGGCTGTCTACTGGAGGTTGTTAGTGGTGGGCAACACTATAGCCGGCCCTAAAGGACACCTTTATTTGCACCCAGCTTGCTAGATGCCCAGTCCCCCAATAGGTAAACTGCCGGAAGTGGAGCCCTGCCCATTTTCTGCGCTTTTATATTTCCAATGCCCACTGTGGTGGTATTTTACTTGTACTGAAATGTGATTTTAATTGTATGTTAATAAATAAAGTTGCCTGGGGGTCAGAGCTATTAGAGCCATAGCAAGTGCGTGGCAGCGGTGGCGCACGCCTTTAAGGACCTCATTCTTTCTTGTCTCATACTCGGCCATCAGCAAACCCTGTTGTCTTCACAATCAAACTGTATGCAGAGTCAGATCACATTTCCCCTCCTCCTTTCCGCTACTCTGGTTCAAACACCGTAACCTTCCAAAGACCATATCTAGGACACAGCCTTTTGATCAGCTACACCTTCTCACGTCCATCGGTCTGCAATTATACTCAGGAGCACAGATAACGCAAGCGAAACCACTCCGGCCTTCGCGCCAGCCACCGCGACCATTTTGTGTGTTCCTCAAACACAGAGAACACATTCAGGGTCTTTGTACTCATTGTCCCCTCTAGCTGGAGAGGAGTTCCTTTAGGTATCTCAGTTCTTTACTCCTCTGGGGACACAGTTCAAATGCCATCTTACTGGGAAGGGTTACCTTGATGAGTTTTTACAAAACTACAACCTGTTTTCCGTCAACATTTCCCTCTATACATCCTAAGCGGTTTATTTGATTTTGAGCGATTGTCAATACCCAACACATTTTGTTTAGTTCCGTGTACATCTTTCCTCTGTGCAATGTAAAATCTCCAGGCTACAGAAATTTCACCTTCAGCTCTATATTGGGTCCCCTCTGCCAAGGACTGTGCCCGACACACTGAGCGGGCACGATGTGACACATGACTGTGTTCTGGGTGACGGTATAGGTAAGTGGAACTCTGTGAAATGTGTAGCTAGAGTTTTCCTGCTTGGCCCACAGTCAGGACAAATCTCTCTCACCTGCCAGTCCCACAGCCGCTCAGACCCGACCAAGTAAACACAGAGACTTATATTGGTTACAAACTGTATGGCCATGGCAGGCTTCTTGCTAACTGTTCTTATAGCTTAAATTAATCCATTTCTATTAATCTATACCTTGCCACATGGCTTGTGGCTTACCGGCGTCTTTACATGCTGCTTGTCATGGTGGCAGCTGGCAGTGTCTCCCTTACCCAGCTTCCTGTTCTCTCAATTTTCCTCTCTGTTAGTCCCGCCTATACTTCCTGCCTGGCCACTGGCCAATCAGTGTTTTATTTATTGACCAATCAGAGCAACAGATTTGACACACAGACCACCCCACAGCAGAAATGTGCCTTTTTCTTTCAGGGAGTGGAAAGACTAGGGGGTGAGCATGTCACAGAATGGGAAAAACAGAGGTCACTTGCCTGACTTTCGGCTCCGAGCCTGAGGTTCCTGCACTCGCGTTGCCTTATGGTGACATTCGTCAGCCACAGTGGGACAAGTCTGTTTGCTTGTCTCTTGGACAGAGCTTGATGTGTGCTCGCCTTCACATCTCCAGCAACCAATCCAATGCTTTACCACGGGAGATGCTCAAAGTCTGCCAAATAAATTTGAGAATAAGCTAATGAGCTGCCAGTATCAAAACTGAAGTTTTAAAAAGTAGTTTACCGTTTTGTGTATCTGTAAGCTGTTGTATCAAAAGGAAAGTATACGCTTTTCTTACTCAAACCCAAAGTCGAGGCTAAATGCAAAATACAAGTGAAAATGACAGCAGTATTTCAATTAAAAATGCTAGGGTAGAAAAGCACATTTATTAATTTTAAATTATTTAGGATCCCGTTACACGAGTGACCGGAGCCAGCCTTGTTAAGCTGTGGGGAGCCTGGTATAATGAACTTTCAGTTGCTACTTGTTATAAATAAACTCTTAAAATAGGAACACACAACAAAATGACTTACTCTTAGCAAAACGTATCCTGTCTTTAATCAGTTGAGAGGGTTATGGGATTTCCCATTCCTGCCTGAGCCAAGTGACTCTGAGCACACTTGGCTGAGAACAAGCAAATGGGTCCAAGATAATCTGTACTATTTTCCTGGGAGAGATGGTGAAATTTCCTTAATCAACACTTCCTGGTATATCACTGTGTAAGTCCATTTCAGGAAGCTATTTATCAGATTTCTTGATTCCCATGAAAGTGACATTATTTTGCTTACAGAAAACCTACTACAGAGAGAGTGCCCATACCCTGGTTGTGTCATTTACTAGACACATGGTCTGGGTCAAATTACATACTCTCTCTGAGCTGTAATTTCTGTGTTCAAAAACTGGGTCATTAGAGATCTGCAGAGCCCACACAGACGCTTTGTCTCCAGCAGTCACGGTTGATGCTGAAACGCTGTGGTGGCTTGAAAGAAAATGGCCCCCAAAGAGAGTAGCACAACTAGGAAGTGTGGCCTTGTTGAAGGAAGTGTGTCACTGTGGGGGTGAGCTTTGAGGTCTCTTTTGTTCAAGCTTCCCTCAATATGACTGTCAGTTGACTTCCTGTTGCCTCTGAGTCAAGATGTAAGGACTATCAGCTCCAGCACCAGGTCTGCCTACAAGCCACTGTGCTCCCTGTCATGACGGTAATGGACTAAACCTCTGAAACTGTAAGCGAGCCACCTCAGTTAAATGTTTTCTTTATAAGAGTTGGTTATGGTGTCTCTTCACAGCAATGAAAACCCTAACTAAGACAGATGTCTACAACTGTGTTTTAAGTTCAAGCCAGCAGACTGTTGTGAGGAAAACTGTGTTGTGCTTGTGAGAGAGACCACAGCCTGCCTTTGTCTTTCCTCAGCACCTGGAAAACTAGTACCTGATACGCAAAGGCAATTGTTCAGAGAATTGTAACACGAGAGCTCTTCTTTACTCTTCATTTCCATAGTCCTTAGCTGGATGAATATTTATGAAAAACAAAATGATTTTAAATAGAAAAATGTTAATATTCAATAAAAAATGTTAAGCTAACACAAACTGTGGGCAGGAAATTTTTGAAGCACATAATCTAAGACAAATAAATAGCTACAAAAATTAATAATCAACTTAACAGTCTTCCCCTGAAAGGGCCCACCATGTGAGTCTTAATCCATTGCCTTCATAAAAGGAGCTTTTCACAGAGGAGAGCACAGGACAGCTCAAATCTGAAGACCTCAGGATATGTTTTCATCTGAGAAAGCAGTGGGGAGTGAAGCCCAGGGCCACTCATTTCAGAAGTCAATAATATGAATCAATGAGGAAATGTTCACACCAACAATGCAGGAAAAGACGACATAATGATGTATTGTTTCCTCCGGGAGATGAGACGCTCCTGTTACATTGTGGGGTATGGGGTCCTTCACTGTTCATTCCAGCCAGATGATGTTACAGCTCTGCAGGTGAATGGGCATGGCAGGGAGCATTCTGACCAGAGTCAATAGCAGATGGTGGTTCTGAGGCCTTCCCTGCTGTGTGCTAGCCTCTTGATATGACATATAACAGATCTGTTATCAGTCTGTCCGTGTCTGGGAAGTCTAGTTTCTCTAACAATAGCACTGCCAACTTGCAGTCAAGTGATCTCTGTGAATGATAGCTAAAACCCATCAAACTTGTTGGAAAAAGTCATTCTTTGTACTTGGTCCTTGGAGTGGAGCATATCAGCTTCATAAAAATGGCAACACATTTGATATCTCTATGTGCTAGGTGGTCTTAGGTCAACATGACACAAGCTATAGTCATCTGAGAGGAAGAGACCTCAATTGAAAAAATACCTCCATAAGACAGGGCTGCAGGCAAGCCTATAGGTCATTCTTTGAATTAGTGATTGATGTGGAAGGGCCCCGCCTATTGTCAGTCCTGGGTCCTATAAGAAAGCAGGTTGAGCAAGCCATGAGGAGAAAGCTAGTTAGCAGCACTCCTCCATGACTTCTGCATCAACTCTTGCTTCCATGATCCTGACCAATCTGAGTTCCTGTCTTGGCTTCCCTCAATGGACTGTGACTCTCGATATGTGAGCCAAATAAACCCTTCCCTTCCTGAGTTGTTTTTGGTGCTTTCATGAAATACTACAACCAAAAGCAAAGGCACTTGATTTCTGTATAACCAGCCTCCACTTGTCATTCATGGTCATGTGCTAGGGAAGCCTGTGCAGACATTCTTGCTGAAAGTGAATTTTCTGCTCTCTTAGAACTGATTTTCTCTTTTGACCTTAGGAGTGTCTCCCACTACTCACTGGAGCCTGTGCTCTCAATCTCTAAGTATCACCTTCTAATTTGAATAAACTCATCTTGCCTTACCTTTAGAAACTAATCCGCACAGAGCCCCATGCCTCAGTAGACAGAGTTTGGTCTGGAAGCTGGGAGGGAATTCTTCCTGCTCGTTTACTAATGACCTTGGGGAAAACATGTCACTGTTGACTTGTATTTCTTCCCAAATAGCTAAACTGGAGGAGTTCTACCATTTACAGGTCATTTCATCTACTTCCTGAGACAAATGGATAAAATGGAATTTGTGAAGGTTGCCACTATACTTCCATGCTCAGGGGAGAGCTGAAAACTGTGCCTTTCAACCTAACCTGTGCCACATGAGTCACAGAGGATTTTGTTAGTAAGAAGGGCTAGAAAGAGGTTCAGGGACCTGTGCCATGTGATGGAAATGCCATCATCATCTAACTCCAGATGCTTAGCACATGCATTAAAAAAATCTCTGTAGTTGCTCATCTAAGATTTCATATTTTACAGAAAGCATCACTAGACCCCAGAGGTGAGGGGGGGAAAACTCCACAATATCTAAATAAAATTATCTGGTTCTCTATCCACAATTATACTACTGACGTTTCTTTCACATGTGTAATTCTTTTATTACCACATAATACATAGCAAAAAATCCCAACAAACCAGAACTGGAAAATCTGGAAAATCTTGTCCTCAAAATGCCAACCCCCAAAGACAAAACATGGTTACACTTTTATGACATGCATAAAATCCCTATGTGGGAACAGTAGCACCTGTGAGAGCATAGAATTGTGGAGTGTTGCCACCCACCAGATGACCTTTCAGAAACAGCATGGACCTGTGCAGAAGGTGCCAAGGGACTGCCTCCTGCTTCTTAAGCCACCAGATCTCCTAGGTACTGGGTAAGTTCCAGTTTTTTCCATCTTTTCCTTTTCTCTTAGACAACAGACATTGAAGCTTGTCAACTTGTCCATAATCCCCTCCACCTGTTTACACTTCCTCTTGTACCCACTCCCAGATCCAACTATAGAAAAGTCTTAACATTTCACTAACTTTTCCACCTTCAAAGATCTTGAAGAAGATCTCCATCACTGCTCTATTTAATATTTTGGTTGCTACTTTTGACAAAGGGGTGAACTAAAGGGGAAATATGAGTAACCATCACAGGGAACCCACAAAGTCTCAGGTTACTGGAGACACAAAGTCCCTGGGACTTCCCCTGGACAGATATGGAGCAGGCATTCGAGTTCCTTCTTGCTCCTTTCCACATTAGCAGAGTGTCAGTATTTTATTTTGTTTCCTGACAATGCTGATGCAGAGGATAGGAGAATAAGAACAGAAATAAACTTGTTTGTTGAGGCTCAAAATGTTGCTAGCTTTTGTTTTCTTCCCTTCTTTTTCCTCCCAGGACTATTTAGTCCTGAAACTACTAGATGGGTGTGGTAGTTTGAATGTAATTGCCTTCCATAATGTCACAGGGAGTGCCACTGTTAGGAGGCATGGCATTGTTGGAGTAGGTGTGGCATTGTTAGAGGAAGTGTGTCACGGTGGGGGTGGGTTTCGGGGTTTCCTATGCTCAAGATATTACCCAGTGTCTCAGTCGACTTCCTGTTGCCTGCAAGATGTAGGACTCTCAGTTACTCCTCCAGCACCATGTCTGCCTGCACCTTGCCATGCCTCCTGCCATGCTGATAACGGATTGAACTTCTGAAACTGTTAGAGAACCCTGTTATTTAAACGTTTTCCTTATAAAAGTTACCATGGTCATGGTGCCTTTTCACAGCAATAAAAAACCCTAAGACAATGGGACTGAGCAAGGTAGGTTAGAACCATAGCACCTAATGTTATCAGGAAGTTGAGGTAGAACTTGAAGAACGTTCGTAACCCAGCAAAAAAAAAAAAAAGGCACAAAGACTCAAAATACATAATGAGAGAAAAGGTTTATGGAAAAAAAAAGATTCAAGGAAATGGAATCAATTGATTAGATTCAATAGAACTATATGGAAACCAACATGTATACATAGTTTCAAAGGCCCCCACAAATACCTGCTAATAGAAAGGGAAAGTGTAAGGGGGTAAAGAGATGAATCAGTGGTCAGGAGCACTGGCCCTTCCAAAAGCTTTGGGTTTGCGTCCTAGCACCCACATGGCAGCTCACAACCATCTCTAACTCCAGTTCCAGAGAATCTGAAATCCTCTTCTTGCTACCAAGGACACCAGGCAGACACCTGGTTATAGACAAATGTGCAGACAAAACACACATACACATAAAATGATAAAATGACTTTTAAAGCAAAAGTGTAACTCTACAATGGGTAAGTCCAGCAGATTTTAATCAAGCAATGAATGGAGACATTAAAAGTAATGCACCAAAATGAAAACAGTGTGGCCTTGGCTCAGATGCAGATGTAAAGCTGGTAGCAGAGCTCTGCAGTCTTCCTGGAAGAGATGAACAACTCAGGTCTAATTATGAAGAAACATCTGGGAATCTAAACAGAGGCATAGTCTATAAAATGACTACCTTGTAATCTTCAAAAGAATTAAGGCCATGAACGTGCTCTCAATGGTCCTGAATGCACATGGACTTTAGTCTGCACACACAGTGCTTCTGCACATTTGAGATAATTTCAAAATTTAAAAACCCTATTCTAAGGCAGTGATTTAAATAGTCCTCCAGTTAATGTTCTACTTTAAGACACAAAATGCTCTACTTGACTCTCCCTTCCTTATGCTCCTCTTCCTAAGATCGTTTGAGAGACTGAGCACTTGTGAGTGTGGAAGGAAAGCGGGTTATGCAACGCCAGGCCTCAGGAGAAGGAGGGAGATGGCTGGATCCCTTTACCCCCAGCATCGCCTGCTGCAGTGCTACAGAACAGAGGCTGGCTCTGTCTAGTGCACAGTCCTCCACACACAGAAACAAGGTTTGCGAGAGAGAAAAGGCTTATTCATCAGGCAGCCGAGAGTGGAGGTGGGAGACCCAAATCTCAAATCCACCATCCCAAGATAGAGTTTGGGGATATTTATGGGAAAAAGAAGCACAGTGCAAGGTGTCTAGTGGTGAAGGAATCCATGCCCTGTGGTGAATTCAGAGAAATGTCAGTGTTGGCAAGATCTGAGGGTTGTTGTGGAATAATCCTTTTGTACATTGTGAAGACCTGTTGCTGAAAGGCAGATTGGCTGATGGCTAGGCAGGATTTTGGTGGCAGAGAGATTAATAAAAGGCTGATTGGCTGCTGGCTAGGCAGGATTTTGGGGGCAGAGATAATGCTGGGGAGAAAAGGGGCAGAATCTTGAGGCGATGCCATGAGCTGCAGAGTGAGCAGGATGGGAAGTATGTACATGAGGCAAACAAGCCTCAGGGAAGCACATAGATTAATAGAAATAGATTAATTGAAGTTGTAAGAACTAGCTAGAAACAGGCCTAAGCTACCAGCTGGGCATTTGTAATTAATATTAAGTCTCTGTGTGGTTATTTTGGGAGCGGCTAGCAGGACAGCAAAGTCCACCTACAGAGGGTAGAGTTTGTAGCCTTGGATGTTTAAAAAATCAGCCACCAAACAGTTGCACAGGCCCAGGGCAAGAGTCATAGACTGCAACATAAACACCCTTCAAGGGCTCAAGAACCTAGCACTGTCAGCCTACTCACCTGAAGTGTTACCAACTCAAAACTAATGGAAAGTTAATAAAATTCTTGGCTATGTCACCCCAGGCCACATTCTCCACCTTCCTATTGATACCACAAGGACTTCAAAGTTTGACTGCCAAGCTTTTGACACGGCAGGGATCAACTTCATGTCCTGTGGCAATACATGTGTGCTGTCTCAAAGGCAGAAGATGGCAAGGACCTGATAATTACCGTCTGTCATGGCCATTGTATGACTTTCTTGTTTCTGGATATAAAGTTGTTTATCAATCAGAATTAGAGAAATCCATCATTAGCTTGAAGGACAGAGCCTAGGCTGCCTGGGGGATGGAGTAAGGACCTGCATTGTGCCCTCCACAATCACTGAACCATCTCCTTCAGCAAGTAGATGAAAGCTGCCAAGGTTTGGGGATTTCTCACTGCCTAAAATGATAAAAAGTAAAAATCTACAAGATATGATCATTTTTGATTAAAAGTATAACTCAAATAGACTTATAGGTGCCATGGCTTAATTCAGGAAGGAGAAAAGAGAGACTGAGGAGATGGTTCCCTGGATAAAGTGTGTACCACACACCTGTGAAGACTGCAGTGTGAATCTCCAGAACCCATGTGAAGAACAAGTTGGATGTGTTTGCAAGCTTCTACAATCCCAGTGCTCCTATGAGAAGGTCAAAGGCAGAGAAAGGAGAATCCTGGAAGCTCAGATGTAGCCAGAGTTTTTCTGTGTCCCACCCGGTCTGCAGCTGCTCAGACCCAAGTAAACACACAGAGGCTTATAGTAATTAAAACTGCTTGGCCATTAGCTCAGGCTTACCACTGACTAGCTCTTACATTTAAACTCAGCCCATTTCTGTTCATCTATATGTCACCATGTTTTCCGTGGCTTTACCTGTGTGCCATTGCATGCTGTTCCCTGGATGGCAGTCTGGCATCTCCTGACTCAGCCTTCCGCTTCCCAGAATTCTCTTTGTCTGCTTATCCTGCCTATACTTCCTGCCTGGCTACTGGCCAATCAGCATTTTATTTATCAGCCAATCAGAGCAACACATTCACAGCATACGGAGCACCATCACCCATCACTCATAGGCCAGCAATGCTGGTGTACACAGTAGCAAATTGCAGAGACCCTGTCTCAGATGAGGGAAGTGAGGGCCCATACTCGAGGCTGTGCTCTGACCTACATGTGCACCATGGCTAAGGTGTACATACACTCACACATAGAAATGTGCACATACATAATCATACACCATGTACACATGGAAAACAAAATTGGGCAATAAAGAGAAGAGTGCAATCTGCTCACGTTCTCTGAAGAACTTTTCGACAATAGCTAGTCCTCTTTCTGAACCTAAGCCATATCACATGTCAAGGGTAAAGCGCTACAAAGTTTAAAGGAAGCTTATATTTTTTTAAAAAAATTTCAGCACTCGGGAGGCAGAGCCAGGCGGATCTCTGTGAGTTCGAGGCCAGCCTGGACTACCAAGTGAGTCCCAGGAAAGGCGCAAAGCTACACAGAGAAACCCTGTCTCGAAAAACCAAAAAAAAAAAAAAAAATTAGTAACCATATAAATTTAATTTTAATAGATTGATCAGATTTTTCTATAAAATCAGCCTTACAGTGTATGCATGGGATCATTTCGTCCATTGATTGACAATTAAAAGTAGATTCATTAGGGCTGGGGAGACAGCTTAGTGGATAAAAACACTTTTTATGCAAACCTGGAGACCTGAGTGAAGCAGGAACTGACTTCCAAAAGCTGTGCTCTGACATCCGCCCCGGTGCCATGACTGCTCACACATGCAAATAATAACAAAGTTTAAAAAGCGATTCATAGTAATGGCTAAACCCCAGGGATAGCACAGTCCACTAGTGGAATCTGCTGTACAGCAGAGCCTAAGAGTGTCTTTCCGATTGACTATTTACTATCTGACTAACTAAGAAAGGATGGCCTCAGAAAGTAACAAGAAGAACATCCAGGCAGTAGCGCATGTTAAGACCGGAGGGCAATAATATAACACTCCTTTAAGAAAGCATTTAGTTGGGGGAGGGGAGGAAGTGCGTGTGTGTGTGTGTGTGTGTGTGTGTGTGTGTGTGTGTGTGTGTGTGTGTGTGTGTGTATGTGTGCCTCCTGTGCCAGTGCCTGAAAAGGCCAGGATTCCCTGGAGCTGGAGTTACAGGCGGTTGTGAGCCACATGGCCTAGGAGCCCAGAACTGAACTGAGGTTCCCTGGAAGAACAGCGGACTCTCTTAACTGCTGATAATGTAAGGATGGTAAAACAACATTAAACGTCTGTCCCAGCACAAGCCTGCGATCCCAGTGCTGGAGGTAGGAGCAGAACCATCAAAATTCAAGGTCATCTTTAGTGACCCAACAAGTTCAAGGTCAGCCTGGGACACCTGAGACCCTATTTCAACCAGAACAAAACAAACCCCAACAAAGGAAGAAAGAACAAGATTAAAACCAGACAGAAGCTGTCCTAAATTTGTATGTGCTAAGTGATTTTTAAACTGTGTCAGTGATAAGATGCCCCACTTTAGGAGCGGCCTAAACCCTCAACCCACTCCCACCCCTCTGCACCACCCTCTGCCACTGTATCTTAGAACAGAGACCAGACATTCCTGCAAGGCCGTTCACAGGCTATGGGACCTAAATTCCCTTTACATCTTTACACACCCCCTTAAGCAACTCCCAGTCTGCCTCTCCTGACCCAGTATCCAGAGATTCCTGCAAGATTTCCTACAGAAGACACTGTGCAGGGGGCGGGGTTCCCCTTTGCTGACTTACAGTGCAGGGTGGAAAGATAAAATCAAGTGACAAAAATGACTCCTGCGAATGTAAAAAACCATCTCAGAGTGAATATGACACCTTGAAGCATCTTTATGGATTTCTGGGGACCTCTCTAGCACTCTGCTTCTCCCTATTCCTCTGGGGTCTTCATTCATCATGGTATCTCCCTCCCTGTTCTCCCACTCCGCTCCTGATCCAGCTGGGACCTCCCGCTCCCCTAAGCTCTCTTTCCCCCCCGACCCTTGCCCTCCATTACCCCCCCCCCCAGTTTGCTCATGTAGATCTCATCCATTCCTCTGTCACTGGGCAATCCCTGTGTCTTTCTTAGGGTCCTCTTTACTAGGTAGCCTCCCTGGAGTTGTGAGTTGCAGTCTGGTTATCCTTTGCTTTACATCTTGTATCCACTTATGAGTGAGTACATACCATGTTTGCCTTTCTGAGTCTGGGTTACCTCACTCAGGATGATTTTTTCTAGTTCCATCCATTTGCCTGAAAACCTCATGATGTCATTGTTTTTCTCTGCTGAGTAGTATTCTATTGTGTGTATGTACCACATTTTCTTTATCCATTCTTCATTTAAAGGGCATCTAGGTTGTTTCCAGGTTCTGGATATTACAAATAATGCTACTATGAACATAGCTGACTATGTGTCCTTGTGGTATGATTGAGCATTCCTTGGGTATATGCCTAAGAGTGGTATAGCTGGGTCTTGAGGGACCTCTACTGTAGACTACTGGCAATGGTCGAGAGAGTGCCTGAGCTGACCTGCTCTGGTCATCAGATGGATGAACACCGGGCTGTCATGATAGAACTCTCATCAAGTGTCTGATGGAAGCAGATGCAGAGATCCACAGCCGAGCCCCAGGTGGAGCTCTGGGAGCCCAATCGGCGAGAGAGAGGAGGGATTGTATGAGCGAGAGATAGTGAGACCATGATTGGAAAAAGCACAGGGACAAATAGCCAAGCTAGTGGAAACACATGAACTGTGAACCAATGGCTGAGGAGCCCCCATGAAACTAGACCAGGCCCCCTGGATAAGTGGGACAGTTGATTAGCTTGAACTGTTTGGGAGGCCCCCAGGCAGTGGAGCCAGGACCTGTCCTTGGTGCATGGGCTGACTTTTTGGAGCCTGGGACTTATGTTGGGACACTTTGCTCAGCCTTGGTGTAGGGAGGAGGGGACTGGACCTGCCTTGGCTGAGTCTGCCAGGCTGGACTGACTCCCCAGGGGAGTCCTTGCCTTGCAGGAGGTGGGAATGGGGGGTGGACTGGGGGGAGGGTGATCATACATATCAAATGCCTCACATTTTGGTTTTGAAACATTTTCTTTCATTGCTTCCAACATCTGACTCTCTGCCTTTACACCAGCTAATGGTTCCTTTCTAACTTGCCAATAACAGCTGGATTTTAATGTTTGTGGCTACATATAGTCTTTTCTGTCACCGTGTATAAGAATCTTCACTGTTCGAGAGTTTCGTTTAAACTTTTTCTACTGAAAAATCCAAGTTCAGAATCTAAACATGAAACTTGAAACTTTATCACGGAAAGGAATTAATTGTTAGGTGTCTTGAAAGTATTTGTTGAAAGAAAAAAAATGTATATGTAAGCTTATTGGTGCTCTTGCTTCTCACTCCCCAGGAACAGTATTTTTCAGCTTGACAACTTCTCTCATTGTGTCCATATTCCACTTTAAATCTAAAAACATATAGGCAAAAATTGTTTGAAGCTCCTGTTTGCCAATTTCTGCACCGTGGTCATCTCAGGATCTACGTCTATTGACTACTGCCTTCTATTACGATACCATTTAAATATCATATAATTAAAAAATCATATCCTGGCATTCAACCATCTCCGTGTTTGAGAGCCCAGTGTGCCCCTTGCCGAACGGCATGTCAAATTTGCCACAGTAAATTTCCTACTGGGTCCCCTTGGGGATTGATTTTCAGCTTTGTTAGGCAGGACCAGGTAAAGTCTTTGGTCCAGCGCTGGTGTCTTCCTGGGCTCTCCGAAGAAAGTCTTCCGTGTCCAGGAAGGTCTTCTCCCCATGGATGGTCAGAGGTAGGTCTTTTCTACCAGCTCTCACTGAGTTCTCCCTGTGGGGAAATAACACTGGATCTGGCTGTTGCCAAGGCCTTCCAGAGGTCTTTCTCTGTGTAATGTCACTTTATTGGGCCTCTGGCCCCCACGTTCAGGCTGCAGGAACTCTGAAGACTTCTGCTCCTCTGTGTCATCTGTTCTCACTGAGCTTTCTCAGACAGGGCCTCATGCTAAAGGCCATTTATCCTGGACTGCGCTTAATGCATTTGGTTCTCTGACAGTCTCAAAGTTGGACAACAGTTACTTTGTATTTCATGACCATATTTCTATTTGCATGAGCTATTAGTCGTATTTCTATACCAGGATCCACAGATTCATTTCCTTGTTTTTTAACTATATTATTTTCAATTTATTAATACTTGTGTGTATGGCATATATGTATCTATGTGAGTGTGTACATGTGCATATTCCAGTGCTTGTGCGTGTGTGTCCCCATATGTTTATGGAGGCCAGAGATTGATATTAGACATTGTTTCTCAGTCATTCTTGACCTTATTTTTTGAGATGGGGTCTCTCACTGTATCTGAGGTTATGGATTCATCTAGGTCAGCTGACCAAGGAGTTCCAGGGGTATACCTGCCACTGCTGTGCCTGGCTTTTACATGGGAACTGAGGATCCAAACTCAGGTAGGTTCTCAGGCTTATGTGGCAAGCACTTAAGGCTGAGCCATTTCCCCAGACCCCAGCTTCATAAAAATTTTAAAAATACTTATTGATCTTTTAAAATGTGGTATCCACACCATTGTTTTGAGGAATGTAAAATGGTTCTGTGACAAAATAACCTGGAAATTCATTTTTATTGACAATAAGACACTTCGGATACCCACACAACAGACTGCTGGCAGTGGTCGAGAGACAGCCCGAACTGACCTACTCTGGGGATGGGATGGCCAAACACCCTAATTGTTGTGCTAGAAACCTCATCCAACTACTGAGGGATCTGGATGCAGAGATCCATGACTAGGCCCCGGGTGGATCTCTGGGAGTCCAATTAGCGAGAATGAGGAGGGTTTATATGAGCGAGAATTGTTGAGACCAAGGTTGGATAAAGCACAGGGACAAATAGCCAAATGAATGGAAACACATGAACTATGAACCAATGGCTGAGGGGTCCCCACTGGATCAGGCCCTCTGAATGGATGAGACAGTTGATTGGTTTGATCTGTTTGGGAGGCATCCAGGCAGTGGGACCAGATCTTGTGCTCATTGCATGAGTTGGCTGTTTGAAACCTGGGGCCTATGCAGGATTGTTTGGCTCGGCCTGGGAGGAGGGGACTAGACCTACCTGGACTGAGTCTACCAGGTTGACCTCAGTCTGTGGGGAAGGCTTTGCCCTGGAGGAGATGGGAATGGGGGGGGGGGGTTGGGGGGAAGGTGAGGGGGACGGGAGGGGGGAGAACAAGGGAATCTGTGGCTGATATGTAGAACTGAATTGTATTGCAAAATAAATTAATAAAAAAAAGAAAAAAAAAGACACTTCGAAGGACTTGCACGAAACCTATGAAATATGGATTTCATACTTTTTAGAGACTACATTTTATGCATTTTTCAAATTCATTTGACCACAAAATCCACTTTTAGCAGCTGGTCTTGTGGGAAGAGTGGTTGGGGACTCTGGGAAGTGGTGTTTGGTAGTTGCTGTATATTAATTGTATTAAAAATTTATGTGCCTAATTAAAAAGCAATCATGGTTACAACTATCTTTTAAATTAATTTTCAGATGGAAAGTGAGCCTAGCTTCTCCTTCATCTCTCTAATGTTCCTCTCCTCCAAGGGAGAAGTTTGCTGTTGGGCCCATTAAACATTTCATGTATTGTGGGGGAAAATTCTTTTAAAAAGAAGTGCAACTGTATATTACGAAAACAATGATTTCATTCTGACATTGTTTTCCAAAAGGAAAGGGCATTTTTTTAGACACGCACACAAATAAAGTTAGCGTTTTCTCTTAGGTGCAGGTATCATGGCCGCTCGCCGGTTGACGAAAGAGGCATCAGCAAGGATGTGAGAAGGAAGAGCCTGTAGCAGTGGCGGCGGCGGCGGCAACAGCAGGTGCGTCTGTCTCTTCTTTACCGTCCATCATTAAAGTGGTTCCTACAGGGCAGTGCTGCTCCTCTAAGTACAACCGATGCGGGAGCATCTCCTCCCAGTCCAATGAATGCCTCAGAAGTCTCTAGAAAGGGCTGAAACATAACAGACAGGACATTGGACTGAAACTCAAGGCCTAGGCCAAGTTTGACTCCTCATTTAACCTCTACCAAGTGGCTGTGCTCTCTGGACCTGTTTCTCAGACAGAAAACTGAGTTCGCCGTCGTTCTGAATGGTTTGAGGGTTTCCTCCCAGCTCTTGCGTTGCACACGTCTTACGGAATAACACCCCCTCTGACGCAGACGGGGCAGGAATGCTGTTTCTATGAAGTGTTGCCTCGCTGGCTGGAAGCAGGAGACAAATGATCTACAGCTCGGGGGAAACACAGCTGTTAAACAATTGATCGCTATGTTTTCAGCTTTGTACCTGTAAACAGCAAAGCCAGGATTTGTTGAGTTGAGCCTTAAATTATTCCCCTAATCACAACCAATTTGTCCGCTGTCAAAACCCCACCACTCAGTTCTTGCCATGTGACAAAGGTGGTGGCCTCTGTCCCACCAACTTCATTTTGATTCAGCTTCCTGATTATTGCAGACAGTTATAAGGCAAGAGAGACTTTTTCTCCAAATGTACAGTGGGGGTTTTGCCGATAACCAGGACAAAGGGTTTCTGAATCTCTAAATGAAACCAGGAGAAAAATAAGTCTTTCCGATTTCAGTTGCTAACAAAGGCAGAGAAAGAAAATCCAGTTGCTATGTTACTTGTCCACAAGCAAACTCAGTACAAGGTGAAAACGGATTTCCTGAAAACGGATAGAGCTTTCCATTATCTTCACTTGCATTATTGGTTCAGATTGTGGCAGGGGGCAAGAATCCAAGATTCAAGCTGTTGTATTCCCAAGAGCCAGAAATGCACCCCTATTGGATCTATCTTATATGAACACCCTAAGGGATGCTGTGCATCCTTGCCCTGCCCAGGGGCAAGTGAACCTGGAGCGTTGGAAGGTCTTGCTCTTGGGGCTTTGTAGCCTTAGAGAACACATTTGCCTCGAGCTGTGCAGAACAGTAGCAGGGGGACATCCAGACTAGACGCTTGCCTGGACAGGGATTCAGCTCTCGGGCAAAGCCTGAGGGGGAAGGTCACGTGAGGTCTAAAGCAAGAAAGATGGAGAGCAGATTGGAATCTGGGCCAAGAATAGGTCTGGGAACCGGCAAAGAAAATCATGAGGGAAAAAGATACATCGGTGGAACAAGGGATACAGGGGTGGGGCAAGAGATGCAGGAGCGGAGCAAGGGGTGCAGGGGCGGAGCAAGGGATGCAGGGGCGGGGCTAGTGCCTGGTTTTAAATTTCTTTTTTCCTTTCTTTTAATGATACCTTGGCTCACTAGTCATGGAGCTTAGGTAGGACCCATCTATTACTTCTTCTGGTTCACAGCCACTTGAAGTTCAGCTTCAGAAGTAGGGATCATTGTGCTCTTCCCTTGCAGGGCAGTTGGCTTCTGCTTTCTCATCTTAGAAGCTTCAAGAACATCGTTGTTGTGGCTACTGACACTAGCAAAGACTGTGTCATTTACACTATCTGAGGCAAGAGATAGTGTCCAAGAAGTTTATGCCTGTACACTTCAGTTTCTTCTGTAAAATGAAGAAAATGAATTTGATAAAAAAAAAAAATAAAGCAGGGAAGGCTGAGGAGATGATGACATACTGGCCACAAGGGCATGGGGATGCATTCAGATCCTCAGCCCCATAGGAAAGGCCAGGCAGTGAGACGACCCTGCCTGGAATCAGAGCTTAGGCGACTGAGATGAAATCCCCAAGTAAGCAGGCTAGCTACACTACTCAAGTCAGTGAGCTCCGAGTCCAGTGAGAAATCCTGCCTCGGTAAAGAGCCTGAAAAGTGATAGAAGACAACCAATGCCAACCTCTGGCTTACAGACACACAGACACACACACACACACACACACACACACACTCCCACACATATGTCCAAACACATGTGAATACATACATACGCATACACACTACACACACGTAAAAAAAAATAAAGATAAAATAGACAATGTCCCTTTTGCCTACACGTCAGGGTTAGAAGTACCATGACCATCCAGTGACCCTCTTTGCCTACTTCCAGCACCAGTCTTGGTAGATTCTGGCCTACAAACTCCAGGGAGACAACGATCGTGTCCTTCAGATTCAACAGCCATCTCTCCTCCCAGCAGAGCCTGGCGTACGCAGGCACTTCGTAAATATCTGTTGCAGAAACGAGAGAAGGAGCAAGAGACTGACTGCCACACCAAGATGGCTGCCCTGGGTTCCTGGGGGGGAGGGAGTTGCACAGCACCCAAAGCAGGAAGCAGCCTAAAGTAAGGGGTTTCTGCCCCTGTCTGGTTTGCCTGGGGACTCCGGCTCACGCCCCCACCTTCCATGGTTCTGGTTGTTCAAGCAGAAGTGTTCGCTTTTGATCGCTATTCCTGGCATTTTGGCTCACATCTCTTTTAGACGTGTGTGGGAGTGTAACATGTGTCCCTTGTTAGTATTTTCACACAAACGTTTTTAAACTCATGGTGCTGGGCCAATGGCGTAGTCATATTACTTTGACCAATCTCCCATGCCATCCCCAAAGAGAGCAGCTGCAGCAGGCATTTCTCCCTCTTCTATAATAGATTGTACATGTGCACAGATAGCTCATCATCCCGACGCAGATTCGACTTACTAAGCTCAGCTGCTCGAAATCCTGCTGAAATCTCCTTCACTGAATCCCCGACACATCTCCAGGGACTTCATTTCATAGGAAAGAAAGACACTGGGAAGCCAGGAGGAGACACTTTGTTGGTGGTCTAAGCAGTGGCCTAAGAGTGCAAGGGAGACAGAGGAGGGATGGGCAAACGACGAGAGGAGTCATGGGTGAAGGAGGTGGAAAGGGTGGGAGCTAGGCACCGCCACCCTCCCACAACATGCTGTTCACGCTCCTTATTATAGCCTGGACCGTTTTCTCTGAAACCTTAGTTTTTCAAAAGTTGCTTCTGTCATTGTCGTATACTCAGTGACAGTAAGGACCTGCTTTATTCCAAGAGTCTAATATAGCCTTTGACACATAGTAAATACTCTACAGTTTTGAATGAGGAATTGGATGGACGGGTGGATGATCAGAACACAAGCCGGAAAATGCCTAGTCATAAAGCAGGAGCTAGCAAAGGATCTAACTTCCAGGACCTCCTAGGGCCAAGCCCAAGTACAGCCTGCCAGGGTCCTTGTGCTAAGGAAGCCTGTCTCTGAGAAGGAAAGGCCAGAGGAGGCACAGCATTCATTCAGAAGTCTGGGTTCAGCACGACAAATACAAAAGTCCAAGTATTTCCTCATCAGGGATCCAGAGATTGGAGGGAGTAGCTTAGACAACAAGAAGATTAAACTTTCTCTTAACACATACTCACCTTGTTAGTTTTGTTTCTGGAGGTCCCTGGAGTCACTGAGGCAGGTGGACAGCCAGTGACAGTTCACAGAAGGGGTGTTTGGAGTGTGGGCTCTGAATTGGCTGTAAGAAACCATGCCTCTGGGTAAGAAACAACCTCGAGGAATTGACTGAGTTCCAAGAGCTATAGTCCCTCCAGTGATGTCAAAGCATCCAAATACAGAAATTAGAGAGGTAAGGTTAATATAAGTTAGAAAGGGAGAAGCTATAGAAACCAATGGGAACCATTCAAGACTCTAAACAAAAATGCTTTAGGAGCTGTAATGGGTCTATGATGGCCAGGACAAACACTGTTCCTGCTCCCAATACTTTTCCATCAGAATTGAATGAATGCCTAAAGATAAGCAGCAGATATTTTTTTAAACCTCAGAAGTTTGGAAAGATAGAAAAGAATGACATGTGTGACCACGCACAGAGGCTGGTGACCAAAATAGGCCAATGCCGGACAGACGGAATCGAGAAGAAGAGTGAGTGACCTCTGTCGCATCAAGTTATCTGGACTGAAACTGACTTCTGAATGAGCAAAGTAACGGCACCAAAGGGACTGGAAGTGTTACCAGGTTGTCACAAGGCAAGGAGTGGTTGGAGAGGCTGGCAGGCTGCTTCAGCAACTACTCAGGCCCGGAAAGACAAACACTGCGTCTTCTCTCTTTTTGTGGATGCTAGCTCCGAAGCTGTGGGTGTGAATATATGACCTGGAGTGACCACAGAGACCAGGAAAATAAAAAGGGACCGTGGTGGCAGCAGGGGTGAGGAGGGGCATAGGGGAGCACAGGGGTTCTTAGAGAGAGGGACCGTGGGACACAGTCACTACGAAGGAGAAAATGGCAAAATGGATCAGGGAGACAGACTCACCTTGGGAGGAAGAAGGGCCGCGCCAAAGAAGTGGGAAGGAGGAACGATAAATAGCACTAAGGATGTTGGAAAAAGCCATAGGGAATGATATTTTATGTTCACTTAAAACTGCATACAATATGTATAAGCGTATGTGTTTATGTATATATGTGCATGGATCACTCATATATAATACACATATGTTAATTATAATATATTAATCGACATTACTCCACTTGGGGTGGCAATATTCCCAGACCCCAAATTCCCAATTATCAAACAAAAAATCCCAGTGTCAGGCATGGGAAACCTCCTTTTGAGTTGTTGGTCCAGGACTCCCCTGGAAGGAGGAAGGGTTAGGGAGAAAGGGGGAGGGATTGAGCAGAGAGGGAACTAAATGGAGAAGGTCAGGGAAGAAGGACTGGAGGAAGGTTGGGGCAAGAGTGTAAGGAGAACATGATCAAAATATGTTGTGCGAAATTCTCAAAGAATTAAGATAAACATTATGTATTTTTTTTTTTTAAAAAAAAAAGTGATTCCTTTAAATTAACTTGTCTACAGGTCCTCAGATCTGGCTTTCATATTACTTTTTTTCTGTTTCCTATGGTCAATATGGCCGTTTACCAAATTAATTTCATCTGGCAATCGATTTCCCTTGGCGGGAAGTTAGGACGTGTCTCCGGACTCTTTTTGGCAGTAAACATAGCTTATGAGTGAGTCAGTAAGACAGGTGCTGCTGCCAGCTAAGGTTCTGGAGAAAGAGAAGCCCCTCCTCTACGCTCTCCTTTGACTAAGTGGTTTGGCAACCACACTGTCTCCCCATCCCGGATCCCTCCCCCATGATCCTGTAAATCACAGTGAAGATGGCAGGTTCTAAACACGCATGCCCGGATGGCTTGGAGGAGCGCGGACTGCAGACCAGGAACACCAACTTTGGACTCTGAGATGAACAAGAAACAAACTTAATGGCTGGGGAGCCATCATTTACGCTATGTTTATTCGTTTTTGTGATTCTAACCAATGTAAGAGTAAATTAAATTAAGATTTTTTTCCCTCAATGAGTAAAGGGCAAAGGTGCCATTTTCACTTTTGTTTTTAGAGTGTTTGCTTAAAGCCATGATAAATCTGAGCTTGTATCTAAGTTTTGGAATGCAGAAGAATCTCTCTGGGGCATAAGCCGAGTCTCTGGCTTTTACAATATGGAGAGATTTCCAAGGTCATGAGCCAAATCACCTTTCCTGTGTAAAAGTGGTATGCCTGGAATTAACTCAGAAATCTCTTAGGAGAGGAGTGGAGAGGGTCCCATGCTTCAGGCCATGAGTCTGTTGAGGAGATAAGGAGCGTTTGACTTGCTCTTTGTACCATGTTTTAATATAAATTTGGGTGAGGTTCTGTTCATACTATCTTGCACTTATATATTTTAATGATTACTTGATATCAGTTCCCTCTCTCAATGCATGTGTATGTGTGCGTGCGTGTTTATGTGTGTATTAGTAAGGAGAGTTCTCTTTGTTCGAATTAACTGTTTTATAGCCCCAATTAACCAGATATTGAATGAAGCGCAGGGCTTTGAGGTAACAGAAAATTAAAAGTTGCCGATTTGGCTTAGTGGTCAAGCTGCCAGGGAAGAAACGAAGAAGCTGGAAACAAAATAGCGTACATTATACAGAGGAAAAACATTTGGTAATGTCACCATCTGTAAGTTGGAAGGTAGAAAAATGTATCTTCTCATCCTTGAGTCATAGGGTATCATGGATGGTTTTAATGTCAACTTGCCACAAATTAGAATCACCGGGGTAGTTAGGGCAACTGTCCTGACTGCCTTCATTGAGGCAGGAAGACCTAACGCTGTTGTGGGAGGCACCTTCTGGTAGCCATGCAGGAAAAGGGGATGTTGCACAAGGGAGATTACTCAGCTTTTGCTTGCTTGGCCTTTCCTCTTGCCTCTGAGTTGATCGACTATTGCCAGAGACTACAGATTCCTTCACTAATATCTGAACTGGAGTTTCCAGGCTCCCATCATTGACTCAGGACCAGCAGCTCTCCAGGAACCTTTCTGGTTTTCAGTGCCAGATTGGAACTGCTTAGGCATCCAGCCTCATGGACAGAACCACGACTGGGTCATCAGCTTCCCCAGTAGGAGACAGCTACTCTGGGATTACGCTTGGTGTCGAGGCATCCACGCCTCAAGGACAGAATTTCAGCCTCCCAGGTTCGATTCAGCTGTTGCTATTTTAGCCTAATCTTAGCTCATTATGTAGATTCATCTAGTGGTTCCGTTCCTCTAGAGAATCGGGGACAAGCAAAGCGGGGCAAAAACAAGCACTCTCTGTGTGCACAGTGTATGCAGGCGCGCAGTATATGCAGGTACATTTAGCAAGGTGTTGTAATAAAGGGGCAAGCACCTGCAAGGGGCGGCTGATGTAAAAGCGGCTGTGCAAGCTGTTGGGAAGTAGAAACAGGATCTGAAAATCCAACAGCATCAGGACTCCAAAGAGCAAGAACTATGGGGGCTGTAAGAAACAGACACAATGAAACCCCAACCCTCACCGAAACAAAGTTAAACTCAACACAAACCAAAGAAAAACAGCACAAAACCTGAACCAAACCCAAACAAAAGATCCTCGAGGACTGCCCTGAGTGGAGGAGTCCAGTCCCTCCACATGGAACAAACAAGATCTTGCCTTCCTGTCTGTGCCCCTTGTTGTAGGCAAGCTTCAGAATGCTAAGCTGGGAGACCTGAACCCTGTGCCTGGGAACAAACTAACAAACACAGGACTTTAATGGCAGCAAAGCCACCAGAAGTCCACTATCCTTAGCATGGAAATGGGTTGTTGGAGAAACTACAAGCTTGGCCCTAAAAAGTCCTGACTGTGGAAACATTTTGAGCCTCTAGCTTTTCAGAAGAAAACCCAAATCTTTACTAAGATTTCCTCCTACTACAGAAGCATGATTCTTCAACAGATCCACCCATTGGTATTCCATTCTTGTCAGAGTCCCATGATACTTGAGTTTCCCATGCTTCCTAAAGAGGACTTTTTATTGGTTTATCTGCCTGATCCATCTATGTACAGCAGGGTAGAGGCTGTGGTGGACAAACGTTGTTTCCTTTGTATGGTCAGCTTTTTTCCTGTTGCATATGGTGGTTTGAATCGGTATGGGCCCCCTAAACTCTTGTGTTTGAATGCTTGGCTCATAGAGAGTGACACTATTAGGAGGTGTGACCTTATAGGTGTGGCCTTGTTGGAGGAAGTGTGTCACTGTGGGGGCAGGCTTTGAGGTCTCAAGCCATGCCCAATGGGACAGTTGACTTCCTGCTGCCTGAGGATCAAGATGTAGAACTCTCAGCTCCTTTTCCTGCACCATGTCTGCCTGCATGCTGCCATGGACTAAACCTCTGAACTGTAAGCCAGCTCCAATTAAATGTTTTACTACTTAAGAGTTGCTGTGGTCATGGAGTCTCTTCACAGCAATAGAAACCCTGACTAAGACATTGCACATCTGCAGATTCACCTAATAGTAGATTCCTTTTTTAAAAATTTCACCTAAACTGAACATGTTCATTTATTTTTCTGCTACTTCTCCCAAAACAGCACAGCATTAGCTGCTATTTACAGATCTTTTTATTATCTCCATTAGGTCAAAAGAGGCTCTGAGATATATCAGAGGATGGACATAGGTCAGATGCAAGCACTATGCTATTTTATATGTGGAGCTTGATCACGAAAGATTTCAGAATCCCTGGGTAGAAGTGGGGTGCTGGAACCAACTCCTCCATGGGTACTTAAGGGTGAGTTCATGGCTAAAGAACAAGTTGCCATATCCAGGGTGATAGAAAGGACCAAATTGCTAGGGGATTGTGGGCTTGGGATGTTGATACAGAAACTAAATGTGGATTTAAGTAGTTTCCTTTGGGAAGGAGAGTAGGTGGAGCTTTGTGGGTAAAGTGATGTTTAGAACAAATCTATAATTTATCCCATATTATACTAAACTCTACTCAGTCTTCCTTTTCTCCTCCTTTGAGTCTTCAGAAAACATTCAGGATATTTTGTGTATGTGTGTGTGTGAATTTAAGAAATAGACTTTTTCCCCTTTCCCATCAACATGGATTTCCAAAGCAGGAACAGAATACTGAGCCATAACAGGCGCGACCCACATACTGCATTTCTTTGGCTACATAAGCACAGCCTGGGAAGGACAGAACTAATAACACAGTCTTTTAAATGCCCATTATGCACTCAGTCCTTATAATTAAGTTTTTGGCCCTGAGTCCTGACAGTAATTTATTTTTCCTTTCTGCTTCCATGAAGGATTCTAGTCTACTCCGTGCACAAATAGGTTTTGATTATTTATTTTTAACTCCAGGGTGTTTCTATCACGAGCTGTAAGGCTGAAGAAAGCCACAGTGTCCCCGCGGAGAAAGTGTGCTTTGCTTCTTACATTAGGGGTCTGGGGTGGCCCTCGGTTGCACTGGCTTAATCACGCCTGCACCTGGCAATCAATCACCCTTCTGGAGACTGTATCACATTAGGCATCAGCAGAAGAGGGACTCTTGCCAGCTAGAAATAGAGGCAGAAAATGCAATTTCAGTCTCTGAGAGTGACTGAATGCAGATCATGCCAAATCTTTGCCTGGCATCCCTGGATAAGAAACACGCAATGGAGAAGTTGCAGAGCAAGGGGCCCATGCTCCATTCAGAGTAAAGCCACAGTTGGGTAAGGTGCGGTGTGACTTTAGGAGTGAACCATAGAGAACACACAGCTGAATGGAAGGGTTGATCCCTGATCGTCTTTCCTGTTCACTGAAGTTTTAGAACAGTGGAATCATTCTGCAAATTAAGCCTTTTCTGCTTCCACTTAAACCCCGACTGACACCTCATTTTTCCCCTCCCCTAGAGAGCACTGGAATCTGTGGTCCACTTTAACTAACTCCATCTTGAAACCACAAGGCCACAGGATGTTGGCATGTGAACGTTCTAAAAGCACTTTGCCTTTAGCCTTTATTTTCAAGACTGAAAAAGGACCCTAAGAGCAATGGGTTGACTTTGTGTGTTTGTTTGTTTGTTGTTGTTTTTTTTTTTTCCGGGTTCAGTTGAGAAGTCACAGATTCCGGATTTGAACACAGCTCCCATTTCCTGGCCTGGGTCTTATTTACAGATCTTTTCCCATTTCCACTGAGATTTCTGAATATTGACAGGTAGGCTCTGAACCGAATTTTAGGTATTAAGCCACAGGTCGATCCAAGTTGCAGTCCTGCTGAAGAAAGGTGGAGAGGCCACCTTTCTTTCACTGCTGTTTGGAGAAGTAAGCCCCCCCCACTCCCCATTATGAACTGCATTCTTCATACTCAGAGATCTTCCTCACAAAGGTTTCTTGCTTGATAATATGTACTGAAACGTGCTGGCTTGTCAGGAGGCATGTTTTCTCACAGAGAGAAGTCAGCAGTGGCACAACTTCACCTCGAAAACAATGTGCTGTTACAACGTTACAATTAAAATCGTTAATTTTTCATTCACTTCATTTGTGCATAGGATGCCTCTGATGATTGCACAATATTGTGCTATGGTTTATGGAGACCAGAGCTCAATAGGGGCATGTTTGCCCTCGAGGAGCTAGCTTCCACTTGCCTAAGAACTAAATTACAGATAGTGAAGAGGGCGTTCGATTCAATAGGAAGGGGACACACTTGGATGATTTTGAAGAAAAGGCTTAGATGGCATATTTCTCTCAGTGTCCATTTTACAAAGTGGTTGTAGTGAGGTTTGACTGACATACAATAAACCTCAGACTTGAAAGGGACTGGTGTGATACATTTTGACATCCATAAATAAATACCCATGAAGCCACCACTACCATCCAGATGATGAAGGTATCCACCAACTTACAAAACTGGCTCATGATCTTAATAATCTTTCTGTGTCATCCCACTCCCCAGGCTCCAGGAACATGCTGGCCCTCATTCTGCCCATTAGGTTACAGTCTATGTTATGTAAATGAGTTGTACTGCATATACAGTTTTAGTTGGCTTTTTTCACTTAACACACTCACTTTGAGGCCAATTAACATTGTTTTCTGTATCAACAGTTCTTACCTTTATGTATGAATGTTTGTATTTATGTTTATATAATATATACATGTGTATGTATATTCATGTATTGTTTGCTAAATGGCATTCCACTAAATAGGTATCTACTACAATTTACTTCTCTATTCGTCTTTCCTGAGAAATATAGTCATTTCTTGTTTTTTTTTTTTTTTTTTTTTTTTTTTTTTTTTTTTGGTTTTTCGAGACAGGGTTTCTCTGTGTAGCTTTGCGCCTTTCCTGGAACTCACTTGGTAGTCCAGGCTGGCCTCGAACTCACAGAGATCCGCCTGCCTCTGCCTCCCGAGTGCTGGGATTAAAGGCGTGCGCCACCACCGCCCGGCCATTTCTTGTTTTTGCAACACTATAGAAAATTATGAACACTGATGTATCATTCTACCAGGGATCTACGCTTTCCTCTAGCTTAGATAAATAAATGTTAGGGGCTGGGATGGCTGGGTGATGTGCCGTGTGTTATGGTTAAATTTGTAAGAGTTGCCCAAGTATTTCACAAACTGTGTGAGGGAGTGTGCGTTCTCCCCAGCAGGGTGTGAGACCATGTGCTAGTAGTCTACATCTTCTCTGACACTTGGTGTGGCTGGCCTCCTCAATCTCAGCAATCCGGAAAGAGTCTGCATGGATCCACTTTTGCCCACTGATCTACAGAAAAGCTGGCAGCCTCTTTGGAAAAGAAAAACCAAAACCAACCAACCAAACGAAAATCCCACCTTGACCTTTATCTACCATTTGTGTCCAGAGGTACATTCTTGACCCTCTTTGCTGAGACACAAAACAGACCACTGGAAAATGGTTGCCATAAAGGCAAAGGGATCCTGACTCCAGCAACAGAATCAGCAGCAAATGGCAGGGCTGAGATGGCTAGGTGGGCAAAGGGCTTGCCATGTAAGCACGAGGACTTATATGCAATCATTAGCACCCCTATTAAAATCTAGGCACTGTAGTAGGCACCTATAATTTTAGCACTGAGGAAGCAGAGGCAGGACAATCCCTGGGGTTTGCTGGCCAGCCAGTCTAGCCAAACTTGTGAGCTTCAAATGCAGTGAGAAACCTTGTCTCAGAAAGTATGGTGGAGAGCAATAGAAGAAGACACTCAACAATGTCCTGAGCCTCCACATGTGTATGCTCAGGCATAAACACACACACACACACACACACACACACACACACACACACACACACACACACACACGTAAGCATGTACATATTCAAAAAATTCAAAAGAGAAGACAATTGCAGTCCTGGTGGCCATGTAGTAGAGAAAACAGCTCACATGGTCCAGTTTTGTGTGTAGAGGAGACTGTGGTTATATCCCTGAAGCTGGATGAACTTGGGCATGCAAGCAACATCATGGAGGGTCTCCCACAAAAATGTACATTGTTAGTTTGACTTCAGCGGGGATATCTGTGGCTGAGTTACTCACACTCCACCAAATTGGGTGTGGTTTTTTTCCAGTTCTATCTGGTTCCTGGTGATGGTAGAGACGTTGATGAGGACAGCGTTCCAACGCTAAGCAGCACCGCTGAGGAACTGTTGGGGATCAGGCTGACTGAGGGCATGAGTTTTAATCAGGACTTTATTATGAAAACAGTCTTGTGTTTAATTGAGAAGGGACTGGGACTTCCCTTCTGTATTTCTAAAACAATCAAGAAGAGGGCCATAGTCATTGGTATTTGGCAGAACAGATGAGATTATATCCCTACTGGCAGTTGAAGGCCAAGACTTCAGGTAAGATAAATACTTCAACACACAGCCAGGTATAATTTAAAGGGGCCATAGAGATGGTTAATGATAGCAGACATTTATTGAAAACTTAACGATGTGGCAGGCAGTATTCATTCAAATGGATGATTTCCTTCAGTCTCTTAACACAAGATATGCTATATTGTGAGCTAAAAAGCCATAGAAAGCTTCCACTTCACAAAGAGTGTTTGCTTCTTCAGTTATGGGGGTCACAACAACACATAGGCACATTTACTGTACCTGTGATCTGCTGCCTAAGCGAAGATCTCCATTTCCTGAGGAGGAAACAGGTCCAGATGATCTTGAGTGAATCCCAAGGTCTTGTTAAGAAACGAAGAAACAAGATCAAAATCCAGGACCTGAGTTCTTAGTTTTTTTTGTAGTGTTAACTCTAAAGATAAATATTAATGCTCTAATTTGGAGGCAAGTCTCACCACCACTTTCAAGGTATCAGGAAGTGCTTCATGCGAGAGGTAATATTTTAAGTGGTATCTTTGCAGGATTATGAAAACAGAATGTTGCATGCCTTGCAAGGAGTATCTCTTTCTGATGCATTGCCCAGACCAATAGTTTTGGTTGTATTTTTAGTAACCTCAAATTAAGCCATAATCTCAATAGACACGGCTTATATCCTATAGATGAACTGGCATTAAAGAAGACACACGTGTGTGACTTTTATATAATGTGATACTGTGTTAGTTACTTTTGCATCAGCCAAGAGCATAATACCAGATAAAAAACCAACTTAGTGGATGAAAGATTTATTTAGTCTCCTGGTTTCAGAGTTTCAGCCCACCATGGTGGGGAGGACAGGGTAGAGCAGTTCAATTCCTGACAGTGGGAGTGTGTGTTGGAGGCTGTTCATATCACAGTAGGCCAGGAGGCAGAGAGCAGAAGAGGAATTAATGCCAGGCCTAACCATGAAAGGCCCGCCTATGATGAATGACTCGTGTCTCTGAGCTTGGCCCCATCTCCTAAAGGTCCTACTGTTTGCCAAAATAGAGCAAGTGTTCAAAACACGAGCTTGTGGGGGATAATCAGATTCAAACTGTCGCACACATATATTTGAATGTTAATTTGAATGTTTGGAAATGCCATCAAAAATAGACAGCCTGTGAGTGAGAGCATTAGGCACTTTTCTATTGCTGTGAGAAAATGCCATGACCAAGGCAACTCATAGAAGACAGCGTTTATCTGGGGGCTTATGGCTCCGGAGGGATAATAGTCCATTACTGTCATGGAGGGGAGTGTGACAACAGGGAGAGAGGCATGGCACTACAGCAAGCAGGAAACCGAGGTACAGTGGGCATGGCATGTGACTGTTGAAGCCTTAAAGCCAGTCCTGTGTGACACACTGTCATAACCACTGTTCTATTGCCGTGAAGAGACACCGTGACCATGGAAATTCCTATAATGGCAAGCATTTAATTGGGGCTTGCTTAGTGTTTCAGAGGTTTAGCCCATTATCAGCATGGTGGGAAGCATGGCAGCATGCAGGCAGATACGGTAGCTGAGAGTTCTGCATCTGGACCGAAAGGCAGCAGGAAGAAAAGACAAACACACTGGACCTGGCTTGAGCATTTGAAACCCCAAAGATTCAGCCCTAATGACACACTTCCTCCAACAAGGCCACACCTCCTTATCCCTGTCAAGTAGCACCACTCCTCAAAGACCAAGCATTCAAATATATGAGCTTGTGGAGCCTGTTCTTATCCAAACCACTGTATTGTATTCCCTTGCCCTCATAGGCTCGTAGCCACATCATAATGCTAAATGCATTTAGTCCAACTTCAGAAGTCTCCATAATCTACCACAGTCTCAACAATGTTTAAAAGTCCAAAATCTCTTGGGAGACTCGTAGCAATCTCTTAACTATAATCCCCTGTAAAATCAAAAGGCAGATCACACACTTCACCATACAATGGCAATGAATATACATTACCTTTCCAAAAGGGAGGATAGTGAGGAAATATTGGACCAAAGCCAGACTGAAAACCAGCTGGGTAAACTCCAAACTCTGCATCTCTACATCTGATGTCAAAATGCTCTTCAGATCTCCAACTCCTTTCATCTTTGTTGACTGCAATACATTTATTCCTTGGGCTGGTTCCAATCCCTGTTAGCAGCTTTCCTAGGCAGGTATCCCACAACTCTGGCATCTCCAACATCTTGAGGTCTCCAACGCAATCCAGGCTTCACTTTCACAGCTTCACACAAAGGCCTCTCTAGGCCTCCATGCAGGGACACCCCTGACACTCTCCTGGCCTCAGGGCTTTTCCTGGTAGAGGAGGGAAGAGTTCACAACTGGCCACAGTAAGATCTTTCAAGGTCATTTGTTGTCGTAGAATGAGTAAATCTGAACAAGGGAACATTCTTGTTCAGACATCAGACAACACCTCTTTGCCTAGGAGTCTTAATTTGTTTTCCTGCCAAATAGTACAGTTTGTAAACAGCAGAAAATAAATATATGTTGTTGTTGTTTGCACTGAGTACCATGACAGCTGGAAGAAGCTTGGAAGAACAGTCTGCATTAGTCTGACAGCTTGCATTTAGAAAGGCAAGAAAAAGGCAGAAAATATACTCATCAAATAGATGGTGAGAGTAGAGAGAGGCCATTGTTCCCCAGCCTGTCCACTCTGTGGGCCCATCCCCCCACGCCCTCCACTTTGACTCTGTCCCCCCCACATGAAAGCATGCATAGCCTGGACCTTCTCCTGACAAAATGCTTTGGGTCACAGCGGTGGGCTACATCCTGTCCCCTCCTCATGTCTCTGCAAGTCAGCACAGGCAACCCCTTTCTTGTATCCTTGACTCTACAGCCAGAATCCTGTGGCTGAAGCTGCCAAAGTCTGCTGCTTGATTGAGCTGGAACTTGACCCTCTCTTTCAAATACATTTGCATCAGCTTTCTAATGTGAAATATTATGTTAACTGGGCAAAGATGTCTTACTTTTGTTTAGGCTGAGGAATGTTACGTTAACTGTGTAAAGATGTGTTACATTTGTTTCTGTTGCATTGGTTTAATGATGTAAGGATGTGTGCTTAATGATGTAAAGATGTGTTGCATTTGTTTCACCTTGCCTGCCTAAGGCACCTGACTGGTCTAATAAAAAGCTAAATGGTCAATAGGTAGGCATGACAGGGATAGGGGGGGCTGGCAGGCAGAGAGAATAAATGGCAGGAGAAATCTAGGCTCCAAAGAGGAGAAAAAAATGAGGAGAAAGAGTGGGACAGGCCAGGGGCAAGAAGCTAGGCAGCTACCAGACAGACAGACATGAGAAGCAGTGAAAGTCAGATGTACAGAAGGAAAGAAAAGTAAAAGCCCCCTAAGCAAAAGGTAGATAAAGAGAAACAGGTACATTTAAGTTAAAAAGAGCGCATCAGAAATGAGCCTAAACTAGGTCAAGCATTCAAAACTAACAATAAGTTCCTGTGTCATGATTTGGGAGCTGATTGGTGGCCCCAAAGAAAAAGCCTGGTACAGCTTTCTGTTATTGGTGGTTTCCTTCACTGCTTAAGCTTTTCTTTAATTCTTTTTCACAGGTTGGAAGTTTACCTGGGTGGGGTCTTGTCCTGAGGTCACCACTCCCTTTATTCCATTTAGGATCAGGCTTTCTTTTCTTTCTTTTTTTTTTTTTCATTTTTCTTTATTAAGAAATTTTCTACTCACTCTATATACCACCCATAGATCCTCCCTCCTCCCTCCTCCCTCCTCCCACCCCACTAGCCCTCTCTCCCAAGCCACCCTTCATCCCCACATCCCCCAAATCAAGGTCTCCCATGAGGAGTCAGCAGAGCCCAGCACACTGAGCCTAGGCAGGTCCAAGCCCCTTCCCACTGCACCAAGGCTGCGCGAGGCATCACACCAAAGGCACTGGATTCCCAAAAGCTGGATCAGGCTTTCTTTAAACTTTTTATTTCTCTGAGTGCAGGACTTAGCTCCAACATTACATTTCCTGGTGCTCTTTTTCTCTTCAAACTGTACATCTTTTTATTTCTTTTTGTCCAGCTTGCTCCTTTTTATTATAGATCTGCGTAAGGATGAAAACTAATAACCACATAACACTGTCAATACTGGGCTGTCTTGAACTCTCTGCCAACACCATTAATTTGAAACTATTTAATTTAGCCCCAGGCAGATTTTTAGGACAAGAGCAAAAAAGCAGCCAGGTTCTTTGCCGAAAAGTCACAAGAATGGTCTCTAAGCCTGTTACTAATATTCTTTCCCTCCGAAACTTCTTGGGCCAGGCAGTCATAATTTACACTGCTGTCAGCCCCATTATCTTCCATACTCCTACTAGCATGGCCCACTAAGCCTCACTTAAGCATTCAACTGCTTTCCTAATCCAAAGTCCCAAAATCAACATTCCACCACCAAGAAGCATGGTTGGACCTGTCACAGCAAAACCCCACTCCTGGTACCAACTTCTGTCTCAGTCATTGTTCTGTTGCTGTGAAGAGGCACCAAGACCAAGGCAACTCTTAGAAAGAATATAATTGGAGGCCTGCTCTCAGCTTCAGAGGTTTAGTCCATTGTCACCATGGTGAAGAGTATGGTAACATGCAAGCAGGCACTAGAGTAGTAGCTGAGAGCTACATCCTCTTCCCCAGGCAGAAATACTGGACCTGGCATGAGCTTTTGAGACCTCCAAGCCAACCCCCAGAATCATGCTTCCTCCAACTAGGCCACACATCCTAATCTTTGTAATCTTTTCAAACATTTCCATTCCCTGGTGACCAAGCATTCAAACATATGAGCCTAGGGGGACCATTATTGTTCAAACCACCAATTACCCCTCCTCCAGCATTGGGGTTACAGGTTTGTGTTGTTGTACCCTGCTTTTTACCTGAGTGCTGAGGATCTGAAACCGGGTCCTCATGCTTGCACAGCGTGTCCTTTACCAGCTGGGTTATCTCCCTCGCCCTTCAATGAGATAATATTTGAAAAGAACTCCGAGGAGTACCTGTCACATGTTAAACATTCAATGAATGTTGTTTCAGGACTTTTATAAAATTTTTAAAAAAAATATTCATGACAGAAATTTTACTTCGTCCATCATGCTGAATTTTCCACAGTGGGGTACTCTGTGCCCTGGCGGGGATGCATGGCCGCCACCATGGTCTAGTCACAGAACTTGCAAAGCTGGAGTTCTGTGCCCATTAAACAACTCCCTCTTCCTCCACCACAGCTTAGCCTTCTGCCTTTGTGGATGTGACTATTCCAGACTTAATGTAAGAGGAATTATGGAGCATTTTCTTCTTTTTGGCAACTAGGTCTAGTTAATACAATGTTCTCAAGATTCATCCATGTCGTAACATGTGCCAGGAGTCCCTTCTTCTGAAGGCTGAATAATATTCAGTCCTGTGTTAACTAACAGTGGTTTCCAGGTGTCACCCAAAAGTTGACTTGTTTCCAAACAAGTCAGGAAGGATAACCTAGTGGGAAATTCTTGAGTCCCTAATTATTATTATTATTAATATTGTCATTCCCCCAAGCCCTCCTATGAAGAAAGAAAACTTGAACATTTTTGCTGAGCTTCAGAAAGTTTGGCAAAGGAAGCTTGTATGTGATCTGTTACCTCAAGCTCCTGCTCTTAAGTCAATCAGCGAAGACAACAGCATCTCCTTGCAGGTTTCAGTTCTCTGGCCTCTTTCTTATGCCCTGCACCAAACTTAACCACAGTCCAATCCTCATTCTCAATAGGAAAATACACAGAATATTCTTCTAGGTAACCGATTTCCTTTAAAGGTTTGACCGAAATTTGAGGATGGGTTGTCATGCATGGTTTCAACTCTGTTCTACCAGAAGAAACCTTTTTCCTCCAAGACCTACCGCTATCCCCGGAATCATGAAAGCCCTGTTATCTTCTATTTGCAGAGTAGTTTATTAATGTTGCCAATTTCCCTCCAAACTAGCCCAGGGCCTTTTGTTTTTTTATAATGAAAGACCCATTAATAGAATTTTCATAAGTGAAAAAACATTTTTCCTTGAAGATAAATCCTACAATTTCCCTAGAACACAGCTGTGGTTGAAGTCAGATTTGGGAGAGACTGGGAGGGAGGGATATTGATTGTTTTCTCCTAGTTCCAAAAGAAATGACTGGAAACGCTAGTGATTTTTAAAACAACCCGGAAGATTGTTCAACAGTTTTATTTTCAGCCTGTCAGGGATAAACCAGAGTACACAGAGAACACTTAATTGATTTTTCAAGGAAAAGCAGCAAATCCATAGCCAGAGCATAAACTGGGTGATTCCTGAATGCTCTGTAATCCATGATGTTAACAATTTAGGTTAAATAAGCGTACATGAGTTTTAGCTTGACATTTTAGTAAGAGATCTGAGCATGGCAAAACAATGATGCGCTGGCATCTTCTCTGCCACCGTCTCTTCATAGCAAAATTGAAGGGTCTTAAGAAGCAAAACTGACCATTTGCAAAGCATTTCTTCGCTGTTTGCAGAATTGTAAGTCTGTCACTCCAGCCGAGGTACCTACAGCTGCAAGAAAGGGAGGCGGTCCTCATCCCCTTGCTCTTCTGTGAAAGAGACTGTGTGGAGAAAAGAGACAGGTATTTATGGCTGCTTGCCTTTCTTTCAAAATCTTTTCACAGTACCTTCACTTCTGAAAAGTTAGGTGAACAATTTAAATTTTCCCCATTATTCAAAAGCCATAAAATACTACATATTTTATATCGGCATTTAATGAGTTTGCTTTAAGGACTAATTTGATGTGAAATTAGCCAGAACTTAATTGAGTTACAAAAATAGAAAATGATGGATCAGATGCCTGTGTGACGGGTACATATGAGTCAACCACATCAAAGTCACCAGGTGGGGACTGGCAAGGAAGCCGTGGGCTTTGTTTGTTTTGAACAATCAGAGGGATGAGTAGAAGGTGGGCACATTAGCAGGTGAGGAGGAATCCTTTTCCTGAGAGGATTTAGCCACCCTTAACTGGGACGATTTTCAGTCCTTTGGTATTTATATCGACTCTCTCATTGGTACCAAATTTCAAGAGGAAAAGTCCTAGTTCATTTAAGCTACAACTCTCATAGGAAGAAATGCATCTTCCCAGCCTTCTCGCTTGACAGGAAGCTGCCACCAGCTGCAAGGACTGACAGAGACACCTAACAGATTATCTTGGGATAAAAGCCAAGAGCCAGACATTCACAGTGCTGTGCTTGACAGCTGGGAGAACACAATGGAGCTTCCTAGTGAGGCTGTTGGTCAATATACAATACGCTGTATTATTTAATTGTAATTTAACCCCTACCTTAAACACTTTGGGAAGTTTCTAGTCTATATACAAACGCATAGATATAAACGCAGACATGTTATGTGAATGTGCAGCACATACAGATACATACCATGGAACAATTAAAATCAGTATTAATGTACCAGAAAGCAAACGGAGTTACGGGAGGTAGATGAGATGCTCAGGACGTGGGTGATGTTGGAAGTGGTGACAAGTCAGCATTGATGGTGATGAGGGTGTTATATATTAGTTTTATTTTTTTTTTTTTAAAATGGCTAGTCACAATGCTAGGGGCACATTGCATTTGACTATCACATTCATTTTGCTCTAAGAGTCTTGCATTTGAGTTAAAGGGAAGAAATATAGTGGTGGAAAGCTGTATATAATTTAGGGTTTAATTGGTATCTGTCTGTGGCAGGTGCTATTTGTTTCAAGTAACTATTTCTTCATGATAGTTACACATGTTACACCTAGGTAAGTGATAGCTATATTATCTACCATCTATCTATCATCTATCTGTCTGTCTGTCTGTCTAATCTGTGTTGGCTAATTTTTGTTAACTTGACATAATCTAGAGTCACTTGAAAAAAGGGAACCTTAATTGAGGATTTGCTTCCATCCCATTGGCTGTGGGCAAGTCTGTGGAACATTTTCTTGATTAGCGATTGGTGTAGGAATGCCCAACCCACTGTAGGCAGTACCACCCCTGGGTAGGTGGTCATGTGTTGAGTAAAGAGCAAGCTGAGCAGAAGTAGGCACAATCAAACAAGTAAACAATCAGCATTCCTCTGTGGTTCTGCTTCAGTTCCTGCCTCCTGTTCCTGTCTTAGCTTTAGCTGATTATGGACTATAACCTGTAAGATGAAATAAACACTTGTCTCCCCAAGATGCTCATTGGTCATAGTGTGTATCTCAGCAACAGAAAGCAAACCAAGGCACTGTTATTTATTTATGTTTCTATCCTGAACGAAACCAGAAAATAAGAGAATTAATTCAAACTGAAATTCTTTTATAGTATATATTAATTGTGCAAAGTAATAGACTTCCTTATGATACTTCACACACATCTATAATGTACTTTTATCATGCTCACACCTCCATTATCTCCTCTTCTCCCCACCCCACCTGCTGGTCCCCTTCCTCTTAATGCAAATAACGTTTAAAAAGCCTTATTAAAATGTAATTTTGAGTATACAAGGCCTCATTTAAAACATACAACTCTGTGATTTGTTACCTGTATGTCATCATAGCACAATTAAAACATGCAACTCCTCAGAAACTCTATAGTCTTTATCCATCACTCCCAAATCCCCCATCTCCCTGGCCAGATGCAATAATCAATCTACTTTCTGCCTACAATATGTTTATTCTAAGCTTTCATATGAACAGAATTTTATAATCTGTGGTATTCTGTAACCAGCTTCTTTCCGTATGCATAGCATCTCCATAGCGCTGTTTTACGCACTCAATTCCTGTTTTGGGGATGAATCATATCCCCTTCTACAGATATAACATTCTTGTTTAGTTTCTTGACTGATGAACATTTGGGTAGTTCCACCTTTGGGCTCTGATGAATAATGTATGTGAATGTTACTATCCTGAACATTGACATACACATTTTTGTATGGCTGTATGGTTTTGTTTTTCTTGAGAATATACCTATGAATAGAATTGCTGGGCTATGTGGAAACTCCAGGTTTCATCATGTGAAGATCTGTCCAATTGTTCTCCAAAGTGGAAGTACCATTTACTTTCTTATAAGCAGGATGCCTGTGTTCTGGATTCTCTGCACACTTGGCCAAACTTGATTGGTAGTACACTTTTTCTTTAGACTGCCTGCCCACAAATAATGACATGGAAACTTATTATTAATTATGAAAGCTTGGCCTTTAGTTTAGGCTTGTTCCCAACTAGCTCTTATAACTCAAATTAACCTGTTTCTGTTAATCTACAGTTTGCCACATGACTTTTACCTCTCTCTCATTCTATACACCGGACTTGTTCTACCCATCTTGCTGGCACTTTCTGCCTTGCCAGATTCATCCCAAGTTCCTCTCTCTGCCTGGAAGTCTTGCCTAACCTCTCCTGCCTAGCTATTTATTAAACTAATCAGAGAGCATCTTTCCATACAGTGTGATCAAATATCCTGCAACAGCTTGATTTTTTTTATTCTAACCATAGTAGAATGTTACGTGTCATCTCGTTATGGCTTTGATTTGCATATTGATATGTCATATTAATGAGATATGTCATTGATTTCTGCTCTAATCCTTCTTTCTGTTTGTTCTAAGTTTAATTTGGTCTTAATTTTTCAGTGTCTGCTGTTGGTTTCTTTGCTCTTTTGGGGGGCCCAACACCCAGCTCCAAAATAAATCACACACAGAGACTTATTCTTAATTATAAATGCCCAGCCTTAGCTTGGCTTGTTTCTTGCCAGCTTTTCTTAACTCAAATTAGCCCATCTACATTTTTGTCTCTGGGCTTTTTCCTTTTCTTCTGTATATCTTACTTTCACTCTTACTCTGTGGCTGGCTGGGTGGCTGGGTAGCTAGGTAGCTGGCCCCTAGCCTCTTCCTCTCCTTGTTCTCTTGCTCCTTCTTCTGCTCCCATATTTCTCCTCCTGTTTATTCTCTCTGCCTGCCAGCCCTGCCTATCCTTTCTCCTGCCTTGCAATTGGCCATTCAGCTCTTTATTAGACCAATCAGGTGTTTTAGACAGGCACTGTAACACAGCTTCACAGAGTTAAATAAATGCAACATAAAAGAATGCAACACATCTTTGCATCATTAAGCAAATGTTCCATAGCATAAACAAATGTAACACACCTTAAAACAATATTCTACAGTTCTAAGTTTAGTTTGGTCTTAGTTTTTCAGTGTCTCCAGATGAGATTTTGGGTTAATGATTTGAGAGCTTTCTTCCTCCTTAATATAGTCATTTATGTTATGTTTCCCCTTAACTTTCAGCTGCATTCTTTAAACTCTGACAGATCTTCATTTCCATCACCTTAAAATGTTGCCTTCTTTCTCTTTCAATTTATTTAAGTCATCCTTTATTTAAGTATGTTTTAATTTTCATATACTTGGGATATTCCCAAAATTTTCCATGACTCAGCCTTCATGTTTCATTTCTCTATGGTGAGAGAACACACTTTCTCATTATTTAAATACCATTAAATTTACTAGGGCATTCTTTCTTGGACTTAGCATAGCATTGGTCTTGAAGAGTAGCACACACTTGTTCTTGAGGAGGATGTGTGATTTGCTGTTGGATGTCTGTTAATTTAGTTTCTTGTGGTTTTTTTTTCCTGCCTAATTTTACCAATTATTCAAAGTGGGTCCTTGAAATCTCAAACTTGCTTTGTTAGATTTCCTTGTTGTCTTTGCCTTTCTTGGCATATTTTTGTATCTGTTATCTGGTGTGCATAGATTTACAGTTGTTGAATCTTTGTTTTACAGTCCCTGTGGTCTGGCCTTGGTGTCTCTCTCTCCTCCAGTTTTCATGGACTTGCTATTTGAGTTTCAGGTCTTTTTTTTTTTTAAGAGTCAATCTTTTTGTGTCTTTGCATCAAAAGTACACCACCTTGTAGATGACATGTAGTTGAAATATGCTTTTGGAAATCAGTCTACCAGACCCACCTTTTAACTGGACTCTGGTCCATCCATGGTGTCACTGGTCAAGAGCCTGCAGGACAATCCTCAAGGATCGTGCCTCCTACACAGTGGCTGCTTTGTAAGAATTAGCTGATATTATGCTTATTCTCCTATAGCAGTTTTTCTGGTCATTTATACCATAAGGCTTTTAATGCCTTTAGCCAGATAGACTCATAATCACGTGCAGAGTATTGGTCCCGAGTGCTCAGGGTTGTAATGAGGAAAGCCAATGCCAGGCAGCTGAATGGTGCACGAGACACCTAGGAGGGAACTTTTATTTGGCTTTTAGTCAGTGCTGGCAGGTTCCATGCGGCTGAACTGAGTCCATCGCATGGGCACACATTAAGTGGTACCAATGATGACTGCTGTTCAGTGCCCTTTGAGAGTGGACTACACAGAA
Organism: Peromyscus californicus insignis; assembly: GCF_007827085.1. Taxonomy (NCBI): domain Eukaryota; kingdom Metazoa; phylum Chordata; class Mammalia; order Rodentia; family Cricetidae; genus Peromyscus; species Peromyscus californicus. The sequence goes on along the minus strand of NW_026294458.1, from coordinate 18,550,617 downwards.
ATGGTCCAGGTTTCTAGGGCCCAGGTTGGCCTTTCATCTGGTATCTTAGTTAGGATTTCTAGTGCTATGATGAAATATCTTAACCAAAAAGCAAGTTGGGGAGGAAAGGGTTTATTTGTCGTACACTTCAGCATTGCTGTTCATCACTGAAGAAAGTCAGGACAGGAACTCAAGCAGGGCAGGATCCTGAAGACAGGAGCACATGGAGAGACCACGGAGGGGTGCTGCTTACTGGCTTGTTTCACTTGGCTTGCTCAACCTGCTTTCTTTTTTTTTTTTTTTTTGGTTTTTTTCAAGACAGGGTTTCTCTGTGTAGCTTTGCGCCTTTCCTGGTACTTGCTTTGGAGACCAGGCTGGCCTCGAACTCACAGAGATCCGCCTGCCTCTGCCTCCCGAGTGCTGGGATTAAAGACGTGCGCCACCACCGCCCGGCTCAACCTGCTTTCTTATAAACCCCCAGGACCACCAGCCCAGGGATGGCACCACCCACCATGATCTGGGCCCTCCCCCACTGATCATTAATTCAGAAAATGCTTCATAGCTGAATCTCATAGAGGCATTTCCTCAACGAAGGCTCCTTCCTCTGATGTCTCCAGCTTGTGTCAAGTCAACCCACAAAATTGCCAGTACATCTTGGTATTGAAAGATGTCTCGGGCTGTATTCTTCACTCTCTCTCCCTGAAGAAGACACTTACAGAAAACCTCAGCCCTCCCAGGAAGGTGTGAATAAAGCTGTATCATAGCCCTCTATCTGTCCTGGTAAACTTGCTACTTTATGTAAAGTTTTTCAGTCCTTCACAGCCTCTGAATCCATAAAGGTCAGCAAAACAGGAGGGAAACACTCTTGACTTGAGCTGCATAGATGTCCAGCTTTCCAGCCCAGCCTGGAATTCAGCCTCTGAGGACCAGCCTCTGCCTTCTCAGCTCTGCCAGAAAACCAATCAGCGGGGAAGCTGCTGAGCAGCCCCTGGCATGTCACAAAGCTGCATTTTCACAACAGTCTGGGAGCAGGCCCGCTGACAGCAGGTGAGGCAGGGCAGCTGCTTTTATCAGCGTATAATTTGGAGCTCGGAGCTCCCAGAGATCATCCTTCACGTGCCCTGGAGGACACAGTCAGTCACTTCACCTTACAGTCCATCACGTCTGAGGGCTCACGGGGACCGCGCATCGGACCAGGGAGAACTGGCGCTTGTGATGAGCCAAATGATTCCCTGGTGGGGACAAGAGTAAAGGGAGACACCTGAGATAAGCAAGGACAGCGCGTTCGTTTTCTCCATTCATTCACTATGTACTGAGTTGCCCTACAGCAGCAGCTCTGAGGTAAGAGTCAGGAAGAGGCTTGACGCTGAGGGTTCCCAAAGAACAGGAGAAGGAAAAGCAGATGATACACACAGATGACAGGAGGTGTATTAGAAAGTTATGAACCACGCTGGGTGATGCTCAGTGGATTAAGCAATTGCTGTGCAAGCGTGAGGCCCCCAGTTCAGAACCCACATAAATGGTGTAATCCCGGTGCCCCCTCAGCAAGACGGGAGGAGACAGGAGAATCTAGGGAGCTTGTGGAGGGGTGGAGGGCAGCTAACCTGTCTTCTGCAGCGGCGAGCTGCAAAAGACCCCTGTCTCAAACCAAGTGGAAGGCAGGGTGTGACACCCGAAGATGACATCCATCATCACAGAAGTGCTGTGGCTCCTGAGCACCTACGCTCATGCACAGACAAATCACACCCCTCCCAGGCTCTGTCTGTCTGTCTGTGTCAGACACACACACACACACACACACACACACACACACACACACACACACACACACACACACATACCCCAATTAAAGAAAAAAGTCATGACAAAGGAAAACACCACTTGCATGTTGAAGCGGTGTAAAGCTGCCCTTGACATACATACAAGGAGCTCTCACTTTTGAAACAGGTGGGGGCCGGGGGAGGGCGGACATGATGGACATGGAAGCGAGCTGCCATCTGTCAGGGCCAGGGAATTGTAAGTTGCTCAGAGCAGCTGGAACATATGGCATAGAGGTGGCTGTGCCAGAGAGGGAGGAAGGCATGGGGATGAGGGCTGAAAGGCGGCGCCATGTGATGCCAAGGCTCACGGACTTACCCTCTGTCTGCTGGTGGTTGAAATGCTCAGTGAAGGCGGTGACATGATCAGATCCATTCTTTCCAGGATGGAGGTGTTGGTACTCTTTGCCTTCAGACCCCGGGTGTATCATACATGATGGGATGGGTTCGAATGGACAACGTCCTGACAGACTTAAGCTTGAATACTTGATTACTACTTTGGGGCACCATCTGGGAGGTTGTGGAGTCTCTTGGACGTGGGGCTTGGCAGGAGAATATGGGATGGCAGGGGTGTGGCTAGAAGGTTATATCTTAACCATGGTTCCAGCCCTCTGCTTCACAAACGGCTGATGAGGTAACAGGCCGGGCAACAGACTCTCTGTAACTCGGCCATGCCTTTATCACCGTGGTGGACTGAACCCTCCTCCACCTGTGAGCCACCGTCAACCCTTCCTTCAGTGGCTTCTTGTCGAGTGTTTGGTCACAGCAATATGGAGAATAACGAATATATGCAATACACGTGGTCTATTGGTAAAATTATTATGGCCACTCCACGTAGTTAAAAGGGAGGTCTATTTTGTGGGTTAACTTACAAGTGAAGGGATAGTTTATAGAGTCTGGGAAAGGTGTAGCGCAGTCCAGCGGTGTTCTCTGGAGAACTCTGCTCGGTCTACCTCCAGCGTCCAGGGTCCAGGAACCAAGAGAGCTGGCGCATCCAGATCTTGAGTCTTTAGGGTCCTCTCTTGGCTCTGCCTTGTAGGCGTGACAGTTACCGAAGCCTCAATGCGGGTTGGAACTTCCAGGTCAAAGCTGGAATGGCTACCCACTACAGTGGTCAACCTTATATGCTAAGACCACCATAGTGCACTAGAAGGCCGTGAACAATGAACTCATGTGGGGCTCTGACGACGGTGTCTCGCGTGCTCTCTGTGCACCCGACAGAGAAGTGACAGACTTCAGTAGCCTGCCAGGGAGCTGCCATGCTGTCAGCTCTAAACATGCACATGCCGCACCACCCACCAGAAGCCACCAGCCCTAGATATCCCCCCTACACAGTACTTTTATGTAAAGTCTCAGGCTATAGCCCCTGAGCTGCCATTATGATCTGGCTGAAGCCCATGCCAAGAATCAGTAGCCCCAGCATCCCTGACAGTTGCTCTAACAAGAGGCTGAAGGGAGTCGGTATTCAAGGTTTAACACTCAGAAAACAAGCACCAGTCGTCTCTGGGAAGAGCAAAGACTTGCTTAAAGATGAACGAGGGACCCTGCTCTGGCAGCCTTGGAAAATGCCTGGTTAGCTGGCTCCGTGGTCCTAAGTGGCATCCGTCAATCAGTTTGGGTAGAGAAAGAGGTCACTTGAGCAAAGCCTGTGGCTTCATTGATTCTGTTTCCTGGATGGAATGATTTGTTCTTGGCTAAGTTTTCTAGCCAGTTCAATTGAGAGAGAGAGAGAGAGAAACAGAGACAGAGGCAGAGACAGAGAGAAACACAGAGAGAAAGAGGAATTTTATATCGACATTTACACAGGCCAATGCCTTTAATAATTTTTGAAGCAAACATCATGATATAATTTCTTACTAACAGGATTTAGGATTCTATTTATATGAAATAAAATATGCTCCATCTCCTTTCTTAAACTAGCTTTATCAAAGACCCATTTTTGTTCTTCCAGGTTTCTGTTTACTAGCCGTGTATGTACTCCGGTGATAGCGGTGGTAACTGCTCATACATACCACATCTAACTCGCCAGGCAATGTTCTAAGAATTTACTACTTGTTAAACTGTGACAGTGCCCACCATCGCCTAAAGCAGTCCATCTTCATCAAGATAAAAACACAAGAGATCAGGGAGCTTGAGCCCCTGCCATGGTTACCCGTCACCCACTCGGCACAGCAGAGACAGAATGTACCTTCCTGCCTCTCCTGACACAGCACAGTCAAGAGTCCATCCGTGACAAGGACAGGAAGGAAGTTGAGAATCCAATTATCTCCTCAGTCAAGTGTTCGCTTCTCATGATCAATCTCTCCTTAATTTTATCTTTAATAATCGAAAGCCACTTCTAATAGATCGGCAAGCCTGCTGATCTGATATTGAGATGGACGTGTGAACCCGGCAGCAGGCTGGCATGCTCATCCCCTAGGCCACATTGACCGAAGGATTTTTTTTTACAGCCCCCGATGATTTTAATTAGCTCCAACCACCTGCTGCCCATTGTGCTATTTTATAAAAGCTATCGTGCATGGACGTGCAAATGTCTTTCATTTCCGTTGTTTGTCCCACATCTCCAACACATGAAAAGCGCCAGGAGAAAATACGAGTGGTGTGTGCTACCTGGCAGCGGCATTTAGAGCCCCACACTGTCTTGCCCTCTGATTCCAGGACTCTGGCATTGTGGAACACTGTGGGACCTTCTAGCAGGTCTTTCTTTGGACTGCCAGCTCCCAAATAATGACATGGAGACTTTTTATTAATTCTGAAAGCTTGGCCTTAGCTTAGGCTTATTCCCAATGAGCTTTTAGAACTTTTAGAACTTAAATTAACCTTTTATATTAGTCCAAGTTCGGCCATGGCTTGTTACCTATCCTCAATACCATACGTCCAACTTCCTCCACCTCTGACTAGAGAATCTCCATGCCTCTGATTCTTTCCCAGAGTTCCTGTTTCTCCGGAAGTCCCGCCTATCCTCTCCTGCCTAGCTATTGGCCACTCAGCTCTTTATTAAACCAATCAGAAGGTGCCTTAGCCAGGTGAGGTAAGACAGAGACGTGTCTTTACACAGTGTGCAAAAAGGTTATCCCAACAAGATCTGGCGGCATCTTGAGCCCGGCTCTATCTCACTTACTGACTCCAGGACTCTGGCCTTGTGGGACACTGTGGGACACAACCCTGAGGGGAGAAGAAAGGAAGATCTCCTGGCTTCCTCTTCCTGCCCTTTTGTCCGGGGTAGATTGCTCTCTTGCCTCTTCTCTGACTTGTCAGGCCGGCAGAATGCATCTTCATTCTTTTCAGCATGGATAGCTCATGGGAACCAAGAAGAAGAGCTTCTACTTGGGGCATGGAAATGCTAGTGTGATTTTTAGATCGCTTTAGAACTTGAAGACCACTGCCACTGGCTACAGTGTCAACCTGCCAAGAAAGGAGCTTTGAAGAAGCTTTTAAAATGAAAAAAAAAAAAAAAACAAAACAAAACAAAACCAAACAGTACTATGTAGTTATCTTAGTGTTTGGTTTGAAATGTTATATAATAGCTCGATCTCCCAGGTTTGGGAGAAGGCTTAGCTAAAGTGCTTGCCTGTTTTCCAAGTGTGAGGACCAGAGTTTGGGTCCTTAGAAGCCATCTAAAAACTGAGCAGGGCAGTGGCTGCCTAGAATCTCAGCAGTCAGGAAGCAGAGACAAGGGATTCCTCAGGCAGCTGCCAGCTAGACTAGTTGAGTGAACTGGTGAGCTCTGGGTTCAGTGAGAGACCCTGCCTCTGTATATAAGGTAGAGGACTGTGGTGATTGAGAAAGTCAGCTTCAGGACTCTACATGCACCCACACATATCACATGTGCTCCCACATGCCTGCAAACATGCAGACACAGATACACACATGCACACACCCCCCACATATACACAAGCATCTCTCTCTCCTCTCTCTCTCTCTCTCTCTCTTTCTCTCTCTCTCTCTCTCTCTCTCTCTCTCTCTCTCTCTCTCTCTCTTTCTCTCTCTCTCTCACACACACACACACATGCACACACACACACACACACACACACACACACACACACATCAAAACAAAAATTGGTCTTTGTTCTCTCATAAAACCTGAAAAAGGCTGGGCAGTGGTGGCACACGCCTTTAATCCCAGCACTTGGGAGACAGAGCCAGGCGGATCTCTGTGAGTTTGAAGCCAGCCTGGTCTACAGAGTGAGATCCAGGACAGGCACCAAAACTACACAGAGAAATCCTGTCTTGAAAAAACCAAAACCAAACCAAACCAAACCAAACCAAACCAAACCAAACCAAAACAAAACAAAACAAAACAAAACAAAACAAGAAACAAACAACCCCCCCCAAAAAACCCAAAAAACAAAAACAAACCAACAAACAAACCTGAAAAAGGATCTGAACTAAAGTAGGCAATGTTGGCCTCTCTCTTCTGCCCTCACCCCCCAGTGCCTGCCGCCAGCAGGCCGGCGTGGCCTGGCGGACCTTCTCTCTTATCTTTTCTTCTTTTGGCTGGTCTGAGGGAAGCATGACTCTGGCTGTTTCTCATCATCTGACCACTCTGTTCTCCCCTTGCTTTACCTTCTATCAACCTCCCCTAATCATGGAAATACATAAGCAATTTTCCCACATAATGACTCGAGAAGGCTTTCATTTCATAAAAGTTACTAAATTGGAAAGATAAGTTATATGAATGACCGTGTTTTCAAGATGCAAAGGGGAGAAAAAACCAGAGCACTGTCAAATGAAAATGCCTGTAAGTACGGCGATCTCCCGGATTACAAAACCTCTACTCAGCCACGGGAGAGCTGCAGAGGGATGTGCTGTGGGATGATCTGTATGGCAAATGTGTTGCTCTGATTGGTCAATAAATAAATCACTGATTGGCCATTGGCTAGGCAGGAAGTGTAGGCGGGACAAGGAGGAGAATAAAGCTGGGAAGTGGAAGGCTGAAGCAGAGAGACACTGCCAGCCACCATGATGACAAACAGCATGTGAAGATGCCGGTAAGCCACGAGCCATGTGACAAGGTATAGGTTTATAGAAATGGATTAATTTAAGCTATAAGAACAGTTAGCAAGAAGCCTGCCACGGCCATACAGTTTGTAACCAATATAAGTCTCTGTGTTTACTTGGTCGGGTCTGAGCGGCTGTGGGACTGGCAGGTGAGAGAGATTTATCCTGACTGTGGGCCAGGCAGGAAAACTCTAGCTACAGGGATGTACTAGTCCTGGCATTTTATCGACATTCTGATTTTATTAATCTTACTGTTCTCATCTGCATGTCTGCCTCTCTACAGACTAGGAAATCAAATACATTCCCAGCTCCCTTATAGACAGGGACATCCCTTGACCCAGTTCTAGTCAATACAATGTAAAGGGAAGCCTGCAGGGGAATTCGTTCTAGGAAAGATATTTGTCTTCTATTATTAGAGAAATGCTTTGTGGGGCAAGGCTTGTGCCCACTGATTTCCATTTCTGAAAGTGGTGCGTGAGCATGTGATGGGGGGAGCTGCAGCAGCCTTTTTGCTTCAAGGAGGCGAAGGTCCCTGGAATTGCTGAGAAGCTGACGGAGGACTTTGTATCGCTCACTTGCAGAAGTATTCGCATAACCTATACTCATTATGTATCAGACATCATGCTGATTCTACAAGATACAACCCACATCCCTGTGTGTGAGGCACTCCATTCCAATAGTGCGCAGAGTGGCCACTAGTCAATATGTGTCAGGCAGGCTTTAGAGTTACAGTAAAACCATTGATGTAAGTGAGTGAGTGTGTGCGATGTTTTACATACATTGATTAAAGAGTCTCACTGAGACCTGACATTTGAGAGACTTGGAACATCAGGGCATGGAGCTCTTCAGGAATCAGGAGACAGGAAGGAGGAAGTGCCCCAAGAAAAAGGAACAGCACACACAAGTCTGGTGGGGAAACAAACACATAGACCCCGGAAGCAGAAGTAAGGCCAGAGGGCACAAGCTTGAGCAACTGGAAAGTACAGGAGATAAGGTGAGAGAGATCCTGGGGCCTGACCTTAGGGGTTTGGAAACTGAGGAAGATTGGAGTCTGGAATATAAAGTCCCTGGAAGGTTGGGGTCAGGGGAGCAACGTGGTTTTTGAAATTCAACAGAAGCTTTTTGACTACTGGATATGACCACCTGAGAGGACAGAGCAAACAGGCAGAAACATTCGAGAAATATCGGAAGAAGGGAGAGTACCTGGCATAAGGTAGAAGAGGTGAGAGCCGGGAGAAAGAGAACTGGATTGACTCACATGTCAGCCCTGCAAGGCCTGGGCTTCGAATTCCTTGCCTGCTGACAATGAACAGTCCTCTCCCTTAATGTGCCTTCTGTTACAGCTCAAAGTGTTAATTCAGCCAGAGCCAAACTAGTGTCCATTCTCATGTTCCCTCCCCCGAGTCTTACAATGCAAACAGACTCATGGGAACAGCAGGTCGTACTAAAGATTTGGACAAAAGTTTCAGCTATAACACTCACTTGATTATTAAGCTCCATTAAAATATTAATTAGAAGAAAATGAAATTTGAATCCCAAAGAGCTAAAACATATTGGATAAACGTCACAAAGGGCCATCCACGGGCAACAAAATCATAACCCAGACCTTCATCTGAGTCCAGATTAGAATACAGAACAACCTGAACTACTTTACTATCAATGTCCCAAGGGAAGTGGCTGAGCCAGTGTCCACACAGGGTGGCAAGACCATCCCAGGTGCTTGCTAAGCCTTCCTTAGTACCCACTGTGTTCCTTTGTGTGGGCAGGCCCGCAAGGGACAGGGTCTGGGGTGGGTGTCCTGCCTCAGTGGCTCTCAGACAGCAAGCATGACAGAGGAGAGGGTCAGTTTGTTGGTTGGACCTTGACATGGAGAATTGCACTGGAGCAAAGAGAAACCTGGCACATGGCCAGCAGGACCATTTAATGACATTGAGAGCAATCAGTGTGACTATCTTTGTAGTGGGGAAAAATACAACAAGTCAGCTGCAAGATTGTGTAGACTGTGTGCACTCCATATTGAAAAATAACCACAAATAAATCTTTGAAAGCTGGGGGCAGTTTCATCACAACGGAGTCGCACAACAGCTACACAATGCCAGTTCCATAAAGACTTAAATACTTCACCAAGCTATGGAAACATTTTAAACAGGTTTGAGTGCAGTGTGAGTGTCAGCGCTATGACAAATATATGTGTGTCTTCATCAGAGTTTCCATTACTGTGATAAATGCCACCACAAAAAAAAAAAAAAAAAAAAACAGTGTGGGAAGAAAAAAAAACCTTATTTCAGCATATAGGTCCATATCACAGCCTATCGCTGCTGAAGGAAGTAAAGGCAGGAACTCCAACAGGGCAGGAGCTGATGCAGAGACCATAGAGGGGTGCTGCTTACTGGCTTGCTCCTCATGGCTTGCTCAGCCTGCTCTCCTACAGCACCCAGGAGCACCAGGCCAGAGATGGCACCATCCCCAGTGAGCTGGACCCGCCCACCGCAATCATTAGTCAATAGAGTACACTACAGACCGGCTTCCAGGCAAATCTTAGGGAAGCATTTTTCCCAGTTGAGAGTCCCTCTTGCCAGAGGACTCTAGCTTGTGCCCAGTTAATATAAAACTAACCAACACACAGAGCAAGACAGTTTAAAAGGGGGGTGGGGGAGATATGTTTTGGCTTCAAGTTCGAGAGAGGTTTCAGTTTACCATGGTTTCCAGCTCTGTTGTCTCTGGCCCAGTGACAGAGTAGCGTACCGTGGCCATGGGGCAGGTAGAGCAACTGCTCCCTCATGGAGGTTAGAAACGAGACAGGAAAGGGTGGAGACACGGACCAGCCTCTAAGGACCACTTAAAAGCCCACTCCCCCCAGCCAGCCCCCACCTCCCAAAGTTTCCATCACCTCTTAAAATAGTGTCACAGCTGGGTAGCAAGCCCTCACCACATAAGCCAATAGGGGGCACTTCCTACCCAAACCATAGCCAGTGGTACGCTCTTGTTAATCCACCACACTCAATATCAGGCCACACATGCACCAGCCACATCTGAGGTACAGTGTGTGACCAAAGGCCACCACACCGGGTAGTGCTCCATCAGAAGACTGAGTGTGAAAACAAGTTCCAGAGAGGAGAAAACACAGTATTTTAAAGACCCACTAACAATTTTATCTCTATTTCCACGTGTCAATCATCTCGAAGTTATTGGAAAAGAATCCAGAACTTGGCAATAGAAGAGAAAGTGGGGGAAAAAAATATATCGCTATGTAACTAGGCTTTTGTGAGCAGTTCCATTTTATTTCATGAGAAGCTTGGTCCTATTCTGTAACCACTTCTGTTTTCTGCAGGTGGTCCCTCTGACCTCCCTTCCCTCTGATATTTCTATGCAGTTTTCTTTGAGAGTGACTTACAGGAATCACTGGCCAGGATCATATTTAAATCACCCCGAATAATCAGTGTAGTAAAATTCGTGACATTTTCTTCCATCACGCAAGAAATGGGCTCATCTGTTCCCATGGAAAACTTTCGAGAGGCTCTGAGGTAGCCACAGATGTGTGGGGGGAGGGGGGTGCTGGCTCATCAAACGTTTTCTGATTAAAACTCAGAGTCAAGTACAGTGTATTCCAGGATATAAGTACATGTAAACAAGCATGGATTTTTTTTTTCCTCACTGATGTCTGCGGACTCTGTACGTCCCCATAATTAAATCTAGCAGAGGAAAACAAGCTGGTCCAGGCCTGTGTGAGTGGCTTCTCAGCAATCTCTCAGTCCTCCATAGTGCAGTAACACGCTGATCCCCCTCAGCCCAAGCATTAATACCGTAGGCTGTGAGCGCATGCGCTCAGGAGCTTCACACGTTTCCATGGATACATGAATTTTAGTGCCAATGCACATTTTCTATTGCTTTTCTTGTCACCAAGAGTCCTGTAAACACTTGCGCTTTAAGATTTTGTAAGAAATTTGGGTTTTTATAGAGGACTGGTCGGAATTACCCTTTTCCTGATGCTTGGGAAGATTTTCCCCTAGGCTCAAGTCTAACCCACTCTCTGTGGCATTCTTTCAATGATGTGCTTTTATTTATAAGGCCAATAAAAGACAAAAAAAGGTTAGCTCCATTGTCAGTATAACTTTTAAGTGGCATATTTATAGTATATAAGTGATAAAATTGATAAGTAAGACAGCTTATTCTATATTTTAAAATACAAAGAGGCAGAGAGAGAGAGAATAGAAACAGGAACATAATGTACATATATATTTTTCTTTCTGTAATGATGAAACATAAGTGTTATTTTCAAGGATACCCTTAGGTTATTATATTGAGCAGCTGTAGTTTTCTTACATATATTAAGCTTTTTATATTTTTAAAAACCATTCACAAATCTGTGAAGATGGCAGGCTAGGGTATGATTCCCCATCCCATTGTCACATAAGCTGAGAAGGTCTGAGGAATGTGCTCCTGTCCCTATAACTAGCAAGGCATATGCCTGGGATTAGAACTCAAGCCTTGGATTTCACTGTCCAGACCTTTCCCCTGGGCAGAATGCATGCTACTCTATGGAAGGTGCACCCATGTCCTTCTTTGCCACGTACTGACAGGTCTCTGTACCTCTGATTTGGATTTCACGAAATCATCTTGTTTGGTAGCCAACCCTTGACTACCCCCGAACTTGGCTCAGTTGGCCAATTTAACAAGCTTAGTCATTTCCCACCTACCTAGCTCTAGGCAAGAAACAATCACAAAGACACCAGAACCTGAAAGTACTGTAGCCACTCAAGGAACCAGTAAAGGCACAGATGTCTAGTTCCAGCCATCAGGACCAAGAATGTACAATGTAGAGCGAGAAAGAGCAGTTTGCACGCTGAGCAGTCCATCTCTAGACATCTGAAGTCAAGGGAAAAGCTTTTACTTTCCCAGAGTCATTTGATGTGAGGGAAGCAGGGTTTGAACTATTTAAATGACTGTCTCAATTCACTCGTGTTCATGTCACCCCCAGTTTCTGCATACTCCCAGTTACTGTCTTTCTAAGGCCATGAGGTCGCACAGAGACCAATCGTCACATTAGCTCTTATTTACCTTGTATTTGTGCAAGTCTTTTATTCTGAGACGCTTTTTTTCAGTACATGCCGTGCTTACTCATTTTACCTTGATTTTTGAGATATTTAGTTCACCCCAGCCTCTAGCTTTTGCTTTCTTGCATCAGTTTTGTTTTTAATGGACAGATGCTTAAGCATATTTGTGGAGTATACAATAAGGTTTTAATACAATATACATCGTACAATAATCAAATGAGTGTCACCTCCTTCATTTATTTTTTGTGGGGGAAAAACATTTAAAATCTTCTCTTAACTATTTAAATATATCCAAGATAACATTGTTAACCTGCTTATTGTTATTACTATTATCGTCATTATTTTTAATACAGAGGTAAGGCTGTAGAACTCTGCTGTAGCTCAGGGGCAGCACTTGTGCTGGGGCATAGATGAGGCTGGGGTTAAATCCAAGAACCACTAAGTCGATAAGATTTGGATTTTGCTGTACAAGGGAAGAAGGACTCTGGATACAGGATCACTCGCAGCTAAGGAGGCTGGCCTCTGTTATACCCAGGAGACTCTAAGCTCAGAGATCCGTGTCTCAGGCCTCTCAGCCACAGCCGGAAGCTGAGGAGCCAGCGGTGTGAATGAGAATATTTTTGCTAAGTATAAGAAGCGCACACACAAAAACCGTGTATGTGTATGCTTGGTTGGGGGCCTCCATCTAATGACACACATGCCCATTGGTTTTGGCTGTTGCTTAGGCATGAGCTTAGCATTTATTTAATAAAAGATATGACTTAATTGTGTCCTTTTTATTTCAAGGTGTCAAATATTACAACCCAACTAGGCTCCGACTCTAACAGCAAAACAAAAACCGCACCAAACCAAACAAAGCAAGAAAAACAGCATCTGGGCCAATCTGTACTATGCATAGCTTTTGAGACCCCAGGGTAACTCCAGATGTAGACAAACTTTGCCTTCCACTGTCCGGGGCTCATCCTTTCTGAATAGAAATGGTGATTATGTGCTGTTCACCTAATGGGATTAATCCATGGAGTCTATTTAACGAGCAAAGGAATTTATGTGGGGGTTAACTCACAACTGAGGGAGATTTATGCTAGGGTCCAGGAAAGCTGAGCTATGTTCCACGCTGATCTGCCTGGTCCAAAATCTCAGCATCCAAAAACGCGAGGTAGCAAAGAGGAGCGCATATGTGCATCCCAGGTCTTAAGGGTTCCCCAGCAGCCACATTCCAGGGGCATGTACCTCAAGGTCATAGGCAGGTGTTAACAGTTACCTGCTACCTCACTAGGGGCGGTACTTCAGGGCATGACTCAAATAACCACCCTCTACATTCACCCATATAGTGCCTGGGAGTGACCAACTCTCTCCCATCTACAGAGGTGAAGGAAGAATTTTGTTTTGCACAAAAAGCTTTCTCTCTCCTGTAGATTCCGTTCGGTGGTAGAAGGAATTGCATTTGCTTTTGGCCAGATGCATTTCCTCCACACCTGGCAGGGATCTAGAACTGAAATTACAAGATTTATTTCATCTTAATTCTATTATGAGGCATTTAGTCACAAATACCCCCAAAATGAAGCGGTAATTTATCATCTTGCCCTGCCTGAGCAGCTCTCCTCCGATGACATTCATGAATCCATAATGCCGAGAGGAGGCTGGATGATTAAGTGTCCGATTAGAGAAAACAGATTAACCTGGCAAACGTCATAAATTTAGCTCATAAGCAGGATGGCTTTATAAATGCTCACGCTAACTCTCCTGGACAAAATCATACACCACCTCCTTCTGTGATGACTCAATTGAAATGGCTTAGGAAAGATCCCAAAGGGCATATCTGATTTGATTCATAACTAAATATGCATTTAAAGGGAACCTTGGGGGGAAAAAACAGTAACTCATAAAGAGCACTCCTACTACCTACCCCTCAAGGGCTCTCATTTCCACAACGCCCACCACTTGAAGGTTCCAAATGGCTCCAGTGACTTTCTATGCACTGTTTAGAAGACGTCTCTCCTGACCCTGAGCTGCAGATCCAGGAAACTGATCCACAGTCCTCATCATGGAACCTGATCCCTTTGTGAAAGCAGCTGCCTGCTCGGCATTTCTCCCATGTGACCCCCCAAGCACATCAATTCCAGCCGCTAAGTTTTGCATGGGTAAGGGTGTGTTTGGGTTGAATTCCATGTATACCAGTGCACAAATCTAGACGATGACGAGCTTCAAACAAAGTCCTGTGCAGTTCTCAGAGAAAGCTCACCGAGTCTGCCCGTCCTTCCCTGGCTGGAGTTTCTGGGCACGCTGTTAAGCCAGGAGAAAGAGGATCTTCGCCATCCTCAGCTCTATATTTAACCTCAATGGTTGTTTTTCTGAAGTCTTGGCCTGCCTGGTCTGCCTGGCCTAAAAAGGCAGGAGTCAAGCTGAGTAAGGGACCTCTTCTGTCTAGATCCAGGACATCTTCAGGGCAGAGGAAGGGAGGGGACTCTGACTCTGGTCCTTTATGAAGGCCAACTCCATCCCGTCCCAAGCCAGGTAACTTCTCACTTGGAAAAGCAGCATCCGACCGAGGTTTAGGGGATGGAGGATAGACCCCCTTTTGCCCTTTATTCCTTGTCTCTCCCCACACTGAAGTTGATTTTGGCGTGTGGGTAGGGTCATGGCTAGTCAGTGTGCCCTCGCTGGCCCTTGGCCTCTGGGTCAGTCTAAGTAGGACTGTTTTGTATGCATGCTTGCAGGTGTGTGAGTTACGAATTTTCCTACAGCAACCCATCTCCCACTAGTCGTTGAATCAAAGACCTAGATGTTTCTTCAGGGTGCAGGCAGAGGAAACAAACCTTTGGCCCAGAAGGAATCCGTGTCCAGCTTGGACGTGGTATCCTGTGTATCCATAATGACTATACCCAAATATTTCTGGGCTGCGCACTAAGGTCATCCTTAAAACTGTAACACCCAGCAGGGACAGAGCTTGATTACCACAAAAGTTTGTCACAGGAAAGTCCTGGTTGCTGGGAGGATGAAACCAAGTAGGCACCCGGCTGGGGTTGAGCTGTGAGCAGCAGGTTTGTGTGTCTGTTTCAGCTGGCTTGGAGGGCCCAGTGGTTGGCTGGAGGGCACGGAGGTAGGGACTCCCCATGCAGGTGAAGGGTGGAAGGAGCGACCAGCGGTGGTGGTGGAGGGGGGTGGGTGGACATCGGCAGCCCTGAGCCCCAGAGTGTGCCCAGAATCTTCGGAGCCCGGGCCTACAGTGGGCACAGATGATCTAGGGGGTCTCCAGCCTGCGGGTGTGCACGGAGAATCCGGGGATCCCAGACCTGGGTTGTGTCCGGGGTGGCGGGACGAGAGGGACGAAGAAGACGGGGTACCGGGAGCCTGGGACCCACCGTGCAGTGCAGTGCAGTGCAGGAGCCGGGCGGGCGGGCGGGCGGGCGGGCGCGCGCCAGGAGCCCGCGGAGGGAGCAGGGGGTGGCACGGCGCGCGGGCGCTGGCGTTGACGCTTCAGAGGGCCGCTGTGGCCTGGGCGGTGGCGGTGGCCTCCTCGGAGTGGTGCGGATGGGGTAGCCCAGGGGCTGCTGGCGGCCCTGCTGCGAGGCCGGGGAGAGCCCGGGGAGAGCCCGGGAAGCCCGCCGCTGCCTCCCGGGCGACGACACAAGCCAGCTTGAGCAGGGAGGTGCGTTGGGGGAGGGGAGGGGAGGGGAGGCTCCCTGGGCGCTAAGCAACCTTGTTTTGATCTGTCGGAAAGTTCAAAGGTGAGAGAGCACCTGACTTCATCCAGCCCCCCCTCCTCTTGTTATAAGTGGGGAGCAGGGGGATGAAAGAGACCTGCTTCCAAGACGGGAAAACTGTCGAGAGAGGCAGATACTGGAAACTCAGTCCCCTGGGCAGGGCCTACTTCTCAGCTCTGGTCTCACCGAACTGACTGCGAATAGGTGACAGTATTGTCTTAGATCTCGGAACCGTGGACGGTGGTGATATTATCTTGGGCATTCATTTAGTACTATGATTATGACTCAGATTCTGGGAAAAACGTGAACAGGTCTCGAGTTCTTGGTGCCTTTATTTGTTTAACATTTGCTGGGCAGGTATTGGTGCCACGCACTCTTCTAGAAACTGAACCTTTAGAGGTACACAAGAATCAGCCCTCCGTAGGGGAAAGCGGAGAAGGTCCCCAGACACCAGGTACAAAGGCAGGTTCAGGAAGGGGATGGGCAAGGAAAAATAGAGAGTGCACCAGGGAAATTCAGGAGGTGTCATTATGGCACACTGAGGGATGATAGGGGATCGGTGGTGGGGGCGTCAGAAGATGGCATCCTGCCTGGATCTGAAATAAAGCAAAGGAGGCCGAGATTAAGATGGAGGCAGTACTAGGGACCCTAGGAAGATTCAAAGCCCAGTATGGCTGCGCTGTGCGTTAAAGGATGGTTTGGGATGGATTTGTCCCCAAATGAAACCTCTCAGGTGCAGGTTAAATGCTGGTTTAAGGATCTATGCTGCCCCAGGGTCTGAGTGGAAGGCAGTCTAGACACAAGACCTTACAGAAACCTCTCAGTGTAGCCCCTTTGTGGATGGAAATGGGCAACCATCCAGATGGAACTGGAAAACTCCTGGAGACTGGAAAGCCGGTGATGGCGGTTCACACTTCTGTTAACATTCTTGGAGGTAGTCGGTGTAAAGTTCTCCTGGGTATCCATCCTTCAACACAGGCGGCCTCGTAGACATCTGAACAACACAGAACACTTACTTCTTTTGATGTGTCCCCAGATAGATCTGACATAGGGCAATAAACAGAGCAGCCCGTTTTCGTAATTGAAAAAGATAAATCCCTCGTACATGGTTGAGTGCCTACGTTCACGTCAGTCTGCATTGTATACTCTCTGATCCTGTGCAGGTAAGCTGTTAAGTAAACCTTCATAGCCCTTTGCCTAAGGTCTGATTCTAGGAACTAATAGATGGGTCTGGCGTCACCTGGAAAGGCCTCCAGGCAGAAGAGAAATGGAGACGCCCCAGCAAGGTTCCATTGGTTCATAGATCTTCGTGCTTTTGAACCTTCTCCCTCTAATGGACCGATGAGAAGCAGGAAAGAGGCCGTGGTGTTTGTTTTGTTTTCTTTTTTTTTTTTTTTAGCAGCATTTCCTCTGATGAATTGTTAATTGTATTTAATGGTGTGAAAGGGCATGAAATTGGTGTAGGAAGACAGACTTGAAATTGAATTTCAGAGTTGTCAACTCCCTGCCTGCGTGACTTCAGACCTGGCGTGAACTCAACCGGTCTCTATAATCAGCTTGCGAAGTCGCCATTCCAACCCTTCACTGGCCGTCATACAGCCACACCACCTTCCCTCCCATCATTTCCTGACACCCCAATAACCACCATTTAGCCCCTAAATTTAGAACTTGGTCATTTCAAGAACGTTATAGGCCGGGCGGTGGTGGCGCACGCCTTTAATCCCAGCACTTGGGAGGCAGAGCCAGGCGGATCTCTGTGAGTTCGAGGCCAGCCTGGTCTCCAAAGCGAGTTCCAGGAAAGGCGCAAAACTACACAGAGAAACCCTGTCTCGAAAAACCAAAAAAAAAAAAAAAAAAAAGAACGTTATAGGGTGGAATCACACAGAATACAACCTTCTGACGTTGTTTTTCTATTTTTTATTTTTTCTGCTCAGCAAAATTCTCTGGAGGTTAATTCAGGCTTTGCTGGCAAGTATTAGTTGTACATATTAAAAGCATTATATTTCCATATATGTGTAGAGTGTACGCCGGTTAAATTCAGCCACTCTCTCCAGGACCAGTCAGTGATTCTACTTTCAAATTGACTTTTAAAGCTTCCGCACGAAAAAGAGTATGTAGAACTTGCCTTTTTGTGTCTAGCTTATATCATTTATTTGTTTTATTGGACTGTGTTTTTTGAAATTCCTCATATATCTTGGATGATAGCCCTTCCTTGCCTAATGTATATTTACAAATACTTTCTCCCATCCCATGGGCTGTTTTTTCTCCCACTTGGCTATTTTTGTTGTTTCCTATGCTTTGGGAAGCCCCACCCAGAAAATCATTAGCCATGTCTATGTCTTGAAATGACTCTTGTGGTTTCTTCTATGACTTCTAGAATTTCTGGTCTGATATTCAGGTCTTTGGCCCAACTTGATTTTATTTTTAGATAAGCCTCCTGTACATGGATGTTCATATCTTACTCAGGATTTAAGGAAAGTTCTCAGCAATTACTTTATTGGACAGATTTTCTGTGCCTTTAATTTTAATCTTTTCTGGTATTCCATTTGATATGTATATGTATATGTATATGTATATGTATACATCTACATCTGTCTTTCTACCTATCTATCTATCTACACATGTACTCTTCAAATTCACATATTATTTCTTCCATAAACTGTTGAGGCTTTCAAGGGTTATATATTTTATTTGATTCATTGACTTCCTCATTTCTAAGGTGTCTGCCTGATTGTCTCTACAGAATTCTCATTTATATCCAACGCTGTCTGCCTAATTTCGTTTAGCTGTTAATCTACATGGGTCAGATGTTTCTACCACTTTTAAGGGGTAGCCTTGGTTAAGGGGCTTTCTTCTAAAGATGTGTCTTGGAGTGTCAGCTGGTTCTGCAATGGTGACTTCGATTCTAGCTGAGTATTGTGGTATCGTTCCCCTATAACTCCCATGGCGATGGCTTATGACTTTGGGCCTGATACGCACTGTGGCAGAGTCTCAGGCCCACTCTCTCTATGTGCTGTGAGAGTGGAGATACTTCTGAAGTTCTGATGGGTGTAATGTTTACAGCAGAGGCCATGGCATAGTCCTTGTAGATCTTCTACTTCTACTATTTTCTTGGTGGCCCCATCAGATGTTGGTGTTTCCATCCAGCTATTGGCATTCTACTTCTGGCGAGGACCTTTACTTGCGGGAGCCAGGACTTTGTGAGTGGGACCCACTGCACTTCTGTTGGGGTGCTCCTGCCCAGTCCTAGTAACATTAACATCAGAATGGATCAGATGGCAGCCACACAGAAGTGGGGTAGAAGTAAGAACTCCACAGTGTTTCTCTCTGCTGCTTCAATGACTGTCCCTGCCTGTGAGTGGGACCAGGGGCAGAGCTGAGTCACATTTCTCTCAGCAGGTTCTATCTGGCAGTGTATGCCTCAGGTAGGACCTGGACTCATGGAGTTGTGCTGGGCCCTCCCATCAGGCCCCTGTATGCTTGAGAATCATGGGGGTTCACGTCCCACCTTATTCATAACAGGCACATGAATACAAGTCCTGGGAAAAGGGCCATGGGAACCACGTGTAGATACCTCCCTTCAGTCCTGACCCTGTCCTAGTCCACACATGGCTAACTCTACCCTGGGTCTCAGAGAGCAAGTGTGCTTGTCTCCTGGTGTTCAGAGGCAGCACCTTCCAATCTCCTCTGGTCATAGCTCTCAACCCCTACAGAGCAGGGCATCCAGCAGGTTTAGCCACAGTCACTCTGCTGTGCTATGTTGAATTCAAGAGGCAGCTTTCTGCCCAGCCAGTGCCAGGGAGCGGTTGTATAATACAGGAGAAGGGAGCACGCAGAGATGTTTTGATTCTTGGAAACAGCAGTTGACTTCTCAAGATAGGTACTGGCTACCATACCCTAGGCCTTCCGTAGGGCCATGTGAAGACCCATTTCTAAAGCCAGGCTGCTATGCAGAGCTCAGGCTTCTAATCTAAAGGGACTGCAAACTGGCTATCTGGTAGCTAGAGTTATGAGTACCCACATGGATGGAGCCCCCTGGAACTCTCTCTTGGACCTCACTCCTCCAAAAGGAAGAACCCCTAACTCCTACTGTGGAGCTGGGGTGGCAGGTGCTGGAGTATTTTGCCTCTCTTACTATGGCCCCAGGTGTCTGAATTTTACTAGATTTCAGCCTCTGTCATGAGGATTTCCAGCACTCTCTCATTGCCATTGGCCTCTAAATGCAGCTCTACATGGATTTCTCGGCTTGGTCTTTGTACAAGGGGAGTCGTTATTTGTCATTTCCTTTTGACTTTTTTTCAATAAGGGACTCTTACTTTTAAAAAGGCTTATTAGCCGGGCGTTGGTGGCGCACGCCTTTAATCCCAGCACTCGGAAGGCAGAGCCAGGCGGATCTCTGTGAGTTCAAGGCCAGCCTGGGCTACCAACTGAGTTCCAGGAAAAGGCGCAAAGCTACACAGAGAAACCCTGTCTCGAAAAACCAAAAAAAAAAAAAAAAGGCTTATTAATTTACTTGTTAAACTTAGGCCTCTGTGTATACACCTATGTGAGTTTACAGGCCTGTGGAGACCAAAGGGCATCTGGTGCCCTGGAACTGGAGTTACAGCGAGCTGCCTGTGTGTATGTTCTAGGAAGGAAACCCGGGTCTTTTCCCAGAGCATTAAGTGCTCTTAACCACTGAGCCATTTCTCCAGCCCCACGGATTAAGCATTTCTCTTCAGCCATCTTGAATCTTGAGAGAGCGCAGACGTTTGTTGCCATTCCCCCATTGCAGGTCAGCTGAGCTGTTTGAAGTTATTAGGAATAAAGCCACTGTAAACACTTGCATACCCATTTTTGTTAAACGTAAGTCTTCTTTGACTTCGTCTCTTGAGGTCAATGCTTAAAGATATAATTGCTGGATCATACCTTGGTAACAAGGTAAAAACGTAAAGACATCGACAAACTGTTTCCAGTGTGACTGTGTCATTTTACACTGCCTCTACCAATGAACCAGTGAACCAATGGCTCGGCATCTTGGCCAGAGTCCGACAGTACCCCTCTCTTCCATTTGAGCTGTGCTCAAGGGCCTGCAGTAACGTTCCACTGATTTACATTTCCCTAATGGCTAGTGATGGACACGGCTTGTTGGACATCTATGTAATTTCTGAAGTATGAAAGGTGTCTTCATTTCTCCTGCTTACAGTCTGATTGAACTGTTTGCCTTTCCACTGTTGAATTTGAAGACATTTACTTATGTGTTATTCTTAATTATGTGTGTGGAGAGGTGAGGATGGTTTTATGCCCATGAATGCACTGTCCACAGAGGCCAGAAGGGGGCATCAGATCCCCTGGAGCTGGAATTACAGGCAGTTCAGAGCCATCTGGTGAGGACACTGGGAACTGAACTCGGGCCTCTCCAAGCAGCACTTTCTCTGAAACCACTGAACCACTCCCCCAGTCCCATCCTGAGAGTTCTGCATGTCGTCTTGATTCTGTCTTCACTTTTGTGCTGTGAATATTTTTAATTTTGAGGATATCCAGTTTACTGAGTTTTCATTCTATGGATCATACTTTTGGTAGTAAACGTAAGTACTCTACCAACTTTTAACACCAACTTTTCCCCCCTATTTTCCCCATGAGTGTGTGTGTGTGTGTGTGTGTGTGTGTGTGTGTGTGTGTGTGTGTGTATGTGTGTATGTGTGTGTGTGTGTGTGTGTGTGTGTGTGTGTGTGTGTGTGTATGTGTATGTGTGTGTGTGACATAAAACTTAAGTTGAAGTCTTTTGGAGGTGGTGGGATAGTTTCCCACTGGAGATAACTCAATTACTCTAGCACAAATTGTTGAAAATCCATTGTGAGATAACAGATGATTCTCATTGGTTGAAATTATTTGCCGAGTTCACTTGTTTTTTTTTTTTTTTTAATCTTAAGAAACAAGGGCTTTGAACTTGGACCTGATGGTTGTTATTTAATCTACACTGCTAGGTGTTCTGTGATGCCAGATGCCAAGTTTAGGAAAGCAGTGGACTAGTATCTGAGGTTCCTTTTTGCACCAACTTGCTAGGATATGTAAGAGGTCAGGGTGCAACTCACACTTCCCTCCCATGTTGTTAGCATGGAGGTTCTTCTCTTAGCTTCTGGGTGGTTATGTACATGGCATGCTTGTTGTCCTACCATCTCTTTTTAATGAATTATGACAGGCCTTGTGTAACTAATTCACTGACACTTTATCTGTGTGTCAGAGACTGAAGAGCGTTAGGTGTTAAAACTTTGCTGTGAAGTCACCCATTCCATAAAGTCATATGTCATGTCTCAGAGACAGAACAGGGACCAAGTCACATATAAACCATGGTCCAGTATCAAGGGGACAGCAACATAGTCTTACTACCCGCCTGTGTAGCTCCTGCCCAGTTTTCTCAAGGTGTTCATAACAGTTTGTAGCCCATTCCCAAGGAATGCTTTCCATAGTTTTCTGAGATAAACAAGTCATTCTACTTGTTATATCTGTCTTCGTGGTTGTTGTTTGGTTTTTTCAAGACTGGGTTTCTCTGTGTAGATCTGGCTGTCCTAGAACTCACTCTGTAGACTAGGCTAATTCAGAGGTCCACATATCTGTCTTCTACATGAGGGAATTGAGGCTCTGCCTGAGTGACCTGCCGAGTAGTAGTAGAACCAGAAAGTGGCAAGTAGAATTCAGGGAGTTTTATCAAAAAGTTGGAGTTGAAAAGATAGCTTTTTATCTGTAGAATGGGCTAATAACATAATAAACTCAAATAGAAATGAAGGTTTTTTCAGTTAAATAGGGTTAATTGAGATAATGTTTTTGAAAAACTTGTTACGCCTCCAAGTATTCCCTGTTCAAATGGCGGTTATTAATAAAACTTGGCTAGAACAGGATTTGACTTCAGCGGGCTGTTGGGGGCTTGCTGATTTCTACTCGTGGAAAATATGTTTATCTGCATCAGTAGTGACAAAATTGTGAACTTCCATATTCAGTAAGACTAAAACATGTTTGAGAGGATGGCTAGACTTAATGCTTCTATAGACTGCGTTAGTAGTTATTTTTCAGCAGATGGACTATTACATCTGGCTGTGTTTCTGTGACAACGTGGTGAGTGAAGATATCAACCCACAGCATGCAAATATTCAGGGAAGCACCCTTCCAATATTAATTGTTGTTGGGGAAAAAAAACAGACTTCTAGAGTGCCAAGAAAGACAGACAGACAGAGACAGAAGACAGACAGATAGGAAAAGAGGGAGGGAAGAAGGGAAGAAGGAAAGAAGGAAGGAAGGAAGGAAGGAAGGGAGGGAGGGAGGGAGGGAGGAAGGAAGGAAGGAAGGAAGGAAGGAAGGAAGGAAGGGTGCATCCCCAAGTCCTTAGCCTGTACTATTATGATCATAATGTAGGTGAGTTTGAAGTTTCTAGCACTCATATTTCATTGGTGGGGAGCCTGCAGAGTTGCAGGAGGGTGAGATGGTGAGGAGCAGCCCTGTCAAGTAGAGACTAAGCATGCACACGGCATTTATTCTTCCTTTGTGGCCAGATGCACACCACTTCCTCTTGCTGACTTACTCTATTTCTGTGACGACACGGAAAGTGTAACCGCTACAAAAACCAGCTGTCAGAAACACGTGTGCCTTCTAACAGGCATTGATTTAGAAGGAGAAAATGCTGCCACCTTGGACATTTCAGGCCAAGGTTCATCAATGCAGTGAGCTTCCCCACCTTGCAAACTGTCTGCCTCTGAGGTAGACCACCTTGCACTGTTTCTGGAATCACAAGTGAAGCAGTCAGGGATGGGGTGGGGCAGGTTGTCATGGTTACAGTGACAAAGGACATCTGAGACGTAGCGAGTGGAAGCCAGAGCTAAAGATGCTACAGTACAGAGCACACTCTGAACTCGGAAGAAATGTTCCAGAGCCTGCATTGCACCTGAATGTCTGGCTTGATATCCATCTGGCTTGTAACTTGTCCCTGCTTAAAATAAAATGGCAGAGTAAGCTTTGTGGTACAAGATATTTCTTACATGTTGTAATGTTCACAGTGTTCAGCATCCACCCACACCTTTGCTTCTTAGTTGTACCGTGCAGCACAGAGCCTGAAAGAATTCTAATCTTACGCTCTTGACCCCCGACTTCTTCACACTGGATGCAAGAGCAGACTGATGCTTTCTAGTAATTCTTAGCACATTTGCACAGTAAAAGCAAACATACCTTTGCCTTCCCTTTATTGCTCCTTCCTGTTCCAATCAAGATGTATTTTAATACTTAATACTACCGAAATTTGAAGTAGAGGGAAGTTCTACAAACTATGAATTCTGGATTTAAAGAACGGTCCTGGTAAGGAAACATTGTTGTAGAGAACTATGGAAGAACTAGCACATACAGAATCATCCAAAGAAAACACGCTGTAAGCCTGAGTCATCTTACCGGGGAAGGTCGTCTAAGTAATTTCTGTGCCCCTCTGCTAAAGTGGAAGCCTCCCTTGGACTCTCCTTCTGTGAGTTGTACCAGCGAGAGCATCTCTGTACCTGTTGTTGCAGATGGCGTTTCGGGACTGCTTCCATCTGGCATATCCTCACAACCCTCGCCCAGCAGACTTGATTGAAGTGTTCCGTCCTGGCTACCAGCACTGGGCCCTGTACTTGGGTGATGGCTATGTTATCAACATTGCCCCTGTAGGTAAGATTTGTTCCCGGGGGCTCCTGGGAGCTTTTTAGTTGCTTTGAAATTAGAAGGGATCACGGACAATATCATAAAGCAGATAAAGTATGAAAAATAAGCCCGAGTAATTTAGAAAATGATCTTCAAAGACCAAAGCATCATTTAAAAGATTCCACAGACTAGACATTAAATTAAAAAAAAACTTCTATATTAAAAAAAAAAAACCCTAATTACAAACAAATGACTAACTGAGGAAGATATTGGCCCCAAACATGACTAAGTTCTATGTTCTTATGTCTCACACAAGTGGGTGGTTTTAATTAATTCTGCAGCTATTAATAGGTTGTGCAGTATGTGCTGAATGCTGGTCCAGGCACCGGGGCTACACAGCTATCCAGACAGCTCCATGGTGGTGCTCACATTTTCACAGACAGAGGGAGAGAACGAGAGTAAATTATAGACCTGTTAGGAAGGATGTGGAAAAATAAGCGAAGACGGTGTTTTGGGATGTGCTGAATATAGGTAGACAGGAGGGCGCGGGTGGGGGGAGGGGGCTGGGGCGGGGGGGGGGGGGTGCCAGCAGTTAGGGAACTTCTGCAAGGAAGCAGCAACCAGCAATGGAAGTGAAGCTTCAAAGACTTGAGAAAACTAGTTCCCCGGGGGGTACCTGGGGGATGGGTGCCTCAGAGGAGAGAAAGCGAAGGCCAAGGTCCCAAGCCACAGTCGGGGAAGTCTGACAACAGTTGACAAAAGAAGAGAGCAGACATTTCACCTTTGTCTTCACCTGCAAGTTACAGGTGAAGACACTGACCGATGAGTTCATGCCTGTCTCTTTAGCAAAGGGTGCAGTGAGAGCTCTCAGTGGAGACGGAGACAGTGAAATGAATGCAAGTCTATCAATGGAAATAGAGACTGATAATGCCATTCACAAAAACAGTTCAGCAGTATGTGTTAAGAGTCTGAGAAGATTTCTTAAGCTCTGCATCTAATTTTGCTCACAGGAGTCTGGGGAAACATGTAGACATGGGGACAAATTTCATTTCCAGTGGTTTAAAACTGAGACAATAGCTGCATTTTCCATGGGAGGGGGCTGGTTAAGCACATTGTGATTTAGCCGCTGGGTGTTAGGTATCTGCGTGTGTTAGAATTCTCTAGTTGCAAGTAAATAAAGCTGGCGCTAGCTTAAGCAAACCCCCAAAAGACAAGTCCATGGCTTCATGGGAGGAGACTTCAGGAAGGGTGGAGCTGACCTCGGAAGTTCCCGGGCCTAGGAATGTCATTGCATGAGGACCTTCAGACTCAGATGTCGCATCCCTCTTCTGGGTGGTGGTGTCATCCTCCTGACTTTGTTCACAAACCAAGACTCTCGTTCTTAGAGTTTTATGACTCAACAGGAAAGAGCTAATCTGTTCTCTGATTGTTGGAGTCTAGAAATCATGGAGAACGACTCTTAATTGGTCCGTTGTGAGCCACAACGCCATTTCTGGAGAATAAGATGTAATACAGTGATCAGCTCTGACAGGCATTTTGGGGAAGAAACAGGCAGTGGTGGAATGGGTGCTAAAGCCACTATAACAGCTATTAAAAGGCATATTTTGGGACATGCTTAACTATTTAGGAGATGGTCTTAATGTAATATTTAAAAATTTCTAATTCAAGTGCAGTATGTGATGTAATACCGCACTTAAATAATACTATATTCATCAGTATACGCAACATCTGTTCCTGTACATGTCTAGTGATCTCCAGTATTAACCGATGAATGCTGCTCTGTTGAGAGCAAGATAGAAGAAGAATGGAGACATATTTTGACTTTAGTCATAACTGAAACAGAAATTTACGTAAGCCAGTTTCTGTAGAGTCTCTTCCTTGAAGTAGTTATGAGAACCTGATGGCCTTGCACAGCATGTAGGCACGTGTAGAGAGAGACCAGTTCCTGGCACTAGGCCAAGCCATGAGGCGTCATCTGTTAGCCTCTGGTACTGACGTGACAGGACTGGACACCATGGTTCCTGGCCATCTAGGCAATGATCACCAATAGCGGTATCTCAGAGAAAGAGAAGAAGCAGAGAGGATTGTCCAGACAAGTAAGACATAACATGGGGGCCCCATCTGTGTGTAGTGTCTACTGGTAAAGTTAGCTTCCGGTTTAGAATGTTAGTCTGCTGGCCAGAGGAAATGACAGAAGCAAAGCCGGAGTTGAGCTGGTTCCTCACTGGACTGTGCAAGCGTCACAGCGGGAAATGTGGACTCACATTAAAACCTGGGGAAGAGCCAGCGTATAAAGAAGTGAGAAGTGAAGTTAGGTGGATCAGCGGACATAGGACTCAAAGCACACTACTCCTAACCCCTAAGATTCGGAAGGCTTCAGATGCTGAGAGGAAACAGGCACAAAAGAAAAATTGGACAATAATCTTATCCATACCTTGCTAGAACTATGTGCAAAGATCTCTCATAATAATACCAGTCGTTCGAGAGCTTGCTCCCCAAGGCCAGGCAGAGAACTTCGTGCAGCTTGTATTCTCACTCGTACAGTGTTGTAATTGATAACACAGAGTACATGGATAAGATCAAGCACTTTTGGTTTCTTCCATAAGGAGCAGGGGTCAGTCTAAGGTCCCCGGCATCTCCAGTCTTCCTAGACGACACCGGTACTTTGTGGACTGGATCACTAAGCCCCACTAACCAACATTTCCCCTCACAGATGGTATTGCTTCGGCACTTTCAAGCGCCAAGTCTGTGTTCAGCACAAAGGCTTTGGTGAAGATGCAGCTTCTGAAGGACGTCGTGGGAGAAGACAAGTACAGAGTCAACAACAAGTACGACACGACATACCCACCTCTCCCCGTGGAGGAAGTGATACTGCGGTCTGAGTTCGTGATCGGGCAGGAGGTGGCCTACGACTTACTGGTCAACAACTGTGAGCACTTTGTGACCTTGCTCCGCTATGGAGAAGGAGTGTCAGATCAGGTGAGGTTTATGCTTGTTTGATTGGTTGGTTTGGTTGGTTTGGTTTGGTTCTTTGTTTTTTTGGTTTTGTTTGTTTGTTTTTTTTTGGTTTTGTTTTTTGTTTTTTTTTTTTTTTCAGGAGGTATGGGAAGCTGGTGTGGAGAAAATCCTACCTGTTAGGATAAAGTTTTTAGGCTTCCCCCAAAAGGCAAACAATAAGAAAATGTGGAAAGACTGAAGGGCAGAGAAAGACACCACTAAGAATGCAGAAAGTTAGTGAACAGACTGAAGCTTGGACAGCTTGAAATTTGGGCTAGAAGGGACTTGCAGTAGAATCAAGTCCATAGCTTCCTGTCAGTCTTATTGACTCCACTTAGGCAGTTTTCCCCATTACTCCCCCATACAGCAATCTCAAATCATCAACCCCATGTACTGAAAATAATGTAGTGAAAGGGAAGATGAATGGGGTTAACTTATAGATTCTTCTCCAGTAGGGAACAGCGGCCACCCAATGACATGTCTTGATGGCTTGGTAAATGTTTCCTGTTTCCTTACAATACTAGTTTCAATGAATTGTTATGATTTGATTCCCCGAGCTTCTAAATGACTTCTAAGATATTAACTGACTCCAGGGTAACTTGCAGTCTTGTAGATTTCCAGCACTATTTTGTAGTATCATAGTGGATTCCCAACAAAGTGAACCTTTGCCTCCCTCACCTTAACTGGGCCTGTCCTCGGCTCAGTGAGAGTCCATCTCTAAGGACTTCTCCTAAGGATTCTTAGGATGACGCATGAGAGCGAGTGAATAGAACTGAGAGAAGGGAGGCCCTCTTTGTCCAACATTCATACACACATGTTACTTTTTAAACTTAAATGGCCCAAAGAGTTTAAAAAAACTATTAACCTCCAGTAAGTTGCTTTTTTAAAAGGAGACTGCGACTCAAACAACAATACCCAAACGTGAACATATTTTAATAATCCAAACTTACTCAAGGCTTCCTGTGTCTTGGAATAGCTATCAAACAACGTTCTAAGAAGTGAGGTTCCTTTCTTCTCAGAACTGAGTTCAGGCAAGCGGGAGACAGAACACGGGGAAAGGATATGCGTATTTTCTTTAGGAAAATGGCCATGTGTTCCCATCAGGAAGTA
The DNA here is from genome assembly GCF_007827085.1 of Peromyscus californicus insignis. NCBI lineage: Eukaryota > Metazoa > Chordata > Mammalia > Rodentia > Cricetidae > Peromyscus > Peromyscus californicus. The sequence goes on along the minus strand of NW_026294458.1, from coordinate 18,522,315 downwards.
CATTAACAGTGAATGTTCATTCAGATAATAATATATATGTTTTTTGAGCCGCAACCCAGAGGCCACACACAAATTCCTCTTTGTGTGGAGAACTAGTGCTCTTGTTAGGAAATAGTTTCCATCTGCTCCACTGGTAATTATCCAGCTAAGTGGCACATTATTTACCCCAATAAAGAGCATGTGTTATACTTGGGATGTATAGTGTCCCACGGAAGGCTTGCTTGGCATAGTCCTCAGCTGGTGGCTGTTGGTGAGACATAACCAGATTACGAGGTCTTTGGTAATGATTAATTTGTTCACTACATCAGCAAATAATATTTATTCATGTAATTTCTGCAAACGCAGGGCAGGGCAGTGGTCAAAGAACACAAATTTCTCTTATACCAAATAAATCAATTCCAAGATCTACTCCGTAACATAGTATCTATGCCTGACAAGCCTGGGCTGTTATTAGAAATATATTTTTTTATATTTATTTCTTCCAAGAAGGTAGCTCTTAGGGCTAAATACCCTTACAGCAACAACAAAGCCAAAAAAAGATGAATCTACCAACTAAGCAACTAAAAATCCAAACCAAGACAACAGAATCAAGGAAGATGGTTGTCAGAAACCTGTGGAGGTGATAGGTAACCGTGGAGCACTGATTATGATGACATTTTATGGATGCAAGCTTTCCTCCAAATAGATCAACTTGTATATATTAAATAAGTATTTATAGCCCTTTGCCTGCTAATAATGCTTCAATAATGTAAAAATGTGGTTGAATAAGAACAGATTACAATCATCTACTTTGAATTTAGTCTGAAATTTACTATCTTTTTACTTTTTATACTAAGACTCAAAACTGGGGGGAGGCATGGGATTATTTCCTCAACAAATAGTGGAACCTGGCTCTAAGCAGATACAGGTGAAAACGGTGCTGGGTACCCTTGGGAACCTACCTGAGTGCCAGCACTCTACTGGCATGAGCTAGTGCCCCGTCTTTATTCACTGGCTGGATGACTTGGGGTACACTGTGTACACTTTTTACTGTACCCTCGGATTACTTTTTCTTTTAAGGATTATAGAGGTAGTTGAAGCCTCTTACTTAGCTGCATTACAGATTATCTGTCCTAATAAACATGTGTTATGCTTTGGATATACAGCATCCCACCAAAGGCTCTTGTGGCATGTTTCACAGCTAGAGGCTGTTGTGTTAATAACAGATCAAGAGGTCTATTGTCTAATCAATGGATTCATCTATGGATGGGTTTCTAATCTGATGGCATTATTAGAAGGTGGTGGAAACTAGGTGGGGCCTAGTTGAAAGAAGCATATGGAGGGTGCCTCTGGAGTAGGTATCTTGTCTCCAGCCTCTCCCATGTTTCTTTTTTCCTGCCTGTCCTGGGGTGAGCTACTTTCCTCTGGTACAACCTAACCTTACTGTATAGTGACCTTGAACTTAGAAATGTTTCCTTGGTAAATGACTATGACTTAACTTTTTAAGAAATGCATAGAAATTATTTAAAAAGGAGAAGGATTATAATCCTGTTCATCTTTTCCACCGTGTTTTCTGTAGTTGTACAAAACCAACAGGCAATAGAGTAATTTAGAATAGTTTTTAGAATTACAACACTGTCCCCAACTGTAGAGCAGTTTTGCTGCTCCTTACACAGGTACAGCCTCCATCAGCATCTCTATCAATGTACTATCGTTCTAAAACATTGGCAAGCCAACCTTGAAAACTCATATCAACCGAAGACCACAGTTCACACCAGAATTTCCTTTTCTGTGTTGAACGTTTCATGACTGTAATCAAACTTATAACGACATATCCATCATTAGAGTATCGATAGTTTCCCTGAACTGAAATTATTCTGTATTCTACCTAATCACTTCCCTTCACCCTAGACCTGGGCAACTTTATTGGATTCTTTTTAATTGCATGCATGTCCTTATCTTTGTTGAATGTCACAAAGTCAGAATCAGGTTGTGTCTTGCCTTTTGGTGGCTGTATTTTTTTTTTTTTATTCCTATGAGCACATTTTCCATTATGCTATATCCTTGTCAACATTTGGTGACAATAGTGCTTGCATTTAGTCTATTCTGGCAACCCCATAAGTGGTCTCTGTCTCATCACTGCCTTAATTTGTAGTTTCCTAATCATGTATGATACTGATATGCCTTTTCATGTGTTTATGTTCTCTAGGTGTATCTCTTGTGATACATGGCTGGATATCATTTTGCCTATATCCAAATCTGGGTTGTTCATTTTCCTATTGATTTTTAAGACTTCTTTGTATATTTTGGATAAGTCTTTTAACAAATTTCTCTTTTGTAAATGTTTGTAAAATGTGGCTTGTTTTTTCAATACTTTTCAAACTTTGCATGAAGAATGTTCTTTATTGTTATAATTCAAATCAGTTACTAAAATTGTCTATCTCTACATAGGCTGGTCACACCCTTTAGTAAGTCTAGATAAGTCAGTATGTATACACATCATGCCTGTTCTTCAGCGCATCGAGTCACCAAGTCTCAGAAAACAGACACTGATAAAGCCTACAGTCATGCATGACCTGCTACGCTGAATGTCGTACATAGCCTCAGATTCAGCCCATTTTCACTGGTTCCCGATCTTCAGAATGAGGCCTTTACCATGGCCCTCCGACATAAAATCCTGAAAATCCTAGGTGTCCAGGGTCAGATTGGTAAATTTAAAATCCTAAATACGCCACGGAGTTAAAGTTCCCTGTATGTGTTGGTCCAGCAAGCCCATCGTCAGATGTTCAGATTCTGCAAGTGGGCTCCCACGGCAGATAACTTCAAGAGACTGTCCCAGTTACATGAGATTTTTCTATCTTGAATGAGACTTGAAGAAAAAAGAGCTTCTGGGATTTGAGAAACAACATGCACTACATGGGAGGGGCTTTATGATAATGGTCTCTGCCCTGCGATCAAGTTGTATATCCCTTCCCTAATTCTCATATTTATGAGATTCCTCCAATGTCTCAGGTTTCTAGAGGCTGAAAGATGCCTAGTGGGTTCGGTTTGCATCTAGCTGGAGGCCACCCTAATCCCAGGATTCTACTGTTTCCCCAGGCTGGGAACCCCCTGTCATCCGACTCCATTGGATGCTGGTTGTACTTCCATGGTTTTCAGTTCCTTCCCCATTTCCCTGGGTCAGACCTTCTGTGAGTTATGAGGATCAGGTTTGATTCACACTCCTTGGCTTTTGACCTTGCTCTTTCTCATTCTTGGGAGTTTTTTGTATGCAGCATTTATCTCCCTTGATATGCTACAGGGTTACCTTTTGATATTTTTGGCAAATAACTTAGGTAGTGATGACGAATTATAGATAAAATAAGCATAAGACAACCAAATACGTAAAAGTAAAATAACAGAAGGAAATAGGATTGTTCAGGCAGACCAGGTTGTTCACATGACTTTTTTTCTCCACCAATTGGGGACTGGATAGGGGCAAAGTTCTACTTTCATTCTGTTTGAAGGACCAGGAGCATCTCAGGGGAGGAAAGAGTTAGTTTACAGTTGCAGCCACCACTGAGGGATGTCAGAGCAGGAAATCAAGCAGGTACTTTGAGACAGTCCCGCACGCTCTTCGATACAACATTATCTCCAACCAAGGAAATTACTTCACATCAAAGAAGTACAGCAAGGGGAAACTACTTGATTCCCAGCTCGTGGGCTGGCTTATACCTGGCTGGCTTTCTTATGCAGCCCAGGACCACCTGCTCAGGGAATGGGACCACCCACAGTCAACTGGGCCCAGCTTCTTCAATACCGCACAGACAAGCTCACAGGCCAATCCAGTCTGGGGAATATCTCAGCTTGTTCTCCCCTCTCAGGTGATTCTAAGCCGTGTCAAGTGGGCAGTTAAAGCTGAGTAGAAAAGACAAGGAGTCACAGTTGTGGGCCTGGTCCCTTCTGACTCCAGGCGGAACAAAGTGAGCCCAGCTGTCAATGCATGGAGCCTGCACAGCCCTCTATCCTGCCACTTCCCTGCAACAGGGAAGCAGCAGTGAGGGAGACAATACAGAGCTTCAGAAATACGTAAGAGGAGGCTCCATGGGAAAAAAAAAAAAAAACCTAGGCAGAGGAAGCTCCCAACAGTGACCTTGGCCAGGTTTCCAGATGCTAGACCAGTCCCCAGACATTTGAGAAAAAGGTTTTGCTTCATCTGAAAGCCTTGACCCTTGAGTCCTGGAGACTGACATGTTGTCTTCTGGGTCTGTGATGACTCCAAAGCATCCTACTATGACCTTTCAGTCATAAAACTGCACTCAACCCCATGAGGATGCAAGGCAAATATTAGCCGAGTGCCATGGAAACCACGAATATTCATTAGTTGCCCTCACCACGATGATGATTAATACTCTGATGGTCATGAACATCTGAACTCTTTTATAGACAATTGAGTTTGAGAATGGCTTATTCTGCCTGTATGAAAACCAATTCTGTCTACGTAAAAAACCATGGTAATTGACTAATATTGACTCATAGTTTCCTGTGATAAAATACTGTCCAAAAGCACAACTTAAGGATTAATTTTAGGGTTAAGGTCGGGGCTAAGAAATGGTTTGTTTCAGCTTACAGGAGACATTTTATCATCACAAGAAGCTAGGGCAGGAACTCACGCAGGTGTCAAACTGGAAACTACAGAGGAATGCTGCTTGCTGGCTTACTCTCCATGGCTCACTCACCTTGCTTTATTTTACAGTCCAGGGCTTCCTGCCCAGGGTTGGCACTGCCCATGGTCAGCTGAGCACTCCCACATCCATCATCAATGGAGACGGTGCCCCCCCCCCACATGCCCACAGGCCAATCTGATGGAGGCAATTCCTCTATTGACATCCCCTCCCCGCAGGTGACTTGATACAAACTGACCAGCATATATCTAGCAAATAAGAGCTTATAGTTATTTAGCTCAAGATCACACTCCTGGACTATTTGAGTAATAGGCATCCTTTAGTTTTACACACACACACACACACACACACCCCGACCTTACTTGAATACAAACCAAACTGTGTAGAGGCTGCTGGAGGGAGAACACGCATCTGTGAAGCTCTCACTGACATCTAAACATCTTGGTGGTATGATCTTGGGCAAAAGAACCATTTACTCACAGCCTCCCAAGTTTTGCAGAAGAGCACCACGGCTCTCTCCTCTCTCTCACACCAGAGGTTATGATGAGCAACCAGGACCTATGTTTATGATGAGTGTCAGGAATAGAAAACTACGTGCGTTTTGTATAATTATAAATTATAAAAAATAAATAAGTTATATCTTTTGCATAATTATAAAAATTATAGCTGGTGTGGTGGCGCACACCTTTAATCCCAGCCCTTGGGAGGCAGAGGCTGACTGATCTCTGTGAGATGTAAGCCAGCCTCATCTACAGAGTAAATTCCAGGACAGCCAGAGCTATGCACAAGAGAAACCCTCTCTCTCTCTCTCTCTCTCTCTCTCTATATATATATATATATATATATATATATATATATATATATATATATATAATATATAATATATATATAATTTTACCTTGGCACTGGACTTTAAATGCATTCATTACAATAGATCTTTGGTTTAGGAAAGAAACCAAAGCTTCACAAGAACACTAACATCTTTAGAATAAGACTTTTTTATCTTTGTTTCTTGGTTCCTTTTAGGCCAACCGAGCAGTAAGCACCATTGGGTTTGTGGCGGCCGCAATCGACATCTTCACGTTCCTCGGCTTGTTCCCAAAGAGACGAAGAACAGAATATTAGCAGCTTATTGAAGAGATTGAAATTGAAGGAATCTGCGAGGAGACGGAAATTCTGGGGTGAATACTTATTTTGAACGCATCATTATTTCTCCCAGTCCCCATGATGGATGGCAGACTCTGTAATAAATTGCTTGCTGATTTTAATCTTATCATTGAGACAAGAAAAGTTTTTCCCCACTAGTACAGACTCGCTGTGGCAGCTTGAACAAAAAGCAGTTGCCTTTTGATGGGGCCAGCTGAGGCTCTTAACAAAATCAAGATCACATTTTATCTTCTGCTGTAAATATTGCTTTCCTTTCCCCTAGGGACAGCTATTTTGCCAGAGGTGTGGAGAACCATTTACATACGCTTCTGAAAGACAGTTATTAGGGCCAACATCTAAATTCATATTCCTTTTCTTGTCAGAAAAAAAAAGGCAAGAGGATATAGCCAGTCTTCGCTTAGGCAACCTAAGGCTCTCTGAACGACAAAGCGCTTGCTAGTACCCCCGTACGGCTGCACCTGTGCGGGTGTGCGCATGTAAGAAGAGGCTTGGAAGGGCTTTTGTGTATGCATAGAAACTTATAAATGGTTTGCATGTGGAGTGACAGTCCTGGTGACAGTCTTTGCTCTCTGCCCCCCCCCCCCCTTACAGGGTATATTGTCCTTCACAGCTTATGGCAGGCTAGCCACCCCATGAACTTCCTGAGAGTCTCATGTCTCTGCCCCATCTCACTGTAGGAATTACAGTGAATCTGGATCACAGATGTGCACTACTAAGCCAAGCTTCTAGGGACTCTGGGGATCTAAACTCAAGGCCTGCCTCATGCTCATGTGTAAAATGCTTTACCTACTGAGGCATCTCCTGGCTTTTAGCTGTACTTTCAGACCTGGTGAGTTTCCTAGAATCTACTTACTCGACAGGAATCAGTGATGAGCAATGGGTTGTATTTTTATTGAGTTAAATTGTTCCCTCTAGATTGTATAGTAGCACGGTGGTTTGACCTTTGAGCCTTGGCAAGTGATCATTAATATTGACGTAAAGTGCTATATTTAGAACACAAAATCCCTTATCCCTTTAAAGACTTTTACTGTAAGCCAAGGAATTCCATTATTTTATTCTTCTGTTTTATTGATTATGTGTTGAATTAAACTACTTTTTAAATACCATGCCTGTGGAACGCTTGGTAGCAGCAGCCCAAGAAAAGTGGAATGTAAGTCTTTCTACACAAAGATGATGTAATGTTGTCATAGCATTACCCCATAAACCACACAGCCAGCCTGGCATCCTTTTTGTACCATTATCAAAAGCACATCAGCCAATAAAGAAACCGTGTCAATAAACATGGGGATAGGATGTGATTAGAATATGGTAAAGTAATCACTCAAGACTCAACGGAAACCTCACACCTATGAAACTGGTTTTACCCTGGGGCTAGAAACACTCAAGCTAATGGGAGTGGGCAATAGTAATGGTTAACTGAGCAAGTGTGTGCTGCCATTCCAACCTCAGAGACCCTCTGTCTCTTCTTTACATTTCCTTAACAGGTCCTTCTTGTTCTAACCTCCAAACTCAGTCTTCCCCACTTGGTCTTGTGGAAAAACATGAGGTCACTTTTATCCTGGATGCAGGGCTCTGTCCCTGAATAACAAAGAATGTGCCCTTTCCTAGGACTGTGCTGTTTAAGCGGGGCCGGCTGCAGCAGCTGGGTTACTTCCCCCTGGTATGCCAACTTCTCAATAAAAGGTATTTAGAGAGGGCAAATCAGTTCATAGCAGGGCATTTGTCTTTGGCAGAATTACTCCACTATCCAGGAAGAGGAAGTAGGAGAATTCAGGACCAAAAGCCTCAGGTGGCTTCAAGTCAAACCTTTCTAGAGAACTCTGACATCTCCACTCTAGAAGATAAGCAACATGCACTTTTTAATTCATGGGTTCATTTCCTCATCAGCTGTGTGAGGCTTCAGCAGCCTCAGTTTGCCATGAAAATGGTCAGTCTTAGGAAGAGCAGCTCAAAGCAGCTGGCTTCGGTTTCCTGTAGGTACTCATTACCCATGCCATTAACGGGACTTGTACTCAGATCAGCTATTTTCGCAACACTATGAAATGCTGTCAACATATTTTTAACAGTCAGTAATGGAAGTCCAACTCTGTCACATTCCAAGAAATGAAATGTAAAGATCACCTGCGTCAGGTGATAGGTTGTTGGTAAGACTGAGAAAGAAAAGCCTGCATTTTATTGAATACGTACATGTGGTGATATTTTATTTATGCTCTAGCAAATAAAGCTTACCTGGGGACCAGAGGACAAAGCCAGCCACTATATTAAACACAGAAGTCAGGCAGCGATAGCACACACCTTTAATCCTAGCATTTGGGAGGCAGATATTCATTTGGATCTCTATGAGTTCAAGGCCACACTGGGAACACAGCCAGGTGTGGTGACACGTGCCTTTAAACCATAGTAAACATAGTAAAAAGCACTAGTAAACCATAGAGGTCTGGAGGTCTGTACAGACAGACAGGAAGTGATAGAGCTGAGTGGAAAGAGGAAGTGATGTAGCTGGGCAGAGAGAGGAAGTGAGATGGCAGGGCACAAAAAGGATATAGGCGTGAGTATACAGGAAGTAGTTCTCTTGGGCTGAGGATTTCCTAGTGGTAAGAACTTGTGGCTGGCTTGTTCTGTCCCTCTGATCTTTCAGCTTTCACTCCAATATCTGATTCTGGTTTTTTTTTTTTTTATTAATAAGACCATTTAGCAATTCGTGTTACATCTACACATAACAAATAAAATCTGCTATCTAAATGTTACACTGTATCAACTGAATCTTTTTCTTAAGAGTCAATTAATTTACTGAGTAGGACTGGCAGCTAAAGGAAACTTTTGCCCATATAGTTTCAAGGATGCCTTACATTTTTTTTATAATAAGCTAACATGCTTTAAAAAAAACAGATTTATTTTGTTTTTTATGTGCGTATGTGCACCATGTGTGCCTGCAGAGGCCAGAAGAGGTGCCAGCCAGATCCCCCAGAGCTGTTATCTGCTCAGTGTGGGTGCTGGCATCCAAATTGCCCCTCAGCAGTGCTCAACTGCTGAGCCATCTCTCCAGCCCTAAAATCTTTTTTTAAAAGACTTTTAATTTTGTTGTTTTTGCTAGCCACTGCATTAGTTACTTCTTGCATTGCCGGTTTCCTTGGTGCACAGTTTTAGAGGAATTGCAGTCGGTCACATGGGAAGGTATGTCAACAGAAGTGTGGAGCATCTGGTCACACTGTGTCCACAGTCAGGATGTGAGAGAAAGGAACACTGGTGCTCAGACCCTTTCTCATTTTTTATTCCATCAGGGACCAGGTCCATGGATGGCACCACCAACATTTTGGGCAACTTTTCCCATCTCAGTAAAAACATTCTAGAAACATCTTCACAGACACACCAGAGATGTCTTCCCTACGTGATTATTAATCGTTAAAGCCAGTAAATTAGACAGCTTTAAAAATTATTACTCTCCAAACAGCTGTGAACACAGAAAAAGCTTAAAGGCAAACATATTTGTTTGTGTAGGTATGCCCATTGGTGCTGCTGGTTTGAGTAGCAATGTTCAGAATGCCATTCACAGCCATAGTTTGCTAAAATGTTGAAAACTAAAGATTTCAGAATGGTAAACCAACAACTATCACATAGTGAATCCATATATTGTGGTACTAGTCACATAGTTGATATTCATGGCACTCAACTGATAAATTGCCTATGATTACAGAAGATCTGTTGAATTAACAAACTCAGATTTAGTATTTAAAGGAAAACCTAGTAGTTAATTTCAAATTGTCACCAGAAATATTGCCGCTCAAGCTCACAGCACAGGTGATACACATTAAAGGAACTAACTCGTGTGGAGAACACATTCTTCTGTGGTCTTTAATGGATGTCTACGATGATTTGGATAATTAAGATGATGAAATGGGCTGCCTAGCAGATCTTCATCCTGGGGATCAAAACCTTCTTCAGAATTTTGTTTTTAAGATGATCATAGATGAGTTCAGGGAAACTTCTAAAGTTAGAATTTGATATTTTTGTGTATCAATGGTAATAATAACAAAAGTCACATACTTTATAAGTGAAAAACACATTTAAACAGTTTATTTGATTACTTTAGTCTACTCTGAACTGTCAAGTTCGCTGGCCCCATACAAGAAGCTTTGGGAATGTACAGAGTTGGTGTAGTTTGCTTACATTTTAACCACGCCCATACCATGATTCTCAGTGATTTCCACCTATCTCTATTGTTCTCCACTTCCACACCACTCTGGCTTTCTGTGCAGTCAGGGTGGAATTATTCATTTTTTTTCTCTCTCTATTGAAGTCATACCAAAGATGCAACAGCAGGGAGAATTCAATGATTCGGGGCCAAGATGTATACAAGAACGTGCTTCACAAGTTAACATAAGATTAAGAAAACTTAATGTCAATTCATACATCAGTCAAATATTCAAATACTAAATACTTCCTCAATGTTTCTTCTCACTTGATGTCCATACATCTAGTTTCATTGCATGAGAACAATGCTGTTAAAAAAAATGCAGTATGAATATAGTTTATTAAAATGGTGATCTGAGACATGCAGTTTTTTTTCTCTCACTAGTGAAGGATAGATTGAATGCAAGGTTCTTTGCTGCAAGGCTCGATATATTGAAGTGCTTTGAAGGCTTAGATGGAGGAGAAGAGAAGGGTGTACAATTTTTACCTCTCCACAACAGTTAGTTTGGGAGACAAAAGGTGATGTCGTCGGGGAACAAGCATGGCAGCTATTCAGGTTATAGTCTGGTCCAAAAGTGCTGTTCTGCAGCGTGCCCTCCCAGCCTGAGTTTCCCTCTGGGGGCCTGTTCAGTGCTTTCGTAGGCTTTGTTGATGTAGAATCCATTTTTGCCATCGTCTGCATAATCCGTCCTGTTCGCGGGAGGCCAGGTAGAGTCTTCTGCCAGCTTTCTCTGCAAGATCCTGTACTGACTTTTTGAGTAGAATCCATATTCCTTCTTTATAAACAGCCAGAGCTCTCTATTTTGAAGGATTGCATCCTGAAAAATCGGAGGAGGGGTGACAGTGAAACCATTGTGCTTATGCGAGTGAGCCCCTCACAGCCGGACAGCACTGGAAGCCTGGCACCCTGGGCTTCCTCTCTGCTGAGCTCAATGCAGCTGCCTCTGATGCTGTTCTGTCCCGTCCCCCCCCCCCCCCCCCCCCTGGAGCTGAGATGTTTCCAGACACAGACACCTGCTGACCACCAGAGGCCTTTCCTTTCTGCAGACTTCCTGGTGAAATCCTGGCTGAGTATTTACTGACAGTTCTTTCCCTGGGGGCTCAAACTAACAAGAACACATCACATATCAAGAAAATAAAACAGAAGAAAGAAGAGATGGGAAGAGAGGAAGGGAGGGAAGGGGAAGAAAAACCAAGAAATGGAGTCCTACCACTTGTCACATACAAAGTGCCAAATTATATTGACTCAATGGATTAGTCTGCAGCAATCAAATATTTTTAAAATTTATTTTTATTTATGCATATGTGTGTGCTAGGGTGGGAGCATGTGTATGTGCCTACAAGAATCTACAGAGGCCAGAAAGTGTCCGATGACCTGGAACTGGAGTTACCCAGGTGGTAAGCTGTCTGATATGGGTGCTGGGAGCCAAAGTCAGTTCCTCTGCAAGAGTAGCAAGCACTCATAATTACCAAGTCTCTCTAGTCCCTCAGAATTATTTTGTATCCCATCCTTTTGCATTCCCTTTTATTCTTTCTTTATGCAGTTTTTACAAACAGTAGAATTAATCCAATTTTGTATCGTACTTTCCTTTGTTTACACTAGATTTTCTGTCATATACAACTTCTCTGTAATTATATCTTTCAAGATATTTTATTGTAGTTAAAGCTGTAGTTGTCTTATTATCTTTAAAGACTCCAGCATTTCTTCAAATAGCAGCATAAGCATTTAAACACATCATTCGAATTATATTTTGCTGCCGTAGATAACACTATCACACATCTCTTCATACAAGTTAGGATTTAAAATTTTTCTGTCTCATTTAAAAAATTTGATGTAAGGGTGGAATTCCTGGATGAAAGAGTATGAGAAATTTGCACGCGCGCGCACACACACACACACACACACACACACACACACACACACACACACACTCCTACTTAATTTCGTTGGTCTTTTCCCTCCAAGGACTTACTTATTTTTTGAGTCTAACTCCTTTTGAAAAGCACCATCCAAACCATCTACTGTGGGGGTGAACCATTCAGCTCTGACTAGAAGAGACCACTCATGAGAAGGCCTCCAAGAGTCACAGTTGCTGACAAGGAAAGTGGGCTTCCTTTCCCACCCCCCCACCCCCATTAGAGGAGCCCTCCTGAAGATGCTGCTTCACTCTGTCTAAAACGTCTCCTCCTGTTTCAGAGCTGCTGGGTCACCTAGGTCTCACTTCTAGATGATTGAGAAGAGAAGGGAGTAAACACAGCGCCCCTTGCGACAAGCATTGGAACTGAACTGATGTTTTGCTTTCTACGGAGAAAGACGCTAGGAATATTTCTCAGCAGTCTTCTAAGAATTTTAAGCCATACTCCAAAGAATTCCTCCCAACAAGATCATGCTCAGTCTTCAAAAGGCCCTTTTGGGGAGACTGAAGAAGTTGCTGTAAACAGTGAATGTATGTTGAGAGTGAGACTCTGAATTTACATATCTACCTTTAACAAAAAAATCATAGGAGCCAATACTTTACCTCCACAAAGAAGATCACGCAGAACTGGACAAAGGCTGCCACCAGAATTGAAACTCTCCATGATGTGATGGTTGGGATGAACTGTTGAAAAAGAGCGGCCACCTCTTATATACTGTATGTTTTACATTTTGAAAAAGTACACCATGCTTGTTACTGCTTAGAATTTCTGTATTTGTAATAACCCTGAAGTTGGAGGGTGGGCATTGTTTTCTCTACTTTGCAGATAGGAAAGCTGAAGGCTGGCACACCTCGTCCAAGGACTTACTCAAAGCCAGAATCTAAACTAAAATAGGCTCCTCCATAGCCAGATGATGTCTGTCAGGTTCATCAGTAAGACGCCTTGGGCAGTGAAGCAACGGACACTTTGGAGCCCATGTGCCCTTCTTTATTTGTGCTTTAAAACATGGTGGAGAGGAGATAAAATTAAATCATTCTTCTGCAATTCTTATAGTTTTCTGTGCTCCTAAAGCAAAAATTCACATGGAATTCATTGTTGTTGTTTTTTTTTCCTCCAGCAAAATTGACTTGTAGGTAAAAAAATCGTAAGTCATGACAAAAGACTAAGGTTGCTTTGACTGAGTATGATGTTTTGGACAAATTGTACTGGTCCCAAACCTAGCGGCTTCATGCAAGTCTAACAACCCATACAAAATACTACAGGGTCACAGACTCACCAGGCAACATCTCTGTTTATTAGATATGAGAGCCACACCCACAGTGGGTCAGGAGCTATACAGCCCAGTTTCTGATGCACAGAAAGTCAGATTGAATGGGCAGGAATCTGAGGTCTAAAATCACAGAATCCTCCACCCCCACAGTGTCTAACCCAGTGGTTCTCAACCTGTGGGTCGTGACCCCCGTGGGGTTGCTTACATAATAATTCATAACAGTAGTCAAATTACATTTCTGAAGCAGCAACTAAAGTAATTTTGTGGTTGGGGGGGTGACTTACCACAACATGAGAAACTGTATGAAAAGGTTACAGCATGGTTGAGAGCCACTGGCCTAGCCACTCACTTCAAAGTCTCATCCACATCCTGGGATGGGCTGTTTCAAGGCACCATTTGGTCCTTTGTCTCTCCAAGCAGAGACAGCCTCTACCTGGGCTTTGAGGCACAGCACATTAGGTGGAAGGAAGGCTTTGGAGAAGCTGGGTCATACCCCGGCCCACTCAGATCTCATTGCTGCTTCCACTGTTACGGGGAAGGCTTTTCTCCATCCCTGGCCTGGGAATGTTCTTGGTTTGGATTTCTTCACAGCAGACTTTCTTCACTTCCAAATTACTCAGAGCAACATCTTACTTAGCTTCTGTTCCTGAACCAAGCACATTCTGAAGCTCCGTAATTCATGGGCTACGGAAGGATCGCCCGAGTTTTCATTTCCTGTCTCTCCATTGCCTTGCTTTCCTGCCCTTGCTTAATTAATCTGTTTGAAACGTCCTTCCAAGGGCTGGCTGCCTTGGATGGTGCCTGCCTCCGTTAGTTTCCCCTGTGCTCCACGCTCCCCAGCACAGCACCTGCCTCTGTTTTAGAGACCTTTCTACCTCTTCTGTAATGCAAGCCTTGTTGTGATTTTCATCGCTACCATCCACATTCGTTCTGTTGCCAGAACCAAAGTTGTTCTTTGAAAACCAGAAGATCCTCAGCCCTTTCTCCTGGTGCTGAGGCAGTTCTGAACATCCGAAACAGCCTGACGTGGCAAGATCCAGCCTGTGTGTCTGGGCCCTCACCAACCCATGTTTCTTCCATGAGGCCTTCATGGCTGTCACAGCAACAGTGAGAATTCCTTCCTACCTTCTCCCAGCTTTACTTTTACATTCCCTTCAAGCATGGCGACAGACAGCCAGGTTACATCTCAGTGAAGAATGGCTAGTCTTCAAAACAAAACTATAGGCTGACAGCTTTTAGAGGCCTCCCACAAGACTGGATCTAAGAACAGCTTTAATAACTTCCTGATGAATTTAATTTCAAACTAGTGTGTTCTAGATCAAATGGTGGCCACTTAGGTAATACTCTCTACAGTCAATTCCTGGTATAATAAGACTGCCCCACCCCTTTTCTTTTACAGTTACATTTTTTTTTTTTTTTTTTTTTTGGTTTTTCGAGACAGGGTTTCTCTGTGTAGCTTTGCGCCTCTCCTGGAACTCACTCGGTAGCCCAGGCTGGCCTCGAACTCACAGAGATCCACCTGGCTCTGCCTCCCGAGTGCTGGGATTAAAGGCGTGCGCCACCACCGCCCGGCCTACAGTTACATTTTAAATGATGTTTTTACTTTGTTTTAAACAGTTAAGCTTGGAGAATTATCATGTTAGTGCATTAATTTCACTGTATTGATAAAATACCACAAGATAAAGTTTTAAAACAAGATAGTTAAAATATTTCTTTTACATTTAGTGTGCAAGCATGCATGTACTCTCTCTCTCTCTCTCTCTCTCTCTCTCTCTCTCTCTCTCTCTCTGTGTGTGTGTGTGTGTGTGTGTGTGTGTGTGTGTGTGTGTGTGTAGGAGGGCATACACGGCACAAAACACATGTAGATGTCACAGGTCAACTTATGGGAGTTGGCTCTCTCCTTCTTCCATGCGAGTTCCAGGGAATGAACTCTGGTCATCAGGCTTGGTAGCAGACACGTTTACTCTGTGTCATCTTTCTGGTTCCAAACAATGTTTTAGGCATGAACACTATGAACATGCCAAAATGATGACACTATTAATATCAAAATGTATGTGAAATACAAAAATGTTTTCTCCTCTAAAAAACAAAAGTTCATACTGTTTAGCAAGTCCGAGAGAATGATGATTGACTTAGGAACCGCAACGCAAGCACAGTGTTGGCACGTATTAGTCACAGCAGATGTATAATGTACAACACTTACCTCCATGACACGGTATAGATCTTGAAAATCAGAAAACAGAATGAAAATTGTGAGGCCCACAGCAGATGTCAGCAGAAGGGAAAATAAATCTGAGGAAACACCAAACACTATTTTCAGGTGCTGAGAGAATGCCTCACATAACTTGGCACATGCCAGCAATCAGCTCATGTTGGGCAAATGGTAGCTGTATTTTCAGATGTTTTGATACATCATCATATGCTTTAAAATATGTTCTAATGTTTATAAGATAAAGGTGTTATATTAAAATCTTTCCTCATAAAGATGGAATCAAACATGTTATAGAAACTTCCACGAAGGAATCATCTTGACTGAGTGTCCCCTGGGTGGAAACATCCTGCCTGACTGAATGGTTACCAGAAAAACGCTGCTCATGCTCACACCGTCTAGGGAGACACACACGTAGGATGTACCCAGTCCTGATAGTATCTTCCTCTTCAGTTCCAAGAGAATGAGGTACAAGAATCTGCTGCTGGCACTCGGGGCTTTCCAGTGAAAGCCTTTTCCATCAGCCTTTCTGAACCCCTCTGCCCACTCACATTCTGTTCCTATCAAGAGATCCTTAAGTGCCCAGTGTAGGCAATATTCCTTCTACCATGGTACATTTCACTTCCTCCATGTAACAAGCCCAATTCACGTACCACTTTTCTTCCAACTCCCTAACTCTCCCTTACAAAATTTATTTCATATCACACATCACATTCTGATTTGTATGATTGCAATTGATCTCTCAACCAGGTTGTGGCTGCTCAGAAGTAGGGCTGCATCTGGGGCTTTGGGACTCTGACTTGGGAAAGGTAAGTTAGAAAAATTTGCAAAGCTGCTGGACTTCTCCCTTCCTGTATCCACAACGGCTTGACTTTTAGAACATAAGCATCTCTACTGTATTGTATTGAAATCCCTGCTTTTAGCACAAACGCCTACCCACTCCTGTGTCTGCCCAAAGAACTCTGCAAACAGTGCCTTGGGAATGTTTTGGATCGGGCTATAGCCTCAGGCTCCAAGCACTAGAATCCACTGAGTGTTACCATGATAGAGCTGATTCTTAAATCCTATCTAGGTTTTCTATATCTGGACCAACTAGAAACCCGAGATGAGTCCGCAGAAACTGTTTCTGAAGACACCAGGGTCGGTTTCACCTTTAAGCACCTGTACCCACCCTTAGCATTTCCCCCAAACATTCCCAGAAGAATGATCACACTTGCTTAGGAGAGTGAGGTAGAGAGAGAGAGAGAAAGACAGAGACAGAGACAGAGACAGAGACAGAGACAGAGAGATGCTCCCAAATAGTGCCCATGATGGTGATACAAAGATCACAGGAGACAGCAACGTAGTTTTTGCATTTGTTCCACTGTCGAGTTTCCAGGACCCAGAAACTAGAAAAGGAAGGCGACATCAGCTGCTAGTCCTGCTGAAGTCCTATTCTTATTAGTGACTGGCTGAGTCTTGTACGTTCAATGTGTCCTCGGGCTAGTGATCTGCAAAGCAGGCCCTCTTTCTTATTTCAGCTTTGGTTAAAAAAAAAAATGCAATGAAGGAACAAGAGTGTCTGCCCTCCGTGGTTAGCCGCTGTTCATAAAGAATGGGGCCCTGTGGAGGGAAGTGATTTAAGAAGAAAATACTGCATAACCACTGTAACCTGTTTTCAAATAAAGGAAGGGTTGGTAATACTCATACTTGTTTACAGAAAAAAAAATGAGTGTATACTTTTTCTGTATCTTGTCATCATAAAGTTGAACTCTCAAACACTGATTAGAAAAGCATGATTTTCCTTATCTCAAGATGAAACCACTTATATTATGCATCTTAGTACCTCTGAAGGCTTCTGAATTCTAACTCAGAAGTTTATCGTCTGTAATATTATGCATTGGGGCAGGAGAGGCAGTTCGGGGTTCAAGAGAATATACTGCTCTTACAAAGGACCTAAGCTCTGTTCCCAGCATCAACACAGGGTGGCTCACTACCACCCACAAGTCCAAAGCCCTCTTCTGGACTCCATGGACACCTTCAGTCACATGTGCACAGTCCCTGCCGCACACATATACACACACTTTAAAAAAAAAAATTAAAGATTATGTGTATTAGAATGTTTGGTTATAAAACCTTTCTCATTTGGAATTATTTGGAATTATTAGTTACATCAGTGATGTGGCTCAGGAGTTGAATATATTTGCCACTGCCCTGGTTGGGTTTATGTTAACTTGACACAAGCTAGAGTCATCTGAAAGGAGGGAAATGCAGTTGAGAAAATGCCATCGTAAGATCTGACTGTGAGGCATTTTCTTAATGATTGATGGGGGAGGGTCTAGCCCATGGTGGGTGGTGCCATCCCTGGGCTGGTGGTCCTGGGTTCATGCTGAGCAAGCCATGATAAGCAAGCCAGTAAGCAGTACCCATCCATGGCCTCTGCATCAGCCCCCGCCTCTAGGTTCCTGCTGGGTCTGTGTTCCTGTCCTGACTTTCCTCAATGTTATGCTACAATGTGGAAGTGTAAGCCAAATAAACCCTTTCCTCCTCAGCTTGGTTTTGGTCACGGTGTTTCAGTGGTCCTCAACCTTCCTAATGCTGCGACCCTCTAATATGATTCCTCAGTTTATGATGACTCGAAACCATAAAATTATTTTTATTGCTACTTTATAACTGTAATTATGGTATTATTATGAATTGTAATATCAATATCTGTGTTTTCCAATGGTTTTAGGTAACCCCTGTGAAAAGATCATTCACCAACAAAGAAGGTCATGACCCACGGGTTGAGAACCACTGCATTACAGCAGTAGAAACCCTAACTAGGACAGCCACCAAAGCTAAGGGCTTGAGTTCAATCCCTGGAGTCCCCTGGCTCCTTCCCACAGGTTTCTGTCCTTTGCCTCCACATGCACACAATAGCACACACGTGACACCCCCCAACTGGATAAGATGATGTGTCTACCATGAGAGAGCAGTTTTCCTTTAAGCTTCCAGTCCCCATGTTGTAACTAATCTAACTCTAATTCACTCTCTGTGTGTGAAAGTCCCCTGTATTGTATTCACTACTAAAGTACCAGATAGTGAGAATATCCTACTTGTGAAATACATTTACCTTGGAAATCAGGACTATAAGAAATAACCCCAAAATATAAAGCGGAATCTTCATTTGTTGCAACAAGAGTCAAGGGTACGTTCAAACACTGCTTTCAAAACTGAGGGAAATGATGAGAAACTCTGACGTTGACAGGAAATAAAAGATCAGAGGGAGGCACCAGCATGATCTCAAATCCTTTGAGAGGACAGCTTTGCCAAACTTGTTCAGGAACAAAGAGAATCCGGATAACATAATTGAATGAAAGTGCTCCAACAGTAACTGCATATTTAGAACTTAGAGCCAGGAGCTTCACATACAGAACACCAAAACTCCAAAGCAGGCGTCGGAGGTGAGGCCATCTAGTCACAACTAGCAAAACACACATTTGTGACTGAGTTTAACTGAAATGCACCCCTCCACTCCAGGTATACAAATAAGAAAACTCACTAAAGTCTATTATTTCAAAAAGGAAACAAAATATATGTTTATGAACTATTAAAAGAAAAAAGGAAAGAAAAATCTGACACCCGCCCCCCGCCCCCGCAACAAGTAAAATTAATTGTTCTGAAAAGTGTTAAGCGAAAGAAGAAACTAGGTCTAAGTTACTGTAGGGAAACATATAAAGAAGGAATCAATGACTAGTCTTGAATGTTTTCCTACTCTTAAAAAGATGAAGAGACATACATGGACCATGAAGTTAACTCAAAACAGATTCAAGGAAAGAAGGGAAAACAAATCTTAATAAATGAGAAAATCAAAACCAATACAGAATTAAAAGTCTGAGAGCTATTTTGTTACTAACCAGTAAAAAAAAAAAAAAAAAGAAAAGAAAAAGAAAGAAAGACAGAAAGAAAAGAAAAAGTGCATTTAAGGCAAGAAGAAAAAGAAAGAGCAACACTCCTGTGATTTGGATCTGAAACATCCACCAAAGGCTCAGCAATCGAGGGCGTGGTCTCCAGCGCAGCACAAAGGTGTACCTTTAAGGGGCGGGTAGATAAGGAGGGGGCTAAGCTAACCAGGAATTATCCCTCTGGCAGGCTCACAGCTTAATGAGCTGTTGTCAGGTGGTAGAAAATTGAGACAGCAGGACAAGTTAGCAGGACTGTGCACTTGAAAGGTACGTGCTGTCCCTGGCTCCCCCACCCCACTCGGGCCGTTTCCTTTCTCGCCTCCCCCAACCCCCATGCCTCAGCTTGCCCACTCCCTTCTGCTTCCTCCTGCTTCCTGCCCTGCAGAAGATGAGCAGCTTTGCTCTACCCTGTGTTCCCTGTCAATATCTCCCCCACACTGAAGCCCCAGACACATAGACCTGAGTAACCACAGGTGAAGTTAAAAATAAAAATCCATTAAAATTTTTTTTTAGGTATTTTGTCACATTTAGTGAAAGCTGGTTAATACATACATACATCTCATCAAGACCATAGTAAGGGTCACAGAAAGCAATTAAAACTTTAAGAAAAATCCTACCCCAAACTGTATGATAAAGTTTGATAACATCAATGAAATGGTATTATGTGAGCAAAAATATATTATTTAAAACATTATAACCCAAATCAATCCTTAAAACAATTCTCAAAGGAAGGATTTAGAGCCAAGTAATTTACTGCTAGATTTTTGTAAGATGTCAAGGAAGAAATCATTCTTGTGTATTAAAATCTTCACAGAGGAAAAAAAAAGTCAAGCTTTTGTCTAAAAGCTAAACATAACAAAAATGTGCAAAAAAAAGCCTTCTGAAAAATACAGCATGAAATGTAGTTCTTAAAAAAGCTACAAAATTCAATCTAGTAAAAGTTTAATCTACTACAAGTAAGTAGGATATTTTCAAGAATATGATTTAATAACAAAATGATTAATATAACACATCTGTACACTGGATAAGAAAATACAAAAAACGAGTATTCATCCTGGTAGATGGTGGTAAGCCATTGTTGAAGTCCGTCTCCTAACCGGATTTTAAAAATCCCTCTTGATTAGAAGTATTTTCTTTTTTTTTTTTTTTTTTTTTTTTTGGTTTTTCAAGACAGGGTTTCTCTGTGTAGCTTTGCGCCTCTCCTGGAACTCACTTGGTAGCCCAGGCTGGCCTCGAACTCACAGAGATCCGCCTGGCTCTGCCTCCCGAATGCTGGGATTAAAGGCGTGTGCCACTGCCCCCTGGCCAGGATTAGGTTCTTAAAGTACAGAACCTATAGTGGAATAAACTACAGACATTAATGGATAAAAAATGGGAATAAAGGTGAGGCGTGGTATGTTTTGCTTGTAAAATATCCCCCACGGGCTCAGTCATCTGAATTTGGTCCCAGCTGGTGGGCACTACTTTGGAAGGTTGTGGGACCTTAGGGAGGTGGAGCACCATTGGATGAAGCAGGTCAGTAGGAGTAGGCCTGGAGATATCTCTATAGTGCAGGCCCACTTCCTGTCAACTTCGCTTCCTGACTGTGAACACAGCAAGACCAACCATCGCATGTTTCTGCTATTGTGCCCTCCTGGCCCTGATGATGTGTCCCTTCAAACCGTACAACAAACAAGGGCCTCCTCCATCAGGCTGTTTCTTGTCGCATCCTTGGTCACAATAACAAGAAAATAACAAATGAGTGTGGACTGCTCCTATATGGGAAGATTAAATTATACAAATCCATAAATTCTTCCCAAAGTGTCAAGATCCCAAGTGAGAAATTTTGAAGCTGGACACTTTATTTTACAATTCATTTGGAAGAAAAAAAACATGAAAGTGAGATAGTGTTAAAAAAATAAAAGAAATGAGAATATACTGCCCATAGGCTGCTTATTAAATAAACCATGAAACTATGCTTAGTAAAGTGCCATTGTGCATAGTATCAGTGAGATAGAAAAGACAGTGTG
Organism: Peromyscus californicus insignis; assembly: GCF_007827085.1. Classification (NCBI taxonomy): domain Eukaryota; kingdom Metazoa; phylum Chordata; class Mammalia; order Rodentia; family Cricetidae; genus Peromyscus; species Peromyscus californicus. The sequence continues at coordinate 18,500,983 of NW_026294458.1, read as the reverse complement.
AAAGCAGAGTAACTCTGCAAAAATACGTACCATATGGAGGTAACACAAAGGTACAGTATCTAATACAAGTTACCTAGAATTAAACAGTAACTTACATGAACATAGATATGATGAAGCTGGTATTATTCTTAGTGGGGGGGATAAGTGAATGAAAGAAATATTAGATATTCAATAGAACAAAAATCTGCTAAACATTGATTAATTGGGTAAACTAACTTGACTCACATAGTAATCATATCATGTTGTATTAAAATTTAAAAAGCGTTTAAAATATTTTTAAATGAGTGTAATCTGCTCTGTTTTGTAATTAGAAAAACCTTTCTCTACATAAAGGTAATGTGAAAAAATAACTACAAAGGAATAAACAGCTCATATAGATAAGTAAGGAAAGTAGCAGAAATCTAATATGAAAATAGATTAAAATGTACACAGATAAGCCATAGATGACATGGTTAATAATACAGATCTGTATTCCCCTTCACTGAAGATAAAAAGCCAAATTAACACTAGATGAAGTACCATGCTCTAAAAAATCTTATCAGGTAAGCAAAAGTTTGTTTTTAGTACAGTATTTTCACATCCCTTCGCGAGAATACTGTTATAAAATGACCATCTAAAAAGCAACAATGATAACTACTACAAATATCCTGGAAATCAATATAAATCATATCTCAAAAGCTGAAACATTTTCACCTGCTTTCACCAAATAATTGGACTGGTTTGCTTAAGGAAATCGTAGGGTCAGTTGAAATGATTTATAGGAGTTTTGCTTTGTTTTTATTCATTGTAACCCAAGCTGCTTCAAATTCACCACATAGCCCGGAATGACCTTGAATTCCCACCCTCTTTCCTCTGCCTCCTAAATGCTAAGATTGTAGTCATGTGACACCACTCCTGGTTCATGTGTACTGGGGATTAAACTCAGGGTTTGGGGCATGCGAGGCAAGGGTTCTAGCAATTTAGCCACTTTCGCATGCGGCATGAGTATGCTTTGACATGGAGTTTTTTACAATGTTCACATGGCAAAGCCAGCTGTGTGGTAGACAAGACGCCCACGCATCTGGATTTCTTAAGGTTCTGCTTGAGCTGGCATAATTACTAACAGTGTCTGCTTCCACGTCCAAAAGTGTGGAAGGACATACTCCAGCTTGTTTGCTTTCCTGCCTAGAGGTTGTGAGTGTAGCTCCAAACACCTTGGGGGTTTTGTTTTGGACTTGCCTTTATTCTGCTTAGAGAAATGTATTGAAGAAGTAAGGCTTTTTTTAAAAGCATATGCTATAAATGTGGGGACATTCTTATGTGTTGCACTAGACTTTTTACATAAAATGCTTTGTTTTAATTCTCACCATAAGACTGAAGGTCATATAACATTTCCATTCTACACATGAGAGAAACGGGGGCATAAGAGACTTAATGCAACCACTCTGGCTTTATGAAGCTACTAAGAGGTTTTGCGAGTTTCTTAAAGGCCTTCTACAGAATCTCTTGACATCTAAGCTTGTGTATCAAACGATTGTAGATGACTCATTTGACCATTGAATAATGACTGTGCATCCTCAAATGAGCAGGTTACTGCCCTCAGGCTCTCCTGTCTAAGGCCGTTTTATTCCGTTATCATGCCAGAGAGAGGCAACATCCCATTTGCTGGTAAACTATGACTCGGGGAAGGAAGCGGGAACAGAAAAAGACTCAGAATGGAACCACTTACAGTTTGTGTAGATGGGTTCCCGAAATGGCTTTCCCTTAGAAAAAATGAATGCGGCAGAGATGCAGTTGAAGGTGACGATGGGCCACATGGTAGTGCTCTCAAAACTTAGAACGGAAGCAGGAACCAGAGTCGCGTTTCCAGTCCAGTTTCGCTCCAAACTCATATTGGTTGAGAAGTTACTTTGGTTGGTCAGAAAGCATTCACTATGAAAGAATTGTCAGGATTTATGAAATAGTTCTATACTTTTTAAGAATCCATTAGTTGACAAAGTAATTTAATATTAGATTACCAGGTGACTTCAGCTTTTTAACCTGCTCCTGCTGGTGGCTGACAAGACATAGCTTGTTCACGTCTTACAATGACAAAGCAGAAATAAAATTCAAAAGAAATCAAGATCATCCTGTCTGTCCCCCAGATAGAGAAGATAATCTGTCAACTATCCATAGAAATTGTTCTATGTAATTCCTGTCAAATCAAATAGTAAATGCATGTGTATGTGTTTATGTTTGTGGATATGTATGTATGAGAATATGCATATATATGTATATGTATGTATTGTGTATATTTGTGTGTGTGTGTGTATGTGTGTGTGTGTGTGTGTGTGTGTGTGTGTGTGTGTGTATTATGTGTGTGAGTGTGTATTCTCTTTCATTTATTGATGTAAGCCTCCTGACTTGCATCCTGAGGTGTGGCCCTACTCCACACTCTCCTCAGTAGCTAAGGGATCATAGTAAAAGACCCAGCATAGCCCTTCCGATTGTGAGGTATCTCCAGCTCTAGCAAACTGACAAGGTAAGCTCAGACTTCTCAGCCTGATTTAGAAGACCTGCACATTCTGCCCCCAACCTAGCTTTCTGGTCTTACCTTTTGCAAGCTCCCTACCAAGACCCCTTATTGTCCTAACACAGTATCTGCTCTTCCTGAAATACTACACATTTTTTTTGAGTTGGATGTGCAGTTCCCATTAATTGCAGTATTATTTATTCTTCAACCCTCATTATATCTAACTCACTTTGGATGAGAATCAGTTCTAGTTCCTCTCCTCTGTTCTTCCTTCTTGCTGCATTTAGCTCAGTATTTTGAAATTATTTGGTTAAGATTTTTTAATTTTCATCCATGTATTATGAGTTGCTTTTGTGTTTTTATATTAGTTAATTTACAACATTTTTTGGCATCTAGCATAGTGGGATCATACAATATTTATTCAGCAAAATATGTCTTTAAGATCCAGGCTTTGTCAGCTCTGATTGACTTATTTGCAATGCTCTCCTTTATTACAATAATGAAACCCAAAAAATGGTTTTAATTTGCTTTCTTGTTTAGCTTGAAACTTTTAAATTACTTTTCAACTGCTTATAACTTATTTTCCAAACATGAACTCAAATGTAACAAATGCAAGGAGACTTCTTCTCCTCCTCTTCCTCCTCCTCCTCCTCCTCCTCCTCCTCCTCCTCCTCCTCCTCTTCCTCCTCCTCCTCCTTTGAAATAGTGGCTGGTTAGTTTGATGTCAACCTGACACAAGCTACAGTCATTTGGAAAGAGGGAACTTCAATTGAGAACATTCTTCTATCGAGTTGACCTGTAGACAAGCCTGTAGTGCTTTTTCTTGATTGGTAATTGTTGTGGGAGGGCCCAGCTCATTGTGGTGGTGCCATCCCTGGGCAGATGGTCCTGGGTGGTATAAGAAAGCAGGCTGAGCCAGCCATGAAGAGCCAGCCAGTAAGCAGCATCCTTCCATAGTTTCTGCTTCAGTTCCTGCCTCCAGGTTTTGCCAGATTCTGCCAGTTCCTGCCCTGACTTCTCTCAGCAATAGAGTGTGATCTTAAAGGTATAAGCAGAAAATAAGCCCTCTCCTTCCCAAGTTTCTTTTGGTCATAGTAGTATATCACAACAACAGAAACCCTAACAGAATGAGAAAATGTCGTGCTACATAGCCGAAGTTGGTGTTGACCTCATGATCTTCCTGCCTCAGACTTCTAAGTGCTGGGAATATAGGTAAGCATCACCATGCCCAGCCAGATTTAATTCTTAATATCTTGGGATCTTAAGATCAATAAATGTGCTTTGTATATAGTAGTTTGCTAAATACTGTTTGCAAAGAGCCAGCATTCTTGAGATGGGTGGGTTGATAGGTAGATGCCCTGGATTTCAGAGCTTAACACCAAAAAGTATTTAATTCTGTCCAATTATGTTGCTGATGAGGAAGGTGAGGGCTAGTGAGGTGCAAGTATAGAACCAGGGCCATCTTGATTTCCTGGCCATGCCTCTATGGCTCCACCCTGCTTCCTCCTATTTCCAACCACGGTCGTATTTCTCTGTGTGTATTTGCTCCAAACTGGGGGAACTTCTGGTTCTGAAACTACACAGGACTGTATATTCTAAGTCACACTTGAACTGCTGACTTTGGGGTCTGAATGAAGACCTTAAATACCACTTGCTGGTTCTCCATTCATGTGTCTGTGCTCTGGGGATCCGATGCCATTAGGTTCATGGTACATGCTTGAGTTCAAAAGGCGAATAATACTTCTTCAGGAAAAAGAAAGCTTGAGTTTACATATTGCCTATGGCTGCTCCTGTACGATGATAGCATCATTAACCAGTTGCAACAAAACCATCCTCCTCAGAAAACCTGAGATGTTCTTCCCTGCCTCCGTGCAGGGAGTGTTTACCAACCCTCGTTCTACATGAAATCCACACCCCAAGGAATGGATACATTCAGTCAACTATTCGTTAGAGCATCTCATCAGCAACCGTGGTGACGGACCTTTCCCTGCCCACTCCACATGCTCACCCAGCATGCTACCCGTTAAATGCATTCTGTTCTATCATTTATGATTTGCAGTATGCAAGTATTATTTTAGAGTCTGTGTTGACACTGGGTTAGATGATGTCACTGTGCACTGCTTATATCAATTTCAGAACAGAAACCGAAGGGAATGAACTCACCTGTACCGATAGACCTCACAGTACCAGGGCTGCTGCTTCACGGAGAGAAAGGCAGACACCAGTACAATGCAGGTGAAACAGGAATTCAGGAAGACTGAGAGTAGCAGCTGAGGAGAAAGCAGTTGTCCTGCTGGTCTGTATGGAGCCAGCTTCGGGTAGGCGTGATTTATGCTCACTGAAAGAGAGGCACACGTTTTCCCTTTACAATTTTGTTGTTGAGGATCAAAGACGAGATGCGTAACATCTTGAGACTCTGAGTAAGATTCAGCTTGAGAAAACACCAGTCGAAGGTTTACACCTACACCAGCCATTATGTCGTTGCGTATCCATTTCTACTAATCTTGGTCTCCTCTGTGCTTTGGTTTTACTTTCAGAACTAAAGCGTAATGGGCTGAAAGGTCCTGTAATTGATATATTTATCATACCGCACAGTGCCCATATTTTTTCTATGGATCCAGCAGGGATGATAGATAAAACGAAATGAGCAGTACCAGCATCTCTCATGAAGGAGGAAGGTGTATATTCGGAATGAGGGTTTAAGTAGTCACCCATCTTAACTCATCTCTGTATGGTAATTAAAAGAAAGCATACACTCTGCTGTTGAACCAATAGTATCCAAGTACTTCAATGTGCCAGGCACTGTGATAGATCTTAAGCTGTGCTTGTTTCTTTTCTGTATACACAGGTCAGGGGGAATTGCTACTGCACATTCCATTTGGTCTGGTAGAGGAGGTGGGCTCATAAAAATTTTGTTTTTGGATAATGGTTTTAAAATATATTGACTTTTCAAATCTGGGGTTTGTCATTTAAAGTGATTAGAAATGCAAAAAAAAGAACAAGTTTTTTTTAAAAAAATATGACGACATCCGTTGTAGATGCTTCATGCTCTAACAAACCAATGAGCATGGCATGTGCTCTGCCTTTCAGGACAGAGAAGGAAAGAGGCATGGAGGGCTAACCATTCAGAACATCTTATTTAAAGGTTTACGTAATTGATGCTTTAATCCTTGCCTTCCAATTATTCATCTCATCCCCTTTCTCAGCTTGTTTCTTTCTAATTTTAAGAAATCAGAGCACATGTACTTCAGCTTATGGTCATGCATGTAGAGATGGGGTGGGAGAGAATTGATGCAAACTTTGGGATAATAAAACTCTAAAGTAGATTTCTGTTCACTATGTGATCTGGGATAGTAATGAAAGCTCTCTGGTACTTCATGTAAAGTAAGAGTATGACATAATGTTCAAGTGCTTCTCAAAGGCCCTTCCAACTAATTTATTCTAAAGCTCTATAACTACAGGAGGCATTACTGTTACATTTCAATGTGTTTTCCGAGGAGAATGTTAGAGGTTGTGGCATATGCAGGGTCACTTTACTCTGCCTTCCAAGTTTTAAGTCCAGTGGATACACAGAGACTGGTAATTTTATTACCAAAGAATATGATGGGCACAAAGATACTAATTTAGAGTACAGTTTGATCCTATATCCATTTAGCAAAATACAGGTAGTAAGTTTATCCTGAGGCCTGTGAGTTCCTCAACCATGAGTTCTTAGCCATATTTATAGTATCAGGCACACTATATTTCTTCCCGTGGATTGGTCCTTAGTTACAAGCAGAAAGTGGATGGTTACCTCTAAAACATGTGTGCCCCTACTGCACTCATGGAGGAATCTTGCAGTTCCGGTCATTATTGTAGTTCACAATGTTCACAGCCATCTGCTGATGGCTTTTCTCTCAGCAGCCTGCATGGCACTTTCTACCACTAGGAAAGCTGTCTAGCAAGGAGGAAGCTTCTTTGTCTGTATCAGTTTGACTTTCCTATGTCCTATGATCAAAATGTGTTATGTCTTCAGCAACAGGGTCTTACCATCAAGTTGTGGTGGGAAACCAGAGCAATGTCAATAGCTTATATTGTTTTGGAGGGTGTCTCTTGGATACTCATAATGAACAAACTGAGAAGTATCCCATACCTAACACTGTGCTTTTCATTTGGCAACCTATGACTTCTAGGAATACTATCTCTTATGTAAGGTAACTCTAATACTTCTGTATGAATATGTAAATATACATTTTATAAATATATATGAAGCTTATAAAATAGTGGGCTTGCATATGACTTTTTCAAATATCTTTAGTGCTAATTATCCCTTCTCCTACCCATAACCTCTGACCTAACTTCCCATCCAACTTACACCTTCCCTTTCCGCCAGTCCTCATCAGAGAAATTTGTGCAGTGGATGACAGTTAGCACAGAAACTCACAACTGATCAAAGGGCAGAGAATAAGTGGCATGTTCAACCACAAACGGGACATCTATATTCTGCCACCCACAGGGTTCAGGGACTATCACCGCAGAGGGTGGTTGAAAGATTCTAAGAACCAGATGTCTGGGAGGACCAGACTGAAACAATGTCATTTGGACATGGACCGCTGTATCCATGAATTTATAGCAGCTCTGCTATATAAATAATATATAATGACATAAGATCAAGCAAGACAACATCGTAGCATGGAGAGAGAGAAGCCATGAGCTCACATCCCTAGTCAAGGAGTTACTGACAGTTTGTTATGGCTTCTGATGAAGAGTCAGTTCTCTTTAAGGGTGTGACCCATGGCAGGTTGGCCATGCTCCAGTGGGCGGCCCCACACCCATGAGTATGTGGGCAGCACAAACTGGACATGACGGTTTCTTTTCAAAGAGGATATGAGCTTAGGAGGTGGAGGATGGGGCTGGAAGGGGTCGGGTAGGGAGGAAATGTAATAAAAAGACATTGCTTGAAACTGTCAAAGAATGAATTTAAAAGGTTGTTTTTAAAAAGAATAGGATAGGCTTTTGTCCCTAGTTTCTAAGATACATCCTCTGAGTCCTTGGCAGTTGCTAGGTGAGAGAAACATCTTTCTTTTTCACAATGGGCCCTGACAGTTTATGCTAAGATGACTGATGCTAGGGTCTGGGGAGATAGCTCAGTAGTTAAAGAAGGCCTGTTGTTCTTGCAGAGGACCTGGGTTCAGTTCCCAGAGTGGTTCTCAACTGTCTATAACTCCAGGTTCCAGGGGGTCTTCTTCTCTTCAGGCCTCTGTGGGTTCTAGGTACACATGTGGTGTATATACACACAGACAGACAAACACTCATACACACACACAATAAGTCTGAAAGCAGCTTTTAAAAGATGACTGTGGTTTTGAAGAGAACTGGTGCTAACAATGTCATGTAGAAATGCAGCTGGCCACCACCTTATAGACCACCAGGAAAACTGGAGCTTCAGCCTATATATCTGCCTAACCCAGAAGTGGAGAGGGGGTTGGGGGGTGGTGTAGCAAAACTGGCCACAACCCTATAGACCATCTGTAAAACTGAGTCTTCAGGCTACATATCTGCCTGATGTGGAAGAGGGGAAGAGCTGGAGATTGAGTTCAGCCTCATGGCAAATGATTCAATCAGTTGTGTTTAGATAATGAAACCTCAGTACAAACCCTGGACCTGGAAACTTAGTTGAGCTCTGGTTGGCAGTATTCTGTACATTATCACACATGTGTGTGCCAGAAGGGTAAAGCATCCTGATTTCACAATGGAAGGACAGCAGAAGTAACCTTTAGGATCCTTCCAAGAGTGTGTCCCACATGTCTCTCCCCTTGACTAATTCTAACTTGTATCATTTTTCTATAAATAAAACCATGATAATACTACACTTGTGTGGATTCTGTGAATCAGTGAATTGTTGAATATAGGATGGAGGGTAGAGGAGCCTCTAACTTGTAGATAGCTAGTCAAAACACAGTTGGTTTAAGAATACCAAAAGTTGTCCCTGGTGTCTGAAGTGAAGCCATTTTTGTGGCTGTGTCCTCAACCTGTGATATTTGGTCTACTTGTGTAGTTGGTGTCAGAAGTCACTATTGGAGCGCACTAAGAAGTGGACTGTGGTCATACAATGTGGATGATCATACAAGTGCATATACCATGTGGAAGGTGGCCAGTGATGAAGAACTGCAGTGAACTTGCATCTAAGTCACAGGAGGCAGAGGCTGTAGAGTTTAGAAGGCCTTCTACATGTCATCATCCAAGATGCAGCTATGAAGTTCATGAGGAGGTTGTGGGCACTCGGCACAGGTGCCACCACAGCTCTGGGAGATGTCACCCTACCCCACTGATACACTCTCCCACACATGCTCGTTACAGTTTTTGTCCCTCTTCAACACAAGAACCATGGGAGATTGGGGAATTGGTTTGACAGAGATGGCATTTATTTGGGGCTCACTGGCATGATTTTGATCATGGCGATGTTAGCAACAGTTTCAAACAATCTTGCATGGCTCACCATGTCAGACTCTGCTGAATATACCGTCTAGCCCTTCACTGTGGCCCTAGAATGAGAAAGTTGGAGTTGACCTAAGCTCAACTTGATGGAAATAAACTATTTACAGTGTAAAGCATAGTGGCACAGCTGAGAAATCTAGATCTGCTGAATGACAGTCAACATCTAGACCCATACACTGGGAGAGTAATTGCTTGGTGACATAAGTCACTGAATTTGGGGTGAGTTGTGATGCAGTGATATTGTGGAACTAGCTGGTTGATATTTTTACACTGGGTATTTTAACTTTTTCTATATCAGAGACTCCTAATATTTCTATCAAGAAATCTATATTGCTGGTTATTAGAAGAAAATGATTACTGGTTTGGGAATCCATTAAACTCCATAGATGGTGCTGAGTATTTTTATAAGTACTATCTTTCTTTCCTTAAAAACCAATGCAAAACAGGTAAGTTTTGCAGATGAATAAACATGTTGAAGTAGACTCTCTTTTTTAAGGACACAGTGAGTAGCACAGCAATGATATGAACAAAGGGGGGGTCTGATCCTAAAGCCTGTGGTCTCTGTCTGCAGCTTTTGCAATAGAGATTTCCCAAGTTTAAAAGGACACAGTGGGACTCCTGAACCAGCTTGGAGAGCAGTATTGTTTATAACCAGGCAGGAAAATTCCAATTATCCAGATTTTCTTAAAATGAAGATGATGACATTTGTTATTAGATTGCATGCAGAAGAATACAAACTTATGAGATGCTATATTTTATCTAAAATTAATCACCCCTTTTCTCAGTTCTCACAGTGTATCATTTATATTGATGGCCTCCTGCAGGATGTCGTACATTAAACCATATTGTTCACACATGCAACCCTGCAGACTGTGAACTCTCTGAGAAAGAAACCCTGCCTTGTTCCACTTTTTATCTCTCACTAAACCTCACACTGGGCCTGCTACAGGGGAGTAATTGCCATTTCAAATTATAGTCTTTAATTGTTTAAAATAATTTGATGCACTTAAATTAGAAATTATAAATCATGGAAGCCAAATTTCAAGGTGGCCATAAATTCACCAAATCTATAAGCAAAGCTCTGAGTGTGCCTCATGAGATTCCCTGGATGCATATCTTCCATGAGAGTCTCCAAAGGATCACAGGCAGAAAAGGTTACTGCCATTTGGTGAGGTTTATGTAAAAGATGCATGTGTGTAATGGAGGGATGCCTGCTCACACCTAATTGTCTCCAAGTGGCCTCCTCCTATCTACTGCAATATTTAGTCTTAATGGAGCTGGCTGGACTGTCTTAAAGCTGTGTTACATCAATATGTTTTCTATTTAAAAGACTTGCTGAAGGGCCAGTGAAAGTTTGATATCATTAGCTATGGGGAGACAAGCGAACAGGCATAAATGATGGTACTTCAGCTGTGGCATCACCTCTTGGGACATTTGCCACAGGTGAGCTGAGACCAACAGATTAAAAGTGTAAGAGCTGGACTCAAGAAGAGAGAGGGGCTGGCTGCTTGAGAACAAAGAAATCTCATGTTTGACCCTTCAGTGTGCAAGAAATATATTTTTGATCATCTCCTTCCTGTATTTTCTTGATGTAGTCTGAATGGATCTTGTTGAAGACGGCAAACATGTCGCTAGCACAAACTCCCACCCAGATTAGGGTCAAGTTGGACTTCACGGTGTGCATTTTCTTAACTGACTTCCCTCCTGGTATCATTTTTTTCTTTTTTACTTTTTAAAAAAAATATATCATGTCTTATATTATTAGCTGCACATGTCCCAATCTCTGTGATCTTTAAGTTATTTAAGAAACAGTAATTTCCTTGAGTGGAATGCCATTGTCAGGTCCTGCACTTCAGCTAAAATGATGCTTATGGAGGGCCCATCACAGTACAGGGAACAGCACACTCACAATATGCTGAATGATCTCACAATGAACCCTTCTCTTCCATCTTTTGGGAAGATTCGCCATCTTGGTGAGCACTTGGGAAGAATCAAAATGGGTTGAACAAGGTTGGTTTCTTCAGAAACCCAAAACCACGGGCAACAGTTCTAATCTTGCTTCAGAATTGAATGGAGTTATTCTGGGCTTTCCCACACTCGCCTGCATGGTATCGGTTATGGAGTTGACTGACATAGAAGTGGGGCTACCACACCCCTTTCCGTGGTACAACCCTGCCGACTCTCGTCTGTTGTTTGCCCTGTGGAACTCAGTGTCTCCTCCGAGCACTGGCTCAGCTGGAGATGGAGATGACTCTATCCAGGGCCATAGCTACCTCTAGAAGAGTTTCTCAGAAGGGTGACAGGTCAGAAGCTGTCCTGTTAGGATGGTAAGCACTTTATCCAACAATTGACAATCAGGCAGCACATTCAATCAGTGGGCTGAACTCTGAGGAAGCCTAAGACGGTGAGGCTAAAAGTGAGAAGCAGCTCCTTTTGTTTGTTCACCCCCCTTTGCTTTCAGACATTGTTTTCCCGTCCCCATAAGCTTAGTCGCAGCCCAGGTAGATCATCATTTCCTGGTCAGTGTCAGTTGTTGAAATGATCTCACCTTTCGATGTGAGCGGCTCAGTGGCTTGGAACTAGCAGTAGGAGAGGGGGGCTTGGCTGCCTCTGTGGTTCCCTGGTGTAATCACCTGCTTGTCACCTACTTTTCACCTGCTTCAGAGAATGGGGCGGCCAGGGGAAAGCTCTTATTTAATCCCAGATGTTTCCTTCCTGGCAGATGCTCTCAAATCAGCAGCTATCGAAACTTAGGCCGTCTGTACAGGATTCATTGGTGGGTTCTCTACTGCTTCCCTGTGGACTGGTGTGAATGGTAATCACACCTGGGCTGGTGTGAATGGCAATCACACTTGAACTAGTTTGAATAGTAATCACACCTGAGCTGGTGTGAATAGTAATCACACCTGAGCTGGTGTGAATGGTAATCACACCTGGGCTGGAATGGTAATCATATCTGGGCTGGTGTGAATGGTAATCACATCTGGGCTGGTGTGAATGGTAATCACACCTGGGCTAGTGTGAATGGTAATCACACCTGGGCTGTAATGGTAATCATATCTGGGCTGGTGTGAATGGTAATCACATCTGGACTACTGTGAATGGTAATCTCTCCTTCTGACTCCTCAGGAATGTTTCCTTCAAATATCTCCTGGAGTACATATCATAAAGACCTCTGTAGCCTGCCCTCATTGGGCAGCTTCTTGCTATGATACTTCCCACCTGAATAAGTTCCATGGCTTCTACTTTACCTACAAAATGACTGATATATGGCTTCCCTTCATGTCTCTCCTCTCTCTCGTCTTTATTATTATGAAGAGGTGAGCAAAAACATAATGTCCCCTCAAAATCATCCAGGCTTTCCTAGAATACTTCCTATGACTCTCTTTTATTAAGTGTGGCACTCCTGAGAGGAAAACAAGACTTCATAGACCTTTCAGTTCTCCTTAAAGCACCCTTCATAACCACTGCTACAGTTTTTCATGGAATCAAAATGCAGCTCATGGGTACAGAGGGGGATGTGTTCACAGTGGAAGGACCAGTAAGGATCTCTTGAAAGGATACTGTGGAGATGTCGCCATCATCTTTCTTCATGCTCAATTGGCACTGTCACTCATTGTTCTCAAGTATTCAGGTCAGCAAACCTCCACCCAACAGGAAAACATCATTCAGCAGCCACTCACACTAGCATCCTTTTCTTCCTCTGTGTTAGACACATACAGACACCTGGGACATAAATAGGCTGATGGCTCAGGTTTAGAAGGGGAAGATTACAAAATTTCTTGGGACTAGAGATGTCTCAGTGGATAAGAGTGGGTCTTGCTCTTATAGTCCTTGGGTACTGTGTTCACATACACAGCACCTCCACAACACATACACATAATTTAATTTTTTGTTTGTTTTTGCTTTTGTGGGTTTCTTTTTTGAGACAGAGTTTCTCTGTGTAGCCCTGGCTGCCTTGGAACTTGCTCTGTAGACAAGGCTGGACTCAACCTCAGAGATCTGCCTACCTCTGCCTCTAGAGTGCTGGGATTAAAGGCATGCGCCACCACTGCCTGGCATAATTGAATTTTTTAAAGGAGTCTTTTCCTAAAAGAAGGACATTTCCAGTGGAAGGAAGTAGCATTCATAAGAGACAGTAGATAAACATGGGATGCAAAGTTTTTAGTTTGAGAGCAATATAGGGTAATGGAGAGGAAGTGGCAGAAGATATAACCTGAAAGCTGAGTTAGGCCAGATTGGAAGTGGGGTCTTGACTGCCAGGCTGAGAACTGTGGATGTTCATCTGCTTCCTTTAAAGTTGAGGACCATTGGACGTGACCTCTATAAAATGACCCTCATCAAGGCTCCTTATGTTTCCTAGTCCCAGTGTAAAGTTTATACTGGGAAAAGGCAATATTGTCACAGTTTTGTTATTTACATTTGTTATTTATATCTGTACACGCCATGTCTTGTTCCCAGGAGATATTTGCATGCTCGAAGACAGCCATGGCCTTCAGCCCATAGCACTGCCTCCTGGTACAGGCTCTGGAATCTCCCGGGGTTCCTTCCCTTTCCAGCATCCTTCATAAATAAATCATTCAAATTGCTTAAAAATACCCTGCATCATACAATCACTATCACTGATTCAAAATTATTCAGTTAGATGAATGCTAATAACATGTAGTAGAAAATATAAAATAGGCTTGGAATAGACACTTCAACCTAATAATCAAAATTGATATTACTTATATCATAGAGACTGGTAAATTTTATCATTGGGTAGATATAATAGATGGCTTCAATATCAGTTTTGTACTTTAAGATGCGACAGAAAATTGTCAAGGTTATTAATATCCTGAGACGCCTGATATTTTTCTGTTGTTTTTTCATAACACCTCACTGTTGAACAAAGAGGAAGTGACAACGCCATTCTTCTTCGTGCTCTCTGTTGAGACAGTCACCTTTCTTGCTTATTAAGAGTTAGCGCCAAGCCCCGCGTTCCTTGATCAAAAGTACTTTATCAGTGTCATCTCTAAAGAAGGAAGTGAGCAATAGCCGATGCGAGCCACACCTCGATTCCGAGAGAACTGCACCCGAGTAAAACATTAGCATTTGTTCTCACAAGTCAAGGACCTAGCAAAAAGCTAGTTTTCTGTCAATGTGAAACAGAGTTGAATAATGGAAAGTGACCTTTGGGTTTAAAAAAAACAAGTCCTTTCTTGATTTCGTACCCATTTTTCTATGGACAGGACACAAAACTACAAAGAACTAAGAATACGTCGACAAGTTCTTAAGGCAAAGACCTATTTATCATCAGGTTATTTTATGGCAGCTCTGGAGACCCCAAGCGTCCACTCACTCCTAATGGTACTTTAAATAAATTCATAGACAGTTTTAGTCATTATGTCATTCTTGTTTTCTTATGATGTTCTCACTTGTGTGTTTCGGGGACTTCACAAACAAACTTACATACATACCAACTTACTTGTTAAGCTGACCATCAGTGTGATGGCCACATCTTGCAAGAGATACTGGTAATTGCCAAAGATCTGTAGTTGCTGGAAAAAGAAAGAGCCAGTGTAAGTATCATGCCCGGTTTTGTAGCATTTCCCCCTCACAGTACTCTTTATAAAGCACGCAGCAGGCAGCTGCTATTTCTCTCTTTTTTTCAAAAAGAAAGTATGGACTGAAAAACCATCAGTATCTCATTAGACTAAATGACCCCAGTAACTATTTTCTCAGTATTTAACTCATTTCTTTATCACCAGAGGCATAATCAGAACCCAGCCAGCCTCCTACTAGGCACGTTAGCCCTGGCAGGCATCATCGCAGCCCGGACAACTGAATTCTCAGCACAAGATGTGAAAGTCTGAAAGTTTCTAATGGAATTTTAAACAAAATTTAAAGTCAAGGCTCCAATTCATTTAACAGGTGTAGGTCTCCACTCTTGAGTATGGATTGAGTGACAACATAATGAAGTTGGAGTTCACTCATGTTCCCAAACTGAAGAAGGCCTTTCCCTACTAAAGCAGTGGTTCTCAACTATCCTAATTCTGCGACCCTTTAATATAGTTCCTTATGTTGTGATGACCCCAACCATAAAATTATTTCATTGCTACTTCATAACTGTAGTTTTGCTACTGTTAGGCATCATAATGTAAATATCTGTGTTTTCCAATGGTCTTCGGTGACCCCTGTGAAATGGTGGCTGGACTCACAGAGAGGTCGCAACCTACAGGTTGAGAACCACTGCCCTAAGTAAACACACTGCAGACTTTAGTCTGCTGTCTCTCCTTCCTGAGGTCTGAGTACACAAAGAATTTAGCTTTTCAGTTCACAATTTTGGAGCTGAATGCGTAAGGCCAAAAAGTCAAACCATTATTTTTAAGGAAAGTCCTTGCTGGACCTTGAGCAGCCAGGCCTGTGGACCTGCTTTGTAGCTAGTGACTGCATTCTACACTGTAATCTGACTCTGATGTGTTGCAAATGTCTGCATGTGAACAGACACTGGCCTTTCTAAAGGCTCTGTACTAGCGTCCAGGTTGAGGTACTCAGAGGACACACCCACCAGACTCCAAACAACAGTGGACAACTGCTGAGTGGACTGATTTCAACTCCAACACAGGCACTTCAGCTCTGTGCCCAGTTTTATGAAAACGTAGGTACATTGTGCCTCCTGGTCCCCAACTGTTCTTTATCTACCCTCCACTCTGGGTGTATATGCGTGTGCACTCGTTCGTGTGTGTGTGTGTGTGTGTGTGTGTGTGTGTGTGTGTGTGTGTGTGTACTGAACACATTCTGTGTGCACTTGCATGTGAAGGGGTATGTGCCTGTGTACTCATGTGTAGAGGTCGGAGGTTAGGGTCAGGTGTCTCCCTCTATGGCTCTCCACCTTATCTTCTTTCTTTCTTTCTTTCTTTCTTTCTTTCTTTCTTTCTTTCTTTCTTTCTTCCTTTCTTCCTTCCTTCCTTTCTTTCTTTCTTTCCTTCCTTCCTTCCTTCCTTCCTTCCTTCTTTCCTTCTTCCTCCCTCCCTCCCTCCCTCCCTCCCTCTCTCCCTCTCTCTCTCTCTCTCTCTCTCTCTCTCTCTCTCTCTCTCTCTCTCTTTCTTTCTTTCTTCTTTTTTGAGATGGTCACTCACTGGACCTGGAGCTCACCAGTTGGCTAAACTCAACTGGCTATTGAGTACCCAGGATCTTCCTGGGCCTGCCTTCCCTCACCGGAAGTATAAGTTATATGTTACCAAGCCCAATTATTTTAATGTGGGTGCTGGGGTCTGAACCCAGGCAGCACTCTGCTGACTGACTTACCTCCCTGGCCCCTGGTTACTTCCTCTTACCCTTGCCCCTCTGAGTGGGAAAATTACATAGAAACAGAATCACAAGGAAAACTGTCCATCAGCAGCTTCAGAGTTTTCAATAAGAACAGCGATCCTAGAACCGTGGAGACCTTGAAAATAGGTCACTAGCTTTTCAGAGGTGGGAGCTTGCCAAGGGCAAAACAAAAGCTTTGCAGTTTGGATGGAGGTAAGGCTTGAGTGGGGTTTCCTGAGCCCTCCCCACCTGCTGGCCATTCAGCCTCCCACGTGTGTCCTTGCCAGCAGTAGCCAACAAGATACCCTAGCCCTGGTCTCCTCATTCACCTCCTAAATACCCTCCCGAAGCAATAAAACAGCCGAACTCCCCAAATGTCCTTTGAGTCCATTGGGTCATTTTATTGTAGAGCAAACTATGCTTGAAATAATGAAGATTATTTTGAATCTATATACAGCTCCTCTATGCAGCTAACTTCTAAATAGTTATCACCATTTGATTTTTAGAGTCCTTTGTAGTTTTAAGGAATCACCAATCTTTCACTGACGATGCATCTAACACTATTAAATTCTGAGTAGGTTCAGGAGCACAGTCCCACTGTGAGAAATTTTTCAGCATTCCCATCCTTCAAAATCAAATTCAAAAACTTCTCTTCCTTTTTATCTCTTTTGAGTCTTTAACCAAAAATATTCCACAGTTGGAGGCAGATCCATTTCCTGCCAAGTTATATTTAGGCTGCTCTCAAACTCTGTTAATACCCCAAGGAGGAGACAGGGGATTGTGGAGGTCAAGAGACTTAGGTTATCCAGAGAAAACTAATGTTCCAGACAACAGATCCAGAGCTACTCACTTCTAGCCTCAGGTTGCATGAAGCACACCAGTTCTCACGTTTGTAGGCCACTTTTTCTGAGAAATTCCATGTATTTATAAACATTAAATAGGGTGTAGGATCCGCATCCCAAAGCTATAAATATAATTAGAACTGAGAAGAAGTGATTTTAATTCATACCCAATAGAGAAGTGATGTTCCAATAAACTGGATGATGCCATACATGGTCAAGTATTTAAATACACCAAAAGATGAAACCAGAGCTGCTCGGCCCTCCCTGTTCAGAACAAACAAACACAAAATCTGCTTATATAGGCCACACAGCCCCCAGTCTTTATATTTCAAAGGGAGTTCATTTAAAAATTTTTTCATTCTTTGACAATTTCACATATATATGTATGTATGTATATATATATATATATATATATATATATATATATATATATATATAATGTATACAATACATTTGGTAACTCATTACTCTACCCTTCCATATCCCCTTCCCACCCTTGCCAGGACCCTTACCCCTTGCACAACGTCCCCATCCTACTTTTGTGTCTTTTGGTTATGATTTTTGTTTCTGCGTTGCTTTAAGCCATTCTATTAGAGGTTTAACCAGAGGCACACATATGAGCATGGGTACGAAGCTAACCACTGAGGCATGAGTGACTCTCCACTGGTTACATCTCTGAAGACAGCCCTTGACTGACATTAGAGCCTCACGGAGATTGCCCAGGAGAGTTTGTGACTGAATGTTTACTGGTTAGGTCTTTTGCATGCCCTGTGCAGGCAACTGTAGCTGGTACAGCCATCTCCCACTCATAACATAGACCTATTGTTGATCTCTTACATTCTTTCTGCCCCCCCTTCCGTGATGTGAGTGAGCCATTAGAGGAGGTAGTACGGGTGACCCACTTAAGGCTGAGCAAGGAGTTCATGTTTAATAGCCTGTTGATATATACCCACTTAGCCATATATTCATTCTTTCAACTTTTTTATTTTATGTTTACGGTGCTGGAAATCAAATCCAGGTCCTTCCACATGCCAGGCAAGCACTCTACCACTGAGCTATATCCTCAGGAAATTATTTTAATCTTTTCTTTTTATATGTTTTCTTGAATTTTTACTTGTACTATGTGTGTGTGTGTTACATGCATGTTAATATACAGGTATATACACACATATACATGCATGTGGAGGCCAGAATAGGATGTCACATGTCTTCTATCACTCTTCACCCAGTGGCTTGAGACAGGGTCTCTCACTGAGTTGGAAGTTTGTTGTTTGGCTAAGTGGCTAGCTGGGGAGCTATTAGGGTCCAAGCTTTTTATGTCAGTGCTTGGGATTTGAACTCAGGTCCTTAAGCTTGCATACCACATGTTCTGACCCCTGAGCAGTATCTCCGAGCCCCTTGTTTTATTTGTTGAACTCCTGATGTTTCTGCCTCTACCTCCTGGATACTCGGATTACTGGCATCCACTGGTTTATGCAGTGCTTGGGAATCAAACCCAGCATCTTATCCACCACAGGTAAGCATTAACTAATGAACTGTACCCCATGACCTATTTAAACCTTCATTCATTTCTTCCTTCTCTTACTCAATCCTTAATTCCCCCTTGGATTCTTGACCCACCTTTACTGAGGTCTTATGAAGTGCCAACATTACACCAAAAGTCATTGCAAAAGGATATGAAATGAGTCAGGCTCTGTCCGTTCTGTGAAGTAAGAATATTATTGTGTATATTCTAAGCATAACGCAGCATCATGATAATCTGCCAGGTCAAGCACTGACTTGAACCTAATTTCTTCTATCTCAGCATGTGCCTCCTGAAATTGAGTGATTTTAGTGGCTCTCAACACATGAAGCTAAGAGATTAGTACTCTTATGAAGTATGGATGCAACTCTAACATTTGAGTTCTGATGCTTTTGTCATCTGTGATATTCCTGGAAGTAACCAAGGTAATGTTCTGAACTGGAGAAGAGATCAAAAGATCAAGACCACTGTAGAAACTCTGGCTTGGAAAATTGCATACTCATCCTTTGCGGGGAAATGTCCTTTAGCTGAGGTTTCTTGGATGGTAGTGGATCAGAGGACAGTGTGAGAACATAGCATGATGGTTCTACAGCTTCCTCTTGCCAGGGCAGACATGAGGCCACATGGGTTTAGCTTTGTTTCTAGTCCCCAGTGACATGGGCACCTGCTCAGCTCAAAGATGTCATAACTCTACAGAAACATAAACCGGCAAACCTGGAAGCCAAATTACTAACTACTTGCCTCAGGCAAGATGAGTGTTAGGTTGGGAGATGGGCCAGGGTACTTCAGGCAGATGTTTCCCACCAGGCTGTGAACAGCTAACGTTTGTTTTCAACAAAGGATGGAGGAGAAAACAGGCTGAGAAAAGAATGCAAAGCTGGGATTGTTTTCCCAAGCCTGACATAAACATTATGATTTCATCTTTTTTTTCCCCCTGCAGTTGTATATAATTTCAAGAAAATTAAGACAGCCAGATTCAAACAAAGTACGAATCATGGTTCTGAGGGCAGGATAAAAGCTGTCTTCATGAGCTTCCAGGATCGCTGCTACTCTTAATGATTATGAATTTTAGTAGCTCATACATCTATCTGCACATCCCGCAGCCATCCATCTAATGTTCTGCTATACTGAGCTTAGAGTTAGATATAATGCTTGATTCAGAATTGAAAACAGATAGCAGCTTTTTCCTCAAGGACTTGAACTATAACAACTCGTGGCTCACACTCTAAAGAACGACAAGAGGCCTGTGGACCTAGATCTATTCATGTACGACTTATACCTCATCGCCCTCTGGAATTCTTTCTCAGGAATAAACATGTGTGGAGAATACCAAAGGATAAAATAAGGCTAAAAGAGCCAAATACTGAACTGTATCTAATTTTCTGAGGCTATGAAATATAGGAAGAAAGTCTACCCTGAAGTCTTAACAACAAGCCATCTGCCCCTAACAAATTTTATATCATTACTTGTATTCTAAACCAACATACTTCATTCTAAATACATTCTAGATGCATAATACATTGGGTCACAATCATGCTTTGGGGGAACAGGGGGTGGTGGTCCTCGAGGTTACAGAAGAACACAGGTGTAGATACCCAGGGACGAAGGACATGTGACCCAGCTGCTTGGCTGATGTGCAGGAAGGACAGGGTATTTCAGGCTTGATGACCTCCTACCAGTCACCTTGTTCTCGGAGGCACCAAGAAACATGGTGGTGAACCTTTCAGTGTAAGCTGGAAGTGATGACTTCCAGCCCACTGGCCATGGAGATGCCCTGTTACCCCCAGGTATTCCAGGAACAGCAGGGGAAAGATATATGAACAAAATATAAAACAGGATGCTTTCTTCTTCATTATACTTAAAATGTACGTAGAAATGAGATCAGAAATGGGTGCAGTAAAGGAAAGCAAACACGTGTCCCCCCTTCCCCTTCTCCAACAACATCCTGGATGTTTTTGAATTTTTATTTTAGAGTTATACAATAGTATTGGGGAAAGCTATCTAATAATGTATTCTCATCCTGTTTTCTCATCCACCCCCAACTCCTGGTAAAACATCAGAGAAGGCTTCCAGTATAGGAAAGTAAAAGAAAGAGAAGACATGCAATCAGATTTTAAATGCCAAAGTGAGCTTTTAGCAGTCTACCTGACACACCCATCTATTTCTTAAAACTCATTGAAAGTCAGCTTTTTATGGCCCTGTTGGTGTTTTCAAGCAACCGGTATCATTCCATGGTTAATGGCTGGCAGCACTAGACCCACACTTGCCCTGGCCTTTATGACTTGAAGCTAGTGTCCAATTCTATTTCCAGAGTCACACAATGAGCCATGGTGATGAGGTAGAGAGGGAGATGCAGCTTACCTGATGAGATGAGGCACACACTCGATATTGGCTACTTTCGAGGTGAAGGGAGATGCCACGGATGCTTCCTGTTCTGATAGTGAGATGCCTGCATGGGCCATTTTCAAAGCCTGGAATGATCCATCCAAGTCAAACCATGACTCCTCAGACCAGGCTCTTACTACTCAAATAACAAAGCTATTTGTCAAATGTCAGTTCAACACCATGTGTGGTAATTCGAATGTCATTGGCCCCCATAATCTCAGTGAGTAGCACCGTTAGGAGGTGTGGCTTTGTTGGCGTGAGTATGCCTTGCTGGAGGAAGTGTGTCACTGTGGAGGCTTTAAGGTTTCCTATGCTCAGGATACCGCCCAGTGTCTCAGTCAATTTCCTGTTCCCTACAAGATGCAGGACTCTCAGCTATTCCTCCAGCACCACGTCCCGTCTACATGCCACCATGCTCCCTGCCATGATGATAATGGACTGAGCCTCTGAAACTGTACGCAAGCTACCCCAATTAAATGTTCTCCTTTATAAAAGTTGCCATGATCATGGCGTCTCTTCACAGCAATTAAAAACCCTAACTAAGGAACTGTCCATATTCACATCTCTGTTCATGTTACCCCTTCATCTATATACCCTGTCTCCCCTGGCCCATAAAGTCACCATAAAAGAGAAACTGACTATGCCATGATCCACAGTAGAAGTGTGTGTAAGTGTGTGTGTGTGTGTGTGTGTGTGTGTGTGTGTGCTTCCACACATGCACACATAATGTACCATCTGTGTGGCACGCATGCAGCATCAGGAAATGGAAGCACTCATTCAAAGTCTATAAAAGGAAGACAGAAGGGTTGGAGAGATGATGTCACAGTGGGTCTCAACCTTCCTAATGCTGTGACCCTTTAATACAGTTCCACATGTAGTGCTGACCCCAACCATACAATTATTTTTGTTGCCACTTCATAATTGTAATTTTCTACTATTATGAGTCATAATGTAAATATCTTATATGCAGGATATCTGATATCACACACTCTTGTGTGTGATAAGGTTGTTCATCTCAAAATGGGTTGAGACCCACAGGTTGAGAAACACTGACTTAATAGCTAACAGCCCATACTACTCTTGCAGAGAACCCAAGTTTAGTTCCTCCCACATTGGGAGGCTCACAGTTATCTGTAGTTCTGTCTCCATGGTATCTGGACCTTGCAGGTACTTGCATTCTCTCTCTCTCTCTCTCTCTCTCTCTCTCTCTCTCTCTCTCTCTCTCTCTCTCTCTTTCACACACACACACACACACACACACACACACACACACAAAACACAAACACAAACACACACACACATTTGCACATAATGAAAAACAAAATAAATCTTTTAAAAAGGACGACAAAATTTGGATGACCATTGGGGACTTCCAGTATCTCAGTTCTTATTCTTAGCAGGGCCATCTTAACGGAAAAAACAGGGAAGGGGGAAGATATCTAATACCAACTTTCTTGGCTAATTGATTCAGCCAATTGGCTCACTGCTGGTAAAGAGTGTGGAGCATGCAGCATCACCACTAGATGCCCAAGTCAGGCCACATATGCCCACATGCACATGGTGGTACATGTGTTGCTTCACAGATGTGAGGGCTCTTTCTTCTCATATGAAGGCTAAAAGCTGTTCAGCGAACACACAGCAAAATGGCCCACAGACAAGCCACAGAAAGCCTCTAATCTCTCAGGAATTGTAGGCCTGTGAAATGAGATTTTGTATTCAAGTTGTTCTATAGTGCTTGGTTGCATGGTTTGGTATGCAGTAGATTCCAGCTCTATAAATCTTAGAACATCACCACACTCCTCTTTTCTCCCTTAGTGTTTTCTACCTCTATTATGTAACTTAAGATCATCTGCCATATGTCAGGGTTAATTTTATGCATGATTTCTCCATTAGATGATCGCCTTTTGGGGGAACAGAGATTGTCCTTTTGATATTTTTGTTTTGCTGTAAATGTCACATACTTAATAGCAGTAAGTATTCGCCCTAGTTTGAATGAATGGACTAACAACTGTCTTCTCATGAAACACAGGTAGAAATTTTTATCCTAAGTCTTTAAGTATGAACACACTTTTTTTCACAAACACTGGAGAAAATATTTAAGAGCAAAGTAAAATGAATGGCCGGATCTTAAATGTCTAATGAGCTTTTAGATACATACAGATATAAAGAGTATGAAGCAATTTCCTTTTTCCTCTGTCCCTCTCCCTCTTCCCTCTCCTCCTCTTCCCTCTCCTCCTCTTCTGTTTTGCACTATTTTAATGGGTTCAGCAGCACACATGCTAGGCAAGCACTCTACTATTCTACTATAACCTCAGCCCTGTTCTTCAATTCCTGTACCACACTTACCTATTGAAGTACATATATAGTCCTCAAAGTCAACTATTATTTCACCCACATCTTCCAAAGCCAGAATATAAAACACATACTCCCCTCCTGCTGGGAATGAAGAATAACCTGAGACTCATTTAATTTTAGTTTTGCTATAGTGTGTAAAAACCATACCATTTAGGATTTCATAACAATTTGGGAGAAACTAATTTTCAAAAATTAACCTCAGAGTGGGTTTGGTGGGAATAAATGCAATTCACGTAATTAAAAACTTTATGAGTTTCAACCTTTTTCTTCTCCAAGGCATTACCAGCTGTGCACCCTGTGCAAAAGCATGCCCCCTCCCAGAGGCTTCCTTTCCTTATCAGTGGCAATAAAGGCTTAAACCAGATAATCTTGTAAAGTCCACTTGGGGAGTGTCAGAAGGTCACTTTATTATTCTGGGGATTGCCAGAAGACAGCTGAAGCAGCACCACCTCTTTCTGTTGCTCAGGGAAAGGTAAGCATGAGCCAGTGGCTGCTGGAGGAAGGAGGAAGAGGCCCCAGGGGTTCCTTGGGGGACTCAAGAGTGATTCTGAAGCACTGCCTGTATTAGCAGAAGTCATGGGTACTCACCCCACAGTCATTGGCTCCATCTCCACACATGCCCACGTAATAACTACAGAGGAAAAGATACAAAAATCAACAGCTCAGCTCAGAAGTTCTCCTGAATAATTTCCATTATAACTAGCTCCTATGCAAGGGGTGTGTGTGTGTGTGTGTGTGTGTGTGTGTGTGTGTGTGTGTGCTGAATAGATGTAGAATCAAGGAAATGACTTGGGGAATCTTGGTTCAAGACGGAAAAGGCCCAGAACTTAATTTGTCTCAATCACTGAAATGACAGTGATAACACCACGGACATCAGCCATGATAGTAATCACGCCATTTGGAAAGAAAGTCAGGTTGATTATGTCCACCATTTCACGCTCAAGGACATGGAGTCATGATTAGAGTGAGGTCATGATTACAGCACTTCTCACTCAGCCTAACAGGCAGGGCACAGTCTAACCTGGCCAAGGTGTTCTCACCGCTGCCGAGTGTTCAGTTCCAACATTAGGAGGAACAGTCCCCGACACATGGTTCGGCAGATACAACTAGAGCATGCACGTGTCCTGGATGTGTCTCGGAGTGGCAGTGAGGTAACGTGTACCCCATGTATATCAGCTTGGTACGTAACCAGGGTCTAAATGGAAGGACGAATTTTAAGTTGCTGCCACGGAGAAGGGATTTCTTATGCAGAGGGCATTGGCCCTCCTATTACAAGTGAATGAATGACATGTTATCAACAGTGGCTCATGGCAATGCTTTAAATGCTTCGGTGGCACTTTCCAAAATCACACCACGAGTGATAGAAGTGAAGTCCTGTTAGGAGATCCCATAAGAAGTCACTCTTGGACCTTCTCTACAGTTCGAATGTGGTTCAACATGGACCAGTTCAGCCTAATGCTGGGCTAGTGACATCACAAGCATTTGCACACCATGTCATAGTGTCGTCACTACCTGTAGTCATCTAATAGACTTCCTTCCTCAAGACTTAGAGCCCATGACGAGTGTCTGCATCACACCAGGGATCTTATATCTCCTAGTGTTTCCTGGGTTTAGAAAGAGAGCTTGATCTGCACTGCCAAGGGTAGAGCTGCAAAGGGGATGATGGGTAACCAAGAAGTCAGCTCATTCTGTCCCAGTATGTATCTTTCCATGCTAATTGTGTTTCAGGGGGACATGGCTTTCAGAGTGTCACCCAACAATGTTTCTCAGGCATTTGAAACAGGGAAAATTATTCTCTTTAGCCAATGCCATGTAACGAATGACCATGTGAATGAGCTAGCCACTTACACCTGGCCACTTACGCAGTCTGAAAGCATAGGGAAACTAATGGGAGGCATTTGAGACTTTGTTATGAAGCTCAGCCAATAAAATCTGATAGTGAGAGGTAGTCTCCTGATTCCAACGTGAGGAGGAAGCAACATTTATCTTGTTTCACTACTCCTTGTATGCTGTCTGAAACCTTCAGGCTAGAAACCGTAATACTTTCAGCAAGTAATGAATAGGTAGGTCTGACTTCAGCAAAGACTTTCACATTCAGACGGGACTTGGTCATCAGTGCTCTGACAGAGTGTTGAATCTGCCCTCTGTCTCTGGTCCCTGCCAGCTGCTGTTTCCCTCATGCTAAGAGGCTCTGAAATGATCACTTATCCCTTACTGGGTCAAGCAGATGACTTCTGGAGAGAACTCATACACTGCCACCTTTCCCATTCTGAGCTACACAAACCCTCCTTATTTCTTCTTTCTGCATGTAAGCAGGCAATCTTCCTTCGAGATAGGCTGCACGGGCCACAAAGTTAGTGTTCTTTGGGGGTAGTAGGCGTCTAAAATGGGTCTCAATTGTCCTCACCTCCTGCAATGCATGTCATTGTGAAATCCACTCCCTTGAGTATGGGCGGGGACCTAGTGACTTGCTTCAAAAGAAAAGAAGGCAGCCAACTATTCTAAGATTAGGGAATGAGGAACAGTAACACTATCCCTCCCTCCCACCTTCTCCCCTCCATCCCCTTCTACACCTCTATCATTATTCTTGCTTTCTCGCTCTACATATGGAAGTCAGTGGTGACATTAGCCTCTTTCCCATGAAATGACCCGCATCTCAAGGAGTTGAGAATGACTTATTCCAAGGAGCAGTAAAAACCAGTATCTCTATTTCAACACACGGCAGGAGCTTAAGCACTTCTGGCTAACACCTGGTTATGTCCCTTCATAATTACACCCTTGGTTCAGGAACCAAGGCTTACCTGAGCCACATCTGGATACCTGATCCATAGAAACATAAACCAAACCAATGGCGTTACCCTCAGACACTAGGGGGTAGGCAGCTAGGCAGCCATAGAGGACATAGCCATAGCCTCTTTTTACACCTGTCACTTACTTTAATTTCTGAAACTCTTCCACGAGGCTTGATTTCTGCCCAGGAGACATCCTTGCAAAAATGGTTCCATTAACCAGAATCTAAAGAGAAAGACAATCATCGTAGCAAGCTTAGGAAGGAGAATGTTTCAGAAGTGAAAATCCTGAAAAGTCATTCCTGGCCATTGATTCAGCACCGCGCTGGGTGTGTGACATTAGACCCAAAGCCAGGAATCAGAATGAGAGATTTAATGGTTTAATATTGAACTTTAAGTCCTCCAACACAGCTCCATTACTTTCTTTGCTGGACCCAATTACTTTTTTTTTCTTTTCCCCGAGAAGGGGTAACGTCTCATTAACATAGCAACTAAGAGGCACATGAGCAATCGGAGTGAAGTTCTTTGGGAAATGCAGCTCATCTCATTATACACTGTCTGCCGCCACAGACAGAGAAGAGAGCAATTGATGAGTCCAATTCACTGTGCAAACCTTAGATCAGTGACTTAACCTCTCTGAGTTTCAGATTCCCATCTCCACAGTAGGGCCTAGAATAAGAGCTTTCTCAAAACCTTTAGCCCCCACATTCTTCAGTCCTTGACTTACTTACCAAGGAAGGTAAGGTGGCAGATTATTTTAGACTCTGCTAACAGATGGTTGCAACCCTCAGCTTGGATGCCCCGTCTCTCCACCACACTGACAGCGCAACCCTGTTCGACACTATTTTAAAGCAGGACGCACAGAGGACAAGATAATAAATGATTCTGAAAATAAACCCTGGTGCTTTTTGCTTCCTTCTGCTGTGATTTAAGACTCCAGGCAGCAGGGGAATGGAGCTCCACCTGACACAGGCTAGTGGCTTTCAGAGAGACTGATGTACAAGGAAAGCTGATGTGTGGATCTACTAGGAAGTTGCGCCAGGCAGGGAATGGAGGGAGGGGGAGGCTGAGCTTGGGCTGGCCACGGGGTGAGCGCGGCTATCAGCACTGAAGACTGAAGGGTCATGGCTGTCTGTGCAGGGTCTGGTGGGTTTAGACAGGACCAGGAACCTCCTGGAAAGTCAAGGTGCTTTCAGCGATGCACATTCCCAAACCCAAGTCCACCTCAGTGACCTGTCACTTCTTTACTCTCTGTGTTCCACTCACTTGGAGACCCTGACAATGCATCACATTCCATCAGCACTTACTTTGGGCAGCATGCTGTAGAAATGCTGAAACAGCACTTGGTATGACTTCCCACTCATCGCAAAATGGTAACCTTCCCCACCAGGTGCAGAACTATTTCCGATATCAATGTAGGTTTCCTAAAATCAAAAGGCATTGTTTCCGCATGGGCTCGTAAGCAGTGCCAGCTTCCCTGTGATGCGTGAAGGAAGAAAGTGAATTTGTGTTGCAGAAAGAAATGAGCATCAGCAAGTGTGGGAGGGGTCATTTGACCCTGGAACCTCAACCTGCAGGAAGAAGAAAGGCAAAATGCTACGCCCCCAGAATTATATAAATACATGATGCTCTAACAGCTTTCATCCTTTCCTGTGATTGTGCCTTCATAGGAAGGTGCCAAGAATGTCTCTCGACTTCTTCCTCATGTACCCTTGTGTTTCCTAAGATCTTGTACCATTCATTGACTCGGTTTCTTCATGGCAAGAAGGCATAGTTTAGTTCTTCGTACCTAGCTCTTTCCTGTGTTTGACTTCTGAATTTTGTTTGACCCTACTAAAACAGGGGACCCCCTTCCCTCATGGTGCCCAGAGCCTCTCCCACACCTATGTTCCCATGCACCATTATCACATGTTCCAAGACCCTTCGCTCCCGGCCACTTGTAGGTACCCCCCTCAACTGTGCTCAATAATCCTGGCTGACAGCACAAGACGACACATTTGATGATGACCATCGGCTCCTCCCCGCAGTCCCCGACAATGGCTTCTCTCAAGATTTATCAGCAGGCTTTACGTTTCCATAGGACCGGACTTAAACAGTACAGGAGGTGCGAATATTTTATTCATTAGAGACATACATATCAGAGAAAACATTGTGTTTAGCAGGGGGAGGGGGGAACTCCTGCACAGAATCAACAGGAGGGGAACCCACCCTCCTCTTCCTCTGCCAACCGCAAGCCACTAA
The DNA here is from genome assembly GCF_007827085.1 of Peromyscus californicus insignis. Classification (NCBI taxonomy): domain Eukaryota; kingdom Metazoa; phylum Chordata; class Mammalia; order Rodentia; family Cricetidae; genus Peromyscus; species Peromyscus californicus. The sequence continues at coordinate 18,472,588 of NW_026294458.1, read as the reverse complement.
AACAAGACAGGAATCCCTTGGCTTGTAGGAAGATAGGGAAAGTGCCAGAGGTAAGGAGAAGGGCTGAGGCTGTGCTGTAACTGAGGCTGGACCTCAGATGAGGTATTAATCTCATGGATGTAAGCACAGACAGGCTGGTTGTTAAATTAGTGAAGGCCCAGTGTTCTGTAACACAGTGAGATGCAGATGCTGTATGAAGCAAGCACGTTCACCATGAAATGAATACTAGAGGGCCGTAGAAGGTACGAGAGAGAACCGCCATCTTTCATAGCATCCGGAAGTGGAGGTTATGTCAGATTAACCCATCTCGATGACCCAGGGCCACTCCTTTTATGTGTCAGTCTGTGTGCTGCACCCAAGTCCCCCGTCTAGGTAACAATGTCAGAAGCTGTTCAGCCTGGAACCAAGAAGCATCTCTGTAATTCCTTGCTGGAAGGACCATGCTTTGGAGTGACACAAAAGTGGAGTGTCGGGTCATGGCCATTCTCATATGGGAGAGCTTTTCTCAGACAAGCCAACAGAAAGCTTGCTTTCTGGAAAGCTCTACCTTTGTCAGCTTTCCAGCAAGGTGCCATGCAATGTGGATGTATGTGTGGAATCAGAGACCCTGATCTGGTGTCTGCCGTGTGGCTCGCCAGTGTGCCTTGGCAAGCTTATTTCCTTCCTATCCAGGGACTCTGACTCAATTGCTACAGCCTGCGGTAGGAAGTTAGTTTGCAAACTCCCCAGGTGATCATGTACAGCTGGGTTTGCAAAATGCCACTGGAAACACTTTGCGGGGTGTCGCACTCGAGACACACCACACACACCTGAGGGATTGGGACTGTGATAACTTCCAGGACTCAGATGGTTGTGCCATGCCAGGGCTGTGTTCCACAAACCCAGGCCCAGCCAGGGGTCTTTGAACATCTGCTCACCTTCTTCGCAGAGCCGGGCTCTTGGGTCCCCACCAGCTGCCAGGTCACAGACGCAGGAAGAAGGTCTCCTGGCTCATTAGCCTCAACAATGATGACCTGGCTGCCCATAGGAATCATTTCGGAATTCTTAGCCACAGTGATGGCGGTTTGAAGATTGTCACCTAGATGACAAAGAGACTTTAAGGACAAACCTATCAGCCACCAGAGCGAAGATATCTCTCCTTCCCTTTGTTGCTGCGCACTGAATATATTTAGTGTTTTCTCTGCTCTTTCATAACTACCTTTCCTCCTACCCAAGTGTATGCCTTTAGTGAGCAAACACCTAGTTCAACATCTCTCCCACTGTGTATTTCCAAACCATGCATAAAGGAAGGAAGACATGTGTGAGCTCTTTATGACTAATATTGAGATAACAGATAGCTCTCATTGGTGAACACATGGCTCCAGGCTGAAGTCACAGTGTGTCCTAAGGATGTACTAACCACAAGAGGAAACACTGAGGACCGGGCGACACTTGGGTGTGCTTACCACGCACGATGCCTGGCCATCTGTCCCATGTGTAACCTCCCACCTCTCTCTCTGGGGGGGGGGGGAGGTGGCAGTGTGTGTGTGTGTGTGTGTGTGTGTGTGTGTGTGTGTGTTCATATATGAGGTCAGAAGGATCTTCCTTAACCATGCTCCATTTTGTTTTCTTTTTTAACAGAGGCTCTCCCTGAACCCAGAGCTCCTTGATCTGCCCAGCAAACCCCCAGCATTCTCCTCCTGTCTCCACCTCCCAGTACAGAGATTCAGCCCTGAGTCACCTCGCTCTGTTCTTTCTTTTCACATGGCAGCCGGCTCTCTGAACTCAGCTCCGCTTGCATAACAAGCCCTTTCCTGACTGAGTCATGTCTCCAGCCTGTGTACAAATATTTCTACTCATAGAACCCTGGGTAGGACGAGTGGTAATGTGCAGAGAATAGGATCCAGTCACTGCCTCAAAAAAATGCTGCTCCTGCTTGCAGGTACTGCAAGGGAGGCAGGGCCATGCAGCACAGCTCTCCTCAAGCTCAGTCCCATGGACTTGCTCAAGTCACACTTCTTTTCAGTTTGCTCCTTGCTGGGCTCCGGAACCCCACATACCTGTAATCATCACAGTCCTGATGTGGGCCTCGCTCAGATCCTTCAACACGGGCTTTGTTTCTTTCTTCAAGCGATTCTCCATGATGAGAAGTCCCAGAAATGCCAACTCGGACTCCACTTTCTCCCTTAGGATTCAGGAGGAAAATCAGCATTTTCAGGGGTAGCAGTGTGGTACTCATGGCCGATTTAGTTCTCTTCCTCAGAACCTCTATCTATGTTTTATTAATGTAATAGTGCACACATTAACAAAGGAAAGAACCAGCAGCTTATAATGAAAGCCAGTGGTCCTGTCCCCATACCACACTTTATCTCTTCCCCCAAAACAATCACTTCTAGTTTCCACCTACATCTTAAAAATGGTGTTCTTTTCTTCTCATTCTTGTTTTTAATGGTTCACTATGTAAAGTTTTTAATCTCCAAAATCTTTCAATATTTTTTCCCTTGACCTTATATTAAAAAAAAAATCTGTTTGACAGTCACCAGTCACTGGGAGCATTCTGCATGAATGTCATCACTACCACAGTATCTGATGTTCAGACTGTACCCTTCCAGCACTAAAGTGTATTTAACTTGGGCATAAAAATGAATTAAAATTTTCTTACTAACTAGAACTGAAAACTCACCAGTTAATTCTGCTTATTGTTTATGTGTGTGCATGTAGGCGTGCAAGTGTACACTGCTTATTGTGCATGTGTGTGAGTGTACGTGTGGTCACTTGTGTGGGGGTGTATGTGTGTGCAAGTGTGCAGGTTCTGTCTGCCTTAGTTTTCGTTGCCGGTAAAACCTCTCACTGGACATTGGGGCTTGCCCCTCACGCTAAGCCAGGGATGCTCAGGGATCTGTCCGCTTTGCTTCATCCGTGTTGGGATTACAAATGAACAGGACTTTTTATGGGGGTGCTGAGGACTGAACTCAGGTCCTCACGCTTGTGTGGCAAGCACGTTCTCCACTGAGCTGTCTGTCCAGCCTCTTTGCTTGTTTTTGCTAGGTCCATAAAGTGCCTTATTTTAACAGCATCATTGAAGTGGAATTGTTTTATTTTTTTTATATATATTTTATTTGAGGCTGTGTTTCTCAATGTGTAGAATTTACTGTCCTGGAACTCTTTATTTTTTTAAACTTTAAGTGCTAGGATTAAAGGCATGCCCCATCACACCAGGCTTCCTTTTATTTCTCTAACTCCGGGAATGTTTTTCTCTGTGTCTGTTTTTAATTTCTTATTTATTCCATTATTTTATTGTACATTTAGGCCGGGTGGTGGTGGTACAGCCTTTAATCCCAGCACTCAGGAGACAGAGGCAGGTGGATCTCGATGAGTTCAAGGCCAGCCTGGTTTACAGAGCGAGTTCCAGGACAGGCACCAAAGCTACACAGAGAAAAACCAAAATAATAATTAAAAAAAAAAAAGAGGCCTGAATGCCTTAGAGTTGCCCGGAGCCCAGGGCATACCCCTTCCCTCATAAATCAGATCCCCAGTACTGCTGTCTTTTGTTTGTTTGATCTCAAATGAATTATAGGAGGAGGAGGAGGAGGAGGAGGAGGAGGAGGAGGAGGAGGAGGAGGAGGAGGAGAAGAAGAAGAAGAAGAAGAAGAAGAAGAAGAAGAAGAAGAAGAAGAAGAAGAAGAAGAAGTGGTGGAATTGTTTGTACAAAACCTGGACATATTAAAGCACACAATTTTATAAGTTCAAACCCATACCCACCTATATAACCATCACCCTCATCAAAAGAGATGTTCCAGTCACCTCCAAAGGTGTCCTCCGCTCCCAGTTCTGTCTTTTCTTTGGGATAAGAACACTTGAGATACACTCTTCTAGCAAAATTGTAAGTGTGCAACACACTACTGTTAACCCGAGGCAGCGTGCAACAGAGCAGATCTCCAGAACTCATGACCTTTTGGAATTCAAACTTTCAGTCATTGACCTTCCCTCTCCTCCAAGCCTTGGATGAGCCACTTTACTCAATCTAGGAGCCTCTTTCAGGTACCTGGAATAAGTGGGATCAGGTGCTATCCATCGTCCTCTTCCTCTGACAGGTGTATTTCAGTGAGCATCTTGTCTTCCACACTAAGACATATTGTCTCAGAGGGCAGGATTCCAACCTTCTCCATGCCACCTCCCCCTCCTTTTCCCCCAAATCCTCCCTCGGGTTTATTTTTAAAAATAGCCTAGGCCACTGACCATCTGCAAATAGCAGGTAGGTGCATCTCACTATTCCATCTGTCTTCACATTGAAAGATAGGAGCCTTTTCTATGGGGCCTTCCCAGGGGCCTGAGTACCTTAGGGATCCTAACCTGGAACTGAAGTTTGGGCCTGAGCTGGAGCTGTGGCCTTAGCCTTGGTTTGAGTCTTGGGCTTTAATTGGCAGCACCTGTGACCCTTGGCCATGCAGCCTCGAATCTACTTCTCGAGCTGGGGGTGAGCCATGAAAGCAAGACGGCTCAGTCTGTGGTTGGGAACCTTCAGCATCTTGGGCTTAGCCACCCTAGGCTCCACAAAAGCCTTACTGTCCTCTGCTCGTGAACTCATTGCCTTCCCATTGTTTGCCTGTATCTCCCTCAGGCCTTTCATGCTGTGCTTCTTGGCAAAGCACGTGTTACTCAGGAACTTGGGGGTCAACGCCCTTAAGAAATTTACCTCTTTATAACTGGGGTTTCTTAATGCCATTTCTGTGGCATTTTCAGGATTGGTTGTGTGTGGCATGGTTCTTGGACTTGGCCACATCTGCACGGTAACTCATGGCTCCCTGAATTCCCTTCTTTTGAATGGCTAAATGATATCCCATTGTGTGTATATACTATATTTTCTTTATTAATTCATTGATGGACATTTACATTGTTTCCGTATTGTGGCTATCATAAACAATACTGCAAAGAATGTGGGATGTCGGATGTCCCCTTGAGATCCAGGCTTCAATTCTTTTGTGTGCAGACATAGAATTAGGGGGTTGTTGGTTCAAAAATCCATCATCTTTGTAACTCATTTCTGAACCTGTGCTGTTTTCCATAGCAGTTACATAATTTCCCACTCCCAATAACAGTGTGATAGGTTCCAGCATCCCTACACCCTTACAACACTTCAGTCAGCCATCTTTTTTAAAGATCCACTTGTTCTTATTTTATGTGTGTGAACTTTTGCCCACATGTAGGTATGTGCACGTAGTGTTGGGAACTGATCCCTCAAGAGAGCAAGAGCGCTTAACCTTTCAGCCATCCCTCCAGTCCCTAATCAGCCATCTTCCTAGGCGTGCGATCATCTCACTGTGGTTTGGATTTCCATCTTACTGACTAAATTCCAATGCCTTTTTATGCACTTTATGTCCATGTGTATCAAATGTCTTGGACAAGTATCTACTTGGGCCCTTGGCTCCTTAAAAAAAATCATACTTACTGGGTTTTTTTTATTATGAAGTTATGCTCCTTATAAACTTTGAATCATGTTTTCTTATTAAAGTAGGTTGCTGGGGACAGATTTGGTTCAGTCCTTGATCTTTGCTTCCTGGTTGGCTGCCATGTGAATCTCTCTGTGTCCCACTCCAGCACAGCAGACAGACGTACTCTCCTCTGCTTTCCCTGCCATGACTGTCTAAAATACCTCTGAAACTGAGAACCAGAATAACCTCCTCTTCCCTCAAATTGCTTCTGTCAGGTATTGGGTCAGAGCAATGTAAAGGTAATCAACACAGTATGCCAAGATCAACTGGAAATGGACCAAAGACGTCAACATAAGACTGAGAACTGAAACGCCAAGATGAAATCCCAAGGGGCCATTTTCTTGAGATCAACCTTGGCAACAGTTTTAAGGATATGACACCAAGCAATGGACACAATGGCAAGAATAAAGGGGTGCTCTTGTTTCTATTACAGTTCATCCCCTCAATCAGTTCTCTAGGCAACTGGGCTCTTGCTGTTGTACCACACCATCAGCGATTGCACCCACTGCCCCATCCTTCAATGCCCAGCCTCTGGGGAGGCTTGTCTGCACTTATATAACTCACATCTTTGTTTAAACATCTCTCCTCAGAGGACATCTTTGACCTCTTTAGGTGAAACGGTGGTGTGTGTTTTTCAAGGTTCTTTCCAGCTAATTCATTCTTCCCCTCTAAGATATTTAAGAACCACCAATAAGATAACATATTACAGATGCATTTTACTATCCATTTCCCCAATTGAGATATGAAATTCTTGGGGTCAAGGAGTTAATTTTATTCATTTCTGTAGTTCCTGAATATCTAACATGAACAAGAAGTTAATAGACATTTGCTCAACCAAGAAAGGGTTAGGTCTTAAGGAAGCATTTCTTTTGTAATTCAGTGTTGGATGATTTCTAAGTTATCTCAAAAATAACTCTTAATTTCCTTTGGTGACTCTAGTTTTCAAGAACCTTTTATTTTCCTAATTGGAAAAAAAAACTGTTAATCTAGTTTTATCCTAATAAAAATCAAAGCAATGTTTTGTAAAAACAACTGCATAACAACAAACATTTTGGACTCCTGATATCTCCTGGGAAAACTTGTAATGGGTGGGAAGATAGCATAGTTTATTTTTTTATTTTGTATTTCTAATAATGTGTATCTCCCTACTGGCTCTTAAATGAGAATACAGCTGTGCTTGTATGTCACAGCTGGGCTGTCTACATTCTGTCACTGGCTATGTAAATCTCTGGTTCACCTCACGACCTTAACACTATTATTCAAATTCATGTATGAAAAATTATTACATCCCATGTGTTATGGATCTTTATGCTTGCTCAAGGCTAGCCAACATCTGGAATGTTAAAGCTGAGGATGTCACTCATATATTTGGGTGAGCTCTATGATTCTATTTCAAAGACAAAAATCTCTTATCTGAAAAGCTCCTTGGGGATAACCCAATCCTATGTTTTGTAGATGTAGAAACAGGTACCATGTAAGGCACCAATTATATTAGAAAGGTTGCAGATAGTAACATTGAACCAAATACATTGGTACCTTATACAATAGAGCCGATTATATAGGAAAGAGAATCTCTGAATTAGAAATATAAATTTAATATGTCAAATATATGGACTACATAGGCTACCATCTAGTTAGTTTTCCTATTCTTTTACTGTAGATCACTTAAAATGAACCTCTGAAAGGTGGAAGAATACAGTGTATATGTTATCCTCTAACGAGGCCAATTCATCCCTTTAATGTAACTAAAAATATTGAGTTTTATTTCCTATATGGAATCTAATTTGCATTCACTACCTCCCTCCCAGATCTGAGGGAAATAAAAAGCCCAGACCTGAGAAATTCCAGAAAAAAATGGGGGGGGAGGGTTTCTGGAAACCTTCCAAATTTTCAGCTGTGTTCTCTGAGAGGGGTCTCTGAGAGACACCTAGGTCCATGTGGGATGAGAATTTGTCATGGTGAGGGGAACAAAAACCCAAGACTAAGACAAATGCTATGCAAGGGCAGGGCAGGGCAGAGCTTCGATGTGGGGTCTGGGAAATCTCAGCTGCCCTATTTGCTCTGTCACAAACCACCATGTGACCTGAGCATGTCCTACCCGAATTGCCCATCTCCAAGCCGAGGACTGGATGAGAACAGTTCTCTGTCCAAGAACTTCCTAGTGATGGGAGCAGTCGTCAGTCCATCTCCAGGGCTTCCTCCCTTCGTAGAAGAAGACCCTCCCCCAGGTCTGGATTTCCCATTGCATACCTTTCCAAACGTTCTACATCCAACAGCTTCTCCATCTTGAGGGTTTTATGGGCAAGGGCGATGACACGGAAGCCTTGTACTGTATATTTCCTCAGCTCCTGCGGGAAATTCTTGGGCACTGTGAAGAGGGGGGGGGGGGAGAGGGAAATGTAAGAGCACAAGGAAGTACCTACCTAGCACTTCCTTCCACTTTCACTTTGTAAAAATACTTTACTAGAAAACACGGAGCTTCAGACACAGGCCACCAACAGCTTCACATTACTCTGATGAGGAAAAAAAAGTGGTAAAGTTGTGCTGTTCATCAGCTGGGCTATGTCCTGATTCTGTGTCCCAAACTATGTTAAAACCTAATCCCGGGCTGGAGAGATGGCTCAGAGGTTAAGAGCACTGCTTGCTCTTCCTGAGGTCCTGCGTTCAATTCCCAGCAACCACATGGTGGCTCACAACCATCTGTAATGAGATCTGGTGCCCTCTTCTGGCCTGCAGGCTGAACACTCATTGTATGCATGATAAATAAATAAAATCTTAAAAAAAAAACAAAAAAAAAACCCTAATCCCAAATATGGCTGTCTTTGTATACGGGCCTTTGGAAAATAATTAAGTCATGAAGGTGAACTTTCATGAGTGGGATTAAGGTACGGAGATGTTCTCTCCTCACCAGGACACAGCAGCAAAACCCACATCCACAAGCCAGGCTCACCAAGGTTACAGACACAGATGTTACAGATCTGGCTTTTAAAATCAGTTCTAGGGATCCAAACTCGGCCAGTAAGTCTTGTAAGCTTGTCCAGCCAGGGCTCTACCCACTGAGCCATGGCCCCAGCCCGCATCCCTGCCGAAGAAGGCTGCTGACACAAATCAGCACTTACACATCTTGGCGGAACTATGTTTTTGTGCTTATAAATTCTTTGTGGCGTCTAATGTGCCTATATGAGAGTGTCAGATGAGAGCTGACTTACGACGCTTAGCTGGTGAAGCAACTAAGTTTTGTTCTCCATTCCACACCCAATTCACTTTCTGACTTCAACCTATTAAAGCCTCTCCTTCCTCCGCACCTTGGTTTCCACCTACAACGTGAGCGAGGGCTGGACCTTCAGTTCCCACGTATCTCAGACTTTGCGTATTTCTAAAATGTTCCCCAAAGACAGGGACCTAATCTCAAGGGTGCTTCTAACCCCATGTTTCTTTACAGAAGAGGGAGGTGAAAGACCAAAGGTCAAGACAAAAGGAAGAATTGTATGGGCTGTTGTGGAGATAAGAACGGCAGATTGGAGGCTGGACTCTTCCTGACAGAGCAAGTGCAGCAGGGGAGATTCTCACTGAAGTCTACATGGCTGAAAGCAGAAGCGAATAAAGCCTAATACACTTTATAACCTGTTTGAGACATAGTTAATGGGATTGATGGGATGAAGATCAAAAGCAGAAATGGAGGTCTTTTTTTCCCTTTCTGGGAATCAGACACAGATCCTGTGCACGCTAAGCAAGTCCTTCATCCTTGACCTAGAAAGGGAGACTTCTACCGGGCATCTTTAATCCCAGCGCTTGGGAGGCAGAGCCAGGCGGATCTCTGTGAGTTCGAGGCCAGCCTGGTCTACAGAGCCAGTTCCAGGACAGCCAAAGCTACACAGAGAAATCCTGTTTCAAAAAAACAAACAAAAAAAAAAAAAAAAAAAAAAAAAAAAAAAAGGAAAAGGAGACTTCTGAGATTAAACTAAACAGACTCTAAATGTAGAAGTTAGAATAAACTTTCATGAAATCTAGAATTCTGGGCACAGTTGGTGGCTAATCACAACAAGCAGATGAAAAACAGGAGAAAAATGCCAGTTTCATCCAAGTGAATTTATTTGAATGCACAAATTTTCTATAAATTTGGCCACCACTTAGAATGTGCATATGTTTAGGAGAATATTAAATAACACAGCTCATCTCAGAGTCTGGACCAGAAAGATAAAAATTGCTGGGAAAACCATCTAATACCATCTAATTTAGTCTAATCATTTTCCCCTAAAATATTTTTCTTTTAAAAATATTTCCAACTAAGATCTGATTTGATTTAAAGCCCACTCCAGGAGATGGAACCCACTCTCAACACTGCTTGGGTGGCCAAGAACCTGAGACTAGACAGGCATGGACCTGGAGGAAACTAAATACTGATGCTCTGCTAAAGGAATACAGCAACCCAATGACTCCAAACATTCTGCTATACTCATAGATCAGTGCCTTGCTCAGCCACCGTCAGAGAAGCTTCCTCCTGCAGCAGATGGGAACAAAGACAGAGACACACAGCTAGATACTGCGCAGAGTGAGAGACCTTGGAACACTCAGCCCTAAATGGGATGTCTCCATTAAATCCCTCCCCCAGGATTCAGAAACCTCTGCAGAAAAGGAGGTGTAAAAAGTGTAAGAGCCCAGGGGGATGGAGGACACCAAGGAAACAAGGTCTTCTGATATGGAAAAACTGATGGACACGGTGACTGAGACAGTACACACAGGACTACACAGGTCTGGACCAGATGGGCCCCTAGAGCTGGAAGGAGAAGTGGACACATGCCCCCATCCTTAAAGAAGCTAGGTCCCATGGATAACCACTTGCAAGTGAAAAACTGGTTTTCTACAAAGGAGTTTCTCTAAGGAAACAAAGCACTCTGAAGGGCAGGCCCCAGGCCCAGCAGTAGATGCCAACACAAAATGAACTCAGTGGTGTCTTTGGTGGTTCCTTGTCTCATAATGTTGTCAGGGCTTTTTTTTTTTTTTTTAACCTTCAGGTCCCTTGCATATATATTATGGCTTCCAGTGCTGTGTTTCTACGGGATTCCTGTGTGTGTGCACATGTGGGTCTCTGCATCTATATGTGCTTCTCTTGCTTTTTCCATTTGTTTTATCCTGTTCTGGTTGGTTTTTGTTTTGTTTTATTTTATTCCTTAGATTCCTGTTCATTTCTAACAAGAGAAAGAAAGGGTATGGATCTGGATGGGAGGGGAGGCAGGGAGGAACTGGGAGTAATCATAATCAAAATATATTGTAAGAAACATCTATTTTCAATAAAAGGAAAAAAATTATTGAAGAATTTTTCCAGGATGGGGAGATGGCTCAACAGATACAAGATTCCAAGCTTGATGACCAGATACAAGTTCTGGGTCCTACATGGTACATGTGGAAGAAGAGAAATGACTCCTACAGTTCCCCCCCTCTTTCATACACACACATATGCACACACAGAGACACATAGAGACATATATAAACACACACATACACAGGCATACATACACATACACACATACATACACACACATACATATATACATACATGCACACACAGAGACACACATACACAGGCATACATACACATACACACATACATACACACACATACACACACATACATATATACATACATGCACACACAGAGACACACATACACAGGCATACATACACATACACACATACATACACACACATACACACACATACATATATACATACATGCACACACAGAGACACACATACACAGGCATACATACACATACACACATACATACACACACATACACACACATACATATATACATACATGCACACACACAGAGACACACATACACAGGCATACATACACAGACATACATACGTATACACACACACACACACACACACACACACACACACACACACACACACAATCTCCTTCCTATTGCTCTGTCTCAGCTCCTAATAGCAGAGCCAGCCCTGTTCCCCTTGCCTAGAGTTGAGAGAATTCTTCAGATCTGGTCAAGTGTTCAAATCTCACCCCAGGTTTCCGCTCTAGTCATCCAGCCCAGGTACCTCCTACGGTTTTGCTCTACATCCGCCGTGTCGTCCCACGGTGGCTGTACTTTCCTGGCTGTATGGAAGCCAGATGTTTACCTCTGCACCTTCAAATCTCCCGCCCCGCCTCACAGACTCCCCTGTGCCACTTTCGCCTAACCAACCTGCCCTTTTTACCGCCTGCGGCGGTTTACGTCGTCCTGTGCTTTACTGTGGTGGTGCAGAAGTCCATTTTCTGCGTCTGGCCTTTTTAAAGGTTTTACCTCTCGAAAGAGAAAAACGTCAGTACCTGTTTCAGACCGGCAGAACCTGGCCACCATCTCTGGGGCGCCCTTCATGTAGACGTGGAGGTGGAGGTCACCAACCAGCTGGGCAATCACAGACATCCTCTGCAGGCCCGAGGAAAATGGAAACTGACGCAGGATGGTGATGGTGTCCACGGGACTCTGCAAGGACATCAGAGGGAAGGAGACCACAAAGCCTTCAAGCGGTACCCAGCAGAGGCGTGCATGCCAACCAAAAGGGTTTACAGCCTCCAATGTGCCCAGCCACATCATGGCATATTACATCTGCAATAACGCTTATACTTTTCTGGTCTATTCAAGAGTGACTCCCTCAATACGTTATCTGGTCTGGAGAAATCCTAACCTCCCTCCAGGCCATCCTCTGTGATGGAATGCTTCTTTTTCCCAGAAACACTACTCATCCCCAGCTCTGCTCCCCACAGCTCCTTTGCCAGCCTTTATTACAGCGCTTGGCAGGGTGGACAGCACTGACTTGCACTGCTATTGATTTCCGACCACTGCGAGCTCTTCCCATGCAGAACCCAGCAGGGCTTGTTGTGAAGTCTAGCTCGGCGCTCCAGCGAGACTTCAGCGTGCATGGACACTCACTGAGTGTTTGCTGAAAACACTAATGAACGAAGTCAGGACTGTAGGCACGGCCCTACCAACTATGGAATTCATTAGGAGAAAGCTAAACAGTAAAAGCATAAACCGGAGATGTTTCTCCAGTGTTCAGGGGAAAGAAATAACACGGTCTAAGGAAGAAAATCGTACCTGACTAGCTTTGGGTCCTGGTTTTATTACTGGGCTTGAATCTGACGTGCCAAATTTGCTGGAAGCCACTTGGCAATCTTCCATATTCTGTTATAAAATGAAACATCTATAAGATTCCTTGGAGACAAATAAAAAGAAATAGTTTGCCATGTGCAATGTGCTAATATTTTCAAAACCCTTTTCATGTAGTGTCTCTTCCCAGATATTGACTTAAAACTCCGTCATTGTCAAATTTCTGTTGTTTTCACTGACAATAAGGACTTTATTGTAAAAATGTCAAAAATACTGTGACTGCATTCGAGTAGAAAGGGGTAGGGAAGCGCTGGCTGTGGGGGGGGGGGGGGTAGCTGCTCTTCCTAATGGCCGTGTCTGGTGACTGGAAGGGGAGATCGGTTCTTCAGTGCTGTCCAGCACAATAGCTCTGATATGTTAGCAGCTGTGCCCCGAGATAAACACAAGAGCACGTTTTTATGTCACACCTGTGTCCCTAGTCCCATTTAGTTAGCTAGAAGGCTAGCAAGCTGGCTGCTACCAACTTAGAAAGCACATTTGGAAATGGATTTTATTCCTTGGATAAAGCATCCAAATATTAGACATCAGTATTATAGAGAAATCAGCATAAACCAATATCAAAATACTGGAAAGGAGTTTACTATTTTTTTTTCTTAATAATCTGTAAGGATATTGTCCTTCAGCTTTTACATTTAGAAGGTTCTCAGGTAACCAAGGATACTTCACTGAAGGCTCCATCAGACTCAGACTATACCTCAGTGAAAAGTGCTGTGTTTAGAGGTGGAGCTGACCATCTTGACAGTTCTGACAGAGGTGGCATTAAAGATTCATGTTCACACACAAAACCTCGACTTGTACATCATTAGTCCAAGTGGCAGGAGACATCCCTAGGATCAGGATCCAAGTGACATGTAGTAACTATGGCTGCAGGTCATCGCTACATTGGTTTCCCTGGCTCTGGGAAGGACTCTGCTCTTTAGGTAGTTCACTGATTTCCTTCAATAAGATCCAGGAAACTGGACACAATCTTGTCTTTGCATCAAAACCTTTTTTCGGAGCCAACAATCTCCTCTCAACTTACTGACTTTAGGAATTTCCTTTTATAGTGGGTTTCCCTTTTTAAGCATTGGCCTTCTAGAGAGCCAAACTTCCCATTATTCATCGGCATCAGCTTCTTGGGGACTGTGCTTCATGCTCTGGGTGGTCACTTGTTTCCATTCATCCTCAACTTAAATGTTTTCCTATGAGATGTGTGTGTGTGTGTGTGTGTGTGTGTGTGTGTGTGTGTGTGTGTGTGTATGTGTGTGTGTGTGTGTGTGTACACATGTGTGCACCCAAGTGTGCAAGAAGGTGCATGCAGTATCTATGATGTGTTGTAGACAGGGTCTCCCACTGGAACCCAGGACTCTGATTCAGCTAGGCTATTTGGCCACAAGCACTCAGAGATCCATTTGTCTCTGTCTCCCCAGCTCTAGGATTACAACACCATGCCCATCTTTTTACCCAGGTTGTGGAGATCAAACTCACATTCTTGTGTTTGCATGGCAAGCACTTTCCTACCCGAGACCTCTCCCCAGCCTTCCCATGCCTTTTATATATTACTTTAAGTGTCTTTGAAATCCTTCTTTGGAGGTCAGCATAGTGTTGCTGATCAAGGGAGCTACTAAGGAATACTTTCTATTTGTTTGCCACTTTACAATGCCCAAATTCCTTCACAATCTCAGTGCTCACGCAAGTCTGTGAGGGAGGCACTATTATTGCAAAGGTACAGACGAGATCAGAGATGTATAGTCTTAGTTATAGATCCACACACCAGGGACAGGTGGGAAGCAATACTCGCTGTCACAGCAGCATCCAACATCTTTGTTGGTGTGTAAACCTCTGCTGTGTGAAACAGTAGCTACCAGACACTGTGGCTTCTTAAATTTAAATCAACCAAAAACAACTGCAATTAACGATTCAGTTCCTTACTTGCATTTCCACATTGCAAATGTTTGTCAGCCACATTTGGGAGTCTGATTTAGACTACTGTTTCTTCAAGGTTATTAGGGAACTCTGGTATCAGCCTTTGGCCTATCTGGAAGGAATTAGGGTCAAATAGGTTTCATGAATGCTACGTGCCATATTATCCCTTAAATATTCAAAATTAATCATAGTGCTTTAAAGAAGATCCCTAATCAAAAACTACATTTAAGTTTGTTTAACGAGCAGTTCCCCAAATTATGAATTTATGGACTCCTATACCATGTTGTATTCTGTAGCAAAATTCTTTGAAAAAGAGGTTGACAAATTCTGTTAGGATAAGAACAGAATTCATCCAAAGAAGATTCACACATTATTATTATTATTATTCATAATAATAACATAGGTACTGCAGGAGCAGATGCTGGAGAAGGTAACACTGTGCCTCTCTACCTCATAGGCTGGGGCTGAGGAGAATCTGATTCTGAGAGAAACTCTGTATGATACTTAGCTGTAATTATTAATTTGACACAACCTCGAATCATCTGAAAAGACAGTCTCAACTCGGGACAAGTTATTATGTTGGCCTGTAGCCATGCCTGTAGCCATGCCTGTAGCCATGCCTGTAGGGGTTTTCTTAATGAAGTGATAGAAGAAGAGCCAGCTCATGGTGGGATCATTCCCTTAGCAGGAGAACCTGAACTGTGCAGCAGGGTAGAGACCAAGGAGAATACAAAGAAGCAAGCAAGCGAGCATGCATGCATTCATTTCTCTCTGCTCTTGACTGTGGATGTGAGGGGACTGACTGTCTGAGGCTCCTGTCTTGACTTCCCCACAACGACAGACTGTAACCTAGAATTGTAAGCTGAAATAAACTTCTTGTTCCCTTAAGTTGTTTTTTGTCAAGGTATTATCTTTTTATTCTTCTCTCATACATTGCATCCTGACCACAGTTTCCCTTCCTCCCACTTCTCCCAGTCCCTCTCCTATCTCGCTTCTCCCCCAGATCCATTCTTCTTCCATTTCCCTTCAGAGAGAGAGAGAGGGAGAGGGAGAGAGAGAGAGAGAGAGAGAGAGAGAGAGAGAGAGAGAGAGAGAGAGAGCACAGACCTCCCAGGGGTATCCACCAAACATGTTACATAACAAGTTACAATAAGACTAGTCACAAACCTTCCTATCAAGCCTGGACTAGGCAATCCCACAGGAAGAAAAGGGTCCCCCAAACAGGCAAAAGAGTCAGAAACACCCTCCGCTCCCACTGTTGGGAGTCCCACAAGAACACCAAGCTACACAACTGTAACATATATGCAGAGGAGCTAGTTCAGACCCGTACAGGGTCCATGTTTGCCACCTCAGTCCCTGTGAGCTCCTATGAGCCCTGCTTAGTCGATTCTGTGGGCAGTATTCTCATGGTATCTTTGACCTCTGGCTCCTACAATCCTTCCTCCCCGTCTTCTGTGGGGTTCCCCTGGCTCCACCTAGCGTTTGGCTGTGGTTTTCTGTATCTGCTCCCATCAATTGCTGGATGATGCCTCTCTGGTGACATTTGGGCTAGGCACCCACCTATGAGTATAGCCGAATATCACTACTAATCACTTCATTGACTTTTTTTTTTTTAACCAGTTGTGTTTGGTTCTATCCTGGGGCTCTGGGCTGTCCTGGATATTTTTACTACGGCCACAGAAAGGGAACTAGAGCACTACAAGCAAGCTGCTCCTCCAGGGCAATCAGACTATTCAGCACCATTACACCTCCTAATCCAAAAGCCCACTCCCTCCACTAAGCGTCTGACTGCCCTTAAACGTCTGTGAACAAGGAAACAGCGCTGAGTTGAACACAAACTTGTGCCGCCTGCGGACACTGGCAGAAAAGTATCCTAAACTCTGGAAACAGAAGACTGTCCAACTGCAAAAGAAAATACAAGCATGTGTGTGCCCCTATCGTAGACACTGAAGTATAGAGTGGAACATGTGACCAACCAGCATAGCAAAGAGGAAGGACAGCAGCCAGGAGGACACTTCATGCTGAGGGCCGGACATGCTCATTTCAAGCATCAGGGAACAGCTTTCAAGTCATGTCCACACAGGAATTCAATGGAGTGGGGAAGAGACACCGAAAGCACACTGTATACAGCCATTCCACTCCAGCTGCTTGAGCAGCAGACAGGTAACAGCTGCTTTCCCACCAGCAGTGCAATCTTCAAAGACGACCTAGGGGGAGGGGAGTCCACATGCAGCCCAGCAAGGAAAAGTATCGACCACTAGTATACTGTTTTGATTTTTTTGCTTTGCTATTTTTTGTTTCAGTTTTGATGTCACTTGATTAAGATTTATAACTACTCTTTATTGGCACCTATTCTATCCCATTCTCTCTTATTTCCCAAAGCTTAAACCTATGTGCCTTATTTCTTATTCCTACTTCACTTCCTCTTATTTTCACTTCCTAATGACTAATATCTCTAATCTTAATCATCTTTAAATACCTACGTGATCCTATCAATAGCTCTTTCACTTTCTACCCTTATTGGGAATGTAAATGGGGTGCCCAATGGCTTTTTACTCTACTACCTCATTGTTGACAAATCATTGCTTTTGTTATTGCTCTTCACTTCTTCCCTCTAAATGGTAGCGATCACAAGCTCAAGAGAAATCTACTCAGTGAGAAGATCCACATGAAAAAAAAAAATGACCAAAAGATGGGGAAAACCATGAAAGATGCATCTACCCAAACAGACGTGCAGATCGAGTAACGACACCTTCAAAGGCTTACGGTTCCTAAATGCCTGAAACAAAACTAACAAATCACTGAAGTCCCAGACAGATGATTCAAAATTCCACGTTTTAAAACGTTCAGGGATGTCATGGAGAATTAAACAAGCAAATGAATGAAGAAAGGAAAGTGATGTAGAGGCTGGGGCGCTAGTTCAGGTGGTAAGGTGCTTGTCATCAAGAATGAGGACTTGAGTCCAGAGTCTTCTTAAAGCAGACACAGTACCACCTGCCTGTGAACCCAGTGTCCCTACAGTGAGACAGGAGGCAGAGAAAGGGAAACTCACAGGAGCCGGTAGGCAAGATAGCCTGGGGGTGCACAGCAGCAAACAGGAAGACTATGTGGAAGATAAAAACTGATTCCTGAGGCTGTCCACTGCCCTCCACACATACCTTTACACACATGCATACAGAGGGAGGGGGGATTCAGCATGGAAATTGAGATTTTAAATAAATTAAAAATCAGCAATGAAGGACTTCAATTGGTCAAAACACATACACCATACACACACACACACACACACACACACACACACACACACACAGTGGAAAGCACCACTAATAGACTAGATCAAACAAAAAAAGAATATCAGGGATAAAAGATAAGGTCAAGAAAATGTTACATTCAGATAGTAATTAAAAAAAAAAACAACATGACCACAACTTGCAGAAAATCTGGGATATGATCAACAGAAAAAACCAAAGAATTCATAGGGGTAGATGGAGGGGGTTGCAATAAAAATTAAAAATACAGAAGAACTATTTAATGAAATTGTATAACTCAATTCCCCAAATTTAGGGATATATATATATATATATATATATATGGCATTTAGAACCCTAAATAGGAATGACTGAAAAAAAACATCTTTGAGAGGGCTGGGAAGTCAGACCAGGGCCATGACAGGCTCCCTAGTAGCCCTGACAGAGACCAGGTCTTAGTTTTTGTTTCCTGAAACTGGCAACTCAGGGGCAAATCATCAGCAGGTACCCCACAGACTTCTCTTAGCTAAAGATAGCCTTCCCTATCCTGCTGCTAGAAAGTTCCTAACCCTACGAACTTTTTGTTTAAGCCCTCCCCTCCTTGGAATTCCCCTAACCCTGTTTAAAAGGAGCCAGTGAGCTTCTCTCCGGGTCACCATTTGCCACTTTGTCAGAGAGTTAGACCACAACATGTTGGTAATTTTTAATAAATGCTCTTATTGATTGCATACGGGACTGGTGGTCTTTTATGGGCCTTCTTGTGACAACCTCAAGATAGATTGTTATTAAAATGTTAAAACAACAGAAGAAAGAAGCAATGTTAAAAGTTGCAAGAGGGAAATCACAACTTTCTTGCAACAGCAAAACTCTCAGAATAGCATCAAACTTCTCAGCAGAAAGCCCCAAAGCCAGGAAATCAGGGAAGGAAGTATGTAAAGCCCTGAAATATAAAACATCCAACCAAAATTTTTATATACAGTAGAATTACTTTTTAACTTAAAGAAGAAATAAAGACATCCCAAGACAGGAAGAAACTAAGGCATTTCATAGCCACTTAGCTTACAGAGGATATTTATAAGAATCCTACATACAGAGGAGGATGATAGTCACAACATGATAGCACAAGAAAGAGAAAATTCCATGGCAAGAACAGATAAATAGATAAAAATTAGGAAAGAGTCAAACACACCCATCTGAACAAATCAGCAAGCCCCAATGCCTCATGAAAATACTAAACAGTTTTCAACTAGAAAAAGAATAAATAAAACTACAGCAAATAGAAAGTATATCTCAATAATAGTCCTGAATATTAGTGGTCTCATATCTCTAATTAAAAGACATACACCAGATGATTGAATCAGAACACAAGAACCATTTGCTGGCTGCAAGAAAAACATTTTCACTGGTAAACACACAGAAAAGCTGAAAATCAAAGAATAGAAGACTATAAACCCTACATCAAGAAGATGCAGAAAACAGGCAGAATTGGCCAGTCTTACATCTGATAAAGTATATTTCAAAACAAAATTAGTAACAAGAGATAAAAGACGTCATTATATGCTACTAAAAGAAAATATCCATTAAGAAGGTGAGAAAATTTAAAGATATAGGTTCAGTGTTGAGGCATCTAATTTCATAAAATATACTTAAAAAGACAGATGGGGTTGCATACAATAATACTGCATTGATTCAATTCCCTACTCTCATCAACAGATAAAACACTCAGCCCAGAAAAATCTACAAAGAAAGCTCATTGTTTGACTGTACTGTAAATCAAACATATCAAATGGGTTGATTGAACAGATATCTGCAGAATACCCTACCTATCAGCTGTGAATATGCGCTGTTGTCAGAAGCCCATGGAACTTTCTCAAAAACAGATCATATTTTGTGCCATAAAGCAAGTCTTAAAAAGTAAAATACATTTCTTAAATTTTATAAGCTCACAGTAGAATAAAACTAAAAATCAATAGCAAGAAAAGCTACCCATATGGGTGGGTAATAAATAATATTCTCTTGAATGATCAATGTGTCACTGAAAGAGTCATGGAGGAAATTAAAAAATTCCTAGAGTCAATAAAAATAAAAACATGATTTATTGTAACTTTTAGGACACAGCAAAGTTAGTTCTAGTGGACATGAATTAGTATGATATTCTACACGTAAAAATCAGGGAAACCTCAAATACATAACTTAATGGTTTACCTCTTAAAAAAAAATAAGCCAAGCCAAAATGTAGTAAATGAAAATAGATTATAAGAGTAGAACTGAAGTCAATAAAATGAAGAATAAAGGACAGAAAAAAAAAACAATCAAAGGTTTGGTTCTTTGAAAAGATAAACAAGTTCAATAAAGCCTTAGTCAAACCTACTGACAGAAATAAAAGATCCAAATTAATAAAAGTGGAGATGAAAGGGGGGAGATTGCAAAATAAAAAAGAAAGTAAAATCCGATCCCTAGGAAATGCTTTGAAAACATATTCCAAAAGTCTGGAAAATCTAGAAGAAATAGGTCAATTCTTAGACACACATGACCAAGAAAATGTAGACATGTAAGCAACTTAAACAGATCCATGACAATCAATAAATTGAAGAGCAACAACCACCACAACAAAAAGTCTCCCAACTAAGGCAAGCCAAGAGCAGACTAATTCACCACCACATTTTCCCAGAGCTTTGCAGAAGTGGCTCCAGTGTACCTCAAATTATTCCATACAATAGAATGAAAGGGAACCCAAGTGAACCAATCCTATGAAGCCAGGATTACTCTGACAGTGTATAAGGAGCCAATAAACAGTTTACCCAGCTACAGGCCCATTTTTCTGATCTGATTCCAAAAATTATCAGTAAAATACTTACTAATCAAAAAGACAGTGGAAAGATTGTGTGTCATAACAAAGTTGTTTCATTCCAGAGATGCAAGGACAGTGAGTCACAGACAGATCAGTACATGTAAAAGACACAGATGGACTAGGGACAGAAATCACTTATCATGTCAACAGATGCAGAAAAGACCTTTGATAAAGTTCAGGACGACTTCAAGATAACAGCTCTGAAGAAACCAGGAGCAGAACAAATGGATATCAGCAGAATAATGACTATATCTGACTGTAGGTTCTGTGCTCACCGATAAGCACCAGGGAAACCACCGGGAACGGAATGTGACGTCTGCACATTCTCCTAGCTCCCCTAGACCTCTATCTTGAGATTATTTAACTCAGTCGATCTGTATATCACTATCTTCCCCCCAGACCCCTATCATGAGCTTGCTGACCTGGAGCCTGCTTTCTGAGTTAATCTACAGAACCCATTTTTATACAAGTGTTTACTTGTACTTTGTAAGAGTTTTAATGTGATTGTGTCTTAAGCTTTGGTGTGCACTTGCGATTGGGTTAATTATCACCAGGAAGTTTTTTTTTTTTCTAAATTGCGTTGTGCTAAAATATACCTAAAATAAACTACCTGGCATCAGACGCTTGAAGTTTGCAGCAACAAACTTGTTGAACCAAATGTTGAATCAAATTCCTTTGTGCCTCCTCTGTCTCAACGCTCTGCTGGTCCTGGTGTTTGCAGAGACCCCCACTCGTGACAACAATACAGCCAGCATGAGATCAAGTGAGGAAAAACTGAATTTCCTAGAAAAGTGAAAATGAGAAAGCAGTGTGTGCTTTCTCAACTCTTACTCAATCCAGTGCTGAAGTCGTAGCCAGAGTCATCACAAAAAAATGAAAAATGAGCCGGGCGGTGGTGGCGCACGCCTTTAATCCCAGCACTCGGGAGGCAGAGCCAGGCGGATCTCTGTGAGTTCGAGGCCAGCCTGGGCTACCAAGTGAGTTCCAGGAAAAGGCGCAAAGCTACACAGAGAAACCCTGTCTCGAAAAAAACAAACAAAAAAAAAAATGAAAAATGAAAGCCATACAAACAGAAAGAAGCCAAATTATCCCTGCTTGCCGATGACATGTTCCTATATTGAAGTGCCGGAGTACCTCTACCATAAAATTCTTGGATGTGATGAGAGATTTCAGCAAAGCAGCAGGTCGTAAAATCAACAAACAAATTACACTAGCTTTTCTGTATGTCAACAGCAAGAAGGAAATCGGAAAGTAACCTCATCCATAACAGCTGCAAAAGTTACTTAGGATATGAGTGAAATTCTTAAGAACTAATAGAAATATATATAAAAACATAATAATAAGAAAAAAAATTAAGCTTCATTGAAAGAGTACTCAAATTTTAACAAACGACTTTTAACAATGCAGTGAAGCTTTGACTGACTTTTCCAACCCAGATGGATATAGACCTCCTATGGTCATTGATAGGCAGACATTATTGATAGTGAACATTATAAACATTGCCATATTACCAAAGGCAGCCTGCAAATTTAATGTGATCCCCATAAAAATTCCAAAGATGGTCTTCACAGAACCAGAAAAGAAAAACAATATTAAAATTCATATGGATGTACAAAAGACCCCAGATAGCCAAAGCAAACCAGAGCCAAAATGAACAATGTTAGAGGTACCACAACTGCTGATGTCACATTATGCTACAGATTCACGGTAACAAAATCAACATGGTGCTGACACAAACACAGAGTGCCGACCAAGGAAATAGAGAAGACCCAGTAGTGAGCCAGCTTCAGCCATCTGATTTTTTACTATATATATATACACATATATATGTATGTGTATATGTATATGTATATGTTTATATGTATATATACATATATATGTATATATATACACATATATATGTGTGTGTGTGTGTATATATATATACACACACACACACATATATATGTGTATATATATATATATACACACACACTGGGGGAGAAAAAAGCAATCTTTTCAACTAATGGTGCTGGGCAACCTGGATCTGCACATGTAAAATAAAACCAGATTCCCATCGCTACCTGGTGAAAATATAGATTCAAAATGCATCAAAGACTTCAAAACCTGAAATTTTAGTACTCCTGGGGAAACACTTCACGACCCGCACGGAAGCACAGGTTTTCGGAAAAGGATTCTGACAGCTCGGGAAATAGTAGTGAAACTTGACAAATGGGATCACGTGACGTTAACACGCTTCTGAGCAGTGAAGGAAACGGAGAGTGAAGAGAGGCTGGGATTGGGAGAGCAAGCCACAACAAACACTGATGTGGAGTGAGAGAAAAAGAAACCTACAGAGACCATTGAGAGTCGTGAAAATCATTCAGCTACTATGAAAATTGTTACCAACGTTCCTGAGAAAACTAAAAGGACTACTGTATGATCCTGTCACATCACTCCTAGGATCACACTTGAAGGAATCTAACTCAACCTATCACAAAGACATCCACACACTAATGTTTACTGCAGCACCGTCTGCGGCAGCCAAGCTACAGAAGCAACCTAAGTGTACGACAGCAAGTAAGTGGACAAGGAAACTGTCGCATACTTACATCATTTGATTCGTTCATAAAAATGAAATTATGTCATTTGGAATAAAAATTGATGGAACAGGAGATGACATGAAATGAAATAAACCAAACTCAGAGAGCCAAGTATTGCATGTTTTCATTCACATGTGGGACTTAGATTGCACACGCACACACACCACACACACACACACACACACACACACACACACACACACACACACACACACACTGTATATATGATATGTACACACAAAGGAGACTATTTACACGGAGGAAAGACAATCCGGGGAAGGTCAAGAGAGAGTAATGAAAGTGAAGCTCATCAAAGTACATGATATTGAAGAAAATGCCACAGATTCAATCACTTTGTATCATGAATCTATACTGATGAAATTTGGGAAAATTTATACTTGCCGTGGTTATTCCTTTATAACAATAACTAATGATAAAGTATGGCCATTTTCTAGATTTGTAACTGAATTAAGAAGGATCCAGTTCTGCCAAGGAGGGTTTCTTCAAGTCCTCATTTGATTGATTGATACAGCCATCACCTTACCCAGCCAGTGCCTTCAAACATTTTGAGGTCCAAAGGGTCTCCTTGGATGGTTCCGTCGAGAAGGATCAGGGAGTGGCAACTGGCCATGGCTGCACACAGTGGGCCCCAGGGCATAGGCTGGCCTGAGGCAAAGCTGTGGACGGCCTGGAAACTGGTTAAGAAGATCGTGTTAGAACTTTCAATAAAAGAAGTTGCATGATCTGCCCCTTACATCTTACCAAGGCAGCACTCCAACTAGCCGACCCTTACCCTTGCCCCCTGCAGTGACTTTCCCATAGTCTGCACCGCTGCTTCTTAAAACTCTGAGCACAGCCCGTATGGGATTGAGTGAAGGAAGGTGGGGACTGGAAAGAATATGGCAACAGTTAAATGTTTCTGGGTGTCAGCAACCACAAAATGAACTCAAAATCAAATGTGTAATGAACCCAAGATGTTTTGTGCAGTGCTTACCTGTGTGGCCTCCCATGACTTCACTGCACTCTTGGTTCTGAACACACAACATGCCCAAGTGGCATGGCGCATGCCAGCATACCAGGCAAAATCAAGGAACAATGCCCAGAACACCTTGGCTCAGAACATAGACTACTGTTACATTATAAGTTGCAGAGCTTGTATATACGCACACAGCTATGGAACATGATAGTTTCATCATGAAAAACAAAGACTTTTTAATATTTTTCTGCTGTCATTCCTTAGCATGTATTAAATTAGTATAACTTTTGGTGGTATTCTATTAGAATATTTGTTTTAAAATTTGCTATGCGAGTTGCTTTGTGTTGTGTTGTGGAATATTAGTTTAACATGAGTCACATTCGTTTATGCTGTGGGATATTTGTTTAATGAGGCAAAGATGGGTTGCATTCTTTTATGTTGCATTTGTTTAACTCTGTGAAGCCGGGTTATTTTGCCTGCCTAAAATATCTGGTTGGTCTTAAAAAGAGCTGAATGGCCAATAGTGAGGCAGGAGAGGGATAGGTGGGACCGGCAGGCAGGGAGAATAAATAGGAGGAGAAATCTAGGCTCCAGAGAAGAAGGAGTGAGAAAAGGAGAAAGAGAAGAGAATGCCAGGGGCCAGCCACACAGCCAGTCATGGAGTAAGAAGGAAAGACATATAAAATGAGGAAAGGTTAAAAAGTCCAGAGACAAAACATAGTTAAGGAGAAATGGGATAATTTAAGTTAGAAAAGCTATCTAGAAACAAGCCAAGCTACATACCTGGAGCTGCATACAGATTTCTTGGATGAAAGGGATCATACTCAGGCACAATCTGAGCCACCTGCTAATCAAGGCTACCTGCCCCTAGCTCTAACTCATCTTACAGCTGCTCATCCTGCCAATATCCTCATGCCCTGAGTCTAGAGCGAGACTAAGCTTCTTGTACTGTCTCTCCTTGTTCAGGGATTTCTCTGCTCACGGTCCTCTGCTTACTTGGGGATTTTCAATTTTCAACCACAGTATTCTACCTGGAGAGTAAAGTTTACACAACTCTTCTTTGAGTTGGATATGGATTTTCCCTTCAATATATAGACTGCCACTGGTCAATCAAAAACCAAATTTCAGGGTGTTTGGGGATACACATTATATATAATTTTTTATATTTATATAAATATATATATAAAATATTGTGATGTTGCATATAAATCCATGGAGCTCTAAGTAAGAAGTCTTTGGATTCACGAGGTAACTGGGACGGGAAGAAACCTGTCTAGTGGTTCCAGGCAGCTAAAAGCAAACAGAGGCTTTCAACTGATTCTCATTACTCAGTTCCTTGGAGTCTACCACCATTTCCTGAAATTTCTGCTCCACATATCCTGTCTCTGAAGTTTCTTCTACTCATTGACAGGATAGCCTGGCATCATTCATTTTCATCTCCTCCAGTTTCAATCTGAACAGTGATTATATTTAGTTGATCCTACCCCTTGAAAGCTTCAGCATGCATGGGTGTGGTAATATTTTATTTGTGCTCTAACAAATAAAACTTGCCTGGGGACCAAAGGACAAAGCCAGCCACTATATAAAACATAGAAGTCAGGCAGTGGTAGCACACGCCTTTAATCCTAGCATTTGGGAGGCAAAGATTCATCGGATCTCTGTGAGTTCAAGGCCACACTGGGAACCTAGCCAGGCATGGTGTTACACGCCTTTAATACCAGCACTAGTCAACCATAGAGGTCTGGAGGTCTGTACAGACAGACAGGACATGATAGCCCTGGGCAGAAAAAGGAAATGATATAGCTGGGCAGAGAGAGAAAGTAAGATGGCAGGGCACAAAAAGGTATATAAGGCGTGAGTATACAGGAAGTAGCTCTCTCTGGAGGCTGAGGAGTTGGTAAGGTGAGGTTGGCTATAGCTTGTTCTATTCCTCTGATCTTTCAGCTTTACCCCAATATCTGGCTCCGGGATTTTTAAAGACCATTTAGCAATTCGTGTTACACAAGGGCCACAGGAGGAAGATTAGAGTGGGAAGTTCAGAAGAACATCCTCCACCTTCATTGCCCTGGACTACAGGCACCGTGCTTCTCTGGACAAAGGTCTAATCAGTACATCTGAACAGACAGGAGCAGACACACATGAATAGAGCTAGAAATCAAGTCGTTCTTTGTGCTTGGCCTAGGCTATTGCCTACAACATTGCACCCTGCCTGTGCCAAACCTGGCCCCATCACTAGCTTGGCGGACCCTGCCTGACTCTTTCTCTGATGCTCCAGCTGCCTCAGGCACTGTTTGGAGCTGAAGTAGGATAATCAAAGCTGAAAAGCAGAAGCCATCGCCATTCAGATGGTACAAAGGCATGCCTCAGCCCTGCAGGAAGGAGCTAAGGACCTTTCTCCCTCCCCGCTCCTGTTCTGCTCTGGGGTATGTATCTATATGGTTATCTTCTTTGCTTTACCATGACAGCCTTTAGCCCAGGTCTGTAAAATTTCAGTCTAGATAATGCTTTAAAATCTACCTCATATGCCATCATTTTCAGAGAGTCATCATTGGTGTACAAAAATTGAAAATGAATTTCTACCTTCAATCATCATGTGTCATAAAACTCAGAACTGTATGTTATATCAAGGGACTTAATTATTTTGTCTCCATTCTGATTCTCTGTCTTCATAGTAATAATTTCCATGGCCCATCGAAGGTGAGTCCATTCATGTGTTTTCATGTCATTAGACTGTGAGCTCCACAGGAAGGCTATGGAGCCCTTTTCTGGGTCTCTGAACACACTCATCTGCCCAGCCACCCAGGAAGCCTTGCAATCTTCAAGCATGGCTTTGTTTCTGCTCCTTGATCCCCTGTCTCACTAATTCAGTTCCTTAATCATGTACCTTATTCTGTTCCATTTTTCATGCTGGATTTGCAGATCTACTTTCTTTGTCTGGCTCCGAATTTGGGACACATTTAATTAAATGAGTTAGACTAATTGGGAGCCAGTGTGAATCGCGTTCCTCAAGCCTACAGGGGTGGGTTTGAACATAAGCGCGGTAACCTCCCCACCACATCTCCCATCTTAGAGTCCTACCAGTTGCCAGCCGTAGGGACAGTCCCCCAGAGGTCCAGCCCATCTTCTGTGAGCGTTCCTGTCTAAATAAAAAAGTTACAATTCAAGCAGGAGAGTTAAAACTTTGATACCATAATTTACACAAAATCCAAGTTTCCAAGAAACTACAGCCTATGCAGTCATCCACAACCTTGTTCATCAGCATTCACTTTTAAATCCAGTGAAGGATCCCCAGGGGGTTCCAGTTTCTAGGTGACACTGTGCACGAGCTTTGTCTGGCTCTGGTTCTCTGTTGTCCTGTCTATTGCGGGGAGGCTCTGTGAGAGGAAACCCAACAACAGCCACCTCACAGCTGGCTCTGCAGCAGGCACCGGACTCTCTTCTCAAAACAGAGCTTGTGCATGTTGTTTTGTTTTGTTTCTCTTTCCAAGACCAGTTAACCCACCCTTTGCCGTTTGGTTTCACTAACATTTTTCTAAAACTATGGCGGATGCAGTAACTGTTCAAATGGTAATGAAATGTTGATAAGGGACTTTCGGTCCACAGACAGGAATGAGATGCTAATGGTAAATATTAATTAATGCCTGTGAGTGAGTTTTCTTTTCTGGTCAAGAGGAAAGTGGTCCTGAGCTACCCCACAGTGTGGGAAAGTATTTGTCCGTTTATGTAACCTAGGAAGCAAAACAGAACTGAGTCTATTGTGCCATTTCTCATGTCCCAGCTATTCACTAGCTGCTTGCCCTGTGATCTGGCAGCCTTAGGCTAACCACCCTGGGCCTGCTCAGAGTAGAGTTGCTGCTGCTGCTGCTCCAGAACAGGTCAGAGAGACATGACACTCCTAAGTACAGATACCAGCAGCTCCCCTGAGAGCTGTTTAAACCTACTGCTATGGGTTTCCTAGCTTTTAATTGGATGGCGTCATCTGTCATCACAACACATCCAATCAGCGTGATGGTTTACAGATGTGGGCTTACAGAGCTCTCTCCTGATGTGTGAGCAAACACGGGAGAGTTGAACAACTGCACCCCACTAGGAGACAGTGGTCCACAGCCTGGAAGACTGAACTAGAATCCAGACAACCTTTCTCCACCGGTAGGGATGTCGGTGAATTCTGCCAGGCATGTGGGAAGACAAAGCCTACTCTTAGTCTCCACATTAAAGGAATTAAAGGATCCTTCTTTCTTGAATTCATTCAGCCTTCCCAAAGACAGGCAGCAGGCTTGGAGGAGTTGGTCCTTAAGGGCACTATTTGTAAAGAAGCAATTTGCTACAGTTTCCTCCTGCATTTTCTAAGGTGCCAACCTGCGTATTCACCATTCAGATCTCCTTGGGTTGTTCCATTTCAGAAAGAATTAGCAGCGTAGTTTTAACTGAGATGTTTTCCTTGGGAGGTTATGCTTTTAAGCATCCATGTTTTGAATGCGAACATAGGGAGACTTGGCAACAGGGCGAGAGAAATGAGACCGTGTTACTTCTTTATGTGAAAATGACCGCGTAGAACAAAAATAACTTCAAGTAGAAAGAAAACAAAATTATAGTCCTAATCTAAAAAGAATAGAATGGAAAAGGAAAAAGTTATCATAAAGTTCAAGCCCAAGCTCAGGCTGAATTGAATAGAGAATCTGTCTTAGAGAACAACTAACAAATCGAGAGAGAGAGAGAGAGAGAGAGAGAGAGAGAGAGAGAGAGAGAGGGATGGGGGGTAGGAGAGGGAGTATATAGAAACAAGGGAGTATATAGAAACAAGCACACTCAGAAGCCCAGGAACACAACACTGGTTGGAAATTAATTGTGGGGTCTTCTATTGCAACATCATTTGATAGAGTTCTATAATGTAAAGCTGGAAAAAAGAATGTAAAGCTAATTATAGTTCAAGCTTTCTGCATGAAATAGCGACATAGACACTTAGTTTCGAACTCAGGGTTAGAGTCCTCATTCTGCCACACCCCGTTAGATATCCTAGCACTACAACATGCTGCCACATCTTGTGAGATTGGGCCGCAGCCCCTCTGGCCGTCTAGCTGCCCATGGCATGAGGATGAGGAGAAAAAGGGAAGTAAAATAACAGCCTGGGGGTGGAGGGGGATTAGTCTTTGGGACAGGTGATTATTATGTAAAGGACATGGTTACTCCAGCCCTCCTGTAGGCTAGGCACCCGTGAGGCTGTTGGATGTTTGAGAAGAACTTCTATGTAAAAACTGCCAAGGAGCTGGAATCTGACCACTATGCTAAAGTCAAGCTGTTGCTCAGCTAACTCTCCAGTTCCTAGCCGATGGAGACTGAGCACTGATTTTGCCAAATGAAAAAGGAAGAGAAGGAGATATTAAAATAACCTAAGAGACTGCTGCTTTCACCTGAGGACAGCTGGGCCAGGTCTCCTTGGGCGGCTTCCCCTCACTCTCCAGGCCCCTCACTCTCCAGGCCCCTCACTCTCCAGGCCCCTCACTCTCCAGGCCCCTCACTCTCCAGGCGCAGGACCATGAACAGCCTTTTCATTGTCCCCAGGTGGCCCCCTCCCTCTCTGTCTCTCCTCCATCCCTTCCGCTATGGCTTGAATGTTGACCCTCCCCTAGAGGCTCATGGGTTTGAATACTTGGGGGCACTGTGTTGGAGGACTGTAGGACCTCTGGGTGTGGACCTTGAAAGTCATAGCCTGCCTCCATTCCCAGTCTAGCTCTCTGCTCTCTGTGGTGCCCCAGCTGCGTGTGAACACCACCATGCCCTCCCTGCCACATAGGCTACCATTGAGGCAACGCAAATCTCTCCCTGCTTAAGCTGATGCTTGTAAGTGTTTGATCATAATGACAAGAAAGGTAACTGAGAGCCTCCTCATAAATCTCACATCAAAAGAACAAACACACACACACACACAATTCTACAAAGATTTCATGTGTCTAATTTTTTTCTAAGGCCTCACATTCTCCTTTGAGACATGGCCCACTGCTTAGCTTTGCCACATCAGCTTTCCAGTACCATTTCACTGGATGCCCAGCTGCTAGCCCTATACTGTGATCTTCTGTCCCTGGAATGTTGGATGTCGTTTTTACATCCTTGTACTCTGAACTGGCCAGCTCGGAATCTGGGCCATCCCATACTCTGCAGCTCCGAGGTGGCCTCCCACGTGCAACAGATAAGCACCTGCTGATGCTTGCTCAGACCTCTACCAAGCCCACATCTCAGAGTATGATAGCTGTCTTCCTCCCATATTCCCTACATCCTTGGCTAAATACTTAACCCTCCTCAAAATGAAGGACCATTTGTGATGCTCTGCAGGCACTGTGCACAACATTGGCTCTCGAGGATGGGGACTGGCAGGAAAAGTGGCCGAAGTGTTGATTAATTATTGAAACATAAATAAACTTAAACAGGGAAAGACCAGCCAAAGCCCACTGCACTTCAGCCTGTCCAAGATGAGGACAAAATCTGTATATGGGGGGGCTGATACCGATGTCACTCCTGGGTCCCATAGAAGAATTGTGGGAATCTTGGGACATGCCCAACAATAGCAGTCATCCTCAGTCAGCATATAATCTCCCTCTGCCACATCTCCAGGCCCCTGCATACAGACATAATACTTCCTTAACCCAGATCCCTGACCCCTGGAAAAAAAAGGAGACAGCGTGGTAGAAGAAGTGTCTACACTGGCTATTGGCTACTCTGTCTTTTGATGAAAGGAATCGCTCACATAATTTCACCAGGACAGATATTCTCCGAGGTCCTTCCCAGCTCTGCCATGTATCAAAACCACCCCACCTCACCCCCAAACCTGGAAAGTGTGGAACTCACTTTGTCAAAGCACACAAGGTTGATCTGGCCACACATGTTGATTCTTTGTGGAGAGATACAGAAAATCTTCTTCTTCTTCAGCCTCTTCTGGGCATACACATTGCCTATGGTCAGGGCAGCAGGGAGCACAGGAGGGACGGTGGCCGTGAGGAGGATCAGCGCCATGGTTGCGGTTTCTCTCGGAGGAACCTGGAGAGGAGAAAAGGATGAACACAGGGTAGAACAGAGCAGGATGGCGCCTTCCTTCCAGCTGCCTCCTGCAACACTTGGGAGCCCTGGATCTTGGCTCAGAGTATTC
Organism: Peromyscus californicus insignis; assembly: GCF_007827085.1. Lineage (NCBI taxonomy): Eukaryota > Metazoa > Chordata > Mammalia > Rodentia > Cricetidae > Peromyscus > Peromyscus californicus. The sequence goes on along the minus strand of NW_026294458.1, from coordinate 18,441,233 downwards.
CTGGGCTTTCTTGGTGGGGTCATGTGTCTCTTGGCTGTCCCTAAAGCATATACATATTGTCCCTGCTATACACCAAAGGAGACCCTTTGACCCCCATTCCAAGTCTCCCTGACCTTTTCTGACTCAGGTTCCCTCCACCTGAACACCGATGTCTCCTTTGTTCATCACACCCTCTGAACTCCTGGGGGCTCACATGGGCATCACTCCGCTCACATGGGCACCACTCTGCTCACATGGGCAGGTCTTTGGTCCAGATAGTTCACTCCAAAGCTTGACATTAGTTTTTAAATCTCTCTCCCTCACCAACCTGCAAATGTCCTAGATACAGGAGCTGTGGCTCATTCACCTTTGAATCCTTATTTGTCTGAAGGTCAGCTCAGTGTCTGGGGCAGAAGCGACACTCAGTACATAGACAGAAGGAATGGTGACCTGACAGACCTTGGAACCAAGACTGCCGAGGTCACAACGTCTCAGAGTGACCATAGCTCTGGGGAAGCCATTGTTGAGGTTAGTCTCCCTCACTACGGCAGTCACATGTCTGCACCAGATACACTATTTAGTTGCTTCCTACAAGCACTGCGTTCTCCACTTTCTCCAGCTGCTCACAGAGGAGTTTTGACCCTGCAGACTCCAGCTTGTCTAATTCTGAACCAAAGCAGACAGAGGCAGCCACGGGGCCAAAGTTTCTGACCCACAAGGCCTGACATTCAACTTCCAGCCTTGGTGTGGATTGCGTGTTAAGCTCTGTCCAGGAAACCTTCACTTCCAGGCTGTGCCAAGGCTTCTTTTGCTTTTCTGGTTGGTACTTCTGCTCTCCAGGTCAAACTGGAACACTGCATTACATTCTGGACTGCATGGTCTTGATATTCTGCCTAGTTCTCCCCAGATTCCATACCAGGGACAAAACACTGGACCCCTTGGAGTACCCCCTTCCGGGAGCCTTAAGCCAGTTTGAAGTGACTATTCAGAGGTTTTAGCATGAGCATTATATAGAAAATCTTTGGATTATGTCATCATCCACCAATATCCTGATCACTCACACATTCACCAACACCCAGCATTCATTCACTGGCACTACCAGTTTGGACAATGCCCTCATCTCTTCTCCTCAACTAGCCCATCAGACCCCAGCATGTCTTAGAGGCCACATGAATGCACAGCAGAACAGAATCTCAGGACCAGAAAAACCCTCAGAGGTTACAATGACAACCTCTCCCTTCCTGGCTACCAACAAAGAGAAGCACCCACATGAACTTGGTACCCTAGAGAGCACCCACATGAACTTGGTACCCTATAGAGAGACCACATGAACTTGGTATCTATGGTTTAAAGGAAAGTAGGATCCCACTAAGCATCATCAGCTCTGGAAAGTAGAAGGAAATGTTTAATTCTGCTTCAGATACTACCAAAGAGAAAGCATGGGCAAGTCACTTACATTGTGTGTGGGGGTTACTTGGGACACCACTTTCAAAACTACATGGGAAATGTTAAAACTAGATGTGCCGTTCAAGATCCCCTTCATTCCGACCTCTTGCTACCCTGCTAGGCTTCTCCATGAATTTCTTGTCAGTTCTAGAAGGCACGCATGTGTTTCTGTGTTTTGTTCATTTGAATTATTGTGTTCTTCCTGCCCACTGACTTGATTAACAAACTTTTCTCACCTATTTGAATGGATGTTAAAAACATGTATTTCGTATAAAGCTCTTTGGGCATCCATATTGCCTCCATCATTATAAATCAAATGGTGAAGCAGCCAATGAACTGCACAACTCTCTGTGTGTGTGTGTGTGTGTGTGTGTGTGTGTGCGCGCGCGCGCGCGCGCGCGCATGTATACACATATATGCAAGTTCCTTTAAAAGGTTAGAAGAGGGCACTGAATATCCTGGAGCTGATATTACAAATGGTTGTAAGCCACTTAGTGTAGGAGCTGGGAACCAAACCCTGGTCCTCTGCAAGAGCAACAAGCACTTTTCGCTACTGATCCATCTCTCCAGGCCCTGTGCAAATTTTCATAGCTCTGCTATCCAACAGGAATACAAATTGAAAATTCAGCTGTCACACCAATAAGTGCTATGATTATATTTATATGTGTGAATATATATATACATAATTGTGTGTGTGCATGTGTGTGTGTGTGTGTGCTTATGGGAATGAAACCCGGGGCCTTGTACATGCTATTCAAGCACTCTATCACTGAGCTAGCTGTATTTCCAGCCAAGGCTTTTCACTCTGGAGATGTAGGCATAGACCATTTCTACAATCTTAGAAAATTCTCCGGGACAGCAGCATTGGTTCATAGAATTATGGGATCTAGAGTCAACCTTATTTAACATTTTAGAGTTAGTTCAAGCTCTTGAAAAACTATGAGTGACAAGATTTAGTTGCAGTACTTACTCCATGGTACATATAGACACCTAGGGCATAGAAAAATCCCACAACACCAATACAGGCCAGGAACACCATGAACTTGAAGGCATCATTATACAGCTTGAAGTTCAGAGGTCGTGGGTAGAGGATGGATCTCACCAAGTCCCCTTTTGCTGTATTATAACCTAGGAAGATAATCACAAAGGGATAAAAACTCTCCACTTCTTTCCAAACCTACGTGGCCATGCCACTGGAGTCTGAGAGTGGCCATGGTTATGCCACTGGCGTCTGATATGGAAACGGCATTGCTCTGACCTAACAGTGTATTTACCTTCCTTGTCCAAAGTCACAGAAAGCAATCAGGTACATTCCCTCAACCCTGTTTAATTCCTCTTGTTCTTGGAGGAACAGAGTACAACCATCCCTTCATCTGCAGAGCTAAGAAAAACCAGACTTGTAAGTTGGAAACTGTGACTGGAGAAAATGGGATGCCAAGAGAAAAGTTTAAAGCAGGTATGTGTTGAAAACAGACAGAAGTTAGAAAAAAAACTGAAAATTTAAAGAAGCAGAAGGCGTAGGTGAGTGATTTCTTTAAAATCTAAGTGCACAGGCTTTTCATCATGACTTTCTTGTGTTCCAAAGCTTTCCAAGGCAATGACTTCCTTAGACCAAAGCTCAAAGTCCTAGACAGAGTACTGAAAGTGCTCTTCAACATCATGTACTTCTATCTGATAGACTAACTTAACTATTGAATGGTCCCAGAAGACCCCTGCATTTTCTATTCTGTGCCTATCTCTCTAGCTCTCATATGATTGGCCAAATGCTCTCTCACCCTATCAGACTTGGTTTCAAATGCCACCTTCTCAAAAAGTGTTTCCTGAATTCCATGTCCATACTTGAACCCTATATAATTTATTCCCTGCAAATCTTGGTCATATGGCGTCTCTCACCAACGTATAGTTTAGTTAACTGGAAGTTACTGTAAGTACATACCTCTGTCTTTTACATCATATCATAATCTTCCTTAAAGGAACAAATGTTAATTTGTTAACTTATATAGCATTTAATGTATGTTCATTTCTGCCTGACTTGTTGACTAAAATGATCAGCTGGTCTGTATTTTAAATATGAGCTAGTTTTATAACAATAAGATGTGTTTTACCCCTATTTCTTGGTGGACACACCGTTTTCTCTAACACTATTTTCTAGACTCTGGAGAATAGGAGCATAGTTTCCCCTAAGTTTCCATCTAAGCACTTAGAAACACTCATAGAAAAGTATAGTCTCTTAATTCAGCTTCTTGCTAAAGTGAAATAGCATTGCTTTATAGGACTTTAAACCTTAGTTTCTGTTTAGACACCTGGCTGAGGGGTCCCAAAACTTGTTTTAACATGGAAGTCATATTTTAAATTAAAACAGTATTCAACTAACATAATTGAATAACAGACCAAACTAAAGCATAGCCCCAAAGAGAAAGATGTGGGTTTTTTTGTCTATGGATGTGTGTAGCAGCACAAACACACACTGAGCCAGGGCCAGGTCAAAGGAGGCCTTGGCTGTGTAATTTCATGTGAGAAAAAGAAAATGAATATAACTATGGAAACATTCTGAGCATGATACGAACGTACAAACTAAGCTAAGGAAATGTGTTTGTGATGACAGGCTGAGTAACAGTTTAGAGAGAGATCAGAGCAAGAGCTGAAAGGAAGCGGTCAAAAGACTATTTCTGGTAGGATGCTGTAGGCATGGAGTGACAAAGCCTGCAGAAATGACAACCGTGACAGAGGAGGCCAGGGGACTGGGACTCAGCAGGTGGTAGCAGAGTCTTTAGGATTTGATGCCCATTTGGTCTGAGAGAGAGAGATGTTGAAGATGATGCTAACAGCTGGGCTAGATGCTGATGCTGTTCACAGAGAGGTGATGCAAGGCACGTTCATGTGTAGACCCCTGCTGTGGGATGTCTTTCTGTATGCTATCAATATGTGTTGTTCCTGTTGGTTAATAAATAAGCTGCTTTGGCCTATGATAAGGCAGCTTAGAGGCAGGAGGGAAATCCAAGGAGAGAGACAGGAAGGAGAACGGCAGAGTCTGGGGAGAAGCCAGCCTGCTGCCCAAGGAGTAACATGCTAGCAGACCGGTAAAGCCACAAAACACATGGCAAAACATAGATCAATAGAAATGGGTTAATTTAAGATATAAGAGCTAGCTAGCAAGAGGCCTGCCATAGGCCATACAGTTTGTAAATAATATTAAGCCCTTGAGTGATTATTTTATAAGCGGCTGCAGGACTGCAGGCCAGGCAGGACTGGAGAAACCTTCCGGCTACAGACCCCCGACTCTAAAGTATCCACAGAGCACTTGTTATCTAGCAAGCAACTTTCGGAGATGAAAAATCCTTCCTAGTTGTTGTGGCCGACATTGCTTTACAGGGAAACACCAAGAGGAAGCATGGAGGAACAAAGAGAAACCTACAGACATGAGCCTTTAAGGACATTTACAGCATCTATGCATGCCACTCAACACATACAAGGGTTTAACAACAAACATTCAAGTTAAGGTAATGGCAACTCAGAATCATAAGGGTCTGGTTAGGAAGGAGTGTAGCTGCTATTACTAGAATATGGCAAACTCCAAAATCCTAAGCAAAATTTCCCACCTCCAATTCTCCCCACCTTCAGCACAGCTTAAATTTACAAAAGTTGGATCCACTCACCTGTCTGCAGAACAACGGCCCTAACAGGTCCCTGCCCGGATGGCTTGACCTGGATCACTTCCGTTCCACAGAAAAGCACGTGTTTCCGGTAGTCCTCTAAGCTGTGGGTTTTCCAGGGCATGGTGTTCTCCGTGTGAGGTAATGGTGTCTTTGTAACAGGTATACTTTCTCCTAAAGAAGGTTGCATTTTGTTGATTCTGTTTAAACTCAGGTAGTTTTTCAGGACCAATGTCACATTGTATCACCACAACCATTTTAGCACTCATCCCATGAGTCAAATGGCTGACTGGTCAGTGATGCCCATGGTTCATATACTGGTAGGCTTGGTTCTAGTTAAAATATTTCCTTAAACTCTGCTTATCACTCCTCTATGTGGAATGTGCGGTCTGTTATCATAATTTAATGAGCAGTTAAATTATCACCTAGCCATATCTCAAGCATCCATCACCCAGCATTGTTTCAGAAGCTGTAAACATGTTTCCACTTGCCTTTCCTGTGGTCATTTATCCATGCATCCACACATTTTCCCTGCTTATTCCACAAATTTCTGTGCCAGAAATAAAGCACTTTTTCTGCTAAGTGCTGGGAATATAATGATAAACAGGGCATAGAAGCCTGGTCCTCATAAAGCTCATGGTCCCAAGCTGGAAAATTATAATCCTTCTACACATTTTCCAGGTGACTCCTAACAAAGCCACCATTCCATTCATCCAAGTTGGGGTTTCTATTGCTGCAATGAAGCACCATGAGCAAAAAGCAAGTTGGGGAGGAAAGAGTTGGCTTACACTTCCACAGTGTACTCCATCCTTGAAGGAAGCCAGGACAGGAACAGAAACAGGGCAGGAACCTGGAGGCAGGAACTGATGCAGAGGCCATGGAGGAAGCTGCTTACTGGCTTGCTTGGTCAGTCTCCTTTCTTATAGAACCCAGGACCACCAACCCCAGGGATGGCACCACCCACAATGGGTTGGGCCCTCCCCCATCAATCATCAGTTAAGAAAATGACCTACAGGCTTTCCTTCAGCCCCATATTATAAAAGCACTTTCTTAATTGAAGCGCCTTCCTCTCAGATGACTTTAGCTATGTCAAGCTGACATAAACTATCCAGAACACCATCATTCCCTTTTCTACGAAAAAGAATTTTTCCCCTTGCCATTGTAAAATAAACCCCAGACTTTTTTTTAGATTCCCAAAACCCACCAGAGTTCCAATGGCCTCCCGGGCTTATCCCCATACAGGCTCCAGCTGAGCAGGGCCCTTTCTGATCCCTCAGTCTACCTCTCAGCACCTCCTACTCTTGGCTGCCACAGTCTCTGTTCCCTTCTCAAGGAAGGTGACATTCTGTAAGACAGAATGTTGGAGGTACAAAGAAAGCAAGCTGAAAGTTCAAAAGAGCACATTTCACAGTAAAAAAAAAAATAAATGAGTAAAAAAAAAAATAAATGTGGATAACACTTCCTAGTTCCCAGATTTAAAACATGCTAGAACAAATTAAAAATTCCACCAATCCTTAGTTAAATGTTCTATTAGCAAAAGAACATGTCATCTTTCTAATTTAGAAATGGCATTGTATTGATTATATTTACATTTCCTTCTATGAGGGGGAGAACTTTGTCATAAAGAACTTTCTATACTCCTCATTTTACTCTATGGCATATAATAGGTTTTAAAAAGTGTGTTATCTGCTAAATGTATGTCCGAGTCAAATAAAAGCGATTACTTCGGTTTTTCTATTACTGTTCTTTCAAAGCTAGCTTCCTATCGAGGAGAATGTTTACAATGCAAGGCTTAAGAAACTATAACATTTTATTGCAGTCTTGAATATTCTTCAGCATATCCCCTGAGCTGAGCGCTGTCCTTACTCTATTTTCCTTAAAACAGTGATGTTGCCCCTCCACTGTGTGAATTTACCAATTGCATCCAAAATGACTCTATAGGAGAAACAGGACCTTTGGCAAGTCTCCAAATAATTGTACCACGCTGTTTTGTAAGTCAGCCCCTGTAATGCATAGATACTTACAGATTACTTTATGACAAGAAATATTAATCCAGAATACTGCTTTGCCTAATATGATAGTAGCAACTAGTTTTCTTTTATATACCCCCAATGAAATTGGAATCAGACAGGCACTGATCAAATGAAGTCACCACGAGATATTGTTACGGAAATGACACTCCAGGCAGATAAATTTACAGAGAATTAACACTCCCCGTGTATTATTAAGACTCTCATGCCTGGGCTTTTCTGGGAAGTCCAAGAAGAGATGAATTCACCTGCATAAGATTAGGGTGCAAGGAGGGTTATGTTTCAGAAGGAAGTCCTTTGATTGTGCACTCTCATTACAGAGTTGGCGCCAGGGACCTTGAGAACTCAGCGTCTGTCAAATAGAGAATCTCCCATGTCCCCACGGAGCTGGATGCGACTTCATGCTGACAATGCCCGAAATGCCACATTCTTGTTTATGGCATCACTGGGACCACTTGACAGAAAATCATCTGCCAGTGCAGTCAGCTTTCCTTTATCTAACTGATCCCAGTGCAGTGCCTGGCACATAAAGGCATTTCAGAAACTCAGATCAAGTAAACAGATAAACATCAAGACAAAGGGGGGGACAAGAAGAAAAGAAGAAAAAAGTGAGAGAAGGGAGAGGAATAGGTATGATCTACCCATCGCTTACAAGTTCATGGGGCAGAATATCAATTCAGAAAGACTGCAGAGGAAAAAATGCTGTGCGTCCATCTCAGATCACTGCATCTGTCCTAAACGGAGGCTTCAAATCAATCAGCTCTTTCATGAGTACAGGTAGACAGAAAATGCTGCCCTCTCTCACATAAGCATCCCCAAGAGAACCAGAAGGCACTGGCTAGAAGCATAGGCTCTGAGGAAGTAATGTGTTGGCTTAGGTGTTTTTCTTCGTGAAGCAGTTATTAGGAATGTGTGTCCTTTCCGACTTTCATGTTTTCCATTTGCTCCAGCAACCTTGCCGGCCCTGCTCACTGCTGTATCCCCAGTAGATTTTTTGCTAATAGATTGGTGAACTCAGGGAATGAACAGCCAAACAAGTGCACCCGGATCTCAGAGGCACTACTTTTATCCCATGTGAATATCGACAAATTATTTCTCCTCCTCTCTTGGACCCGTATTCACCCACCTAAAAGAACTGCAGAATAAATGGAACAGTGTGAAAAATGTTGGTGTAAAACAGCGTGTGCTAAAACTAAGAAAATGGTAACTATGAATGGATTCTCCCCCATCATATGCCCCTTTGTGTCTTGCCTCCTCCCCCTTGGGGGAAGCAAGGTCCTGAAGGAGACATTGCCTCAGGGAAAAGGTACAAGGGACAGGGAAGTTGGAAACTGGCCTCTGAGTCCTGAAAATCATGTGTAAGTTTGGTCATGGATTCTAGAGACTTCCAGAAAGTAAGAAAGCCCTTCGCTTCCCCATGCCATCCCTCTCCTGCATTTCCACCTAAATTAGCAGTCCTGAAAGAGCAGAAAGGGGATCCCAAGGGGACTTGTGCACCATGTGTTCCTAAGAAAAGGGACTGCACCTTAGGGGGCTATGAGAACACTCAATGAGGCTATCAGAACTGGGTGTCAGGCTTCAGCCTCCCAGACTTGGGGAGACTGCAACCACAAGAAGACCTGTATCACCCCACCCTGATGTCCTGGAGGACTTGAGTAGCCAGAATGGAGTCAAGAGGAACTGGTGCAAGGTCACTGACTTGCATCAAAATAAACACCAAGCCTCTTTAGGAAAGGAAGTCAAGCTTTTTGTAAAGCAGTGGCAGCTCAGGAGAAAATGCCACTGATGGGCGGGTGCTGTGGGAGGGAACCTGCATAGAGTAAAGGGTGACAAGGTCAAAATGGTGACAGTCGCTTCCCCACTTCAGACTCATCTTCTGCACTCAAGTGCCACTTTGTGTTTGGGAACAAGTGCCACCTCCAGTTCTGATTCCATCGCTAATCATTGAGTAGCCCTGGTCTTTGTTAACTCTGTTCCTTCATTTCTAAGTTGGCATTTTAATGGAGCCTAGCCTAACTTGTTTGATAGCATGATGAAGTGAGATATAAATGTTATTTATAAAACATGTTACTGTAGGATACTAGGAGTGTTTACGTACTTTTTTTTACATAAATATCTGTATCTGCAAAGGGTTATTTTGCAAGTGGAAAATAGATGCATCTGAGTTGTATTTGTGGACACATAACCTAGCACTGACCATATTTCAGCCGGGAATCTGACTCCAACATGATGGCTCTATCTGGATGCTTTCACAGTATGTGTGCCAGTGGGGTCCATTTCCCACACAAAAGGAAGTAGTGCATGCTGGGATTTATGTGCTTTCGAAGAAATTAACAAGACACATAGAGTTAGTTTCATATATATTTCTGTTTCACTGAGTCTGACTCTAAAATGGATCTTTTTTTTTTCAGCACTCAGAATATGCAGATATTGGTGCTGGTGACTCTAGTTTTGCCATAAGTGGGCATAGGAAAAGCCCATTGTCATTCAAGTTCATTTTAGATCAGTTTTAACTCTCCAAAACACTCTGGCTTTTCCTGGGACTCAGGGCAAATCCTGTAGATCATGAAAGGAGAAGGAACCGTTGTTTCTGTCTTTCCTGAGGTCCCCATGTCATGCTCTCTGTCACCCAGTGAGAGAAGCACTCAGAGGACAGGCACACTCAGGCTGCGGACACACAAGGGACAGAGGCCAGCCAACATGTTTCTTAGCTGGAGGTCTGCACTTTGGGTACCATGGCAACATTCATTCCCCCTATCACAAGGCAGGTTGATTTCAGCCAATTAAAGGAGATAGTTCATAAGCATAGCAAACTTATCTAGGTTTACTACAGTCTGTCTCCATTTAAATTAAGTAGAGTCATTTGTAAATATTGAGATCTGCTTATGTTGAACAATTAAGGAGCAGACAGTGGATTTCCGTTACACTGAGGTCATGTTCAAGGTTTGTGTGCACTCCTTCCCAGCTTTCTACCAGAGGGAAGCAGGCACGTTTAACCATCCATCAGCACAAAGGACAAACAGCTTTTAGCTTCGTGCTTCCAAATAGTCTCTCGTTAAAATGTGCTGCCCTGCATGACTTCCCAAACTAAAGGGCAATTGTATAAATAGCATCTTCCTAGTCATATAATTACAAGAAGACTTTAAAAACTGAAGGTGAACACTAGAGCCCTCTGAACCACTGTGTGAGAGCCACGGGGGCTGTGAATCTGAAGAACAGAGCAGCAGGCTGTTGCCTATGCTAAGGCTCACTGGAACTTTCCGGGGAGACCCAGATCTAAGGAGTTCCCACCTGTAGAGCTCATGGCTAGGCAGATCTCTCCTCCCTTTTGACTGGGACCCGACAATTTTTTAGGCTGTGCTTTGTTTTTATGCAGATAGAACTATTCTCAGATTTATGAAGAGACCACATTTCCACCTGCTCACGTGCCCAAACCTCCTTCCATTAACTCCTTCACACCACCATTCAGCAATAAACCCCAAGGGATAGTAAATGTTTCCTCTAGGTTTCTGTTCTGTGGCTTACTCCTATTGTTAACCAGCACTGCCTGCTTGCACAATCTGTGTCTTTGTTTGAACAAAAAGGCAGCATGGATCTCCCCTATCTCCTTCATGTCTCAGCACAGGGCTTGGTCCCAGCCAAATAGGGAGAGCTGATCTGATTTGCTAATGTTTGGGCTAGCTGTGGGGTAAGGAAGAAGATGCTGGGTGACAGCAGCCTACCTGTGAGCATTCCTTCATTCACCACACAACTGCCATCGATGAGAACAGCATCACAGGGCAATGAAATCTTCCCTGGAAGAATGAGAATATCCCCTGGAACCAGGAGACGGGACTCCAGCTCCTGCAGACCTAGGAGACAGCAAAACTTCCATGACTGTCTTGGCCTTTTCCTGGTTTCTCTGAAGAATTAAAATAACTAAGAACTCCCATCTGCTTATTTTCCAGTGGGGCAAGACCTACCCTATCTATTCACCTGCCCAGGGCCCCTTTCCACTCAACTGAAAATCACCAGGGAATTAGATTAGGAAATTGTTTCTTGGAGCTTAGAAATGGATGAAGAGTAACAAATTCCTCTTTAGAACCTGGTACCCAGCCAGGCTCCATGCAAAGTGTATTTTTCGGAACATCGGTCAAGAGGGAGGAGCCCCTGGCTGCTACTTGCTCTGTCTGGGCACTGGAATCCTGAGAGCATTTTGAGGCGACCTGAGACCTTCTGCTGCTCTTGTTGCAGTTCTTTTTCCTTACCCATAACCGTGGCTACCCAACTCCAAGCTAGCTCAGAGCAAATGCCAAGAGGGCAGGCAGTCAGCATCAAAAGGCACCATTCAAGCCTCCCTTCCAGATGACAGCTTGGAATGTATGAGGCAAGGTCTTTGGGATATAGCTGGTTGAAAAAGATAAAGGAGCCTTCAGTGTTCACATGAATATCCAACTATGTGAAGTATGGAGGGCAGAGGGAATTTGAAGCTGAAATCTATGAAGACGATGATGTGTAGGAGTAATCTGAGCAAACTTTGGAAGAGGGTGAGGCAAGCCAGGCCTGGGGCTCCAAGCTGGATAGGGCGGCCACTCTCGGGGTTCTGCAGATGTGGGGTAGGCATCTGCAGTCTTAGCCTCCTGCAACGTTATGAGTCAGATGCCTCACTCCTCTCCTCATACTCACAGTCCTGGGTTTAGTCAGAAAGAAGTTCCGTCTTTGATAATGAGGACGAAGGGTCTGCTGTACAACCATGGTGCAGAGTCCGTAGCCTGGGTCACTCACCTTTGCCTTTTACAGCGATGGTGACCTGGACTTTGTTGTGGTCCTCCACGAGGTTGTGCAGTTTAATGGATTGCTGCCAACAGAAAGTCAAGGCTTTACCAGCTGCTAGTCTGTATCCTGCCAACCGCCTGATCTAAATTCAGTAAAGGATAAACCTCCTGCCATAGCCAAATGACCTGGGCAAACAACCCAGCTTGCCCTTGATTTGCTCTTTTTGGTCTTTGAGACAGGCTGTTATGTAGTCCAGGCTGGTCTGGTACTCGCTAGGTAGACAAGAATGGCTTCAAACTCAAAATAATCTGTCTGCCTTTCTCAGCTTCCAAGTGCTGGGGTTGAAGATACGTTCACCACACTCAACTTCTGCTTTGGCTTTTGATACTTCAGCTCCGCTGCTCCCACCCATTCCCTCCTGACATGACTTTAGGAGCAATTCTCCCTGTTCATTTAACACAACTTAGAAAAAAGAAAATGATACACAACTACAGAATCCCGGATACAGGTAGAGGAACCAAGGTGGGGAAAGAAGCCCGAGCAGACCATGAGCTTGTCTGAGTTTGCCCTGTAAAGGACTGTCCACTGGGAAGAGCAGTCCCTGTCGAACTGCTTGCTCACACTGGGTGAGCTGACAGGCTGGAGTCATGCCTCGAGCTTTGGAATCCGGATGCTAGCACAAATAAGTCTGTGCGTCTGTCTGACTGCAGTTTGCTCATCCGAAAGGGGAGATAACATAAGCCTTTGGAAGAGGTATTTTAAGCTTCCAGGTAATTAATTCTTACAAAAACCCTTTGTGCAATAATAGCACCATGCTGAGAGCACCTGAGTGCTTGCAGCTACAAAGGAAGAAGCTGCTGGAAAAACCATAGCGGGACAGCACCTGGAAAGCCTCGCTGAGGTATCGTTTCTTGAGATATGTCTATCCAAGGTGGAGGGGATGGAAGAGAGTGTGGAGAGAGAAAGCAGCCATTCCTAAGATAACAGGGGGCCAGGAAGGCAGAGGCAAGAGGGGATTGGTCCACACACTTCCCATACTGACATGGTGTGTCGCATGAGGAAGGGGGCACCAGCAACTGGGGTAAGGGTGGGCTGCTGCAGAAGATCCTGCCGCTTCCCAATGGGTGTCAGAGAACCGGATGTCTCCAAGATGAAGCCAGGCTGGTTCCTGTTGTCGCTATTCAAATTCAACTTAAAATAAACCAAATGGAACGCTTCTTTCTTTTACAGGTTAAATTACCATGTTCCGTTAATGACTTTCAACGTTACAAATTTTTCCAGACTGATAGTCATCGTGCACAGCTGTGTGACTTTCCCCAGAGAGAACGTAAGGAATTCAACAGTAAGATTTATATGGGAGAAGGAATAGTATTTACTTCAGTTCCACATGAAAAACCTAACTTCCCTAATTTGGTCAACTGAGTGGACAAAATGTGACTACTATTAGGTGCATATACATCGCGGTAAAGTAACTACCCGAGTCTTGCATTTATACCTGGCATTACATAGGCAGCTGAGAGAGTCAGCCAAGGTTCTGTGTGAAGGACCCTGGATTTGGTCAAAATTCTGGAATTGGAGGTATGGCTTACCCTAGTAGCCAGCCACGTACAGTGTGTGCAAAATGCCACCTGAGAACCCAGTACCTTCTTTGGTAAACATCTGGTTTTAGCCTGAAGTTACCTTTCAGGGTTTAAAGTGGCATTCTGCTGGTGTATTTTACATGCCAGGGATTTGGGTTTAAAGTGGCATTCTGCTGGTGTATTTTACATGCCAGGGATTTATCCCAAGCCTGCAAGGCTTTCATTGAAGAAATTCATACAATATTATAAGGGACTCAAATGACTATGCATATAACCACTCACAGTATCAAGCCTCTACGACATATTAGCCATCGTGGAAGACCCTTTGGAAAAGCTAGATCTACACAAAAATAAACAAAAATTCTCTCCCTGACATGCATATAAACACAGGAGCAAAAGGCTGGTGTGGGAAACGCTGAAGTCACCGAGGGCGACAGTCACTCAGAGGTCCACTTGACGCCAAGCAGACCCTTAAGTGAGTCCTCGGCACGCTTAAAATAGCTTCCTCTCCCTTTCGGAGCTCTTTTCCCAGCTGAACTCCCTTCCCTTGCTTTCTGCTCGGCAAACTCATTGAGTGGATGCCATGATCACGTCAGCTGAAGAGGACGCTAATCAGCACATTTGGAAGTGGGGAAGTATGAGTTAATGGCGCTTGACGGTAATTCTCAACCCTCATTATGCTGGGAAGCTGGATCTGTTTAGCAGACTTAGCGTTGGGGGAGTCTGCTATGCTGGGTGGGGCTGGTCCCTAGAATGTTCAGCCCAGCTTGCTACTCGCGAGCTCTTTCTAATCTTTCACGTGAAGCTCTGTATAAATATGATCTCCCCCGACAAGGATGAGATCAGGGTCGGGGGTGGGGGTGGGGGTGGGGGGGAACGCAGTGCTCAGCTCCTGGCTCCACACCTGTGCTGGAGCACGGATAACTTCCATGATAGCTACCTGTTGCCCTTCCTCCCCCGTGAGACACGTAATTGCCAAGGTGGAGAGGGGGCCCTGCACTCATCCTTGTCCCCAGACTCTGTCACACAGTAGGCCCTCAGCAAAGGTGTGTTTCATAGACCTGGAGTGTTCTACATCTCCCAACATCACAGGGGTAGGCTAATGTAAGCATTCTCTTTGAGCGAATGGTACTCAGAAACCATAAGCATGGGTTTCTATGACAACCAGCCAGCCAGGAGACGGCAAGCTCTGTGATGTTCGCCATGGCTGCAAAGCTCATTGCCTGATTTTCATAGGGCCCCCTCTGGTTTCTACAGTCCCTCTTCAGTGGGACCAGGATCAGTTTCCACAGCTCATTTGCATACAGTTATTACTCCACATCTGCTGCTGGATATCTTTGTGTTTGCCGTGGCTGGATTTTCTCCAGAGATGTGGGAAGTGGTGCATTAACCCAGGTGCCTCGGGGCCCTGCTAGGCCACGACTGAAGGCAGAGCCAGGGGTGAGGGGATATAGTGATACTCTCAGTACTATGCTCGCACATGCACTGGTAGAGCCCAGCTATACTGTATGCAGATACACCTCAATGTAAACACAGTCTAGGGCTTGCACTCAGCTCTGGCTTACATTCTCCTAACTTCTTAGCAAGTGTTTCTTAGCCTCGGTAATGTAATCTTTCTTCAAGTGGCATGATTTGGGGTAGGGGCAATCAGGCAGCAAGATTATCCTTCTTAGCTTTAATTCAGAAACGAGGAACTCAGCAGAGTGACTTAGATGTTCCTTCCTTCACTCCTGCTAGCCTCTTTTCCTCCAAATCTTACCCTTACCTCAAAGTCCACAGGTCAGTTTTGAAAAAAACGTGCTCAATGCAATAATGTGCAGTACTTCCCTGGGAGTCAGGACACAGGGCCACTGTTTCTCACGTGGAGATGAGCAAGTTCCTCTCTGGTGGTGGGAAGCCACCTATTCTATTGCATGTGTCTCATTCTACAAATGTTGTGCCCAGCACATGGTTATGATGGAGATAGGGACCTATCATGAATCAGGAAATCATAAACAGGGTTAATGGTTGAGGGTCCATGACGGGAGCTGTGAAGGAAACAGGCTCACTTGGTGTGGCTTTACAAGACGTTTTACAAGTTAGGTCAGTTAAGTTTCGTGAACAAATACCAGCTGCTAATAAGGTCAGTGTTTGTCTTCTAATTCCCATTCTTCTGGAATCCTTTGCAGCACTGCCATTAAAGCTCATGTTCCCAGGTTGCTCACTGTTTGGGGCAAAGTAAATTAAGGATTCTGTTAAGGAGAAGACAGGAATTTTAACTTTTAATTTTTTTTAGGTTTATTTAATTTTATGTGTGTAGCTATTTTGCCCACATGTATGTATATGCACTACTTGTGACCTGGTACTCCTGGGGACTCGAAGAGGGCATCAGATTCCATGAACTGTAGTCATGGACGGTTGTAAGTCACGATGTGCATGCTGGGTCCTCTGCCAGAGTAGCCAGCACTCTTAACCACTAAGCCATCTGTCCAGTACTAAATGTTTAATTTTGATATGGGGTTTAAAATACAGAAATTTAAAAAAAACCCTAACTTTGGATATTGCTGTACAACAGTTTCATCCAGGATTAAAACTTTGTATCTTCCAGGGAAGCTCCTTAAGCAGGAAGGTAAACAACTCAAAACAGCTTCAGGAAGTTCCTGAAACTGAGCAAGCGACAAAAACGGAGATTGCCCCTCAGACAGAGGGAAACTGAGCTGCAAAAGACTCTGAGACCAGACCAACTGCCTGGAAGATGCAGAAACCAGACGAGCTGCTGGGAAGAGGTGTAGACCAGAGTCACTTGGAAAGGACACTGTCCAACCTGTTGAGATTCCTGCAGGCTGTGCAGTGAGCTCCAGGTTCCCAGCTTTGTGAGCTGTCACCCATGCTAGGGTGGGCCTTGATGATGCAGCTGCCTTTGAGTAATTGCTGATCCTGTAAGTAACCCGAACGAAACTTGGTTCATCACGTTGGACTTGGTGGTATCCATACTTGGATCTCTTGTGGGATCCCTATCTAGGATGAGTAGATGTATGTGTTGCATTCCCCCCCCTACCATCAGGAAGTTTTGTCACACAACAGATATGCAGAACAGGAAACCAGAAACCATGGAGGAAAAGAGAAATACTATGCCTCTGTGTAATCTTTAGTGTATGAAAAAGCCAAAATCAACTAGGAAAGATGGACTAAAAATGACTTTTCCATATATATTATGGAAATGAAAGGCCTTTGAATATAAAAGAAAAATGGAATGCTCAGGTGAATAAAGTACGACTCCTTTCACTAGCAATCAGTGAGTGTACATCAATTTAAAACACTAAGCACTCAGTGGATGAAAACTTCCACACAGCAATATCTATCACACAGTGCTGGTGAGGATCTGGAGAAATCAATGATCCTGTGTGTTGCTGATAAGAAGAATTATTTCATTTGGAGAAAATTACACTGCAACATCTATTAAAACTTAAATTATATCTATCCTTGGATCTAGCAGCCTGGCTTTTGGTTGCCATACTAAAAAGAAACACAAAGCAGTGTCTTGTGTCTTGGTTAATATGCAGTTTGAGTCACCAGCCCTCCCCCATCTTAGCAGTAAGAATGTCATCAATCCATGCAGCATTCTTCACACCAGCTCACACACAACCTCAGAGTCCTCAACATGTTCTGGTTAAGCCTCCAGTTGATGATCGAACTTTGCAAAGACTTTTGGATCTGCTTGGCACTCCTGATGCCCTGTCCCCCAACTGTCCCCATAGTAAGATTTGCTGTTGCTGCCTTCTGACTTCCGTTTGACAGAACTACTCCATGCTCTGGGTGGAAATTCTATAGACTTTGCTTGGTTAGCCAGAAGCTAATACAATTGGAATCCAACCATGATTTCAGTTCTTACCTGTCTCAAGTCATACACACTTAAGACAATAGAGATAACAGTCAAGATGATGATGGCCACAGAGTACTCTATGTAACCCTGAGACAGCCACAGAGTGAGGGTGAAGGCTTGGAACACGTAGAATGGATTTAAAACCTGCAGGTACAAAAACAGCACGAGTCATTTGTGTGGTAGCAATCAGAATTATATCATTACTTTATAGAACACCTTTCCAACTTAACAACATATGATGACCTCTGCTACTTAAGAATTCACTTAGAACTCAATTAACACAGGCAAGGCAACACCAAGCACATAGAATTTGATATGGTAGAAGTAAAGTTGCTCTAAGTACCCAGAGACATGCTCAAAAATTCCCCATTCTTATTTCCAAAAATATACTTCACCAGTAACAAAATCTAGCAACTTGCCTTTTATCCGTTATGTTGCTCAGCAGTCTCCAGGTTAAAACCCTCCATTTGGGGGGAAACTTCTTGAAACATAGGATACGAATGGAAAAGTGAAACAACAGGATATTTTAGGATATTTTACAAGGAAGTGAAACAACAGGGTGTTTCCGTAGTGGTGATGGTAGGGGTGGTGGTGTGGTGGTGGTGGTGTGGAAACACTCCATTTGACAGGAAAATGTCACTAAGAATAGATGTAAACAAGTAGGACAGCTTCAGGAAGTTCCTGAAACTGACTGGATTCACTAGACTCCTCCCTCCCCAAGAATTTATAAGCAGTGAAGACTGCTAAGAGTAAGCTGAGCCACTTAAAGGTCACTCTGACCAAACAGCCTGGAAGAAATAGAGATCAGCCAAACTGCTTGGAAGAAACACAGATCAGCCACAGTACCTGGAAAAAGGTTTAACCCCGCTGAGCCACTAGGAAAAGACAATTCCAACACACTGAGTTGCCTGCAAGTTCTTCAGTTCACTCCAGGTTTCTAGATTTTGTGAACTATCACCCATGCCAGGGCGGAGTTTTGTTGGTATAGCTCCCCTTGAATTATTTATGCACTCATAAGTAATCCCTCACCCATATTCCTGTGAGTAACCCTAATCAAACTAATGGGTTCACCAAATTGGATTTTGGTGTTGTAAATAGTTTGATCTGTTGTCAGTTCCCTAACTGAGTTGAGAAGACATTTGCTCGTGTCTGCCCAGGAAGAGTGTCACACAACCCCATAATGGAGGAAAAGCATAATTCAGTCTCATCTTAAAAATCATGGCTTTATCTTTCATGTTCTCTCATGCTGCAGACTTAGATTAATTGTGCTATGAAAATGGAAGATTCTTCTTTTGTCCAGGCTATTTTAACATAGCATATTCTTTCTGTCACAGGTCATAGGAAGATCCTTTTAGAGGCAGTAGAATCAGTGTCCTCCTCCCCTTGATCCCAGAAGGACCCTGAGCAGCAGTGGCTGAAGGGACTCTGGCCAGCTAAAGCACGTGAACATGACCCTGGCAGGCCTTGACCTTCTTCCCAACTCCCTCTGCCTGGCTAGAAAAACCAATTAGAATACATTCCTAAAGTCAGCCACCAAAGTCTATTCCCTTATTTGGCCGCTTCCTCCTCTTGAGGCTGACCACCAAGGTCCAGCTATCAGAGTATTGAAGTCCAGCAATCAAAATCCCCTTTGGCTCACCTAATAAACATGCCCAATTAAAATTAAACACCTCATTCTAACGCACAGTTTCTCCTTGTACCTTTATAAACCATCATTTATTTGCTTATGGACCACTGTCTGCCCTTCTCTATCCAGAGACAGTTCTTTGTCCCTTCAGGGCAAATATCCTTTTTCCCTCTCCCTTGCCCCCTTTCTCTTCTCTCTTGTCCTCTGTCTCTTGTCTTTGTCCCTTATCCCTGCCCTCTGTCCCTCGAGGGCAAATAAATCTCCCTTATGCTGAGAACTTGGCTTTGGGGGTCCTGAACCCATACTCTTCTTTTCAGTGGCTTTCCCAAGGATTTAGCAAACACCACGTTTGGACGGTGTCACCAGCTCCAAAGTTCATCAGCCACAGCAGGCACACGTGTCTCCATAACACCTTCAGATCGTTTATCCCCCCATATTTCCTGCTTTGGTCTTACTGGTTCCTATGAATGATTACAGCAGAGGGCTGAGATGAAGCTGAGTTGTAGAACTCATCTCTAGCATACCCAAGGCCCTGGATCAACCTTAGTACCCCTAAATATATAAATACAACGATTACAACAGAGAGAACAAGTCTTAGGAAGGAACTGAAGGAAGGTTCCACAACACAGAGAGGCAGCAAGAACGAGAGCGCCCACTAAGAGGAAGTGGATTCCCTTCCTGAGGAAGGGCCCTTTATCATCCTTATAAATCAGACGACATACTGGCTAAAAGCAGGGGTACTCTTTCCAGCTGCTACTGTCTGTAATTATCTCACACACTGAATAAAATTCCACTTTGCTCCTAACAATGAACTGGTAGCTACTTAATAAGTTAATAAAGTTACACATTAAGGGTTTCTCAAGCCTTGTGGATATTATTTATAAATTTAAAAAGCTTTTGTTTCTTATTATCCCCATCTCAATTGCTTTACTTACAAATTATAGCTCTTAGTTCACTTGGCATAAAATGTTCTAATTATAGATTATGTACTAATGATAACACGATACTGAATTTATAGAAATACAGTACAAAATTGCTCAAATATTTCTTCTAAAAAAACAGCAGCAACATAATTAATTTAATCCCCTTATTCAATATCCTTTCAAACTAAATGTGAAGTAATTTGCCCCATCTCCCTTTAATTTTACTAAGGGTTCTGGTTGATATGTGCTATGAAATACCAGACACCTTTGAAAAGGATCAAACTGATACTTTGGAGAATACTTAACAGTTTTCAAATGCGTTTTTGGAGTGGTTCATAAGGCAGCCTGCCTCTCCACAGCTGGGGAGGCTGTGGACATACGGGCTGGAAATAAACACATGAGAAAGCTATGCACCAGCTCCCTTTTGCTGGGAATTCAACACTACTCTAAAATCTAATGCTGAAATAATAATAGCCTGATGTTTGCTCCAGAAATAGAACAATGATAATAATATTTTATATTAGAGAGATAAGGCCATGCTCTGAAACAAAAATGACCATTTTCAAGGGTTAGAAAGAGACTAAAAATATGCTTGGCTGGCAGGATTGCTCAGTGGGTGAAGACATTTGACAGTGCAAGCCTGGGGCACCGGAGTTCAAGCCCTGGAATTCACATGAAGGTGAGAGGACAGAATGGACTAGAAGTTGTCCTCTGACTCCACACATACAAGCCTCGGTATCCCATGTGCCTATTCCCACTTCACACATCATGCATAAACACAGATACATATAGTCATATTCAAATAGATTTAAATTGTGGAGCATCGTGTGGAGCCACAGAGCAGCAGCCTGGATCAGAGATATAGATTGCACAAGGTAGGAGCTCGATGCTAGAGGAAGTCAGGACAGAAGCATCTCCCAGAAGAGATAGGTCACTGAAACCGGGTTTGTGGTGAGAAGTAGAGGTATCAGATGCTTCCTGCCCCAGCGTGGAGCTGAAAACAAAGCCAGCTGAGGGTGGGGTGGGATAGAACAGAGTCCATGGCACATCCATGACCTGCACCAAGCCCGACACAGACCAAAGTGCCTAAGTCACTAAGGGGCACACACTGTTGCCTCCAATACGGGCTTGGCTCTGACCCAATAAAACACTGGGGACCAGATGGAGGCAGGTACAAAGCCGTCAAGGAGGGACACACTGGGGACCAGATGGAGGCAGATACAAAGCCATCAAGGAAGGACAGCAAGCTCAGAGAGTGAAAGGGAGAAAGTTTCCCACTTAAGGTTGACTTACACGAAAGTACTAACAAAAATGTTGAAACATGTGATATTATTTTTTAAAAAAAACTAATAAAAAGTCACACTGAAGAAGATAGAAATAGTAAACTAATTTGTAAACGACCAAAATGATAAATTTCAAAATCGTGGGGTCGTGGACATAATCATGTGACTCTGTGGTTAGACTGAATGCTTATGGCCTCTCCAAAAGAGTTCCCTTGTTGAAGTGCTGACCCCCAGTGTGGTGGTATTTGGAAGTGGGGCTTTGAGAGATAATTTGGGTTACACAGGTACTGAGAGGCAGAGATCAGACCTCCTTCGTGAGAAGACATACGGAAAGGCTGATGGTCCACAGGTCAGCAAGAGCCCTCAGCGGGGTCTGAGTATACAGCCCCTTGAACCTGGATTTCTATCCAGTCCAGGTGATTGTGTTGTAGTACCCTGAGCAGATTATGATGCCACACTACTACAGAACAGAACAGAAACTTCAGACGAGCAAGGAAACAGGATATTATAAAACAGGAATCTGGCTGTCACTGAGAAGTGCATTTAAACTTTAAAAAAGGGGGTGTTGGGCCAGTGGGCTGGTTTAGCAGGTGAAGCTGCCAAACCTTATCACCTGGGTTTGACCCCTGAGACCAACTTGGTGGAAAGAGAGAACTGACCTCTGTAAGCTGTTCTCTGACCAACACACGTATATATGCACACACACATGACTATGTCCCCATCACATAGATAGACAGACAGACAGACAGACAGATGATAGATAGATAGATAGGTAGATAGATGATAGATAGATAGATAATTGATAGATAGATAGATAGATAGATAGATAGATGATAGATAGATAATTGATAGATAGATGATAGATAGATAGATAGATAGATAGATAGATAGATAGATAGATAGATAGATAGATAGGTAGATAGATAGATGATAGATAGATGATAGATAATTGATAGATGATACATAGATAGATAGATAGATAGATAGATAGATAGATAGATAGATAGATGATAGATAGATAATTGATAGATAGATGATAGATAGATAGATAGATAGATAGATAGATAGATAGATAATTGATAGATAGATGATAGATAGATAGATAGATAGATAGATAGATAGATAGATAGATAGATAGATAGCAATTGAAAAGGATCAGTCAGAAATCCTGATGTGTGTGTGTGTGTGTGTGTGTGTGTGTGTGTGTGTGTGTGTGTGCGTGTGTTTGCTGAGATTAAATAAAGCTGAAAAGAAGCCTTAATAAACAGAAAAAGTACAGGCTAGTGTCAGGGAGCAGCCTCATGAAACACAGCTAGCATCCCATTCCAAGGGATGCAAGTGTTATTTCCAATCCCTCTGAGGCCAAGAAACTTTTAAGAGGCAGATTCTCTCTTTTTCAAAAATGAAGAAAATGATCTAGTTACCTGTTTAACCAGCAGCTTCCATACAGGCTGGATCTCCACCTCGATAGCGTTGGGCCCACACACTAACCTTCTGTGGGAGATTGACCATCTGTTAGTGTCAGCCTGGAAGCCCAGTGACAAGTGAGCAAGCACAAGCTGACCACAGGCCCCCCACTTCTCTGTCCTTTATGCATCTTGTGCCTTGATAACCACTATAGCCTCAATCCTAAGCCATGAATATATTCTTAAGATGAGAGTTGGTACATGATGAACAAAGTTGTTTTTTCCTGCTTCAAACTGTCTTTAATACAACTCAGTTAGTCAAAATGAAATTAGAAAGACATTTAAAAAAAACAATTTGATTACATCCTAAGAGCAGCTAAAAAGACACAGGTCTGAAGATACTCTTCGATTTATCAGGCATTCAATTTGCCCCGAGACATCAATGATGGTGTCTGTCTTACCCTGGCATCTTCCAGAGGAGGTCCCTCATATGTGAACAAATTCAGTGAGCCAGAGAAAGAACAAATTCCCAGGAAGGTGCTCTATGATTGTCACTTGCAGGTGTCTGCTTCCCACACAAGGTGCAGGACACATGTCCACCAAAAAAAAAAGCCCTCATGTTGGGGTTGTGTTTTATAATTTTTAAAGTTTTTGCAAAAGATTCATTTGATCCTTACAGTGTTCTATAGAGTTCTAAAGGGTGAATCTTACCAATAATAAAAGTTGTTCACTGTGGGCCTTTAGCCCAAGGGTCACACAGCTAATATTAATTATACCTATGGAACTTTTAAGTATCATATTAACAAACATGGCATATGATCATTGTTTATAAAGAAAACTGAAGTTCGAGCAAATTAAGTAACTGTCTCAAGTTCTTAGAGCCAGCAAAGAAGGCTACTCCCAATCATGGCCTCCATGACATCACTTCACAATTCCACTTCTGCAAATATCAACAGGGAGAGCCTACATGAGGGGCCTTTGGTCTTGCTATCATGTAACTCAGAACTGACTGAGCTCAAGTTGACTTGACTTTCAAAGCATGTTACACCAACTTTAGTTATTTAGTGCCACAGACAGAGATGACTTACATTAAGGTCTTCTAACTGTAATGTAGGTGGATGCTGAGGCTCAGGGGATGAAGAGGCAGAGAGGAAGAGGAGCCACACTGCTGTGTAAATTCATGAACCCTAGATCTCATTCTGGAACCTCAAAAGACTTGAACTCAAGCCAGGTTGAGTCTGTGACAATAATCAGTTATTGGCCAATTGTCAGAACCTCTCAGGACCCAAGGCTTGGACCACCTACCTCTCCCCACCCCACTTCTCACCCCCCACATAGTATGCTCGCCCCAGTCTTCCCTTTGTAAATGCTACTCAACCTTTTAAAAGCCAAACCTGACAACCTAGCCAAGTGGCTCAGAACTGTGTGAGTGAGCACACCCAGCTCCACACTCAGCAAGCTTCTGCCCTTGTTATTCCTTCTTCCTAGATCAGTTTCCTCGCATCTTTGCATGGCTCACTGCCTTGTTCCATATAAGTCTCTAAAAAGTAATTCCTTCTTGAGGTCTTCCATAACAATCCTATTTAAAACAGTCCCTCCCCTGGGCCAGGGGGTATGGTGTCATGGTAGAGCATTTGCTTAGCATGTGCAAGTCCTGGGGTTTGCTCCTTAGCACTTGGGGGTGGGGAGAACCCTACCTAATTTTCCTTAATTTCCTTAACCTACCTTATGATTGTCTAATCATAGACCTTATTTGTATGTATGTGTGTTCATGTGTACATGTGTGGGCTGGTGCATGTCCACGTCCACTTGTGTATGGGGAAGCCATAGGAAAGCTTTTATTGTCCTTCCTCAGAGGCTGTCCACCTGTTTTTTCAGACAAGGTCTCTCATGAAACACACCATGTGGGCTAAGCTGACTGGCTAGTAAACCTCAGTTCACGTCTCTAACACCTCCCAACACTGGGATCACAAATAAGCACCACCATGTTTACTCCCTTCACATAGATTCCAGAAATCACACACCAGTCCTCACGCCTCTGAGGCAAGCACTTTACCAACTGAGATACCTCCACAGCCCATACCTTATTTTTCCAATGTGTTTAACTGGCTGTTTCCGCCATTATAACGTAACCTTTTGCAGGACGCTAGTAAATCCCACAGAGCTAAAAATAGAGCCTAACGTATACAACGCAGTCAAGAATCATCTATTTAAATTAATGAATAGCCAAATTGGAGGTGGGAGGAAAACCTTGGTTCCCTCATCTGAAAAAAATGAACTTGATAAACTATGCCTAATAAAACTGTGATCAATATCTTAGTAGGATAAATATGCAAAGCAGTTGTCACAAGTGTGCCTAGGACATGGCAAATCCCTAATTAATGGCAGCTGTCTTTGAAGTGTGACTGTCTGATACAGTTAAATACTTTTTTTTTCTCTCCTTCAGCAACACTTTTTTAAAGTAACATCACTTACCTCATTAAATTAAAACTTATATTTACATGTTTTCCTCCTCAAATAGCTTCCACTGTTTTTAAAGGCAGAAGGAGAGCTTTTCAGATCTGTTTTTTTTTTCTAGGATCTGGGGCTAGACGTACCGTATGTTCTCAAAAATGTTGGAGTTAATGAAAATCATGGGGACCCATGTCTAGAGTACTTTCTCCCTGGACAAAGTTCAAAACCCCAATGCACAACTAAAGATATACTGAGGCTACAGAAACCCAATTGAGAACACAGCTGAGGGTCCGACACCCTTGGTCTCCCTGTCTGGTGAACTCGTTCCTGAAATTGCCATTGAGGGAAGCTTCGGTCCTGGAGAAAGGAAGGATGGGATGGTGAGGATCAAGCCTTGCCTGTGATTGACGCTTTGGGGCTCATTTGGGTCGTGATTAAATACCAGCCAGCCTATTCTTCACCGCTTTGCCAGGTCTACTGTCCTTTGCCAAGAGAAATTCTAGGATGTTTAGAGACTGTGTACCCATATCAGTCTCAGAGCTAGCCACAGAGAATTCTCAGGAATGTTGACCAATGGTGGAGCAACCAGAAGAAAGATTAGACTTGACGCCAAGTCACACAGGGAAAGGTCAAAGTTCTGTTCCACCACTAAAGATCTGATGAGGTGGCAGAGAAGAGAGGTTGAGACCATTCTGTGTGGCCTCACCAAACAGTGTAGGCCACACACAGCTAAGTCGGTTTCCCTAACATGCATCCGTCACTGTCCATTAGGGAAGAGGCTGCTGTGATGACAGAGAGCCCCTTCTCAGAGGATGGGTCTTGACCAAGTCCACAGCTGAGAACTCTGGAAGGGAATTTCATGCTCTCTGTGGTTTATGCTTCTGGGTTCACAAGGGATTTCCTCCAGTTCTGACATAATCAGATCTTGTGGAATGTATAATTCTGAAATGCCAAGTGTGAATGGTTAGGATTATTTTCCTTTGAGGGATAATCCATTCCCCCTTTCAATTAGCTTGTTTTTTTTCCTTTACTGATTCAAATGAATACATCAATATATCTCTCAAAAAGAATTGCTAGAGAGCTTGTGTGAGGCCCCGGAGCCCTGGAGGCTGGAGTCGGGGTCCTTATCAAGGAAGTAGGAATGAGCTACAGTCACTGGTACACTTCTGAAACTTCACAGCAGCACTCAGCTTTGCCCACTCTTTCCACTTGGCGTCTCTGGCAGGAGAGATCCCTACGGTTTTCCAAAGAGTCAAGGCCAAGCAGAAGATTCCACCGTGACTCATTTCTATAGGAAAGGAAAAGTCTGCTGGCCAGTTACTCACTCCCTTGAAACTCCCGCTTTACAAAGGGAGGGGGGGGGTCTAAGATGCACAGGCTATGATACCCTGAGCCTGGGATTTGGATATAATTCTATAGTACAGTAAATGGGTTGGTCCTAGAAATTCCCTGTTACAAAACACTATGGGTATGATTTGAGAGATTGTTTCCTGCAAGAAATTTCCCTGCTTATTAATGAAACAGTGATATAAAGAAACTACATGTCTCTAAATGACGTGTAATAACAGTTGTTTAGTTTTTCATCCTGGTCCTCATCTGTCATCTATCTATTTCTTTCATTTCCTAATGAAATGTGCTTCAGTTTCTAAATTACAAGCTTCCATATAGTCAAGGAAAGCCAGTTCATACAGGATTTTGGCCCTCGATATGAGCTAGTGAGGTGTTCCCAGGAGTCTCTGCTGATGGGGCATGCCTGAGCATCCCATATATGAACAGCATTCCATGTACAAAGGCCCAGATGGGAAAGAACCAGAAAGGGTATAAGGTATCGTGGTGAAGTTACATCAAAATCTAGGCATCATCTCCATCATTTCACCTGTAAGGCTCAGGACCTACACTCATTGCCGTCTCCACAGGGTTTTGCTCTAAGATGAGCACTGGATTTATTTGGTTTTATACTTCCAACAGACCCACACTCTCAAAACTGTGGGTCTGAAAATTCCAACTTATTAAAAAGAGACCATTGATCTCAATTTACTGATTTTTATCAACTTGTATTTTAAATGAAATGTAAGTAGTATTTTAAGATAACCTACTAACTCCTAGTTGAATGTTAGGAATTGAGATTATGTTTTTAGCTTCTAGAGAAATTAAGGTCTCTCTCCCATCCTCCAACAAGCCATTACTTGCTCCTTTCTAGAAAGAGGAGGAGGAGGAGGAGGCTGAGTGTGTGTGATTGAACCATTCTTTCAGAGTGCAACTTTCAAAGGCATAAGTGTAACTGTAATTTCTCTTTCAAGTTTCACTCCCATCAAGACCTGAAGTGTACTACAGCAAAGTCACATGGTAGTTCCAACTTCTCTTTCCTCCCCTCCTCCATTGGCTTTCCATCTTTCTTTCCTGTTCGTTACCCATCTTTTCATGAAATGGCTTCTGCTAGGTGAAGCTTCCATTGGTGTCAAATATAACTCTTTAGCTGCTCATCCCTCACATTCCTTTTTGGGGTCCCTAGCA
Source organism: Peromyscus californicus insignis (assembly GCF_007827085.1). Taxonomy (NCBI): domain Eukaryota; kingdom Metazoa; phylum Chordata; class Mammalia; order Rodentia; family Cricetidae; genus Peromyscus; species Peromyscus californicus. The sequence goes on along the minus strand of NW_026294458.1, from coordinate 18,413,721 downwards.
AGCATGCCTGCTTTTCCTTAGAAGGGTAGGACAAATTAATTGAGTTTTGCCCTGAAGAACCACAGGATCAACTGGGAGAGGCTCCTCCCAACTTCTTTGGTGATGCCACACTCATGACACGAACTGGCTGTGGAATAAATATTCCCACGTAGAGACTGGCAAACTCTGGCTGTCAATGTTCTTATCTCTTCCTGAGTCACCTGTGAGGTGACTGTCTGGAGTTTACTGCCAGGCAGTTGCTTTTCTGTTTTCCAGAGCCTAAACAAAGAGTCAGGAGCCGGATGGGTGAAGGTGAAGGAGTACCTTAACCCTGTCCTAGGAAGAAAGACTAGCGCAGATCAGGTAGATGTGGTGTTTTCATAGGACCCCATTCTTGTGAAATGAATCACTCAGCTGTCAGTGAACCTGTCCAGGACGGCTATGGTGATGCAAAGCTGAGTCCCGCTCATGAGAAGTAGGGATTGGAGCAATCCAGTTCCTAAGTCCATTTACTTGTACATTTTTGATGCCTTCTGGCGCTTTTTCTCCCGGGTAAAATCAACTCCCCTGGTGGTCTGATAAGCTTTTGCTGCTGAAAAGTGAGAATTATGAACATCCTTCATCCGCTCTTTGCCAGGCTGCTAGGAACCCCACAGAGAAGTGTGCATTCAGATGCCGTAACGTGTCATCCTGTCAGATTTCTGCCTGCCCTCCTTGCTGCTTCTCTTGCAGTGAGCTCTTGTTTTTCAATGCAAGCGAGCTCAGATTCAGTTACTGAATTTGCATGCCGTCCAATCAATCAGTCACTTTTAATTTCTCTGGAAAGGCCCCCCAGCTTACTCTAAGGAATGCAGGGGAAATGTGCCCCATCCACCGACTCTCTTTGTCCTTCACTCTGGCATGCCCACAAGATAAAATATGCCTCTGCTTATGAGATTATTTCTCGATTCTTCATGTTTGGGATACCATACTCTGTCTTGCTTATTAGATTGTCAAGTTCTTTACTGTGTGGACCACATTTAAATTTAATTATGTATGATGTTTATTAAAGCTTGGCATTTGATAAATAAGGACAAATGTGAGCTAGCTACCCCACTGGGGAATCTTTCTTGTGGAAATGGTTTCTTGTGCAGAATGTCTCGACATCTATCATTAAGATCTCTAAAATGTTCTAGATCAATCCTCTAAACATTTCGCGCTAAGTATTACTAACTAAGTTTCATTTTAATGACTTTGAAAAGTTTCGTATCTCAGCATATTAAACATTCATCTGAAATCTTACATAATGATACCATTTCTAAGACATTTTGCAGTATTGTCTGGTGTCGTTGCCTGCTTCGTTTCTCGTGGTATTTCCACAAAGGAAAAACTGAAACCAGTGCTTCATGATTCTTAGACTTTGTATAAGGGTTCTGGTAAAGGCTCCTGCTGCCTAGCCTGCTGACCTGAGCTTGATCCCTGCGGCTCACATGGTAGGACAGAGAACTCCCTCCTGCAAAGTGTCTTCCGAACACATGCTTTGTAGTGCTTATGCTACCACATGCATGCACACAAAATAAATGAATATTTAAAATGTAATGAAGAGGCAGTGTGAGGCACTTGCTAGAATTCCAGAGTTCTTTGTCTCGTATGTACTCTCTCACTCCCACAGAACTCTGAGAGCTGTGGGAGTAGAGCCCAGAAGCAGTCATTCAAACAATACGTCTCTTCTTAGTTTGACAGTTGATGTTTCTGGTGGATCACAGTGATGCCTGGCAAATAATGTCCCTAAAAGTGTCTGAGAAACTAAAGGGATTGTTAAGATTATCAGAAGGGCTCAGCTGTTTCCTTTGGGGCTCGCCAGGATCGGCCATTTCAAACAGGAGCTGAGGGAAGCAGGGACTTTCCCCTCTGGCTAGTACATTAAGTGAACATCTCCTCCTCATCTCCGGCAGCCTACAGACACTAGCCTCATGATCACCCCCACCCCACGCCCATCAACAACTATGTCTTTCTCTTTAGATCACTGGTCCCTTGCAAAGTACCTGGCATGTCAGAGACACACAGATAATAAATCAGTGAATACCATCATTTATTTGTTTCTTCTGCAAAACACCTGTTGAGCTCCTCTAGCTGGCCCAAGCCTGACAACCATGGCTCTGGCAGGCCTTGCCCTTCCCCCATTCCCTCTGCCTTGCTGAACTGTTAGATTACATTCCCAAAGCTAGCCACCAAGGTCTATTCCCTTATTTGGCCACTTCATCCTCTGAGGCTGACCACCAAGGTCCAGCTATTAAAGTATTGAAGTCCAGCAATCAAAAGCCCCCTTTTGGCTTCCCTAATTAACATGCCCAGTTGAAATTAAACACCTCATCCTAACATGAGGTTTCCCCCTTTCCCTTTATAAAGAGCCATTTTCCTATGTGCCATGTGTTTCTCCTCTCTCTCCAGAGGTTGTCCTCTGTCCCTCTGGGGCAAATCTTTGTGCTGAGAACTTGATCTTGGGGTGTCTTGTGCCAACAACTTTGAGGTCCTTTCAGTAAGGAAGGGACCCACACACGCCAGGGCGCTCCCTCTCCAACCCTGGATTAGGCACAAACTATTACCTAAATAAATGTATGTTTTCACAGAGAGTCTCTATTAAGTGGGGAAGAAAAATGAAAGTGACTGCTTTCTAACTCAGGCAGAAAACAGCAGTAAATGGCCTTGCAGGTGTGGTTTTTTAAGAGGAGGAAGGAAAAGGGGATGCCTGGGTTAGAATGGCCTAGGATGCGGTGGTATGTTTTGATTGGGCATATCAATTATGTGAACCAGTGGGGGCGTTTGATTTCTGGACTTCAATACTTTGATAACTGGACCTTTGTGATCAGCCTTAGGAATGAGTCTGGCATAAGAAAGTGTCCAAATAAGGGAATAGAGCGTGGTGGCTAGCTTTAGGGATGCAATCTGTGGTTTACAAGGGAGAGGGAAGGGAGAAGGGCAAGGCCTGCCGGCTCTATGTTTGCCATGGCCAGGCCTGCTGGAGCCCTTCATGCCTATCATGAGCCCAGGGCTATTCTAGGTACCACATACACAACACTGAATAACACAGCCAAGTCAACAATGGTAAAATGGTTATCTCCACAGCTGCTTGTTCACAGTAAAGTGCAATCTGAACAGTGTCTTTCCAGTTCTCCATCAATTTGGGAGGATTAAGAAGCCAAGGTTTATGAAATGACTCAAGATTATTAAAAAGCCTATTCTACAAGCCTGATAGAAAGGGCTGCATTTTACTTGATCTATTTTGCTCTTTTGGTGTCTTTTGAAATAAGTTTGCCTAAGGAGAGAATTTACAGTGTCTTTCTGATGCCAGCAAATGGCACCAAAGCGTTGTGCCAGCAGCACGCCAATGAGGGTCACGTCAGCAGAGTTCCCCTCAGCAAGCATTACGAACCTACCTGACCTCTTGCTCTTCACTGGTCAGACCCAGTCCAAATGTATGGTGGATGTCGAAGCAGGAGTTACTGTCTTCCAGCAACCTAGAACATCATTGGGATAGGAACCACACATCAGTTTACAGTACCAGTGTAGTAGCCAGTGTTCTTCAGCTGTGTCCCGAGGTAGTGGCGAGAAAAGGCCGTACTTACCCAACTTTCTGAAACCGCTTCTCCAAGAAATCCCACACGTACCTGATTTTCTGCACTTGGATGCATAGTAGCTGCAACCACAGTGGGAAGGAGCAGGTGTCATTCACAGAGGAAAGCTCGTCAAATGGGACTTGGTCAAGCATTCCCATGGGGGTCTCACACCTAGCTATCAGTCCAGCCGAAGCGTGTTATAGTCAGAGCTCTAACCAACACACACACACACTCTATTTTGTCTCCACAAACGTACCATAACATCCCACACGTAAGATCTCTTACTTTTAATTCTGGCTTCATTACAGCTTGGTTTATGACCGAGTGGCGGTCCGCCACCAGAGGTTCCGCTGGGTTCTTGCTTATAGGAAACTTTAGTGTGGATAAGTGGAGGCAGAAGACTTTTTTCCTGATGTATCTTCGAAATTCATCCTTGAAAAGTCAGTAAACAGAGAGGAACAATCTCAGATCTCAGTCAGAATGCAAATTCTTAGGTCCTCTCTAGACTTGACAGGAAGTGGAGTCAATAGTCTGTTCCAATGAGCCTTCCAGAGGCTTCCGATAGACACAGAAGTTTGAGAAATACTGGACATGGGAAAAAAAGCTTTGTAGGAAAGCATTATGTCTAGAAATTTTCCAAGATGATTGTATTTCTTTTTTATTTTATTTGTTTATTTATTTTGAAACAGGGATTCACTGTAAATTCTAGACTGGCCTCAACCTCTTGGCTAGCCTGCCTTAGCTCCCCAAGTGCTGGGACCACAAGTATGCACCACCACACCAGGCTCTAGCTACTGTTAAATAATTCCTACAAGCTTAAATTATCTAGTATACTCCAAAGCATGAATTTTTAAAAATTGAACATTCCCACATTGTGTGGTCTCTGAGAGTTGTAACAATGACAACCACTGCCCAGGCAATGGCAAGGAGCAACATCCATCAGCCTAAAACACCAGAGACTCCCCCAAGCTGAAGTGAAGGAATTGGCAGCATTCCTGGGCTGCACAAGAGATAACAAAAAGCCTGTAAAAGTAGTCTTTGCTCCCCCTGTTCTGGCCTAGCTAAACTGTTTGAATGGATGAGATCTTCCCTCCAAAACACTGACTAGACATTGCTAGACCACAGATGCAGTGTTGAAGATGTGATCATGGTACTTTTTTTTTCCTTTAAAAGTCATATTTAAGTTTTTAATTGAGATAAGGTACTTGCATGTATTTATGGGTCTTGTATAGCTATTTCCTCTGAACTGAAACATTCTCTCCACCCGGGCAGTGGTGGCACATGCCTTTAATCCCAGCACTTGGGAGGCAGAGGCAGGCAGATCTCTGTGAGTTTGAGGACAGCCTGGTGTATAGAGTGAGTTCCAGGAGAGGCTCTAAAGCTACACTGAGAAACCCTGTATCGAACCCCCTCCCCCCCCACACACAAATCTCTCCTTTAAGACTCAGGAAATAAATAAAACTCACAAGTCTGAAGAAGTTCCTGAAATTTACAAGATTCCGGAGGCCCCTCCCATTGGCTGTAGAAGCACTAACAATTGCCAGAAAGAAAATACTTTCCAACTTTCCTAGTTGTTTGCAGATAAAGCAAAGAGCTCTAAGAATGGGGTGGGTTTTTCAGTGTTGCAGCTACTATGAGTCACCCATAATCCTATAAGTAGTGTGTGTGTGTGTGTGTGTGTGTGTGTGTGTGTGTGTGTGTGTGTGTGATGTATGTATGCGTGTGTATAATATATAATACAATTCCAATAAATGGACTGGTTCGCTAGCTAGACTGGGGTGAAATCATTTCTTTGGTCTGTTGTTAATGAATAGACAACTATTCATGTCTCCCCAGGAACACTCCCACAGCAATGGGGTATGTAATGAATTTTAAATATACTATACTGTATATAATGATGAAACCAGGGTAATTGGCCTCTTAACCACTTCAGAAATTTACCACTTCTTTTTGCTGGGAACATTCAGAACACTCTCCACTAGCTATTTTTACAATTTGCTGCCAGCCACATTATCCTATGGTGCTATGAGATATTAGCAGGTAGTCAGTCCCCTATTCAATTGTAGCCTTGTGCCTACTAATCATTTCCCCTCTCTCTCTCCTTCCCCTACTCAAGCTCTGGTAATCATTATTCTATAATGTCAACTTCATAGCTGTCAACTTCATAGCTTCCACGTGTACGTGAGAATCTGCAGAATCTGTCCTGCTGTGATGATCATGGCATTTGAAATGGATAACAAAAAAGTACTCACTGTTGTCCTCAGCAAAACTGTGTCTGCTTCTTGCAAAGGGCATGGGATGCAACTGGTCCAAACCCACCACTCAGGCTTCCAATAGAACATCAACTGAAGGGCCCCAAGAGTCAGGACGGCTGAGACAAAGCACAGGGCTCTCCGTAGATTCTGGGTATGGTAGCCAAACACCTCCTGAATAAGAAATAGAGCATCCCATGTTTCAGTAGTCACATAAACATCATTTTGATTCTAGGGATACACGCTTTAGATACAGAGTTATTGGATGAGAGAGAAATCTGGCATCAGTTGGTAGAATCAGGTTGACTGCAGCTGGCAGCGGATATAATAAAAGGAAAGAGAAACACAAGCCCTCCTCCTGCCCTGCCAAGTGAAATTAAACATTATACAGAAGGAAAAAGGAAGATCTACCTGCTTCTATGCATTTGTAAGAGGCACCTCAAGTGTTTATAATACACTTCATGTTTTAAAGCAGATTTATTTTGTTTAGGTATTAAAGAAATTGTTAATATTAAAGAAAGCAATTGAGACAGACATGACCCACAGATATCCACCTTTATCTATGCTCACATTTGTTTATAATGTTAACTGAATGTGTTTGAAAGTATGAATAAATGTATTGTTTTCTAAACCAACAAAACATAAATTGATGGGCTATCTGCAGACATGAAAGATTCTTAACGGGTCAATTGCACTTACTTATTCTTTTTAAATTATGTTTTTATTATTTAAGACAATTTTAAATTTAATGATATTTTGATCATATTCTTCCCCTCTCCCAAGTCCTTCCAAATCCTCTCCCCTCCCTAACCATTCAGCTGTAAGTTCTTTCCCCCAAAAAACTAAAACCCAATACAACAATAAAACTAAGGAAACAAAATAAAACCCCCTCCACGAAAAAAAAAACCACCAATTTGTAGTGATATTTCAGTTGTTAACCTTTACACTACTGATTTGTTTTTTATTCATTCATTCATTCATTCATTCATTCACTTTTTTAATATAAGAAAATAAAATATTAGATAAGATAAAACAAAAACTATCCCATCGAAGTTGAGAAAGACAAATCAACAGAGGTAAAAGAGCCCGAGAGAAAGCACAAGATGAAAGACTCACTCGTTTGCACACTCAGGAATCCCATAAAAGCACCAAACTGGAAGCCGTAATGTGCACTCCGAGGACCCGGTGCAGACCTGTGCAGGCCCTGTGCACGCTGCCTCAGTCTCTGTGAGTTCATATGAGCTTTGCTCATGTTGACTCAGAGGGTCTTGTTTCGTTGGTGTCCTCCATCCCCTCTGGCTCTTACACTCTTTCGGCCTCCTCCCCCACAGAGTCCCCTGAGCTCTGAAGGGAGAGATTTGGTGGAGACATCCCATTTAGGGCTGAGTGTTCCAAGGTCTCTCACTCTCTGCGTAGTGTCTGGCTGTGGGTCTCTGTGTTTGTTCCCATCTGCTGCAGGAAGAAGCTTCTCTGATGATGACTATTGATAAGGCACTGATCTATGAGTATAGCAGAGTATCATTAGGAGTCATTTTATCACTATAGTTTTTTTCTTTTTTTTTTTTTTTTTTAGACAAGTATTGTTTTGTTTTATCCTAGATCCCTGGGCTATCTAGTCTCAGGTTCTTGGTTGCCCAAGCAGTTTGGGAATGGGTTCCATCATGTGGAGTGGGTCTTAAGTTAAATCAGTTGCTAGTTCATTACTCATGAAACTGAGAAGTTTCTGAATACCAAAGGACACCATCATTAGGACAAAGCCGCAGCCTTCAGAATGGGAAAAGATTTTCACTACATATCTGGTAGGGGGCTAATATCCAAAACATATAAGGAACTCAAGAAAACAGATATCAAGAAAACAAATAACCCAATTAAAAATCGGGTATAGATCAAAACAGAGAATTCTCAAAAGAGGAAAAGCTCAAACAGCTGAGAAACACTTAAAGAAATGTTCAGCATCCTTAGCCACTGGGGAAATGCATCAAAACTAATTTGAAACTTCATCTTACACATGTCAGCATGGCTAAGATCAAAAATATAATGACAGCTCATGCTGGCAAGGATGTGGAGCACAGGGAACACTCCTCTATTACTGAGGGGAGTGCAAACTTGTTCAGCCACTATGGAAATCAGTGTGGTGGATCCTCAGGAAGATCAATCTACCTCAAGATCCAGCTATACCACTCTTGGGCATTTACCCAAAGGATGCTTCATCTTATCACAGAGACACTTGCTCAGTGATAGTCATTACTGTTGTATTCGTAACAGCCAGGAATTAGAAACAACCTAGATGTCCCTCAGCAAATGAATGGATAAAGAAAATATGATACATTTATACAATGGAGTATCACTCATCCACTAGGGAAAAAAAATTACATCATGAAATTTACAGGCAAATACATAAAACTAGAAAAAAAATCATCCTGAGTGAGGTATCCCAGACTCAGACAAATATGGTATATATCCACTTATATGAGGATATTAGCTGTGAAGTCAATGATAATCAACCTGCTCTCTCTCGGGCTCTTTTACCTCTGTTGATTTGTCTTTCTCAAGAGGAGAGGTTATAGAGTAAGGGACTGGACCAGCAGTTTTACCTCTGTTGATTTGTCTTTCTCAAGAGGAGAGGTTATAGAGTAAGGGACTGGACCAGCAGTTTTCAACTTGTGGGTCACAACCCTTTGGGGATTAAACGACCCTTTCATAAGGGTCACATATCAGATATCCTGCATATCACATATCGACATTACAATTCATAACAGTAGCAAAATTACAGTTAGGAAGTAACAACGAAATAATTTTATGGTTGGGGGGTCACCACAACATGAGGAACTGTATTAAAGGGTTGTCACAGCATTAGGAAGGTTACTGAATACTGGACTAGAGGGAACAGATCTCATTAGGAAAGGGCAATAGAATAGATAAATATGGATGGGGAGCTGGAATGGGAGGAATGAGTGGGGAGAGGGAGGGCAGTAGAGTTTGTGGGAGACAATTCAGGCAGAGACAGGTAATATTAAGGGTCATTTGAGGGGTAGTATGAAAACCTAATACAGTGGAAACTTATGAAAATATATACATATATGGAGGTAATCTAAAAGAAATGGTCAAATATTGGAGAGACAAAGACCAAACTAGATATCTGCTGTCACCAAATGAAGCTTCCAGTAGTGAGACTGAATTACATCTAATTGGGTTGTTGGCCAAAGGGCCCCATGTGACTCCATAAACAACCCAGGCTGTTGCCAAAATTATAAATTGCTTTCCACAACCTGACAGCAAGGCCCCATTGCTGATGACAACACCTTCAAACTCATTGAAAATGGAGATGTCACCAGGTGGTAGTGGTGCACACCTTTAATCCCAGCACTTGGGAAGCAGAGACAGACAGATCTCTAAGTTCGAGGCCAGCCTGATCTACAGAGGGAGTTCCAGGACAGTCAGGGATACACAGAGAAACCCTGTCTCAAAAAAAAAAAGGAGGAAGAAAAGAAAAGAAAAAGAAGGTGTCTACATAGAACCTTCACCCTTACATTCCAGCACCTTTGATACAGAAAGGTCCACTGCATGTTCTCAAAACAGAAATGCCATAATCACCAAGCCAGCCACAAAACTTTTATCCACAATGTTGTACTGTCTGCAATATATGCTAGGGCACTTACTTATTCTTAGAATAACATGCTGGGGTATTTGTACCTTTAATAATAGGTTGACTAGCTTGAACTGTTTGGGAGGCTACCAGGCAGTGGGACCGGGACCTGCCCTTAGTGCATGAGCTGGCTGTTTGGAACCTGGGGCCTATGCAGGAACATTTTGCTCAGCCTGGGAGGAGAGGACTGGACCTGCCTGGACTGAATCTACCAGGTTGAGCTGAATCCCCAGGGGAGTCTTTGCCTTGGAGGAGATGGGAATAGGGGGTGGATTGGGGAGAGGGCGGGGAGGGGGGCCGGGAGGAGGGAGGACAGGGGAATACGTTGCTGATATGTAAAATTAAATCAAATTATAAAATTTAAAAAATAAATAAATAAATAAAATAATAATAGGTTGGCTAATATTTGTCATGAATTAAATGAATTTGAGATTTGTTTTAATGGGAAATAGCCTTGGTAATTTAAAACCAAATTTCAGTCTCTACCATTTTCAATGAGGGCTCACAGCATGGTTTTATATTCCAGAAAAACAAACTTTTAGAGTACTTCGAAATACCTGAGGGACACTGATTATTACAGTTGGGTTACAAAGTGTCACCCTACAGGAAATGCTCATGTGTTGACGACTTTGTTTTCAGGAGCACAATTGAGAGATGATTGGGTCATAAATGTATTTGCTTCATCAACTGATTAACGTGTTGGCGAGTTCTTAGCTGAGAGGGTTATTGGGGAGTAGAGCCTGGTTGGAGGATGTGGGTCAGTAGAGGTTGTGCTATTGAATGGTATATCTTACAGACAGAGATAGTTGGGGGGAGGGGGAGAAGGAGGAAGGGGAGGGGAGGGGGAGACAGAGGAGAGGGGGAGAGGGAGAGGAGGATAGGAAGAGGAAGAAGGAAAGGGAGGAGAAGAAGGAGAGGGAGAGGGAGGGGGAAAAGGAGAGGAGTTTTCTGACTTTTCTAGATGCCATGAGATGAGCAGCTTTGCGCGGACTCTCTGCCATGTTCCTGCCTTGTCACAGTCACAGACTTCAAAACAATGGAACCAGACAACCATGGACCAAACCTCTGAAACCATGCACCAACACCAGTCTTTCTTCCTGCAGCTTCTTTACCTCAGGTATTTTGTCACAGAAATGGACACTCACTAACACAGAGATAAACGTATGGTATAAGCTATACAATGGATTTAAGCTGACCTGGGAATTTTTGCTGTTTTTTTCCAACAACTCTAAATTCCCATGTCCAAATCACAGAGTTGTAATATCAGCACAACAGATTTTTTTTACTATGTTTATGGAGTGTTTTTAATGATAAAAAACCTCTTGGATTTTATGCCAGTTTAGATCATGCATCACATAACAAATCTCTTTGCTTAATTCTTTGGGAAAGTATTCATCTTCCATATGACCTTTTTTTTATTAGTTTTTCCTAATAACTCAGTGGTAGATAAAGAGTATAATAAGAGTTGTTGAAAGCAACCCTAAGACAGAGTAGAAAAGTCATCAGTTTACAAAGTAAGATGTCAGTGTGAGTCACTGCTCTGCTTATTATGGGTTGCATGACCTCAGGCAGCTCATTCTCCTCTGGGAAATTCCAGCTCAGTCTTCTGCAGAACTAGGAAGACACGCAGCATGGGGCTGCTGTGCTCAGCCATGGCAGCTTCTGCTTGCATGCGCTGTATCATGAGCATGAGTTGGAGAGTTCCTGTCACTCCTACACAACTCATGTCGAGGAAGGTGCTCATGGCTAGGTAATGCAGCCCTAGTTTGATACTAATGATGAAAGGCTCTGATTTAACATGTGATTTCCATAATTGTATGAATATTTCCAAGATCTCTTCCTCTCCCTGTGCTCCATCTGCTTCTATAACTCCTGGTCTTACCTGTGTATTATAGGTTAATAATATAAATTAGCCAAATAGCATAAATATGCCAGTTTGCATGTTACGACATGATATGCACTCTGAGTTACTCACAAACGTCAGTGTCAAGGGTCAGGTGTGTGCAAAGCAGAAGCATATTAGGATTGGAATATTAGTCCAGCTCGTAGCTGGAAAGAGCTCACTCATAAACACATTTTTTCTGTTTATTTTCACACAGCAGTGACACTAATAATCATATTTCTGTTGCCTGTTTAGTTTTTTCTGTGTAACTTTTTTTTTATTAAAGAGGGGACTTAAAAGCCTAGCAAAGCTTCAGTGAAGCCAGGAGAGCCACAGACTGCTGATAACCTCTTGAATTGAAACAACTCTTTGGGGAAGACAAAGTTCCAAATTCTATCAAGAATTATTTATATGTTTCTACCTCTAATCAATAATTCCTCACTTGGAAGGATGCCCTGATGAAATAACACATAAAAGGGAAGAGATGCTCAGTGCAGCATTGTCTGGAACAGCAAAACTGTTGGTGGAATGAAATGTTAGCCAATGGTTCCATGAGTTTTGAAACACCAGAACAGTGGTCTGTAATGAAGCCATTAAAAACAGAGGGTATGATATTAATGTAAAAACCTGGGGGCATCTATTGTACGATGTTAAATGAAGAGATGTAGATGAACTGAATAATTTGTTTAAAACCTTAGAAGGTGATAAGGACTTAAATAGTCCAAGAGAATTATCACCTGAAGCTGAGAAAGAATTGGCCTTGGTAGAAAAGAAAGTACATGAAGGGCACGTAGATCATATTAATCCAAAGCTGGATTGCATTTTGGTTATTTTACCTTCTAGGCATTCCCCAACAAAGAGAAGCTATGCAGAATGGATGGAACCAAATAGCAGCAGCATAAAATTTAACCCAACTGTATCAGAAACTACATTAAACATAAATGGTCTCAATACTATGAATGAAAACAAGTTGTTAAGCTAAATAATAAAAGGTACACTATATGCTGTTGATAAGAGACACACTTTAAATATAAATAAGAAAGTTATGAGAACAAGAAAAAAATGTAGTGTGCAAATGTTAATGAACAAAAGCTGAGTGACTACATTAATGTCAAACAAAACATTTTGTCACAGATATTTAAGGAAGGAAATATGAGGGAAGAGGACATTTCATGATAAACTCAACAAGAACACAGCAATTCTAAACAAAGAAAAGAAAATCTATCACTAAATTATGCTTTAAACCAAAGTGACTTGAGAATCCTTTCAGTATTCGAGGTTGAAGTGAAACTGCTCTTGTACAAACTCGTTCATAAATGGAGGATATAAGGATGTTCCTAGAGCAGGCCCTGTACCTGGGCAGCACAATAGAGCCAGCCCTATTGGCAGAAGTATGGGTGATCCAAGCCTGAAGGTGTGAGCATAGGAGAGCTATCTCCATTACCCATCTGTCTTGTAGCAGCATGGGTGGGGGAAAAATGCTCCCCCATCAGAGCCTGAGGCAGGTGGGAGATCTGGCCCTGAGGCCATAAGAGCAGAAGTGTCCCTGCCCCTCATCAGCTGCAGCACTCAGGGGAGCAGACCCTGAACCTGGCCTGGGCAATACAGTAGAACTGACCCTGCAGGTGTAGATGTGGGAGAACGAACCCTCAGGATGTGAAAGCAGAACTGGTCCCAACTCTTGCTCATCAGAGAACTAGCCAGGGCAATGCAGGAGAGCTCACCCTGGTGATGAGGACAAGGAAAAGCTGGTGGGCTGGCCAACCCTGCAACTACCCAAGCCCAGAACTAGGGTTATGAGTTGGCCTACTCCATCTGTGATCTGCTGGGGCTTGTGAAGGGACCGGTCCTGACCGGTCCTGCAGACCCAAAGCCGTAGGGTCTCCATAACACAGGGCAACAACAAGATAACCAAGAAGAGTCCCAGTGAGGGCCCAGCATCGATAGTGTAGCTGAAACCAGACCAATGACTCTTTTCAATGAACATGTACAAGTAAAGCATATGGATAAAAGGGTTTACTGAGTGACTCACTGTCACACTACCGCTTCCATTTCCATAAGGAGATTGATTTTCCCCTTTCAATTCTTCTTCTTCTTCTTCTTCTTCTTCTTCTTCTTCTTCTTCTTCTTCTTCTTCTTCCTCTTCCTCTTCCTCTTCCTCTTCCTCTTCCTCCTCTTCTTCCCCTTCCCCTCCTCTTCCTCCTCCTCCTTCTCCTCCTCCTCTCCCCCCTCCTCCTCCTTCTTCTTTTCTCTTAAATTTTATTTTATTTTATTTGGGGGGTGTTGCAAGGGCAGAGAGTGGATATGAGGTATGGGTAAATGAATGGGATAGAGATGCATGATGTGAAAGACATAAAGAATAAATAAAAAGAAAGTTTTTAAGAAAAGAATGTTTCGCCGGGCGGTGGTGGCGCACGCCTTTAATCCCAGCACTCGGGAGGCAGAGCCAGGTGGATCTCTGTGAGTTCAAGGCCAGCCTGGGCTACCAAGTGAGTTCCAGGAAAAGGCGCAAAGCTACACAGAGAAACCCTGTCTCGAGAAACCAAAAAAAAAAAAAAAAAAAAAAAAAAAAAAAAAAAAAAAAAAAAAAAAAAAAAAAAAAAGAAAAGAATGTTTCTAACTTGTCATAACAAGGCCAGAATTATTAGACAGTTGAATAAGCACATTGAAAGGAAAGTTATAGGATATGATCTATGTCACTATACATCAAATAATTATAAAATATGTTATATATATATATATATATATATATATATATACACACATAATGTAGTGGCATAATGAAAAGATAACATTATTACCCAATGGTATTTGTCTGAGGAATGCAGTGATTTGAAAGCCAATGTGCTTTTCCGTGTTATCATTCAGGGGCAAGAATTAAAAGGTCAGTACAGCTGGGCTGTGGTGGCGCACACCTTTAATCCCAGCACTCGGGAGGCAGAGCCAGGCAGATCTCTGTGAGTTCGAGGCCAGCCTGGGCTACCAAGTGAGTTCCAGGAAAGGCGCAAAGCTACACAGAGAAACCCTGTCTCGAAAAACCAAAAAAAAAAAGTCAGTACAAGAGGCAAAGAAAAAGACAGGTGTATATATTTACATACAAGTAATTTGTTTAAGTGCAGATAGATTGAAACTGTATTTGTTTGTTCGGTTGGTTGGTTTTTGAGACAAGGTTGCTCTGTGTAGCCCTGGCTGTCCTGGAACCTGCTCTGTAGACCAAATTGGCCTCGAACTCATAGAGATCTGCCTGCCTCTGCCTCCCGAGTGATTGTAACTATTAATAAGTGAACCCATTAAAGTTATAGGATGGTAGGTAAATTTAGAAAACCCATATGTATTAGTATATATTCATAGAAATTTGAAAGTTGAGTACAAATAATATCAAGAAAAATTCAATTGCATTGTGCTGTATCTAAGAAAGATGTGCTAAGCCTTTGACCAGAGAACTCCATGTTCCTGCTGAGAAAGTAAGATCTAAATAAACGAGAAGAGATAAGAATGTGGGAAATGACACTACTTTCCCACTTAAAGGTTCACTAAGTGCTTTTGTGATCACTGATTAAGTGATTCTAAATTTTCTAGGGAAATACTAAGAATGTAGGGTAGTCAAGAAAATAACTCAGGGCAAAGCAGAAGCATGGAAGACTTACATCACCAGAACTGGAAACTTTCTACAAAGCCGCAGTAATTATGGAAATGCAGTATGCAGGACATGGAAAAAAGGATGATAAATGACAGGACAGGATACAGAAAGGGCCTGAAACACCATCACTGTCCTGCTAGAGGAGAAGCCACTGCACTCAGAGGCTTAAGGTACTTGCCTCAGCAGGGCTGGAGTGAAGGAAAGGATGCTGGGGGACATGGGGTTCCCCTTCATCTATGTGTCATAAGCAAAAATCCACTTTATTTAAATGCAAAAACAAATCCCTTGAAAGAAGACATAAGAGAACTTCAGGTAGACTAACATTTCTTAAGATAAAAATATATATGTATTTGCATTGAACCTAAGGGCAGCTTCATCAAAGGGTCTCTGGAGAAGATGGATTAGCCATTTATAAGGCCTGTTCATTTATATCCTATATAGAAAAGGGGATTTGTATTTGGAATTCACAAAATAAATGCAAATCAATAAAAAAAGAAATAAAACTGAAAAATGGGGGAAATACTTGAATAGACAACTTCAGGGAGCCTGTAAATGATCTACAGCCTTCAAGGGGAAGCCTGGGACTTTGTTAAAGAAATAGGAATGAAGGCCACAATGACGTGTCACAGGTTAGTACAGCAGAGACCATCCAGGAGAGAAATAAATCAGAGGTCTCACATACCATGCTGGAGTTATACTGACACCGTGATAGATCACAGATCAGCTAAAACAAAAAGTACTGAATACTTCAGGCAGTGAAGTTTGGGCACAACTGGTAGAGGTAACCAGCATTCAACTGGAAGTCACTAGAAATGTGAATTGGTGTAAAGGTTTTTAAAGGCAGTGTTGCTACAGGCATGAGTACTCTGCTCAACTCCTGGAGTTTTATACAAGAAAGATAAATGTCTATTTATCTTTATAAAGCTTCTTGAGCTGGGTGGTGTTGGCACACGCCTTTAATCCTGACACTTGGGAGGCAGAAGCAGGAATATCTCCGTGAGTTTGAAGCCAGCCTGGTCTACATAATGAGTTCCAGGTCAGCCAGGGCTACACAGCGAGACTCTGTCTCAAAAGAAGAAAAGAAAGGAAAGAAAGAAGAAAGCTTCTTAAACAATAATATTCAGACCAGCTATATTTATGAAAGTCAAGGAAAGTCTGTCAAAAGAAGAAAGATAATAAATGTGCTATCATCCGTGGTATACCACAAAACAACTTTTAAAAAGTAACCTCTCATATTTATACCAATGTGAATAGATTCCAGACAACACAGTGAGTAAATCAAGTACTGGAAAAAAGGAGTTTATGAGTCTGCTACAGTTCAAGAAGGAGCAGGAGTGACTGACAGCAGCCACTGAACTGTATGCTTAAGTACCGTACTTCACTGACATCACTGTATTTATGCATGGCAATAAAAGATGTAAAAGAAAGAGAAGTGGAGTGGGTTTTTTTTTATGACACTGTGTTCCAAGCAAATGGAAGGAACTTTAATGATTTTAATGGGAATATTTGAGAAAGGGAAAAATGGCCCTCAAATTTAAAGCTCCAATAAATGAAAAGTCTGGACTTGGTGGTGCATGCCTTGGTGGTGCATGCCTTGGTGCCACATGCCTTGATGGTGCATGCCTTGGTGGTTCTGCCTCCTAGTACTTAGTGAGTTTTAGGGTACACTGAACTACATAGCAACTTCCATGCCAACCAGGGCTACATACCGAGGCCCTGTCTCCAAAATAATAAATAATAAATAGTATTTCCATGAGAAGTAGAAAGTTTGGTGGCCTGATCAATCTGTAGCTGCTCCCTGATATATTCATGGGAAGGAGCTGACATCCATGAAAGGAGAGGTAAAATCACATCCCTACTAAAGAACTGCCAAGATAAGTGAAGATACTGTGGTGGTTTGGATGAAAATGACTCTCATAGGCCCATGCTGAGATGTAGAACTCTCAGTAACCTATCCAGCACCATGTCTGCCCGTGTGCTGCCCTGCCTCCTGCCATGAAGATAATGGACTAAACCCCTGAACAGTATGCCAGCCCCATTTAAATGCTTTCCTTTATAAAAGTTGCAGTAGTCATGGCGTCTCTTCATAACAATAGAAACCCTAAGACAGATACTTGCAGGACTTTTTTTTTTTTTTTTTAAGCTGGGAACATCTTATTACCAAAATGTCATCTCACTGCTTGGGAGGCTGAGGCAGATCTAGCTCAAGGCCGGCCTGGGGTACAAAATGAATTCGAGGCTAAACTGGGAAACTCAATGAGGCCTTGCTTGTCTCCAAATAAAAGTCACAAAAGGTTCCAGAGATAAAGCTCACTGGCAGAAAGCTTGTTTGGTGTGAGGAAAGCCCTGAGCTCAGTCACTAGCATGGGGATGGGAGGAAGAGAAGCAAACAGTGGTAGAGGCAGGAAGGGAGAAAATGCAGGAGAAACGAAAGGAAGGATGGGACTTATAAACACCACCATAATATTCTGAAATATGCACCTTCCTGAGCAAAGAGGAAGAGCATCGATGCTTCTGCTTCCTTGACCAATGAGCCTCATTCATGAACCTTGGTGAGAGGCCTTTGTTAATCCCTTCTCCGCTTTCCCCAGGGCATGAGGTCTGCTGCGGGACTGGAGGTCCTAGCGAAAGCATTGCTGCTCCAGCTGGCATTCCTTTGTTCAAATGCTCTCCCTGGCTTACCAGTGCTTTCTGATCACAGCCTAGCATAATACATTTCCTATATGCTAATTAACCTCGAGTATCCTTTAATTTTGATGACTATGCCTCCAGACAGGGCCGCTCGATTTTTTTTCCCCCTAAAGATGTGTATCGTACAACACCAGTAAAGTCCACCAAGAGATGGAGTTTAGAAACGGGAGGGAGGAAAATAGCCAGAGGTGATACAAATGAAGATATAGGGAAGTGGACGGGAAGATAAGAATGCCCGATCCATTATACATGGTTCCTTGCAAAAGCCGGGTTTTGCCCCCAGGTTACCCATGTGATTTCGGGCTTTGATTCCCTCAAGTCTGTTTCCATCTCTCTCCTCTGGATAATACCATTGGCACATGCCTGGGGGAGTGGCTGTGACGACAGGAGAGACGTAAGCAATGCAATGGGTACACATTGTGGATGGGTGGTTTGGGAAGAGCTTCAGGCAACGGGGAGGTAACCGGTTGCTGCATGCCAAGTCAGGGTTGGCAATGGCAACAACCTACATTCCAGGAGTCGAGAAACCAGACCTACCACTGGGTAGTGGCAGGACGTCAGATGAGTCCATTTGTTTTCTCTCTAAACACCACCATTCCTTCATTTCTTTGATTCTGACCAGAGTTCTGAATTTCAGATGCCAGGGGGTGGACCTCAGCCCTTACTGTATTCTCTAAATCCAGGACACAGAACCCGGAATTAGGAGCTACAATGAGATACACACATGTGTGGGGCGTTTACCCACCAAACCCAAGTTCCCCAGAGTTTTCTTGAGTGTGAGCAGCAGGAAATATTAGATAGAAGGATTTAGATTGTGGAGCTAAACAGATAGAAAATAAAGGATAGCCTCGAGAGGGCCTGGAACCTATTCCAACGGGCCCTGACTGTCTCTGCCCCAGGGTTTTTATAGAGACGCCAAGGGGTGGAGCAAAAGACCTCCTCCCCCAGCACAGCCAAGTGCAGACCATCTCAGACACCTGCACTCAGGCCCGTGGTCCTAATCATCCTCTATGCGGACCTGCTGGGTAAAGCCACGAGGAACCTGAAAACGGGCTCCCACACACGTGCTGTTTCTCAGAGACTGTTGTATGTCACAGTTCAGAGCCAAGTTTCTATGCAGTTCTGACAAGACGGTCCCTGTTCTTTACACCACACCCCTGTGCCTTCTAGAAGCTCTTTTCTTTTGTTCCTCTCTCTATCACTTACCAACTATGACTTAAATTGGCTGAAATTTGGACTTCTCACGTGAAAAATGTAGCTGCTTGTAAAACACAACAGAAACAGTTTGATATCGGTTAAAGGCTGAGGACATGTTATGAGACAATCAAACTCCAATCAACCCCATTACTTAGCCAGATGTATGACTCGGGAAGCCCACTGTACATGTTCTGATGCCTCCCTTCCCTGCTTCATGAACGGTAATAATCAACAACCTCCTGCAGATGTGAGATAGTAATAAGACAACCCAGAAAGCATGTTCCGTGGTCCCTGCAGTGTTCTGAGCACTCAGTACATGTTGAGTTAATATCGTCACGGGTGCTACACAATTCAACAAAATTTCCACAGATTAGTGGCTAGTTCTTTTGAACTCACAGTAGAGTAATTTGGCCACGAGCGACATGCAGAACAAAATGTTATTTCTAAAGGTGATTGATCCTCTGGCTTAAGTAGATCTTTTACTTCTCCCAAAGAGAACAAGTTGTCAAAGTGGAAGTCAAATAGAGGCCCGGATAACACCACTTGCCTTTAAGGTGTGTGAAACTGGAGAAAAGGGCTTGAGGAAAGACCAAATTAATTCAAAGATTAGCTGACCGTAGTAACTGCGTATTAAATCGTGAACTCACATGCACCTACACACATGGGGGAGGGGGAACACAGCTTTGCGAGGAGAAAGCAACGTAATACGGTGGTATACTAGCGCATCCTGCCTCTGATGCCTCTGCCGTGTGATCTTGTCTATCTCTGTTGCTTCACGGAGCCCCACTTTCCACAAGTATAAAATAGGTATCTGATGAGGTACTAGCCCATAGAAAGCACTTCTTAAAGTGCTGCTTTGTTCTCACATAGGTAGCTCCTGCACTTTCCAACAGAGGAGGCTCTATGATGGATGAGATGCCTGGGGAGAGCAGTCCTGAAGTATCACCTCTTGGAATCCTTCCACCCCTGTGGCTCCTTGCCTTGGGACATTCCTGCTGCTGAATTTTCATTGTGTCTAGAATACTAACTAATCAGCTTTCACAGCTCTTCTTATTCTTGTTTCCTGTCCACGGGTATAGCCATCTGAAATATTTGGTTGAGTATCCCACAGCTGTAGGAGCAGCAGTATGTGAATGAGGTGCTTTGGAATGAATGTTTTATTTTACAGCTTACAGCACATTCACTCAGTCTTACATCCTAATGGTACAAAGTCCAAGACATAGCAAAAGCCTTCTCCCTACTACAGATGCCTTCTGGAAAGAGCAACGGCAGCTGAGTTTGCTTTTGCTTCTGTTTGTGTTTTGTTGTTTGTGGTTTCTTTAACTGTAACACGTTTGGCTATTTCATGGGCAAGGATGTTCTAATGGCCTTAGAGCATTTCTCTGTGCAAACATCCAACTTTAGTCACTTTAGTCAAGGTCAAGGAGATCAGATATCTGTTTTCTTCTGTGAGGGAAGAATTCATTATGTTTTAGTTTTTATTTTCAAGCAACAACCCCAATACTACCTTCCTATTTATTAAAAATTCTCCATTTGTTTCATCTGTTTGGACATACCACATCATATTCCTTTACATGTTCAAGGAGAGACATTTCTACAACTCTGCCTTTTTCTCTACCTCTGACAGGACCTCAAAGTTCTTTTTAATATTAAGATAATATTATGCACATTAGATGGATCACATTGGTACCGTCTTTATGCCCAAACCATTTCTCTCAATTTGGCTACATGTTTAATTGATACTATCACTGAGTACCAGCCTAGACAGATATACCTTTGCCCATCATATCTTGCATTCATTCGATGAACAGCACTTTGTGGAGGAAGAGGAAGTCTTTGTTTTATTTAGATGTGTATATTTACTTATTTGTGGAGGTCTGAGACAGAATTTTGCCCTGTCTGGCCTGGAACTTGCTACGTGGACCAGACTGGCTCTGAACTTTCACTGACCCTCCTGGCTCCTCTTTTTTGCAGTTGCAGGCATGAGCCACCGTACCTAGAAGAGGAGGTCTTGAACCACCTTTGCTTATGTAAAATCTTCCTCGATTATCTATTTATCTATCATTTAATTTTCCTAGGAATCTGTGAAATTGGTTTGGTTGGCTATTAAAAAAAAGTAAATATGACTTGTATTTATAAATTACTCCATTTGCAAATAAAACAAACTGAATTTGTTGGTGAAGCAAATAGGAGACAGCAGCAAGTGTGGACCACAGGATAAAGAGATGCCTGACTGGCTAGCAGGGGCAGTTTCTAGAACCAGTGTTTGCCCTACATTAAGGCCAGGGGACAGCGTGAGATGCTCTATGACAGGCCATTTGGGGAATAAGAGTGCCACTGATCAGAAGAGGAACCTCAGAAAGTTTTTGGTTGCAATTCCTTACTGAGAAAAAGTCAACGATTCTATGTGTTTGGCAACTGGGAGTCTGCTATGCGCTTTAGAGGGTTTCAGTTCTTCACAGGTCATGCATGTCCTTGTAGGCCAGCTAGTGCCACTTACTGACCTTAGCTTCTTGAAACAATAGAAAGTATAGAATTATAAATTCTCAAATTTTTTTTCTGAAAGTCTGAGTTTTGCTACTGTGGTAATTTGAAAGGAAATACAGGACTCTCAGCTCCTTCTCCAGCACCATGTCTGCCTGCATGCCATTCGCCATGATGACGTTATGTGCACCGGGTGTCGGGTCCCCTGGAGCTGGAATTACAGACAGTTGTGAGTTGTCATGTGGGTTCTGGGAATTGAACCCAGGTCCTTTGGACGAGCAGTCAGTGTTCTTAACCACTGAGCCATCTCTCCAGCCACCACCACCCCCCACTGAACCTCTGAACTGTAAGCCAGTCCCTTGCAAGAGTGCCACGGTCATGGAGTCTCTTCACAGCAGTAGAAACCCTAACTAAGACAGCCACTAAAAATAACTTCCTGGAACTTTACTTTTAAAGCACAGATTAAGCAGAACCATTTTTATTTTTACTATTCTGTCAAACAGACTGGTTTTAAGATCTCCTAGGACCAATTTTTATGGCTATACACACTGGTAACTAAAATTCACTCATGGTAAAAATCAAACACTTCAATCACTATTTCATACATAGCTATCAAGCCCATATCTCTGCCATGCTTCACCCTATATGTTACTAGTCATTTAGAACTACTGAGACCTGTTATAGTGTATCTACCACATCTCTTCCACAAATAGGCCTAAAGGAAGTTTTCATCTTGATTGCATCACTGATATTATCTCTCCCTCACATCCAGGTGTCACATGGAAATTGATAAGCTTCTTTTCATCCAAGCTGTTAACGGTATTAACAGGTATCACTAGAAAACCAGTAGGACTACCTTTTATATTTCAATATGTACTTTTCAATATTGATCCTTTGGATGTCTTTTGAGAGAACGAGGGGATGTCCTTTAATGGGTGTAAGTAATGTATGGCATTGTACGCAATGATCTATATATTCACATCTGATTTTTCTTAGCAACTCTTCATACATTTGGTCTTTATGATGGTGGCACTCAAGCAGTTACCATTTTCCGAGCTTTCATCAGAGAAAAGAAAAACACACTTGATACAACTTATCCTATCTGCCTGCCTCTTCCATTTGCATCTCCTAAACACAATGTAAATGAACCCCTTTCTTGTCATAGCATTCTCCATATTTTAGACTTGACCCTCACAAAACTTGTTGTATTGGAAGGGCAAGTAGTTCCGGTTTCAGGCAACCAGCAAAGTCTATTTCCACACCACTTGAATAGCAATGACTGCATCCTGGATCCTGAAGTTCCTGTTTGTGGGATAAGCATTTCCCCCATGTGAAATGCTACCCTTGCCGTTCTATGTCCTCCACACCAAAGAGCCATTTTCTTTTTTTGGGTTGTTCCCATTTGGGATCTTGACACCCAAGCAGTCAGTATCAGCATGAGGGGAGAGTCTAAGGGAACCATTTGTGACTCAAGTGAGTGGAAGTGGTACTGGTGACCCTGATGAGACCTAAGTGAAGAGCCTGCTCAGAAAGTATGAAGAGTTCCCATCAACGGAGGACCCTGACGCAGAGACTAATGTGTATACAGTGTGCCTCCAGACCTGCCCGGATCACAGGCATGAAGTGGACCTGACGAAGATTTTCTCAGGAATGGCAGTGTGTCCAACTGTGATGTGAGGATGGAGGCCGCCAGCAGCTCCTTCATTCCTGACATCCAGTCCCCCAAAGCCACCAAGATCACAGTCCAGTACCTGACACTAGGGAGCTTGTGACTCGATTAACGCACTTCAAGTTTCAGAACATGACAGAATCTACTGGAATGTACCCCAGGATAAGAAACTTGTTGAAGACCTCACGTTCCAATCAGTAGAGAAACAGAAAGACTTCTTTCTGAGTGTTGTGTGCCTCAGCGCTGGGCCTTTACTGGTAACTGGGCTAAGGTGACAGACGAAACCTCTCTCCTGTTTGTCCTGCAGACGTCCAACATCTACCCAAGAGTAACTGTTGTCTCCACTCAGGCCTGCTTTAAAAAAGAGAAGCCTGGGCCCTCTGGAGTGCTGTATTTGACGCTCACTGTCGGCAACCCGATGGGAGTAGTGTAGTGGTGTATAAGTTGGTTTAGCAACGGTATGTGAAGACTTGTACTATTTTTGGATTCGGAGTGTCTGCCAAAAGTGATGGTTTTTATGTCTTTTGTACGTTGTTTTCCCTTCCTATATTTTGCTATATATGAGCTTAGTATTTCACTTTTAAAACGAAAATTCTAAACCATTTTAAATTCATCATTCAGCTTCAACAACCAGGTGGAAAAAAAAATCAAAGATGAACATCTTTGTCCTATTTGGGATATTTTTGTCGGAATTACAGGCATGGATTTTAATAACTCTTTTGCTTTTGTAATTTAATTCTTCACTTACAGATATGTCCACCTTTGTGGACAGAGGTTTAATAAGCTTTCTTATACATAGAAAAATAAAACAATACGTGTCGCTCATGGATACCATTCTCACTCTTCTTACGGAGGTTCAATAGACAAAAACTCAGGAGAGAATCTGTGAGCACATTCACACACACGTACACACACATTCACACATACACATGCACACGCACATGCACATGAAGGAGTCCATGAATCCCCATGTGTTGGAATAGAAACACAATGATGTCTCCATAAGGGCTCAGAAGGAGCTGTAATGCATCCCCGACTCTGGGACTCCCTGCTGCCTGTTTCCTGCCTTTTTCACCTAATATCTCTCGAAACAAAGTGGCAGCGACAAGCAACTCCAGTTAAATAACTCATCTAACAACCACAACTTAAACCCAAGTCATCCTGAGGCAAAACTCATCTCCCTGGTCGTTGTGATACACAGTTTGCGGGGTGTGGGTGTGGTATGAAGGCTCTCGAGGACTGTCAGTGAAGCTGTGGGTCCTTCAAGAAAACTGACAAGAGAGAAAAAAATCTCTCTGTGACTGGTGGGGCTGGGGGAAGGCCCTGGGAGAGGCCCAGGTTTAGAATGAAGAAAATAAAAAGACTGAATGAGAGCTGGGGTTATAGTGAGGACGGTGGGAAGTAGAGGGAGGAGGTTGGGAAGGTCAGGAATGGCCTGCACGGTTAGCGTGTCTACGCTCGCAGGCATTGTACAGGCAGAATGAGCGTCAAATCATCCGGAACTATGGCAGGACAGTGTTCAGTCACTCTGCCTTGGAGGATTCCGGCCCGAGAGTGGGAGTCAAGAATGAGGCTGGAGCTCAGTTCTCCAAGCTAACATAATGCTTTTTAGCTATGCTGGGCCCAGCAGAATAACCCCAGATTGCCCTGGAATAATTCCCAGGCCTTCTTCATCCGCTTAAAATTCTTCCTGGGTGTTGGACTGAAGGAATTTATTATTTGATCTAACAGTGTCTACTTTTCACTTCAAATTCCCTCCCACACTCGCCACAGATTGTCAGCTTAAAGTGGTGAGTGTAAGTAGAAGTCACACTGGGCCCTGGAGAGCCTTCAGCGCGGGAAGAGCAAGTGAGGAGACACCGAAGTGTCACTGTTTTGCAGCCTCAATGTGGACACTAAGCCAGACCCAGGTTTACTTTGATCTCATGGTTGTTTTTCAGAAAATTCATTTCCACAACATTATCATCTGGCTGTTCGACTGAAAGCTCCAACGCTTTTGGCTTTCCTTCTTTGAACTCCTCAGGCCCGATAGCACTGAGCAGTTGATTGTAGGACAGGAATTTTCTGGAACTGAGTCACAGACTTTTGGTCACCTCACCCAGTTACCGACTGGCTGGAATCAGGTCACAGGCAGGCTGTGCTGCCTGCCCCAGAGTAAGATTTGGGGAGGAGACTCCATTGCCAACCTGCCTCCCAGAATGCCTTGACAACGTAAGGGTGTCAGAGCACGGTTATTCCCAATGATACTCCCAAAAGAGGTTTCCAGCGGACAGCTCTACAAATATTTGCTCAACTGTAAAAGCAAAGGAAACCTAGCATCTGCCCCACAACTCAGTCTTTTGATTGCCTCTGTAAATAGGAGTACTAAAATGCCAAATGCAACACACGGTTAGGAAACAGTAAGAGCAACATGAAGCCTTCAGGACCACTCATTTATAGGAAAAAAAAAATCAGACCATGCAGTGGTGAACAGAGGGGAAGGATTCTAAAACATGATGCCATCATGAAGTCCAGTGCAGTACAGTGATGCAGAAGAGTGGGCTACATTTGTCATTTTTAATTTCCCAGAAGCCCCAATAAGAAGGAAAAAGAAGCCGATAGAATTAACTCGTATAATAGATTCTATCCAACTCAGTCTACCCTAAAATAGCATTTCCACCTGTAACTGATATGGAAATTATTAACAGGGTATTTTAGCTAAATTCTAAGTCTAACATGTATTTGACACCCAGAAGGCCTTTTTATTTGGACCAGCTGCTTTCCTGGCACTGAAAAAAAACCACAAAGTAGCCATCTTATTGCACAGCGTATCTGCAGATTAATTACTTATTAATAAAGAAGTATAATTAATTGATAATATAATAAATATATAAGATTAACAAATGAGAATAGTGGAGCTACAGGTAAAGACGTTGTAAGGCCTGAAGAGGGAAACTGACACTTTCTGAGAGATGAACCAAGATTCGGGGTTCACTTCAGCCTCTGTTCACTCTGCTGTCCCTTCCCAACTGTCTCCCATTTTCTCGTCTCCTATTCTCCTTGTCCCTATGGGAGACACTGTTGGAGAGTGGACAAGCCGGGGTAGAAAGAGGCAAAGAATGGGCTGGATTTGCAGCCTGTCGAATGACCTTGGATGAGTTACCCAACCTCCTTGGTCTCAGATTGCTTTTCTAAGAAATAGGATTAGTTCCTTCAGTGCTGGGTTGTAAGGATTAAGTGAAATCATAAATATAAACTGCTCAGCATCAAATGGACACTATAGAACTTTCACATTTTTAGTGGCTACTTTTTAAGATTTATATAAGTGTAGAATAAGGGGCAGAAGGAAGGAAGAAAAGGAAGCAGAAAAGAAAGAAAAAAATCGAGTGTGCGAAAGTCTCAGACTCGGTGCCGCTTCTCAGCACTCGGTGCCTCGAGGCCCCCTTGATCTCAGTAACCCGGTGACTTCCTCCCAGATCACCATAGTCCGGGCTGTGCAAACAAGCCCACAGGAGACTAAGAAAAGAAAGTTCCCATTTCACCAATTTCTCCAATGCCATAGTGACCCAGGTGGTCCGGGGGAGAACCCTCAATGGGGGAGCGCATGCCCAGGACTCTGCAAAGTGTCTCGGACACTGCTCACAGACTCTGCCATCCAGAGCTACATCTTGCTCAGTCCCTCCAGGTTCCCCCATGTTACCAGACCCAGACCCTTCCAGGTCCTAGAAGCAGCAGCCTTGCTGCCTCGGTCTCTCCTCTGCTGCCCCAGCAACCAACCCTTGGCCACTTGAAGAAGACATGAAAAGAGGGCAGACTCACCAGCTCATTCTCCTCTCCTTCATTGAGCAAAGCCTGATGGACATTCTTACTCTTCTCCATCTAGAGCAGCATGTGTGGGTCCCTTCGGACCACTGCGCGAGGGAATGTCAGGGCCACCTGTGTCTGCGACTCAGACGCTGCTTGTCATCGCTCCTCTCAGGTGCTTACAAAACCCGCTGGCACCTTGCCCTTTACAACAACAAAGGAGAAAGGCAAGGCTTTCCACGGCCACGGGATTGGTCTGCTAATTTATCTGCTTGATGTGTGTGGTTTTTTTTTCTTCCGAGTGTTTATTTACCGAGCTACATGTGAAGTGCCTCCAGCCTGAGGGAATGATGGGGGGGGTGGGGGCGGGGCAGGGGCAAGCTGTTGTATCAAAAAGTAATTTCACATGCAACCCATGAAAGTCCCCACCAAAGATTGGGAATGGCCACCGTGCTAAAAACACAAGGCAACAGAGTCTTATTTGTCTTGTGAGCGCTGTGGAAGCTCGTGGAATTTAGAGAATCTGTGAACACGGAGTGGTAATAGAAACTGGAGGAAGGGGTGTAGGACTCCTTCTGGAATCGGGGTTGAGGGGGTGGGAATGAAGTTCTAATCCCTGCTCTACTGATGACCCTGGATAAATCACTTAAAATCTGAATTTCCGGTTTCTGATATGTAAAATGTCAATGATAATTATAGGGATGATATAAGGGCTCATAATGATGTTTGCAAAAGGGTAAATGTAACTTCTGCCACCTCCATTGAGAGACAGGCAATCATCTTCTTCGCAATCATAGCACTAATCAAGGAAGAGACTTCTGGAATAACTATGGAATAACTGGATTCCACAGCTCACAAAACTGGAAGGGGGAGAGAAGAGTAAGAGAGATGATTATTAAGGATATAACCTGAATTTTCCACCCCCTGAATAATCACCCTTGAATTCGATGTTTTTCTCAAAGGGGGTAGGAAAATGGACCCATTCTTGGGTTAACTGGTTAATTTTTAATTAAGCGCACACACACACATACACACACACACACACACACACACACACACACACACACACACCAAACTTTCACTATTTTCCGTGTAGTTCATTGCATCTATCCACTGAAGGGAATCCTTTGTCTGTGGAAGAAAGTTGACTAAGGTGAAAAGCATCACCTGTTGCTTGAATGAGCTCGTGTGTGCTCCTTGACATTCAGGACAGATCAAGGTCATTCCCTGTGCGAGCCCACAACTGACTCAGTTTCCCCGTTTGAATCTGAAGTCTATTCTGAGTCAATAGAGTTCAAGCTTGCTTGCTCCGGGGCTGTGAGAAAGTCCTGATTATCCTGCGGAGCCTCCTTGAAGGGCTGTGAGAAAGTCCTGATTAGCCCACAGGAAGGAACACACTATCTAGCTGCTGATGCCAGCCAGAGGTACATTGAGATAGAAAATGAAACTGCCTGTTCCTTGACTCAAGGACGGGATAGATAGTGGTTGAATGCCTGCGCTGTGCATTGTTCTACCTCTGTCCTTCAAAACTGTATATAAGCTGGCTGTGAAATAAACTAGGGGCTGTCCGGCATTGACTGGCAAGCCTCTCGACTCTTTCTGTCCTCTTCATTGTCTCTTCAATCCACGTGCCTCTACCCAGCTACCCAGCTGACTGTCAGCAGGTTCCGACAATTCCCAGCCCTGGCTGACATCACCGATGAGAACACATACAGAGTTACAGCTTTTTATGTCAGCAAAGTGACTGAGGTGACCCTTGTCCAGAAACCTAATGGTGCCCCAAATCTTGTAGTCCAAAGTCAAGGCAGGTTCAGATTTGAGGATGGCATTCTGGTAAGCTCTGGAGAAAGACATGCGCGGCCACTCTTTACCTTTTACCCATAATCCCACTCACGTTTCTTGCTAAAGTAATTTCAGGGTTGTGTTTGTAACATGTCTAAAATGAATGCACCAAATGAGCCATAACTTGTCTAAAGTGGGTCCAGGACCCCATTCTAAACAGTAACAATAAAGGCAGCTAAGGGCAGCTGAGGGGCAGATTATCCAGGTAGTGAAAGGAAAAGATATTTTGTTGTCTGTTTGTTCTCTCTCTCTCTCTCTCTCTCTCTCTCTCTCTCTCTCTCTCTCTCTCTCTCTCTCTCTCTCTGTCCCTGTTTTTCTCTCTCTCTTCCCACCGTTGAGGATGTTGGGCTTCAAGCACAGGGCTTGTATGAGCAGGAGGAAAGAGTGTGTTTCCAGCTCTGGCGTGTAAGTATTACTCGATGGAGACGGTGGGAAAGGTAGAGTAGGTTAGAACCACGCCTTCCACTCTCTTTGGCAGAAACAAGTGTCTCAAAGCCCACTTCTCAGTTTAAAGCAGTGGTTCTCAACCTATGGGTCAAAACCCCTTTGGAGGTTGCATATCAGATATCCTGCTTATCAGATACTTACATTGTGATTTGTAACAGTAGCAAAATTGCAGTTAGGGAGTAGCAACAAAATAATTTTATGGTTGGGGGTCACCACAACATGAGGAACTGTATTAAAGGGTCTCAGTGTTAGAAAGGGTGAGAAACCCTGCTTTAATGGGAAACCAGATTTGGATGGCTGATCTAGGTCTCAAATTCCTTTGTTATTGTCTCCCCTTACCACCATATCCTTACTGGAACATTCTACTTCATCAATACTTTTGAGTTACCTACATGAGGAAAATGGTTTAATTAAGACAGACAGTAACAGTTTTCAGCATTTCGGGGCTTTACATCTTTAACACTACAATCTTCAACTTGTAAATTCTTAGAGGTACATTCTTATGAAGGGCGGGGACACCAGAGGGCAGTAAGTTAAGGTTTCTATAGACCAGTCTTGGAAGAAGTACTCTGTACTTATGCCAAAAGATGGGCCATATCTAGACAGATGACCTCACTTCCCTGCAAAGTGAACCACGAATAGGAACCAGCTGAATGCCAGGAAGGAGAAAGGGATTTGGTGGCCACCTAGTCAGTCTCAGAGAGCAGCAAAAGGGTAGGTCAGCCCAGATCTCTACAGACTCACAGTACAGAAAAGAGCAAAATGGCACCACAATGGAAGGATTAATGTGCGAGGCAGAAGTGAGAAAGGCTTGGAGGCTTACAAATATGAGGAGGATCAGACATTGGAGAGTCTCTGCAGCAGCTGTCAGGCTATGGAGAGGTTATTGTATCTCACTGAATGATCTTTTTGCAACAATTATACAGGTAAAGAGACATGTGAATTTAGGTACACGGTCAAAACATAGACTCAAATACCCTGCCCCTCTGATCATAGGCAGACCCAACCAGCCCTTTATTTTTCCATCTTTACATCCTAACAAGACCACAACAACCCACACATTCTCTACAGACAGAACAGAATAGAGGTGTGTCTTTAATACAAGTAAATATGGTTGCTCACAGTGAAAGTGTAATTGTAATCTTTCCTATTCTCTACCTTTAATTTCAAATCAGAAAATCAATAAACTAAAAATTTTGTGACAAAGCCATAGATGGATAGAAACACAATCACATTATCAAGGGTCATAAAGGGGAAAGAAACGCTTAATTCCTAAAAGGTCTTTAAGTGGCTGGAGAGATGGTTCAGCAGTCAAGAGTATTGGCTGCTCTTCCAGAGGTTCAAAGTCTAATTCTCAGCACCCATATAGCAGCTCACAATGGTCTGAAACTACAGTTTATGTGGTTCAACAATCTCTTCTGGCCTCCACTGGCATCAGGCATGAAGGTGGTATACACACACACACACACACACACACACACACACACACACACACACGTATACATAAAAGGAAAATGAAGATAAAAATCACTGTCTCTGCAAAGTTGACATTTCAGTGGTTAAGGAACAGCTGGGTCTATAGTTTAGTAGGCAATCATATGTCCATGAGAGGAATAGAGCTGGTGGGGGTAGAGAGGGAGGAAGGTCTCAGGAGTGGGGGAGACAAGGGACCAATGGAGGAGGGGCATTTTTAAATAAGATGATTGGGGATGGATTTGCAGAGCCCTAAGGGCACTTTTTTTTTTTTTTTTTTGAGACAGGGTTTCTCTGTGTAGTTTTGGTGGCTGTCCTGGATCTCACTCTGTACACCAGGCTGGCCTTGAACTCACAGAGATCCACCTGACTCTGCCTCCTGAGTGCTGGGATTAAAGGTGTGTGCCACTGCCACCCGGCCTAAGGACACGTTTAAAGAATGTTGTTAGATGAGCATTGCCCGCTTGGCTGCCTGTGCACAGAATGTTGTATATCAAGTGACTACCAAGCATCAACAATGTGGAAGCTGGGGCCTGAGAAAGGAGGCGGTGTGCTGAGAGTGTGCTCCCAGGACAAACCCTGGGACCCCAGGAAACCAGACAGCGGTGAGAGACAGCTTATTTGACGCTGAAAGAAGATAATTCTTTCCACTGCCCTCTTTTATATGACAAATAATTCAACTGAGTAACAAAATGAGTAACAGCAATTACTAGACTAGAAATAGGCAGAGTAAATGTGGTCTTGCACTGTATTTTGTATATCTGATATGACAGCCGATAGAAATTCTTAAATGAACATCACTATGCAAAAAGAAGTAATTTATTCTTTTTGACTATGCTCAAGGTGTTTTTCCAAAAGGAGAAAAAAATGTCTATTGTAATGATGAGCAGTACTGAAGCAACCAATGACTACATTTTAGTAAAAGTATAATTCCTTCCAAAAGTAAAGCCTGGACAGTTACTAGATCATCACATTGATGGGACATTTTCTTTCATAACCTACTGTCTACTTTAAAAAAATTCAAATGGTCCAGTGGGATAGCTCAACCTGTAAAGGGATAGCTCAGCCTGACAACCTGGCTTCAACCCCTGGATCCCACATGGTGGGAAGGAGAAAGCAGACTTCCATGCATTGCTCTCTGACCTCTACACACACACACACACACACACACACACACACACACACACACACACACACACACACACTTACACATACACATGAAGTGGGGAGAATAAATGATTCTTTTAAAGTAAATACTTGAGGGGCTGGAGAGATGGCTCAGAAGTTAAGAGAACTGCTTGCTTTTCCAGAGGTCCTGAGTTCAATTCCCAGCAACCACATGATGGCTCACAGCCATCTGTAATGAGATCTGGTGCCCTCTTCTGGCCTGCAGACATACATGCAGGCAGAACACTGCATACATAATAAAATACATTTTAAAAATAAATAAATTCTTGAAAAACTATAACTTCAAAGATAATATTTAAGCTCAGTAATATATTTCAAGGTATGAACTGAAATTTGTACTTAATCATACAAAAATACTATGACTCGGGGCTGGAGAGATGGCTCAGAGGTTAAGAGCACTGACTGCTCTTCCAGAGGTCCTGAGTTCAATTCCCAGCAACCACATGGTGGCTCACAACCATCTGTGATGAGATCTGGCGCCCTCTTCTGTATACATAATAAATAAATCTTAAAAAAAAAAAAAAAAAAAAAAAAAAAGAAAATGTCTGAATGTAAAGTTTAATTTAAAATAAAATTAGCTTTAAAAAAAATACTATGACTCATGTTATCCTTTTATCCTAATTTTCAAAGAGGAGCTTTGAGGAAAAATCTGTACAACTAAATTGTCCAACTAGATGTCCAGAGGATGGACATCTGAGCTGTCTAGTCGAGGAATTGGATCTTGTATAGTCACCAAAAACATCCCTTGGCAGAACCTTACAAGATCGCAACCTCTTCCACTTTCCTGGGCTCAGTTCCACTTCCAAGTGAAAAATCATTGCACAGGAAGCCCTGTCCTCGTCTCCACATGAGACTCAGAGGTAATCAAGACTTGCCCTTGAGCTCAGTTTCCTGGAGATGCACTCCTGAACCCAAACCTTTTTCAAAAATGTGTTTTCACTCTTAATTAATGCATCCTCATACATATTCATGGAGTATTGTGAGGCATTTCAATACCTGTGTAGAAATCAGACAGTGTAATTGGCCTTATCTGTCACTTCAGGCATCTGTCTATCATTTTTTATATTAATCTTCTTTGGAAGATATTTTGAAATACACAACTAACTTTTTGTCCACCCTGTCCTGTTGGGCTAGACAACACTAGCAGTTATTGCTCTATCCACCTACATGTCTGTACCGATCTCTCTCCCGGGCACCCTTTCCATGTTTTGATAATTTTCTACTCTACTTCTCAGTTCTCTGGGATCAACTTTCATATGTGAGAGGCTCTTGGCCTCTCTATACTTTCCTCATTTGGTTTAATCTAGCAACGTCCTGCCTATCTACATTGCAGGTAATGATAAAATCGCATCCTTTGTGGGTCTGAATGATACTCTGCGATGCAATATGCGTGTTTTATTAACTCACCTGCTGAACACCTAGGTTGATTCCATATCTTGGTGACTGTGAATAGAGCTGCAATAGAAATCCGAGTTCGACGCCTCTTCCACATTCTGTCTTTGGGGTCGCTACGCTATAAACTAGTGCTACCCGAGTCCAAATCTTATGTGTTCTTCACAAGTCACGGAGCTTGAGAAGTTCACCTCTCACTGCCAGATCCAGACTTGATTTCCACTGTTACATGTATGTGCCTTGGTGTATGCCCTAAACTTGCTTAGCCGTCTCCTCCGAGGTCTCTTCCTTCTGTAAAATCTGGTTGGAGATTTCTTTCCAGAGTTTTTGTGTTTGAAAGCGGCTGATCATTGACATAGTTGTAGCTTCTACTAGAAAACGAGGAAGCCCGGGGTCTGCCGACCACAGTAGAAGGGGCTAAGGGGAAGCAGTGTCCCACTTACCTGCTCGGCGCTGACTCCCGAGGAGCAGGAAGGGCTCCCCCCTCTTGTGCCACTGCCTTCTCTGGGGCTCTCATTTCTGTACCTATGCCAGGCATGGCTGCCCTTCCTGCTTCCTCCACCAGGGCATCCACAGGACTTGGGGAGCTGACTTATCATTTTATGGCTCTCCAGAGAGTCAAGTTCCACAACTCGGGTTTAATCCTTATGCTATGCTTGGTTTTCGTTTATAAGATGGGGCTCTGTGCTCCGCAGATACTGTTTTATCCGCTGTGCATCACTGAAGTGGTTCTTCTCATCTTACTACTTCGGTTTAGAATTTTTAAATCACTGACTCTTTCGGTCACCGAGTAGATATTAATTGTTTTGCCTTCTTATGGAATCAGTTCTGTTTTCTACGTTCTTTATATATCCAGAGTTAGACCTCTCTCACTGTCCAGCAGGCTTACCAGCTGTGCTTTGAGAATTATCCTGGTGGCACCTGACCCAAGATAATAAGAGCCCATCACATTCAATGAGCAATCCATTCATCTTCAGACCTAAGAATCTAACCCAGGGAAAGGCAATTGTGGCGGGCACTCAGTACATACCGTAAGAATGGATGACCCCCTTTCCACCTGTAATCTGCTTGTCCTTGGCTTGGTCAGTGGCAGAATGAAAACCCAACATGGTACATGTTGTCTGTTGTCTGCTCAGGTCTCCTTAGAAGCCTTGGGTGCCGAACACTAGCAGATCTTCTTCGGGTGACCTAGCTCTACAAGGCTTGTTAGATAATTGCCTTGGAGTCCTTTGGCTTGGTTCCCTTTATTGTACCAACAAATGCCAGGAATTTACTCTTTATCCATAAGCCTAAGCAGCTTCAAGCCAATGGCTGATGGAGGCAGGAGTCCAAAGGCCTGCTCCTTTGCTAAGAACTGGAAGAGACTGAAATGGAGCCTGCATTCTAAGCCTCTCTGGTAATATTCAGAATCCAAACTTGCAATCGCTTTCTTAGCTCCCACTCTCACCAAGTTCTTCTGGGACACTTCCTCAGATAAATCCACAGGCTTCTGGGGACTCCAGCTTCAGAAAACCATGTTTCCACCTCACTGTCCAGGCAGACATCATTAATCTGTTCTCTCTTTGGGAGGAAAGCTGCCAATCATATGGGCAGTTTCCATCATTCTACTCTCTCTCTTGATTCTTAGTCTCCGACTCTGAAGCCTCAAGTTTCTTCTCTCCCTAATGTAAACATTTCTATGCAACCCTGATGGAGTGGTTAGAATAGTTACACAGGAATTTGATATCTTATTTTATGCTGCTGGAAATGTATTGAGCACTATTAGCCCTCCAGTAAGCATGTGCCACATTTCCTCATGCTCTGTGCATTCAGCGACACAAGAATAAAATGTCTGTTTTATTTACTTATTCTGAAGGGCTTTCAGTACGATAAACCACAAGAATAAATCTACTCAACTGCTAGTTGTGTGGCTGTGACTTGACTAACGAGAACAGCAAGTGTCAAGAAGAGTGACCGGCAAATGTTAACTGTACTTTGTCAGGTAAGTCACCAACCTGAGTCTGACCTGGCCCAAAAGATGCCTGGTGCTGGCCGCCCCTTCCCTTGGTTGGCGCTAAACTCATCTCTCTGCTCGGGCTGCTGCTACCCAAAACACCAGCAACCAGAGAGAGTGAAAGTTGCAGAACAGAGGGTAAAATTGATGTTCCCCCTGCCACAGGAAGATCCAGGGTCCAAATGCACTTTCCAATGGCAAAACCCCCAGGAGGAAAACAGCTGGGATGACCTATGTGGCTATAAAGGCTGAAAACACACGTAATTGAGACTCAGAATCTGTCCTGAAAATATAAAGCTCGGTGTTGCTGTCCCAACACAAACTGACTTCTTACGAATCAGTTGTGAGTAACCTAACCTGCAACAGAGTTCTTGCGTTAGTTCTCAGCTATCCTGAAGAATGAATGCCAAGTACTGGACCCCTCCATGTTTCTGGTGCTGACATGTGGCAGTGCCTTTTCACAGAACTCACTAGGAGAATTCACGGGAGACATTGTGGTCAAGAACACACTACTTAGAGCCGGAGCAAAGGGTGGGGATCAACAGGCTTATCTATGGGAGAGAAATTTGTCAATGAGATTCCTCACCTGGAATATAATAATATTCCCGCCTTATAATATAGAGAATGCAAGATGACAAATAGCATTTCCAATATATACACACACCCCAAAGTTCTTTCAAAGCAAGGTAAGTCAGCAGGGAAAATTGTAAATGAGTCTCCCCAGGGACTGATGCACATTTAAAGACAACCGTTTAGTTATACTTTTAGCCCTAAGTCCCTGCATTTGAGTTCTCAGAATCACCTGGGGAGCCTGATGAAGACACAGCTCTGCAGGATCCAGCGCACAGACTCCAACTGTCTGTTTGAGGCTGGGCCAGGAGTTTATTTCTAACAAGCTCCTTGGGGATTTTCATGTTGGGTCGAGTTTGAGAACCATGTTCCAGAAGGAAGCTGACGGGTTGCTATAAACTCTTCCCTGGAGTGAATGAGCTGGCTCACAGTGTGGGAGCAAAGAGGCCATGTAAACATTACTTAAAACTATGCCTGGTACATCTGGATGCTTTGCCCAAGCCCCTACATCTCCCAGGACATCTGTGCACTCGGAGAGGTCCAGGAAGGGTTAGTTTAGCATATAGTTCTTCAGGTGATGGAAGGAGAGACTGAAAATGAAGTCTAGAAAATAATCAGCTATTTTGAAGTGCAAGTAATTCATTCTGGAAAAAAAACTGGCCTATTGTTATATTTTATATAAGAATACCCAGACTCTGTTTCAGAAAATAGTAACTTTAAACAGCTAGAGAAACCCGGACTGCTACATTTTCAATAAAGGGAGAATTGTGTGCATTCAGCCATATACTTCTGTAATGTGTTAATCAATTCATTCATTCTTCACTTACACATTCTTTTATTTACTCTTTTATTGATTCACACAGCAGATGGAATGGCTATTCGATGGACCAGAGCAAGACTTGAGAAAACTCCTTATAGCCCGAGATATGAAAGAAAATAAATTGTGTGGCATTTTCTCTTCTTTGATTTTTTTTTGTAGTTATAAATAAGGTGACAATGAATGTCCCAGCACCAAATAGCCAAGAAAACGACAACACGGAGTTAGTGACCATTTCATCCAAATTACAAATCAAAATAAAACTAAACTAAATTTAAAGTCAGGCCCGTCCAAATTCTTTTTATCCTTTGAATTCTACGTGCCATTGTTCAAAAGGGGTATTTTTAAGATGACTTCCAACAATGTATCAGGTGCCAGTGCCCCACCCCCATGTCCTGCTGTTGATCCGTCCACTGTAAGCCAATTACCCGTGAAGTTCCCTCCTCATGGTGAGAAGATGAATTTGGGACCACATAAACCTGGTGTTCTCAAGTGTGCCTCTTGGTTTACAGCCCCCGTTGAAATCTAAGATCCACTGAGGGAGACCTCAAGCCTGCAAAACTGTCCCCAGATGAAACTGGTTTCCAATCAGTCCTGCCCTGTGCCTGAATTCTTTGTGTTGTTTATTTTTAACCAATTCTCAGGGCTAGGCTTTGGCTAGACCAAGAGGAAGCTGGCTCGGCATTAAGTTTCAGCCAGCTGATAAACCACTTCCTCCAGTGCTGCCAGTCCTGAGACTGAGTGTGGCCTTGCTGCTTGGGGGTGCTTCTTCGGAACATTCGCTCCCTGGGTGCTCTTCTGCTGACTTTTGCTCTATCAGAACTCACATTTTGTGGAAGTCTCCTCCTTCCTAGCATTGTATTTTACAATCCTGTGGCCCCTTAAACCAAGCATGATGGTCCAAAACAAGACCATAGAAACCTCCGCTCCATAGCCCCTTCTGAGTCATTGAGAAGGTCACAGAAGCCCCTCACGTGGGATGTAAAACGTTGTCTTAGGCGGAGCATGAGTTCCCTCCCCTGACTTCTGCTGAAGGCACTAGGTCATTGTCATCACTTGGAGGTGATCACCTTCCATGGTCAAGCATGTGTGAGTTTTGCCTGACCCTGAGATTGATTGATAGGGATCCCAGGACTCCTCTGTGATATGTGTGTTTACTTCGTCATCTTTCACCTTTATGCACCAGGTGGCAAGGGTTTAGATTCCCTCCACTCTGCTTTTATTACATTCTGATATGCAGACCACAGACCACAGGATAAATCTTGCATTCATCCCCTTTCTCTGTCTCTCTCCCACCTGTGCATGGGCAGGGCAGTGGGGGATGTGTGTGTGTGTGTATGGTGTGTGTGTGTATGGTGTGGTGTGGGTGTGGTGTGTGTGGGTGTGGTGTGTGTGGGTGTGGTGTGTGTATATGTGGTAGGTGGTGTGTGTGATATATGTGTGGTGTACGGTGTGGTGTGGTGTGTGTGTGTGTGTGTGTGTGTGTGTGTGTGTGTGTGTGTGTTTTACTCATGGCTTTTGCTTCCTTAGACATCTATGAAATTTCCTCAAAGTGAGGTGAAATCAGAGAACAGAATGAAAGTGTCTGCCCTTCTGCCCTTGAACTTTGCCCTCAATTCCTTTATAGGCCTTGCTTGGCTTTTAAATAAGCTGGTTTATTTCGATTGTTTCTTTGGGTTGAGTATTTTCCTATGAAAGCCCTTGCATCCTTATTAAAAACCATATGTCTTATACATATTGAGACAGTCTCTGTAGTAGCTACTTAGCTTTCCAGTTCTATACCACGCTTCCACACCCTCACTCCATCAATGAAAAGCCACGCGCATGAGACACAACACTGCAATCTCTGTGCTTTGCCTTTATGGTTGATTTTATTCATAGTGCTATTGTTCGAGTTAAGCTTCTTTGTACTGGATGGAAAACAGATGTTCATAGACAAAGGAAGAAAAATCAATGGGCAGAATACCCCCAGATTATACTTTTTTATTCCACCATGTCACAGCTGCTCGCTGAGCATGACCTCGTGCTAGAGGTAGAGCAGGAAGAAGACATGATGCTGGCTTGGACCCCATCCTCGAAGATTGTGCTTTCTAGTCAAAGTTGGGGTTGGTGGGAGGAGCAGAAGTTGTGACAGCTTAAGAGCACACATGCAAGGTTAAAATGTAGAGCTGTACAAGAAGGCTGTGCGTAGGATGTGACGGGTGTTGCAGACTAAAGGGCCCCACTCCAGTGTTGCAGACAAAAGGGCACCCCACTCAAGGTGCCATTCTCATCAGATATGAAGAGATAGGTGGGATTTGGATGTGTGGAAACTCGAGTAAGAATTGCTGGTTCCCTGGATAGAGTGTGAGCCGGGGCATTATGCTGAGAAAGTGAGCACTGGTTCTGGAAAGAGAAAGTTGAGTTTACAACAACAGGAAGTCCAAGAAGGGGATAAATCTGAAATGAGACCATAGCTGGGCAAGACAAAGGACCTTGAATTCCTTAGTGAGCAAAGTGCACTTTGTATGGCAGGTAATTTAGATCAGCAAGCATTTCTACCATGGACACAGCATCATCAGATTGAGACAGTAGAACTGAACACGAATCTGAAGGAGAAAGAGGAGAACTGTCAGTCAGGAAGTCAATATAGACGCTCTTGTAGTCAGGAAGTGACTGAAGCCCTGGCAGAGAGGAATTTCTGCACACAGGGCACTGCCAAGAGAGGGCTTGAGACCTAGAGCCTCAGTGAAGGGGGATGGGTGGCACTCTTCATAGCTCACTTGTTTTCGTGTGTATCTCAAAACCCCTTGATGGCAGTTCTGGTTTGTAGTACGATGTGAAAGGCATCCTCACAATTGCTCAGTGCGTACTGCACACTGAAGGAGTAAGGCTCTCCGCCCACAGCTACAAGCACAACACTGTCCCTAATAATACATGTGTGGCCTTTATCACAACACAGCCATCAGACATTCCATGGAGCCAACACCACAAAGAGGGGAGGGAGGGAGGGAGGGAGGAGGAGGCAGCATGGGAACAGAGCTGAAAGTCTAGATGGCTTCTGGAGAGCTTTGTATTCGAATGTGGACCAAGCTCAACAATGACATGCATTCTCTTTGCCAGTGGATCAGCTAATTTGACCAGCAGAATCTGGCTACTGATGGACACTATGAAGATCTTGATTTAGAAGCCGTGACACCTGGATTTGAGACTCAGCTCATTGATTTCCTCATGAAATGCCCTGAAACAGTCTCTTTCTATCACAGTCACATAAGGACTGTGTAAATACGGTGCAGATAACAAACCAAACGGAACCACCATATAAAATGGCCAAGAAGTCTTTTTGGAAGAAGTGGTGTGTGGCTGAAATGTGCAGGAGGAACGGCTCTGGGCCTGAAGAACGTTGAATAAGAGAGGTCAAGACAGAGAAGAGGGCAGACACACTCTTCCTCACACTCTTCCTCGGGCAATGTATTAGTGACTTTCCCGTTGCTGTGGTGAAAACACTATGACTAAGGCAATTTGCCCCGGTAGCCATGTCAGGGGGAAAGTAGGTGATGATTGAGGTTCAGGGTGTTGGCCCACCAGGAGACAACCCTCTAGTGGATAATTCTTGGGTAGGTAAGGCCCTCTGAGACCCCCGATCCCAGAAGGTCTTCTGCTTCTGCTAAGTCTTTGCATATTTGCTGCTGCTGTCTTTCTCTGATATCTGAATGGTTGAATTGGGTGGAGAAATTCTCCACTGAGGTACTGTGTTTATCTCATGGAAACATCCTGTTCTATTGCACATTTTTGCCTGTGTTATTATAAAGATGACTTCCTCCCTAAGCTCTACCGTCTAATTGATAATAATGTTAGCTTAGACAGTGCCTTGATGAACAAAAGTAAATACAAGGATATGTTTCACTCTGAGTTCCACCTCAGGAGCTGATTTAGATCACAGCTCAGGTCATTGATTAGGAGAATAATTGAATTCTCTGGAAGTCAGGCTGACCCCAATTCTCTTAACGCAAAAAGATACAGTTACAGGTCTCAATGTGCAATCATTTGACTGAAACAAAGCCTTGTGATGACTTCAGGTTAGATCAGATGTTTTGACAATAACTTTAAGATGAAAAAAAAACCACGGAGAACAATCTAATGTTCATAAGGATACATAGCTGAGGTTAAAAATACAAAGCACCCAACTGTTAATGTTGGTTGTTGATAAAAGGTGATGATTAACTCCTTGTATATATATTCCTGCCCTCAGTCTCCTGATATAAGATGCTATTGAGAAATGGGTATACATCCTGAGGGCCTAAAGTACAGCCAACTGATTGTCTTTTATGTACAAAAGTTTAGCTTTGTGATTCCTTTAGGATTCCTTGTAAGATTAACTTTCAAGGCAGACAGTAGAATTCTTTCTTGGTAACCTCAGCATGCTGCCTGCCAGCAAGGGAGTTGTCTGTGAAAAGATACTTTCTGTCTGCTTATTCTCTGTTGATCTGCAATAAGTTCCTTAGACATAAATGTATATGGGATATTGGGATGGTTTTGTTTTCAATCATGTAAGGGAGATGCAAATCATGCTTCCTGTACTCTGTAGGAATTTAACAAAATCACTGTATGGGATAGAGATTAGAATGAACAGACGATTTTTAGAAGTACTTCGACCTTCAAGAACCCTTGTGGAAAACAATGATTGTTTTGCTGAGGGGGCCTTGTGGCCATCCCATGACTTTGGTCACAAGACACCTCAAGCACACCTGGGCCTCTTGTAATATTGTATATTGTACCCAATGCTTAATGAAGAACTAGATTCATGGAGGCAGGTGATGGTCTTCCTCAGTAAGACATGTAAATTAGGTTAGGGACCTTAGTATGAGGAAATATTTTATGTAACAATCTATAAATACGATTTTGTATGACTGTTCACTCCCGAAGCCAGCCAAATCCAAGCAGCCAGATCCAGCCCAGTCAGTCTATCAGAAGAGGCTGATGAATAAAAAAAGGAAACGATCAAGAGAATGTGTGAGTGTCTTTTGCCTGACCCCCTCAGATAAAAACGTCCAGTATCCGCCAATGCTGTGGATTTTCCCTTCAAGCCCTGTGCTGCCTAGAGGCTGGTCCTGGAGGCAGTGATATCAACTCGTAGAAGGAGGAGTTTATTTGGGTTTAAGATTCCAGAGGAATGAGTCCATCATGGCAGGGAAGTGTGGCAGCAGCAGGCATGGCAGCTAGAACTGGATGCTAAGGGCTCACAGCTTGAATCCCAAGCAGGAAGCAGATGGCAAGCTAGAAATGGCATTAAGTCTTGACATTCTCAAAGCCCAGCAAGGCCACACCCCCTAAACCTACCCAAACAGCTCCGCCAACTAGGGACCATGTATTTAAACTCCTAACACTAGGAGGGATATTCCTCTTCTCAACCACCACAGGGAGCACCAGGCGTGGTGTGCTGGGGAAGGCCTGGAGGCTCCCTCCAGAAGCTATCACTGCAGCACTGGAAGAGTTACAGTCTATTAGCTTGAACTGTTTGGGAGGCCCACAGGCAGTGGGACCGTGACCTGTCCTGAGTGCACGAGCTGGCGTTTTGGAGCCTGGGCCCTATGCTGGAACACTTTGCTCAGCCTGGGTGAAGGGAGGAGGGAACTGGACCTGCCTCGACTGCATCTACCTGGATGAGCTGAATCCCCAGGGGAGTCGTTGCCCTGGAGGAGATGGGAATGGGGGGTGGATTGGGGAGAGGGCGGGGGGGGGGGGGGCGGGAGGAGGGATAATAGGGGAGTCCGTGGCTGATATGTAAAATTAAATTAAATTATAAAATTTAATAATAATAATACGGCCGGGCGGTGGTGGCGCACGCCTTTAATCCCAGCACTCGGGAGGCAGAGCCAGGTGGATCTCAGGGAGTTCGAGGCCAGCCTGGGCTACCAAGCGAGTCCCAGAAAAGGCGCAAAGCTACACAGAGAAACCCTGTCTCGAAAAACGAAAAACAAAAAATAATAATAATAATGATAATAATAAAAGAGTTGCGTTCTCTTCTGGCTATTTGCACATTTGTTTAATTTTAAAGAGAATCTTTCTATTGATCACACTTAGAAGGTCATTTGGACAAGTGTAATGGGAACCAAAGGGCAGACAGATGCTGTGTGGTGGCAACCTTCAAGCATCTTTTTATGCACACGAATTGAACATAGTTCAAAGACAAAAGAGAATCTAGATGACCCCGAGAAGCTCTGCGAAGCAGAGGTTGAGCAAATTCTAACAGAAATGTCAGTTTCTGCCGGTGGAGGCTGAAGTCAGAAACCAAGGCTTCCTCTGCCCACAGGAAACGTGCTCGCGGGGCAGCGGTTATGACTTTACTCTCAGCTGTGGGAGCTGACCTTTTCTGTGATGGATGGGGCAGTTCCGGAGAACTTCTGTGAGAAACTAAAAACTCTTCCTGGAGGAAATTATACTCATGATGGCAACGGCATTGGATAGTTGCCATGACACCCGCTTTTCTGTGCTCATCTAGGAGAAAAACAACGTTAAAGAACCCCACAGCAGGGAAACCCGCTGATAGAAGAGCTGTGTCTGACTCCAGCCCTCTACCCCTGGCTGCGTGTCCTTGGCTATATGACTGAGACTCTGAGAGTGTCTGACACCTCACCTAAAGGAGGAAGATAGCAAATTTCGCCCTGCTTTTCTCCATGATAATGAAGTTTAAACATGAGAATAAATATTGTAAAACATCCTGTATGTAAAGCAGGAAGTAATCGCCTCTGTGACATTATGACCGTCTGGAGCTTTGTGACAGATGTTATGTTGACTTGACACGATTGGGATGGACCGTATCTATTTGTTAAGAAGAGTGAAAGACTGAAGAGAGAGAGAGAGAGAGAGAGAGAGAGAGAGAGAGAGAGAGAGAGAGAGAAGAGAGAGAGAGAGAGATTTTAGCAAACCATGGTTATAGGTTTTACTTGTATCCTCCTTGCGGGCTATTTATTATGGTGCACACTAAACAAAAAGCTCTGAGTCGATTGTCACTTTTCCCTCATCACATGAGCAAGTGTGCACATGCACACTTCTGAAAACACACAAAAGTAGGACACATGTTCATCTCAGACCTCTGTGCATGCAAGCAGGAGAACCCAGTCTTTGTCCTTCTCTGCAGGTTACAGGGGAATCCCTCAAATGATCTGTATCATTTGACCAAATCTTTTTTTTCCTCCAAGTCTTGGACAGAAAAGTGTACCAGTGGCAGGAAGTGCCACATTCATGTTCAGGACAGTTGCTCATGCTTCATACCCTCCCCCACTTCAACACACGTCCTATTCTGCCTGTTTGGTCCATATCACAGCATAATGAAGAGACACCGAGGATGCCAAGCCTGACACAGATCTTGCAGCTAGCTGAGTCTTAGCTGATACTCGATGTGGTAGTTTAAATGCAATTGGCCCCCACAGGCTGATAGGGAGTGGTACTGTTAGGAGGTGTGGCCTTCTTAGAATAGGTGCCCTTGTTGGAGGAAGTGTGCCACTGTGGGGGCGAGCTTTGAGGT
Organism: Peromyscus californicus insignis; assembly: GCF_007827085.1. Lineage (NCBI taxonomy): Eukaryota > Metazoa > Chordata > Mammalia > Rodentia > Cricetidae > Peromyscus > Peromyscus californicus. Next base: position 18,369,673 of record NW_026294458.1, on the reverse strand, counting down.
CTCATGCTCAAGCCACGCCCAGAGTGACAGTTGACTTCCTGTTGCCTGCAAATCAAGCTGTAGAACTCTCAGCTCATTCTCTAGCACCATATCCGCCTGCATGCCACCACGAACATAATGAACTGAACCTCTGAAAGTGTAAGCCAGCCCCAATTAATTAACGTTTTCCTTTATAAGAGTTGCCCTGGTCATGGCGTCTCTTCACAGCAACAGAAGCCACACTAAGACGTGTGACCTCCTTCTCTTTTCACTCTTGGAGAAGTCCCTTGCACCTCTGATGTCGCGGAGTTCAGGCTGTGTGCGCGCCCTGAGGGCGACGGTCATTGTGAGCCTGAAGTTGTCCCCTGAGCGTTCTTCATCCCCTCCTCTTCATCTGCCTGCTCAGCACAGTCCTGTCCTTCCCTTGGATGAGAACTCTTCAAATACTTAGGAGCAGCTTCCCTAGTTTCGGGGCTCCCCCCAGGCTGACCTTACCTTCCTCTTTTAGTCACTGCTTCTAAGATGTCCCCAAAATAGCCATCACATTGAGTCCCTTGGCAATGGCTTTTAAGAGTGGGTAACTGGCGGAGGACCCGCCGCTCGGCCAACTCCACGCTTCCGTTTATAAATTGCTTTCAATGGAACCTCTGAGGACCAAGGCAAGAGCAACTCAAAGTTCAGAAAGACCAACAAATGCTTGGTTTTTTTTTGTTTTGTTTTGGTTTTTTTTGCTTTTATTTTATATATACCTCTAATTTGGGCCTGGCAGTACACCTGGCATTCATTTAAACAGTGGTCTGTTTTTACTAAAGTCTTGCTTCAACCTGTGAGTAAGAAGCCCGTTTTCTGCCTGACAGTGAGGTCACTCTGAACAACACCCTGCCCTTCGGGGGTCTTGCAGTTGGGAGCTGCTAAGCAGCAGGATGTGGATTATTCAGGAGACCTGTGTGAGGCCTGGGTCTCCTCATCTCTTGTTTGGTGGGGATGGTAAGCCCTTCCTTGTGGAGTCCCAGAACTGTACGAACTTAACCAGTTAGTGGGCAGGAAAGCCCTTGGCAGTGGAATCATCTAAGCATGAACTGTCTGTGATAGCCTTCTTCATGATTACATTGTAGACCTCCAGAGGCACTCGCCCTCTCTTTTGGAACATGAGAAAAGCTGTCAATCTATAAAGACTGTCAGAGCTGCCATATCGGTGGAGAAGCAAAAGGAAATATTTCCTTCAGGATCAAGGGGGATAATGAGCCTGAAGCCTTGGGACAGGAACTTTTCTACATGCCCTATTTGAAAAGTAGAAGCAGTGAGGTATCCTCTGGCTAGGAGACACTATGGCCCCCAAATCAGCTGCAGTTATGGATTCCCAAACTCTCACAAGAGCTCAGTGGGAAGAGGAATACTTTGAGGAGCTATGAATAAACAGTGAAGCCCTTCTGGGTCAGAATGTTCACCCCTTCTCACAATACTCATTAAGAATTTCACGCTTATAATAGACACTTTGTCTTATTTTAAAAATTCTACGTGTGCTGTGTAAACCAGGCTGACCTTGAACTCACAGAGGTCTGCCTGCCTCCATTAAAGGCATGTATCTCCAGATCAGCATGGTTTTGCTTTTGTTTAGGTTTGGGGCTTTTTTGTTTTTGTTTTGTTTTGTTTTTTGTTTACTGTTTGTTGTTCATTTGATATTCCTTTCTTTTTATTTTTCTGCTCTTTCTTTTTTTTTGTTTGAGAGAGAGAAAGAGAATAAGAAGTTGGATGGGTCCAGAGGTAGAGAAGGTCTGGGGGGCTGGCAGGGAGTTGAAGGAGAGGAAAATGATCAAAATACATTGTATGAGCGCAATTTTTAAATTAAAAAAAAAAATCTATGTGTGGATGTTGTCCTGAAGTTCAATGTTTCCCACAGGCCTAAGAGAAATCTGGGTGTTTTCTATGCTGAGTCAATCCCGTATAATCCAGTTGTTCGTGGTGGTAAAATAAGGGGAAATTTTGTTTTCTAGAAGCAGGTCAGTCTTAAGCCAGAAAGACCCAGGTTGCTCAATGTCAGCATATAATGCAGAACACACAAGAAGGGGCATCCTCCAAATAGCAGAGCAGAGCGTAAGGAAGATGAGGGGCCCCTGACCCATGGGTTCATTCATACAGTCAGGGAGTAATCAATACTTAGGCCCTATGATACCCTTCTGCCTTGTCCCTAGAACATAAGGGAGACCAGTATATCATTGTAGGGCCTGAAAGTAGGGGGACTCTAGCACAAAAATTTACAACATAGAAACAGCCCAGCATTAAAACAATGGTGAAGCTCTTCTAAGCAGGGCCCTCCTTAGTCACTTCTTTAATCCTAGGTACGAGAGACAGCCCTCCCCAGCTCCTGGGCCAAGCCTCTGCTAATGGCATGAGGGTAGGTGTGGGAAGAGCTGCTGCTCTGGGGGTGAAACACAGACCCTCCCCCATGTTGTCTCCAGTTCCCCCCCCACCCCCGCTCTAGTGAACATAGAGTCCTCGTGTTCCAACGGTAGAGTCGTCACTCTGAGGTGCTCACCACCCTGGGGACAGCTGTCCCAGCAAGAGAAAATCTCTAGTGTGAGGAGTCACTGAGATGAAGGGGTGTGTGTCGTTGTAGCAAATATGCAGAGGAAGGCCAAAAGGAGAAGGAAGGCTGTGAGTCTGGAACCAGGGAAGGGAGATTAGATGATGCTTCTCTTGTGTTAGTTTTCCCATCAGGTGACAATTGGATACTCTATCCTTGCTATGTTACAACTCTATGAATACACACTGTATGACCTTCCCTAGATTCATTTATTTTTAGAAAGAATTATTCTAACATATATTTTCCCTCTGATACCTGCCAGTCTTTTGGCCCATTGTAAACCTTACTCCATTCTCGGTTCAATAGGAGCCACCAGAAGCTCCAGAAGCCAGGAGGAAAGACATCTTCTGGGGACACTGTTCTGCACAGACTCCATTTAAGCAGATGGACTTTAATGTGTCACCAAGCATTGGAAGTTTATCCCCCCCAACAAACTCCAATTGATAGTGTGAAGAGTCAAATTGCTCCAACGTCTCTGAAACTGGTCCTTTTTATCTTCATGTTGACGACAGCTTAGATACTGTTCTCCTTCAAAGTTGTTCCTCGTTGCTCTCAAACACAGGGTTGCTGTAGGACACCCCCTGCATGTCAGAGCAGGAGGTCTGGTTTAGTGGGGGCCAATTTGAGTCATTTGCCAAATTCCTCTGCCATATCCGATACTGGCTTTTTGATTGATAACCGAAACACCTCTTGACTGCTAGCCACAATGCCCGGTTTTCAATAATGGTCTCCTGGAAGATAAAAGATAAACAGTCTTTCTGATTTAAGTTACCTAATTCCATAGATCACAATCAGATACTCTTTCAAAGTTCGCCTGGATCCAGCTTAACAAAAGCCTGGGACCTAAGCAAATCTTAAGAAGTTTTGCAGCTGGATTCTCAAACTTTTCTACTTAAGGACCTCAGCTACAAGAAGGGGGTTTCAAAAACCTGGGAGTTCCGCTGGAAGCAGCCTACCTCCAAGACAGTTCTCGGGACTCTCACATCTAAGTTGACTTTAAAATCATTCAAATACTGTATTTCACACCATACCACATCCAACTTCATGCCTTATAAAGTGACATTTTATAAAAAAAAAAAAAAAAAAAAAAAAAAAAAAAAAAAAGTTTTAGCATCTCATAGAACCGAATGTGTAGAAAGATGCAGGATGTGTCTTTGATGCACCTCTGCAAGGCATTGCCATCTGGGAGCACAGGCCAGTGAAATTTAAATAGAGGCCTCAGTCTTGGGGTTAGGGAAATATAGGTTCGCTTCATAACTGTAAGACTATGGCCAAGTCATTAGGCTGGCACCTGTGACCAACTCCCAGCATGAAGGAGGAAGTCTATTAGCCTGAGCCGGTTGAGCTAGAAATAATAATCCCTTCCTTGTATGTGCTGTAAGGATTATACGACTGCCCTTACAATGCGGGGCAGAGCAGGGCAGGGCTATCACCCTCTGCCTGCCCCCTGAACTACTCTTTTAACTAATGGTTGTGTGCCTCACTTGCCTTCACCTTCACTGAAATGCCTTTTTAATATTATAAAAGTGATGCATCGCAAAAAACAGTTGGGGCTGGAGAGACAGCTCAGCAGTTAAGAGCACTAGCTGCTAGTAACTCTTGTAGAGGAGCAGAGTTCAATTCCCAGCATCACATGGCAGGTCACAGCCATCTGTAGCTCCAGTTCCAGAGGACCTGAAGTCCTCTTCTATCCTTCTTGGGTATCCCATGCACATGGTGTACAGATACACATTCTGGCAAAACACCCCCACACACACACACACACACAAAAATCTATTACAAACACTTTGAACTACCATTTTATTCCATGAAGTAATGTTAACATCAAGGAAAACTAGTCATAAGCCAAATCACAGAAGAGGTTCATGTGCGTGCACGCACCAGAATGTGTGTGTGTGTGTGTGTGTGTGTGTGTGTGTGTGTGTGTGTGTGTGTGTGCTCGCGCATTCCATCTTATCAAAGTTTGTACAAAAGTTGAGCATCTTAGATATTTTCATAAAAGAAAAGGAGAACAAACTGATAAAATTAGAACTGGTTTTGATGTCCATCCTGGGTATCTTTTGTGCACTGAGTTAATGAGGAACTATGGGAGATGTAGTTTTCCTACAATCTGCCCATCTTTGTTATTTTAGTCTTATTGTGCATAGTAAAGATAGGAAGCACAGCTTACCCAGAGTCTTTACCTCTGAACACTAGTAGGCCTCTTGGAAGGAATTAAGACCCAGGGAGCCATCTTCAGCATCTGGCCAACCTGTTAGTCTGCCTGCCCATAACAGGAGCACTGTAGCTCTCCTTGGAGCTGGGAGAAGGCAGGGGCACTGGTACCAACTCTGAGTTTTTAAATGTAACAGTTGTGGGGAATCTAAGCATTTCTTCAAAGAAATTACATGAGAGATGAGATGGGAATCTCCATGTTGTGTGGAATCTTTCTCCTTCTAACATGCTACTTATACCCCTCTGCCACTCTCCAAAGAAGAGCTAAAGCTTCACTGATGGGTGATCCGCCTTGTGATCCTGCCTTGTAAATGAAATGCACAGCTAGAAGCAAAGCAAAGCTTTGATGAGAAGCCATTTCTTTAAAAGAATTCTCTGTAAGCTTTTCCAACTGACTACTCAATTCTTAAGTACTTATGGACATACACATGCATGCACAGTAATAAAAAATGATGGGCATTATTAAAACCATTTGTATCAGCTCCCATGCTTCTGAGCAGGCAGGGAGTGAGATTCATACACTAAGATCTCACTTGAACCTACTTGATTTCTGGGATACTCTAAGCTTAGCATTAGAGCCAGGCCTCAGCAAACCAGACAATACATAAAATGCTGCAAAGAGAGTCAGACATTATGCTTACCCTTGAGAAAACTGTTTGGACTATGTATAACACAAGCAGGCCAGTAAGGTGGATTTAGCTCAGTTCACCCAGCATTCCTTTGCACTTCCTGGCACACATTCAGAGTCACTTAAAGGAAAGACATCTTGCTGAGCCCATGACAGTCTTTATCTCCTCTCTTAGGTTCATTCACCACATGAGGCAGGAAAACAGCCTCCATCATTCTCAATCATGGTAGTCCTCTATCAAAGACTCAGTAATTCTACCCTGCCTCTAAGCACCTGCTGATCACAGAGAAAGGGGTTAGTGAACAACTGAATGTCATAGGAAAGGAGTCTAAGGTGTCTAATTTTTCAATATAGAAGTTGCTGGCAAACCATAGTAAATACACATGTGTGTATCTTCATCTCTCACTCAACATGAGAACCAAAGAAGATGCCTCGCTCTTATGAGTATCAGTGACCCATCCCAACTGCTGGGTATGAACAAGGTCATTGCTAACATTTAATTTAAATGACTCTTACTCAGCCCCAACTAGAATTTTCACTGCAGTGATTGCAGGATTAAATGCCATAAAATGTAGGATTTTAAATGCAATAGCTACTAATGCGAGATCTTGCCAGCAGAGCTTAATGGCAAGAGAAGGCATGAACTCACAACTAACTTTAGCATGTGTCTGCTCACTGCCTGTAGACTGTAAGTCCTACACCTCTGTTAGCTTTCTCCTGGCGAAATACCCTGGGATACGTCACAAGGTCAGTGAACTGTTGTGGAAAGAACAAGTGTATAAAGACATGGTTGAAAGAGTGACAGAAACAAAGTAAGAAACGGTGTCACAAGAGATGAAGATGACTTCTTGCTTACGTTGTGTTCTTCTTGTATTTGTTTTTGGATATGTTTGAGGAGCCTTGTTTCTTTTTTATTTTTGCTTGTTTTGTTTAGGTTTGGACTTTTGAGACTGACTCTCCTCATACAGCCCAGGCTAGCCTCAAACTCTGATCTACCTCAGTTTCCCAAGTTCTAGGATTACCGACAGGCAGCCCCCTCAGCCAAGTGTTCAGATAGGTTTATGACTATTCAACACTTACTACGTGCTTCTCATTGCTCACATTTCCATCTGTATGTATATAAAGAAAGGTATGATTTCTAGTAACATGTTACAGCAGAGGGAACAAACCCAATGAAACAGAATAATTTGCCCAAAGTCAAGCATCAACAAAGAGCTGGAACCAGGGTTCACACCAGAAGGACTGACTGAGCCTGTGCTCTTTGCTGAAAATATACCAGCTGGGGAAGAAAGACAAGCAAACCATCTAAGTCAACCTGTCCGAACATGGATTCCCTTACCCAGAATGCCTTTCTACTCAGAATAACAATGAGACAGCCCTAACTAATGAGGCATATGAAGAAGTTTGCTGATGTGTCATAGAAAACTTGTGTTTCCTGGTAGTACATTCATATCTGAGGAAGTAAAACCTCCCCTGTTTTCTGCCCATACACAGATGTGTCACACAACTGGGCTAGAGACCTGAGCAGGAAGCAAGAAAAGACACAGTGAAGGTTGATGGTACCAAGAGGTGCAGACCTCTGGTATGTGAGAGTCCTGAAGTGTCCACCTCAAGTCTGTTTCCCAAATTGGTAAATGACTTTTCTGTTTAAGCTGCACTTAGTGAGTTTTGTTAATTGCCTAGCAGACCCAGGGATCAGGAAAGATTCATGAAGAGGTCAGTCCTGCAATTGTGCTGTAGAGGATGGAACAGAATGTCAATATGCAGATATGGAGAAATATGTTTCAAATGGAAAGAGCAATCAGCAAGACATGTACGGGAGAGTATCCTTAAAAACAGCAGTTCTCAACCTGTGGGTTGTGACTTCCCCAAAGCATATCAGATATTTACATTACAATTCATAACAGTAGCAAAATTACAGTTAATTAAATAGCAATAAAATAATTTTATGGTTGGGATCACCACAACATAAGGAACCATAGTAAAGTGTCACAGCATTAGGAAAGTTGAGAACCACTGCTTTCAACAGTGGGAACCCCCTTTCTGCAACTCAATCTGAGGACACCCACAGGAATCTGGTTGCTTTGGAGAATGTGCATAGTGCTTTGAGAGTGTGCTGCCAGAACCCATCACAGCAGAATCACCCGGCAACCTGTTGGACAGACAGGCTCTCACATCTACTGAGCCAGACACAGCAAAGGCGGGGGGAGGGGGGGCGCTTGATAATCTGTGCTTCCCATTTTACCAAGCCTGCCCGATGAGTGTGGTACCTGCTCTGTTGTGGCATAACCTGGTTTAGCCTCCAGAGAGAGGGTACAGTGCCCTGATTCGGGGCTCTGTTCTTCCACTGACCACTATGGTGGTCTTTGCTCTGCACAGGGTGGAATGTTCCCAGAGATTCTGTCCTCGCAGAAGGAACTCACAGCCCACTGTGAATACCCCAGTTGCTGGAACACAATAGTTCTACAGTTCAGAGAAAAAAATGGAGACAGATAGAACTCCACATTTCTCTTCTCTCCAGATGCCTTCATTAGGTACCACCTTCCAATACCAGGCTTTGAAGAAGGGAGATTATGTCTGATAACCACTGAGAGAAGAGAGGGTGAAACAGAGATAAAAGTGGGTACATGCTCTTTTCACTAAGAAAACGGAGCAAATGTGAACTGTAGAAAGCAAGCTGTGAGAGCTCACTGTGAGGCTTGCTTCCCTTCACAGCTGGGAACAATACAAGCTGTTAAATGCAAGAAGCTAGACACAAAAAGGCCCATACCTCTGAAGCAAAATGGAGCACACCTACAATTCCAAACTCAATAGGCAGAGGCAGGAAGACTGGGGATTCTAACCAGCCTGGGTTATATTGTAAGACCCTGTCCTTAAAAATAAACAAACAAAAAATGGGGAGTTGTGGGACTGACTTAGTGGTAGAGTGCTTACCTAGCATATATAAGACTGTGGGTTCAGTCTTCAGCACTGAAGACAAAACAAAAAAATAAAACTATGTATGAAATTATTTTATTTACCTGAAATTTCCCAAACAGAAAAATCCACAGAGACAAAAAGTGTTTTTGTGGTTGTCAAGGAGAGAAATGGAATGGAAATCAATTGCTAATGGGTTGCATGATTTCTTTGGGGGTGAGGAACGGGTTTTGGAACTAAGGTAATGTTGATGACTGAACACTCAGCGACTATACTAAACACATTGAACTGTTTACTTTAAAATGGTGAGTTTTATAGTGCACAAATCGTATCTCAATTTTAAAATGTGAATCATTCTGTTTGTGCCCGTATTGGGGAACGTGAAGAATGACTAGAACCTCAAGGATCGTGACTGCATCCTCCCTGCCATGCTTTGCAGATGAGAAGACCCAATGCTTGCTTTTTCATCAGAGAAAAGCACACTGCACATTGTCCTATATACACGAGCCATTTATAGTCTAGATTTATTTAATCTATACGTGTCTGTGTGTCAGCGTGTGAATTTGTGCAAATACATGAGGGTTGTCATGGAGGCCAGAATCGGGTGTCAGTTCACCTGAAGCTTGGATTACAGGTAGTTGTGAGCTGCCTGATGATGTGCGTGCACATTGTCCCACGCCTTTGCCCGTAAAGGAAGGACCGACCGTCACAGTGTCAAGCCTCTGCACATTGAAGTTGTTTCGTTCTCAAGCTCCTAAAGAACTGGGCCCCACTCACACACACACAACACATAGCCTAGGGGCACTCACCTCCACAGCAAAGGACACAACAAAGTTGGAGCTGATCATGATGAGAATATAGACTCTCCACAGGACAGGCGTGCAGAGCAGCTGGCAGAGGAGACAAAGGGCAGTTAGCCTCAGAACACATACGCTGGAAAAGTTTCCATGTTCACACTGGGCATTTGTGTGAGCTATAAACCACAGTGGAAACACACACACACACACACACACACGCACGCACGCACGCACGCACGCACGCACGCACACACACATATGCAAATGGTAGCTCGGGGGACTGGGCATTTGTGTGAGCTATAAACCACAGTGGAAACACACACACACACACGCACGCACGCATGCACGCACGCACGCACACGCACACGCACACATGCACACATATGCAAATGGTAGCTCGGGGGTTGAGAGCACTTGTGTTCATTTGGAGGCTCAACAGTTCAGTTCCCAACACCCACATCATCAGGTGACTCACAACTACCTGTAACCCAAGCTCCAGGTGGACTGACACCCGATTCTGGCCTCCATGACACCCTCATGTATTTGCACAAGTTCACACACTGACACACAGACATGCACAGATTAAATAAATCTAGAATATAAATGGCACGTGTATATAGTACATATTGCATACACATACTTGAACATACACATATACATAAAAACTTGTAAGTGTGGAAAACTGATATTTAATCATTTGAGGATTATGACTGGGTTTTTTTTTTTCCTTTCTTTTCTTTTTCTCAGTTTCTTTCTTTTATCTAAAATTTCTACATTTTCTAATTTTGGTCTCTTTGCAATGAAAATAAATAATAACAAACCCTTTTTTATCTGATTGTTTTGTGTTGTTTTGAAGAGGGAATGTAGGAATGTGACTTTATTCCCAGGCATCTCTGAGGATACATGTGTGGAACCTCCACTGTGGACAGGGTGGCCTTCTGCCTTCTAGTGCAATGTTTCTCTTCATTCAAGTCCTGCTTTGGAGTACCGGGTCAGGGCTGCTCTTTTGGGGCTGTGCCTATAGCATCACAGCCTGTGGCCTTACAGGGGTACTTGCCAAAGGAACACGTGGAGCTGAAATCAAGCTCTTTCCAAACTTCCTCTGCCTTCTTCCAACCCCTCTTCAGGCACAGTTCCTGATACATAAGTGTGAGAATGAACTAATCGATGGATGGATGGATGGATGGATGGATGGATGGATGGATGGATGGGTAGATGTATGGGTGGATGGATGGATGGATGGATGGATGGATGGATGGATGGATGGATGGATGGATGGGTAGAGGGATGGATGGGTGGATGGATAGATGGATGGATGGATTGATGGGTGGGTGGATGGATGGATGGATGGATATATTGATGGGTGGGTGGATGGATGGATAAGCCAAGTACACTCTGCTGTGTATTACATGTCTTATACAATGCCTCATATGCTGATGGGAGTAAAAGCTGATGCAATCCTATGGAGAACAATGCTCTCAAAATTATTATTTTAAATCCACTTCTAGGAATTTACTCCTGACATATACTTGTACATGACTAAAAAAGATATGGACATGGTTCTTTTACTGTGTCTTTCTAAGGGTAACAACTTAGAAACAGTTACATGTTAATTAATATAGGACTGCACATAAAATTATGATACATATACAATCTATACCATGAAATATGCATATGTATATATAACAAAATATTATGTTATCACTTAAAACAATGGAGATTTATGTGCTAGCATGACATAATTACCAAAATACACTGTTACATGAAAGAAATAAGGTACAGGACTGTGTATGTGGTTGTAGCGGCCATGAAAATATTCCATTCAGCTCTCCTGCTGATGGGAAGATAAATACACACAGCTATGAAAATGTTCCATTCACATCTCCCGCTGATGGGAAGATAAATATTGGCAACCCAAACACTATACTCAAAATCTACCACAACTTCCATTCCAACACTGTACTTCCCATGGGCTACTCGGGGCCAGCAAATGAGGATGGCATGGATTCTCTTGAGATTTTCTCCTGTAAGATGCCAGACATTCCTGATGAACAATCTCAGCTTAATCCTTAAGTCATTACAGCCACACCAACTCTTCCCGGGGTCTTTGTGGCAGTGTGATGCCTCTCCTTGTCTTCCCTGGCTTCTACCCTTTTCTCCCACAGATATCTTCTACAATGAATTTCTTGCATAACACATCCCACTTTGATATCAACATCTCAGAATACTGACAAACAGAACAGTTTGCTACCATTGTGTAAAAATGTGGGAGAAGATTCATACACATAAGAAATACATGTACTTCTCTGCATATGTAGAAAATAAAGTGTGAATATATGTAAAAAAAAAAAAAACTGATACCATGCATTGCCTCCAGAAGGAAGCTAGGTTGGGAAGGATATTTTAGAGTATTTACATTTTAAAAACAATTTTAAACCACGGGAATGTATTACGCATTTTTAAAAAATCTAGGTTGTGAATCAACATGCTTCAATTCAGGATAAACTTTATAAATTTGAGGCAAAACCCATTTACAATACATGAATTTTAAAAGATGGAAAGATAGCAGATAGTGTTATCATTTTCCTTCCCTGAATATTCCACATTTTCTAAAATAGATCCGTGTTTATGTGATAAGAAGGCTTGGTTTTAAACTGGACAATGCCTCTTTTCAGCATCCTTTGTAGTCCCACTGCCATGGACTCCACACAAGCTCTCGCCAAACCAAAACATTCCCTCCTTTATTATTGCAGAGTGCCAGCTTTTCCTAGCTTGAGTAGGTAAGATTATGGTATCTTGTAGGGTTTCAAAGTTGTCTTGGTTACATTTTTTCAAATGTAAGAGAGAGCTTGAGATACAGGAACAAGCTTCTTTGAAAGCACCCTTTCAGATATAACTATGAACATACAGAGAAGCATGGATTTTTCAAAGTAAGTACAGATTTGAGAATTAACCTAAAGATGGTTGCAGGCAAAGTTTCTTTAAATGGCATTTGAAAGAGAAAATATATAAGTAGAATTTTTACCAGTCTTACAGGGGATTTTGTTTTCAATGAAAAATGGTTCAATATTTTTTTGAAGGCTATCTCTAGTCTCAGAATCAACACTTGATGGAATTTTATTTCCTGATTAGCTTAAGTAAAAATTAGATATAGTTTATCATTCTTTCAAACTCTGCCAGTTCCAAAGTACATAACCGGTGTCGGAAGTCCATGTCAGTTCCAACAGTGACCTGCTTTCAGAAGCCGGTGACAAAAATACATAACACCATAATTCCGGAGAAGATACTTACGTCCAAACGCCTATGCAACTCTGGAATATCCGCAAATAGAATGAAAAGACATACGCCCATCTGCAAAATCAGTACAAGGACAAATATATCTGAGGAAACAAGAACACAGGCTATCATTTTGGGAAGTTGCTGTGTGAAGCATGAGTCTATTGACTGATACATTCTAGGTTAACGCTAGAATTACATTTACTTGATTTCTGCATCCAAATACAGCATATTGAACGAAAGCACTCATTTCTATGTGATGGGTCTCACCTCCATAATTTCTATGCATGTTCTTGATGGGGGGGCCCTTTTTATATGCATGTTATGTTTCAATTAGTGCAGGTGGTAAATATATAGAGAACAGCAATGATAAAATGCCCTTTCAATGAGTGCTTTAAAGACATTCAAGTAGCTGGCTTTAACACAAGTCATCTGCTTCAAATCCCTTTCTGGAAAACCAGGAATGCCATAAATACATGAAATTTTAAATTGTGATTGTATAAAGATAAGCATTCAACTGCTTCTTCATCCCAATGAGGAAAAAGATCAAGTAATTTTCCTGGGACACTTTTGTATGAGGACATTGATCCTCCAACTTGTGCTTCTGAATTTTTTAAATTAGAGGGTTAATACTAATATACAAATACATATCTCAGAAACAAATTAGGGCACCCACTTCTCCTAAACAGCCTCTCTGCCCCAAATTCCTCCAGCTAAGGGTGTCCCCAATGCTGTATAATGAGTTTCCTCTGGGCTGGACCTACTCCGAGTCTGTCACCAAACAATGCCATCCCGGCTGAGGGCTGTGCCCCTTCTCACATCCCTAGGATGAATCCGGACAGACACTGACAAGTAAAGATTGGTCTTTGCATCGATCTTCCCAACTTAGATGATCCCAAGAGAAATCACTAAAGACAACTTCTGGTGGCAAAACAGGATGAAAAGAGAAAGCCTCTCTTTGATGGGACGAGAGAGAGAGGCAGGGGAATGAGACTCCAGAATTTTTTGGAGCTCTGGAGTGGAAGTGGGGGGACTCTAGCTGAGACTCAGCTGTGCAGGTTGGTTCCTGAGTGACCTGAGCATGCCTGTTCTAATGATCAGCGATGGTCAAATCATCGTCATGCTGCTTCCGGGCAGTGTTACTCACAGTTTGTATAGGTAGGCTGCCTAAACGGTTTTCCTTTGGAGAATACAAGGGCCACGATGATACAGTTGATGGTTCCTAAAAACCATATAGTAGTATTCTCAAAACTCGAAAAGGGGCTGTGACTTCTGTTTTTCTCAGGAGCGTTTGGAGACGTGATGATGGCTGAGATGCTCTCATTTCTCATTGTGCAGGCACTATAAAGGAAACCAAAAAAGCCACAGAGTCATCAGAACACATTTGCATCTGGTGGCCACCGTGGCAAACGGTGTCTGGAGCAAACATCCCATATTTCGCAGTTGTCTCCATTGTGGTTTAAAAAAAAAAGACACAAAAATAAAGGAAAAATAAGGGCAGACAGATGTATACTCTTGTCTGTTTGAATTTGTAAATAGATACATGGGCAGATTCAACTGTCTACTTGATCATTAAGCTGCTGTGCATCCATCATGTATATTAAGGATACAGGGGGTGGAGGAGATGAGTAAATTGTGATTCTTCCCTTAGGAGATTTAAGAACTCCTAAGTCATACAGAGGGTGACATATACTTTATCATTGAACAGGGACAATTTTGAAAGGAAAAGATTTCAATCATTTCACCAGACATGGCCTAAACTGGGCTCCTTAAACTGGGACAAACAGGAGAGTTATGACCTCTAGCCACCCTCACTATTAAACAACACAGTCAATGGTGTGTGATAAAAGCACAGAGGGTTGTTGGAAATTTTCCCAAAAGACTTAAAGGAACTGAAACTCTGGGTAGGTGAAGACCCAGTTGGCTCTCTTCATGCAGGGCAGATGATGTTTGACAGAAATCAGACTTCAAGAAGCTGGATTTGAGGCCACACCGATACCTGTGCAACTCCATGAGGTACCAAGGCTGCTTCTGTACGAGGACAAAGCCCACGACGTGCATGGCCAAACTGAGAAGGATGTTGAGGATAACGGAGAGCAGCAGAGGTGGGGAGATCAGCCTCCCTGCAGGCCTGAAAGGCACTAGCTTGGGGTTGGCCCCGTTCAGATTCACTGCAAAATAAATCCAAGGTTTACATGCACGAGAGTGGGAAAATGTTGCATTCTTAGCAGTAAGAACGGTAGGATCGATGCCCCTGCCAACCCTCAGCCCGAGAAGCCTCTCCTTGCAGCAGATGGTGTTTGACACAGAGACCTATCGCTGCTCAAAGCAGAGGATATGAGACTGTGGAGCGCTCGGTCCTAGACGGGACACCTGTATCACAACCCATTCTCCCCAAACTCTGGGATCTTTGCAAAAGAAGGGCCAGAAAGAATGTGCAAGTCAGAGGCCCTCGATGGCAACAGTGAAACAGTGTCTTCCAGACACAGAGGGTGGCTGCACGTGTGACCTCACAGCAGCTGGGACAGCATGCACAAGATCTGTGCAAGTGCAAGCCAGACCAAATCCCAGCACAGGAAGGGGAGCTGGGCATAAAGTCCCGCCCCTGGCTGAGGAGCTACTGGATTGTTGCTGGGAGACAGGGAGTCAGTTTTCTTAAGCATGTATCCCCAATTAATGCAACCACGCTCCAATGGAAGGCCACACATACAAGAATATTAGTGCAGCACAAAGCATTGGAATAGGTTTATTTTTTTTTAAGGACACAAAGTTGGGTGGGAAGGAAGGAGAGTGAACCGGGAGGAGTTTGGTGAGGGGGTGAATGTGATAAAAAAAAATGACTGAGGTTGGAGAGATGGCTCAGCAATTACAAGCACTGGCTGCTCTTCCAGAGGACCTGGGTTCAATTCCCAACACCCACATGGTGGCTCACAATCATCTGTAATTCCACTTCCAGGGGGTCCAATGCCCTTTTCTGGCTTCTGCAGGCACCAGGCACATATTTGGTACACAGACATACATGCAGGCAAAACACCCATACATATATAAATAAGTAAATAAATACATACATATGGTACAAAATTGTTAAAGAACTAATAACTTGAAATAGAAGAATGATATAACTTCTCTGGTGCAATCATCTAAAGAAATAGACAACTTCAAGAGCATTATAAACTGGGAGAACAAAGCAGTTAATGGTTCCAAATACAAGTCATGAGGAAGTTTTCAAAAGAACAGACACAGGACAGTTGCAAGATGCCTGGGTTTTTTAGGTTTTTTGGGGGGTGGGGTGGGGATGGCCGATTAAGTTGGCAAAGACTATTAAATGATAAGAAAGAAAGATAGCATACACCCTTTAGTGAATTTTGTAGAAATGTGAGTTGAGACAAAACTTCAGTGCCAACAAAGAAATGAATATGAAAATGGAAAAACATTCCATTTTTGGTTTCCACTTTGGGAAATTTATCCTAATCAAAGCAATTAAAATTCCAGAACAATATTCGTCATGACATCAATATCAAGTTCAGTCTGTAACACAATCACGGTGAAGAAATGCTTCCCAGTGTTTAATGGCATCAGGAAAATGGAGAAGGCACACTGAGAGCTCCCTCCCCAGAGGAACACTGGAAAATATGCAAAACCCTCCAAACCAACCTTTGCCAGAGCTCTAGAAAATATACAAAAGTCTGTAGCAACATAGCAGAAAGTGAATTAAGAAAAAAAAAGGGGGGGGGACCTAACTTAAAATGGTAAGGATTTTTCAACTCTTCAAAAAATGTTTTATGTTCATTCATTCATTCATTCATTCATTCCTTTGTTATTATTTGTTTGTTTATTGCTTGTGTGCCCACAAGCACACACCGTGATGTGTGTGTGTGTGAGGTAGGAGATAACTTTAACATCGTTTTTCTTCTTCCACCATGTGGGTCCCAGGGATGGGTCTCCGGTTGTCAGGCGTGGGAGCGAGTGCTCTTACCCACGGAGCCGCCTCACTAAAATTACAGGAGAGTTTTGTCACATGTCTGCATGCGCCTGCCCTACTCCTTCACCCGCTAGGGATCAGTCTGGAAGATGGTACCCTGCATTTCCTGAGATGCTCTCTGGTCCATAGTCACGGAAGCTACACAGCAGACTTTACCCACAGGTTCATGTGCAGGTCTGCCATAATGTACCTAGCCACTACCTGAAGAAATGATCCCAGATTCTCATCTCCAGTTCACTTAATATGAGACTCCTAATATGGAATTCATTCAGGGCAAAAATAAAAACAAATTGACATGCAGTGCTTGAAAATACTCAAGATTGTCTCTAAAAAAGATAAGGGATGTAATGGGCCTAATAGAACCACTGAAAGCTGAAGAACCTTGGAGAAATCGGAGCATTCAACAGCATCTGTGTATGCTTTGGTATACAAAAGCTAGACACATGCCTGATGCTTGGTTCATGCTTACAGATGTAAAGCTCACAGCCCTGCATGGTCTCTAGACTCGGTGTGGGTCTGTCAAGTGCTGAGTACACACGACAGCAAGATCCAATCTGCAAAAGCTGAGGAAGCTGGTTTGCTCATTTATTTTTTAACTGCTAGAGTTCAAAGATGTCTCTGTCAAAACATGAGCTAAAGGAAACAGAGATGTTAGTGGCCTCTGATTACAGCAATATGACTTTGCAAATACAATTTTGGGAACTCAGTAATAAATGGATGACTATAACTTCCAACCAATAGCAAAACAAAACTATAAAACCTAGAAAAGGAGCTTAATCTTATACCCAAAGTTATTATATACACAATAATGCTCAGAACAAAGCAAGCTAAAAGACATCAAAGAATCCCACACATTAGATTTTATATGCAAATTTTCTATTAGCTGTTGTATATATTCTTAAAAATTAAATGAAGGGGCTGGAGAGGTGTCTCAGTGGTTAAGAACACTGGTTGTTCTTCCAGAGGACCCAAGTTCAATACCCAGCAACCACATGGTGGCTCCAGAGGATCAGATGCCCTCTTCTGGTATCTGAAGGCACTGCATACACATTATGCACAGATGTTAATACAGCAACACCCATACATATAAGATAAAAACACATGAAAACATTGTTATTTTAAAAAGAACTAAGTGAAACCATGAACAAAAATTTAAGGAAAACAGTAGTTAAATGAAATGAGACTGTCAACAAAACTATAGAAATTATTAAAAGAAGCCAAAAGGAATACACAGGAAATACAATAAATGATGTTAAAAGAATCATTAAGGGAGTAGGAAGCCAGTTCAGTGTGTAAGAGCACTTGCTGCTAAAATAAGATGACCTGGGTTCAAATCCTTAACACTCCTATAAGTAGGTGAACATGGCTCCACACGCCTGGTACAGCCCACCCAACAAATGAGGTGACAGTGGTAGGGAGGGAATCAGGATGTACTTGGAGACAGACCCAATTGGGACTGTCTTAGTCCATGTTTATTGCTGTGAAAAGACACTGTGACCACGGCATCTCTTATAAAGAAAAGCATTTAACTGGGGCTTGCTTACAGTTCCGGAGGTTTAGTCCATTATCATCATGGCGGAGAGCATGGCAGCATGCAGGCAGACATGGTATTGGAGAAGTAGCAAAGAGTTCTACATCCTGGTCCAAAAGCAGCAGGAAAAGAAAGACACTGGGCCTCGCTGGGGCTTTTGAAAACCCAAAGCCCACCCCCAGTGATACACTTGCTGTAAGAGGACCACACCTCCTAATCTCTCTCAAGTACTATCACATCCTGATGACCAAGCATTCAAATCTATAAGCCTATGGGGTCCATTCCTATTCAGTCCACTACAGGAATGTCATATGTATTAGACATACAGGGTAAAAAAAAAAAAAAAAAAAAAAAAAAAAAAAAAAAAAGCAAAAAGCCAGAATGACTACAGGTCTTTAATTTGAACAGCTAAGGAGGTAACAGTGCTATCTCATGGACTGCCCAAAGGCTTGGAGCACTAAGTAGCACAAACATGATACTCAGTAAGTTCACATAATTAGGTCTGGCAGAATTAAGAGGTTGGCTCAAGTATGTTATGTGTGGGCTCCATTAAATATGCAAAGCTGGATGCTTCATTCCAAAGCTCCAGATAATCATCTCGTCTATAGCTATAAACTGGGCGTTCATAACACAGAGATGACTTTAAAGTCATGTGACTAGTTGACATCCCTTAGAGCAAGGGTGCAAACTGAGGACAAGATACTCTGAGGACAGGGTTTAAGGAGATTTTTTTAAATAAAAAAAAAAAAGGAAAGAGATGGAAGCTGTGTCACTTATGTGGTAGACTAATTCGGCTGAGTGTGGTATCACTAAAGCGAAAAGAAACCCTTTGAGGAAAGAGCACTGTGATATTGAGAGTCCGGTGTTTAAGGAGAAGTGGCTATTGCTGTGGACAGCAGAAAGGCAAGGGGAACCTTGCAGCAGCAAGCAGGGGGTAGTGGCTGAAGTGGAATTAGCAGTTATCTCCACCTGAGCATGTCCTTTTGTATTTCTGAACATGTTGTTAGAGTGAATTGTCACAAGAACCATTAAAATCATGGGAGAAAAGGCAGAGAAGCAGAGCCACAGCACATGTCAAAGAGTTAATGAAAGATCTGGACCTTTGTAGAGAGTTAGGCATGGGCACCCTCCCAGACACTGGTGCCTAGGGTGGCTCCTAAGAGGGTATCGCTGTTGAACTTGAGAACCAAAGTGGACAGTGTATTTGAAATGTTATGTTCACATGAAATCCTGCACACAGACATTCAAAGCACTTTTATGCTTAAACTATAAAAACATGAAAGCACCAAGATGCCCTTCAGTAGGTAAGTGGAGAAATAAACTATGGCACAGGGACCACAGAATGTCATTCAGTCTGCTACAGAGGTGAACGTCAAGCTATGTAAAGTGTATAGAAAGGTCGAGTGTACACCGTCACTGTACGAAAGAGGCTGAGCTTGAAGGCCTACTGACTACGTAATTCCAACTGCTGAAGTTTCTGGAAAAGTGTAGAGACAGTGAAAAGACTACAGTGCCTATTAGAAGCTCTGGGGAGGGAGAGCAAATGGAGCATGAAACATTTGAGGGTAAACATTCTGTCTGATGGTGCAATGACAGACATCTGTCACCTGACACATGTCCAAACTCCTAGAGTTCGAGACTAAGAGTAAAGCCCAATGTAACTATGAACTTGGCAGGAATCATAATGTATCGATGCGTGGAAGGCAGTTGCGGCTAATGTGCCTCTCTTGGGGCAGGGGTGAGGTTGACAACAGGGGCGAGGCTGGCAAAGGGGTGAGGTTGAGGGCGAGATGGAGCGGTGTACACTCAGGGGAAAGGTACAAACTTGTGTCCTCTTTGCTGCAAGCCTAAAATAGCTTGAAAATGCATTCATAAATTGAAATTTCCCCTACGTAGGAGACAATCCACACACTCATTAGAAAGGTGGGAAGCAGGAGTCCTACAACGGCAGAATTGCCCTTAAGTGCCACTTTCCATGCTGGGCAGCCTCAGTTTGGAGGTCAGAAAGATCAAAGCCATTCAGCTCTACAAGTGGGACACATTTCAACTCCACCTGCACCTAAAAGCAAGCTGAAGTCAGTTTCCACCCATTTCCTGTTTCCAGGGTGCTTTCCCGTTCTAATTGATTGGTGCCCATTTACAGAAACGCTCTATTTTGTGGAAAAGGCAAAAATTCAGTTTTTCCCTTTGTTAGCATTTTCTTTTCATAGAATTGAGCACTCTGCGGCCCCACCCTGTGTCTCTGAGACTAAGTCATACATTCCTGCTACTGCTGCTGCCTTCATGACAGGCAAACCTTCCCGGGGTTGAGGAACGGAAGCAGGGGAAGAACCTCCAGGAAGAAAGGTGTAAAGCTCTTACTTGTTACACCAATAAGAGTCGTGATGGCCAGATCCTGGAATAGAAACTGGTAATTGGAAAGGCTGTTTGTCTCCTGGAAACAAAAAGGAAAGCAGATTTAAAAAAAAAAAAATGGCGCGCTTATCGATAAGATTTAGCAAAAGTCGCGTTAAGTGTCCCCCTGCTACTTTAAATTTTCAAGCAGCTTATTTGGGACATGGCATGGTCTTAGACCTGTTTGGGTTGGTGAGCAGTGGTGGTTGGGAGAGGGGGTTCCCCCAGTTCGTGAAAGCCTCTCACTCCAGGAGAGCCTCCTGGGTGTGCTTCCCAGGTGGGGTCTCCTGCATCAGGGCTACCCAGTGTTTGGGGGAACACCTGCTAGATCCATCTTTTCCCTTTTCTGGTGACTAGCAGAAAATGTGAGCTTGGTCCAGCACAACAAACCATGCATTCCCCTCCAGTAGTCAGTCATGTGTACCAGCTGTTTGGTGGCCTTCCACAATTTTCACTAATGGGAAGTTAGAGTGACTGAATTCACAACGTGTATCTTGGGTGTTGTTAGGAGAGAGTTGTTACATGCTTTTAATAAACTGTCTTTCTATTCTTGCAAAAGAGTGTTCAAGGCCCCGTCTTCGAGGATGTTGCTCCCCTGCTCTCACACATGAGTGCAAAGGAGATCATAGTATGCCATGTTGAATTATACTTTTGAGGATAATAAACTATTCCAAAATAATAAATAAAGCATTCCAAAATAGGATCAAATTCCTACAAGCAGCTTAACCTCCGGCCCCCTCATGAGAGAGTCTGAAAACCTATCTGAAAGCAGTGAGACCAAGAGATGGACCTACGAGAAAACAGACATGAAGGGAAAGGAGCCTGGATGAGATATCTGCAGGGATGGTCCCCTTCCTCGGAATTACTGGGGAGAATTACTTATTGAGTTCCCAAACAACAGTGACATCTCTTCTCCTTTTATATCCTGTTAAAAAAAATAAGAGCCACCACAAAATACACGTACTTTTATATCATAATTCACCAATTTTCAGATCTGTGTACTTAGGAATGAGAGCTATGCTGGTTTATTTACCCTTGAAAGTCAATTGCTGAGTTTTCATGAATGCTAAGCTCTAGTTGTTAAACACTAAAATTGTGCAAACATACCACTAAATTAATTGTGGTAAATTGAAGTTAGGGTATATGCAAAGCTCGATACTGCCTATTTATTTTCCTCCATTTGTTTTTTTCTATTATCTATGCTCCCGGGGTATTAACAGCTCCTGTGTCTATGTGGTACATAAGTGTGTGCTGCTATTGTATGTTTATACCCCTGAAATTGTAAAGCACCAATATTTAGGGAAGCCTGCTGGGATGGCTAACGTTGGTTTTCCACTTGACATACCTGGAAAAGGGATCCTCAACTGAAAAATTACCTCCATCAGATTAGCCTGCGGACCTGCCCGTGGGATGTGTTTTTGATTATTCATTGATAGAGGAGGGCTCAGCCCACTGAGCCAGGAAGCAATGTTCCTCCATTGGTTTTTCTGCTCCACACTCCTCCCTTCAGGGATGGATAGTAACTGATAAGCCAAACAAACCCTTTCCTCTCCTAAGTGGCTTTTGGTCCATATTTTATGACGGGAACAGAGAAGGAAGCTCAAACACCGGTTATTGAGCACTACTCCAGCACCAGAGTCCACTCTGTAGAGAGTGGGAGTGGAATAGCAGGTGCCTGGTCCGCATAGGAGAAAGCAACAGTGAGAATAAATATGCCACTCCATTCTGTTCCTCAGTTTCCCCCTGATGACCTGTTTCTATAGCAGAAAGCCACAGCTTGTCCACCATGTCTGTCTAGTCCTGATTTATGTTGTGAACTCTCGAGGACACGTCTAGGAGGCTCCTTGGTGCACCCACACCCTCTTTTCATCGAGTGAACAACTGCTTGCTTCGGCTCTCACTCAACAAGGCTTTGTCCCAAGTCATACCCAGTAGAGCAGCAGAACACCAACATACTGAATCATGCTGTACAGGGCCATGTACTTAAACATGCAGAAGGATGTAACGAGAGCTGCGCGGCCTTCCCTGTGGAAGAAAAGAACGAAAGTGGGTGAGGGAAATGATGGAGAGAAATTGGATGTCATTCTGTGCTTTTTCTCATCCAGGCTTTGCACAGCCATAAAAACAAATGGATAAAAAGCCAGACATCTGGTTCTATGATAGCTTGTCTCCAACCCTGGACAGCCTTGATCCAGTGGGAGCTAAATGGCTGGTTGTTCAGGAAAGGGCAGTTCCGGGCCAGTGTCCACAGCCTTGACCTGCCCATGGACTCCGGTTTACAGTTGCTTTCATTCATTATGCATGGAATTGTTTCAGTGCCTGAACTCATAGCCAGGAGACCTGGGAGCCGGTCTCAGACCTCATATGCACATGTGACTGTGATTTGGAAGCCCATCCCCCTGTCTCAGTGGCTGCGTCTGTGAACTAAGAGAAATAAGTAAGGCCTAGGAGCATTTTCAAGCAGGTGCTTCGTGAATTTGGCAAACATTTGATCCAAATTTCACCTCAGCAATTCCAACTTTTCCTAAAACTGAACTCAAAATAATGTGTGTGCTCAAATTACCTGTGCATCAGATTTCAACAGACGGAACACAATGAGCGTGCTCCTTTGTGCTGTTGTTGCTGGCTGATGTTGAAAAAAAATACCACAGTCCAGCACAAAACATGGAATTTATCACTTCTTGCTATTTCATATAGGGGTGGCAGTAGACTTCAATTTACTCACGATTGGTGTACTAACTCCCTATGAGTTCAAGACCTGATCCTCAAACCATCTCCTGCTGCTGCCATTAGCTCTGCCCAGGAGGTAATTTCTTCCCGTTTCTCACCTCCTCAAGTGAGGTTTTCCCCAAGACAGTCTAAAGCAACCAATTCCTCTTCCCCAGTCATATTACGACCTTTCACATTACCCCATTTTTTTTATAGCAAACAGGAATCTCTGTAAGAGCTGTCTTTGCTGATCTCCCTTAAATCCCAGCACTAAGCTCCTATTCAACAAACCCTACTCAAGTGCACGGATAAATATCTTAAACAAAGGAAGCTAGCCAAATCATTACATTAATACAGCAGAAAAGTATAATAGTTGATAAAACACATGATTTTCAGCTCTCTGTGGTCTCTGAGCACAGGTATATCAGTTATGTTCTCTTCCTCTTGGCTTCTTTATTTACAAAAGAAATACTAACCATGTCTCCATCTGCAGGCTATTTTTTTTAAGTATAATAGACTATTAAGTACATTTTAAACTATAAACACCTGCTAGCTGTGATGACCAAGATCGGCTACAATGCTGTCTCTACCATTCAAGCCAAACATACCAGCTTCACAAACACAGGACCAAGGTAAATTCAATGGGAGCACCAGAGACTAATAAAGATTTTTTTTAAAACTGGGGGTGAAGAGGGTATCTCAAGGAAATGCAAGGAGCCAAGAGGGAAGGAAATCAAGTGGGTTTTCCTGATCTCCCAGGATGAAGCATCTAAACTAGTAATTGCTAATGCAATTCAAAGCAGTGGCAACCCTTTAGAAAAACAATCCAACCAACGACGTTTACTGGTAACGGTACCACCCTCCCCCATGTTATTCAGAACCCCTTTGAAGTCCACTAGGCAGGAGAATGTACTTTTACAGAAAGCACCTCTCAACACATAGCTCTTCCACTTCCCCAGAATAATGTTACCTGCACCTGGAAGTCAAAAGCGAGAACAAGACTGGGCTAAGTGACTGCTTACTTGATGAGATGAGGAACGCATTCGATGTTTGCAGTTTTGGAAGTGAAAGGCGAGGCCACTGATGCCTCCTGCTCTGACAGAGAGATGCCAACATGAGCCATTTTCAAAGCCTGAAAACAAAGAGTCACTTTAGTACCGATGTATGCACACCTCTACAGAAGGTAATCTGCGATCCCCAGCCAGACTTTACCCTGTCTGCCACCTAAGAAGGAGGTGGCGCTAGAGAAGGTGTCACCAGGACACCTACCCAAGGAAGAGGGAACTCCAAACCAAGCTCTACCTTACTTAACATACAGCAACCATTGACTATTTTGTGGCTTTGATCAAAACCTTCCCAAATCCTTAGTGTCAGTTTAATACGTCTATGAAAATGATATCCATCCCAAGTATTTTTGAGAAATTATGGCCACAGCTACTTACCCCACAGTCATTGGCTCCATCACCACACATACCCACAAAGTAGCTAAAAAAGAAATATGAATTGTAGAGAAAATCAAAGCTAGTTTGTCCATAAAGCTAATTTCTCTAGTTAAAAAAAGAAGTAACCATCCTTACTTAAGGAGTTAAACTATTTACTGTAGGAAAGCTCCCCCTAAGAGACTAGTCAAAGCAATGTGTGACTGTATGGGTCACACAATGGAGTGAAATACCCTGCATGCACATCACTGGGCTTCCCAGTGCTTCACCGGCATTTCACTGACTTGAGAACAGTTTTTCCCTCCACAAAAATGGTAGTGATCACAACTATGTGATCCAATTTCCTGTCAATGAAACCTCATGGGGGACCATTATCATGGGGGGGCCACAGGATTTTATCTAGAAACCAGGTCTGGAGTCTTATGTCCTCATTTTGCCATTTTTAACATCAAGTGTTAGATTGGAAAGTGACTAATAAAGTCATAATCATAATCATAAGCATCTGAAAGTCAAAAGAGAAACCAAGACTGGGCTTGTTGGAGGAAATGTACCCTGTCGGTAGTCACACAGCTGAGAAATGAAGTGCCAGGCCCAGAAGTTAAGAAAAAAAAGCAGAAGTCTGCTTGAGGTCTGGAACTGTTGACTTAGGTTATGAATGGTTGGTTTCTTAGTGCAAGCTCGCAGCACATGCTGTAAACTTGGCTTTCACACTGCTATAAGGTAACTAGTTTATTCTGAGACCCTTCATGGTTTTCAACATGAGAAGATGGGACTTCTTGAGTAGAGAAGCTTCCTTGAAGACTAAATCACATCGTTAGGAGGATGGGGCTAGAAGGGGCATCGCATTGATAATGGTCCCCCATGAGGTTTCATTGACAGGAAATAAGTTGTCAAAGGGATGAACACCGGACACTCATTTCATCTGTAAATGGAGACTCTCAGTGTTGAAGCATTCTAATGATGTGAGAGAACGGATACTTTAGCAAAGGAATATTTTAATACTGAGGGATGTGATGAACCTTTCTGTGTTATAAGTGTGATGGTGGCTTATCAGAATAAAGCCTAAATTCTTGCTCCTTCAGTGGCTGGGCTCCGCTTACCTTTCCTGTCTCATTTCCCACCATACCTTATCATGGCCCTACATTCTCATACAGCACTTCTCGACTTCGAGTGCAAAGATGAATGGTGTGGGGAGTTTTGCAAAAATGCTGTGTTCCAGCCCCATAGAGCCATTAAGCCAGTACCACTGGAAATGTGGAACCATTACTACTCCTTTTTCTAAGTTTCCCCCGGTGACTGTGATCTGCCCAGGGTAAGAACCGCTGTCCTAACCCAACTACACAGCTCCCTGTGCCTGGTCCATCCCCCATGGATCCATCCACGCCTCCATCACTTCATCATAGGCAAAGAACCTACTCCAGTTTCTGAAATTCTTCCACGAGACTTGACTTTTGACCCGGAGACATTCTTGCAAAGATGGTCCCGTTCATCAGTATCTAGCGTGAGGAAAAAAGGAAATCTTTTTTATCATGGCAAGTTACACACAAAGCAGTTGAAAATAGAACATTTGCTGGTAATGTCCATGAATAGGAAAAAAGCTTGTTCCCAAGGAAATACTTCTATTTATTATTTATTTTGTATTTGAAGATGGACATTGAGACTTTTGTTATCAAATAAATCCAATGGAAACAAAATACAAGTATTTATAAAAATGATGCCCTATGACATTTAACCCAGCTGCCATGAGAATATGATTCTGGAAAGTCTTGAGCTTCATGGAAAACTGAACCAATGGAATCCGGACAATCACAACAGAGAAACAGAGCAGGTCCCCAAGAGAAAGCAAGCACACACTGCTTTCCAAAAATTGTTCCCAACTGGCAGAAAACCACCAGGTGGCGACACAGAGACTATCTGTGCCCTAGTCATGCCTCTGGACTTGACCAATGACGAAGCTCAGCTGGTGCCCCAAACTTTGTGAGCCATGGAACATGGACAGTTTGAAGGTCAGATGGCCTGCGCTGCTTCCCTTCTCCACACTTCAAATTCTCCAGTATGAGAGCAATGTGCTCCTTGCTCTCTGTGGCTGTGAACTCGGCTCAGTGTTCAGTCAGAGTCATTTGTTTGCAAACGAGTAACTTGCCCCTCTTATAAATTTATTCTTTGTAAAAGAGTCTTAAGTTTGGGCCCTTCAGAACAGGAGTCATCTACCACACACATAATAGCACTCTCCTATCCTTGCCTGGCTCTCTGCCCCCACGGCTGAGTGCCTACTGAACTGTTAAATGCCCTCACCATGACGACATGGTGAGAGCCGCCCCAAAACCAATCCTCCATGCTGCCACTTTAGTCCTAAGGCTGGTATAAATCTGACTCCTCATGCTTATTATTTTCAAATCTAATATGAAATACCAGTAACTTTGCAAAAACATTTCCCTCTCTTGTGATATGTATAACTAACTTGTACTTTTTTCTTTATTTTATTTACTTACTTATTTATGTATAATTTTGTTTTGGTTTGTTTTCTGAGACAGGGTTTTTTCTGTGTAGCCCTGGCTGTCCTGGAACTCACTCTATAGACCAGGCTGGCCTTGAACTCAGATCTGCCCTGCCTCTGCCTCCCAAGTGCTGGGATCAAAGGTGTGCACCACCATCACAGGACTCTAGTTGTATTTTATCTATTCCAATTTTTGAAACTATCTGGGATCGTGCTATGTAAGTGACATGTTCATCACCCTCACAGAAATGTCATTGTTTCCTTAAAACTGACCTTTGGCAGTAAGCTGCTGAAATGCTGACTTAGAACATGGAAGGATTTTCCACTTAGGGCAAAATGGTAACTCCCTTCTCTGCCATGATCTGGAACTTCTTCTCTGATGTTGATGTAATTGTCCTGCAAAGCAAGGTGCAAACGTTTGATGCTCTTCGGATCGTTCCAGTGGTTAGAACCACAAGCATATCCAACAGAAAGGACTGAAGTGACACCAGGGTCTCTCTCCAAAAGTCTCCCTCCAGCCCTGACCCCTCCGAGAAGGACTGCTTCTTTGCTGGACTGAGCTTCACATGCCACAGGCACTGGCGGCTGATGAGAGGATAGCACTCACTCACGTCCTCATGTTCTCATCGTGGTGTGATCCCTGCGAGTCCCAGAGATGAGTGCACTTCACACACTTCGAGTATCAAAGACAAAAGCATGGCAACTTAACAACCCTCGCCTGGAAGTGAGAACTTGTTGGGGTTTTTTTCTAACAGAATTAATATTGCTCTATAAGGACACAATGGAAATAGAATACTAACAAGACTGGAGATAAAGGAACAATTTTTTTTCCTACCCTGAAGACAGTCTGATTATCCAGTGCACACAGCGGGTCTCTCCAAGGGACGAAGTCCCCTTTGAACCCAATGGAGTGGCTGATAGGAGAGGGGAAGTGTGGGAAGTTGAGCTCACTGCTCTGCTTACTGTATTCTTTCTAGTAAAAAGCCATGGGTTTGTTTGTTTGTTTGTTTTGGTTTTTCGAGACAGGGTTTCTCTGTGTAGCTTTGCGCCTTTCCTGGATCTCGCTCTGTAGCCCAGGCTGGCCTTGAACTCATAGAGATCCGCCTGGCTCTGCCTCCCGAGTGCTGGGATTAAAGGCGTGCGCCACTGCCGCCCGGCTAAAGCCAAAGGTTTTTAAGAGTAAAAGAATTATTACTTTCAGAAGCCAAGACAGCCTGTAGGCTACAGTAGGAAGAGCGGAGAACTGACATGACTAGGTTCATACTTGTTAGACACCTGGAGAAGGTTATGGACTTGGCGTTGTCTCAAAACTTGTGCCGGTCACAACTGTTGCCACCACTGTGTGGCAAGTCCGATAATCCAGCTGAGCGCCTTGTGTTGAGGTGTACCTGATTCTCGAGTGGGATATGTTTCTTCTCTTCTACTAATTTCCAAGAGACGGATGCTGATGAAGAACCAGTGGCTTCATTTGCCTCGACAAGAATGACTTTCTGGCCTTCAGAAACCATCCCAGACTTCCTGGCCACTGTTATTGCAGTCTGAAGATCGTCGCCTAGAATCAAGAAAGAGCATCTTAAGATGATGGTGAGGAGACACCAGTGCACACGGGACTTGGAAAGCTAGGCTAAGGGTTCAGTTCTTACATTAGCTATGACGGCTATTACTAGTCTTTCCCAGCCTGACCTGGGATTCCATAATCCCTCTTCTGGTTCTGGCTCTTTCTTATCATGTTACTTCATAACTAACTCACATATTTTTGTCAGCAAGTAGGAAGGAAAACTTACAAGAAAAATGTATTCCTGCTATTTGTTACAAACTTTATGAATGTGTAGGAAGTATTTTGGTTTGCTATCATATCCAGTGGCTCCTCTTCTGGTTGAAATAGAGTCAGTCTGCTACCATCTATCTCTCCCATTGATTACAACTGAAAACTAAACAAAAACCACAGAAGCAATTACCCAAGGACTTTGGAAAGTAAACAAAAGCTGGCAGACTGTGGAAGGGCATCAGGCTTGAAGAAGCAAACTAACAAGGGGTGGGATTCTCAAGTATTTGCCTGTTTCCTCTGATGTGCCTGACTTGAGTATGTATCCTAGTGTGTATTTATGTATGTATCCTAGTGTGTATTTATGTATGTATCCTAGTGTGTATTTATGTGTGTGTCCTAGTGTGTATTCATGTATGTATCCTAGTGTGTATTTATGTATGTGTCCTAGTGTGTATTTATGTATGTGTCCTAGTGTGTATTTATGTATGTATCCTAGTGTGTATTCATGTAAGTATCCTAGTGTGTATTTATGTATGTATCCTAGTGTGTATTTATGTATGTGTCCTAGTGTGTATTCATGTATGTATCCTAGTGTGTATTTATGTATGTGTCCTAGTGTGTATTCATGTATGTATCCTAGTGTGTATTCATGTATGTATCCTAGTGTGTATTTATGTATGTATCCTAGTGTGTATTTATGTATGTATCCTAGTGTGTATTTATGTATGTGTCCTAGTGTGTATTCATGTATGTATCCTAGTATGTTTGTATATACATATTATCCCAGTATTATGTATGTATGTATGTATGTATGTATGTATGTATGTATGTATACTAGTATATATGTATCCTAGTATTTACTCTGAACTGTTCAGCTGGCAACAACCAAGAGAAACCCAGTCTTTCTGGCTAAAGTAGCCAGGACAAAAGGGCCCTTGGAGGGTGTAGACTGTCACGAAAACCATGGAAAGACAAAAGTTGCAGAAGGGAACTTATTCAGTGTTTGAATCGTGTAAGCTCCAGGCTCTATGTGGAGCAGGTCATGTGTGGTACAGACCAATAGAAAGCATCAATTTCAAGAACTGAACTATGAAATGTCACTCCCTATTTGCCAGAGAAATACCTGAACACTTGAGAGAGGCAGATGAAAATAGCAAAACACTTTAAAAAGATAATACTGAAATGCCTACTTACAACAGGCAAGAGACTGAACATTCTACACAAGGTATTAAAAAAATCAAAAATCTTACAACAAAATTTGAGACCCTGGGTATACTCAGTAACAACAACCAACC
Organism: Peromyscus californicus insignis; assembly: GCF_007827085.1. Lineage (NCBI taxonomy): Eukaryota > Metazoa > Chordata > Mammalia > Rodentia > Cricetidae > Peromyscus > Peromyscus californicus. The sequence continues at coordinate 18,339,664 of NW_026294458.1, read as the reverse complement.
TGGTCAATTGTCAGTGTTAAAAATCAGCACCAACACTGCCATCCTTGACCGACTCTGTGTTGAAATGATCAGATAATAGTCTATTAGCCTGGCTCCCAGCACTTGGGAGACAGAGGCAGGAAAATCTCTGTGAGTTTGAGGCCAGCCTGGGCTACAGAGTGAGTTCCAGAACATTCGGGGCTACACAGAAAAATCCTGTCTCAAAAACAAAAGAAGGAGGAGGAGAAGGAAAAAGAAGAAGAAGAAGAAGAAGAAGAAGAAGAAGAAGAAGAAGAAGAAGAAGAAGAAGAAGAAGAAGAAGAAGAAGAATCAGCTATTCATAATGAGCTCCAGGCATGGGACCCTCATGAATGTGGAAAGAGAGAAGAGACTCCACTAATTTGTCCTCTGATTGTGCACCACAGCACATGCGTAATACACACGATGATGACAATACATAAATTTAAAAGAAGTTATTGTAAGCATCCTTTATATGGGTAAGGTGACCATTTATAAAACAAATGGAAATATTCAATCAATTAATATGTATGGTTAAAATTAATAATTTAGATATGAAGACTGTAACACTTGAGGCTTTTTATTCACTAGGTCTGTTTAATACACTCAATGCATTCAGTCGGTCAAGAGTCATTACGCACTTGGGAGAACAAAGAACACCTTTTAAAATGAACAGAGGCTTGAGTTACTAAAAGGACGTGCGTTCTTGTCAGTAGAGACCAATGAGAGGGTAAGGACATTGAAACGTGTGTGTGTGTGTGTGTGTGTGTGTGTGTGTGTGTGTGTGTGTGTGTGTAACAATAACAGAAGAAAACTCCCCAACGATCGTAAGACACTTAAACCTGTAAATTCAAGAAGCTCAGAGAGCCCCAAATAGGTTAAAGTCTGTGAAAACTATACCCAGACATATGATAGTCACACAGCTGGAAGTCAAAGATAAAACCAAAAGGCTGTGAGGGGAAAATAGCACATTGCACACAAGATACTGATGCTTAAAATGACCACAGATCTGTCATAAAAATCAGGAAGACAAAAGAAGACCTACTGAGTGGGATGAACAGCCCGGGCATGGCAGGGAAACTAGAAAATCTGTAGCAGTCTAGAGACCCCAGCAGCTGGATGGGAAACGATGCAACAGAGCAGATGCCTGGTGAGGTACAGCAGCTGCTGCAGACAGATGAACCCAAATGCTGCACCAGGGTGAGGCCAGGAGCGGGTTACCTCTAAAGCCACACCCATATGAAGACACAATCCGAAGCATTTCTCAGCTCAACCAGTGATGTGAGGGAGGTAATGATCACTGCTCATTATTGAGGACTATATTGTGATTTGGAGACGGAAAGTGACCCCTCCTCAAACCATAAAGAAGGGGGCAAGATATAAAACTACAGCAGTTTGTAAGGAAATTAGTAAGAGACTGATGGAATGGATCCAGGAGACTTTCACAGGCCTGTAATGACCTGTCGTGTAAAAAATAGAAATTCCAGAATAAAAAGATAATGAAGTCAGAACAAAGGTGATAATTAAATGAATGGTAGAGAATATTTTCTTCAGAGGAAGAAAAGCATATTAAAAGTGCTATGTTCCAGACTGAATTAGTTTTTAAAAAGGAAAAGAAAAATATATGAGAATACCCAGTTAATAATTCTGAACTCTGAAGTTAAAGAAGAAATGCTACATGTAGGTGAAGAGTGATCTGACTGTAGGCAAGCCTGTAGGGCATTTTCTTAAGTAGTGATTGATGTAGGAGGGCCTAGACCATGGTAGGTGGTGCCATCCCTGGGCTGGTGGTCCTGGGTTCTATAAGAAGGCAGGCTGAGCAAGAAGCCACGAGGAGGAAGCCAGTAAGCAGCTCCCCTTCATGGTCTTTGCATCAGCTCCTGCCTCCAGGTTCCTGCCCTGTTTGAGTTCCTGTCCTGACTTCCTTTGATGATGAACAGTGATATAGAAGTGTAAGCCAAATAAACACTTTCCTCCCCAACTTGCTTTTTGCTCATGGTGTTTTGTCACAGCAATAAACCCTAACTAAGACAATATGTAACATAAGTGCTAATGATGTTTGAAATAGCAAGGGCTACTGGATAAAGAAAATGTTAATGGGTACCAAACTACCCCAGGAAGGCCGAGGAGTCAGACTGGAATTTAGAAAGGAAGAAAGCAAAATATACACAGTGCTGTGGATTGTGGGGTCTGGATTCAGGAGTGGGTAAGTGCCAAGCAAAACAAAAGACTTTTAGAGACCCTAGCTTTAGACTGGGACTCAGGAGGTGTGAGTGTTTTGGAGAGGATGTATGTCAATGACACAAGTTATGGAATTTAAGGCACTGTGACAGCAGAAGACCGAAGACAAGTCATTCGAAATATAAATTAGGAAATCAGTTTTTCACCTGTAATATCTCTCTTCTTGAAAAGTTCAAGAGTATTCATTAAGTAATGTCATATATTTCCCTAGAATGATCCCTTCCCATTACTCCCTTGTTTATGAGATCTTAGACTTCAAAGTAGAGTTGAGATGACAACGTGTTCTTTTTTTTTTTTTAACCAGAATTAGAGATTCCATTATTGATGGGCTGTCAGCATAGTTTATAGACCACACCGACTACGATTCTCCTCTGAAGACTTGACAACAAAAACAGTCATCTTTGCATGGCCCATATCTTCCTGTTAACCCGCTCTTATTTCAAACACTGCCACTTGCAGAGGCTTCTCAGAAGTACTTTGTGCAGAGTAGATGGCCAGACATCCTTTACCAGACTTCTCTATCTGGGTTTTTGTTGGTTTTATTTTATTGTGTGTTTTTTGTTGTTTGTTTTGATTTCTTTTCCTTTTGTTTCTGTGTGTGTGTGTGTGTGTGTGTGTGTGTGTGTGTGTGTGTGTGTGTGTGTGTGTGTATTTGCCTGCATGTATGTATGTGCATGCCCTGTACCCGTGGAGGCCAGAAGAGAGAATCAGAAGCCCTGAAGAAGGAGTTCCCAATGGCTGTGAGCTGTCATGTGGGCACTAGTAACGGAACCCTATTCCTCCGCAAGAGCGTCAAGTACCTTAACTGCTGGCCCACCTCTCCAGCCTCTTGCTGTGGGTTTGTTGTTTGTTTACTTTTTCCTTAGACAAGGTCTCATTCTGCCACTCAGTCTGGCCTGAAATTCACTGTGTCAACATGGCTGACCTCAAACTTGTGGTAATTTTCCTGCTTGAGACTCCCATGTGGTGTGATGGGACTAGATCCCCATGCCAGTCCTCAGACCGCCCCAATTTGAATACCTCAACACATTCGTTCCACTACCTAACGAATTGGTTTTCTCTTGCCTCACTGTGTAGCTTGACCCTTTTATTGCAAACACCTGACACCTAAATTGATGCCTTGGTATTGGTGCAGTGTTTGTTAAGTGATCCAACCTGCTGTGTGTCTCCCGGGTCCCCCGTTTTCACTTTGCTCTATACCTGTGATCATCACAGTCCGTATCCGGGCAGAGATGAGCTCTTCCAAGACAGGCTTTGTCTCCTCCTTCAGTCGATTCTCCAAGATCAGCAATCCCAGGAATATGAGGTCCGATTCTACCTTCTCCCTGATTAAACAGAAAAGCATGTGGGGCTTTCTTACAGTAACGACGACAAAAAGACTGGGCTACCCACTGGAACAGCCCCACTCCAGCACTGTCCCCAGCCACAAACAACCCTGCCTGGGAGCGGGAAGCATCAGGGGTCTAACTACAGTTAGCCATGACTGCTGGGGTCTCTGCGATGGCTGAGCCGACACTCCTCTCCTCACTTATTCACCACAGAGTGGAGAGAAAGTCACAACAATGAGCTGAGAAACAAGAAAAATGAAGCAAAATGTGACTTTCTCCAGAAACCAAGGCTGTACAGATATCATTCCAGCCTCGTGAGGTATGGTAGAGATCAGCGAATGGGCCCTTTACTAAAGCTAAGCTGGGCCCTTTCTTCTTCCTCAGCTGGAAGCTCTACTCCTCTGCATAGAATACCCCCACACTTCGGGGAGGCCGCCATGATAGCGTCTACAGGACCAAGTGTAGGAAATGCGTTTGGGGTTGGAGACTTGAACATTCCCACGATTCTATTATTTCGACACAGACACAGAAACACGACCCCAGCACTGCCTGTTCGTGCTGAAATGCAGATCAAAACAGCAACTGCTAAAGCCTTCGTGCCAAGCTTGCCCTGTGTGTCCAGCCTGTGGACCAGCTAAGGCCACAGCTTTGTTGGAGATGCTTCCACAACCTTGTGACACCTTCCTCCACTAGGTGGCAGGAAGTGACACATTTCAGCTCCTCACCTCAGAGCAGATCTAGGAGGGTGGCATTCCCTATAACGCTGAGCATAGTGTTTAAGTCCCTGTACGAACATCTTCCAAGCTATAGTCCAACTTCAGGCATCAATAACTTCTCCTCCTGGCTCCAGCTGGACCACTCACCATGGATATGCTCTGCACTCAATCATGTCCAGACTTTTGCTCCAGACTTTTGGAGATTTTCTCATTTCATGGCAAACATTAGTTTCCAGGATCTGTTGGAGACATCTTCCCCATGTCCTGAGTCCCACCTCATGCTGCCCGACTCCAAGACTTCTCCAAAGAGAAACAGCTGCTCTCTCTACATGTCAATTCTAACCGGATTAGCCAGTTCTCTATTTATTCATGCAATTTCAGTATTGGCTTTTTGATCTGCCTCTAATCCCGGAGTGGAAGCCCACCTGAGTCAAGATTCTGCTCATTAATGCCCACTTGATGCCCACGTGCAGGAACCGCTCAGCAAATACCACCCACTCGGAACACTTTGCTACCTGCTGATGATCATGTTTGGCTGTACAAGGAAGGTGAAATCATTTGCTCTTTCTGCGTTCTTCCTGGGAACTGAGACAGTGAGACCCATCAGTGCCTATTAAGCACCTCCTAGGTGAGGAAAGGGGGCAACTCTGCAGAGGTTGCAGGAATTCCAGCTCTAAGATTTCACATTCAGCTGGGAGGAAACCATTGAGCATGGCCACCTTGTTCATACATAAAGCTGGAAATTGCGTCATGGCAGGCACAAAAATCAGAGGTCTGTGGGGTCAGAGGAGGGGACAGGCATTTCTCGGTATAGTGATTAGTCTTCCTGAAGGAGATATTTGAATTTCCCTTCAAGGATAACTTAACTGAAGCCTGATTAGAGTTTTGCAGTCTTTCTGTGCCTCATACTTAGGCCACAGGATTTAGATATTTTCAGAGATTATGTGAATAATCAATAATCAATTACCACATTGGGCCAAGAAAATGGCTGCAAGGTCAAGCACCCAAGACCATCTTGGAACTCCCATTTCTAGCTCCTCTGGCATGTGGCCAGTGTAGAGCTCAGTGAATGACACGATCAGAAACCACACTTCCAGCCTCAGCCCACCACTGCCTTGCTGTGTGACCTCGAATAAACTGCTGTCCCCCTGTGGCACCCCAGCACATCGCTGGCTCTCCACAGTTCCTGCTGTCTCTAGCATCCCTTCACTCTTCTTAAATCTGAGCCAAGAAGTGAAAAGAAATGGTCGCAGCATTGTACGGCCTGTAGCAGCTACACTAGGAAAGAATGGTGGGTGGGACACAGACAGAAGTAACTCGAGGCGATGTTTCAGGGGGGAAGTCTTAGCACGTGTACAGGATTGTGTGCAATGACAAACGCACAAAGAGCTGTCACTCATCCCTCATACCTCTTGAATACTTGACTGAGCATTCAGGGACGTTTTAAGTCACCAATAGTTTGTATTATTTATATTGAATCATCAATCTACTGTTAGTGGTCATACTATCATTCTATAGTCAATATTGTTGCACTAAATAGTAATAAAAATGTTACTAGTATATTTCCCCCAGCTATGTTTTTCATAAAAACACGAAGTATTTTTGTAACCCCGAAATTTTGCAGGAATATCACTACTAAGAATATTGAGCAGAAGTCGTACTGTTTCCTTCTGTGTTTTCCACGGAGTTGTTAATGACTTCACTGAGCTGTCTTCCTTGCAGCAGGGCTGTGTGAGGCATTCTGTGTGAGAAATTGAGGCTACACCACACAGAACATTGCAGGAAGTCAACTGTAGTCTCACTGAATCTATTCTCAGGTATAAGCAACTGTCCCGTGTGTGTGTGTGTGTGTGTGTGTGTGTGTGTGTGTGTGTGTGTGTGTGTGTGTGTTCACTGGGGAAGAGGGATGTGTATGCATGTATGTGTGCGCACATGGAGGCCAGAGGACAGTCTCCAGCATTGTGTCTCACTGGCCTAGAGCTCTCCACCCAGGCTAGGATGGCCAGTCAGCCCAGGGACAGTCAGCTTCTCCATCAGTGTGATTACAAGCACAGGTCACCAAACCTTACATTTCTAGTGAGTTCTGGGATTGAACTTGGGTCCTTGTACTTGCAAGACAAGTCCCGACTGAGCCATCTCCCAAACCCACAACCTGTTCCCTTAGTTTTACTGGCATTTGCTAAGAATTTATTAAACTATTATTTTTTTGTAATGGACCGTTTTCTTCTTCCTTTTAACTCCTACATGGGAGGGTATGTTTTATAGATAATATATGCAGAAAATAGCACACATAAATTCAAAGATGCTAAGGGAAGAGGCCAAAATATAGTTACAACTAAAGAATGCTAAGTCAGATGAATTTGAAAATAACTATGTGAGACTATTTGAGTTTCAAACACTAAAATAAAAAATGAGCCTTGATTAACCCTACAAAGGCAGTAATAGTAGTGGCAGACAAAAATACTAGAAATGAAATTTAAGGCAAAATAAATAGGATAGCCCTCCAACAGCAACAACGTGGAACTGTTGCTGCTGACGTCCATTTCAGCGACTGTGCATCCTTATTTCAAGATACACATTTCAAAACTTTCTCCAGTATGACCCTTTGGAAGGTTTTCCTATTTTTCCAGAAACATTACCTAGATTACTTAAACCCAATTGACAGGTTATTTGTTTCAACAGCTGTGTATCTTGTATTACAAAGGTTTTTTTCTAAGCAAATGTGAAGCTTTAACCAATTTACATTATATCAGAATCAGGGCCACTATTTCAAACCCTTACAACACTGGCTATTTCCACATAGCTTTTTACAAGGCCCTAAGGTCACCGTATGTTTGGCATTTTGGACAGCTGTATCTCATACACTCTGCCAGTGTTCACATTGGCTTTGTGATGTGGGCAGGACAGGGTGACCGTGTCCCTGTGCACCATATTCAGAGACGCCAAAGACAAAAGATGAGCATGGCGTCGTGCTGGGCCCGCCTCAGAACTTTGGCCTCCCATCCCAGTCAGATGCATCTTGCCCAAACCATCTTCTTCAGGGAAGCTTTCCCCCTTTTACCTCATCAAGGCAGTTGCGGGACAGTCACTCTCCAGCTTCTTGTAAGCCAGAGCGATGACCCGGAACCCCTGTGTCGTGTAAATCTGAAGTTCACTAATAAAGCTAGATGGTACTGTTTAAAAACAAACAACAACAATGAAAACAGTATTAGTATGCAACATTTACTTAGCCAGCATGGGTAGAGAAATTATTCACAATAATCCAACTCTTACCCAAGAAAGCACGCTTTTAAAAAGTTACATAAACCTGGGCGGTGGTGGCTCACTCCTTTAATCCCAGCATTCGGGAGACAGAGGCAGGCAGATCACTATGAGTTTGAGGCCAGCCTGGTCTACAAAGTGAGTTCCAGGACAGCCAGGGCTACACAGAGAAACCCTGTCTTGGAAAATCGAAGAAAAAAAATTATGTAAGCAAGGCAATGGGAAATTGTAACCATAACTGTATTATCAGTGTTAACATCTTAAGATCCAGTAAAGCTGAAACGCCTACCATGAGACAGAAGCACTTGAAAAAAACAAAGAATAGGGAATGTGTGGAATTCTTTATTCTCCAGTTTAAACAACAAATACTTGCTAAGGGTATACTATGTACAAGCTCTGCTCTGTTTAGTTGGGTTAAAAACAGTGCACCGATACTAAAACGAAACCCAAAATGACCATTGCTATTATTGGCGATGCAACAGAGTGCAGAGTTCTTTGGGGGAGCTCCTGCGCTTGGAGAGGAGGTGGGCAGGTGAAGGGAGGAAAGTGCTTTCTGGCTGAGAGACCCCGATGTGCTCAGGTACAAGGGTCTGAGACAGCTCAGAGGAAGCCCGAGACGTGAGGGATGAAGCAGGAGACCGTAACATGAATGTACGGTAGGGAGCGCAGATCATGAAAGACTAAGCTAGGATCTCAAAGGGATTTGAAAATCTGGTGGAGGCTGTGGAAGGCAACCAAGGGGGAAAAGTGCAAAAAGAGTAGCAATGCATTTAGCAGGGAGGAATCAGGGATGAGTCCTAAATAGGGAACTGGGGGATGGGGTGGAGGCGGTCATTTCCCAAGATGGAACATTGGGAAATACAGACGTGAACATTTTAAGCTTGATTTTTGGTATGGAGCGTGGAACACCCATGAATCAACCACTAAGTGGCGTCCAGCTGGCAGTCGGAGCCAGAGTGTTGTGCGGACAAGTTTGGCTGAAAAGAAAAGTTCGCCATTTGTATCCCACGTCCATGAGCTAACCTGTGTCGGGTCGGCAAAAGCTGGCCACTCTCTCCGGGGCACCTTTCATGAATGCCAGCCGGTCGCCTCGCATCTCTTGGACAATGACTGTCATCCTCTGCAGTGCTGATGAGAATGGGAACTGACGCAGGATGGCGAGTCCTTCCACTGGGACCTGGTTGGTGGATGGGGAATGGAGAGGCACATGCTGGCCAAGAGTCTAGCTATTGGGAATTAACTGCTCCACCCTCGGTCCCTGTTTTACCAAGTAATGGGCAAATAGAACACATTTTTCACATCATCCGTTCAAGACACATCCATGAGTTTTCCAACACTTCGGGTAGGGCACAGGTTCCCCCTGGTGTGAGCGCTATGGGAAGACTGGCATGCAAGGCTTACCTGGCCAACTGTGTCTGTCGGCTTAACGACCATGGTATGTGCCAGCATTCCCTTGATGTGGAAATCATCCCCAGAAGTAGTCATTTCCTGTTTCGCAAATGAGATATTTCACTGTCGGGGTTTGTTTATTCTTCATACACTGATACTAAGTTTGCACCCTCCTCTTGCGGAGACCCGCCCTCAACCATCTCAGTGTGTTGATGGGCCTCCTCTTGCTGCTGCTGCTGCTGCTGCTGCTGCTGCTGCTGCTGCTGCTGCTGGACTAGTGAAATCAGATTTATTCCACCCCAGGAAAGCAAAACAAAACGCACAAGGCAGTGGAAATGCTGCAACTTGAAGGACATGCACTTCTGAATTATTCATGCAATTTATCTGGCTTTCGCTGTTGGAATTGCTGCAGAAAGGTTCATTCTCTGCCTCTAAAGAGCTTAACTTGGAAATGTTGAGTCTGAATCTCCAAGCTTATTTTGTGTGAAGCTGGTACCTCATGGTCTTTCTTTCCCTAGAGTCATGGTTGATCTTGCTGTTCCCTATCTGTCTAAAGGGGCCTGAGCAGGGCATATTTTTGCCCTATGCGTAATCACTGGTCTAGGAACAACTGTAATAATGATTCTAAATTATAGTTGAGGAAACCTTTTTACCTAAAGATATTAAAGTTCTTTGTAATCATCTAATTGGGTGGCTGACAAAAAGAATATCAGAAAGGAAAACTGTAGCCTCTACTTAGAGATACAGAATCAGTATTCCAGAGTGGATGAGAGACTGCAAAGCAATCACATCTGTTAGAGGAGGGAGAAGCTCCAGAGTCATCTCTTCCAGAGGTGCTCACCCAGTCCCCAGGGCCTGGGCTGCACACAATGTCAGGGAAAAAGCTTAGCAGTAACAGAGAAGCCGAAACCATGTCTCCTCCCTGCTTTGGCCACAGCCGCAGCAATGCCAGAGACAGTCCTTACAGGCTATTTCCGAATAAAGTTCCCTTGGAGGACAGATTAGCACCCTTTATATGGATATCACTTGTCTGGTTCCATCTCCTCATGCCACAGACCTGAGAAGCAAGGTCCTAACATGCCGGAAGACGGCACAAGGTTGAGCATCAGTTGTGGGGGAGCTGAAACTAGAACTAAAGAGCAAGATTCTTAGACCACAGGAGTGTCTGCTCCTGGATCTAGTTTGGAACCTCGGGGGTGGGGAGGATGACTCTGTAATCAATTTCTGTTGTCGGTCTTGGAAATTAGAGGAATAGTCAATAAATTGGAATAAAACCCTTGGTTGCCGTGACTCTCTAACTTACCCAAGCACTGTGGAGAGCAGTGTTTTCTAATCCCCATGCACCAGAATGCATATTTTTCCTTTCCTTTTTTAGTGAGAAACTACAATTGTGTACATTTGTGAGATATAATGAGATGCTTTGACCTACGTATATATTATAGAAAGGTGAAATTGTAATAACTAACATATCATCACCTCACCAAATTAACTCTAGAAAACTCTGAAACCAGCTCACCGACTGGTAGAACTAGGAAATAATTACATAAGGATTATAATGGCATTGATAACTACTAAACCTACAGTAGGCATCAAATACTTTGGAACTTACAACTATACCAAAGATTGTTATTGTACCATCTCATTTAATCCCACAGCAAACCTACGTTACACATGGTTCAAATCAGAAAGCCTGGTTTAGATCATTTTGCCCTTTACATCATATTGGAAACCCCACATTTTTTTAAGTATTAAAAGGCTGTGATACAGCTTGTGTTGTGCTGGCATTAAAGAAATTTCTTGCATTCTCTAAAAGTCAGACACTTACCCATTTGGTGGCTTCAAACATTTTCAAGTCCATAGGGTCTCCCTGGATGGTCCCATCAAGAAGAATCAGAGAGTGGCAGCTGGCCATGGCTGCACACAGTGGGCCCTGGGGCAAAGCTTTGCCTGAGGCAAAGCTGTGGACTGCCTGGAATCTGAGACAGAAGAGAGAAAAAGATTCAGTCCTGGGCCCTTGTGCCAAAAATGGAGCTTCTTGGAGGTCTTTGATGTAATGCACACTGCTGCATTTCCCTCTAGTCTCTGCAGGATAGCAGTGTGTTACCCATCTTGCCCTGTAGGTCTGTTCAGGAATACTAGAAAGGCTCAGAGGCTGTCCCATGCTCCTTTTCCAACTTATTATTCTTCCCAGACTTATTTAATCAATGAGGCTGGAAAGAACTAGAAGACCACTTTTGTTCTGAGGCCTGCTCCCGCCCCAGTGACTAGGTCATTTCTCTCCAGTCATGGGCAGACTCCAGGTGTGTTAGGTACACACCACTTTCAAGCCTATGGGTCTGGGCATATTCTCTGTATCTATCTCCTAACACATTAGACGCTTGGTCCACCATAGATGTTTGATTGACATATAAATAAAGGCATGAATGGTTAATTCTTGCAAAATTCGCAAGTCATACGGTGAAGAAGTGAACAATAAAATCATTCCAGAAAGGACCATGAGCATCCCCTCCTCAACACTGCCATCTTGGTGCCACTATTAGCCTCATCATTTCCTACAGAAAGCAACTTTGTCTAAAACCCATGGAAAAAGAACTCATATGTGATACTTAAGACTCTTTCACTAATTGGAAGAGTAAGTCATTGAGTTCATCCTTGGCCCCTCTAGAGGAATGTCCTCTTCAGCCTTCTTGGGCAGCCCCTTCCCAAATGTGTAGCACAGTAGTTGGGGTGGGGGGGGGTCACATCACAGACTGTCTGAATGACAGTAGTTTCTTCCTAGGAAGAGGCAACATCCGTTTCTTAGAGTCCCTCAGAATCGACTAGCCCTCCCTCCTCTCATGTTGGCATCTTTTGGATTTTGAGCTAGCTCTGTAGCCCAGGCAGGCCTGGAGGCTGCAATCTTCTTGCCTCCTCAATAGCTAAAATTACAAGCCTGTACCTCCAGCCTAAAAAAGATCCTTTATGGATACGTGTGTCATCTGCGTTATATAAAAGAAGTACGATCACAAACTGGACTTGATACATTTGGAAAGAGGAAAAGGACACAAAGTTGGGTGGGGTAGAGAAGGGAATGGAGGTCACGGAGGAGTTGAAGTAGGGGGTGAATATGATCAAAATACACGGTATGAAGTTCTCCAAGAATTAATTCAAATGTCTCATTACTAAAAGAACTACGATCAACCTTAGATTCGTGAAATACTTTATGGCTCAAGTTTGAGGGAAATGCTTTCATTTTCAAGCAACCATGTGCCACATGCCCCATACTTCAGTTCTGACCACGCTGAAGGTTGACACTGGAGAAGATCAGCAGACATGGAATCAAACTCAGATGTGGCCACAAGAGGGCTGGGTCTGCAAATCTCTAAGACAGCAAGTTGAAAACTGCCACCACCACCGGCCACTCCTAGCCCTCTCCCCCTCCAGACCCACAAACACAAAGGAATCTTTTCTCAATGAGCAGTTTCTGGCAGGCAGAGGTTATGGTTCTCAGAATCAGGATACTAAGAAACAGGGTACACTAGCTACTGTCTCATAGACAGTCTCTTCCTGAAAAGCAGGATGCAGAGTCAGTGCTGGCCTTCCCTACTATGTCACCTCTGTGAAGGACAGTGTCCTGGTGCTGTCCAGATCACTGACACTGGACCAATACTAGGCCTCTGCCAAACAGGCTTAAAGCAAAGTTCATTTCAGAGAGTGTTTGCAAACTCCCCCTCGCCTCCTCAGTTTGTGGGTGATATAGGACGGACTTGAGGCTAATATGCATCTTTAGAGAGACCTGGAAAATTCTAAAGGGAGAAACAAAAAGATGGGACTTCAGTAATCATTGCTTAGCAAAAGTCAAAGTTCAAGTGTCTCCCTTAGTCATCTAGAGAACAAAGGCAAGACTCTGGGAGGAGGCAAGTCACCGGAACCACAGAGCGGTTAGCCCAGGGTACTCACCCATTCTGGTCACAGGGCACAACTCCCCAAGGATCCAAGCCGCCCCTTGTTAAGGTTCCTGTCTGAACAGAAACAAGACTTTGGGTTGCATGGAAGATCTGCTCACACAGTCGCAAAGGCAAATACAATACATTTTAATAGAGAAATATACACCACAAAGATATTCCCAACACGGGTTCTTTAAGGAGAACCACATTACAGGTATTGTGTAGTGGGTATCTGGGTTCCAAGGAAGAAGCTGCAGTGAATTCAAACATGGCAAGCTTGCATTGGCTGTAAACTTTTGTGTCCTCTGTGGTAAAAAAAAAAAGACTAGGTACCTCCTCTCACCCCAAGAGACTATGTTGAACATCTAATTGTAGATGGAAGAACAGGAAAGGCTTTGGTAAGACTTAAAACAACAAAATGGGCGGATCCCTGTTTTTACAGCAGAAGCTAAAAGACTGTCATCAAAACTGAGTAATGGAGTTGAAATTGTACCCACAAAGCACTGCTAAGACTTTGAAGAGAAGTCTAAAGAAATAGCCTAACCAACTGATTTTTTTGTTTAATAAAAAAGTACATGATGATAATTTTCTTAGTGTAGTATAACAACCAAGAGCTCGGGATAAGTTGAAATACCATCTATGTAACTGGAAATATCGCATAATCCCTCCAACACCAGAATCCTTATCTACAACATGATCATAATCGTATAGAGTTGTCTTGAATATTAAATAGGAAGTGATTGGTTTAATAGCAAGCCCGCAGTAAGAGCTAATAACAGTGATGTAAACGATTCACAGTTACTGCTCATCGTTTTGTTCAAATTTATGTTACAATTATCTCTTCCATTCTTGTTTCTCTTTTCAAACTCACAATATGACATCCTTAGTAAACAGTTTTCCCTTGCATTTCTGCTCTGATCATAAAATAGTACTACATGGTGACATAGGCCACCCGACCCTTCTGTTCTCAGTGTGACTTTCTGACTGGCCACTAATCATAAAATACAGTTTGCATCCCATCAATGCTCTTAGCCTTCCATGTACTGTTTAAAGGATACAGAATTTCCGTGTGGGAAGATAAAGATGTTTCTCAAGATGGGTGATGCTAACGGTCACAGAACAGCGAGAATGTACTTAGTGGCAGGCGGTGCGCTAGGCACTTCAAATGATTGACATAGCAAATTATCTTATATTTACTTCAACAAATAATGATTAACTAAAAGGAACAGAAGGCAGCAAAGACCTCCAATGGTTCCCTGTAGCTTAAAGAAACATAAAATCGTGTTGACTTGACATTCAAGGTTCACAAACACTCTCTTCTAATACTAGCATCCTGCTGGGGTCCAGACCATACTGTCTTGCGCTGTCCTACCGCCGCCATGTTGGGCCTTTGCTCACCTTCTTATGCTGCCATTGTTTCTATCCAGTCCTCTCACAACCCGACTTTATCCCCTGCTTAGTGTGTACAGCACAAACAACCCCGGGAAAAGAAGAAAGGAGAGCCTGCTCAGGGGAAAGCGGCAGACGACCAAAAGTTCATTTTAAGCATAAACTACAGCTGGGAACGTAGACTAGGGTTTGCTGCATGGCTGTATTGTCAGCAAAAGTCTCATATTAACACACAGTTTAATAAGCCCTTTCTTTTTCCTCGTCCCATCATTCAATAACGACTTACTGAGCATTGACTCAACTGCCAAGCAATGTTCTAAGCATTGGAGATATAGGAGAAAACATAATTAAATACTTAAATTAGGGTGTGTGTGTGTGTGTGTGTGTGTGTGTGTGTGTGTGTGTGTGTGTGTGTGTGTGTGTGTGAATGTGCATGTGTGTGCATGTGCTTCTGTGTGGGGGTTTTGACTGCATGGAACAGAGTATGTTTTGAAACATTGTTTTTCATAGACTCTCTCAACTGAGAGGACCCTAAAAGATTCATTGATTCAGTGTCTACTCCCTCGTTTCAAAAGCTCAGGGTCAGAAAATTCATTTCCCAGATCACACCCGCACAACCAGAGATAAAATAAGGTCAGATGCCCATAACCTCCCTATTATTTCTGCCTCAGTAAAGAGAAAAGCGTGTATCCATTACAACAGCAGTGATAAATGGCCCTGGGAGGGAGGATGAAAAACACATACCTTGTCAAAGCAGACAAGGTTTAATTGTCCACATACATTGATCCTCTGGGGGCTAATGCAGAATATGCCCTTCCTTTTCAGCCTCCTCTGGGCATAGATGATGCCTGTGGTCAGGGCAGCGGGGAGGGCGGGAGGCACTGCAATAGTGATAACGTCCAAGGCTTTCCTCACCACCTCCTCAGGAGGTTCCTGGAACAGAAAGCGTGTCCAGTCATTAGAACTAAATCAGCAGTGGACAGCTTCGTGCGTGTGACTTTCCCTTCTCTGCTTATGCTGAGAAATGGCGTCAATGGGGCAAAGGGTCTGACCATGTGGATGGCGCTCGGTATCTTTTCTCCAAAGTACACCAAGAACGCCTACAACCATCCTGCTGTGACCAGAGATGCACCAGTTCGCTGTGGCTCTGCCAGCACTGAGCATCTGGCTGCATTTAGAGTTCTTCATCTGATAGCTGCAAAATGCTACTTTTATGAAATATTTCGCTTTTAAAACTAAATATGAAGTAGCGTAAAGAATGGGTAAATGTGCAAGAACAGAATCATGCTGTCATTTCAGTAAACAAACTGTTCCTGTACTATAATCTGATTGCTATCACAGAACTGAGCAGCAAATGGCTCAGAGGTGGAGCGGGGTGCCTGCAAGGAGTCTTTGGAGTTTAGCTTGCTCTAAGTCTGCTTGTCCTTGAAAAAAGGTCAACATACAGAAATGAGGTCGGCACATAGAAATAAAATGGGTAGAGGAGAGTGAATGTGTGTGTGTGTGTGTGTGTGTGTGTGTGTGTGTGTGTGTGTGTGTGTGTGTGTGTGTGAAAGCATACAAAGGCTTACCCCACTGAGCACATAGACACACAGAGTATAGATCATGCCAATGGTGGCTGTCCCTACAAGGCACAGGAGGAACCTGATGGCATCCCTGTAAAGCTTGAAATTCATGGGCTTGGGGTAAAGGATGGCTCTCACAAGGTCCCCCTTTGCGGTGTTGAACCCTGAAATGACAAACACATGTTCCACATTTTCAAGATAGCAAACCATACTGTTAGTAATCTTCTAAATGTCTACATTGCCTTGGTCTTCTCTAGAGCAGTAGTTCTCAACATGTGGGTCTCGACCCCTTTGGCAAACTTCTGTCTCCAAAAATAGCCACGTTATGATTCGTAACAGCAGCAAAATTACAGTTATGATGTAGCAGCAAAAATAAGTTTCTGGTTGGGAGTAACCTCAACTGTATTAAAAGATCACAGCACTAGGAATATTGAGAGCCAATGCTCTAAAGAATCTAAAGCTAAAATTTAAACCTAAAGACAACAGTGTTTTATTGTCTAGGACAATGCATACGGCTAACATGGAAACGTATTGTCTCCCTTGGAGCCTAGTCCTCTCCCTGGCTTTCTCCCCCCCTACCTGTAACTTCAATGCACACCAGTGACAGGGCCTGCCATACCCAGGGCAGAGCACAATTCTTCAGAGCACAGCTTAATTTTAAGGAAGTGACCCTGGGAGTGCGCGCACGCACGCACACATACACATACACACACACACATACATGTCTCCCTCGATTGAATTGCAATTGAGTGGCCCAGTAAAATATTGATGCATCCCACATTCTAAACCTTTCTAATAGCTTTCACTGCTAAATTTTGAGTTTTCAGCTTCCTGCCTGGAATGAACTTGGGATTCTGGTTGGAAATGCTGGGTTTCTGGTCCAGCTTTGCCCATTTTCAGTTTATTGGTCTTTAACTGACCACTTGACTTCAAGCTTCAGACTCTTCATGTGCACAATGGGGAGGGGTCAAGCAATATGCATCTTTGCTGCTGGCTTGATGTACAGAAAGTGTTTATAAACTGCAAAGCACATAAATAGTGATGACTGTAATCTGTGCCACTATTATGCCACTAAGATGCAGGTGCCACCCTTCAGTCAGCAAGTCAGCATTGAAAATATACAGACTTACACATACTTGTTGTGCTATCCAAAGATTGGTCCCAACCTAATAAATTTAAGGTATTAGACACACTGAGCAGAAAGGTGTCATTGCAAACAGCCTGCAGAGAAGATGCTCACCTGTCTGTAGGACCACTGCTCTCACAGTCCCGGAGCCAGCTGCCCGGGCCTGGATGACCTCTGTTCCACAGAAGAGAACATGCCGCCTGGGATCTGCTTCTGTCTGCATCTTCCAGGGTGCAGAGCTAGCCATCTGGGATAACGGAGTTTTAGTGACAGGGATGCTTTCTCCTATAAGAAACAAGTATCTAGCTCACTTTGTGAGGTGGGATGCCTTCCTCCTGTCAATCACATCTACACTCTCTCGTGGGTCAGAGAACTTCATCGGGAGCCTACCATGGAGCAAAGTAGCCTAGGTATTAGGGATACAAGACAAGCATAGGTCACGTTGTTGAGAGTTCTGTGCTTTAGAAAAGGAGGGCAGTATGTAACCAAATAAGTAAAATGTCATATTATAAATACTATATGTGCTTTAGGTTAAACATAAGCATTCAAATGGGTTGGGAAAAGACATTTATGGAAGAGCAAGCTGTGTGACATGGAATGTGGGATGTAGGGAGTGCGAAGCCATAAGGCCTATGCAGATGCTCAAACATGGAGAACCCCGAGTATGACACAGTTAAGTGTTGAACTTGTTTCTGTAGGCCCTGGCATCAGGAAGCAGGGGGATGGCTAACTGCTTTAGTTTGTAGAGCAGTGTTACAATGACGTGTAAGACAAAATTCTCTATCCATGATGCAAGGGATGAGTTCAAGGCTTATGGGGTGGGCGGGTGGACAGTCAGCTGGGAGGTGATCATAAAAGTCATAGCTGGAGGGGATGGAGCCTGAAGAACAGCAGGTGAGTGGAAAGGGAAAGAAAGTACTAGATTCAAGAAATATGAAGTAAGATGCTACAAAAGTCGAGAGAATTGTTACACCAGCAGGTCATAGAATAAAGACAGAGAACTAAAACAGCTTCCTGGACCCTAGCTTGGAGGCAGAACAGAGGACAGGCAGTAATAATAAAAGTTAAGATTCTAAGCCGGGCGGTGCTGGCGCACGCCTTTAATCCCAGCACTCGGGAGGCAGAGCCAGGCGGATCTCTGTGAGTTCGAGGCCAGCCTGGGCTACGAAGTGAGTCCCAGGAAAGGCGCAAAGCTACACAGAGAAACCCTGTCTCGAAAAAAAAAAAAAGATTCTAAGAAGACCAGAAATTGACTGTGGGCCACTGTGGACTGCAGCTACTTGTAAAAGAACCATGTTGAAAAGCTTTGTGTGTGGTTGATAGTTATTTGGATCTGGCACTCAGAACTTTTAGTCAGAGCTCACCAGTTTGGACATGGTAAGTAAAGCTTCAGAGAGAGGAGAGAAGAGGAGAGGGAGAGAGAGGGAGAGAGAGGGAGAGAGAGAGAGAGAGAGAGAGAGAGAGAGAGAGAGAGAGAGAGAGAGAGAGAGAGTTTATTTAAGAATTAAGCAAAGGGTGAAAGGAGAAAAGGACAAGAATACAGCCCTGAACAGTGCCAGCACTTAAGGAGACAGAGAAAGAGAAGATAAAGAACAAACTGAATGGGCGTGGTCAGTGCTAGAAGCACCTAGAAAGAGCAGGATGTTAGAAAAAGTCAGGAAGAGGAGAGTTTGGGAGAGAGAGAGTCAGAATAGCCAAATGAGACTGAACAGTCAACAAGATGGAGCAAAATCACTGGACATGGCACTTGTGACTTTGGCAACTTGTGCCAGTGTGGTGGGAGGAACACACTTCAGAGAACTGAGTACTAATACAAGGTAAATCTGAAGCTGCGGAAGCAACCAAGGACAGTTCTGAGGAAGAAGCCTTCAGAGCCTCCAACTGGTCTTTGCAGAGCAAGTAGTAAAAAGTCAGCGTGGAGCTATCATCATTAAGAAATAGTCCTGGGCATTAGGAAGGTCCCAGCATTGATGGGCTTCTATGAGTCAGTGGATACTTGGGAAATAAACCTAATCTGCCTTGATGCCACCCACTTTATCTTTAAGCTCATACAGAAGAGAGATGAACGTTCTTGTCTCTGTTCATACCTTTCGGGCCAGCTTGGAACCAAAGGGATTGCTATGGACTTGAATGGGAACCACACGACATTATAAATGCTTAAACTGGTCCCAGTTTCATCCCTGAAGAAAACATCCTCATCTTACAGAAATGCCATTACTATGCTTTGCAAGTGCAAAATCATCATGATACAAGCTTGAGTGAGTCTCTTCCCTCTGAATCTCAGTTGCAAAGACTGTGAGGTAGGCTGTTGACCTCGAAGGTCCACCCCTCAGCTCAGCATGCAAGTTAAAAATAAAATAAAGCCAGTGCAAAACACATAGTGTATATTCTGAGAGTAACAGATCTGTCCAAGGTTGCACCATGGACTTTTTAACATTTTCAGTGAGGATTATGAGGCCTTTAGCTTTGGCCTTGTGAATTTCAGGATGTCATTGATGGTTTTCAGAACTTCCAAGTTTATAAGGGGAATTTTATGCAAGTATGCTAAAGAAAAGACATGATTTTGAAAGATCTGATGATCCCCACAGTCTTTTCAGATAAAACGAGAAGTTGTCATAACCTTTCGTTGAGGAAGAAAATGCTACAAATTCAGTAAATTCTGAATGCGCTGACTTGAGTGCATAGAAAACAGTCCTGATTTGAACTCACAGATACAACCACAGGAAGACTAAGCAAGACTTGAAGACGCAGAAAGGTCACACAGCAACCTCATAGCTTGCCGTGAGCAAGACTGTCATTCGGGTAGGGGAAGAGCCAACCAGAACCATGATAACATACACCCTGAGCCAGCCCGGAGGAGGCTATGAATGCGGAGCTCCAGCCGTACCTGTCAGCATGCCTTCATCTACCACACAGCTGCCGTCAATCAGAATGGCATCACATGGCATTTGCACTCTGCTCCCTGTCAAAATTAATAAATCTCCAGGCACCAGGAGGCGGGATTCCAGGTCTTGGACTCCAGCTGAAAGTGTGAGCGGACAGTCAGGTTATGTTCCCGCAGTCAACAGTCCCACTGCTCCATGCTGTGGATTCTCAGAGAAGCAGCTAAAACATGTAAAAAGAGAGGCTAGTCCTCAGCATCAGCTCAAACTCTGAAGACAAAAAGAAGGGAGGAAACAGACTGCGTGGAATAAAGCTCCCAGAGTGTCAAGGACGAAAAAGCCAAGGAAAAATAATGACAGACTCAGAAAACATATTTGATGCTTACAGACAAAAGACTAATATTTTTCATATACAAAGACATCTTCAGGCAAGAGATGTACAGAAACTGTGTGATAAATTGCCAGATACTAACAGTTCACACGCACGCACAAGTTGCATGTTCAAGATTTGAAAGGCTGCTTGTTTTATTCATTCCTTCTTCTTCCCTCCCTTCCTTCCTGGTTCCCTGCCTGGATGCCCGAACTTCTTTCTTCCCTTATTCAATCTCAAAAAGGTCATGGAGCTGAGCATATAGGCTGCCATGAGGGTTAGTTTTAAGTGTCAACTTAACAGAATCTGGAATCATCTGGGGAGACGATCTCAACAAGGGACTGTCTATTAAGTTAGCCTATGGAAATCTCTGGGGAGGTTAGCCTCAGACAGGTTAGTATGAGTGAGAAGACCCACTGTGGTGGTTAGCATGAGATGCTCCCCATCTTCTCAAACATTTGAATGTGTGGTCTCCAGTTGGTGGCCCTGTTTGAGATGGGGAAGTATGTCATGGGGAGGGGTTTTGAGAGAATAACAACTCAGGGCCATGTTGAGTTTACTCTCGTTGCTTTCTGTTGGCAGTTAGAGACAGGAGTTCTCAGCTCTTCCTGTCACCGTGCCTGCCCGCTGCCTTACGTCCCCACCACGACGGTGACAAATTCTTAACGTTCTGGAAGTCTAAGCCCAAATAAACCCTCCCTTCTCTAAGTTGCCTTGGTCATGGTGATTATACCACAGCAGGAGAAAAGTGACTAAGACACCCACCTTGAATGTGGGTGGCACCCTTTTCATGGGCTGGGGCCTGGACCAGATGAGGGGGAGAAGGAGAGCTGAGCATTAGCAAACATTAATTCACTGCTCTCTGCTCTTGACTGTGGATGCAATGGGACTGGCTGCTTCATGGTCCTTCCACATTGACTTCTCTATCATGAAGACTATGTATGAGTTAATCTTCTGTTGCTGTGATAAAAACACTATGAGCAAGGCAACTTATTGAAGTAATGTTTCATTGGGTGCTTATGATTCCAGAGGGATAAAAGTCCCTCACCATCATGGTAAGGATGCACAGCAGCAAGCAGACCTGATTGCTGGAACGGCAAACCAAGAGCTTGCTCACATCTACAGCCATACACAGGAAGCAGAGAGCACATTAGGAGTGGAACAAGGCTTTGAAACCTCAAAGACCTCCCCCAGTAGCACACCTCTGAGACCACACCCACACCTCCTAATTCTTCTCAAACAGTTCCACCAACTGGGGACCAAGTAGTCAAACATCTAGGTCTATGGGGAGGGGGGTACATTTTCATGCAAACCACCACAGGCCACAACCTGGAACTGTGTGCCAAATAACCCCTTCCTCCTGCAAGGTGCTTTTGTCAGGGTACTTCATCACAGCGTCAGGAAATGTATCTACACACATGGCTGGGAAGATGGCTTGCAGGCTGCTGGCGGTGTTGGGAGTCTAGGTGGGATGAAAGGTCATGTGCGTGTCCTTGACTCTGACCAACAGAACCCAGGTAGGCACCATACAACCATAGCAGTGGTACCCTGCTATGGAATGTTGGGTGTCTGGGCAGGTGATGAAGGTGTTTACATGGGAGTGAGACTGGGCGTAGTGGAAGCATCAACAATGATGGAAGATTGGTCACACCCAGGCTGAACCAATATCGTAAACAGATCTACTGAAGTCAGTGAGAGCCAGGTTTCTCATAGAGAAAAAAAAGAAAAAAAAAGTTCACGTACAAAGGACATAAGCCTTGAAAAGACCCTATGACTTGGAGTTGGGGACATCATAAAGTAATGTGCAAATATGTAGGAATGTCTATACATTATATGACTCTGGTCAGTTTGTTAATTTATACTCTCTAATATTCTTCTGAGGAAGCTTAAGGGCAGTGATTCCCTAATAAGGACAAGCACACTACATGCCCAAATATTGAGTTCTCAATTTCAACCACAGCCCCACACCCCCAAAATGAAATCATGAAAATATCTTAAAGAAAAAGCTGATTACAATCTGGCAAATGTAAATTATAAGCTGGAGACACACTGTGCCATTAAATAGGAAAATGTTCAAACAATGGAGACAGACCAAAAAGATATCAAATCCACATAAAGGGGCTGGCTGCCTAAATCTGGAAAGATTTTAACAAAGTAAATAATAATAAAGAATAAAGAATAATAAAGCCATTGAGTAAGTAGGGCTTCATGAATTCATAATGGCATAGGTTAGTGGGTATATATGTAAAAAGAAAAATAGATTTTTTCCTTGCAGCAAGATGGCAATTAAATAATTAAGAAGTTCAAATTAGAAAATCCTTATTTATCAAGTATAAAAGCAATAATTAAGTCAGGAAACATCAGTAGATAATAAAACTAGTGGGTGAAAATTTGATGGAGATAGTCTATTTATATAGTCTGAAAATATTTCTCAACAATATAACTATTAATTACAAAGGAAAAAACAGCATACTTTAAAAAAAGAACTGGCAGACACTATGTAATTAAGTAACCTAACTTAACATCATTAGTAATAGAACAAATTTAAATTATGTACATCCTGATAAGAAGGAACACACACACACACACACACACACACACACACACACACACACACACACACACACCATCATATCTGTAATTTGCCGAATCCAAACATAGTGACAATTTATAAAATACCCAGAATGGGAGAACATGGGTTATAGAAGAACCAAATGAAAAATACTGAAGATATATGGCAAATAACACCATTGTGTGATCTTGGATCCCTTTCCTACAGAGAACGGTACTGAGAAAACATGACAAAGAGCAGACCATGTTAGCATGTGTCAGTTAGCTTCCTGAGGACACTGCAGTTTCTTCAGGAGAATGTCCTGGTCTCTAAAGAATGCACAGTGAGCTCTGTTGAAATTGTGGAGCCACATGTCAACTACTTATTTTCTTTTCTCTTTTGTCTATGTGTATGTGTGGTATACGTACATGTGTACGCATGTTTTCATGTGGGTGGGCAGATACATGTGCAAATGTGTGATTGTGCATGTGTACGCTCCAGGCTGACAACAAGTGTCATTCTCCATCACCTTTGACTCAATTTTTTTGAGGCAGAGTCTCTTGCTGAACCTAGAGCTGACGATTCTGACTAGCTAGTTGGCCCCAGAGATGCCCTCTCTCTGCTTCCTGAGCATGGGGAATTCAGGTGGCTTCCACATGTGCCAGCTTTTACATGGGTTCTGAAGAGCAGGACCCTCATCCTCAAGGTTGCTTAGCAATTGCTGTATTAACTGAGTCATCTCTATGATCTCAGGAACTTGTTTTTAAGTCATTCTGGAAAATAGAAACAGTCTCTGTTTATAATGTCTCTGAATGAAAAGAGTAGGGAGGCAGATATGCATGAGATAACATTGCTTACCCCTCCAATTAGAAAATCAAGTAATCTGCCAGCATATTCTGTTGGCACGGTGGTGAGTAAATGGGTACCCTCACATTGCCAATCTAAATGCAAGCTGGCACAATCTCTACTGAATGAAATGTGGCAATATTTACCTAGCAAAAGTGTGCATGCTTTATTCTCTAATCTAGAAATTTGGCATCTCAAAATCTATACCAAAGATACACTGATGAAAATATGAAGGGCCATACATAGAAACTCTTTATTGCAGCGTTACTTATGATGGTGTAAGACTAGGAAAACATTCAATAGCAGACTGACTGAATTAATAATGGTTCCTCCACATGAGAGGACTGCGAATCATAAGGAATGAAGAATGTGTATATATCCTGTTATAAAAGGTCCATGGAATCATAGATGTGTACAGAATAGTTAAATTTGGTATACCTTTGTTCATAAAAACACACCAGTGTAATTATGTAATCTATTTTGCATGCACAATATAAGCTATTGCTTTTTATATAATTTGCTTATATTTCTAATTGTAAGAATAAATTTAAAAATAACAAAAGTAGTTATGATAAAGAAACAAGGCAAAGGGGAGAGAAAGAAGTGGAACTAGCCTGAATATCTTCTATCTCATGAATTTAAATTTTAAAACATGGTGATATTTTTAGAGTATCTATGTAAAATAAAAATAAATTTGAAAAGCTGATGCTAAAAACCTAAAACAAATGAGTGAAATGAATCTATTACATTGTTGGCAGAACCATGCAGAGAACTATTTTGAATGATATTGAAGCATAATTTATTAAATCAAATTGTATATTTGGCTCTGTTTCTAATGAGCTATCACAATTGAAGTGGGGAACTCTTCAAAACATTGTAAACTGTTTTTCAGAATTACTTCATTGCTGAGAATGTCAGCTTATTATTTTGAGATGATTGTATATA
Organism: Peromyscus californicus insignis; assembly: GCF_007827085.1. Lineage (NCBI taxonomy): Eukaryota > Metazoa > Chordata > Mammalia > Rodentia > Cricetidae > Peromyscus > Peromyscus californicus. The sequence goes on along the minus strand of NW_026294458.1, from coordinate 18,315,132 downwards.
GTGGGATAAAACAAATGAACCATTCTTGGCTGTCACTGAGGACTGGAGTTTTCAGTATAAAGGGGAAACACAAGTACAATCCTCAAAGTAAAATAAAACATTTATAGTTCTAAACTCAAGTCATAAGTGTTATAAAGAACTCATACTTTATTGTAAACTCTTCACTAGGTATGCTTTGGAAAAATGCCTATGAGCAAAGGCTTACATGGTAAAAATGAGATACCAAACACTCTGGCTGAGCACTCTCAGTAAATGCATGCTTGGAATAAGTAGAGAATGAACAAATATTTACTTTTGATAATATTTATAATAGCATCGAAACTCTGAAATACTTAAGAATAAATCTGAAAAAGAATGTGTAAGGTTCACACACAGACGACTGCAAACTACCGAAGAGGGAAATCTAAGGAGACCTAAAGAAATCTACATCTCCACAGAAAATATCCAGAGCTGTAAATAGGTTCATTTTCTACTATTGACTACAGACTTAACACAACACCAATCAAACTCTCAGCACAGTTTAAAGAAATAAACAATTAAAGAAATTGTTTTCCAAGTCATTTTGAAAAGAATAGTCTGTATTTGTTACTATATCTTCTCATTTTTACAACAAAATATTTGACAATAATCAACTTGAGGAAGAGTTTAGAGTCCAAGAAAATACAGTTCATCATGAAAAGGAACTCATGGTGGTGGGAGCCAGAGACAGCTGGTCACAGTGCATCCACAGTCAGGAAGCAAAGAGATGAATACTGGTGTTCAGCTGGCTTGCTCTTTTTTATTCAACTTAGGACCCCAGCCTGTGGAACAGTGCCACCCACGGTTAAGGTTGGACAACACACCTCAATTAACCTAATCAAGATAATCTTTCATGGACATGCTCAAAGACTAAACTAATGAGATAATCCCTTACAGACTTGACGCATGGGTGACTTTAGATCTTGTCAAGTTGACAATAATAGTAATCATCACAAACCATCGCTTATCAACTTGTCACTCCAACACATCATTTTAAATCATAACACTCGACTCTTATCACTTAGAAGCTTCCTTTTTAGCTCATAATGTGATATACTTCCAGTTTGTCTCTAAAAGTCCCCAAAGTCTTTAACAATTTAATAATTCCAACACCATTCGAAAGCCCAAAGTTCAAGTCTTTCTAAGACATAAGACAAACTCTTAACTGTGAACCATTAAAACACAAATTTTTTAGTTACAAGTTGCATACCTTTAGCACTTAATGTCACACCATAAACCAGTGGTTCACAAACTTCCTAATTCTGTGACCCCTTAATATAGTTCCTCATGCTGTGGTGACCCCCAAACATAAAATTATCTCATTGCTACTTCATAACTATAATTTTGCTACTGTTATGATTTTTAATGTAAATATATGATATTCAGGGTATCTGATATGTGATCCCTGTGAAAAAGTCATTCAAATCCCAAATGGGTCATGACCCACGGGTTGGGAACCACTGCCATAAACATTCTAATTCCAAAGAGAAGAATGGGACCTTAGGAAGGAATGCTTAAAGCAATGCATGATCTAAATGCATCAGAGCAAATATCAAATCCTGCAGCTCCATATGCAGCATCTGGGGCTCATAATGTAATCATATGGGCTCCACAGGGCTCGAGTAACCCCACTCCTCCACTTCCATCACTTACAGCATACACAGCCTCTTTCTCAGGCCAGCTCTACTCCACACCTGCAACTTTCCCCATCAGATGAACCATGGGAAACTTTTAATTAGGCAGTTGATTTATAGGAGCAGGGATTCCTGTCAGCTGCATCCTCAATTTCAACTCTCTTTTTTCAAATAAGCTTGTATTTCAAGTTTCAACCTTTGATGGTTGGGGTCTTGCCACCAGGGTACATTTCTTATTGCACCAATGTAGAACAAAATACTTCTCTTTAATAATTACAGCCTCTTTTTCAGTATGTACTGTGGCTCCAAAGTTCAATTTGGTCAAGCTCTCTGCCTCCCCAACCAACTGCACATTTTCACATCCTTCTGCCCACATTTCTGCTCCTTTTCACTGTAGACCTGGATAAGTTCAGGAAAGGGTAGCCATGAAACAGGCAATGAATACTTTACTGTCAATAAATACCCTCCACCTAACCAATTAGTCTATTATGTTTGAATTCAACTTTACTCAAGTTCTCCAGACATGGGCAGAATGAAACAAGATTCTAAACCAAAATATAACATGAATGACCCCAGCCCAATTTCTAATGGAGTTCCAGTTCCTCTCTGAAATCTCATGAGCACAGGCAACCACTGTCTGTTTCTCTCAGCTTTTCTTGTCTTCTAGGTTTCCATCAGAATGGCACATTAAGCTCTGTTTCTAACACACTAGGACTTTTCTCCCTAAAAGTACCAGACTCTTCCATATTGTAGGCACAAATAATCACAAAGGCCTAAGACCCACATGGTCATGTTATCAGAGCAACATCACCTTGCAGTGCTAATTTGCTGTATTATTTACTTTTCTCCTTGTTGTGATAAACAACTCAAAGGGGGAGGATTTATTTCAGCTTACAGGTTGAGAGAATACAGTCCAACCATGAAAGAAGTCTGGCAGCTTGAGACAGCTGGCCACATTGCATCTAGTCAGAAGGAGAAAGAAGCGGAATACTAGTGTCCAGTGTGTTTTCTCCTTTACACTCAGTCTGGGGCCTCAGAGTCATGCCACCCACTGTCCAAGTGAGTCATCTCACCCCAGTTAGCCTAATAAAGATAATTGTCCACAGGCGGGCTGAGAGGCTAGCTTGATCTTCATAATTACTCATAGGTGCATCCAGAAGTTCATCTCCGTGGTGATTCTAGACCATTCCAAATTAACAATCCATATTAACCCCGGAGGGAGGCATGATACACCAAAGTAGCACTGAAAGAGAATTCAACTGAAGCACTAACATGACTTATTCAGACCATATTATCAATGACATTGTGTGACCCTGGCAGGACAGTGAAAAAACAAAACATGGAGTTCACAAAGTGGTCCACCTTCATAGACAGCAGGCACTTATCAAAGATTTATAAGCAACATGCTAGTGCAGAATCAATCTTCTTAAACAAACGACATCAGAGTACTTAAATACATGATGGAGAAAAGTGAACTTCAGTCTAAAACAGACTCAAAGCAGATGGTGAAAACACAATGTAGAACTTAAGCTTAAAACTATATAGAGAAGCTCAGTGACCTTAAAATTTGCAAAGATGCCTTAGAAATTAGACTAGAAGTGTAATCCTTAAAGGAAAAGGCTCATTAGCTGGACTTTAAAATGTAAAAGCATTTGCCCTTTAAAAGATGCTGTGAAGAAAATGATAAGATATATCATAGACTGAGAGGAGATGTCTGATAACATTTAATAATATGACAATCTGCTTAACAAAAGACACAAATGGATACTTCAAAAAAGGCATGTGAGTCACAAATAAGCCCTTGAAAAGATCTTCAGGGCCATTAGCCATTGGAGAAATGCAAATTAAAGTAATAAGATACTTTATTTTATTCCATAATTTAAAGTGGCTAAAATTACATAGATTGGCCACATTGAGTGGGGGCAAGAATGTGGAACTGAGACTGTCATACACAGCAGGTAGGAATGGAGGGAAATGCTACAATCATTTTGGAAAACAATTCATTAGCTTCTTAAAATGTTGAACATCTACCCCAGGGTTAGCTGCTCTGTAACTAGGTACACACAGGGATGATAGAGTATGTCTATGAAAGGACCCACACCTGACTGTTCACAGCACTGTGGTTTGTAACAAAAAAAAGTGAGATAACCCAAATATCATGCACAGGTGAATTAAACAAATGTATGTATACCCATCTAATGGCATACCTTAGGAAATAAAAAAAGAATGTATGATGGGTACTCTTAACAAAAGCAGATGAACCTTTGTGAACTTTGTTCTCCTCTTGCCAAACTGACCCAAAATATATTATAAAAGACAAAAGAATGCGTCTTATGTAATATTTATTTACAATTCTAAATAGGGATGTTAACATTTATGTAACATTCTAAATAGGATGTTTACAATTCCATTTATGTACAATTCTAAATAGGGATGTTAACCTATAGCAACAGAATGCAGATAAATGACTACTGTGTATGAGGGAGGCAAAGGGAGAGGAAGGACAAATGGACTCAAGACAACTGTAGGCGACAAGTAGTCCTGTCTGCTTGATGATGTCCATACTTTTGTGAGTATACACATATGTCAAAATCCACTTAATTGTGTACCTTACAGATATATTTGGTTTGCCATGCAAATTCAACCTCTATGAAATGGGTTTCCTTCTTATGGTGAAAAGATCTCAGATTCCTCTTTCTTATAAGCAGATGTATAAGAACAATGTACATGCAGGTGAGTTGGTGGGAACAATCAGAAAACAGAAACCAAGTCACTTTCTGATTGTCTGTGGATATAACATGTAGGTATAAAATAGTGTAGCTTACCTTTTCTCTCACATACAGAGACTGTGATGCTATTATGTGATTCAACAAGATGGTGCAGTTTTACGGACTGCTGTAGAGAGAAGGAAAACAGACAACATTTATCTGTGTAAGTATAGACCCCAGGTATTGCTCAGTATGGAGCTAGCCCTCTATAAACATGGGAGGGCTGGGTAGGAACAGAGTCTTCCCACTGGTGTTTTTTTTTGTGTGTGTGTGATAAATGAACTACATTGAGAGTGAATCAAGAGACAAAAATAAATAAATGTTTTATTCCACATTTAATAAGAAAGCATTGTGTGAATGACCTTCTGACTGGTTATGTTTTCCAATCATTTCAGGTTTTCATTTTTCATCCTACTATTATTATTTGAGACACTCCCTAAGAGGACAGACTCACAAGGCTCCACCTCTCCCAGGAGGATTATGGGGAGTTAATGGTGTGCTGGGAGAGAGAGTATAGTTTTCTTCACTGAAATAGTCACTGGCAAGTTGACCTTCTCCAGAAAATAACTCCTAATCCATGCTTATGTAGACAACCCTAAGTGAAGTCAGTGGGTCACACACACCATCAAAGTAGAAGAGGGCCTTGTTGGAGGAAGGGTTTCAGTGGGATGGGGGAAGAATGAGAGAAGGCAATAGGGGAGAGAAATTACAATGACCAAAATCACACATATATGGGAAATTTTTAAAAGACACTCTCTGAATTATTTTTAATCTGATAAATATGCCCTAAAAATATTTAGTACAGTAGGATAAGGCCAAAGAGTGTTACACTACTAAGTCATCCTTTCATTCATGTGGGCATTCACTCAACCAACATTTATTAAGCAGCCTTTTATATTCCTAAGGCTACGTTAAGAAACAAGATAGAATGGAAAACAACAGAAATATGACTCTTATTGTCCATAAATTTACTTAAAGATATATATTAAAAATGTATATTTAAATATATTTTCATACTTTAGCCATATAGTCAAATAGATAAATATAATTACAAACAATAAGCTATACACACACTTTTCTATGTAATATAAGTCACTACAGATGTGGCGAGAAAGAGGAGGGATTGTATGAGCAAGAATTGTTGAGACCAAGATTGGAAAAGGCACAGGGACAAATAGCCAAATGAATGGAAACACATGAACTATGAACCAATAGCTGAGGAGCCCCCAACTGGATCAGGCCCTCTGGATAAGTGAGACAGCTGATTAGCTTGAACTGTTTGGGAGGCACCCAGGCAGGGGGACCGGGACCTGTCCTCAGTGCATGAGCTGGCTGTTTGAAACCTGGGGCTTATGCAGGGACACTTGGCTCAGCCTGGGAGGAGGGGACTGGACCTGCCTGGACTGAATCTACCAAGTTGAACTCAATCCTCAGGGGAGTCTTTGCCCTGGAGGAGATAGGAATGAGGAGTGGGCTGGGGGGGAAGACGGGGGGGGGGGGGGGGGGGGGGGGGGCCGGGGGAGAAAACAGGGGAATCCATGGCTGATATGTAAAATTAAATTAAATTAAAAAATTAAAAAAAGACTCTCGCCGGGCGGTGGTGGCGCACGCCTTTAATCCCAGCACTCGGGAGGCAGAGCCAGGTGGATCTCTGTGAGTTCGAGGCCAGCCTGGTCTCCAAAGCGAGTTCCAGGAAAGGTGCAAAGCTACACAGAGAAACCCTGTCTCAAAAAACCAAAAAAAAAAAAAAAAAAAGACTCTCACTGCAGCTTTGCGTTAGTAGCAGAAAACTAAAAACCACCAAAGACTCTATCAGTAACCAAAATAGTCAGCACACAGTTATAAAACTACATCAGTTCTGAAGAAAGTATGTGTCAATATGGAACAATATTAAAGATATATTCAATTAAAATGCAACTGCAAAATAGTGCACGTGACATACTTTCATTCTGAAAAACAGATGAGTGTGTGTGTGTGTGTGTGTGTGTGTGTGTGTGTGTGTAAAATATTGCTGAAGTGTAAAGAACATCTGGCCCCAGTAAATCCTAAAAGTCCAGCTTGGACACTGATGATTCTTTCCGTGGAAAGGGATCCTATTTTCATTTACTGTGTTACTCTGCCTTAATTTTTTTTAACATACCCATGTATTGTTCCTTGTACAAGAGGAAATTACTACCTAAGTTTAAATGCATTTTTAAATTTCATTTCAAATTACCTATAGGCTTTAGGATTGCATTGGTGCCCTTAACAAAAGTTGTTTAGTTGGAGGCATGAAAGGAGAAATCATGTCAGCAAGTAAAGAGTGAAAGAAAGGTGTTCAGATCATGAGCGTGTCCATAAAGAGCCAAGATTTTTATTCAAAGGAAGAAGGAAGCTACATCGGTAACTGAAGATGGGTGAAGAGTACAGAGAAAATGGTCCTTTGTTGGAGTTCTGTGTTTAAGTCTGACAGCGCTGGAGAATGTTAAACACGGATAAACTCTTGGGAAGGTGCAGAAGGAAGAGTCATCTGTGGATTGCATGAACACCCCCAAAAAGGTAAGAGCAGGTGTCTGGGGCACAGACAGATGATGATCTCTTAGGCATGTCCTCCACTGTGATGAGAGAAAAGGGAAGCCGGGGCTGAAGAGAATGGGGCATTTGGCAAAAGGTAGTAGGGAGTTGAGCAAATTTCATACTAGGCTTCCATCAGCTTTGTGAAATAACTTCTGAGATTGTTTTCTGAGAAAGCAAAGATGAAAAGACAAGCATCTTGAAAAGGGACAGTTTGAAAAGTGTTCTCATAGCGTGGGAGAACACTTCGATGAGAGGTGTATAGAAGATTTGCCAGGAAGAGGTTGGTACTTATGGATTCATAAATGATCAACTCATATCTGTTCCACATGGTTTTCTTCCAACAGTCCCTAGACCCCCTGCTATAAGTATAAGGAAACTGAAGTGGTGAACTAGAACTTGGGTAGATGAACACCAAACAAACAAAAAGATCAAGGACTTCATATTAACACAGGTTCCTCCATCTTCCCAAGGACTGGGATGTACAGGAAGTTCCCTTCCTGTCGCCCTTTGGACAGCGGCAGTTCTGCTGTGTTTTCATGAACATGGTCTTGTTTCACACAAATGGGGCCACACTATTTCAAGATTCTCGTCTAAGAGCAAGCCAGGGAAGTCAAGCGCAGGACCCAGGGGAACTCACCTGTCTGAGATCATACACGGTCAGAGCTATGGAAATGACAGACATGAGGATGATGGCCAGAGCATACTCTTTGTAATCTTCACTGAACCACAGACAGACACTGAAGAGTTGAAAGATGTAAAATGGATTTAGAACCTGTTAGCAGACATAAAGACAGGAAGACAAGAATGGCATTTGGGCTTCACACATGGCTGTTCATTGGCTTGTTTTCCTAATCAGCACTGTGGCCTAAATCACCCCACGCAATATGCTGTTCTTCTTGTTCTATGTAATCAGCAGTTTCTGTGTGCTACACAATGTGCTGAGCCACATCACCTGAATCTTTTCATTTCTTTCCCACAATTACCTCATTAACCAGAAGTTATTACTTATCTCTATTATGAAGATAAGGACATGGAGCCTCAGATCTTGAGAAATTTGCTCAAGGTCACACAGTTATGACTGTCATGGAGCCAAAAATCTAAATCCTTAAAGCATTCTGACCCTGGAGCACTTATTTTAATCACAGCTACACTTAGCAATCTGCAAAGTTGTGCTTCGCATGTCATTGTGCTAAGCCTCAGAGTAATCGATGAAGAGTAGATGTTATCGTCCCCCATTTATACTCCCTGGACTTCAGAAAGGTGACACACTTGGGTTTACAGAATTAAACTACTTTGTCTGTTGTCCACTCTTTGACAAAACAGCTGCCACATATAATGGCATTAAAGAACTTTTCATTGATGGGTTAATGGAAAGCAAGGCTGCATTTTTCCATAAGTGGGGAGAGAAGCTGACATGGCATGCTGTAGCCACACATCTAGTTCACTGGGAGGGAACAGACATCGGCATCAATGGTTGTAGTCCTGCTTGACTTAAAAATATGTTGTGCCTTTCCTCAGCTTCGCTGTAGTTGCTCACAGGAACAGGAATCCTGGCTTCGGGCAAGGGAGGCAGCCCACAGAACCTTTCTCAACCAATTTGCTTGGTCTTCTGTCATTCTCAAACGTGTTTAGAAGTATCGAGAAAGTATATCGAATTTAGGAAGCCTTTTTAAGGCAAAGATGAACGGAGATGGAATATCAGAAAGACACAGAGGACTGCTATATGGTTTCAAAATAATAAATCCCACAATAAAAGCACAAGAGAACATTTTTATCTTACTAAGTGATGGTTAAGCCATTCTTTCCTTCTCGCACACATTGAGATCAGAAGACCTCAGAGAGGCTAAACAAATATGGTTTCCTCCCTAAAGTTTTGAATGATGAGGTAATTGCATATGTTGTCTAAGAAAACTTTTTTTCCTAAAATAAATGTGATTTTAGTTTCATGGAATGGAAATGGGATAAGCAGCATAGTGTTTCAAGAAAGGGGAAAGCCCAACATTCATCTGAGTCTTCAAATAAGAAGTGGACACATGAGAGTCACAGCCCGCCTTGTGAAGTACAGTGTGTCCAAAGAGCTTGAAGGAAAAGAGCACACGGCGTATCCAGAAAGCAGGGTTGGCATTCTCTTAAAGAAGCTCATAAATTGTAGTCACTTATTAACAAGTTGGATCCCCACTGGGCCAGAGCAAAGATTCATCACTTTCTCCCCAATGCCCAGGCAAAGTCCTGGAGAAATTACCTCCTTGATGAGTAGTTTCCAGATAGGTGTGACTTCAACATCAATAGCATTAGGTCCACATATTAACCTCCTGCAGGAAGAGACCACAATTTACTCGGTCACAGCAATGAAAGAAATCTCACCCCCTTGCCCCCGCACATTTAGAGAAAAGGTCTATTCTATATTCCTTTTCTCATTTTCCAGGTCAATCGAAGTATTTCTTGTTTCATAGTGCACCCATGTGTCTCAAAGTAACTGAAGAGTGTAAGGGGGTCCCAGGAGCAAAAGCAGTAAACCAGATTATGTTGCTTCCATTGAACTATACTCCCTGAAGTCTAAATATTTCCCTAAATGGTAATTTTGATATCTAATATTACCTGCTTTCTCTCAAATGCTTTCAGAACTCATATGTTCTCAACTCTCTCTCCTCCACTGTTCCATGAAAATGGAATGGGGAGATCATGAAGGTAGAATATTTTTAGTGATGGGGAAATACCATACCTATTGTTTATGCTCATATTCAGGAGTTCTGTGAGGCTGAATATTTGTTTTAATGTGAGCAGAAAAGTCCTTGATTCTCAGAAAGAGCTCAACATGCAGAATTATACATCCTACTAACTGAAAATCCAGAGTTGTGCTGCTTTGATTATGCAGAGACACGGCACTTTATGAATACTTTTCTTATGGAGATTACTAGCCATTCTCTGTGCCTCCCATTTAGACCCTCAGATAAAACAGCTTTGCAAAATGCATAGGCTATCGTCCTCCATTTTTTGTGTAAACACTCATAATTTGGGTAATCTCATTAAAACAAGACTCTGCTTCAGTAGGGGTAAGGGACCTACTGCAATTTCTGCATTGCTTATAAGCATGCAGGAAAAAAAATGAGGCTGCAATGAGCTCCATCTCTTCCAAAAACCAGGAATAGGTCTCTATACTCCACTTTTAAGATTTTGTGTGTGTGTGTGTGTGTGTGTGTGTGTGTGTGTGTGTGTGTGTGTGTGTGTAAGTGCCTATGGAGGCCAAAAGAGGGCATTGCATCCCCTGGAAATGAGGTTACCTGTGGCTGTGAGGAGCCTGAACTGAATGCTCAGAGCCAAACTCGGGTAATCTGGAAGAGCAATTAAGTGCAGTGCCCTTGGTGGCCAAACCATCTCTGCAGTCCTTTCCTTATTTATGACAAGGGGATTAAGACCCAAATGGAAAAGCTATTTGCTCAAAGGCACAGGTTCTGGACAGTCAAGTGCCCTCTCCAAACCCTGTTTCTGTGCCTAGTGATTGATTTGGATTGTGGAGCTCCATACACACCTTGCATGACATTGATCCAAATCACTATACATGCTATTATGTGGAGCTCAGTCAGTTCCCCCCACTGTGTGTGCCTGTGCGTGCACATGCAATGGTGTGTGTGTGTGTGTGTGTGTGTGTGTGTGTGTGTGTGTGTGTGTGTGTGTGTATGTGTGTGTGTGTCTGTCTCCATTTTTGTGACCTTGTTCAAGCCATGAAATCTCTCTCAGCCTCACACTACATATCTCTTCTGTTGGATTGGTGGTCATACCTGTTCTACCCCCGACTCCATAAAAAAAAATGGTTGCTCTGAAGATATATGAGGTCATGCATGGGACACACCTTTTCTGCTATTAGTGAATCAAGACCATGTACTGGGCTACCTGGCTAACCAATCTCAGCCCTTTGGAGCCAGTATAGACACAGTGCATGTAGTACCTGATCTCCTGTTCTTCTGATGTTAGACCTAGTCCAAACTTTTGATGAATCTTTGCAGAACTGAGCCAGTCTTCCAGGGAGCTAAAACAATAAAAAAGAATCCAGTAGCAGTGATGTTTGTGAGACAATGCCTGCGTTCTTTGGAGACACTTGCTGAAGCAACTTACCCAATTTTCTGAAACTGTCCTTCTAAATTATTCCAAACATATCTTATTTTCTGCACTTTTATGTATCTCACCTACAAAAAGAAAAAATGTATTACAAGAGTTCTACAGTTTGAAGATTGGAGCATGCACGGCAACCCGGGGACTAAGAAACATTTCTGGAAGAAGCAAAGTTAGCGATGCTCCTCAGAATTTTTTCTTTTCCTAACTTTCCATCTTGTTCTCCTCCACCACACAAACAGCATTTTGATTAGCAGTCATCGTCTGGTCAGCATGTTTCACCATACTGATAAATATGTGAATAAATGAAACCCAGTCTCCACATTTCACTGCCTTACAAACTAATGAGGAAAAAAATTACAAAATAGAAGTTTGTTTCATAGTCCAATAGATACGCCAAAGAAATATATGTAATAAATTTATAATATTATATATATATATATGTATATATAATGACGTAAAAAATGCTGCCTTAAAACACTGCAGAAATACAGAAAAGACAGATGGCTGAAGGCATCATGGAAGAGACAACATCAGAACTGCAATGTTAAAGGGTGGGAAGAATTTTGGTCCGATGAAGACTGAAGAGAGTAAGTCAGCGAGACCACATGCCAGTTAGTCGAAAGGCAAGAGGCAAGAGAAAAGGCCTGTTCGACTGCAGAATGAAGGGTAAGGTCAGGGAGATAAACTAAGGCTACATGATGAGCAGTCCAGATGCTAGAATAAGTCAGAGACATCCTTGCCTCGCAGGCGATGGGTTTGTAGAGCAGCCTACGGAAGACTTGATGAAGGAGAGCAAGGTGGCTACAAGGAGAGAAAAGACCTTGTGCCAGCCAAGTGTACTCTGGGGAGTAGGGCTCCGAGGGTGTCGGCAGAGGGAAGGAAAAGAGGTGCCTCCTTGTGACCATTATTCTGATTCCCTTAAGCAATTTTTTTATGTGACACAAATTCCAAGAACTGGCGACCTCAGTAAGCACAAAGAGAAACTGTGGGGCTCCTGGTTTGCTGTGGAGCAATGGTTATCACCCCAGGGTACTTGCTAGAGGCATCTAGAGAGCTTTAAAGAATATTGTTGTTTGGGTTCCGTGACCAAGATTTAATCTGTCCGCAGTGTGCTTTGAGCATAAATTTTTTCAATTTCCCCAGGTAATTCTAATGTGTGGCCAAAATTGAGGTACACCATTTGAGGCTTCCTGTTTGGCTGTGCCTCTCTTTGTGTCCTTGAGAATGTCAACTAACTTTCCCTGTGCCTCAGTTTCCCCAGGAATAAACTGAAGCATTTGACCAGATTAGGTCTAAGTTCCATTCAGCTCCTTTCTGTGTATTCTACTTTTATGAATGTTATAGTCAACCATCAGGTATATTTTAAAGCTGGGGAGAGCCTCTAACTGGTGGATAATAAAAGTATTCAATGCATTTTTGTAAAATAAATGACTGTTATGTAAAAGCACATGTCAACTAGAAAATACAGTTTAAATCTCTAAGTTCCAAAGCCTTACTGAATCGTAATTCTATACAATGATCGTATAGCTTTCTCTCTCTCTCTCTCTCTCTCTCTCTCTCTCTCTCTCTCTCTCTCTCTCTCTCTCTCTCTCTCTCATTGGAAGTCAAGCAAAAGTGCTAAATGTTATAATTTGTAAAAATTCCAATGAGGTTCGTTACAAAAGAAACTATTTGAAAACATGTCTATTTCCAATTGATTTTCCATACGAAATTGGAGCAAATTGCCACTGGGAAAAATCCGTCCTCCATAAGCTGTCAAACACAGGGAGCAAAGAACATTTGAAAGTAACCAGTCCTGGGGCTTGTTAGCCCACACAGCCCAGTCTGGAACCTCCAGTTTCTTCCTTCACAATTTAAATTCCCTTTGAAGGTCCCCTGTGGTTCTACTTAGTGCTCATCACACAATATCTTCAGTCCTCCTCACCTTCCTGGAGAAGGACAGGTGTTACTATCACCTTTGCTTTGCTCCTGACAATGGTTTTGATTATGCCACTCTAGGGGCTGGAATCTTGGCTCCGGCATTTCAGGCTCTGTCCTCATAGGATATGATTCAAGCCAGCCTCAGAGTAAATCTGAAAGTCCCATGACTTTAGGATTCAAAGTGCTCAAAGTGAGGGTTGCCTATGTTTTTAATTCTACAAATTTGATCTGTGTTGGAAACGTTTTAAGGGACAAACTGTGGGTAGGAGGAGCCCCCGACACACACTGGGTTCACATCAAACCAGACTGGAAAACAGACAACATAATAGATACAAAATACCCACCAACCAAGCCTGTAGAAAGGGAAATGAAGAAGTGACTGGTAAGTTTAACCTCAGGCTGTAAAATGGAATGGTCGGCTATCTTTGGACAATTTCTGAAAGTTGACGATGGACCTTTGAAGCGTCTTGGAGACTGTCCCACCAGCAGCTTCTCTGCCTGGACTTTATCTCTTTTGTCACCCTCAGAATTTCCAGAAGCTGGCAAAGGACAGTAGGCATGGCTTTGGCAGGTGAGTTTCCTTATTTGCCCATTTTCTGGAACTTCACCCCAGGAGAAGCTAGGCCATGGGGCATCTGCTGTGGGTGACTTTCAGGTTCCTGCTCAGGAGTCAGAATAGTTAGCTCCCCCACCTACTGGCTCTTCCCTTCTTTGGAACATACAGAAGAGTGTCTTCCTTTTGCTAGCAGTCCTACAACGTAGTCCTCCAGGCCTCCTCTTCATCAATGTTTGAAAACCTGTCTCCATTTTTTTTTTTTGAAGACCCTAAATGACTGTCACCTTCGGATGCTCTTTCCACTGTCACCAATGTCACCATGGCTGCACCTAACACTCTAACACTAATGGAAGTTTCCAACTTTATTATGAATATTGGTTGTTATAGTCCACAGATCGCCTTAATATTTGACTCTGTATGTGAGGTTCATAGCAGCCTCGATAAAAAGGCAGAAAGAGAATTATGACTTTCATTTTCTAAATTGGAAACTTAAGACTCAAGAAGGAAGTAGCTAGCAAACCTCCTATATACCAATATGATAAAGACATCAAGACTGGATATCAAAACTTTCCGTTTCGGGACCTCTGCCCTTACTTGAATTCTGTTTATTTGGGGATTTCTTCATTTGCCTTATGGACTATTAAAGGTGCTAATATTTCAGGGCAGTAAAAGCCCTGCGGCCACGTACAAGGCTGACCTGGGAAGCCTCATTCTCAGCTGAAAAGCCACCTCACAGATGAGGCACTGCTCCCCGGAGGAGACCGACATCTTGCGTATGTTTATGTTGGCAGTTCAAGACAGCTGGCTGATGACAATTGACAGTAGAGAGGTACTCAGCAACTGACTGTTTTCATTTCAAAACCTCGACCTTAGTTTCAAAGGCTAATTTAAACAGCTATCTGTATGGGTATAACTGCAAAAGAAAACATTCTGCCTCATAAAAGTACGTTTTAATATGAGTGTTAACTAGTCAGAGCCCAGGCAGTCCTCATTTAACGAGACAAAGAGGAGCAACCCCAACACATTTGGAGAGCACGGTTCAAACTGAGGTCTTCTGCAGAAATAAGCAAATTCCTTAGTATATCCATCAAGGATTACCTTCACTAGCCTTGTTACACACATTATAAAATAGGAATGATGCTTTAAGAGTAGCCTGTAGTGAGTACCTCCCGCAGAAGACCTGGGTTCTATTCCTAGGGCCCACATCAGCACTCACAATTATCTGTAACTCCAATTCTAAGATATTCAACTGCCACTTTTGTATTCCATCTGCACACACATTACACACATATGTACATGCAAGCAAACACTCACACACATGAAATAAACAATTCCTTAATTCTCTGGCATCTCAGAGACTGTACGTTTACTTACCTTTAGATCTGACTTTCGTATGGCTCTGTTTATGATGTATTCCTCATCTGTAATGAGAGGGTGGTCAGGAGTGAGACCAGACGTTCTGCTCAGTGCTGACAAGGAGATCCACATTACCTTTTTCCAAGAATAAATTTTGAATTCATCCTAGGGAATAGACATCAAAACCCCCAGGAAGTTAAGAGAAGTCATCAGGCTAAAATTCATCCTGCAAAATATCATTTCGTATATTGTTGTGAGTTATAAAGCTAATGAACATTCTAGATGGAAATGTATATCATTAAAAGGTGGCATACCATTGGGTCTTGAGAGACAAAGATTTGTGGTCATTTATTGAGGAATCTTAACAAAAAATCCAAGGCACTAACACAAAGACCAAAGCCAGACAGGAAGAGTCACATTCTCAGATGAGAGAGAGAGAGAGTTTGCCATGACCTTTTAGTCCAGCTGGCAATTTCAGTGAAGAAAACAAACCTCATGTATTTCAAGGGACTGTATGTTCCTGTGAGCATGAGGAAATCTAATGAATGGAACCACCCCTATGTTTCAAGACTGAACTCAAAATCCACTTGTCCTTGAACAGTCTCACCGACACACCCCTTTCAAGAGAAAACAAAACAATTTCTAAACCATCAACACAGTGGCTTTGGAAGGTTCTCCACTCTCATATTTCTCCTAGATCACACTGAAGTAACAAACAAGGTTTCCTGACTGTAAGCTGGCCTTGGTGGGGTGTTCTGAGACCCTGCTCAGTGAGAGTACAGTGAAAAGCTGAAGAACACTGACCTCATGCATTAAGTGTGCACAGAGGTAACTGACCTATTAAGACGGGTGGGATTGAAGAAGCGCCCTTACAGCATGACCCCAAATGAGATCATTTCCTTTGCAGTTGACTGATGTATTCCTCATAGAATGAAAGTAGGTATACAAGCTTGGGGAACGGGTATCACATAGCTCCCTTGGAGACTGGTGTGATCCTAAGAGCAACTGCTATCTGAAAGATAAATAGGCACCCACTTGATGTCTGATAAACCTTGGGGGCTAAGAGTGATGATGATGGAAGTCTAACCCAGAAAGTTAACGACTGGGAATGTAGATTAGAGCTGAGGTTCATCCTCACCACCACACACACACACACACACACACACACACACACACACACACACACACACACACACTTGCCTTGAAGATACCTGAGTTAATTGAATTATGCAAGAGGTAACAAGAAGAAGCTGCAGTAGTTGTACTGGGTTTGGTGTATTTGTTATCGTGAAGAGAAAACTCCTCTTTCCTGCTCTTCCCTGGGTCAGGAGCACACTCCCTCACTCCTCTCCTTGGTAGTCACACAGCTAGAGCCTAACCATTCCTCAAGGTTTGGCTCAAAGGTTCACATCTTGGTAACCATCCTGATTTCTCTGAGTGAGCTTTCCTCTACATTGTCAGCGTACTCAAGATCCTTGCCCCCCTGTGCCCTTCGCTGTCCACCTATCAACATGAGGAAGTGGATTCAAGGGTGGCAGCGTTAGGAAGGCTGAGAGCCACTGGTCTAGAAGGTCTGAACTTTCGATACCTTGGTCTCGTTAAACAGGTTTACGTCTTTGCAACAAAAGAACTAACCTGATCAATCCTTGAACCTCAAAGAGCAGATTTACAAACCACTCAAGAATGACTCCCAGAAGTTGAAAGTACAGAGAAGACGTGTGTTTCACCTGGGCGGACAAATCGAAGAAGCAGCATTTTTTTTTTTTTTTAATTCCTGTAAACGCATCCTTTTGAACCAGGAAATACCAGTTTAACTTTGATAAGTAAATATATGAAGTGAAGTCTGTTGCTTATCATACTCCAAACTTTTCCTAAAACCACTTCAACTCTTGGAGTTTAAAAGCAATATAATTGCTCTCCAGTTTTGGCCAGTCCTATGACATCTGTGGCGTAAGAGTTCGGCCCCCACACACAAAATGGGCTTCTGAGCTTGCCTTAAGATCAAAAGTAATCTGATCTAATGGTCCAAAGAGACATTAAAAGTGGAGGACTTTTCTTAGAGGTGAGTTCAGTACAGTGTAAAATAGTGACCTCTACCGCGTGGGTGTTTATGATAGACTCACCTCATCTTCCAATGATGCTTAGCTCAAAGAGTTGGCATTAGCTGGAATTTTGGTTTTGGTCAGAAAGTGTATGGAGAATGCCCTGTGTATTGGAGGAATCAAGACTGGCCAGTGTCTCAGGTCTGCCAGGACACATTGACCAAAACGTAGGAGGAGGAACAAAGCACCAAGTTATGTGACAGAGGGGTCTGTGTGAAAGGAAAGGGGAGGAGGAGAAGGAGCGGGGAGGAAGAGGAAGAGAGGGGGAGGAGAAGGGGAAGGAGGAAAAGGAGGAGGGGGGAGGAGGAGAAGAGGGGAGGAAGAGGAGGAAAGGGGAAAGGGAGGAGGAGGGGGAGGGGGAGAGGGGGAAGAGGAGAGGGGGAAGGAGACCCAGAACAGCCCAACATGTCTTTGGGGTTTTGACTGGGAGTTTGGGCTTGTTTGTTGTTTTCAGAGTGGACAGCGAGTCTTGGGTAAACTAACTAATCCTCCGCAGTCTCTGGAGTGACAGGCACCAAGAGTTAGCTCATGGGCATGTCTGCTGCCATCAGGCTCCTCGCTAGCACTCCAAAGACACGCACCACCCTGCTTAGTCTACACAAGGAGGAAGAAACTGTGGAGGCCTCACTGTCCTGCAGAGGCAGTGAGGAAAGGGTTAAGTACCTTCAAGTTATGAAATAAGTCACACACACCAAATTCACATGCTGAAACCCTAGTTTCCAGTCTATTTGGAGATGGACCTGGAGGAGGTGACTAAGGTTAACTGAGGTCAGAGGTGGCACACGACTCCAGGTGGCACACGACTCTGGTAAGCATGATGTCATATGTGATAAGGGAAAGAAAGCAGAAGTGTAAATAAACAGAAAAGGCTAGATGAGGAGGTGAGGATGTGACAAGGCCCCACCAGAAACCAGTCCTGCTGATGGCCCTGTGTTCCCAAGAATAAGGCCTCAAAGCTGTTTGTCAACATTTGGTCATTCCTCAGAGGCCAGCTCTGTCTCTTTCAGGCTGGATGTCTAGTGAAATGGAGACTGGGTCTCAGGAGAGGGAACCAAGATGCTGTACCCTCCTGCCTTCCCACACAGCTTTTTACTTTTGTATCTAGAACCAAAATATGAGTGGGAACCATAAGATTACTTATTATCGATTCAATCCCATTTATTTAATTTAATAAAGTACTGGGCACCTGCTGTGGCCGTATGCCACAGGTACTATAAAGGAGGAAAAGTAAGCCCCGACCTCTCTCTTCATAAAGTTTATAATCCAGCAAAAGGAAAGACATCATAAGAGCATAGCATTGTCAGAGCAATGAAAGAAAGACCTACGGCTCAGAGAATCAGATGGCTCAGGTTCAAGCCCTTGCCCACATGGGTTCCTCTATGTGGGTCACTCCCCAAGTGTCTGTCGCCGTCAGCCACCATCACTTCTTGACTCCTATTTTCAGACCTCAGAAGAGTCCCTCCTAGGTTTTACCTGGTTGTGCCTCTATTATGTAATCCTACTGTGACCATGAGTTTTTCCTCATTAACCTTCTCAGGAGTTTCGTATTCATTTGTAGGGTAACCTGATGAACTCCATGCATCATGTCTTTATTTGTCAATATGAACTCCCCCTGCCAAATACCTGCCCCTGAGCTAGGCCTGCGGCCCACAACAACTGATGCTCACAGAGTTTATGCAGGAAAGAAAAATGGATGGAGAGGCTCCTGTTACCTCCTCTCTGAAATGCAGACGATAATGACTGTTTTCCGGGGTTGTTATGACAATTAGAATAACCACAATGGAATTCTATATAAGCTGAAAAGTGAACAGCCTATTAGTACAGAGTAGATTCCATACCAGCATGACAGTCAAAAATGAAAACAGAGAAGGAGGAGAGAAAATAATTGCCTCCAGAACTGGAGAGGCTAGTGAATCTACAAAGACGATAAAGACATATGGGAGAAGGTGGTACAGGGTTGAAGAATGAGGGCGTTCCGGTTAGTGAGATGGAACACCCCCTTTCTAGGCTCTACCCAGGGGCGAGGGCGTCTCGCTGGAATGTCTCTTAATAAGGACGGGATTTCCATCTGTCTGATCATAGCCTAGGTCTGGTACCTGGTTGGAGCTTGGTAAACACTTACTGAGTGACCAAATGAACGGATGAGCAAACAGACACTTGAGTGGTTCTCAGAGAAACTTCATGGGTAAGAGCAGAGAAAAAAACGAGTGTGCTGGAGTGGGAAGCGTGGGCTCTGAGAGACCAACTCGCAGAGCAGGAAGAGGGGAGAAGGGGCCTGTAAGCAAAAGCAACATTACTTTTACAGACAGCCCTGCTGGACCTGTAGCCATCAAGATGGCATTTACATGGCTGCTTTGTGGAGTTCTGAGATTGGCGCTAAAGCCCCTGGCCTTGCCTCCCTTCACTGGAACATCACAATGAGGTGCCTTGATCTAGGTCTCATATCTAAGCATCACGAAGCTCTCCTCTGCGGATCAGGGGGCTGTGACGACATGTGACACACAATGACAATGAAGGGGAGAGTGTGTCTATAATTATAACAACGATATGGAAATCACCAGGAGCACTTAATTCATGGCCCCGACGAATGTAAATCATGTTATTTGCATAGAAATGAAGCAACACTGAAGAAATGGATTAAAATTCACAAATAGGTAAATGATGAATCAAATGCATTTTAAAATTTATGAAATAAGGTCGTAATTACACTCATCTTTTGGAAAAAAAAAGATAAAAATCTTGTGCTTAGCACTGCTTAATAAGAAAAAAAAAGAGCTAAAAATAAGCTGAATACGGAGAATTTCCAGCGAACACATCATGGCTTTTTATGTAGAGAAATGACTAGTTAATCAGTATCTGTGATAATAAACTGTAATCTTACCGGCTTGAGATTGATGATAAATACCAAGCACTGATTTTTAATAAGACGAAGAACAGATACACAATGCATTTTTTGGGTAGGAGTCACTCCGTCCTCTTAATGGAAACTTGTTAGAGTCTAGCTATTGCAATATAATTCAAACAAAATCTTTTAAGTTGTCGTTTTAATGCAATAACCTAGCAGTAGACTTTTAAACTATTGATGCTGAAAGTATCTTTTTCTCTAAGTCTCATATAGCTCGAATGTTGGAAATAATTGAGTTCTTGTCTAATTACATAAAGACCAATTTAGAAGCTCATTTATTTGGAGAGTCTCTGGCATAGCAAATCCATTTCAAATGACACATAAGAGCAGGTAATTAAAAATTAAAGTTGAAATCAAGATGGAAAAGGCAAGATTGGAGGGAGTTGAGGCGTCCCTGATTAGTTCTGGAGGGCCAGTGGGAGGGGCTTGATAGAGCCTCGTGATTGAAAGAAAGGGGCTCCATGATGGGTGTAGCTTCCAGACCTACCGGTGAAGTGCTCTTTCCAGGGTATATCCATTTGCAAACACAACTACAGAAAAACTAGAAAAGACCACCTGGCTGGTGAGGGATAGGTCTGTAGACTCCTAGTACCAGAACATCTGTTCTCTGCACAGGCATGCTAAGATGATGAAGAAAGTACACATTCAGATGAGCAGATGTGCCTTGACAACAGCAAGCTCTTGTGAACAGAAAGCTTTTGGGGGTTCAGGAACAATACACACATACACACACACACACACATACATATGCACAGACATACACACATACACACAGAGAGACACACACATATACACATACACATATGCTCAGACACACACACACACACATATATATATATACACAGACACACAGACACACACACATACATATGCACAGACATACACACATACACATACACACAGAGAGACACACACATATACACATACACATACACATACGCTCAGACACACACATATATATATACACATACACACATACACACACATACACACACACACATACACACACACACACACACACACACACACACACACACACACACACACAGAACACTGGCTTGGATGATCTACTTCACAGTTTGTAAATGGTTTCACTAGCCCCATTTTACAAATGGAGTAATCAAGGTTCTGAAAACCTGGTAACAAACTTCCGGAGCTAGGACTGGACGTCTGGCTTTTGACAGCCAATCCCACAAGGTCCCATGAGCCGATGCCCAGGCACCTTCTGGTTTTTACTTGTTACTGCTCTTCTGTAGCCTGACGGTTTCTGACTTCACTCTTCCTCCTCTCTGTTTCTTTTAACCTCTTTGCCCCTCCATTTCCTTCACTTTCCTACTTACATTTTCCGTTTCCTTGCCCATTTCCTCTTATTTCCATCTGTGCCCTGGGCCTGTGAGCAGCATGGGGGCAGGGGGGCAAGGACTGGCCAGCCAAGAGTCCTTCAGAGCTACAGGCAGAGGGCTCCTCCATTTCCGTGGCTCTGCTTCTACCGCAGCAAGAACGATGCTGTCTGGGAGCCAGTTTGGTGCCATGTAGAGTTAAACTCCTTTCATGCTACAGGGTCAGCCTTATGGGTTCTTAATTCACATGGAATGATGTCCTAGTAAAAGGATCCTGAGCTGGGTGTGTAACCCGGGGGTGGAATACTAGCCGAGCACATGCAAGGCACTGGGCTTATCCTCACCACCATAAAAAAGGAACCCCCAGGACTCTTAACAGTCAAATGGGCTGCGCTTCTCTCTTGCTGCATAGATAAAATGTTTATCTCGGAAGACTGGCACAAACGAAAGTGTGTCACACTCCCATAAGAGCAATGGTTCTCTGTGTCCCCCAATATATTGTGTCCCCCAGTGTATTGTACACCCTAATAACTCTCTGACTCTCCTGCCTCCCACGGGGTTGCCTCACCCAGCCTTGATATGAGGGCTCGTGCCTTGTCCTGTTGTAACTTGTTATGCCGTGTTTGATTGACACCCCAGGAGGCCTGCTGTTTTCTGAAGGAAAACAGAGAAGGAGTGGACCAGGGGTATGGGAGGAGAGGAGAAGGAGGGCTGGAAGGAGGAGAGGGGGGAGAAAAGAAGGTCGGGATGTATTGTATGAGAGAGGAATATGTTTTTTTCAAAGGAACCCCAAATGGTAGTTTTTCATGAACACGCAAGGCCCCTCATTCAGTGGCCCAGAAAATACAACTGCCTTCCTGAGACACTCGGGCTATGTACAGGAAGTCCACTTCTAACATCTGGCTAAATTTGGATTTTTTTTTCCTCTTCATACTGTATACACATCTATGGCTGAGTCATAGATCAAATATCCTGGTCTCTAGTCCTCTCCCAACCAACAAGTGAACTGATAGATACTAGTTCTGACTATAGCAGTTTTTTCTCACTGTTTGTCCTTTGCCAAAAGGTCTCACAACACCTGAAAGCTTGTTAAAGACACACATTCTTGGGCCTCAACCCGAACACAATAGATTGGCAGCTCTGAGGGGTTGAGGGTTGGAGCTTGCAATCTGTTTCCGCAGGCCCTTCGATCATGCTGATGCCAGGTGAGATTGGAACAGAAGTGGTCAAGTGCAGTGTAGTGGGAGCAGCCCTGAATGAGGGCCTAGGATACAGAGGACTTCATCCTGTCTCCCTTTCTGTGACTTTAGGTACAGTCTACCATGTTTCTGGGGCTCTTCTTTCTAATCCATCAAATGCCCAATGGTAAGTGCCTGGCACTTTTCTCTCCTGAACATTCTGCAAGTCTTCATGATGTGAGCCTTGAGGTAAAGCTCCAGTTTAGTACCAAGTAGTCCTACTTACTACACAAACAGCCTCTGGACCTCTTCAAGTCTAGAAGTTTATTCTTCGAGAATATCTAGCGAGATTATAGTCGAACCTGTGAGCTGGTCCCTAAGCTGCCACTCATGTATCATGTAGTGATTTGAAGACACCAGGATCAAGTTAAAGGACGGGGCTGGTTTCTATAACACAAGCCAACAAAGACAAACTTGGTTGGACTCCCAGGTTAAGGAAAGGTTAGCTCAAGCTGTGTTGGATAGCCGGTTTCAATGTGGCATGTTTGGGTGTTTTTGTTTTGTTTTGTTGGTTTCATTAGGCGGCAGGGAGCTGTTTGATTCTGACTGACCAGCTGTCAAACGGGCTGCTCTTCTCTCTTACTGCATAGATAACATATTTATCTAGAAAGATTGGCACAAATAAAAATGTGTTACACTCCCATAAGAGCAGCGGCTCTCTGTGGTGATATATTGTGCTGTCGTCGCCCCCCTCATGGAGAGGGAACAAAGAACAGAGAAAGTCACTAAATTAGACATAAAGTCCCAGCAGTGGTGGCACATACCTTTAATCCTGTCACTCGGGAGGCAGAGATCTGTCTGGATCTGTGAGTTCAAGGCCACACTGGGAACAGAGTCAGGCGTGGTGGCACACACCTTTAATCCCAACACTTGAGATCTCATGTCTTTGCTTGGGAAGGACACAGGCCTTTAATCCCAGGAAGTGGTAACAGGAAGCAGAAAAGTATACAAGGCATGAGAACCAGGAACTAGAGGCCTTTAGCAACAGTTCAACTGAGAACCTCAGGGATAAGGACTCAGAGGCTTTCAGCCTAAGGATTCATGGAAACAGGATCGGCTGAGGAGTTGGTGAGGTAAGGTTGGCTGTGGCTTGTTCTGTCACTCTGATCTGTTTTCTGTTTTCACCCCAGTATCTGGCTCCAGGTTTTTTTCCATTAATAAGAACTTTTAAGATTCGTGTTATAGTTCTCAACCTGTGGGTGGCAACCCTTTGGAAGTCTAATGATCTTTTCACAGGGGTCACGTATCAGGTATCCTGCATATCAGGTATTTACATTACAGTTCATAACAGTAGCAAAATTACAGTGATGAAGTATCAACAAAAATAATTTTATGGTTGGGGGCTCACCACACACAAACAACTGGATTAAAGGGTGGCAGCATTAGGAAGGTTGAGCACCACTACAATAGAAGTTGATTTATCAAAATTGGTTGTTGCCACAGGTCATTTGCGCCAATGCCTTGTTAGAATAACAGAGTTAGTCAGGAAAGAATCCTCCAAGAGACTGTCACTTCATTCCCTCAATAAGAGTGCCATGTCCACCTATCAGTCACCCCGTACAGAAGCTGGAACTGGGAGTGTATCAGTTAACATATAAGCTCCCCTTCTGGACCTGGCTTTCGGGGGGGGGGGAGGGTGTTACATGTGGTCTCAGTGCCATGAGTGCCACAAGGAAGTGACATGAAGCTAAGCTGGGAGAGCCTCACCTGATGCCACAGCCTTGAAATAGCAGAATGGCAGTGGCCTCAGTGACAAAATGGTTGCATTTTATGCCCTAGTATTTCTGCAGAACAGGACACAAGCATATCAAAATCTATGGTTCTCCTCATCAGCACAGGGAGACAGCAGCTTCCTCAGCAGGATGCTCCTCATCTCTCAAACTCCCTTGTCCCTTTTCCAGAGTCATTCCTGTGGAGGCCAGAAGCATCTACGCGCCAGGCTTAAAGTCAAGGGTCGGTAGGAATTTAGAATTAGTGGCTTGTAGCCTTGACTTAACTGCTCTACCCTACCCACTACTTCAGCAATCAACACGTAAATCAACATGTTGGCTCTAACATTTGCTAAAGTCACAATTTTAAAGGGACTACCCTGTGAAGTAATTATCCTTAAGAAATCCTATTGTAGACAAATCTCTGGGTTCTGGGCAGGTATACAGTGATGGAGGAGCCTACCCATGTACCACTTGCCTGGGAGACATCTTACAACCCAGTATCCAAAAAAAGGGACACCATCTACAAAAACAGATGCATACTTACAGTTGTCTTCAGCAACACAACATCTGCTTCTTGCAGGGAACATGGGACACAGTTTGCCCACACATGCCAAGCTGGTCTCCAGTAATACACCAAAGGGAGGATTCCGAGAGAGAAGATGGATCCAATGAGACAGAGAGCTTTCCGACAGCCTTGAGTCCGGTAGCCAAATATTTCCTGAAAGAACAAAAAGGATTCCAAGTGTTGGTCGAACTTGGAACAAACCCTACTTTTAGGGATGAAACGGAGGTAAGGAGTGAATGATCTGGTGAGGGAAGACAGGCATGGGGGGAGAGAGGGTGGAAAGAATGAAGTCAGATTCCTGACCAAGAAGTTTCAGACGTGATTCCGGACCTCCAAGAAGGAACCTTTTAGCCAGGAAAGGCAATGTCAAATCACCAAGCTACCCTGGGCTACACATTATCCTGGGTGCTCCAAGATATGATCTTAAGTCTCCCCAGTCACCCCTATTCCTGTGTCATTCCTAAAATGAGATAATACTCCCCTCATTGAATAAATAATGCAAAGGAGCTCAAGACAGCGGATATACTGTCTTGTCCAAAGCCACACATCTAGAAGCTCTGGGGCTAAGTCTTGGGCAAGCCCAAGTCTGTCAGCTACCACACCTAGAATTTGATTCACAATTGTTATAAGCATGACCACAGCCATGTGACAAACTGTGGATACTAGCAGATGACAGTAGCCACATGATACCAATGACTCCGGGGTTAGCAGCCTCAAGAGTGGTTGAAGCAGGAAACAGGACTTGAATTTAGAGCAGTATTTAATGAAGGAATTTGACCACAGGGGATTAGTGGCCAACTTGCTTTGTGGTTCTGCTGTTTGCTCCGACTCCTTTGTTCAGTAACAAAAGAATTTTCTACCCAAAAGGAAATGCCGTGGATATCATGTGGTTGTTAAGCAGCTCTTCCATGCTGTGAAGGATGATTACTCCACCCTGAAAAACACACATTGAAAGAGGGGGCTCATCTCTGGTATTTGATAATCTAGACAAACTTCCTTTTGAGAACCATCTGGGGCAGAATAGAAAAGCACTTCTGAAGTGAGTGGCCTTGGTCCCACAACTGTATGCCACAAAGTCAAGGTAGAACTCATGCTTGTTACAATGGCTGAAATGGAGAGCAAGGGAGTGTGCTGGGTAAAAGCACAACAAGACTGACTGAGGCACTTCATTTTCAGAAATCAGTGTTGCCATTTGCTAGGCATGTGGATATTAATAAGCTATGCAATCCCTCTGTCACCCACAAAAATGGGACAGTGATAGCACAAAGTTACTGTAGGGTGGAAATAACTGAACATGTATAAGTCTACATCCGAATCTTTCCCGCCGCTGCTTTGATGATGATGATGATAATGATGATGAAGATGAAGATGGGGGTGGTGGTGGTGATGTTGATGATGGTGGGGGTAGTGGTAGTGGTGGTGATGATGTTGATGATGATGATGATGATGATGCCCCTGCTAACATTACTATGACTTGGTTCCAATAGCCCCAACACAGACATGAAACCCTAGGCCCTGATTTACAGGTAATTAGATCCAAGAATTCCTAGTGTTAAACACTGTACTTCTGTTAGTCTGTGTCTTAAGGTAACAACTGCA
Organism: Peromyscus californicus insignis; assembly: GCF_007827085.1. Classification (NCBI taxonomy): domain Eukaryota; kingdom Metazoa; phylum Chordata; class Mammalia; order Rodentia; family Cricetidae; genus Peromyscus; species Peromyscus californicus. Next base: position 18,288,750 of record NW_026294458.1, on the reverse strand, counting down.
CTGAACATCTGTGGGGTGTTTACCCACCAACCCCACAGTTCCCCAGAGTTTTCTTGAGTGCGAGCAGCAGGAACTATTAGATAGAAGGATTTAGATAGAAAATAAGGATAGCCTCGAGAGGGCCTGGAACCTATTCCAACAGGCCCTGACTGTCTCTGCCCTAAGGCATTTATAGAAACACCAAGGGGTGGAGCAAAAGACCTCCTCCCCCCAGCACAGCCAAGTGCAAACCATCTCAGACACCTGCACTCAGGCTATGGTCCTAATCATCCTCTCCATGAGGACCTGCTGGGTAAAGCCACGAAGAACCTGAAAACGGGCTCCCACAAACATCAAACTTGACATGACCAACTTCTCTGTCTCGCGTGACGAAGACTACATCAACAGAGAAGGGTCTTTGACTCTTGGCTGCAAGGTACTCTAGTGTGTAATTACTAGATTCCTTCCTAGCACACTAGTGCAGTCATGGGAGATGAAGAGCAACTTGCCACGTTATCCGATTCAGTATGACTTTTCTGAAGTGCTCTTAACTCATTTTACAGGGTAGACATCTATCCTGAAGTGGTACCTCCCTCTCTGTGGAAGCTCAAGCTACTGCTTTCCAGCTGCCAAGACTGGACCAGCTTAGCTCCACATCCAACCTGCAGCCATGCTTATTAATCCCACTCTAACCCATGTACCTCCCTCAGTCATTCCCATGTCCTCTCCTTGCCCACAGCTTTGCATAGATCAGCTTCTACTCCCCAGTCTCACCATTCTATCACTTTCTAAAAGTAGTGTTTAGATGTTTTCTTATATTGGCAGGGGAGCCCTGTGTCATTTTTATGAGTTACTCTGTGCCAATGTGCCAACCTCTCTGTTAGTGTTTGAAAGTGTCCTCATGTTCATTATCAAGAGAGTAAGCAGAAATTAGTATCTTCCTTCTCTACTTAAGAAAGCTCAAGTTCAAAGTTATCATATATAATTTTTTTTACCTGTAATTAATAATTACTGAGATCACACTGCTGCAGCTAACAATTCTTGGGCATCTTCAAGTCTCTCTCTAAGCACTTTATAAATATCCTCTTACATAGTTGAAAAAAATTAAGTATATTTCCCAAGGCACAAGGCCCAACGCAACTCAAAACTGATTCTGCAACACACAGAAAATAGGGTGAACTTATTTCTAATCGGTCCCTTCTTTCTCTGTCCTTAATTTCAGTTTGACTTAATGTAACAAGTTTGTTAAGTGTTATCCAAATAGCAGACATGTGGACCATGACAGATGTGAAACAATGTCTCTAGTCTCTAGACACTCACTAGGTTACAGCGGGGAAGAGATAGAACTGCAAGGTTAAGCAAAGGGCAAAGGAGAGATCCACAGAGGGTGGCCAAATCCCTTATCATCCAAATGTGGTCTTGGGCCCTGTCGTTAGTGCCGTCACTAACCCCAGAATAATAGGAGTAGACAGTGACGCTGGCGAGCCAACCCCATCCATCTCTCTTAGGCCACCCTGGACCCCCTCTGGAGGACACTGCCACTTCCCTGAGTGGCTCATGATCTGTAATACACTGTTAAATTTTCTGTAGAAAGGGTCAAAAATTGTGCACAAGGCATGTTCAATTGTTGCTTGTTGAAATAAGTTAATTTCACTGACTTGAAGTGAATATTGTATGACCAGAGCTATTGACAGACAGGGGTGTAAGTTGTAAAGGTTAGTTAGCATGGTGCCATCATCGTCATCTGGTACCGCTTTGCTTCTTATGTTATGGAGTGTCTGCCATATCTCTGGATATGCTTGAAGCAGTTGTTCTGTTCCCCCCCCCATTCCCCAACTGCTGTCACCTCCCACAGAAAGAGATTGATAGCCAAAAACTGACATTAGAAAAATGTCCAAAGAATGCTATACAATAATCAACTCATGGCAGGCTGCAGGCATCACAGAACAGCACTGCATTGTTCTCCTTGACCTCCCACCCATGCACTCTTCCTCACAGAAACACAGAAACACGTACACACACCTCACGGGGGCAAGATCCTGCTCTAGAAGGTTCATGAGGCCACCTCAAGCTGATCGTCTGGAGTTCACCCTCAGAAACATATCTGTGGGCCTGACACAGTCAAAGACTTGGCCGATGCAGAACTGTGATGACACAAAAGCATGAAGGTGTAAGTGAGAGTGACATCTGGAACAGGACAGTGGCTATCTCCGAAGAATCTTCCCCGTGTGATGTCGTCCTGTAAGGCCCCAGCAAGTCCTCAGGGTAGCCCTCAGCCTAGGAGCCCCGGGACCTTTCAGCACACTGACCCCTCATAGGAGAACTCAAGATCAGCAGATTTCAGAAGCTGAGCATGCCAAAAGAGGGCAATAAATGCAGCCGTCATGCCCACCAGGAAAAAAGGGGTGTTAACACCGAGAACATGTTGCTTTCCAACAGCGCCATTTCCACAGTCAGGATTTTCCTGACTCTGGAGTCCAGTGCAAACATGGTTCTTAAAATGGGCTCTGGAATCTTTCTACTACCATCCCTCAGACTGATCATTATGTGTTTCCTTTAAACACATTAATTCATTCAATCGTATTACAGTCAAATCATGCTAGCCTAGACACCTTTGCATCTCTCTGCAGACTTCATTAAGCATTTGAAAGCTTTAAAAAAATCAAATTTTTAAGACTTTACCTCCTGAAGATAATCTCTTTCCCCTTATTTCCAAACGTTGGGTGTGAAAAGAATGCTTCACTGTAATTTGCATGTGTTATAGTAGACCATGTTAAGTGTCGGTGATTTTCTCCTCGCTTCTGCTCTAGGACCTACAAAAATTCTGTCCTGGTAATGTCTCATTGGCTACTCTTAGGCAAAGGGAGAATCCCACAGGCTTCTAAGCTAATCTGAAGTTCAGATTCAAGTAAGAAATTCTCACCAAGTACCCTAACCCAGGAATGTGGAGTGGGGGGGGGGGGGGTGGGAGGGGTTTTTGTTGTTGTTGCTGTTATTGCTGTTGATGCTGAATTGGTAAATAGTCTTCAGACTTTAAATTGGTCCCCCAGTTATTTTCACATAAAAATTATTATGCAGACACCGTCTTTTGAAGTACACCCAAAATTGTGAAAATATTATCCCCAGATTCTTACACTGTAAGACTCAGCTGGAGATCACAACAAGATATGCATGAAATAACCCAAACTGTCTAATGAGTGGGGATGTTGTATTGCAGTCTGCCTGCACTGTGGGATTTCAGTCATACATCAAGCATGCGAACTTTTAGTGAGAAAAATGGTAGAAAAAGCAGGTGCAAAGGATTACAACGGCATCATAACTTTTTTATACACTTTAAAACAAATTCATTTTAAAGGGGGTAATGAACTCATAGGCAAGACAGTGAGTATTGTGTCGGATGATGCAAAATACAGTTCCTAAAGAGACCAGCACTCAGGCTGTTCACTTTACATGTCTGCAATCCCAGTGCTCAGGGAGCTGAGGAAGGAGGATCATAAATTCAAGGCCAGCCTTGGTGACAAAACACTATATAAGGTGGTGGGTTCATCGCTAAGTTAAGGCAGCACATGAACAAATAACATAAATATATCATGAGCCAAAGATTATAGACAGTCTAATTATAAATTCCTGGGTTCTTAGGAAGAAATGGGCAAAAAGAACCATCTGGAATGAGAAGAGATGCCCTTTAGGGGAACAAGTGCCTCTCCCACTTCCTGTGGTCCTCGCCAGGCTTTCTTTTCCCTAAGCCAAGGCCACATGTCAGTCAGGTCCTGTTTTCACTCTCACTGATTGAAGAGTGTCTTCTCCGCTCACCCTGAAAGCCAAAGATTCCCATCGGTAGCTGAAAGTTTTTCTGTGTCCCACCAGGTCCACAGCTGCTCAGACCCAAGTAAACACACAGAGGCTTATATTAATTAAAACTGCTCATGGCTAGGCCCCGGGTGGATCTCTGGGAGTCCAATTAGCTAGAATGAGGAGGGTTTATATGAGCGAGAATTGTTGAGACCAAGGTTGGATAAAGCACAGGGACAAATAGCCAAATGAATGGAAACACATGAACTATGAACCAATGGCTGAGGGGTCACCAACTGGATCAGGCCCTCTGGATAAGTGAGACAGTTGATTGGCTTGATGTGTTTGGGAGGCATCCAGGCAGTGGGACCAGGTCCTGTACTCATTGCATGAGTCGGCTGTTTGAAACCTGGGGCCTATGCAGGATTGCTTGGCTCGGCCTGGGAGGCGGGGACTGGACCTACCTGGACTGAGTCTACAAGGTTGATCTCAGTCCGTGGGGAAGGCTTTGCCCTGGAGGAGGTGGGAATGGGGGGTGGGCTGGGAGGAAGGTGAGGGGGGCGGGAGGGGGGAGAACAAGGGAATCCGTGGCTGATATGTAGAACTGAATTGTATTGCAAAATAAAAATTAAAAAAATTAAATAAAAAAAAACTGCTCGACCATTAGCTCAGGCTTACGACTGACTAGCTCTTAAACTCAGCTCATTTCTGTTAATCTATATGTTGCCATGTGTTCTGTGGCTTTACCTGTGTGCCATTACATGCTGCTCCCTGGACAGTGGGCTGCCGTCTCCTGACTCGGCCTTCCTCTTCCCAGATTCTCCTTGTCTGCTTATCCTGCCTATACTTCCTGTCTGGCTACTGGCCAATCAGCATTTTATTTATCAGCCAATCAGAGCAACACATATTCACAGCATACAGAACAATCCACAGCACCCATGCAGCCTGATTTTGTTTTCCAGAGGACATGGACACTCTCAACTTGGTGAATGTTGCTTCTGGAATACAGGTTCCAAAAGCCAGGAATTGTGGGAAGCATCCACATTTCCCTCATAGTGGAAAACAGTGCCAATGTTCAAAATGCACCCTGTGGACATTTCAGTTTCCCCCATCTAACTGAAATTCTTTAGCTCCCACTGCCTATGATGGCATTCTCAGTGCCAGAGAACTGGGATGTTTTCAGTTAGGACTCTACAGAAGGAAAGGATACATACACAATGCTGACTACTGCTATGATTTGGATATAGTTGTTTTTTTTTTCTCCCCTAAGGGTTTGTGTAACCAGAGCTTGATTTCTAGGTGGGAGTTTTGGGAGACACTGGAGCCTTTAAGGGGTGGGAAGTAGTGAGCATCCCTATATCATCACAGACATGGCTCAGAAGAGAAACCTGCTTGTCTGGAGTGATGGAAACTGCAAGTTGTTACAGCAGCCTGAGCCTGAGCCCAGAATACTCTCTGGCTTCCTGTATCAGCTGTGAGCCCCGTCTGTGGCCACACCACCCTGGGTTACCAGTCTCATTTGATTTCATTCCTAAGCCAAGTTAGACCTGGTTAGCACTTCACTGGGAGATGCAAGCCTTCCCTTCCATGTACAGCCCTGATATCTGCCATACGGCCTCTCCTGAGGCTATAATTTCAACCACCAAAACTATGAACCAAATAAACCTGTTTGGTTGGTTGATTGGTTGGTTGGTTTTTGGTTTGATTTGCTTTGGGTTTTTGTTAATTGGTTTTTGGTTATCAACAGCCTGCCTCAGGTACTTCAGTATTGTGACAAGGGTCAGCTGATGCACACACCATGCTCGGTAGTGGTTACAATACAGTCCAACAGATCAGGAAACTGAGGTGCTGAGGAAGCAAAATGCCCACATGGTTTCCTCTTTCTGCCTGCATGTCTGACCTCACCTAGGCTGCTCCTCCTCTGTCTCACCCAACCCCACCCAAGAACACTGTTTCTGGTTCCTTGAATTCCATGCCCCCACGGCAGCTTCAGTCTCCCCAAGCTACTCGGAATTTCATTTAACCTAATTTCACTTCTCTATTTGGGACGTGGCATGTCCCTTGTTCTCAACTCTATCTGGTCATAGCTCCCCATCACAGGATTACTGAACAAAACAAAAGAACAGCACTTCTGCCAAGCACCAAAACCAAGGAAACCTCATCAAAGCATTTTTCATGCTGTACTCTCCAGGAGAAAGTCTTACTCCAGTTCAATTAAAATTGTCTACTACGTCTAGGGCCATGGGTAAGGTATGTGTGCCAAAGATAAATTTATCACCCTCAAAGGTCTAGAAGGAGAGAGGATGAATTTTAAAATAGCTATAATTCAGGACAAAAAAAATAATATTAAGTGTCATATGAAATGCACAAAAGGCAAAATTAGTTTCAAATGATGAAAGATCCTACCACGATGATAATTAGCATAAGCCTTGCAGGAGAATGGCTACTTGAAATTGACTTGGAAGTAACTGGTAGAATTTCAGTAATTGGGAAAGGAGGCTAAGAGAAGAGGTTTCAAGTGGAGGAACGAACCTTCAGAGAAGGTGCTGAGTCTGGAAACATGGAGGACATTTAAGGACAGAATGAGAGTTTATGGTATGATAGGAGCATTGTGCACAGTTTAAAAATGCAACTCTGAAGCTGAGCATGAAAGCACCCACCTGTAATCCCAGCCCTTGGATGTGAGGTAGGAGGATCAAGAGTTCAAAGACAGCCTGAGCTATGCAGTGAGTTCAAAGTCTCAAAGCCTGTACTGTATAGTAAGACCCTGGAAGGAGGGAGGGACAGAAGGAGGGAGGGAGGGAGAAAAAGGCAAATAAAAGGAGGAGAGGGGTGGAAGGGAGGGAGAGAAGGGGAGAAGAGGGGAAGGGAGAGAAGAGGAGAAGAGAAGGGAGGTGAATGCAAGGGAGGGGAGGGGAGGGGAGAGGAGAGGAAAGGAAAGGGGAGGAGATGGGAGAAAAGATAACTTAGGTTAGGAAGGATTTAGGGTTCTAAGATGTAGCTATTACTTCATCTAATGGCTACCCAAAGGAAACTTCACTTACAAACTACATCTAGATCTTTTCTGGTCCACAGCCATGGGTGGACCTTTTGTAGTTGCCCTAAATTTAGCATCCTGAAGCCATCAGGAGCGGAGGTCACGGCCTTATATCAAGAGGTCATTGCATTAGATCAAGGGAATATCCTGACTATAAAGAGGACAGGACAGGTGCGTGTGTTTGGGGCTTTCATTTCTTTTAATTACTCCATTTCCTGTTCTTATCCAGAGTTTCTGTCATCCAGGGCTACGAAGACTCTTCCTTGTCTCCCCACTTAGCTGTCCAGAAAGCAATCCATCCAACCCTTTGGCAGCAGACAAGGTGGTAACAGCCTTACCTGTGGATGATTGTTCACCTAAACGTGGGCTAAAGATGAAAACACAGCTTCTGTGAATAATAACTTCTTCTGTTTCCATCACTCTAAATACATACTTTCCCAAATATCTTCCACCCTCATAACTCTACACAGAAAGTCTCGTCAGCCATGGGTCAGAATAAGGAAGATGAGGTTCAGAGATGCCAAGGGATGTACCTAGAGTCACCCATCTGGTAGGTACCAGATTCAAATCCCTCTTAATTAAAATTCTTTCTACCCAACAAGCCTGCCTCTCATAAAGATTGACCCTCCTCCTCCTCAGCCCTCTGATACTGTCATTAGAAGGTGTCACCCAGACAGGGATTGAACACTTGCTGATTGTTCACAACTGAGCTAATGAGTGCACTGCCTGGACAAGTTCTAAGTTCCCCTTAAACAGGTTTTCACAAGCTTCAAACTGCAGAGTGTGGAGAAATCAGCAAGAGGCACTCCACCCAACGGCCACCCAAACCGACGATGGTTTCTGCAAACAGCGTCCTAATCTCTTGGTATGGCAGTGCTGGGCAAGAGGTATTTTCTAGGCTTTCCTGTCATGCTGAAATCAAAACATCACTTGCTGGGCATGTCCTTAGCATAACAGGAAATACATTTGATCTTTCTTCCCAGTTCCTGACACAAACAATCAAAACTCTAGAGATTTCCCAAACGATCACAGTGTATGCTTTTATTCTGGTTGGGCCCCTTTCACTCACACCTCAGTTTGTGCTGAGATATGAATGTAGGCTTCAGAAAATGCTGTGGTTACTTCAGGGGAGCTTCAGTGTGGGAACTGGTGGCCAAAGGGTTGGAATTTCTGGTCCCACCTCCAGTCTCGGGGAAGGAGGAAAGGCTAGAGAGTGGGTACAAAGCCAATCTTCTCTACGTAGTGCCACCTCCCTAAGAACCCAAATGATAGCATCAGAGAGCTTCAGATTGGCAGTCACATGGAGGTACCAAGAGGGTCTCATACCTCAGCTCAATGGGAACAGAAGCTACTGGAGGAAGGACTCTTCAAGACCCCACATACATTTTCATCTGGCTGTTCATTTTCATTCTTTATAATAACCAAAAAATACTAATAAATAAGTACAACTTTTTCCATAGTTTTGTGAACCATTCTGGTACATTATCAAACATAGATGTTTGGGACATATGGGAGCCACATGACATTGTATCAAAGACAGACCTAAGTGTGGGAAGTCTAGGGACTTGATACTTGTGACCAGCACCTGAGTTGGAGACACTCTTATCAGACTGAGAATAAAGCCCATGGAGCTTGAAACTAATTTTGGATAAAGTCAGAATTGAATTGAATTATAGGAGAGTCATTTGAGTTATTGAGAAGTAGCCTGGGTAAAGAGAGGGAAAATAGACATATTTGATGCCAGAAGTATGAGAAACAGAGAAAATGAAACCTAACACCTAAGAGTCATAAGAAAATAAGAGTGCAGACAGGCCATTACCAGAGGTTGCCACCAGTCTAGACAGCCTGCTCCCTGTGAAGGATGCTGACCCAGGACCCACAGGGGGAGGAGGGCGCTGGAGAAAGGCAGCACACTTACAGGTAATGCTCCTAGTTTACCACTTGTTAGGTTATCATCTGGAAGTGACTTCCCCCATCCAAAACAAACCAGAGTAATAATCCCTGTATCCAAAAACTACTGCTGGAATGAAGTGGGGTCGAGGATGTGCACATGTCATTCAGATGGAAGCTGTTATTGTGAGGAAAGTGGACTTAGCATTGACTGGTAAGTTCTCAGAGGCATCTTGGTAAGTTGGTCCCTCCACATCATTCAGATCTCAGCTTTGCTTGCCACAGTCTGGAGCAGTTACCAAGCCATTTCTAGCATGTCACTCCTTTCATCTCTAGAAGCCCTTCTCTCCATCTGATAGTTTTATTTGGTGTGTGTGCATGTCTGCCTGTCTGTCTGTGTGTCTATCTGTGTATGTATGTATCTGTGTGTATATGTATCTGTGTGTGTGTGTGTGTGCCAGTGTGTGTCTGTGTGTGTTTTTGTGTGTATTTGTGTGTCTGTATGTATGTGTCTGTCTGTCTCTCTCTCAGTGTGTGTGTGTGTGTGTGTGTGTGTGTGTGTGAGAGAGAGAGAGAGAGAGAGAGAGAGAGAGAGAGAGAGAGAGAGAGATGCTACTAAATTGCAGATTTTAAAAGCTCCAAAGAGCTTCCATCTGCCATGTTGATTGTTAACTCCCTGGCACAAAGTGGACCAGATTCTGCCACACGGCAGGTCTAGAAAAGTTTTAACTGAATAAAGGGCTTGGACTACAATGTAAAGTTTTCAATCGAAGCAAGCAGACTGTAATATGCCCAGCCTGGACAACAGGCCAGAAGTGATAATCATGTACTAGGACCTGGTGACTGCTTAACGGACATCCAAACCCACTCCACTTTCAGAGAGGAGAACTGAGACCCCCCACGAGCATTCTTCAGAAGGGCATAAAAGAGAAAGAAACCAGAGAAGAAATGGTCATCTCCCAAAGTCACTCCAGTACTCTTTAACCAGTGGCAAAATGACCTTGACAACAAACATCATGCCCCAGGATGAGTGTGTCTTCCCCCTGAGCCACCACCGGTCACTTGACCCAGGAGGACCGGGATGAAAACCTTCTTAGGAGCTCTGCAACAATGACGGGATAGAGATGCTACAGGTCACTGCTCCCTCCACGTCTGTAACACCGGCTTCCCTGATACACCCACCTCCAGTGGAGCCAAGGCGACTTCCTGAGGAAGCCTGTGCCACTGTCAGACTGCCCAGCTCAAAACAGGGAAGCTATACTCCCAGAATTCACCACAACCATCAACTTGTGCGTGCTCTTTCTTCTGTTTTACCAAACTGCTCCCATACCATGAATGTCACCTTGCAGTCCACTGGTTCATGCATTGCTCACTATTTCCACAGCTCAGTCAGTATTTATCTAATATCCAAACTACATTCTGATGTCAGCGGCGGCAGCGGGCTTGCTCACATCCACCACTACTGCTTTTTTTCAAGCTGCTTTGGCATTGTTCTTTTTCTTACACCACATGATAGATAGTGAGTGGGTGTCTGTAATTATCCATTAAACTCAATGTATTTCATGAACTTTTATATGGCTACACAATGGAATATTGATAGCTACATAATGTGTAGCATTTAATATCCCATATTCCTCTGTAAAGACACTCTCTTAAGATTATTATACTTCTGATATTCCTTCAACCCAGCTTTTCCCTTGTTCACAGAGCTGACTCACAGAGGATCCAGTCTTCCACAGAAGTTTACATGCCAAGAGCTACACCCTGCTGATTCCAGATGTTCTACAAAGACAACAGAAATGTGACCTCATCTCCAGCTGCTTTTATTTTCATGATTTTCTCTACTTGTTTATTTATTTCAGAATAATTACATTTATTCCCACAGGAAAAAGTAATCTAAGTTTTCATTTTTGAACTAGTTTTTGTGTTGTTATTTGGTGTTCAGGTAAAAATTTAGATATAATTTTGTGTTAATTAAAGGTTGATTCTAGAGCTGGTGTGGTTGCTCAGTGGGGAAAGGCACTTGCTGTATACTCTTGGCAAACTAAGTTCAATACCCAGACCCATGTAAAGATAGAAGGAGATATAATCAAGTCTACAAAGTTGTCTTTCAACTTCTCTACATGCAACATTACATATGCACACATACCTACATACACATGTGGACACACATATCAAACACACACACACACACACACACACAATATGGCTTTTAAAATTTGACTCTAAACCACACAGAATAAGATATTTCCTTAGCATGGTGTTTTGAAGTTGTTTTCCTACAATTCACCCCCCCCAAAAAAAAAAAAAAACCATGATAGTAGATACTGTAGATCAGGTAAAGGTACCAAATTGTTTCATGATGGAGAGACAATATCTCAGTGTTCCTGTAAAAATCCCAAGGCTCAACCCCCATGAGTGGAGGGTACCTCAGGAGGAGTAAAAGGCCATGTCAAAGCCTAGTGCTGTTTGAAGATGTGATCGATCATGTGTTTCTCTGGAGAGGAATGGAAACACCTTAGTGTGACCCAGACCCTGTATGGTGAGGTGATGATGAAAAACTTCGCACTAACTAGTTCTCTGTGTTGTCAGCGTGCAGTGGAAGATGAGGAAACTCCTTGTGAACAAGTGTCAGAGAAGCCCTGTATGTGTGGAGAACCCGACAAGACAACAGACCCCACTGACCTTCAGCGCTATGGATCCCCCAACAAGGAAAAACTGTGTAGAACCAGTAAGCATCATCAGCCTTCCTACCCTAGCCCACCCATGGACATCATGGAGGACACAGAAGTCCTTCAAACGCAATGACTCTGGGACAGGCTTCCAGAAGGCCTTCACTCCCCTCAGCCACCTGATAACTCACTCTAACAGGAGACATTTTATTTGCAGAACAGGCGAGAATGCCCCCAAGGAGAACTTAACCTCAGTCAGTCATCAAAAAAATTTACCATGGAGTCACAGCTCATCTGTGTAATGAGTGTGGGAAGGCGTTCAGTTATCTCTATCAACTGAAGAAGCACCAAAAGATGCACACAGGAATAGAATCTTTTCAGGTGCAGTGAATGTGGGAAAATCTTCCACCACAAAGATGTTACTTTGCACCAGAGGATCCACACTGGAGAAAGGCCTTACAAATGCAGAAGTATGGTGTAGCTGGAGTTTTCCTGCCTGGCCCACAGTCAGGACAAATCTCTGTCACCTGCCAGTCCCACAGACGCTCAGACCCGACCAAGTAAACACAGAGACTTATATTGCTTACAAACTGTATGGCCGTGGCAGGCTTCTTGCTAACTGTTCTTACAGCTTAAATTAATCCATTTCCATTAATCTATACCTTGCCACATGGCTCGTGGCTTACCGGTATCTTCACATTCTGTTTCTCATCGTGGCGGCTGGCAGCGTCTCTCTGACTCAGCCTTCCACTTCCCAGCTTTATTCTCCTCCTTGTCCCGCCTACACTTCCTGCCTAGCCAATGGCCAATCAGTGTTTTAATTATTGACTAATCAGCAACACATTTGCCATACAGAACATTCCACAGTACTTCCCCCCCCTTTTTTTTTTTTTTTCAAAAAGGAAGGTTTTAACCTTAACAAAGTAAAATTACATATAATTTGGGAATTTGGGCGTAGCTTCTCTTACTACTTCCTGCTGGAGGGGGGCGCTGTATCTTATGGGGACACAAAGAAAATTTTAGGATCATGGAGTAGTCCGTGAGGCTGTATCAGCTGAGCCAGTTGCCTTCAAACCATTCTGGATGTTGGATCATCTGGGCCATGGTGTCATCGGAGACCTTTCAGGGGGTCTTGGCTGGTCAAACCTGATGTGTCTTAATCTGGAACAAATCCATAGCCTCTGGCTTTCTGTGGAAACAAAAGCAGAGTCTCCTTTCCAAAGTAACATATCCTTATATCCAAATTTTGAAGTCAAGGTACCTTTAAAATATACATATTGGCATAACTCAACAGCTTTTACAATCAAATGTTTTTCTGCAGTTAAAAGTCCCAAAGACAACACAATGCAGATTCTCTGTGTAATATCCATTTTTACGTGGCTTATTTTTTATACTACCTTTACTGTCTCTTTAAAGACTTTATTTTTTAAAACTATGTATTTGTTTCTATAACTCTATATATCATCTTTTTTGTCTCTTTAAAGCCTACGTATATTTTACACACATTGTAAACTATTACATCTGAATCTGTCTTATTGTGAATCTATTGCCTTAAACTGCAGCAGCTGTGACTGCTGGCTCCTCCCACCTCAGCTTCCCAACATGGCTACGTTTACCACCAGCTCTGGGAGCTATCGTGGGTCTATGCTTTTATCCAAGCAGCGTGTAGTCCAGAAACCTTTTTTTTGTTTTGTTTTGTTTTGTTTTGTATTAGCAAAGTCTAAATCCACCATGCAGCTTAATGTGCCACTTGCAGAGGCCTTATTCCTGCCATACAGCATGTCGAGCATGCACACCAGGAACCCACAAGTAGCTCAAACCAGCAGCTGCTGCTCATTTGAGAGAGACAATTAGGAACTGTTTTTAGCTCCATTTTAGAATCTTTTTTTCTCAGTTTTTAGGTGGAAACTCTTGCCACCACGTTGGACGCCATTTGTAGCTGGAGTTTTCCTGCCTGGCCCACAGTCAGGACAAATCTCTGTCACCTGCCAGTCCCACAGACGCTCAGACCCGACCAAGTAAACACAGAGACTTATATTGCTTACAAACTGTATGGCCGTGGCAGGCTTCTTGCTAACTGTTCTTACAGCTTAAATTAATCCATTTCCATTAATCTATACCTTGCCACATGGCTCGTGGCTTACCGGTATCTTCACATTCTGTTTCTCATCGTGGCGGCTGGCAGCGTCTCTCTGACTCAGCCTTCCACTTCCCAGCTTTATTCTCCTCCTTGTCCCGCCTACACTTCCTGCCTAGCCAATGGCCAATCAGTGTTTTAATTATTGACTAATCAGCAACACATTTGCCATACAGAACATTCCACAGTATGGGAAAGCCTTCATGCTGTCTACCTTCATTTGGCACCGTTCAAGATAGAGAAAGATCCTGTGAGTGCAAGGAATGTGGAAAGTGTTTTAAAGGCAGCGGCATCAGCATCCTTCACCGAACAGTACACAATGGAGAGGCTTTTTGAGTGCAAGCAGTATGGGAAAACCTATGTGAGCTGCTCTGGCCTGTATCAGCACATGAAAGCTGGTGAGCAGCCCCATGAGGTGCAACCTGTGTGAGAAAACCTTCACCACCAGATCCTATCACAATCAGTACCAGTAGTTTCACATGAAAAGAGAGGTCCCACAAGTGCATAGAATGTGGGGAAAACCTTCAAACATAATTCTACCCTCATTCGATACAAAAACATTTATACTGGAAAAAGGCCTACGTGGCCAGGCCGCATGAGAAGGCCTTTAGCCACTTAAGGCCTTTGGAGGGTGCTGACTGAAAGGAGCCAAACTTTGTACATTCCAACACCCACTCAGAAAAAAATTGTTCATGTATGCCACATGTGTGGGAAGCTCTTCGGAGCCACAGTGCTTTCTGTTGGCAGAGTTATCACTACCAGTTTCTGTCACACAAGCCACCCTACTTCTGCTACTTGGTAGGTCCAGTGTGTGCATCCGTCACTGCAGTGTGTTCAGAGAAGTTGATCTCATGTCCCCCTCCCTCCTCAAATAGAAAAGAATCATGAACGGTGGTTCTCATAACAGACACTTCCCCTTTGCTGGTTTGAACTTGGACTTGACCCAGGTCTGGTGAGGTTAAGTTAGTTCTCTCTCTGTCTCTCTTGACCCAGGCCTGGTGAGGTCAATTTAGTTCTCTTTCTTTCTCTCTCTCTCTCTCTCTCTCTCTCTCTCTCTCTCTCTCTCTCTCTCCCTCCCTCCCTCCCTCCCTCCCTCCCTCCCTCCCTCCCTCCCTCCCTATAAAAGATCTTCCTGGATTGCTTACTGTTTTTCATAGATAGTATTGATTCTACACATGGTGTTTTTCATGCTTGGGAAGACATTTGTATTGTTCTAGAGTGTGTAGTAATAGAGGCCTTATTGTTTAATTCATATTTCAAAACAACAACAACAACCGAAACAGAATCTCAGGGCTGCCAGTGATGTACCAGCACGGGAGTCTTGCCTTCTCCTGCACTGCTGGCAATCCAGTAACTTCTCCTCCTCTCCGTTTGTGTAATCAGAATCAGACTGGACAAAACTGCACCTCATCTGTGGCTCTAACTATTCAGCTCTCCCGGGGCTGCTCCATGATGCCCAACTCTATACTTTATTCAAGCAGGTTTTCTGGGTTCAGCCTTGTCTTTGCAATTGTTTTTGTTTTTGCAACCCCTGTCCTTTCTCTCAGGAAAAATTAAAACATGTCTAAGTAATCTTTAAAGGAACCAGGTGATGAGGCAGCACACTCTAACAATCCTAGCAACCAGGAAGCTGAGGCAGGAAGATCATGAATTTCAAGGCAATCTGGTCTTTTTGTTGCTGTTGTTTTGTTTTTCCAGACAAGGTTTCTCTGTGTAGCCCTGGCTGTCCTGGAACTCACTCTGTAGACCAGGCTGGCCTTGAACTCACAGAGATCCACTCGGCCTGCCCCTGCTTCCCAAGTGCCACCACCTCCCGGCCCAACCTGGACTTGACATTGAGGCCCTGCCTCGAAAGAAGAGGTGGGGGTGTCAGGAGCAGCCAGTTGGCTTAGCCCAGAAAGGTACCTGCCACCAAGACTGACAGCCTGAGTTTAATCCCCAGGACTCATGTGGTGGAAGGAGAGACACTTCTGCAAGCTGTCCTCTGACCTCTACACATGTGTCATGTATGGCACATATGGGTGTACCCGTACACCCACCCCACCCCACCCCACACACACACAAAGTAAATACGTGTAATCTAAATTTTAAAAACAAAAAACGAAAAGGACTCTTCAAAAGCAACTTCCTCCATGACCCTTCCTGAGTCAGAATTAATCAGAAGTCAAAACTAAACACGTTGCCTACAATGAAACGTCGGAATCAGCATAATTCATTACGTAGCCAGACGTGACTCAGAACTCCAGGAATTCCCTTTCCTTCTCTCCTCCTCCTTCCCCAAACATCTAATTAGCCCACGGTCTATTGAGTGTCTTCTAGGCGTTTCTCAAGTTGATTTCCCCTGCTGATACTCCCACCTTGGCTCAAGGAGTCTGCTTCCAGATTCACCACTGCACCCAAGGCAGTCCTCAGCTGAGGCTGCTCACACTGCTCCACCGTGTTCTTCCTCAGTCAGAAACCTGATTTCAGTTCCTCCCTGGAGTCCTAACTTGCCTAAGTCTATCAGCCTTCATGAGATGTTCGACTTTAAGGGTTATGCCTATAAAACTTGAGCAAACAAGTGCGGTTAACCACACACTTCAAACCCCTCAATCACTTTACAGTACATGAAAGGTTCTGACTTATCTTCCCCCATTATCTTTTCAGTCTCAGCGCTCTGTTCTCCCCATCCTGCCCCACCACACTCAGAGGCACACTGTGCAGCAGCTTCAAGCTACATTCAGTTCTCTGAACAGAAGGCGTTCTGTTCCTTTACATCTCAGTATCTTTGGACATAGTGTCTCCTTGGCTTCCAATGTCCTTTTCCTCATGGGGCTTGTTACATGCCTGTTCAACATTCCTTTCAAATGGCACTTTTTCACTGAAGCCATCCAGACGTTGGATGCAGCTTCCTATGTCCTGACAGTACTTGCGTGCTACTGCCACAGCAGGAGTACCCATACCCCGTCCTCTGCTGGAACTGGAACCAGACTTCTCTTGACATATCTAATACAAAGCACTGGGATTTGTGCATGACAGGCGTTTGATACATGAGGAAGGAGAGACAAGGGAAGCCAGAAAAGGAAAGGGAGAGAGACTGGGAAAGAAATGTATGGACAGTATTTACCTAGACCCCTCCAGCTACTGTGAGGCTTAACCTTGACTGTCAACTCGACTGGATGGAGAAGTGCCTAGAAGATGCACTCCTCTGGGTATGTCTTAAAGGGATTAACTAAGGAAGAGAGACTTCGCTTGAATATGGGCGGCACCATCCCATAGGCTGAGGCCCAAATGAAAATAAACAGGGGAAACAGAAAAAGTCAGACAGCACAGACATTCTCTGGTCACCATGAGGAGCCAAATCAAATCCGCCCACCCCACTCCAGTTGTTCTGCTCAAGTATGTTGTGTTACGGAGTTCAAAGTCTGACCAGTACAGGTCCTGTGTAGAACTTGTGGAGTTTTGTCAGTTGACACATGGTAATTGCACATACCCATGAGGCACACTGTGAAATTTGATTCATGTACACAATGTGTAATAGCTAAATCAGGCCAATTAACATATCCATCACCTCAAATACTCATTTCTCTGTGCTGGAAGCATTTGGAATTCTCTATTCTAGTTATTTTGAAATACATAACAAATTACTGCTAACTACAGTGACCCTGGTACACTATAAAACACTGACACTCATTCCTCTTTTTTCCTGTGTTGACTAACTGTTCTCTATCCCCTATCACCACCATATCCTTCCAAACATCAAGTACATGCTGTTGTACTTTCTATTTCCAAATTAACATTTTAGCTTATATATATATAAGCAAAAATATGGTATTTATCTTTCTGTGCATGGCTTATTTAACACAATGATTTCATTTCTACCAATGGTGTCGTAAATAACAGAATTTCATACATCTGTGGCTTAATCACATTATTTTATGTAGGTATGACACATTATCCCTTGATGATCATTTCTTAACTATTGTGAACACTGGTGCAATGAACAGGGGAGTGTATCCAAGTCTTTGATATACTCGTTTCATATTTTTGGGCATGATATACTACTTCAATTTTAATATTTCAAGGACCCTCCACATGTTTTCTACAGTATTTGGAGAAGTTTGCACGGAAATATGTTTGAATTAGTTGAAAAAAAAATGCATGTTCCTCCTGTTACAGTGACGTTTTCTTGAGACAGAATCAGACGTTCTCTATTTGAAACCTCTTCAGCGTCCAGGCTGCAGGGAGCTGATATGTTTGTTCAGTCAGTATGGTTTGGGCATTGCATAAAGCTGAGAAAAGATGAGCAGCATGAGGCATGAAAGTTTTACTGGATGCACAAATGTCATCCAAATGTGTTGAGTCCTAGCCTCACTTGGTGTGATGGCTGCTCATAAGACAGGAATGCAGAGAGTCAGAACCTCCCACCCAAACTAGGTGCTGGACACTCTCAAAATAACTTTCCACCGCTAGATAATGAATTCCCTGCCCTTGATGAAAAAGATCCCTTGTTCAGTGGTCATTCATCTCCTATCTCCAAACCATAACTACACCGATGGGCCAAAAGTTAGGACTTCTAACCACATGCCCAAGAATCGCATGAGCACTTACTAAAATACACACTCCTGGGCTGTCACCCTGAATGTCCTAAGGCCAGAGAACAAGGCATTTCCAACTCATTGTTAAAGCCATTTCTTCTCATGGTGATATTTAAGGGTTGTTGATGGGAGCGCAAAGGGGCACGCTTTCATTCGAACAGGTCATGCTTCTTCTCCCCAGTAGTTCCTTTGAAAATGAAATAATATGTTTTACATAAAAAGCTATCATAACATAATAAGGTTGGGTAGGTGCTCATGCTTACTACCTAATATTATTCTTATACTCTAATCCATTGTGGATAAGAACCTATCTTTTATGTTTAGTTTGATTGCTGGGTGTTCTTATTATTTGTCTGTTTCTTGTTTTTATTTTTAATTTTTGCATTTGTCTTGAGACCACAGTACAGGCTTGCCTGGAACTGGATACATGTCCCAGGCTGTTGCCAAATTCCTAGTCCTTCTGCCTCCACCTCCCAAGTACTGGAATTATGGACACATGCCACCACCCCCAACAAAACATACCTTTTTCCTCCTTGTATTCAGAATGATATTAAGTACCTGTTATACAGGATATTCGAGCTGGAACAGGGACAGAGTAGGAGAGCAAGGAAAGAGATACCATGAAAGGTGGAGACATCATGGGAACAGGGAGAAACAGGGTACTAGAGAAGTTCCCAGGAATCCACAAGGATGACCCCACCTTAGACTGCTAACAATAGTGGAGAGGGTGCCTGGACTGACCTACTCCAGTGATCAGATCGGTGATCACCCTAACTGTCATCATAGAGCCTCCATCCAGTGACTGATGGAAGCAGATGCAGAGATCCACAGCCAGGCACCAGGCCGAGCTCCAGGAGTCCAATCGATGAGAGAGAGGAGGGATTCTATGAGCAAGAGATATCGAGAGCATGATGGGGAAATGTACAGAGATAGCCAGTCAAACTAATGGAAACTCCTGAACTGTGGACCAATAGCTGAGGAGCCCCCATGGAACTGGACTAGGCCCTCTGCATAGGTGAGACAGTTATTTAGCTTGAGCTATTTAGGGGGCCCCTGGCAGTGGGATCAGGATCTGTCCCTGGTGCATGAGCAGGCTTTTTGGAGCCCAGTGCCTATAGTGGGACACCTTGCGCAGCCTTGGTGCAGGGAAAAGGGCTTGGACCTGCCTCAGCTGAGTGTACCAGGCTCTGCTGACTCCCCATGGGAGGCCTTGCCTTGGAGGAAGTGGAAATGTGGGTTGAATTGGGGGGAAGGCTGGGGGGCGGGAGGAGGGAGGAGAGGGGAATCTGTGGTTGATACGTAAAATGAATAAAAAAAATTTTTAATAATAAAAAAAGAAAAAAAAGGAAAATGGGGATTTAAAAAAAAGTACCTATTATAGAAACTTATAGATGGCAGGCCTTCACCAAACTTTGAATGGTTTGTGAACATGAGGTTCATTTTTAACCTATTAAACTGGACAAAAAAAATCTTTAATAAGTGCTGAACACTGACGACAAAGATAATTATCTTAATTACTTTTCTGTCACTGTGAAGAGACACCATGACCAAAGCAACTTGTAAAAGAAAGCATTTGATTGGGGGGCTTGCTTCCAGGTTCAGAGAGTGAGTCCACTATCATCATGGGGAGAGCATGGCGACAGGTAGGCAGGCATGGCACTTGAGCAACAGCTAAGAGCTAGCCCTTGAACCACAAGCCCAAGACAGAGAGAGAGACTGGGCCAGGCCTTAGCTTTAGAAACCTCAAAGCCCCCAGTGACACACCTTCTCCAACAAGGCCACATCTCCTAGTCATTCCCAAAACAGTCCCACCAACTAGGGGCCAAATACTCAAACCTATGAGCCTACGGGGGCCATTCTCACTCAAACCAGCCCAACCTTATACCAACCTGGTTGGATCCCTCACTAAGAGGCACTAACTCCTGGCAAGCAGCAGGCAAATTTATAACAGCCTTAAAAGTATTCATAATTTACAGTGCTATGATATAGTTATTACTTACAGGCATCTGTCTTGAGGAATGATCTGAAACAAAGTGGTACAATTCTATAAATATTTTAAAGGTAAGGATGAAGCATGCATGCATACAAGAAAGAATTTCACTTCCCAACCCTTGCAAAAGAAAGTTGAACAAATCTGCACAATGTAGAATGTTATTCGATTATTAAATTCATGTATAATAAATTTTAGTGGCCTAAGGAAATAATTATAGTGTGTTAGAATGAACAAAGTTTGAGTTCAATAACACAGAAAAAAAGTTTATGTAGAAAAAAAAGGCTTAAAGAAAATGTGAACAAATGTTTAAAATACCAGAATCAAGAAAGATACTAGCTATCAAATAATCTTTTATGTGCCTTAATAAAATATAAATAAAAATAAAATGTTTTCAGTAAAGGGAAATTTTTCATGAAATTGGTAATTCTGAAAGTGTGGAGTAGCCTGTGTTTCCCTGTTCTTCCCATCAAGATCAACCAGAAACCCTGGATGTTTCATAGGAAACAACCATAAGAAGACTGACGGACTGAAGCAGATTCACGGAGGACCTCAGGAGTGAAGGGACTAATTACACAGTAATGTCCAAGCTTTCATTTCTGCTTCTCACACCCCACACTGGAGTTGAAGAAGCACTTCCCCTTCCACTGCTCATGTGTGGCCCACAGACATACATACCAGCAAAACGCTCATACTCGTGAGATAAAAATGAATATACCTATAAAAAAATTAGAGTTATCTTAGGTGAACATTAGTCAAAAGTAGATTTAAAAAAGGCTATGATTTAAGTAACACTTTCCACCACAAAAAAATTACCAGAAACTGCCGGGCGATGGTGGTGCACGCCTTTAATCCCAGTACTCAGGAGGCAGAGCCAGGCAGATCTCTGTGAGTTCAAGGCCAGCCTGGTCTACAGAGCAAGATCCAGGACAGACACCAAAACTACACAGAGAAACCCTGTCTCAAAAAAGCAAAACAAAACAAAAAAATTACCGGAAACTAAGAAGAATGTTATAAAAAGACAATAGGGATTGCCCCCAAGAATACGTGGCAAACGCGTCCCCATAGGCCCATAGGGAGTGGCACTATTAGGAGGTGTGGCCTTGTTGGTGTAGGTGAGGCCTTGTTGGAGGAAGTGTATCGCTGAGGGTGGCCTTTGGGGTTTCAGATGCTCAAGCCAGGCCTAGTGTCTCACTCTCTTCCTGCTGTCCGCCAATCGGGATGTAGAGCTCTCAACTGCCTTTCAGCACCATGTCCGCCTGCATGCTGACGCGCTTCCTGCCATGACAATAATGGACCAAACCTTTGAACTGTAAGCCACCCCCCAAATAAATGCTTCCTTTTATCAGAGTTGCCTCCATCACGGTGTGTCTTCACAGCAACAGAAACCCTGACTAAGACAGTGTGTATGCACTGAACAGAGCTGAAAAATGGTAAAGAAAGAAAACAATTAGAAATAAAAGGAGGCATGAAAGATCAATAATTGTAGTTGAAGACTTTAACACCACTTTCTCAGTATTTCATAAAACAAGGAAAGAGATCAGTGTTGCCATCAGCCTTCATTTAAAAAGAAATTATTCTTGCAGTGGTCAACAGTTAATACTCCCCGGTAATTCTACAATCGATCAAAGTACAGAGAATACGTGACTGTAAAGTGCTCAGCGTTAAACAGGATGTCTATGTCTCCCCTCCGTGACTTGGAGAACGTCACAGAAGTAGGGGCAGAGAGAATGCAAGCAGCAGAGGCTGGAGAAAAGCACTAAAACTCTCTTAGTGAGTGGGACCCATCTCACTCAGGAAACCACCGAGCTATAGTTACCAGCACAAGCCTGGACCTGTCACCCTTTCTTCTTGCATGGGCTAGGGGCTTGTGAGATCCTACCCCTCACTGAGGAACTATGAGCAGTGGATGGTTGCAGGGGGAGGAGAGGAAGTGTCACTTTTTTCAATGATATAGATGCTGATACAACGGCCACATTCCAGTAAATGATCCCAACTCATGCTCGTGCGGGCAACCTTGCTTCAATCTTGTGTACTTAAAAAAAAAAGAAAAGAAAAGAAAGAAAAGAAAAAGATAAAGAAAGAAAGATAAAGAGGGGCTGGAGAGATGGCTCGGAGTTTGAGAGCACTGGCTGCTCTTCCTAGAGGTCCCGAGTTCAATTCCCAGCAACCACATGGTGGCTCACAACCATCTATAATGAGATCTGATGCCCTCTTCTGGTATGCAGACAGAACATTGTATATGTAATAAATAAATAAATTTTTAAAAAAAGAAAGATAAAGTCACCAAAATAGGAGTACATCTTGTACTAAGGGCTTCGGTGGAAGAGGAGGGTGATAGGTTAAAGTAATGGTGGGTGAACATTCAGTATGTACATGTATGAAATTCTCAAAGAATTCTTTAGAAGGAGCACCATCAATGTTCTTGAATCATCTATAGATTCTTGAATCGAAGAGAACAACATTCTTTTTTTTAACGTTTTTGGAACATATACCAAGATAGATCATCCTATAGACCATTAAAAAAAAACCTTGACAGATTTAAAAGAATGTAATTCATATTAGTTGTTTTCCAATCATTACAGAATAAAATTGGAAAGTAGTAACAGAAATATAGGGAAGAAATCTTGACATAGTGGGACCCTGGCCTACACATTCCTAAATAATTCAAGTCAATAGGACCTCGAAAGGAAATTTTAAAAAGACATGGAATTAAAGGAGGATGAAAGAAATGTCCCAAAACCTGTGGGCACGGCTCAAACAGTGCAGGAGCTGGATTTACAGCAGTGACTGTGTGTCTTAGAGAAGACGAGATTCCCAATACAGCGATCTAAGGTCCCACCTCAAGAGCCTGGCAAAAGAAGAGCTGAACAAGCCACGCAAATGGAACAAACGCAGCAGTAATGATAGGAACAGAAATCCATGACACAGGAAACACAAACGTCAATAACACGAATAGCCTCTTCTTGAAAAAGAACATGAAATTGGAAAACCACTGGAAAGACAAGGGAAGACCAAAAAGAGAAAAAGCAAGAAAGAAAAGAAAAGAGCTGCCAGTATCAAAAGACTGTAAATGAATAAAAGCATGGAAGCTTGTCACACATGTGGGTTTGATAACTCGGGCAGGAATCAGACAATCAGATGAAATGGACCAGGTCCATGAAACACAGACGCTGCTACAACTTAATAGAAAACGAAAAATCTGAGTAGCTCTGTTACTGTTAAGGAAACTCACATTGTAGTATTTAAATTACTGGTTTCACTAATTCCACCAAACACTTAAAGAACTACTACCATCATCTCTTCCAAAAGCATCAGCGTGAAACCTCTCTCAATTGAATTGACAGAGCTGACAACAACAGAGAGGAGAAAAGGTGACTCATAAAACAATACTCCTCAGGAACATTGATTTGTTTAATAGAACGTTATTATTTACTGTATTTAACAAAACACTAGCAGATAGAGTTCGGCATCAGTAATAGAACTATACATTACAACTAAAAAGGATTTAGTCCAAAGGGGGCATCTTCAATATGTAAAATAAAATCAATCCATGTTGGCTTAATACACCAACATGTTAACAGGCTAAAGAAAAATCTCATTATCCTATCAATCAATATTTTTTTAAAATAGCAAAAATGCATATCCATTGATAAGCAATGTTCTTAGAAAAATAAGAACAAAATAAAATCTTTTCTATTTGACAGGGAACATCTTTTAAACAACAATGTAATAAATGTGTTTGATGTTAGAAGATGGAATGCTGCTGTGTAAAATCAGAAACAAGACAGCTATGTCTACTCTCTCCTGTGATAACCCAACTTCGTGCTGGAATTTATAGCTAAACAAGAAAGAGAAATGAAAGACATACAGAAATCAAATGTCCCTATTTTCACATGATAAGTTCTAGGGAAAAAAATCTACCAAAACAAACTTCTAAAATTTTAAAGTGAGTTCACAGAATACACAACAAACACATATAAATAATCATCTTTCCATATTCTGAGAGTGAATATGAGAACACTGGAATTAAAAATTCAGAACTATGTACAATCACTCAAACAAGAGTTAGTCTAAGAAAACACATGTTTGTGGAATACTTCCAATGCTAATGAAAAGAATCTGAAATCTGAATAAAGTGAAGGGTCTGTCATACTTGTCTTTGAAAACTCAAAGTTGATTTTAATTAAAGTAAGTGATTAAAGTAAGTAATTAAAGATTTTAATTATTCCCAAATAGATATATAGATTTAATGCAATGCTTATCAAAATTGCAGGAATATTTTCTAAATATAAACAAGAAAATTCTAAAATTCAGAAACATAAACTATCATAGAGAAAATGATTTTTAAAAAAATAAGAATGAAATGATAGCAATCCATCCACTTGATTTTAAGATCTATTAATTAGCTGCCATTATCAAGGCTTCATAACCTTGGTGTGCAGATCAAAGGAACAGAGCAGAAAACTGAGGAATTGAACTATACACACATACACTGTTGACTTCTGACACATGTACAAAAGCAATTTCTTGGAGGAAAAATAGCTTTTCGACAATGGGGGCTCAAAAAGTTGGACATTTATGCCAGAGAAGGGGGGATATAAACCTCAGCCTAATTCTCACACCTCACACCAACAGTGACTCATAATAGGTCTCACACTTTAGCATGAAACATAAAGCTTTAAGGAAAATGGATAAAATCAAGACTAGGGGTAAGGAAAGACTTCTTAGACTCAGAATCATTTTATCTTCAAAGGATATACAGAACACTTGAGATAAAGGGACATTTCACACTGTGGGCTTTCCTCATTCTCACTGAAAACAACTTGGGGTACAAAGGGTTTATTTGGCTTAGACTTGTAGGTCACTGTCCATTATTGAAGGAAGGCAGGACGGAAATTCAACCAGAACCTAAAGCAGACACTTTGGCAGAAGCTGCTTGGTGACTCACACATAGACTCGTACTTAGCTTGCTTTCTTATACAGTCCAGGACCTCATGACTCGGGGTGGGGGTGCTGCCAATAGTGGGCTGGGCTTCCCCACACCAGTGAACAGTCGAGAAAGGCCCTCACAGACATTCTCACAGGCCAAATTTCTGAAGGTTCAATTGAGACTCCTTTTCAGGTGATTCTAGGCTGTGTCAAGTTGATAATCAATTCTAACTATGACACTGGATTTATGAAAATTAAAACCTTTTTCTTTGTGAAAGAGTCTGCGAAGAAGAGGAAAAAAATAGAGAAAAACATCTGCAAGCTACACCTGGAAAGAACAAACAGAGGTTCTTCAATGAATGAACAGTTACTAAACCATGGCACCATGCAATACTGTTTAGCCTTCAAAAGGGGAAAGCTTGACATAAACAACATAAATGTACCTCTGGAGAAGCTTATTTCAAAAGCCCATTTCAGTGTATGTAACAATAATAATCACAGAAGAGGCTATCAACTTGATGGTGATGGGGAATGGGAAGGGGTTCAGGGAGGGTATCTGGAAAGGCTGGAGAGAGGAAGCAGGGGAGTGATGTAATTCTATTTCAATTTAAAACATACTGAAAACAAAACAAAAAATAAAGCTCTTTTCCAAATTTATGTGACTGTATGGTTATATTTATATAACATTGTTGGAGTGATAAAGCTACAGAAACAGAGAATGTGTTAGTTGTCACAGCTTAAGGAAAGGATACAGAAGGGAAGCAAGTGGGTGTAGCTATGAAAAGACAACATGAATGACCTTTAGAAGGATTGAGTTCTCACTATCCTGACTATATTATTGAATGACAGTTTTGTTGACCGCTAACAATGAGGAAACCTAGATACAGGGTACATAAGATTGCCCTAAATTATTTCTTACAGCTGAATGTGAATGTCTTAGTGCCTTTACAAACAAAAGAGAACAAAATGAAAGACTTGAACTAGTCTACGTTTTCAGTGACCTTTCTTTCTAGAATTCCATGCATAGGGTTAAGGTTCTCTAGGCCCTTGGCCACAGATGATAGTACTATTTCCAGTAAATGAAGCTCTGGGCATCTTCAAAATGAAGGAGAGGTGGAATAACCCTCCCAGCTCCTGTAGATATATATCTGTTTAGAAGAAAGAAGAACAGAGAACAGGAAGAGGAAGTTCCTTGCTCAACATGGACCCTTCAATACACCCCAGCTCAGGTCCATCCTGCTCTCTGCTAAACAACACCTATGGATGAAAACACTTGGATGATTCTAACCAATGGCAATAAGGAAAAAATAAAATAATAAAAATAATAATGATGATGATCAGTTTGAAACGAAAATATAATCAGCATGGATCAACAAACATTTTTGTCTAATAGCAATAAGAAACTGTTTTCAGGAAAGCATCAACATTGCGCACCGACAATCCCTGTGACCTACAACAATGACTCATCTGAAAGATACAGTGTGCAACAGTGGTCAACACGTTACAGAGTAACCAACCACTTTTAAGAAGATTGAAGACCCATTCCATGAGAGGGAACCCATACCTGACATTGCAAGAACCTGAGACTACACAGGTCATAAGCCCTAGGGAAAACCTGCTACTGTTATTCTGTTAAGTGAACATAGAAACAAAGAGACTCCTGATGACATTTTGCTACACCCATAGATGAGAGCAACACTCAACCCTCATCCGAGAAGCTCCGTCTTGCAGTAGATGGTATTTAACACAGAGAATAATGACTAGAAATGTGCAGAAAGTGAGAGACATTTAGAGCTCAGCCCCAAATGGGATGTCTTCATCAAACCCCTCCCCTCAAGGCTCAGGGAACTATGCAGAAGAGGAGAAGAAAAATTATAAGAGCCAGAGATGATGAATGAGTCCAAGGAAACATTGTCTTCCAGACACAAGGCTGACACGTATATGAACTCACAGAGACTGTGACAGAACACACTGTACCCATATAGGTGCAAACCAGACAAAATACCAGAAGCAAGAAGGCCGAGTGGACAGAAAATTCCAGCCCTTACTAAGAACGATTTGCAATTGATACCTGTTGGGAAAGGGAAAGTCAGGTTTCTCCAACGAACTGCCACTGTGTATATCAATCACACTCCAGGAAAAAGTCCGGTGCCCAGGAAAAGTTAGCCAACACAAAACAGACTCCATGTTTTTTATGTATGCTTGTTTTGTTCTTTGTCTTATTGTGGTTTTTGCTTGTTTGTTTGCTTTGATTTGGGGTGGGTGAGGAAGAGAGAGAACTTGAAGTTAGATGAGTAGGAAGATAAGGAGAATCGGGTGGGGAAAAATATTCTCAAAACACACTGTATGAAGAAAATTAAATAACTTTTTAACATTTAAAAAATAAAATATGTTCAGCTCTGTGGGCCATACGGTCTTCCTCACACCTACTCATTTCTGCTACAAAACAGACAGAGGCAATGTCAACAGGGCAAGGTGTTTGTTCTCCAATAAAGCTTTACTTACAAGAACAATTTGGGTCATATTTTACCCACAGGCACTAGTTTGTAAGTATTTGCCATAGAGAACAACAAAAACATTTATTATTTCCATGTACAGTGATAGTAACCGAATTATGAATATTGAACAGAATTTTTGAAATCTGAAAATAAAGACTCACATGAAGATGCTTAACTAGTAGCCCTGTGTGGTGGCACACACACATAATTTCATCCCTGGAGAGGCTGAGACTACTGGATACCAAGTTCAAGACCAGCCTGGGCTACAAAATGAGTGACAGGTCAGCTTGGACTACATAGTGCAGTCCTGTCTTACCCCCACCCCTTGACAAAATGTTTAATAGTGAGCGTTGAATGTGGTAAGTAGTCAGTAGTCAGTATATATAATCAATGATGATGATGATGATGATGACGATGATGATAATGATGATGATGATGACAGTGATAAGAACAACAATAAGGCCACAATCAGAATGATCTGTCACCAGGTGGCGTCACTAGTCTCTGGACTCCTTTTCTACAATGACTTTAGTGATAGGAAGTGGCAGTTATCCCCTACCTCACCTTTCCTGACTGATGCCCAGGAATCCCAGGATCTCTGTGGATTTTGAAAGGAGAATGACACCAAGAGATGGAAAGTTCCTTACGTCATCAAGCACAATGGCTTTCTAAGACCTTCTGAGGCTGATGTCAAAGAACCATGTCACATGAAGAGCATCTGAAGAAATGAGTATGGTAGGGTTGACAAAGAGCTGTCTGGAGGCGTGAGGACAGGGACCAACTAGGAAGAATTCTGAGAGGTGTGAGTTGTGGCAATGAAGAAGACAGAAGTATACTTTGGATAGGTGGCCACAGAAGGTCAAAGAAGATGAACTAGTGGATTGACATTAATGGAACCATATTTTAATTTAACATAATGAAGAGGTCGTGGGTTTGTTTTGTTGTTTTATAGATTGGTCGTAGAAGGAAATGGTTTGCTTTTCAGCAAATTTACTTCCCTGAGAGCATTTAGGAACATATGGGATGGTAAAAGTAAGCAGTAAGAAAGCATTAGATAGCCCTTGAAGGGACTCCTGACCTGAAACCCTGCAAACCTGTGAACTAGATGGAAAGTAATCCAGTGACCTAGTTCTCTAAATTCTAATCCTTCCTTGTTGACATTGGGGTTTATGTGCTATGTCGGTTGCACTGCTGTGACCAAAGTAATTTAAATAGGGAAGTGCTTATCTTGGCTCACAGTTTGTGATTTCAATCCACGTGGGCTGGGAGGGCATGGAGGAAGAAGCATGATGCTGCTGAGTCACATAAAGTCCAGTCAGGAAACAGAGAGACAATGCTGGTGCTCAGCTCACTTTCTCCTTTTTATGCAGTCTGGGACCTCAGTCCACGGAAGGGAACCCACTCACATTTAGGGTAGGTTTTCTCCCCTCAGTTAACCTCACCTAGAAAACCCCTTACAGACATACTTCTGTTATCATCATGGTTCTGAATCCCATCAGGTTGATCATCAAAATTGATTGTCACATGTCCTATGTTCACATGAATTTAGAATGTACCTGAAACCAGTTATATCCACCAAACATTCAGTATTTATCTCAAAAGTATCTACTGTATATTGGGCAGCTGTCAGGGATTTTCCAAGCACTGGACATATAGCAGTAAACAAGTTGAACAATAAATCATTAAAATTAATTTTTAAAGTGTATCCTTGTGATAATTAGATATTGCACCACTTATGTACATGTTCTTTTTCTGTTTTTAATTGACTAATGCAGCTATTCATGGACACCATGAAAGCAATTTTTAAAACATTGTTAGCATGCAAAGTGCAAAGTTTAAATTTTTCCTGCGCTAAGATTTTAGGTAAAAAATTTAGAATTCAGACGATTGAATTTTCCCCCTCACACATTAGAAAGCCGCACACCCGAGACTATGAAAGAATAAATATTGTAGCTGTGGCCACAGGGGATTGTATTTTATGCCAAAGTAATTTGAAGGAATTGTAGCTTTTTTGTTTCTTCCTTCTTGGATAGAAACAGTGGCTGGGGTTGGGCGGGGGGTGGGTTACACATGAGAAATGCAAAGGCCTCCAGGTGGTTGCTGGAGCCCCATTCACCAGTCCAACAGGGTCTGCTGCTGTAGCAATCCTTTACATGAGCATGATGCCTTTCGTTTGAAAGATCCTTAAGTCAAAAGAAACTTCAGTTCCCTGTCCCACAGTCCCTCTTCATACTTCTCTAGACTGGTGAACAGAAAACACAGAATTTCTGAGCAATGAAACCTTCTCCAGTCATGGCAGTTGAGCCTCTAATGACGAGAAGAGATCTTCTTTCATCTCAGGCTCTACTCTTGTTAGGGGAATTAAAAGCTTAGCAGTCTACAAATATGCCGATCTCAACAAGGTGAGGTATTCAACAACTAAAAACTGCTCTCTGTTAGAGCTTCAATGAGACACAGACAAGACTTGTATCTAGAGATGTTTACTGCAGTTTCTCATCGTGATAAATAGACACCATCTGTGTGCACAACAAAGGGCAATTATTAAAGACTATTATGCAGCTATTAAATAATGTCTACTTAGGATTTTAATCTGGTGAGAAGAATATGTATATGAGTGTTAAATGGAGAAAAACAATGTAAAATTATGCACTATTATTACAAATTCAATTTCAAAAACACTCACAAGAAAGTATACCAAACAAAAGAGAAGAAGACTAGGTCCATACATCAAGCAGAATACTAATGGGATTTGCCTTGGATAATGGCATCCTGTGATTCTTCTTATATTAGAATTTCCTGTATTTTACACATTAATCATCAAACACATCTCAGTTTTAAAGTCAGAGAAATACTTTCTGCAAGCCTCTTTTTTTACCTGCTGACAGAAATCCAAATTAGTGGGAAAAAAAAAACCTGTGGCAAAGAAAATAAACAACCCTGGGGAACATGACCATTTAAGTCCTTGTTTTTAAGATAGGGTCTTGCTCAGTAGTCCAGGCTGGACTTGAACACACTGTGATCCTCCTGCCTCAGCCTACCAAGTACCTGACCATTCGAAACCATATTTACTCAGTTTGGTTTACCTGTTGCTTATTGTCTATCAGACAATTATGTGTTTACTAATTTGTATTTCTATTAGACTGCTCAACCGCAGAAAACAGTATCCAGTACCTCCATTTTCTCATGGCAGACCACATCCTCACTATCTTCAGCTAAAGTGCTCTATGTCGGATGGACTAGTCTAACTCACTCTGAGAGTAGGCATGTGACTACAGTGTGACTTTCTCCAGGCCACAGCACTGAATGTGAAGAGATGAAGAGCAAAAGTACATCAGATCCCTTGACAAGGAATGCGTGTTTGAATAAGACTGGAAAGAGGAAATTTCTTTTTCCTACTGGATTGATACTGGGGATATACAACACTAGAGTTGTCAGAGAACCCCCTGAGGAATGAGAGAATAAACCAGCAATGGTAGGTCTATCCACTAAGAAAACAGAAAGCCAGCATGAGACACCTTCTCTGCTCCAGGGTTAATATGTGCCTGAAAATGGTACTACATGTGAACCTTCTGACTGAGCTAACAAACTAACTTTGTTTGGCCTGAAACAGTGTGTCTTTGAGCTTTTCAAACTCACCCCCCCCCATACACACACAAAAAAAACCTTAGTATAAAAAGTATACTAAAAGCTAGACATTTAACCATGGAGTAGAGCTAGAGAGCTAGAAACAGAAGTCATCTTAGAGCCTGAGCTTATGCAGACCTTGTGCATGCTGCCGAGGCCACTATGAGTTCACATGTTGTAACTGCCCTACCATGTTACAGAAAACACTATTTCAGTGGCATCATCTACCACCTCTGGCTCTTAACTTCTCTCAGCTTTTTCTTTACCAATGATCCCTGAGCCTTGGGAACAAGGACTGTGATATTGAAGTCCCATTTAGGGTTGAACAGTTCACAGTCTCTTATCCTCTGCATATTGGCCAGTGGTGGGTCTCTGAGTTAATCATCATCTACTAACAAAAATGAGCTTCTCTGATAAGGGTTGAAAGTTGCGTTAAACAATGGGTATCGCAAAAGTCATTAGGAGTCAATTTAATGCTATATTCATTTAGCAGAACAATAGTAATAAGTTCTCCCCTACGGGTCATAACCTATCTAGCCACAGACTCTTGGTCCCCGATAACAGTGCTCAGCATGGGTTACATCTTGTGGAGCAGACAGTCAATACAATTAGAAAGTGTGGTTACTCCCATAGCAATTATACCACTATTATACAAGTGGTCATGTTTTGCCAGGTCTTTCCTTATTGAGGTTCACAGGATTCACAGCTGGGTAATATTGATTACTTTCCTCCTCCAGTAATGTGCATAGCACCTTCTAGCTCTTATGAAAGCTATCCAGTAGGGGTGAAACAACCCAGTCAGTACCAGCTTGATTATTACATCTTCTATGACTTGAGTATATGGTGTACTTAACAATAGGGTCTTACCATCAAGTTCTGGAGAAAAACCAAGAGTAATTAATTCCCTGGAAATCTAATAAAATTCTGTACTGAATCCATCAAGACCCAAGATTGTTTTAGTTGGGAGATTTTTAATTACTGCTTCTATCTCAGAGGTTATTACGGGTTCATTTGGACTATTAACGATATCATATGTATGTCAAAAATCATCTACTTAGTTTAGATTTTCCAATGTGGTGGAATACAGATTTTTTAAATATCTTTATGAGACTCTGAATTTTTTCAGGGTTTGTTGTAATATCTCCCTTTCCCTATCTAATTTTGTTAATGGGACCCTCTTTTTCTTTTGGTTAATTTAGCTAAAGGTTTGTCAGCCATGTTAATCTTTTCAAAGATCCAATTCTTCATTTCTGTGATTATTTGTAGTTTTAATTTCTTTCATTAAGTTCATTTTGATTATCTCATCCTGTCTACCTTCCAGGGGTGCTGTTTGTTCTTGGCTTTCTAAAACATTCAGATGTTTTATTAATTTGAGAACTCTCAACATTTTTCTGTAGGCACTTAGTGCTATAAACTGTCTCCTTGGGGCTGCCTTCAATATGTCCTACAGATTTGGGCATATTGTGTTTTTATTTTCACTGATCTCTAGGAATTTTTAAATCTCTTTTGTGATTTCATTCTTGACCAAATTGTTACTCATTGGTGTGTTGTTTGTTTCCATGAGTTTGTGTAGCTTCTGTACTTTCTATTGCTCTTGGCAGCCTGCTTTATTCCACTGTGGTCAGGGAGAACACAGATGTTATTTCCATTGTCTTATATTTATTGAGATTTTCTTTGTGCCCTAATATGTTGTCAAGTTCAGAAAAAATCTTATGGGCTTCTGAGAGAAATTTACATTAGTTGGCATTTAGATGGACTATTTTATAGATCATTGTTAAGTCCATTTTATTTATGATGCCATTTAACTCCAATGTTTTTCTGTTTAGCTTTTATCTGGATAATCTGTCTATTGGTGACAGTGGGACACTGATATCACCTACTATTAATGTGTTGAAGTTAATCTGTGTCTTTAGGTTAAATATTCCTTCTTTTATGAAATTAGGTCACCCTATGTTTAGAAGACTTTCAGAATTGCAGTGTCCTCTTGGCAGATTTTTCCTTTGATGAATATGGCATGTTCCTCCTGTCTCTTCTGATTAGTTTTGGTTTGAAGTTTATGTTGTCAGATATTAAATAGCTATGCCTGCTGGTTTCTTGGTTCCATTTTCATGGAATACCTTTTCCCAATCTTTTACTCCATGGTGTATACTATCATGATGGTGAGGTATGTTTTTCAGAGGCAGCAAAAAGATGGGTCCTGTTCTCTAACTCTCTCTGTTACTACTCAGTGTCTCTTTAAGGGATAATTGAGACTATTAAAATTAAGAATTACTTTGAACAATGTTTATTAATTCCTAACATTGGGTAGATGTGGTGGAGTTTCCTTAGACCTCTTTTGATGAACGGTTCTAAAACTGTTCATTTATTCCCTGTGCCCTCTTGTGGGTGTTGAACTTTCTCTTCAGACTGGAGTAATCCTATTAATATCCTCCATAGATTTGACTTGGTGGACATAAATCCCTTAAATGTTGTTGTCATGGAAAGTTTTTCTTTCTCCTTTAAGTATGGCTGATAGTTTTGCTGGCTATAGTGGTCTTGGCTGGCATCTGTGGTCTTTCAGAACTTGTCTGATATCAGTCTGAATCCCTTAGGGTTTCAAGATCTCCTTTTAAAAGTCATGTAATTTTGATGGGCCTGACTTTAAATGTGATTTGGTCTTTCTCTCTTACAGTTTTCAATATCCTTTCTTGTTCTGTGCATTTATTATTTTGATTATTATATGTGTGGGAGGCCGGCTCCCACTTTTTCCCAGGGTACTCTTGAGGAGGGAGGGATAAGAAATATTTAGATAGAAAGATAGTATGGAGAAGACAGACAGAAACACAGAATAGCTTCAGGAGGACCTGGATCAATATCTACCAGCCCCTTCTGTCTCTTCTAAAGGGCTTTTCATAGGAATGCCAAGGGGTGGAGCAAAAGACCTCTCCCATCACAGCCAAGTGTAGACCCTTCCAAACACCTGGTAACCATGCACATTGTCAAGCCATCTCCTAACGCAGCCCTGCTGTGTAAAGCAAGCTCAGAATTCACTAGGAAACCCTTGTGGGCCCCCACATATATGGCATGGGAAGTTTCTTTTCTGGGCCCGTTATTTTGGTGTCCTTGATACCTCTCACACCTAGATAGGCATCTCTTTCATTAGATTTGGAGAATTTTCTTCTACACTATTGATGAAAATACTCTCTGAACCTTTGACCTGAGTTTCTTCTCCTTCTTTATACCTATTCTTCATAGAGTTGGTCTTTTTATAATGTCCTAGATCTCCTGCATAGTCTCCTCATGGGTTTTCCTAGATTCATGTTTTCTTTGACTGGTTGATTCAATTCCTCTACTTCTCTTCAAGCCCTGATGATTGAATTCCTCTACTTTTCTTCAAGCCCTGATGATTGAGTTTCTCTACTTCTCTTCAAGCCCTGATGATTGAGTTCCTCTACTTCTCTTCAAACCCTGGTGATTGAGTTCCTCTACTTCCCTTCAAACCCTGGTGATTGAGTTCCTCTACTCCTCTTCAAGCCCTAGTGATTGAGTTCCTCTACTTCTCTTCAAGCCCTGGTGATTGATCCCTCTACTTCCCTTCAAACCCTGGTGATTGAGTTCCTCTACTTCTCTTCAAGCCCTGGTGATTGAGTTCCTCTACTTCTCTTCAAACCCTGGTGATTGAGTTCCTCTATTTCTCTTCAAGCCCTGATGATTGATTCCTCTTTCATTTGATCCCTTCTATTGGTAAAGCTTTCCACTGAGCTTTTGCTTTGAGTTATGAATTTTAGTTTCAAATTTTAATCTAGTTTGGCTTTTCTTCAGAAGTTCTATCTTTGTATAAAATCCTATTTTCATGTCTTGAATTATTTTTTTAATTCCATTCAACTGTTTTTATTTCAGCATTTATTCATATCCTCTAAAGTTCCTTGAGCATACTTATAATTGTTATTGTGAAATCACTGCCTTATGCATCATCTAAGTTGTTTTCCTCAGGAAACATAACTATGGTGTACTAATTTTAGGAGGAGACATATTGTCTTGGTTATTATATCGATTGTGGTTTGGTGATGAGAAAACAGATTATTTTTAATTTGACTTAAATTCTTATAAAAAAAAAAAACTTATAGCAGTTACATACCCAGGACTAGGACATGTAAGAAAAGGAATGTAGAAAATCATGATGCCAAGAGTAAGCAACACTGACTAGCTTTGCCAAGCTAACTTCCTACACTTTCTTTGATAGCCACTGTTCCCAAAATGGTTAGGTATGACTATGACAAACAGTTTACCTGAACCATGGTTTATCTAGTCTTCAACCAGTCTCCCATAAAGACTTTTCTTTTAAACTCAGAACACTGCACAGAATACAGCATTTGTCATAACCACCAGAAGGGGGGAAAAAGATATCCCACAGTCATATACTTTCTTGAATCAACCCAACGGCTAAAACTTCAAGTCAATCAAGTAAACCAACTTCCAAGAAAAGACAAACACTAGGGCTGAAGAGATGGCTCAGCAGTTAAGAGCACATGTGGCTCTTACAGAGGACCCAGGTTCGGTTCCCAGCACCCACATGGCAGCTCACAAGCATCTGTACCTGAAAGTCCAGAGAATCTGACATCTTCTTCTGGTTTCCATAGGCACTGCATAGATGTGGTGCCCAGATATACATGCTGACAAAACACCCATACTTATACAATAAAAATAAATAAATATCTTAAAAAGAGACAGGATAAAATGATGCTTTCATCTTTTATGGATCATGGGAGAGAAGGTGATGGCTGCCATACAAACAGATAAAAAGAAATGAGCTAAAATGTGAATAAGTGCATGAAGGTCAAATATGGGCTAGAAAAAAGTTTGTAATATCTAAATTATTTTAAGCCCAGCCTGTTCATAGGTACTAAGAATTCCTCCCCACATGTTCCACCCTGTGCTCATGGGAAAGACAGATAACTGGAATGGAAAGGACATAGCACAGTTGTCTCCTTGACAGCACAGGTGTGAAGAAGGTGACTAATGGCTCCAGCAGATGGGCACAAAGTCCTTCTCACGTCTCTGGTTCTTTCTGTATAGTGACTTGAGCTTCTGAAACAAACAGTAAGTGACAAAGATCAATTCGTTCCAAGGAGGAAATTCTCCCAGGAAAAAAAGCAAAACTCCAATGATACCAGAAGAAAAGTAGAAGAAAAGACACTCTACCACTTACTATCTACTACTACTATCTATCTACTGCTTACTATCTACTACTACTATCTATGAACGGTTGGTGCAAGTGAAGGGGATGAACCTACAGATCCAAAATAGCAGGATCTCTATAACACAGGACAGCAACAGGATAGCCAGGAGGAGCCCCAGTGAGAGCCCATTATCGGTGGCATAGCAGAAGCCAGAGGCCTCTAACCAGGCTAATGACTCATGGCAATGAACACTTGCAAGTAAAGATGAATGAACTAAAGGGTGAAATGTGACTCAATGGGCCACACGACAGCTTCCAGGACAAGAGTCCTCTCTCTTTTTGCTTGTTTGTTTGTTTGTTTGTTTGTTTGGTTGGTTGGTTGGTTGGTTGGTTGGTTTGGGTTGGGTTCTTTGTTGCTGTTTTTCTTTTAAATTTGGTTTTGTTTGGGGAGGATAGTTGTAAGAGCTGAGGGTGGGTGTAAGGGGATGGGGAGGTAAGTGGGATCGAAATGCATGATGCAGAATCGACAAAGAATCAATAAAAGTTACATATCTCATTACCAAAAAGGAAAGGAAGAGAGGAGAGTGGTGGTGGAGGTCTGTGATCACAACACTCCAGAGATGGGGACAGCGAGACTGCAAGTTTGAAGCTAGACCGGGCTACAGAGGGAGATCAAGATACAGAGGGAAGGAAAGAGAGAGAGGGGGAGAAACGAGAGGGGGAGGGGCAAGGATGGATGAACCAGATGTGGTGGCATGCACCTGTAGCCCCCAATACTTGGGATGTTGAAGTGGAAGTATTATTTAAGCACTGGAAATCCAGGTGAACCTGAACAACACAACAAGTCCCCATAGGAAGGAAGAAAGGAAAGAAATAATGAAGGAAAAGGGGGAAGCGAGGAAATGAGACAGAAGAGGAGGGGAGGGGATAGGAGAGGAGGGGAGGGGAAGAAGAAAAAATTGATGTATTCTGTAAAGTGCCAGTAAGAAGAATACATGACTGGTTAGAGAAAATGGAAAACAAAAATTGTTTCTTGTCATTGAATGAAGGAAAAGTCTACAGATCATTTTTCCCCCAGCTGAAAGATCTTTAGGTTACTGGGTATTTCCAAGCTGAAGGACAGAAAAACTGAAACACATTTATGCCATTGGCTGGGGAAGTGAGCTAGAAGTAAAAATTTGCTTACTGTGCACAAAAGTCTGCATTCAATCCCCAGGAATAAGAAATATGCTATAAAATAGTAGATTTCCATATGGCTCTTTCAAACATCCTTAATGTTAGTCATCCCTCCCTCAACCTCTTCCTCCCAACATTCTCCCCCACTGAATATCCTTTCCCATTATTTGCCTTCCCCCTTCATATCACCAAGCCTATAAATGATACAATATGTTTAACTGGGGTACCCTACTGTGCTGGCTAGTTTGATGTCAACTTGACACAAGCTGAAGTCGTGTGAGAAAAGGGAATCTCAATTGAGAAAATGCTTCCATAAGATCAGATTGTAGGCAAGCCTGTAGAGCACTGTCTTAATCAGTGATTTACAGGACAAAGCCCAGCTCATGTGGTGGTGCCGTTATTGGGCTGGTGATCCTGGGTTCTATAAGAAAGCAGACTGAACAAACCCTGGGGAAGCAAGTCAGTAAGCAGCCCTCCTCCATGGCCTCTCCATCAGCTCCTGCCTCCAGGATCCTGCCCTGTTTGAGTTCCTGTCTAGACTTCCTTCAGTGATAGATTATGATATAGAAGTGTAAGCCAGCTACACCCTTTCCTCCCCAAGTTGTGTTTGTCATGGTGTTTTATCATGACGATAGTCACCCTAGCGAAGACACCTACACGGGGGCTTACGCTCATCCCAGAAGTCATAGCTTGCCTAATAAAAAGTCTGCTGTTGGGAGTAGGCTAACATCCCCTCAAGTTGTTGGTCATAGGTGTCCCAGAGAGCCCCCAAAACAATACAGGCTATTGTTATTATTCCTGGTTGTCCAGTAGAATTTGACGGTGAGACCCTAATGCTGAAGACGCTGCGCACACTGGTCATAGGCCTTGGAAAAATCAAGGAGTTAGCATTGGCCAGCAAGAATTCTCCCGCCAAGCTATGTGTTATGTGTGCTATGGGAATGGAGATGTCATCAAAGTCTTACCCAGACATGAGCACTTTGAACTGTAACAATTACCAAAATTGCAAAATACACCCATGGGCGAAATAATGGCATGTTATGAGGATAACCAACCACTTCATGATTAGATATAAGTCCTGTTCCACAAGAGGAAACATATGCCTGGCACTGTAAATATGGCCAAGAATCCATGGTTAAGGAGCTCACAAACCCAGGGGTGAGCCTTCTACTGTTAGTTTGCTGAATGGGCCTGGCATCAAACTGCTCTCTGAATTCATATCTCTGTACCCATAAATTAGTACGGCTTTCAGACCTCATCAGAGCAGTTTCTTTGTGAGGCCAATGGTGGTTCCCTCAGAAATTCATAACCAGGACAGGGAATACGTGTCAGCTGAGCGCTCAGCCCCAAATGGGACATCTATACAGCCCCCTTCCCACAAGGCACAGAGACCTTTACAGAAGAGGAGCAGAAAGACTGTAAGAACCAGAGGTCACGGAGGACCAGAGCAAAACAGTGTCTTCTGAACTTGACAGGACCGCTGTGTACATAAGCTCACAGCAGCTATGGTTGCCTGAATAAGACTTGGCATGAGATCAAGCCAGTCAACGTTTTAGCAGGAGTGGGAAGGAGTTCATGACCCCTACCTCTAACTGAGAAACTGTGGAGAGTTTATGGCTTCTGGAACAGGGAGAGCCTGTTTTCTTTAAGAGTGTGATCCTCGGAGGTTGACCACACTCTAATGGATGGATGAGCCTACACCCAGGAAGATGTGGGCAGCACACATTAGTTGATGGGTTATTTTTTCTCTAAAAAGGACATGGATTTGGGGGGTAGGGAGTGGGAGGTAAATCTGGGAGGGATTAAGGAAGGAGCTGTGGGTAAATATAATCAAAATACATTATATGAAATTCCCAAAAATATAGCCTTTTATTGATAGCCTCCCTACTAGACCAGGCCTGTCCCAGAGGAGAGGACTGCCCTCTACAGAGTCCCCTTTCATCCTTCTCCAGAAAAGAAGAGGAAACACACCAAAAAAAAGTCCCTGGTACAGACCCTCAATTCCTACTTTATGGGTGTGAAATGCACAAGATATTATAAAAATCATTGTGTGCGAGTGTGTGTGTGTGTGTGTGTGTGTGTGTGTGTGTGTGTGTGTGTGTATCCACGGTTGTTAGCCATGGACAAACAGTAGCCTGTGTGTTGGCTGCTCTGCTGTCCTCTGCCAGCCTACAGGCAGAAAAGCATGGTTAACAGAAGAATACTCTTCCAGGAGGAGGAATCATTGAAAGCATCTTGATTCAAGATGCATGGAAAATGATCCCAATAAACACATTTTGGATATTAAAATATTTTAAATGGGCTATAAAAACCAACCATCTTTTTTTTTTCAAGACAGGGTTCCTCTGTGTAGCTTTGTACCTTTCCTGGAACTCACTCTGTAGCTCAGGCTGGCCTCGAACTCACAGAGATCCACCTGCCTCTGCCTCTGAGTGCTGGGATTAAAGGTCTGCACCACCACCACCCGGCAAAAACCAACCATCTTTTATTTAAAAGAAGATATGAGTAACTATTTGTGTCTATATGTTTCAAACTATCTATACAAACTTAAATTCTTGAGTACTTTTGGAGATGGCCTCCAATCCTGGACAGTTCATCATTCACACTGTTATCCATCTACTGATTTTGAGAATAAAGTACCCAAAACCTTGCAGCCTGGCTCTGTCCCAAAGCTGAATTCCAGAGATGATAAATTGATGACAGTCCTAGCCAGGACCCCATGTGTACCCACTAAGATCAGAGAGTGTTCGAGATACATAGCTGTGGAAAGCATACAGGACGCCTCCTATCTGTTCTTTTTCTGGGGGAACATCCAAGCCATGGCTGTGCTCATTGTCCAGAAGACCGGCCTTCGGCAGATAGCAGGGCTCAGGAGGCTGTGTCCTCATCAGCCTTTCATCTCTCACTATGTGATGGTTTGGACAGTTTCCCAAGGTTTATATGATGAGCCTTCAGAAAGAGCTGTAGGTCATTAAGTGGGTTGTCCTACTTCAGCTAATCCTCACAGAGCCTTGAAGTCATGACCCATGGGCATATCTCCTCTAGACACATTACCGAGGCCCTGGCTTCTCAGGTCACATCTTTGCTTTTTTCTTTGGGCCTCAACACCTTGTAATTTCAGGTGCTGGTTAATTATTGACTGACACTCTTTACTGCCTCCTCTCTGAGGAGCCCACAGAGCACTTGTAAATGTCTAGTTCCCATTGAGTACAATATCTTCAAGTGTGTTTTCCTTTCCTTAGTTAGAAAAACTCATACTGCTAAGTGTAGCAGTGCATTCCTGTAGTCCAAGCACTTGAGAGTCTAAAGCAGGAGGGTAATAAGCTCAAAGTCATCCAGGCTACATTGCAAGACTCTGTCTCAAGAAAACTAAATCAAAGATACACACACACACACACACACACACACACACACACACACACACACACACACAGGAAAAATACCAAATCCACAGCACCTTGAAGAAATCAACAGCATCAAACTTTCTTTAAACTACACAGTGATTTCATGTACCTCTTTAAATTCTTAAACACGGGGGTGGGAGAAAACCTTAAGATATCATCTGCATTGAGCCCTGGTTCGAATGAGTAAGGTGTTTATTATCTCTGCCTTGTAAGGCAAAGTCAAAGAGAGGTGAGCATAATTTGTTTCGTGGTTATAAAAATAAATACTGTCAGAGCCAACACTTCAATGCTGGTCTCCGGCTTCCTAGGGTGTTTTCTTCCAATATGCTCAGCTCTTTTTTACTGCTAACAAGTAAAACAGTACATCTAGAACTGTGAGAACCCAGTAGACAGCAAACTACTGTCTAAGGCAAGGACTGAAGCCATTACTTACTGTTTACTTAGCCAAATAAGCCTAGGCATGTCACTTAACAGTGCCATACCTCCGTTTTCCTATTAATAAAAAAGAGATGACAGATCTTGCATAGTGAGACTTAGAAGATTAAGTCAATTACTTTGTGTATATTCTTAGTCTATACTTGGCCCAAATCAGCATCAAAATTCACTGTTTACTATAACCATCTGCAATCCCATCATGTCCTCTCATGGAAGGACACTCCCAGCCATCTGTAGTTGGTGCCATGTCCCTCACTGTCTCTTTCCTAGATTACAGTCTATG
The DNA here is from genome assembly GCF_007827085.1 of Peromyscus californicus insignis. NCBI lineage: Eukaryota > Metazoa > Chordata > Mammalia > Rodentia > Cricetidae > Peromyscus > Peromyscus californicus. Next base: position 18,247,166 of record NW_026294458.1, on the reverse strand, counting down.
GATGATGAATTCCTTTTCATTCTGACTCCTAAATACTGTCAAATCCTTTTTCTACCCATCATCCTCTCTGACAACACGTTAGTTTAGTTTTGATCCTCTTGCCTAGACTGTTTCAAACATTTCTTCATTGACTTGTTCTTTCTCCAGCCAACTTTGTTCACCCCATGAAAACCCTCCATATCACCCCTAGTGGCAAATATTCTGTGGTTTCCACATTGTATCAATCAGGCCAGCACCCAACCATTCTAATTAAGTCTAACTCCACCATTGTGACTTCTAATTCAGTAGGTCTAGAATGGAGTCTAAGAACGTACTATTCTATAGTCCCCATCATGGGCCCAGTAGTTGTTTCATGGACCAGTGCTTGGGGAAGGAAAATTATTGGAATGTCTTACAAAGCCCTACACGGTCTTACCTACCCTTTGGAGGAAACAGTATGCCACCTTTCTCCCTAAGGCTTGCTGTCACCAAATTTCTCCCTAGTCCTTATTCCCTCGGATGTATGTCCACAACTCCATGAGGACACCGCTTGCAGCACAGGCTCGTTGTATTTATACCCTGTGGTCACAAAGGACCCTGCACTGAAAATGACCCGGCGCTCGGTGTAATGCACTGCTATCACCCAGAAGTTCTTCATAATTGTTGGACACCAGCCAGTTCATTTTCATTTTGCTCGAGGCCTGCGAATTATGTGCTTGGCCTTGTCCACTCAGCTATGAGCTTCTTGGAAGCAGAAGCTCTTTATTATTCATTCACGATCTTCCTGGTGAGCCCAGAGGACTCTTGGTACTGACCAGAGGTTGCTTAAATATCTGCTGAGCTCATACATGAGTGAATGAAAGGATATGATAAGGTATCACAGAAAGATTGAGTGGTATGGCTAATTAACTCTGAAGAATAAGCTGTTTATACTTGGGAAAGGGGAAAGCTAATTGACAAACATGGGATTATTGACCAGTTTAAATAAATAACAAATTTTCTAGCTTTGTTTTTTAATTACTCAAGGCAGTTCTCTTTCTGAGCCCTGTTGCCTCCTCGTTTCTCAGAGTGGAAAGCTGCAGGTTAATGGGCTTGCGATTACACCGTCCAGTGCCACACTCTTCGTGCCGGGGACTGTGCTGTGGGAAGGAAAGGGGAAGGCCGTGGAAAGGTGGCTTGAGCAGGACCCCTGCTCTCCAGAAGTTATTAAATCCCACTCCTCACAAGTTTCTATCAAAGATGAGTTCGCTCCATGGGAGTTCTGCAGCGATGAATTGAGAATAAAGACATGAGACTTGGCCAGTGGCCCAGCTCCCTGAACATTTCAGCTGACAAAATGTCTCAGCCTGAACACAATTCCTCCACTATGCAATCTGTGGGCCCACTAGTTAACATTGGCAAGCATCTCAGAGGTGCTCATGATGCATAATAAGTAAGTGGCCGTGAAGTCGGAGGGGGAGGGGCTTCTGCTCCAGGGTGTTAGAGAAGAAACACAAACATCAGCTATCAGGGCGAGCCAAAGAATTGGTGAGGACAAACAGCCCCAACTCACAGGTGATGGCACAGTGGGATTGCCAATGTGGCTCAGCCCACATACCACCCGCTACCTCTCTAGGTGATTTGCAATACTAGTATCTGGCCAGGCACTCAGAAATGACCCGGAAGTTGAAAAAGAGTCTCCTGCATTTCCATATTCACTAGTTTTAGTTTTTCATAGTTAACATAATAACAGCGTGAAATATTTGCCAGCATACCACCAAACACATTGTCCTTGTGAGTGCCTTTTCCCTTTCCCATACACACCCTCGGACATCACCCCCACTTGTTTTCAGCAAGCATCATGCTGAAAGCAAAACAAAACAATCCCATTCTCTTAGCTAAAAATGCATACATTTAAGGTTAAATGTTTAATGCAGTATCAGTAACATTAGTAACAAAAACAAGAGGTCCTAAGTGAAAAACATAAATGCCACTTAACACGTTTAACCTCGTCAGGGAAATGCAAAACTAATACAACCATCAAATATTTCCTAGAGTAGATGAGCCAAAGATTAAAAAGTAATAGTGGAGGATGGAGTGCAGGAGAGAGGGAATATCCATAAAAAGAAGTTGCTGCTCTGAGTATAAATTTCACAGCACAGCTTTTAGGGAGAAATGGAGTATTGTGTGTCAGTCAAAACTGACTGTGCATCGACTTTAGGCTACAATGTTATCTCTGAGCATTTGTTCTCAGGAAATAATCTGAACAATGTCCAAAAATGCCCAAGGTTGTCCATCACAATCAGTGCAAAATTAGGACTAACAAGCGTCATGAGATACGGAGTACTAATCATGTAAACACAAGTTAAACACGGTAGTAACTATGCAGTGCCATATCAAAAGGAGAATAGAGCATCATACATCTTTAGCTGTAACAAAAAGAGATAGCCTTCAAAAGGGAGTACACATTCCATTCTTTGTTTAAAAACACATATTTGTATGCTGGGCGGTGGTGGCACACACCTTTGATCCCAGCACTCGGGAGGCAGAGCCGGGAGGATCTGTATGAGTTCGAAGCCAGCCTGGTCTACAGAGTGAGATCCAGGACAGGCACCAAAATGACACAGAGAAACCCTGTCTCCAAAAACAAAAAAACAAAAAAAAAAAAAGTGCATATTTGTAAGGATTTGTATGTATTCATTAAAGACAGATTGTGATTGGTTTTACTTTATTTGGGCACAATGAATAGGAGAAACAATAGGTAAATACCCAAATTGCATCTGGATGCATGTGGCAGGGAGGAAGGAACTAATGAGAAAACAGTATGCTCAGCAATGTGCTGGCAGGGTCAGGGTGGAAGGCCTACTGCAGTTATGCACAGAATTCTGTAGCATAAATGCTATCGACATTGTTCATTTCAGTGCACCAACGCATTGTCACAGGATGTACAGCTACACAGTAGGCCACTACCTGGCATTTCCATAATACAAGAGCACATGTACAGAATTAGAAGAATATCAATAATATTAAAATGTACTACAATCATTAGATGATATGGTTTGAGGAATGCATTATGTAAGCCTGGAAAGAAAGTCACCAACATGGCAATATTAATCGTGTTCAGAAGTAAACTAATGGATCATATCTTCTTGTTCTTCAGACCCAAGTTCTTATCTCAATAGTTTCACAACAAACATACATCACCTTTATAATCAGAAAAACAGCCAAGTGTTTCTTCCTTTACTTGCTAAGAACCTAGGAGCAACATCAGGGGATATCACGTTTCCAAGTCTTGCTAGAATAAAACATTTCTCCAGAAAGAGTGATGTCATTAACGCGATCAATGGTTGGATCAGATCAACCTTATCATTGTCAGTCATGTGTGAGGAAATGGACAGTAATACTTCCAAGTCATTTCCAAAGAGAAATGCACGACACTGGAATTCATGGGGTCATGAACTCCCAGGAAGCCTGATACTCTCACTTCACAAAAAAAAAAAAAAAAAAAAAAAAAACATCCCCCAAGGAGCCCTACAAGACAGGTATAAAGGGACAGCAACCTCTCCATTTATAAGTGATCTCAACGGAAAACAGAAATGTATGCTTATTTGGTCATTAATAGAAAAGGTGGCTTTATTGTTCTGGAGTGGTGTTCATTCAGCTGGTTAATTGTCTAGATAGGAGTCACCCCTACCTTTGTTTAGACAGTAACCGCTCATGAGTCTCCAAAATCGCTCCTTCTCAAAACATTTCCACATGGATGCTCTCGGCTACTCCTCCTAAGAACCCTGTGGGACAGGTAGGGTAAACAAGGACCACTCCTGTTTTTATAGGTAAGGAAACTGGGGCTTGAGCAGGCGAATGTCTAGTCCAAGGCCAGGGTGTGCCCTCTAGACATCTTTCTGAGGCCTTTTGAGAAGTGCCTGGCTAAAGAGCCTTGCTGAGGGCACTTTCCTGTCCTCCAACAGGGTCTTCTGTCTTTTAGGGTTTTATTTTCACTTGGCAATATTGCCTTCAGGTCACCTACAATTGCTCTTTAGTCCCCACTTCTCTCATTCTAGGCTGAAAGATAATTCTATCTACTCTCAGCCTATGAATATTCACATTCTTCTTTTATATGAGAGATAAACTCCAGATTGTTAGTTTTTCTTGAAATTTGAGGGATTACAATTGGAAATGTCCACACTCATGGCATTTGCAAACAGTCTGTCAACAGTTTTGTGTCTCACATTTTTAGACAGTCTTGGCATTCTAAAAGGGATTAGCCTACAAGTCAGAGGGGACAAATCGACTCAGCAAACACAAATTCTGTAAAACGACATAGCTTAGGAGATCTAAGATCAGCCATTCTCCTTACCCTTGCTTTATTAGGAAGAGCAATATGTTCTATTTGGAGGCGGTGTCCCCAGCAAACATTGGAAAAGGTATCCACGGACTGTGTGCAGATCCAGAGACACAGAACTACCAGCTTCAGCTAGTCTGTGTGATGCTCCAGCTCTTGGACTTCCTGGCTGAGGCAATCTTAGGCAAATTCCTTGTACATTGCTCACCCCATTGGCCTTGCAGGGTCATGGTGGAATCTAAATGGCCATGGAAATACTTCATATGCCAGAACCCAGAATAAAAATATGTGATAAATATAGATAGATAGATAGATAGATAGATAGATAGATAGATAGATAGATGACAAATGATGGACAACTTTTGAAGTTTACTGTTGTAAGTGAGGAACAGTGTGCTGAGAAAAATGATTCAGCACTAGGCAGGTGGCCAGGTTTCTGCAGTCAGAACAGGACAAGGAGCTGGGTGCATACTAATGCTTGCACCTCTGCTGAGCCTACTGTCCAAAACACTGCGGACCAAAACACACAGCGGCCCTTCCCCAGCCAAGGCACTCATCTGGGCTTCCAGCTGCATACAAAGCTGGGCTGACCCCCCCCCCCACGCCATCGGCAGTGCTGTGACAAAGACCAACTAGTAACCAAATTGCTCCACCAGAAGCATTTGTTAGGCTAGGGAGGGGTTAGCCTTCAAGAACAGAGGTGATCCACGATGGTATGTCAAAGACAAAGTGTGGTCAAGATGAGGAAAGAGGAGAAAAGTGGGTGCGTTTACAAATGAGCAAGGAGAAAGGCACAGAAGAAGTCCCTGCCTTCTGGTCAGAGCGTTCAACACGAGGATAAGGACTCAACTTCAATCTCTCAAGGAAATGCTTGGGGAAAGGAGCATAAGCCAAGATTAAGCCAGGAAGTCATTTCTGGTGACATGTGGGGAGGGCCTTGAAAGCAACTGTTACTTGATAGTTAAGTCTGAAAGAAGTAAAAACGTGATTACGAAAGCCAACTGAATTAAGGTGCCCTTTATTTCTTTATAATTTTTTTTCAGCTTTGATAGATGGGATCTGTTCCAGAATGTCCCAAAAAAAAAAAAAGTTGTTGCTATAGAAACACGTAAGCAGATTAAACTTGAAAGACCAGTTTTAGAAACAAAGAATTTAATAGTCAGGACTCAAGCAATTAACCAAGAAAACATTTTAAGTAAATATCTTTTGGGTTTGTTGTTTGTGTATTAATTCCAGGAAGATAAAACGCTATTATAGAGTGAGAGCATCACATTTTCACATTTTAATTGCATCATTACCGGCATAAAAGCCTATGCTTACACAATTAGTAAAAAGACCTTATTAAACACAAGTGCACATCTCTCACTCTCTCTTGATTACATTGTAATTGAGAAATATCACTGTAAATTCAACAAGAACAGAATCATCTTTGATTTTCTAACAGTTCCCAAGTTTCAGGAGCACTTCTAAAACTGTGAACTACACAAAGTTTTCTGTAACCAATCTCTACAGCAGTAAGTTTTTTTGAAGTAAAATGAAATGTGTGTAGGCTGATCATGGTTAATATTTATGCTTTGTACCTTCCCTGCTGAACAGCAAGACTGTGAGAAAAGAAAGGAGTCAAAGACCCAGCAGCCAGCTGCCTTGCCTTTGGGGTTCAGTTCTTCCTTTCAGGGAATACCCTGGTCCTCACCCTGGGGACCTGATGAAATGGGAGTTCTAGACAGAACTTTCCATAAAAATGGAGACTCAGAAATGAATAGTCAAGAAGCCCGGTGTTCCTCTTCCCTTCTGTTTCACTTCAAATGAAAACAATCTTGATAAAAATGAACACAATATGTTCATTCTATCAAATTCGAGCCGCCAGAAGTTACATTTCTGGGACAGGGAGATTGCTTGACTCTGTAATTCCAGAGTCAACACACAGTGAAGTATGTGAGTGTGTTCACGTGTGTACGTGTGCGAAGCTAGGGAAGGGGGACTGGGAGAAGGGGACAGAGTGTGACTGGAATCTTACCATCTCGTTCTCATCTCCTTCGTTGAGCAAAGCATGCTGGCCCTTCTCAAGGTGGTCCCCCATGGAAACGCACTCCGCTCCTGCTCCCCGACCCTTGCTTGCAGCCGCTTCCAGGACCAACTCCAGAGCCACCTCCAGGTCGCTGAATGAAAGAGTTAATGATCCTCCAGGTTAAAAACTCCTTCTTGAGCACACACCTTCTTTCAGCAAATGACAATACTTAGCAAAGTGGACTCCTCCCCCGGGCACTTGGTGCCAGGAGGAATTTCTGGCTGTTCCCTGCTCCTGCATTCTCTCAAGGCAGCTGTCTCCGAGGAAGCCACTCCCATGTCGATCTTTTTTGTACCCAACTTACAGGGAAAAATACTCATTGCCTGCCCACAGCCTGCCAGCCTAAGGCATCTGACTGCAAATCCAGCCGGACAATGCGGAGTTGGCAGGACCCTCGGGAGAAGCCGGCTCAAGAACTCCCAGGTCGCTGCTTTATTCCCAGAAACTAAGGAACTGGGGTGTGGGGAGGCTAACAGCGCTGGGTTTTCATTTGCTCCATTCAAATCCCTAATCCATAGGTTTTCAGGACCATTCTCATTCATTATGCTTGCAAATAGTACAGATTATTCATAATCCACCTCAAAAGATATTTATAATTGCATTTCCCTTTTGCACACACCAGCATAAATATTCTACTTAATGTGTGTATAGAACTAGGCTTGCTTTCTTGAAAAGCATGTAGCAAAGGCATAAAAGTACAATCAACTATTCTAGGCAATCCTTTTTAGCTTAAATGAGAGACATCCAGAAACAAAATATTCAAGTTGCCAAACAAAAAAATTGGGGGGAGGTGTTTGCTTTTTGTTTCTTTGATTTTTTTAAATTTTATGCACATAGATGTTTTGCCTGCATGTATGTCTGTGCACCATGTGTATGCCTGGTGCAATCCCCTAGAACTGTAGTTACAGGTGGTTGTGAGCCACTATGTGTGGATTGGGAATCTAACCCAGGTCCTCTGGAAAAGCAGCGAGTACTCTTGACCACTGAGCAGTCTCTCCACCCCACCCTCCATTTCACTTTTTATTTATACACAAGCTATGCAAAAATTTGTTTTAGCATAGAAGCATAAAATGACCAAGTCACGTTTGTTATCCTCAGGCCAATGTAAAGATTCAAATAGATAAATAAGTATGCTAGGAGGTAGGTAGGTTCTTACTCTGCAAGCCGGAACATAAGTCGGAGATAACTGTAGAGAGTCCTGGTGTGTTGAGAGAAGCATAGAAAGACAGGTACACATCTCTGAGCCCGTCTTCCCGTGTGACCTTTGACCTACAAGAACTGACTTTGATAACCTGGAAATGGCAGGCATGCTGAGGGAAGGGAACGGTGACCTGTGAAAGTGTACTGACAGCACTGACCAAGTATCCTTGCTGGTTTTAGACTAGATGTTCGTTTTTAGCATCCGTTGGTAGGTAGCACAGTGGTTAGTGACATGCACTTCAAAGCTGGAGGACTTGGCTTCAAATTTGGGTCTTACCAGGGAGCAGCTTTGCTGCCTGGGGATATAGCAAGCTCCATAAACTCCATCGACCTCTATTTGTTTGCATGTAAAGTAAAAATAATGACACTAGAATCTCCCTCATGTAGCTTTGTTTTTGAGAAACAGGGCCTGGGAAGATGTTCAGTAAAGGGTGGTTTCTGTGTCCACACACTGTTCCTTCCAGATGGCGCTGATCTCTCCAACTTGACATAGGCAACCCTTAGAGATTGAGATACAGGTGTGTAAGAAAGGAGACACACACACATACAGAGAGAGAGAGAGAGAGAGAGAGAACTCTTGAGCAAATGGTAAAGCATAAGATAAATGTAAAAAAAAGCAAGCTAAGAAAATTCATGGTAACAGTAATAATGTATATAAATATTTGAGTGTATGCAGGTATAGTGTATAGTTCTTGGAATTTCCAAAAATCATAAGTATTATTTAACCAAATAATAAAAGTAAAATTAGTATTTTCTCATATGGAGACAGAGGAGGGGTAGATCGGGGAGGTAGAGGGAAGACAGGGGGAGAAGGAGGGAATTGGAGGAGAGGAGGGAGGGGAAACTGCCATCGGGATGTAAAATAAATGAAAAAAAATTAATTAATAAAAAAACAAAAAAATCACAACGTAAACATAGTTTCTTTTCAGAGATAATGAAGACAGTCTAGAATTAGTAATGGTACATCTTTGTAAACAGCCCACAATTCACTGGTTTGTATTTCAACAAGCAACCATTTAGTATATTTAGCAAAGGAAATAACAAAACAAAAAGATTTCCAACTGCATCTCAACTTCTGCAAACTGGTAGGGTAAGTGGCAAAGCTAGTGGGCAGATGTGGGATGTATTTAATTCTCCCCCGTGGAACTGGCAGTACTAGGATTGTTTCCTTCCTACCAGAACTCTGTATCCACTTGGCAACTTCTCAGTTGTGATGCTAAGTGAGTAGCTGACTGGGGCTACAGGAGAAACTGCATGTACTCTTACCCCAACAAACAAATTCTCTTAACAATATTTAAGACGATTGTGAGTAGAAAGTTAAATCCCTACAATCACCAAAAAGATTTGGAGTAGAAAAAAATTCAATATGCATCAAAACTCACGGCCCAAAGAACTGAGAACTCTGTAGTAGTGAAATGTTTCCTTCAGGCCTCTCAAAAGTGCCAGTGTTACAAATCTAAGTTTTACATGTGTCTGCAAGTTCATGGGCACCCTGGCCTTCACTTGGTTCTGCTCAGCTTCACACAGGAACCCAGAGACAGAGCAGATTCAGTAGGAAAGCATGTTTATGCACACACTTCCGTGGAGAGGTTACTATTCTAAGCATTCTGTACAATAGGCACTGTGGTTGATACTGTGCTGGTCATGCTCACTCAGCAGATGAGGAAACCTCTGTGCAGAAAATAAGTAATGTGTATACATGAAAGCAATTATCAAGTGACAAGATGGACACTTGAAGTCAACAAAAATGATGCAGCTCTCTCAATCCATGTCCTTGTTACTGAGACAGCACCGTTTCTATAGGTTTGTTTAGTGCATCCAAAGTGCTCATCAAGAGTGTTGGGCTTTCATGACTGGTAGAGCTTCTCTGTGGAGGGAGCATTTGAGAAAGAACTATAAAGCGGACAGGAAATTATTTAGTAGATGGAGACATAGGGTCCAGGGCAGGGAGAGAGGCCATGGGAAAGAGCCCTTGAAGGAAGGAATCCATGGTACAGAGAAGCACAGAATCTTTGTTCTGAGTCGCTTTCTCCTCCTTCACTGCCCTTAGACAAGGTGTAAGGGGAGCAAGATGGGACAAGAAGCACAGATAAAGCCATCCCGTGCAGGACTTTGAATACCAGGCCTGGGTCTGGACTTACCATTGTGAACAATGGTAACATCATAAATATGTACAGTCTGTTCTGTCAGCCTGTGTTGTAGGAGTGGCTACAATTGCTTATGCTGAAGCAACCGGGTCCTAATACGGAATGTTTGCACAACCTGTGGCTGAGGAGGAATAAAGCTTCTTCCAGACCATCCAGATGATGCTCATCGTTTTGTATAACTCACATCGCTATTTGTCCTCACATATGTGGAGGGGGAAATGACCTTCAATAATGAAATCTCCTGTGGAAGCAAGGCCAACACCAAAATCCCAAATCATATACAAGATTCCTAAGAGACGGAGGAAACTCAGGGAAGGAGGGAGGACTGGGAAGGCTTTGGGAAGGGGTGGAGTTAATAGGATGATGTCCCGAATAAAATGAGATGGCCAGCAAACAGACTGTTGACCAAGGAGGCCGAGAGCAAGTCTGCCAAGCCCGCTCTAGAAACTGGGAGTTGTACGCTGGCATCGGTCACTGGGATCTGGGAAGGCTGTCCAGGAGGGAAGGTTGTTTCCACCATTCTCTAATTCTCTCTCAGCACTCATTTCTTCTCAAATACTCTGTGCCAAGTAAGACAGAAAAGCGCCAGGAGAAAAGCAAGGGAAAGTAATTAGCTACCTCTTCGCCGCCGATCTGGTATCTCTGGCCTGGCCTTCCTTTATCCCAGGAGCAGTCTTCAACCTCTGGAAGCCTGTAATAGCTGCTAAGTAGGGATAATGGTAGCACTGGTTTCTCTACCAGGTCGTGAGGATGCTGATATTTCACTTGCCTGGCCCATTTAGATGGTGTGAAGATAAGTCCGGTCATGTTTCGTCATATGTTAATTTCCGTCTTTCATCTGAGAACCTCACAGAGGATTGCAACATTTCTCCTTGCAACACCTCTGTGAGGCAGGGTGGTGAGTAATATATATTATTGCCCCCGTTTGAAAGCTGTAGGAACTGAGTCAGAAAGAGGTCACAGGAACTGTTCAAGGTCACGCGTCCTCAGCATGCTGTCGAACTGGAAAGAGGCGCATCGATTCTGTTCGGTCATCGCTGGCGTTAAGCCAGCTCAGGCTTCCTCCTCTGCCCTCATTGCCCAAATCTGACGTTTGTAAAGCTTCCCAACATGATCCAAATTCAGAGGTTCATTGTTATTAATTATCCTAATCCACACTAATGTATACTTGGTACACAATACTGTAACACGCAAAGATGAGACATCCCATGGAGGAATTACCTGCCTCAAGGTGGTGGTGTGAAGTTTAATTGAATTAATTAATGTTTGTAAAACATTTAGCAACACTAGGATTAAAGGGTCCAATACAAAGAAACAAGGCCTCCCCATTAATTACAAAAGAAAGAGCAAGCTAATGACTCTGTTTCTAGAAGACTTGCTCTCAACCAGCTGGGCTCAGGGTTGAGTTCTGACCTTCATGACAGCTTGGGGTGGCTTGTGCCATATTCACAAAAGCTTCTCTTGCTAGCTGTTGTTTAAAAGAAAAAAAAAAACATGAAAATAAAAAAGCTGCTTTCTGGAGGTAAGAAAGTTCCCTTCTGTGAAGAATACCTTGGTGGGTGACTGTTAGGACAATTAACTCCAGGTCGTTAAACACAGTCTTTGAAAACAGGAACCAAGACTTGGTCTTTCCAAAGAATCGCCATGACGGCGGCGTGTTTAATTTTGAAAATTTTTGAAAATCTGAATATGCAAAGCAAAAGAAAGTGACTAGTAAAAATCAGAAGCCATTACAACTTGCTTGGGCCTCCTCACTGCTCAGGTGAAGAAAGACCTATAAAAAGACTGGAAAATGACTGGTTGTGCTATCTGCAAGAACCAAGTCACACATAAAGACTAGCACTTTCTATAATGTGTTTTACCCACAGCTACCTTGCTACTCAGTTGTTGTTTTTTTGTTTGTTTGTTTGTTTGTTTGTTTTTAAGGGACTAGCATAAGAGTATTGGGGGGGGATCTCTCTTTTGAATATTTAAAAGAGGTTCTCATTCTCAAGGCAGGGATTTAAGTAGAATATTCCAGAACTAAACAATGAGTATGGTCATGGCAATATTGTCAAATCCTGGGTCAATTCCAATTATTCGTGTAACATGCAGAGGGCTTAGAACATGGCATTCTCTCATCCCTAGGTTAAACATGTCTAGCTGGTGAGCCAAGGAAACTGAGGCATTAACAACAAAGTTCAACCCACCAGGCAGTTGATGCATGTGGTAGTCTTTTGTTAACTGCTTGGTAAAGCAAGTGACCATTGGCAAAGGAGGAGTAAAGAGGTTGAAGTGTACCCAACACAGGAATGGGACAGGCCGTACTTGGAAACACACACAGAAGTTGACTCCGTGGCCTCCGTCCACTAGAGGCTAAACTCTGGTGAGAAACCTTTGGCCTGGGGCAGGGTTCCAATATGGAGTGGTAGCCCATCCAGAGAAAGGTGAGTGTCCTCTCCTAGGAAGGGTCTGGGTTTGAGGCAGGCTATCGGGCAGGGGCTGAGGAACAGTAGTTCTCACAATGACTTAGGTTCGGGATGTGTGAAGCCAGAGCCTGGATAACAGAGCAGAGCCTCCTGTCAGACAGGCGGGCACTGTGACGAGGAGGTCTGACTGGGTTCAGTTCCTCTGCTGCGAGTCTGGAGTGACCAGGAAAGAGAACGGAACAAGCGAACAAGCAAGCCATGAAGAGGCCTCACTCGGAAACGAAGAATAAGCACGTGCTGGGGATGGAAGTGAAGCAAGGCTGAGGGTGCCCTGGGTCTCTGTGTTGGCCGTCTTTCCAAATGTCCACTTCAGGGTGCTGGCTGCCCTTTTCCATGTTGTCAGCAAGTGAGGTGATGTCAGAAGGGATTCCAAGTAGATAAATTCATGATATTTTAAGGAGAGAGGACTTAAATCACCAACGAACACAATTTGGTTTTTATTTCTACGTGACACGCCTTTCTGTGTCCTAAGCAAATCGATGATGGGAGATGTCATTTCCAAACCAGGGGAAGGGAAAGCGAACCGTGGTGGTCAAACCTTCCCCCAGTTAGTGTGGCATCAAAGGAGAGCTGTCCTCAAGCCCTGCATCAACTCTGACAAAGCATCTCAACTAAACAGGTCATTTAAGGGGGCTGGAGAAATGGTGCCACTGTTAAAAGTATTTCCTGCTCTTCCACAGGACCCAAGTTTGGTTTCCAGACCTTAGGTGTGAGGTGGAGTGGTCTCACAACTGTCCGTTACTCCAGCTCTAGGGATCCTAAACCCTCTTCTGGCCTTCTTGGCACTAGCACAAACATGGTACATACACACACAGACACATACACACACACACACACACACACACACACACACACACACACACACACGCCCGTGCAAATAAATAATTCAACATTAATAATATGCAGGTAACTTTGAAATGTGCTTCCAAGGCAAGTGCAACTTTAAAGCAAAAGCTCACCTCCCAACGACCTCCTTTCTATTAGAAGCATTTGTGGCTGCCACTGATTCGGCACATCCCTGCCTGCAATGCCCTTTCCTACCTGAATCTGCCACTGAGTGAACCTGTGCTTCTCCACCCCTGGGAACGGAGCCAACTTCTCCTCATGCCCAACCAGTCTCTCTGGCACCGGGAGTCTTGTTACAGGCAGGTCACACGGTCTGTTGTTTGTTCTGCCTGTTTTCACCTTATTCATCCCACAGGAGACAGCAGAAAACAGTTCTTTACTGGTGGGGTGTGTCAATGACCCTAAGGCTTTAGGAGATTCTGCATCTGGTTTTTGTAAAAGCGGTAAACACATCTTGGTGTGTGATGTGGTGCATATAAAAAGGTTTAGACAAAAGAGTCTTTGGACTCGGGGTTGAAGTCAATGTTCCCTGTTCTCTCTGCCATTCATCTCCCAAAGCTTTCCTACACTAAAACCAAGTCTACCCTAAGAATCAGGCATCTTATGACAGAACTACCATTCAGTGCCTATGGAAAATTTGGCAAGATACTTGATTAATCTAAACTTTAATTTTCTAACCTATGAAATGAGATAATACTATGACAGTATCCTGTGGGATTATTGTGAGGATAAATAAAATAATATAAACATGTCCTGTGCAATGGCTAATCCTGTGGGATTATTGTGAGGGTACATAAAATAACATAAACCTGCCCAGTGAAATGTCCAATAGTTTATAATGACATTTTGAAGAAAACTTGGTAATCGAAGCTGCTCTAGATTACCTGCTCTAGATTTTATCCTGCTCTAGAAGTATACATATAATTTATCCTGAGCAAGAACAAGCATCATAACATCTTACTTCAAAATATACTTCAGAACCAAAGCAGCAAAAAAATAACACAGAAACAAACTTGTGGACCCACGAAATAGCCGAGCTAGAAATAAGCCCACGCAGCTACAGTCATCAATACAAAAGCACCAAAAACGTGTGTCGCAACAAAGATAGACTGTTTAACTAGGAGTGCCAAGAAAACTAAATACTCACACACACAAATCTAAAACAGAACCCTATCACTCACCCTACTCAAAAATCAACTCAAAATGAATGACAGACCTTAGTGTAATCTCTAAACTTGGAAACCACTGGCAGGGAAAGTGTGGTGGAAACACTTCAAGATCTGGGCATGCAGTAGTTCCCAAATAGGACTCCAATAGCTCAGAAAAGCATAGCAAGCCTTAACTGATGGGATTCCCTTGTTTTAAACACTTCTGCACAACAAAACACGTAATCAGCAAAGTGGAGAGGCACCTAAAGCAAATCTTGGCCAGATATTCATCTTATTAGGAATTTGTATTTAAAATACGTAAAGAACTCAAAACTTAAACAAGTGAGCAAATAAATGAGTCAATGAGGGAGCATTTGAAGTGAACAGACCCTTTAGATGTTTTTTAATGTACGTGTATGTGTGTGTGTGTGTGTGTGTGTGTGTGTGTGTGTGTGTGTGTGTAAGTCAGAGGACACTCTTTGAGAGTCAGTTTTTACCAACTGTAGTGTGGATCCCTCAAACACTCTCCACCTTACTTTTTTTTAATTTATTTATTTATTTAGTGTACATTGGGGTTTTGCCGGCATGTGTGTCTGTGTGAGGGTGTCAGATCCCCTGAAACTGGAGTTACAGGCAGTTATGAGCTACCATGTGGGTGCTGGGAAGGAACTCAGGTCCTTTGGAAGAGCAGCCAGTGCTCTTAACCACTGAGCCATCTCTTTAGCCCTTTAAGGTTAAGGTTTTGTTTTGGTTTTTGTTTTGTTTTTGGTTTTTCGAGACAGGGTTTCTCTGTGTAGCTTTGCGCCTTTCCTGGATCTCACTCTGTAGACCAGGCTGGCCTCGAACTCACAGAGATCCATCTGCCTCTGCCTCCCAAGTGCTGGGATTAAAGGCATGTGCCACAACTGCCCTCCACCTTACTTTTCGAGACAGAGTCTCTCACTGAACCTAAATTCGCTGGCTGGCTTGATGGATGGATGACAGGATGGGGGTGGATGGAGGATGGGAGGATGGCTAGTAAGCTCTAGGGATCCATGTGACTCTCCCTCCCCAACTCTGGTATTTCAGACATTCATGACTAGACACAGTTTTTTATTCATATTCAGTTTTTGTTCAGTTTTTTTAATTCATTTTTCTCTACCAATATTTCCCCCTTTGCTGTGGTATAATCCTCTTACACACTGTAAAGATTTGTCATTCAAATTGGTTTAATAAAACACTGATTGGCCAGTAGCCAGGCAGGAAGTACAGGCAGCGCAACCAAACTAAGGATGATGGGAAGGAGAAAGGTGGAGTCAGGGGTTGCCAGCAAGACAAAGAGGGAGCAGGAGATGAACATGCCATGCTAATAAAGGTACTGCCATGTGGCAGAGCGTAAATAAGGAATATGGGTTAACTTAAGTGTAAGAGTTAAGTTAGCTTAGTAATAAGCCTGAGCTGTTGGCCGAGCATTTATAGTCCATATTCAGCCTCTGTGTAGTAATTTGGGAAGCTGCGGTCTTTGGGAACTGGCAGGTTTGTAGCTAGAGTTTTCCTGCCTGGCCCACAGTCAGGACAAATCTCTCTCACCTGCCAGTCCCACAGCCACTCAGACCCAACCAAGTAAACACAGAGACTTATATTGCTTACAAACTGTATGGCCGTGGCAGGCTTCTTGCTAACTGTTCTTATACCTTAAATTAATCCATTTCCATAAATCTATACCTTGCCACGTGGCTCGTGGCTTACCAGCATCTTCACATGCTGTTTCTCATCGTGGCGGCTGGCAGTGTCTCTCTGACTCAGCCTTCCACTTCCCAGCTTTATTCTCCTCCTTGTCCTGCCTATACTTCCTGCCTAGCCACTGACCAATCAGTGATTTATTTATTGACCAATCAGCAACACACTTGACATACAGACCATCCCACAGCAGCAGGTGGGAGAGAAATGTTCACTTACACCCCTTATTTGTTCAAAAATCTTCAGACAAGCCATTTTGATAGACATATGCATAAGTATGCTCTTCTCTACTCCATTCTAGTAACTTTTGCTATTATTTGGTAGTTCTGAGATAGATCTAGGCAAGCCTTGCCAGACTACATCTTCCTAGGATATTCATTAAAAAAAATAAAACCTTTCCTGAAAACCTCCTGACCACCCTGCTCCCCACTCCTGAATATTGGGATTATAGGCATATGCCACCATACACAGCTCATTCTACTGTTTGGGAATCTGAACTCAGGTCCCCTGTTTGTACAAGCACTTTACCAACTAAACTATCCCCCAGTCTCCCAGACTCTCTCTCTCTCTCTCTGTGTGTGTGTGTGTGTGTGTGTGTGTGTGTGTGTGTGTGTGTGTGCCCACAACTGTGTGGAAAAACTAATTTTGACAGTCTAGAGAATCATCCAGATCTTAAATGGCTTAGTCAAAAATCCCAAAGTGAGATGAACCAACTGATAGTGAAGCTCACCTTGGTCTTGTGAAACACAATTGTAGGAGCTTATGAAAGCATTTATCTGGAGGAGTGGGAGGTACACAGTACAGGCTGCTCATCTCCAGGTATCTGATTTCTCACCGCATAAGACATTGACAGTTTGCTCCCAAGAGAAAATCTAAGAGTCACAGATGGAAGCTGCTGCCTAGTGGCTGAGAGTAAGGACTTCAGCTGTGTTCATGATGGTCATGAATACACAGACGCACCTGTGGCGTGCATCATAGCTGGTGTGTGAGTACATTGCTGTATTTCTTTCCTCTTTTTGTATTTTTCAAGACAGGGTTTCTATGTGTAGCCCTGGCCATCCTGGAACTCACTCTGTAGACCAGGCTGGCCTTAAACTCACAGATTTGTCTACCTCTGCTCCCGAGGGCTGCCTAGTTCATTGATGTATTTCTAATATACTTCTGTGAAACAGAAAAGACAATAAGTCTCAGTGTCAGATGGTTTGGTCTCAGTTATTGCCTCGTCTTACTGTATGGTCCTAGACACATTTCTTATTCTCAAAATAAGCTTTTGGTTACTATGAGGTGAGATGAGATGATGCATATGGGTGGCAAAATGGACTGTAATCACCAGTCCATTTTGACTTCTGTGGTGGCCCTAACTTTTCTATGGCTTAAGCCTACTGAATGTAGAAGGGAAGTCACAGTACCCTGAGTCGCTGATACCTTGGAAAGGGCCCCAGAGAGTGTTGGAAGGAGAGAGAATCATAGTCATCTTCTAGGAGCATTCCTGCCTGACTTGAGACCACCATCGCTGAGCAAAAAAAAAAAAAAACCAGAGAGCAAAATTAACTGAACGTTTTAAAAAAAGGTGCTGTAGAGATTGGCTGGTCCTATTCCCAGCCAAGTGACCCACTCTGTCCATGAGATGCCACATTCTTCCTCCTGTCTACTAGCACCAGGCAGCCAGGAGGTTGCATAAATCACATCTTATTTAGAGGGTCAAGTATTTAGGGATGGACAGGAGGAAACATGCCTTGTTCTTATCTCCCACTGTGAGATCCATAACAGGTCACTTCACTGCCTGATCCAAAGCTGAACGAGCAAGGATGGAGTGGATGTTATTTGCTCCACACCTCCAACGTTTTAAAGCTTGAGTCCTGCTCAGTGCAGAGGCACATGCCCCTTGAATTCCAGGTAATAGGCTGCCATGAGCATCGTGGGAGTTAATAGAAGTAGAATCAGCAGATAGAGAGCAGAGTGCCCATGTTCTATGTAGCAGCTGAAAGGAGTGTTGAGGGGCCTTAGGTCCCCCCTGGGTTGTAGCCATGCATTTCATTTCAGGTTTTTTCTTCATTTTTGAAACTATAATTATACCATTTCCACCCCACCTTTCCTCCCTCTAAATCCTCCCATATACCCCTGCCCTCTCTCCTTCAAATTCATGGCCTCTTTTTTCACTAACTGTTATATTGAGGTTCATGTGTGTGTGTGTGTGTGTGTGTGTGTGTGTGTGTGTGTCTGTGTGTCTGTGTCTGTGTCTATGTGTCTGTGTATGTCTGTGTGTATGTATGTATTCCTAAATATAATGTGTTCAGCATTTATATATATAGAGAGATATATATAGATATAGACATAGATATAGATATAGATATAGATATAGATATAGATATAGATATAGATATAGATATAGATATAGATATAGATATAGATATATAAAACCATTCGGCACTGGACAAACAATCAGTGTGCTCTTCCCTGGGAAAGCCCACCGCCTCTCCTGCTCTCAGCTTTTCTCACCTGCCTATAGTTCTTTGGATAGGGTTGAGACACTCCAGAGCTTGTCCCCACCTGCTCTGGAGTGTCTCTTAGTGTTCTCCTTGCTCGGCTCACATTTGGGTAGCCATTTTGATGAGGCTTTATAGGTGCAGCTTTTGATATTACTAGGTGACACTATCTCTCAGTAAACTCCCTGATCCCCCCGGCTCTTACACTCTTGCCATCCCCTCTTCCTCAACATTCCCTGAGCCTTATGTGCAAGAATGTTTTGTAGATGTGTCCATTGGGACTAGGTCCCACAACTCTGCACTTTGATTGCTTGTGGTTTTCCATAGTGGTCTACATTATATTACAAAGAGACACTTCCCCAATGAGGAGAGAAGACTATGCTGATCTGTGAGCATAAGGACAAATGTTTATAGATTGTTCTTATGCTGGTTTAGTAAAGTGGTGGTTGTAGATTCTCCTCCAATAACCATGACTTCAGTAACACTGAGTAGTTAATCAGTTTTCCAGTATCAGGCACGATTTCCCTCTTGTTGAGAGGGTCTTAAGCCCAATCAAAGAGCTTTTGGTTACTGCCAAGGTACACGTGCCAGTACTACATCTGAAAAGTCATCATGCTGTGCTGGTCATTGATGTGGTTCATAGCTGTCATGGCTGGCTACTGTTGGTTGTCTCCTTCCTTTAGAAGTTTGAATGATGCTTTTAGGTACCATGGAAGTTAGTCCTCAGGTATGGGATATTCAGATCAGTTCCAGATCAGGGGTCCCTGGGTGATGTTTCTGAAGTGCATGGTTTCTTCAGCAGTAGGGACTTACCCTCCACTTCTGGGGGGAGCCAATGACAACAGTAATAGGCTGCATGTTTTGAGAATGTCTTAGACAGTCCCGGCCAACAACTCAAAGGGAGGCTTCTCATGTCTGGTATTGGGGGACTTTGTTAGGTAGTCTTTGGTAGAAAAGATCATGTTGAGTGAGTAGCTCAGACCCAGAAAGACAAATGTCACATGTTCTCTCTCATTGGAGGCTCCTAGGTCCCCAATCTTCAGATGTGATCACATAGCCTGTACTAACTACAGAAACCAGGAAAGTAAACCAGGACCACCCCAGAATGGGGGGTTGAGGAGCAATAGAGGGAGGGACAGCAGTATGCACGTGATCTGCTAGGGGAAATGGGGAAAGGAGGGCGCCTTCGGGAGGAGGAGGGAGTAAATAGAGAATAAAGAGGGAGGGAGGGGGGTAAAAACAATTTTAAGAATGTCTGAAAAGCCACAAGGAATCATACCATTAAAAAATATATATATATAATACATGTCACTGCAGGTATCAATATAAATATAGTTTTAATGAACTTTTCTCATCTGGACTGAGTGGGCTCCTTTCAGCTTTTGAGAGCATTCTCTATGGAGCCCAGGTTAACCACAAATGTGTGATCCTCCTCCTTCAGTTTTCAAGTGCTGGGATGACAATCATTCCTCACTACATCTATGAACACACCTTAGACAGTGGCTTCCTGGAAGTAATCTACTTGCCTTTTTTCCCTCAACCTACTGTTTTTGCTCATCCTGTATTCTGATTTCTCTTACTGAAACTTAATAGCTCAGGGATTATCCTTAATTACAGCTCACTGGAATTCCTTTCTTTGATCTTTTTAAGGATTATGATGAGACAGATAGTCTTCTGCCTATACGTTCTTCATACCTGAATAATTAACACAAGTGGCTACTTTCTTGCCTCCTTACACACTATAAATGTAACCTAAGAGTCTTATAATCTGCCTTCAATATTATATGACTTTGTCTGGTGGTCCAGTCCAGAACCTTTTCTGCTGGGGTCTGAAAGCCCATAAAAGACGTTGAGCATCATCTGAGCTTTGCTCCCTTTCTCTTTCTTCTCCAGACATGACCCACACCCAGGCACTCACACACTAGCCTGAGATTTGATCACATGTGCCTATCGTGCCCCCGAAAGTCACTCACAAAGCTGAGTGCTGTGAGTCACAGAATTTTCATTTTGAAACAATTGATTCTTTTTTTTTTTTTTTTTTTTTTTTTTTTTTTTTTTGCAATACAATTCAGTTCTACATATCAGCCACGGATTCCCTTGTTCTCCCCCCTCCCGCCCCCCTCACCTTCCCCCCAGCACCCCCCTTCCCATCTCCTCCAGGGCAAAGCCTTCCCCACAGACTGAGTTCAACCTGGTAGACTCAGTCCAGGCAGGTCCAGTCCCCTCCTCCCAGGCCGAGCCAAGCAATCCTGCATAGGCCCCAAGTTTCAAACAGCCAACTCATGCAATGAGCACAGGACCCGGTCCCACTGCCTGGATGCCTCCCAAACAGATCAAGCCAATCAACTGTCTCACCCATTCAGAGGGCCTGATCCAGTGGGGACCCCTCAGCCATTGGTTCATAGTTCATGTGCTTCCATTCATTTGGCTATTTGTCCCTGTGCTTTATCCAACCTTGGTCTCAACAATTCTTGCTCATATAAACCCTCCTCATTCTCGCTAATTGGACTCCCAGAGCTCCACCCGGGGCCTGGCCATGGATCTCTGCATCCAGATCCCTCAGTAGTTGGATGAGGTTTCTAGCACGACAATTAGGGTGTTTGGCCATCCCATCACCAGAGTAGGTCAGTTCGGGCTGTCTCTCGACCATTGCCAGCAATCTGTTGTGTGGGTATCTTTGTGGATTTCTGTGGGCCTCTCTAGCACTTTGCTTCTTCCTATTCTCATGTGGTCTTCATTTACCATGGTCTCCTACTCCTTGTTCTCCCTCTCTGTTGTTGATCCAGCTGGGATCTCCTGCTCCCCCAAGCTCTCTTTGCCTCGACCCTCGCCTTTCACTACCCCCACTCATGTTCAGGCTGTTTATGTAGATCTCATCCATTTCTCTGTCATTGGGCAATCCCCGTGTCTTTCTTGGGGTCCTGTTAAAACAATTGATTCTTAAAGTGTTTGATGTTAGACTTTTGTTAAAAATAAAAACAAAATATTCTGAAATATTATTTGATAGTATTTATCATATAGCATATACTGCAATTATTGCACCTACTAGGAGCATCTGCCCTCACCCTGTAAGTCACCACAACTCACTGTCAGGCCAACAGCTCAGTGAAGCAGGCACTTTGTTATTATAAGTACTTGATTCTGCTTCTAGAGATTGCTCCTAAGGAAACCATCTTTGTTGCATTTAAAATCTATGTATATAAAAATGCATCAAAGCATTGTTTAAATTGAATATATCCGTATGACAGAATACTATGGTCACCAAGCACAAAGTTTTTCTGGACTACCAAATAATATAAAAGGATAACATATTAAATGGAAAATGATATATGCAAATTATCATATGCAACATTAATTTTACTGAAAATGAGGATCCAATGGGGAGATAGTGAGAACTAGCAAACATCCTAACAGTGACCGTCTAAATGGGAGAATTTGTTGCTTTATTTGTTTGAATATGTCATCCAATTTTCTGTAATAAAGTTGCTTCCATGTTATAATCAGACAAAGTAATATATTAGAAATACATTTCATTGTAGTATAAATTATTTAAATTATACTGGATGTCCACTAGAGCCTAAGTCTTTTGTTTGTCTTGATGAGAGACAAATCACAGTCTCTTTGACAGAGGCCATGAGTTACACATTAATATTATTCCCAAAGACGGGGAGTCTGACGTGTAACGTAGTTTATTCTAATTATGAAAGAAATATTAAAACACTGTGGGGCAGTTGCTATTCCACTCTGAGAAGTGTGAATTTAGGTAGCACGGTCTGGGGCCCCTATTTTTCTACCAAAGCACCGTCTTCCTAGATTTCTTATCCCAGTGTTGGCCTTTGATCCTTTCTTTCCACCTGGCCCCTATGCCTCCCAAACATGATTGATGGATCCTGGCTCTATCTGAGGTCAGCCTGGCAGCTTCCTCTAAAAGCCTCCCCACCTCTGATCTTGTGAGTCTGGGTAGGGTGGTACCATGTAAGCCCCTGGTCTGTGGTGGCACCCTCACTTACAAAGAGACCCTTGAAATGCCTCGTCCACTATGCCTTGACTGACAAGGAGCTTCAGAGAACTGTTGATTCCTGGAGCAAAGCTGATTCTTTCTTCGGGAGGTAAGAAATGAGACTCAACACAAAACCTGCCACCAGACTACAGATCACAATGACACCCTTCTGCTTTAGCTGGTATTTTTGCACATAACGTCTCATAGGCACCCCAAATCTATGCTAGCCACGAGATGTGGAAGGCTGACTACAAAGGTTGCTTTTCTGCCCAACAGGGTTCAGAACTGACAGGACCCTCACAAGAATGAAAGGTGTGCTCAAGTGTGTGCATAAGTGGATGTAAACCTAGCATCTAGAACATTCTCACACCCTGCTCCAAGAAGGGCAACTGAGGGGAATGGTTGCCTCTGGGACTAAGAAAGTAAATGTAAAAGATGGGCCTGGAGCTTCTTACAGAAAGTAAAGTACTAAAAACTTGGTGATACATGCCAGCTGGGTATAGCTGTGACTGGAAGAGCTTTAGGAGGCCAACGTTGGAGCACTTTGAGCCATGAATTTATAAGTAGTCATACTGAATTGTAATTCAGAGTTGAAAATAAATCTTCATTGTTCTCACTCCTAGGAATAAAGAATAGAATAAGTGAACATATGAGGGAGAAGAGATAAATTTCTCATGAAGGATCCTAATAATACGTGCAATACTGACCCCTGAAGGAGGGTTGCGTACTGTCCGTCTTTAAGTGTAGAGTCCTCGTGGTGATTTCCTTCCGAACAGCACAGTACAGAAAATTAAAATAGTATGGTTTGGGTAGGAAATGTCCCCCACAAGCACTTATGTTGGAGCCTAAGTGTCCAGTTGGAGAAAATGAGAGATAATTAGATGTTGTTCATAGCCAAATGGACTGTCAGGGGGTGGTGGAGCCTCGTGGAAAGACATGGGCCACTGAAGCAATGCCTTTGAATTTGAATGTCTTGTTCCTGGACAGACTGCTTTGCTCACACCCTCTCCTTTGCCCTCTTTTTTTTCTGGCTGCATAAGATGAGCATCTTTCTCCTCCTTCTACTATGGGGCTTTGCCTCATCACAGCACATAGCAATGGAACTACCTTTGCTATGAACTAAGCCTACCATGAACTAAGGTCTCCAAAACTATGAGCCAAATGAATATTTCCTCCTTTTAAGATGATTTGATCAAGTTTTGTTTTGTTTTTGTTGTTTTTGTTTTTTATCCACAGCAACATAAAGTAGCTAACAGCAGAGAAAGGGAAGATTTGCAGTCAGGAAATCTGACGAAGCCCACTCTGCCCAGGTGATTAAATCAAAACCCACAATAGCAGGCCATGCCTAATGTGCATCCTCAATGCAAAAAGAAGAGCATGGCGCCTCTGGAATCTGCCTCCATTAAGCCATCATTCCCATCTGAGTGTGAGAGTATCATTACGCACATTTTTCAAGTTTATTAATTAACACACATGTGTGTTTGTCTGTGTAACTGTATGCTATGTGTGTGTGCTGGTGTCCCTTGAAGCCAGAAGAGGGTGTCAGATCCCCTGGAATTACAGGCACTTATGAGTTACCTGATGTGGGTGCTTGAAATCAAACCCAGGTCCCTTGGAAGAGACCAGATCGACCCCCTCCAAACTGCCAAAGCCCTCAAAAGAAAGAGAAGTTTGAGAAATGTCAGAGCCAGGAATACACTAAGTATATGTGACAATTTAATGCAATGTGGTATCCTCATGAGATCCTGGAGCACATAGAGAATAATAGATTAAAGTAAAGAATCTAAACAAATTATAGACTATAGTTAAAACTAATTCCCAACATCAACTTAATCAACCATGACGATCAATACATGCAGGAATGTAATATACTGTCTTCACATTTTTTCTTAAACTTAAAACTGTTCCATAATAAAGTTTACTGTAAAAAAAAAAAAAGGTGCATTAAAAAATGCTTCATGGGCTGGAGAGATGGTTCAGTTGGGTAGAAGTACTTGCGGCACAAGTTCAGTGACCTGATTTAGATACCCAGAAACTATGTGAAAGACCAGATGTGCACATCTGTAGCCTCCAAACACCAGCAAGATGGGAGGCAGAGCAGGAGAATCAGCTGGAAGTGTGCAGGTCAGCTAGCCTGGAGAGCACAATGCAGTCTCAGAAACGAGAAAGATGCTGGTTCAAAATCAAGGTAGATGGAGAGAGCCACCTCCTGAAAGACTGCCCTCCAATGCCTACATGCAGGCCACGGCACACACGTGCCTCCTCTCTCTCTTACACATACACCATGCACAAACACATACAAACACATACAGACACAATCATACACATGCAACACCACACACATGCACCACACACCAGAAACACACCCACACACACACACACACACACACACATGCACCACACACCCACACACATTTCAATGCTTTATATACTACGGAACATACTTTTTCCTCTTTTCTCTCTCCTGAGATAGATTATTTGTAGGCTATTATTACAGAAAATGTTTTTCTTATCACATATCAACTCATTATCAAGATATGAGTACATTTCTATTGATTGTTTTTTGCTTTTTTTAAAACATTTTATTGATTCTTTGTGGC
The DNA here is from genome assembly GCF_007827085.1 of Peromyscus californicus insignis. Classification (NCBI taxonomy): domain Eukaryota; kingdom Metazoa; phylum Chordata; class Mammalia; order Rodentia; family Cricetidae; genus Peromyscus; species Peromyscus californicus. The sequence continues at coordinate 18,222,184 of NW_026294458.1, read as the reverse complement.
TTTCACACCATGTATCTTGATCCCACCCATCTCTCTGTCCCCTTGTATCAACCATCCACCCCTAAAACCTCCTCCCAAAATAAAATGAAGTAAAATTTTTTTGTTTGTTTGTTTGTTTGTTTTTCGAGACAGGGTTTCTCTGTGTAGCTTTGCGCCTTTCCTGGAACTCACTCTGTAGCCCAGGCTGGCCTCAAACTCACAGAGAACTGCCTGCCTCTGCCTCCTGAGTGCTGGGATTAAAGGCGTGCGCCACCACTGCCCAGCTGAAGTAAAATTTAAGAGAATAGAAGGACAAAAAAAAAAAAAGAAGAGAAAAATCTGGAAGCTGTAGTGTGACACAGTGAGTCACACAGTAAACTCTTTAATCCATATATCTTTACTTGCAAGTGTTCAATATAATGAGTCATTGGTCTGGTTCGAGGCCTCTGGTTTCTGCTACCCTATCAATACTGGACCTCACTGAGACTCTTCTTGTATATCCTGTTTTTGCCTTGTGTCATGGAGTTCCTGCAGCTCTGGATCTGCAGTACCAGCCCCTTCACATGCTCCAGCAGATCACAGATGGGGTGGATGTTGGGATGGGCCAAGTCATAGCCCTGTTTCTGGGCCTGGGTGATTGCAGAGTTGGTCAGTCCACCAGCTCTCTCCTGTCCTTACCACCAGGATGAACTCTCCAGCACCCCCCCAGCTAGTTCACTCTATGCAGCAAGCAGCAAGGGGGTTGTTGTCCGGTTCTCCTGCTCTCATGCCCTTGGGGACCCTCTCACGCCTACACCACCAGGGCCAGCTCTACTGTGTTGCCCAGGCGAAGGGCATCAACAAGGTCAGCTCTACTGCTGCCCAGGAGAGGTGCGGGGCCCACTTTCCCAAGTGCTGCAGCTGTGAGGGGCAGAGTCGGCTCTCTTGCCTGTCATAGGTGGCAGGGGGCGAGGGGGGAAGCATTTCTATTAATATTTGAAATGCTTATATCTGACGAATAGAAATAGTAAATTAATGAGATGTTAATGAAGAGGTGTAAGAAGAAAGGATTGGGTTCTAGGCCTCAAACAACCATAGCCTTCAGCTGTCTTACTATCTATCCTTAGCCTCAACTCAACTCAATCTCCTCGCACATCCTGTTCTCGAACAAAGGCTGGGAAATGTGCAGGCTTTGAACTTTCACCAGGCAGTGCTTATACCCTGGTTAGCAATGGCAGGGCCAGAGGAAACCATTTACCTTGACCAGCTTCAAGCTTTTCATTTGGGACTAAAGTAGCAGTTCTCAACCTGTGGGTCTCGACCCCTTTTGGAAGTCAAGCGACACCTTTCACAGAAATCGCACATTAGATATCCTGCATAACAGATATTTACAGTACAATTCATAACAGCAGCAAAATTACAGTTATGAAGTAGAAACAAAAAATAATTTTATGGTTGAGGGACGCCATAGCATGAGGAACTGTACTAAAGGGTCACAGCATTAGGAAGACTGAGAAGCACTGGACTAAAGGGTAATTCTTCCCTCAGGATAGTTGCTGAATTAAATGAGGTATTGTATATAGGATGCTTAGCACAGTGACAGCCATGTATAAACTCTCTGCTCTGGTAGCTATTATCACTAAAACTGTACTAAATTTGCCAGACACATTTGAAAAAGCAAAGCACAAAATACATCCCTAGGTCCACAGTGATTAAATAATAGAGCAAGTAAATAGGTGAGAAGACTAGATAAATCTGTACAGACTTCCAGATAAGCTGTGTGGAGCCCCTTCAAGGGCAGCACAACTCTATTTCTTGGTGTGAGCTGTGCATAGCGACTCCCTTCCAAAGAGGATAAAATGTAGGTCAGAGGACAAGCCTGACAAGCTTTTCTCAGTGAGGCAATCGAGGTTAAAATACCAAAATTGTTATGTCCTGCGGATAAGTCATAAGAATAGCCCTTTGTGTTTTTGTGATCCTTGCTCCAAACCCCAGAATGCTGTGTAAGTATGAGTAAAAACATCAGACAAATGTGAACTGAATCAGGAAAGCGTATAAAGTATCTCATCAAAGTCATTAAGATCAGTAGAAACACAGGGGTTCTGAGAAAATGCTAGTCTTAAGGAGCCCAAGGAAACACAGGCCATGCGACGTGGCGTGGTATGCTGGATGGGCACTTGCTTTAAAATGCCAAGCCAACAAAGGGGTTTTTGTTACTACTACCATATCAGGATTGGCTCATTACTTGTGATAACTCTGCTGCACTGATTGGAGCCCATGGGAACTCTGGACTATCTTTATAATTTTTTGGAAAGACTAAAGTTATTCTTAAAAATTTAGTCAAATGTAGTGTGAATAGGGTGTGTCATTACAGTGACTGCATGGCATCCCTGTGTTACCAACTTATTAAGACAATCAAAGATGCCTGGTGCCAATGTGAGCTCCTAGATTTGGATTTGTTATAAACTGACGCAGGCTTTTAGCCAAATAAACCTTGGTTTACTGAGACAACTATGCCTCCTAGTGGCATAATGGTCTATCTACATTTTGTAGCCAAGAACGTCCCTCAAGCTTCCTTTTTTTTTCTTTTCTTTCTTTCTTTCATTCATTCATTCTTTCTTTCTTTCTTATTTTCTTTCTTTCTTTCTTTTTCAAAGAATGAAGATGGGAACAGACTCGGGGGAGGGGAGGAAGTAGAGACAACTGGAACCTGGGTGAATCTCTGGGATGAGCTAGAAACCTAGAACAATGGAAACGCCCAGGAATCTATGAGGGTGATCTTATCTAGGACTCCTAGCAACAGGGGATATGGAGCCTGAACTGGCCATCTCCTGTAACCAGGCAAGACTTCCATTGAAGGGATTGGGACACCAACCCAGCCACAAACCCTTTGACCTACAATTTGTCCTGCTTCCAAGATGTGCTGGGGTAAAGATGGCACAGAAATTGTGGGATTGACTGACTAATGATTGGCACAGCTGGACACCCATATCCTGAGATTAGGCTCACCCCTGATGGCCAAGGCCCAGAGGCAGGATACCCCAGAGACCTAGAATAGAACCAAACACAACTTGCATGGGAGGAAAGTCAATAAAATGATTCCTACCAGTCAGTATTCTGCTATACTCCTAGATTGGTGCCTAATCCAACTGTCATCAGAGAGGCTTCACCCAGCAACTGATGGAAACAGATGCAGACACTCACAGCCAACCATTAGATTGGGGAATCCTGCAGAAGAGGAGGAGGAAGAAGGGTTGTAGGAGCCAGTGGGAACAAGGACACCACAAAACCAACTAACCTGGGCTCATAGAGGCTCACAGAGACTGAACTGACAACCAGGGAGCCTGCATGGGATTGAATATGTTACAGTTGTGTCGCTTGGTCTTCTTGCGAGACTCCTAACAGTGGGAGCAGGGGCTGTCTCTGACTCTGTTGCCTGCTTTTGGGACCCATTCTTCCTACCGGATTGCCTCATCAATTCTCAATAAAAGAAGAGGTGCCTAGTCTCACTGCAACTTGACATACCATGACTGGCTGATATCCGTGGGAGGCCTGCCTGTATCTGAACAGAAACAGAGGAGGATGGGGAGAAGGGGACGGGGAACTGGGAGGAGAGGACAGAGGGGAAACTGTGGTCAGGATGTAAAAACAAAACAATAAACAAACAAACAAAACAATCAAGATCTGCCCGGAGCCTGTGGCCTGCCAGGAGGGACCATACTGCAGTTTGTTCCCACGAGCCAACATTACTTTCATGTGTGGCCTCTAAAGAAAGCAGACTACACACAAAAGGGATTTTGCCAACGGGGTGCCATAGCCCCACAGAGCAGCAGTATGATAATGTCTGAAATCTTGATGTTGATTGTGTATCCGTCCTGAAAAATCTCTACGTCTCCGAAATTTCCATACAATCTGTGAATAGGAAAGATATGTTTTATGACATTTGGATTTTCTTTTCTTTATTATTTAGAGAATACTTTATTGGTTTCAGTACCCAAACCCACATAGATAAGACCTTACTATTTAATGCAGTGTGTTACTCTTGTAAAAATGGGGGGAAAATACATTAATGTTCTAAACCAGCGGTTCTCAACCTTCCTAATGCTACAATCCTTTAATATAGTTCTTCGTGTTGTGCTGGCCCCGAACCATACAATTATTAGCATTGCTTCTGCATAACTGTAATTTTTTCTGCTGTTATGAATCATAATGTAAATATCTGATGCAGGATATCTGATATTTGACCCCTGTGAAAGGGTCATTGGACCCCTGGGAGTTGTGATCCACAGGTTGAGAACCACTGTTCTAGACTTATATAACTCTTAATTTCTGTTCAATGTTAGTTCAACATGAGAAACAGAGATACTTTTTTCCAAGGTTTACATTACAACTAAATTTTCCAAAAATTAAAATTATATGCATATGTAATATCCTATGTTTCCATAAAAGGCCAGTCATAGCAGTAAGCTGTGTACCAACAGCAGCACTCCCTTTTCCAGGTTCTTCAGTCATTCCAAAAACACTGAGGACACCCCATTTAAAAAAAAAGGATAAACCAACAAGATCCCAGAAAATGGCACAGTTCTGTTACTGTTACAGTCCCAGGCACTTTTTCTTATTATCTTCTCAGCCCTCATCTGGAATGAGAACATTCTGAATGGCAGTACTAAAAGAGCTGTGACAAAGCATGGTCACTACCGTGTATCACAAAGCAGGTACAAGGTATTTTATGTTCACAGATGTATGGTATGGAGCTGTCACTCTCACATCTGTAATACTAGAGGATATCATTCAAAAGGCTTTATTTAAGACTTCTCCAGCAGAAGGCCCAAAGGAAGGCATGGCAGGGCTCTGTAAAGAAATGAGCCAGTGAGATGCCTTGTGGGGTAAATGTGCTTGCCTCACAACCCTAGTGAACTGAGCACACACACACACACACACACACACACACACACACACACACACACAGGCACAATGTACATAAATGCATAATAATAATAATAATAATAATAATAATAAAACAAAAAACAAAATAATAATAATAATAATAATTACTTTTTTTGGTTTTTTGAGACAGGGTTTCTCTGTGTAGCTCTGTGCCTGTCCTGGAACTCATTCTGTAGCCCGGGCTGGCCTCAAACTCACAGAGATCCCCTGCCTTTGCCTCCCGAGTGCTGGGATTAAAGGCGAGTGCCGCCACCACCCAGCACAATAATTACTTTTTAAGGAAAAAAAATGTAGTCTCCTAGGGAGTGGCACTATTAGGAGGTGTGGCTTTGTTGGAGTGGGTATGACCTTGTTGGAGGAAGTGTGTCACTGTGGGGGCGGGCTTTGAGGTTTCTTATGCTCAGGATACCACCCAGTGTCTCAGTTGACTTCCTGTTGCCTGCAGAAGTTGGACCCTCAGCTACTTCTCCAGCACCATGTCTGCCTGCACAACACCATGCTCTCCACTGTGATGATAATGGACTGAACCCCTGAAACTGTAAACGAGCCAGCCCCAACTAAATGTTTTCATTTCTGGGAGTTGCTGTGATCATGGTGTCTCTTCACAGCAATAAAAACCCAAACTAAGACAACCTGCTTCTTTAGAACTCCTGGGAGGACTTGACTGTACTGCTCAGGAGTAGGAACAGTCACTAGTATGCACAGGTTCCAGGTAAATTCTTCAGCACTGGGAACAAACAAACGACTACAACCAAAAAAGTTCAATCACCTCTCCTACTCACACCATCAAGTAAATAAACCACTGAAGAAATACTCATTTTGCCTTTTTTTCTAGATGCAGATACCACAGCTGCTTAGATGAGTCTCTGAACTGGGGGGCAGCTGATCACGCTTTCCTGGTGGCGTTTGTGAGCTGTGGTGGGCCTCCACTGCTCATCTTGACCCTTCTACCATCAGGAAATTCAAGACCAAGAGCATGAGAGGGCAAGGAGCGCTTCAAGGGTGCAAGATAATGAGCATCAAGTCCAGTGGTTCTCAACCTTCCTAATGCTGGGACCCTTTCATACAGTTCTTCATGTTGTGGTGACCCCCAACCATAAAATCATTTCATTGTTACTTCATAACTGTAGTTTTGCTACTGTTATGACTCACAGTGTAAATATCTGATATGCAGGATATCTGATACGTGACTCTCAGTGAGGTCGTGACCCACAGGTTGAGAAACACTGATCAAGTAGGCGGGAGATGTCCCTCTATGTTGCATTACCTGAACCCACCTGTGGTAAGGGAGGGGAGGCAAGCTGGAAAGAAGTTTGCTTCAGATAGATGCTGCCAAGGAGAATCCCAGGCAGAGTTACTCCATTACCGATATATATTTTGTTTATTGTATGAGTTAAGTTTGGGAATAGGAAGGAAATAGAGAATGCATTTTAATCTAAAGGGGAACAAAGAAAATATTCCAAAATGTGGAGGAGAAAATGCCTCTAATCCAGGTCAGAAGGCTTCAGTTCCTGAGAGGGTGAGATGCTTCTGTGAGCTTAGATATGGGATTGACCTAAAAATAAAAGAGAGAGAGAGGCAGTTGTACACACTTCCAAACAAATAGAACCCAAGAACAGGATAAATAACTAAATGGTGAAAATTGTCAGAGATGGAAATGTCGAAATACAATGAAGAAAAGCAGTGGCATGTGTTCAGAGACAAGTGCAGGGCCATGCCCAGCCACTGGCTCCACGACTAAACAGTCTACATAGATGCATAATGTCATTGTAAACTTTACTCTAAGTACATGCTCAGTTACTTTCATTACTTTAATTTGACAAAGATGTTGCGAGCATTATTAGTCTACAGGTTTGTATCTGACATGAATATTGCTTGATATTTTCCTAAACATTGAATTAGAAGAAAAAAACAGACAAATAGGAGAACTTACATGAATATATGCAAGACATCCTTATTGAACAAGACAGTGATACTTTTAATACTCAACGAGTATTTTCTCAATATTTGGGTGCTATTCGCAATGCAACAGCTACAAAGACACACTTCTAAATTTAATCTGCGGTACTGTCGTTTTCCCATTACTTTCTTACGATGAGATAATCAACGCAATGGTCAACCAGGCCTTGATTGTAGTGTGCTGACCTCTGTGATGTATTCACTGTCACTGTGATTAATTTCAAGCTACCAGCAAGACATCGCTTAATGAGGATCTGGAAGAAACACACAGCAGCACACCACTGTATCATTGTTCTAATTACTTTTCAATTGCTGTGATAAAACACTGGCCAAAAACAACATTGGAGAGGGAGGGTTATTTCCTCTTACGCTTCCAGGTGACACTCCATCATGGAGGGAAGCTAAGGCGGAAACACAAACAGGGATCTGGAGGCAGAAACTGGAGCAGAGATGGTGACGGAGCGCTGCTTACTGGCTTGCTTCTCCTGACCTGCTCAGCTACTTCTCTTCTAACTCCAGGTTCATCTGCCTAGGAATGACACCACCCACAGTAGACCCTCCAACATCCATGAGCAGCTAAGAAAATGCTCCACAGATACGCCTACAGGCCAATCTGACAGAAGCAATTCCTCAACTGAGGTTCCCTCTTCCCAGGTGACTAGTTTTTTATATCAAGTTGATAAAAAAAAAAAATAACCAGTACCATAGTTTTTCCACTGTAAAGATACAACAGAAATAAATAACCAAGCATGCAGAAAGCAGGTCTTAGTAATGTAACATAGGTAATCTCACAAATGCTACATTCTAGTGTTTACAATTCTGTGACTCTGGTGGGTTTGCTCTTTTACATTCTGCTTGGGTGAAAAGAACCCTTTGGGGGTCTTAATCTTTCAGGGGATTCCAGAAATATGTCAAGGTAGGTGGGGAAAGGAACTCACCATTCTCTTTCTGGCTTAAGAATCTCTACTCTCCAATCTTTGTTTACCCGGGGCATATATTCCAGGCATCTTTGCAAAAACCTGTCACTACTGCACCTAACTCCTCACACGTGTGCTGGTGACATCCAAGAAGTAAAGGAATTATAAAATCTAGCCGGGCGGTGGTGGCGCACGCCTTTAATCCCAGCACTCGGGAGGCAGAACCAGGCGGATCTCTGTGAGTTCGAGGCCAGCCTGGACTACCAAGTGAGTTCCAGGAAAGGCGCAAAGCTACACAGAGAAACCCTGTCTCGAAAAACCAAAAAAAAAAAAAAAAAAAAAAAAAAATCTGGGTATCCTTCCAATATGGGAAGGAAAGGAGGAATCTAATAAATTAACATATATTTAACTTTCAAAAGTTTTATCCCACCTCAGTCGTTAGTAGAACAGAGACGGGACTTCGGTTTGAATATTTACAAAGTTACAGGTAACTTTTCTTTCAGTTGAGAACAAATAGTAGTCTTTAGTGCCAGTTTTTCTGATTACTAAAATCCCTGTAAAAACTATAAAACTTGTAACAATGACAAAAAAAATTAATCAAAATTATAGAAGAATAGTACTAGGCATGAGACCTTCATAGCAATATTAAAATTATCACTATTGTTCTATACATACACTGCTACATAATACAAAATGGTAACAACACACCAGACCACTTAATGAGTAATCACAGCAATCATGATAGCCATTGTTTTACCAAGGTCTGAAGAATGTTTGCTATGGGATGTTAATCTGTATGCTATGAATATGTGTTGCTCTGATTGGTTGATAAATAAAGCTGTTTGGCCAATGGTGTAAGGTTAGGTGGGACATTCCAACTAGAGAGAGGGGAAGGAGAAAGGAAGCGCTGAGGAGACACTGCTAGCTGCCGCCAGAAGAAGCAAGATATAAAGTATCAGTAAGCCACAAGCCACGTGGCAAAGTATAGATTTATAGAAATGGGTTAATTTAAGATGTAAGAGCTAGATAGTGAGAAGTCTGAGCCATTAGATCATACAGTCTGAAAATAATATAAACCTCTATGTGCTTATTTGAGTCTAAGTGGAGGACCAGGCGGGACACAGAAAAACTTCCAGCTACAAATGTTCATATCTATGAACTTATTACATAAGTATTCATTTACTATATGAGCAAGAAAAAAAGCTAGACAATATGTTGATAACTTCAGTAAAATGAAAGAAGCTTGATCTTCAAGACAAAGACACTAAAAGCAGTAAAGACAAATAATGAAAATAATTCAGGATTTATAGTACAAGAGTGCCTTTTTAAAACAACCACTCAGAATTTAGAAAAAGGCTTTTTAAAATGCCAACTCTAGAAGGCAAAAATCTGTGGTGTGGAACAAAAAAGAGAGACCACAGTGTAAAAATCATTAAAAGGAGAAAACAATAAAGAGGACAAAGGTGAGGGGTGTAATCTTTTTTTTTTTTTTATTAATTTATTTTGCAATACAATTCAGTTCTATATATCAGCCACGGATTCCCTTGTTCTCCCCCCTCCCGTCCCCCTCACCTTCCCCCAGACCCCCCCGCCCATTCCCATCTCCTCCAGGGCAAAGCCTTCCCCACAGACTGAGGTCAACCTGGTAGACTCAGTCCAGGTAGGTCTAGTCCCCTCCTCCCAGGCCGAGCCAAACAATCCTGCATAGGCCCCAGGTTTCAAACAGCCAACTCATGCAATGAGCACAAGATCTGGTCCCACTGCCTGGATGCCTCCCAAACAGATCAAGCCAATCAACTGTCTCATCCATTCAGAGGGCCTGATCCAGTGGGGACCCCTCAGCCATTGGTTCATAGTTCATGTGTTTCCATTCATTTGGCTATTTGTCCCTGTGCTTTATCCAACCTTGGTCTCAACAATTCTCGCTCATATAAACCCTCCTCATTCTCGCTAATTGGATTCCCAGCGATCCACCCGGGGCCTAGTCATGGATCTCTGCATCCAGATCCCTCAGTAGTTGGATTAGGTTTCTAGCACAACAATTAGGGTGTTTGGCCATCCCATCACCAGAGTAGGTCAGTTCGGGCTGTCTCTCGACCACTGCCAGCAGTCTGTTGTGTGGGTATCTTTGTGGATTTCTGTGGGCCTCTCTAGCACTTTGCTTCTTCCTATTCTCATGTGGTCTTTATTTACCATGGTCTCCTATTCCTTGTTCTCCCTCTCTGTTGTTGATCCAGCTGGGATCTCCCGCTCCCCCAAGCTCTCTTTCCCTCGACCCTCGCCTTTCATTACCCCCACTCATGTCCAGGCTGTTCATGTAGATCTCATTCCATTTCTCTGTCATTGGGTGATCCCTGTGTCTTTCTTGGGGTCCTGTTTTCCAGGTAGCCTCCCTGGTGATGTGAGTAGCAGACAAGTCATCCTTGTTTCATGTCTAGTATCTTGCTATGAGTGAGTACATACCATGTTTGTCTTTCTGAGTCTGGGTTACCTCACTCAGGATGATTTTTTCTAGATCCATCCATTTGTCTGTAAACCTCATGATGCCATTGTTTTTCTCTGCTGAGTAGTATTCCATTGTGTATATGTACCACATTTTGTTTATCCATTCTTCAGTTGAAGGGCATCTGGGTTGTTTCCATGTTCTGGCTATTACAAACAATGCTGATATGAACATAACTGAACAAGTGCTCTTATGGTGTGGTTGAGCATTTCTTGGGTATATGCCCAAGAGTGGTATAGCTGGATCTTGGGGGAGATTGATTCCCAATTTTCTAAGAAAGCGCCATATTGATTTCCAAAGTGGTTGTACAAGCTTGCATTCCCACCAGCAGTGGAGGAGAGTTCCCCTAGCTCCACATCCTCTCCAGCATAAGGTGTCTTCAGTGTTTTTGATCTTAGCCATTCTGACAGGCGTAAGGTGGTATCTCAGAGTTATTTTGATTTGCATTTCCCTGATGATTAGGGATGTTGAGCAGTTCCTTAAATGTCTTTCGGCCATTTGAGTTTCCTCTGTTGAGAATTCTCTGTTTAGCTCTATAGCCCATTTCTTAATTGGACTGTTGGGCATTTTGATGTCTAATTTCTTGAATTCCTTATATATTCTGGATATCAGTCCTCTGTCAGATGTGGGGTTGGTGAAGATCTTTTCCCATTCTGTAGGCTGTCGCTTTGCCTTGTTGACCGTATCCTTTGCTCTACAAAAGCTTCTCAGTTTCAAGAGGTCCCATTGATTGATTGTTTGTCTCAGAGTCTGTGCTACTGGTGTTCTATTTAGGAAGTAGTCTCCAATGCCAATGCGTTCAAGACTACTTCCTACTTTCTCTTCTAGCAGGTTCAGAGTAGCTGGATTTATGTTGGGGTCCTTGATCCACTTGGACTTAAGTTTTGTGCACGGTGATAGATATGGATCTATTTGCAGCCTTCTACATGTTGATATCCAGTTTTGCCAGCACCATTTGTTGAAGATGCTTTCTTTTTTCCATTGTGCACTTTTGGCTTCTTTGTCAAAAATTATATGTTCATAGGTGTGTGGATTAATGTCAGGGTCTTCAATTCGATTCCATTGGTCCACATGTCGGTTTTTATGCCAGTACCAAGCTGTTTTTATTACTGTAGCTCTATAGTAGAGCTTGAAGTCAGGGATCGTGATGCCTCCAGAAGTTGTGTTATTGTACAGGATTCCTTTGGCTATCCTGGGTTTTTTGTTTTTCCATATGAAGTTGAGTATTATTTTTTCCAGGTCTGTGAAGAATTGTGTTGGTATTTTGATGGGGATTGCATTGAATCTGTAGATTGCTTTTGGTAGGATTGCCATTTTTACTATGTTAGTCCTGCCTATCCATGAGCATGGGAGATCTTTCCATTTTCTGACATCTTCTTCAATTTCTTTTTTCAGGGACTTAAAGTTCTTGTCATATAGGTCCTTCACTTGCTTGGTTAGTGTTACCCCAAGGTATTTTATGTCATTTGTGGCTATAGTAAAGGGTGATGTATCTCTAATTTCCTTCTCCGCTTCTTTGTCCATTGTATATAGGAGGGCTACTGATTTTTTTGAGTTGATCTTGTATCCTGCTATGTTGCTGAAGGTGTTTATAAGCTGTATCAGTTCCTTGGTGGAATCTTTAGGGTCGCTCAAGTATACTATCATGTCATCTGCAAATAGGGAAAGCTTGACTTCTTCCTTTCCAATTTGTATCCCCTTAATCTCCTTATGTTGTCTTATTGCTCTGGCTAGAACTTCAAGTACTATATTGAATAAGTATGGGGAGAGTGGACAGCCTTGCCTCGTTCCTGATTTTAGTGGAATTGCTTTGAGTTTCTCTCCATTTAATTTGATGTTGGCTGTTGGCTTGCTGTAAATTGCCTTTATTATGTTTAGGTATGTTCCCTGTATTCCTGATCGCTCCAATACCTTTATCATGAAGGGGTGTTGGATTTTGTCAAATGCCTTTTCTGCATCCAGTGAGATGATCATATGGTTTTTTTCTTTGAGTTTGTTTATATGGTGTATTACATTGACGGACTTTCGTATGTTGAACCACCCTTGCATCCCTGGAATGAATCCTACTTGATCATGGTGGATAATTGTTTTGATGTGTTCTTGGAGTCTGTTTGCCAGTATTTTATTGAGTATTTTTGCATCAATGTTCATGAGGGAGATCGGTCTGTAGTTCTCTTTCTTTGTTGTATCCTTGTTTGGTTTAGGAATTAGGGTAATTGTAGCCTCGTAGAAGGAGTTTGGTAATGTTCCTTCTGTTTCTATTGTGTGGAACAATTTAGAGAGTATTGGTATTAACTCTTCTTTGAAGATCTGGTAGAATTCTGCGCTGAAACCATCTGGTCCTGGGCTTTTTTTGGTTGGGAGACTTTTTTTTTTTTTTTTTTTTTTTTTTTGGTTTTTTCGAGACAGGGTTTCTCTGTGTAGCTTTGCGCCTTTCCTGGAACTCGCTTTGTAGACCAGGCTGGCCTCGAACTCACAGAGATCCGCCTGGCTCTGCCTCCCGAGTGCTGGGATTAAAGGCGTGCGCCACCACCGCCCGGCGGTTGGGAGACTTTTAATGACTGTTTCTATTTCGTTAGGGGTTATTGGACTATTTAAATAGTTTATCTGGTCTTGATTTAACTTAGGTATGTGGTACCTATCCAGAAAGTTATCCATTTCTTTTAGGTTTTCCAGTTTTGTCGAATAGAGGTTTTTGAAGTATGACCTGATAATTCTCTGGATTTCCTCAATGTCTGTTGTTATGTCCCCCTTTTCATTTCTGATTTTGTTGATTTGGATGCTCTCTCTCTGTCTTTTGGTTAGTTTGGATAAGGGCTTGTCTATCTTGTTGATTTTCTCAAAGAACCAACTCTTTGTTTCATTAATTTTTTGTATTGTTCTCTTTGTTTCTATTTTATTGATTTCAGCTCTCACTTTGATAATTTCCTGGCGTCTATTTTTCCTGGGAGACTGTGCTTCTTCTTGTTCTAGAGCTTTCAGGTATGCTGTTAAGTCTCTAGTGTGAGATTTCTCCAACTTATTTATGTGGGCATTTAGTGCTATGAATTTCCCTCTTAGTACTGCTTTCATAGTGTCCCATAAATTTGGATATGTGGTGTCTTCATTTTCATTGATCTCTAAGAAGTCTTTAATTTCTTTCTTTATTTCTTCCTTAACCCATTGGTGATTCAGTTGGGTATTATTCAGTTTCCATGAGATTGCAGGTTTTCTGTAGTTTTTGTTGTTGTTGAAATCCAACTTTAGACCATGGTGGTCTGATAGAGCACAGGAGGTTATTCCAATTGTTTTGTATCTGTTTAGATTTGTTTTGTGGCCAAGTATGTGGTCAATTTTAGAGAAGGTTCCATGGGGTGCTGAGAAGAAGGTATATTCTTTTTTGTTAGGATGGAATGTTCTGTAGATATCGATTAAGTCCATTTGAGTCATGACATCAGTTAAGTCCTTTATTTCTCTGTTAAGTTTCAATTTGGGAGATCTGTCCAGTGGTGAAAGTGGGGTGTTGAGGTCTCCCACTATTAATGTGTGGGGTTTTATATGTGATTTAAGCTTTAGTAATGTTTCTTTTACATATGTGGGTGCCCTTGTGTTTGGGGCATAAATATTCAGAATTGAGACTTCATCTTGGTGGATCTTTCCTGTGATGAGTATGTAATGCCCTTCTTGATCTCTTTTGATTGATTTTAGTTTGAAGTCTATTTTGCTGGATATCAGGATGGCTACACCCGCTTGTTTCTTAAGACCGTTTGATTGGAAAGTCTTTTCCCAGCCTTTTATTTTTAGGTAGTGTCTATCTTTGAATTTGAGATGTGTTTCTTGTATGCAGCAGAAAGATGGGTCCTGCTTTCGTATCCATTCTGTAAGCCTATGTCTTTTTATAGGTGAATTAAGTCCATTGATATTGAGGGAAATTAATGACCAGTGATTGTTCATTCCTGTTATTTTTTGGTGGTGATGTGTGGGTACTTCTATACGTTGGGGTTTACTGCTGTGGCTTTATCTGTTGCCTGTGTTTTCGAGGGTGTATCTGACTTCCTTAGGTTGGAATTTTCCTTCTAGTGCTTTCTGTAGGGCTGGGTTTGTGGATAAGTATTGTTTAAATCTGGCTTTGTCATGGAATGTCTTGTTCACTCCATCTATGGTGATTGAAAGTTTTGCTGGGTATATTAGTCTAGTTTGACTTCCATGGTCTCTTAGTGTCTGCATTACATCTGTCCAGGTTCTTCTGGCTTTCAAAGTCTCCATTGAGAAATCGGGTGTTATTCTGATGGGTTTGCCTTTATATGTCACTTGGCCTTTTTCCTTTGCTGCTCTTAATATTCTTTCTTTATTCTGTACGTTTAGTTGTTTAACTATTATGTGGCGAGGGGACTTTTTTTGGGGGTCTAGTCTGTTTGGTGTTCTATAAGCTTCTTGTATCTTCATAGGCATTTCCTTCTTTAAGTTGGGAAAGTTTTCTTCTATGATCTTGTTGAATATATTTTCTGTGCCCTTGAGTTGGTATTCTTCTCCTTCTTCGACCCCTATTATTCTTAGGTTTGGTCTTTTCATGGTGTCCCAAATTTCTTGGACATTTTGGTTCATGACTTTGTTGGCTTTAGTGTTTTCTTTGACTGATGAATGTATTTCTTCTACTGTATCTTCAATGCTAGAGATCCTCTCTTCCATCTCTTGCATTCTGTTGATTATACTTGCATGTGAAGTTCCCAATCGTTTTCTCAGATTTTCTATTTCCAGCATTCCCTCTGTTTGTGTCTTCTTCATTTTTTCTATTTCCCTTTTCAGGTCTTGGACTGTTTCCTTCATTTGTTTCATTGATTTTTCTTGATTTTCTCTCAGTATTTTATTGTTTTCTTCCAGGACTTTATTGATTTCTTCTAATTTGTTTGCCCTTTCCTCTAGTTGTTTACAGCGTTCTTCACATTTTTTTGTCTTTTCCTCTACGCAAGCCTCTAGCTTCTTCATGATGTCATTCATAAGGCTGTTTTCTTCTGCTTCTTCCAATTTCTGATGTTCAGGTCTAGGTGTTGGAGGAGGGCTAGGGCCAGGTGATGCTGTATTGCTATTCATTTTGTTGTATATATTTCTGCCTTGACGTCTGCCCATCTCCTTGTGGTTCGTTCTTGGCCTTATCCGCACACTTGGTTCAGACAGACCAGTGTTCCAAAAGGGAAGTCAGTGTTCCAAAAGGGAAGTCCGGAGCAAGATGGGAGCTGGGGGCCGGCCTCTGAGTCTCAGGAAGAGGCTTGGGGCTCAGGCGGATGGGGGTGGGGGCAGGGCGTGGAGACTGCAGGGTCTGCCAGGGGTCTTGGAGAAGGGGATCCTTCCCGGTGGGGCTAGCAGGGAACCTGCCCGGTGGCCAGAACCTGGGGCCGAGTTGGGCAGGTCTTCCCTGGAGTGGCTGGTGCCCAGGGATGGGGTCTGGGGCAAGGAAGGGTACTCACGAGTGTTCCAAAAGGGACGTCCGGAGCAAGATGGGAGCTGGGGGCCGGCCTCTAAGTCTCAGGAAGAGGCTTGGGGCTCAGGCGGATGGGCGTGGGGGCAGGGCGTGGAGACTGCAGGGTCTGCCAGGGGTCTTGGAGAAGGGGATCCTTCCCGGTGCGGCTAGCAGGGAACCTGCCTGGTGGCCAGAACCTAGGGCCAAGTTGGGCAGGTCTTCCCTGGAGTGGCTGGTGTCCAGGGATGGGGTCTGGGGCAAGGAAGGGTACTCACCAGTATTCCAAAAGGGAAGTCCGGAGCAAGATGGGAGCTGGGGGCCGGCCTCTGAGTCTCAGGAAGAGGCTTGGGGCTCAGGCGGATGGGCGTGGGGGCAGGGCGTGGAGACTGCAGGGTCTGCCAGGGGTCTTGGAGAAGGGGATCCTTCCTGGTGGGGCTAGCAGGGAACCTGCCCGGTGGCCAGAACCTGGGGCCGAGTTGGGCAGGTCTTCCCTGGAGTGGCTGGTGTCCAGGGATGGGGTCTGGGGCAAGGAAGGGTACTCACCAGTATTCCAAAAGGGAAGTCCGGAGCAAGATGGGAGGTGGGGGCCGGCCTCTGAGTCTCAGGAAGAGGCTTGGGGCTCAGGCGGATGGGCGTGGGGGCAGGGCGTGGAGACTGCAGGGTCTGCCAGGGGTCTTGGAGAAGGGGATCCTTCCCAGTGGGGCTAGCAGGGAGCCTGCCCGGTGGCCAGAACCTGGGGCCGAGTTGGGCAGGTCTTCCCTGGAGTGGCTGGTGCCCAGGGATGGGGTCTGGGGCAAGGACGGGCACTCACCAGTGTTGTAAAAGGGAAGTCCGGAGCAAGATGGGAGCTGGGGGCCAGCCTCTAAGTCTCAGGAAGAGGCTTGGGGCTCAGGCGGATGGGCGTGGGGGCAGGGCGTGGAGACTGCAGGGTCTGCCAGGGGTCTTGGAGAAGGGGATCCTTCCCGGTGCGGCTAGCAGGGAACCTGCCTGGTGGCCAGAACCTGGGGCCAAGTTGGGCAGGTCTTCCCTGGAGTGGCTGGTGCCCAGGGATGGGGTCTGGGGCAAGGAAGGGTACTCACCCGAGGGGTGTAATCTTAAACTACAGCTATTTCCAGATGTGGGCATGTTAAAGAACCCATCCCCCACCACACACACACACACACACACACACACACACACACACTTTTTTCTCCCCCTCAGTATACTTAGAGAGAAATTAGAACAATGCACTTCAGAAAGAGGTCTGCAGTCCTAATCTCAAGACCTGTGGGTGCCAAGGGCGATTTGGGTGGCTGATCTGTCGCCCTTAAAATGAGGACCCCATCTTTGAGGTCGTCCTTGATTCTCTATGGCCTCCACCTAACAAGAGGGTTTATTATATGTGGAAGACAGAGAAGAGTCATGTCGAGATTGACCATGACCAGCCACTGCTGGCTTTGAGGACACAAATGAGTCACAAAGGAAAGTGTGTGCCTCAGTGTGAAACCAGAATGATGAACACCTGTCTTGAATCACAGCGAGACTTGTTTTGTTGTTGTTGTTGTTGTTTTGTTTGTTTTTGCTTCTGACCTCCAGAGCAGTCAGATGAAAAATTAGTGATTTGTTACAGCAGCAAAAGGAAACTAATACACACTGTAGCCAGTTCTTCAGCACTCACAAAGCGTTTAGTGCCCTACCTTCTGTTCAGCATTCTTAGAAGAGAAACAAACAGAAAAGGTAATGAACTCTGGTGTGCCTTGGATGCAGGAGTTGTACTGTAGATGTATCTAGTAGAGCTGGGCTCCTCACTGTCAGTTATTCTCTCAATTTTGACCAGTTGCGGTTTTCTGTGGTCCTCTCTGCTGCAGTGAGAAGCTTCTTTGATGGAGGATGAGAGCTCTACTTACCTGGGAGTATAAGATAAGCATTGACAATGCAGTTAGGAATCGTGCTGGTTTAGTAAGTGGTGGTAGTAGGATCTTCCTCTAAGATTCCATCTTCAGCTCCAGGTAGTTGGCTAGGTTCTCAGACCAGGCCTGATTTCCCTCCTGTTGTGTGGACTATAAGTCAATTAGGGAGCCAATAATTATCATCAAGATTTGAATGTTGCTATTCCCATCAGGTGTATCTTTTTTTTTAATATTTATTTGACTTATGTACATTGGTGTGAAGGTGTCAGATCCCCTGGAACAGGGCTTACAGACAGTTGTGAGCTGCCATGTGGGTCCTGGGAATTGAACCCAGATCCTCTGGAAGAGGTCACCTTAACCGCTGAGCCATCTCTCCAGTCCCCCGTCGGGTGTACCTTGCAGGGCTGGTCATTGTTGTGGCTCGTAGGTGACCGATCACCACCGGTGGGGCTAGGATTGCTTTCTCCCTTGGACAGCTTACAGAGCACCTTCTGGTGCTAGAAAAGCTGGTCCTCAGCGAGGCTTTCAGGTCGGATCCAGCACTCACCCACAGAGCCAGAGAGCATCTAACAGAAATCCCAGCACCAGGCATGAGAAACCTCTTTTCAAGTTGTTGGTCAGTCAAATCCAAGAGACTTCCAAAACAATATAGGCTATTGCTGTTGCTCTTAGTGTCCACCCAGAGGTTGAAAGTTGCTTAAGACGCCATGTACTTTGGATACAGGACCCACAAATACATAAACCTTATCTGTACATTTTGACAAATGGATATGCTCACGTAATTCAGAGTCTTATCATGACAAAAGCTATTTCCACTGACCATGTCCCAGTGTTTGTTTTTATTCTCCACACTAATTCCTCCTCTTCTAGAACATTGTATAATTGGAGTCACACAGTGTATCATATTTTGATTTGGGCGTGTCTGTTAGATCATTTATGTTGGATCATATTATTGAATGTATCCATATAGTACATCCCCACTCACTGTTGAGTATTAGTCCACTGTTTACACACCAGTTATTCATTTTATTGTTCGTGGACATTTAGTTCCAGTTTTGAAGTCATTGTAAATAAAATTTCACGAATATTTTTGTGCACATCTCTTCATGGACCTATGCTCTTGTTTCTCTTACATAAACCCCTAGGAGCAGAACTGCCTGATCAAGAGGAGCCCATGCTTAATCTGATAGAAACTGTCAAGTATTTTTCTAATGGGCCTGTATCATTGCATTCCACCAATAGTACCTGATAGTTCTGATTGCTCCACGTCCTCGCCAAATTGGTAATGTCCATCTTTTTATTTTTAGCAGTCTTAGTGATAGTATTGTGGTTTTACTTTTCATTTTCTTGAGAATTAATAACATCACTCTGTGTCTCTGAGGATCTATATGATATGGTCCTACATCTGATCGTTTTTGCCTGTGCATAATTGGTTGGTTCGTGGGAGGCACTTTAAGGAAAAGAGGTTTATTTTGGTTCACACTTCGGACCCAAGGTGGAAAGGCTGCATTTGGTAATGGCCCCTGTGCTGGAGGAGCACTGAGGCTGTGCAGGCCATCACATAATCAGAGGCAGGAAGCATGTGGGAGCATGCATCTCCTCTGATGCCTCTTTCTCTTCCTCTAAGACCCAATGTTCAGTCACGGGATCTAGCCTCTTGACTCCTCTGCATCCTCATCACTTCCTAAGGCTCTGTCTCCACACACCAAAGTTGTATTAAGTTACCCTCTCAATGCCTCACAACAGGAATTAAACGTAAGCATTGGAGTTCTTGGGGGTACCCACAAATCCATAGCAATGAGTTTCTTATACAGTCTTAAGTCTAAGTTCTTCATCAGATATGCATAATAAAATATTTACTTCTAATTTAAGCCTTGCTTTTTTATTTTCTCTGTGTTATTTGATGGGCAGGAATATTTTAGTTTGATGAAGTCTAGTGAATTTTAAGTTTTTATGGTATTCCTTATGGTGGCTTAAGAAATGTTTGCCTGCTCATAGGTTACCAATAGGTTTTCTTCAGTTGGCTTTTATCCTTGCTTTTACAGTCATAATTATAATCCAGGTAATAAAATTTTGTGTATACATACTAACTTTTGTATATGGTATAAATGTATGCTAGATGCTGCATGTAGTGTGGGGGAGTATATTTTTCCATATGGATCTTCATTTATTCCAGAATCATTCAGAAAAAAAAAATATTCCCTTCTCCATTAAACTGTTTTGGTGTTTTTGTCATGAACCAGTTACTTTTAGCTGTTACCAAAATATGTGAGATTTATTTTATCTCAGGATTTCCATGGTCTTGACCAGCACAGCATGGTGGCTGGAGCATACAGAGCAGGACACTTACCTTCTGGTGTACAGGAAGCAGAGTGGAGCAGTGACAGGAAGTGGACAGGGCAAGGACACAATCCCAGTGATTCTACATGTCCCCCAGGCCCCGTCTTCCACGGCTCCACCACTTCCTAAGGGGCTCTTCAAATTCTGAGTCCACCAAAGAGCTAAACTGTTCACTGTGTCAGCCAGCCCCCTTGGATCTCATTGCATCTGGAAACACACAGATGTGCTCAGAGGTGTGAGTGATCGGCTCCTATGTATTTCTTGGTCCAATCAGGTTGTTAAGATTAGCCATCACACTACACAACTTGAAATCTGTTTCTGAATCCTCTATTCTTGTCCATGGGTGTATTTATCCTTATACCTACCACATTGTCTCCTTCCCAGCTATTTTGTTGTGAGTTTTGAGGGCAGGTAGTTATAAATGCTCCATCCTCAATTTTTTTTTTTAAATATTTTGGTCTTTTACATTTCCAAGTAAATTTTAGGATATTTTGTCAACTTCCTATAATGATTTATAAACACATAGGTGAGGGTGGGAGAGACGTCTCAATAGTTATAAGTGCTTGCTGCTCTTGCAGAGGAGCTGAATTTTTATCTAGCATCCACACTGGGCAGCTCCCAAGTGCCTATAACTCCAGCTCTAAGGGAGCTTCTGCCCTCTGCTGTCCTGCTCAGGCAACTGCACATACGCGAACTACAGACATGGACACAAGCACATTTATATATATATTTATTATATAAATAAGAGTAAAATAAATCTTTTATCAAATAAAGAGACTAATTTGAGGAAAGGCGCCATCCTAACAACTTTGAGATTTTTCATATTTTCAGGTAATATTGATGAAAAGAGACTTACACATGTCTGCTGATGATTGTAACATGATTTTCTGAGCACTGGGGGAGGTTGATAATGATGATATGCAAAAGCATGTGCCTTCGGATGCTTCTTTCTCCAGGAAACCACAGACGAAAAATGTAATGCCAGGGATCTTGGATACCTTCCAAGAAGAACTTTGCAAAAGAAAAACTTAATAAAACCTTAAATTCACACCCACGGACAAGCACAAATGTCTAGATTTCCAGTAACATTTCTTTACTCTTTTTAAAGATCTCTGACTCACTGGATAACTGAACAGTGTTGCTTTGCACAATAAGGTAAATGCCTTGAGAGTTTTAACTGTTGGGCTGTTCAGTTCCTAACTGTTGTAGAATATTATTTCAAGGTGTGTTACTTTTGTTTATGTTGCATTTGTTTAACTCTGTGAAGCTGTGTTACTGTGCCTGTGTAAAACACCTGATGGTCTAATAAATAGCTGGCCAATAGCAAGGCAGGAGAAAGGATAGGTAGGGCTGAAAGGCAGTGAGAAGGAGAAATCTGAGCTAGAGAGAGATCTAGGAGCCAGAGAAGGAAGAGGAGTTCAGGCACCAGCCACTCAGCTACACACCAGCAAGCTATGAAGTAAGAGTACGATTTATGGAAGAGAACAGGAAAAGCTCAGAGGAAAAAGGTAGTTGGAATAAGTTAAGGAAAGCTGGCAAGAAACTAAGCCAAGATGAGGCCGGGAATTTATAAGTTAAGGCTAAGCCTTCGTGTGTGAATTTATTTGGGAACTGGGTGGTGGGCCCCCCAAAAAAAGGAAAAAGACAAATAACAAATTGGCGTACCAACTTGGGGCTCTCGTATATTTATATAAAGCCTGAGAAAGCTGATCAACAAAAAAGGGATGCGGCTCCTTTAAGAGTTTCGGCCATACGGTTTCTGCAAGTCACTGAGCCCTTGAGCAGCTAGTACCCTAAGTAGGAACAAAAAACTAAGTGCAAGCATTGGCATTCTAGAGCTCTAGGAAGGTTGATGCAGTTCCTGGTCAGATAAACCTCCAACCAGCCTCAAGTTTCACGCTTGGCTTTCACGACCAGAGAAGTGGGCGGAGCCAGCTGAGAGCCGCTCACTCAGAGAATCCAGGAGTACTTTATCAGTTAAAAGTTTGCTAGTGCAGTCAAAAAAAAAGGCTAAAAGATACACGGTAAAAGAGATTCAGACAGAAAAACCTCTAAACATGTTCCAGTGTGTTTTACAACGTACATAAGCTTAAGAAAAAAAGAAAATAAGGGTATGGACAGTCATAGAAAGAAATAGTATAAAAATAACAGTCTTTAAAGAGAGAGTAAAAGAAAAAAGTCACATAAAATGGGAAATATACAGGGAGTCTGGTTCCTGTATGTTATTGTGTTAATTTTGAATTTTTTGATTGTTGAAAAGCAAATGACAGCTGCAAAGAGACCTGGAATTGAAAGAGGGACTGTTGAAATAAATCAGCCTATATACTTTAGGAATGCCTTAACTTTTAAAAAGTCAAAAAACATATCTGTCAAGTGGAAATAAAAAATGCTCTGGAATTTTGTTCCCACAGGAGATGAGAGGCTGTGGATTCCTTCAGGGTTAGTATGGATCAGGTTTGATCAGGTGAGACCTCTTGAAACTTGACAGGTGATATCTATCAACAAGGGTTATTGCTGGTCTTCCCAGGACTTGGTCATTATTTCAAAATTTTCTCTCTGGGATCCTAAAGATACTTAGTCCACAGACAGCAAGAAGAAGTATGGAGAAAACTATTCCCATATTCCCAAGAGTTGGGGGATGTGAGTGGTTTTGGGTTATTTAGTGGGTTATGGATATTTGTTATCATTTAGGGGAATATAGGATATTGATGCAAATTTAAAGGTTTTTTTACACTATATATATGTTTCTACTCTTGTTTAAAGGATTTTTGTATATTGATAAAAATTTAAGGTTATTTTTGTTACAACATATTGTATATATGTTTCTATTCTTATTTAAGGTTATTGTATCTATGATTTATAACAATCAAAATTGTGGATATGTTAGGTATGCTTTCCAGATCATATAGATATATATTTTAAATAGACAGTCTTCAAATATTTCAAAGACATACAGAATATGACATTTAAAATGTTTTGTTAACTTAGGGTTTTTTATGACAATGAGACACATCTGCTCCTGGCAGTACCAATTTACTTCAGAGAAGATGATGGGCATTGAAGAAACTCTTTATGGAGTTTGCTTTCATTGTGGCAAAGTTAGCCACTGGTTAAAGAAATTGTTCTTGCCTTTTACTGCTGACAATGTGGTGTGCAGACTGGACATGCAGGACACACAGGAGAAAGACTGTTGAACTTTGCCAAAACAAGGCAGGACACTCCTTCAAATTTCTGCTTCGCAGAAGAGTCTGTCAAATATTCTACAGGACACAGAGGAAAGTGACTGATGAACTTTGTCAAAATAAGGTGGGAAAGTCCAGAATTCTATTGGGGACTATGGGGGTCCAGCCCCTCGATAGTCCCCTCCCAGAGTCCAGGAAGAATCTACAACCAGCTGATAATTAATCTTTGATGAAAAGAAATGAATCTATGTACAAGAAACTCCTTAGTCCATACACTTTATTATTCTGTGATAGTTCTCTCTCTCTGCACAGCTTCTATTCTGCTCTCGTGTCTAGCTCCTTTCTTGCCTGATTTCTCTCTATATTTATCTACTGTCCCCTCTAGGTTCTATCTTAATTCCTTCATCTAGTTCTGTCCCTTCTAGGTTCTCATCCATCTAGTTCTCTCCCCTATCAGCTCCTCTCCCATCTCCTTCTCTCTCATCTGGCTCTTCCTCATCTTGTTCTTCCCCATCTGGCTCTTCCTCATCTTCCATCTCATTCCTCTAGTCCTTTCTTCAAGCAACCCAATCTAGTTCTTCCCCATCTCAGTTTGTTCCTCTCAAGTTCTTACCCATCTAGTTCTTCCATTCGCTTTTCTCTTCTCCATCCTCTGCCCTGGAAGTCCCGGTATATAAAGGGAGGGTCCGAGCTAAATTGTGTAAAGCTAGAGTGATCAGTCCACACTGTTAGTCCTTCTTAGGGAAAAGTCAATTCGGAAAACTATGAAGGCACACATGATTTTCATAACAGAATACAGCTGATATATAACAAGCCAAGTAACACCAAGAACTCCTTGGGATTTGACTTCCTCTGGAAGAATTCCCTGATCCTTCCAGATAGTGACTTTGCCATAACCAGCTGAGTTCTTATGATATATTCCTGTGGCCTGCAGCAGAATTCCTGCTTCATAGAAAAGTCTGCCAGACACTCCAGGCCTGTAGGCTGAAGATAGATGCCCCAGTGTTGCTGAGGAACTTTCGGTTTCTGTCCAGACAGCCAAATATCACTGCTGTTAGATAATATTACATCCTTCTGGGTCTTTGATGGAGTTGAAGACTAGATAGTTATAGTTGCAGTTTTCCTTAGTTATGATAGAGAGTAAATTAGGTATAAAACTTTAGATTCATTAAGATAGGATAGATAATGGAGTATTTTCTTTTAAGTTGCCAAACACAAATGAACTGGAATTCATTACATTGTGAATGTAATCTTTACTTGGCAATTGTTCTTACTGTGTACAGTCTTATGTTAAAGTTAAAACCTTTCATTTTTTTTAGACAAAAAGGGAGAAATGATGTAGGATATTATTTCAAGGTATGTTACTTTTGTTTATGCTCTGGAACGTTTGTTTAATGATGTAAAGATGTTTGATTAAATAAAATTCACCTGCACTCAGCAGGCTGAGTCAGCAACTAGCTGACAGGAAGTGGTAGGGAGGAACAAGGTGAAAAAGGGTTTATAAGGGGGGGCAAGGAGAAGCAGGAGGGCTTTTTGGAGGACTTGAACAAGGAGAGGAGGTGAGCTACTTGCTATTCAGCCTCTCTGGGGAGCAGAATTCCACCTTAACCTTTGAACTTGAGCTCTCTAGAGGGAGAGAGGTTTAGTTAAGTTTCCTTCATAGCTTTGCAAGAGTTGGAGCCTGAGGGAACAGAATTCCCTCCGGTTACAGCCTATGCGGCCTAAACACTGCTGGTAGCAGTGGCGTTGCAGTTCCTGGTTCAGACAGCTGTGGCTTAAAAGGCAGCAACCATTTAAAAAAGGACAACACCTAACTGAACCTGAAATTTTAGTCTAACAGTAAAATTATTTCATGACTCCTAGACCAGAAGATAGAATTAACATCTTTGTGTGTATTAAATAATATACAAGTTAATAAATAAAAAACAAAGGTAGGTCTCTCTCCCACTTAGGCAGCAATGAGTCCTTTTCTCACTCTGCTTTTCAGTACGGCTTATTACTCTGAATACTCTCTTGGGTCATATGTATGCAATGTGAACAAGTAACACAAGTATTTGTTGTATAACACATTCAACTCTATTCCTTGAACATCATATAGTTTATTTGTGTAGCTATGTTCAACTCCGGAAGTGGGATTCTTATTGCTTGAGAAACATCCGACTCTTTAAGTACATTAGTTAATTTTTGTTATAAACAATGGTTTATATTGAAAAATTATCTTGAGTTCCCTAAAAAAAAAATAATAAAGTAAAACCACAATCATAGCAATTGACACGCTTAACTTCAGGAAGGAGTATAAAACCCTACTCAGAAAATGTTAAGATTAGGACTTAATGTCATCTGGTATTTTAAGTGTAACTGGCTTATTTAAATGTAAAATTTATCTGTTTTTAAATGACAGTAAGGAGTCCAATATTATTTCACACTGTATAACCAAACAAAAAATTCTGTGGCCTGAATTTGGACTGATGGTTGTGGTTTAATCATAACAAATTGACTAGTTGTCTTATCCAGCACTGTAAAGAGGTGTTCCTCAATGTGCATACAATGAGGCTGACATCATGTAAACCTACTATAATTTGTAAATATCACTTGAGGCACCCCGCCTCCCAAACTTCCTACCTTAGTCTGGCCTACTGTGGTGGTTTGAAAGAAAATCCCCCCCCACCCCCGCCAAATTGGCACTATTAGGAGGTGTGGCTTTGTTGGAGTGGGTATGGCCTTGTAGGAGGAAGTGTGTCACTGTGGAAGCAGGCTTTGAGGTCTCATATATGCTCAAGCCATGCCTGGTGTCTGAGACCACTTCCTGTTACCTGCAAGATGTAGAACTCTAAGCTACCTCTCCAGCATCATGTCTGCCTACATGCCACAATGTTCCACCGTGGTGATAATGGACTAAACCTCTGAACTGTAAGCTGCCACCTCAAATGTTTTCCTTTCAAAGAGTTGCTGTAATCATGGTGTCTCTTCACAGCAATAGAAACCCTTACTAAGACACCTACTTATCTTAAATATGCTCACAATAGAGACATTAGCAGACAGGAGGCAAAAGTGTCGGACACAAGGCCTATTTTACAGAGTGTTGAGTAACTCATGTCATTATTGGATAGAATACTGACTATAGAAAACAGCTGTTAAAAACAATGACACCATGAAATTTGAAGGCAAATACATGGAACTAGAAAAATTTATCCTGAGTAAGGAAACCCAGACCTAGAAAGACAAACATGGTATGTATTCACTTATAAGTGGACATTAGTTGTAAACTAAAGGATAACCATACTATAATGCACAGACTAGAGACTAGGTAACAAGGAGGGTCCATGAGCAGATGCATGGATCTCCCTGGGAAGAGGAAATAGAAGAGATCTGTGGGTGGACGAGGGGTGGGTGGAGATGTAAACATGAGGGATCAAGTTGTAGGGTGGGTGGAGGATGAGAATACTGAGATTTGGGGGTCATATAGAAACCTGGTACAAGGGAAACTCCCAGGAATCTACAAGGATGACCCCAGCTAAGACTTCTAGCAATTAGTGGATACTTTAGCCTGAACTGGCCATTTCCTGTGGCCAGGCAAGACTTCCAGAGGAGGGACTGAGACACTAAGCAGCCACACAACCTTTGACCTACAGTCTGTCCTGCCTATAGAGTGTGCTGGGGTAAGGGTGGCACAGAGATTGTAGGAGTGGCCAACCAATGACTGGTCCAGCCTCAGACCCATGCCACAAGAGTGAGCCCACCTGTGACACTCCTTAGCACTGGGGTGCTAAGACCCTGAGGCTGGATGGCCCAGAGACCTAGGATAGAACCAAACAAGACTAGAGGAGGAAAAAAAAATCAATATAATGAAGCCTAATGATATTATGCTATTTTCTTTTGTCTTTTTTTTTTTCAGAGCTGAGGATCGAACCCAGGGCCTTGCACTTGCTAGGCAAGCGCTCTACCACTGAGCTGAATCCCCAACCCCTGATATTATGCTATACTCATAGATTGGTGACTACCCCAATTGTCATCAGAGAGCCTTTATCCAGTAACTGATGGAAACAGATGCAGAGACCACAGTCAAGCATTGGGCTGAGCTCGGGAAACCCACAGAAACAACTAACCTGAGCTCATAGGCGCTCACAGAGTCTGAACTGACAAGCAGGGAGCCTGTACGGGACTGACCTAGGCCCTGTATATGTGTGTGTGTGTGTGTGTGTGTGTGTGTGTGTGTGTGTGTGTGTGTGTATAAAATGCTTTAGCTGGCTTTTGGGAACCTATTCCTTATACTGGATTGCCTTGCCCAGTCTTAATACAAGGGGAAGAGCTTACTGCAGCTTGTTACACCATACTTTGTTGATACCCATGGGAAGCTTGCCCCTTTCTGAACAAAAACAGAGGAGTGGATTGCGGGAAGGGGAATTGGGAGAAGAGGAGGGAGGAGAAATTGTGGTCAGGATGTAAAGTAAATAAATTTAATTAAAAAAAAAAACAGGCTAGTCAAAACAAGTATGTGGGCTGGGCAGTGGTGGTGTACGCCTTTAATCCCAGCACTCGGGAGGTAGAGACAGGCGGATCTCTATGAGTTCAAGGCCAGTCTGGGCTACAGAGGGAGTTCCAAGAAAGGCACAAAGCTACACAGAGAAACCCTGTCTCAAAAAACAAAACAAACAAAAAACAAGTACGTGAACCATGGCTTCTCTTGAAGTCACATTTCTTTGGCGCCATTGAAGTTAAAACCAAACAAAACCTAGATTAAAGCCATTTCAAATTACAACCATCTATTTCAGATATTATTCTCTATTAGGATACAGAGAGCCCGTAAGTTTTTGTGGCTAGTATGAATACAATACACTTAATTAGCTAACTATCCAGAGACTTTTAGGTTGATTCTGCTATTTTGCTATTCCATATAATAGAAGCCATGGTCTGCACATAGGACTGGTTCAGTAGCCAACAAGTGGAATTACAAAACAAGGACTATGCAAAATACAAAGAGAAGTTACACGGGGAAGCAGCTCTTCCTTCATTTCTCTTTTGTTTTTTCCAAACAAAAATTAGGAAGCAACAGTAACAAATACATTTTCGTACAATATTAGGAAACGTCATGGTTTATAATGGTCATCATAGTAGGTTTCTATCTGGAACAAGCACCGCAGTAAATACATCCCTTGAGTCCTGCAATAGGAAAGTTTACTGTCAGGCAGTTGGGTTTATATACTTGATGTTATTGTGAGTAGGTGGACCCAGATTTATGATTTTGAAAACTAAGTGAAAAGGGGGGTGCATGTGTGTGAGTGGGAGTGAAAGAAACATGTCCTTGAAATGAGATGAGTACAAGACCCTTTGACGTTAGTTCCCACTAATGCCATTTATTGGCTTCATAACCTATCACAGGCAATATCCCTTTTATAAGCCCCCGTTTCCTTTTAAAAATACAAAATGATTGACTTGAAGATGAAAGAGATATTTAGAGTAATGCAACTAATTTAGATTATCAAGGAGAAAATGTAGCTAGAGAAAGGAAAGAATCCATGATGCCCAAAACTTAACTGGAACTTTTGAACATTAAGAAATAGTTGGGAGAAACAGATAGCTAGGGATCTAGAAATCGACTGTGTCTGAAGAGGGGGTGGTAGGGAGGAAATAGGAAGGGATGGGCTACAAGGAAAGGGGAGGATGAATCTGACGTTTTTGAAAGTCAAAAGAAGACTTAAGAGAGCTTAACTGAACGGTGCTGAAGGGCCATTATCCGAGATACAGAGCTGTTAAGAGACTTGACAAGGACCATTTCAATAAATCAACGCCAATAAAATTCAAATGAAAGCCAGCTAAAGAGAAAATGAACAAAATCGTTTGCGCCTTCATTAAATACCATTATGTGTTTATTCCAAACCAAGAGCTTAACTGTCCGAAGTCCCTTTCGGATGGTCCACCACGACTCGACCTCCCGACTGTATGATTGTTCGGTTACGAAAATGCTTTTAAACAGATCTCATTGATTGGCTGCTCCCAATAAACATTCGTCGTGTGTATTTCATGCACCCAGCTCGCCCAACCTTCTCGCTCGGAATCCGTAAGACGGGAAGTTCATTTTCAGAATTCCAACCGGGACATTGGGAGGGCGGGGCTGGGGCTGGGGGCGGGGCGGCTAAATGAGCCCCGCCCAGAGGCTTCCGGTGCATGCGCACGTCCTCCGCGGCCCGTTTGTGCAGCCTTCCTAGTATTCCTGCGGGTGATCATTTCGGTGACGGACTGACTACGGGTGCTCGGCCGGCTCTTGCGGAAGTCCATGCGCCGTTGGGAGGGACTCGGCGGCTGCTCTATGCCCTTGTTGCCGAGGGCCTTTTCCCGGGTCACTGCGGGAGCAGGAGTCGGACTGAGGCCGACACGGGGCTCCCACGTGGCCGTCTAGGCGCCTGTGTGTGGTCTGCGCTGGCGGGATGTGGCGAGCACGCCGGGCGGCCGTGGCCTGGTAAGTGCGGCCTGCGACCTGGCCCCGTTATGTCATGTTCTGGGCCATTTGGACAGCGGGGTTGTCCCATCATTACTTCCTGAATGTGCAGATGACCCTCAGAACAGGCCGAGGCTCTTAAAAGAAAATTCCCACAAATGTTTGAGCACCCGAAATGACAGGCGCTGGCCGGTGACCACTCCTTGTGCAACTCGAAGGTGTTGGACGCCTTCAGTCTTGGCCCATCATCGGTGTCCCTTTCGCCCCTGCCCTTGTGATCTCGCTGCTATCTCTGACTCTGTTTGCTGCTGTTATTGTTGCTATTCTCTCTTCGCCTGGCTCTGTCCTTGTGTCTCTATCTGTGCATTTCACTTAACTGTCTTCTCCCAGCCGTACGCCATGTATACTTTGCACTTACAGCTGCTTGGGCTCTTGTGTACGAAAGGGCTCTGCCTTTTTGCCTGACCCTCTGGCTGGAGTCAGGTCTAGAGCAGTGACGCACATGAAGAGATATCCTCCTCAGAGAAGATCTAGTTGAGTGCTGAGGTACACTTCTAGATACAGCGTGCTGCGTGTGGCGCCACTTTTCTAATCACGCTGCTGTTGTCGCCCTAGTCTGGTTTTGAAGTAGAAAAATCATAAAGTATTTTGATTTATGTGAATTGTTTGCTGTATGCACTTTAATGATATTAAATTTAATGTTATATATGTAATGTGTTCCAATAATATGATATTTGTTCCAAGCTTAACACATTGTTTCAGACATTTGATTATTAGGAAGTTATATGTACCAAGGAAGATTGGAAAAATGTAGCTCTCCTGAATTAACTTCACCTTTAGATATGAATCTTAAATGTATTTAGAATTTTTAAAGGATTTTGTTTTAATTGTGTGTATGGGAGAGGGCGGTATGTGCACAAGAGTTCAGGTGCCCTGTTTGGGTAGAGGGGTGAGATCCCCCTGGAAATGGAGAACAAGCGGTTGAGCGGCCTGAAGTGGATACTAGGGACTGAACTAAGGTCCTCTGCAGATACGACAAGCATTTCTAACCCTTCCATTCATCTCTGCAGCTCCCTGGAACTTTTTTTTTAATGGGTATATCTGTTTTGCCAGCATGTCTGTCTGTCTGTGTGCCACTTGTGTCTGCTAACCGAGCGACCAGATCACAGCATTCAGTCTCCAGGGACTGGAGTAACAGTTGTGAGTCGTCATGTCGCTGCTGGGAATCCAAATCTGTCTTAGGAAAAAGCAGCCCTTTTTCTTAAGCAATAAACCGTCTCTCCAGCCCTCCCTCAGGAACTTATCTTATTGATTGATTGATTGAGTTTTGTTTGTTTTTGGGTTTGTTGTTGTTGTTTTTGCGGTTTTTTTGGTTTTTCAAGACAGGATTTCTCTGTGTAGCTTTGGAGCCTGTTCTGGAACTCAATCTGTAGACCAGGCAGAGATCCACCTGCCTCTGCCTCACAAGTACTGGGATTAAAGGCGTGTGCCACCCCCGCCCAGCTAGGAACTTTTTTTAGTGGTGTAAATGATTTATTATACTTAAAAGGAATGGAACCCATTTGTTTTGTCAGAGTTAATTATGAGTCCAAAAGTGGAGCTGCCTCTGCTACAATGTTGTTATTTTTAATATTGTGGGATTTTAATTTCAATTCACAACCTTTGGTATTGAAATAAGCTATTTACAACTTTTCTACTATTTTATAACTAATGTGGAGACATCTAATTTTCTGTAAAACAGAAAAAACTGCACAAGATAGCATATTCTTTTTAAACACCAAAGTATGTAGGAAACACTTTAAGTTGAGTATACAGATAAACAGATGTATAGTTTGCATTGTTTGTTTAATCAGTTGTTTACCATTATGGTGAATTGTTTCTGAAATTATGGGTTCCACAGTCATGGCTTTAGCATGTCTCATGCCAAAACACAGCTTAGCTAATTTTAAATTGGGTATATGGAAAGCTGGAAAGCCCCAAGCCCTGGAATTTGCCTTTTGCTGTAGTTCCTATGCAAGTTCTGAAATACTGCAGCTAGTCCTACTCTAGTCATAAGGTGGAAACAGACTTTCTATATACACACAAAAATGGAAGACTGATGACCAACATTTGGGGGGTGCAATAAGTGTTTGTGTAAAAATAATGAAAAAAGTTCATATTAGACAGTTCTATATAGGTAAAAGATGTGGTCGTGGAGCACGAGATGACTTGTGATCTGCTTTGCATCACATTTGAATTTTGTTTTCATGCTTCTTTAGAGACAGAAGTCTTTTTCTCTTCATTGCCTCTGTTAGGATCATTCTTGACTTTGTCCTTTGTCTCAGATTTCTTAAGGCTTTGTTCAACTGTGGGTTTTCTTGTTCATTACTTGTATGGCTTGACCTTTGATTTTTTTTAAAAAAAAAAATCTTTCTTCAGTTCTGCAAAATTTTTCTTCAACTTTATTTTCTTCCTTCCATTGCATCTGTTCTTTTTCTTTCTAAATACTTTTGAAAGAATATGAGATTGCTTAGGTAGGTTCAGTATTTCTTCATTTCCAAAATAAAGACATGGACTCCCTTTTTTCTCCATATATATTAAAAGATATGAGGTCATCTTGGAAGACATAAAATATACCTCTCTCTGCAAGATTAGTTGATGTTTTCTCCAAACTGCACAATTATCTTAACCATTGTAAAAGAGAGAGTGTTTGTAATGTACTAAGCTGTAAGCCAAGTCACAAAACTACATGTTGTAAAGTCCTTTTTATATTACAGTCTGTTTCTGAGTATGCCCAATAAAAGGGGAACTCTACTGAAAACAAACAGGAAGCCTCCCAAGAGGTGCATAGGCATATTCATATCCAGTACGTGATTCCCTGATCCCAGTGGACCGACCACTGCAGTGTACCCCATGGGCTGCATTATACCTCCCATCCCCCACGTTGATACCACTTCTTTGCATCATAGCTTTTGTTTTCTGCATTTTTCTTTATTCTGCATCCTAGCCAGTGTCCTCAATTTATTTTCTGCTATTGATGTATATAAATGCAGCTTTGCTTTTTTAAATATTCACTAAGCTCTTTTTTAATGTTTAAATCTATAAACATTGTATTCTCTAATATCTTTGAACATACTCTTATTGAAGTTGCAGTATTTTCAGGAATGCTGTCAATACAAGTGATAGCATGCTAAGAGCCGCTGGTTTGCTATAAGGGTCTGGTTGTCTGGGGACTTTTAAATATGAAGGGCCAATGACTGATGCAAATGCTTTGTCCATGCTGCTTCTTTTTTTTCTTTTTTTTTTTTTTTTTTTTTTTTTTTTTGGTTTTTCGAGACAGGGTTTCTCTGTGTAGCTTTGCGTCTTTCCTGGCACTCACTTGGCAGCCCAGGCTGGCCTCGAACTCACAGAGATCCGCCTGGCTCTGCCTCCCGAGTGCTGGGATTAAAGGCGTTCGCCACCACCGCCCGGCTTCCATGCTGCTTCTTAATGAGAGGGACGGATGACTAAGCAGGCTTAGTGTTTTTTGATTATTTCACCTACAACTTTCCTCTTCTGGCTTTTATGGAGTGGACAGGTGATTTGAGCCTGTTCTGAATGCCAGTATTGATGACAGCTCACTCTGGGGAGCCTCCTCCGCATATACACATGCACTTAGGATCCCCAGGTCTTCCCTGACAGATTGCTCAGCTTCCAGAGGCAATTGCTCTCCTCCTCCTCCTCCTCCTCCTCCTCCTCCTCCTCCTCCTCCTCCTTCTACTCTTTTACCTATATATATTACGAATACCACGATGTGGGGCTGGAAAGATGGCTGCTCTTCCAGGGGATCTGGGTTCGATTTCCATCACCCACCTGACAGCCCACAACCATCTGTAACTCCAGTTCCAGGAAATCCAATGCCTCATCTGGCTTCTGCTGATACTGTGCACACATGTGGTACCCAGACATACATGCAGGCAAAGTACCAATACATATAAAATAAGTAATAGTAAGATTTTTTAACACTTAAAAAAATTAGAATACCTGATGAAGACTAGCCTTCCCCTGGGTGAGCTTTTATCTGTCTTTGAACTGGAAGCTCTGAACAATGCCTGTCTTAAGTACAGGGATTTGCTTTGAGTCCGTTATGCCTCCAGAGGGCAATTGAGGAGTACTCTACGTCTAACTACTGACCTGGAACATCCTGTTCCTGTGTCTTACGCTTATTGCTGCCACCATTGTGAAAATAGGAATATTTGAGGATTTGGACAGAAATGAGGGAGAAAATAAAGATGTAAATGCCCTAGGGCAGCACTTGGTCTTAGAGTTCATCTAGGTGGGGTTATATTCGGGTTAGCACCGTTCTAAAAAGTAGAAATAACCTCTTGAAGGTTAAAAGGCTATTCACTCATTCATACAAAAGTTAAATACAAATTAATACTAAAGTGACATTAAGCCCTTACTCTGGGCTAGTCTTTGCTATGTTCTTTGCAGGCCCCAAGGTGAGAGGGAGGGTAATGCAGTTAAAACACTGGATCACAGCAAGGCTGTGTCCTGAGGAATCCAGAGGAGGTATTAGACCTCCAGAGTGTCCCCACAGCCCCATTTCCAGTGTTGCAGCTGTTTACACGTGTGCTGCTCTCCTCACTTGTCCAGCATCATCTCTTGTGGAAAGAGCTCAGGCTTTATTACCCAACTGAACCTAGTTTCAGCCTCTCTTTCACTGTTAGACAAGACATCGTTTTTTTAAACAGTTTATAAAAGGAGCTATCTATTCTTTCAAGTTTTCCCATGTGGGAGCCCACAAAGGTTTCCTAGTGAGATCCGAGCTTGCTTTACACAGCAGGGCTGCATTAGGGGATGGCTGGACCACGTGCAAGATCACCAGGTGTTTGGGATGCGCTACACTTAGCTGGGCTGGAGTGGGTCTTTTGCTCCACCCCTTGGCATTCCTTTAAAAAGCCCTATAGTGGAGACAGAGGGGGCTGGTGGGTTTGGACCCAAGCCCTCCTGAGAAGGCTATTCTGTGTTTCCTTCCTTCCTTCCTTCCTTCCTTCCTTCCTTCCTTCCTTCCTTCCTCCCTCCCTCCCTCCCTCCCTCCCTCCCTCCCTCCCTCCCTCCCTCTCTCTCTCTCTCTCTCTCTCTCTCTCTCTCTCTCTCTGTCTCTATCTCTATCTCTATCCTTCTATCTACAAATTCCTCATTTCTCCCTGTTCAAGAGTACCCTGGGGGAATAAGAGGGAGCTGGTCTCTCTCATTCCCATCTTGGGTTTGGGAAAGCGTCTAACATAATGTCTCTGACATAACTGGAAATGAGCTACAGCCTGTGATGCCTTTTGTGTGAGAAGTTCTCAGCTTCGTGTAACTAGACAAATGGACATTCTAACACTACTTAGCATTGCACCTCCCCACAGGATGGAACCAGATGTGGTTGAAAAAGATAGGGCATGTAGGCTTCTTGTGTGAATGCTCTCTTCTGTGCAGGAAGGAAGGTAGGGTGGAGCCCTTAGCCTGTACAGTGAGATCTCGTCTCTTGAGGGCTGTTCTGCTACTTGCATTTTCCTAAGGAACCAAGATTAACTTAATTTCCATTTCTGCGCTAATTTAGGATTGGGAGGCAGAACAAGCAGATATTCTTGACTGCTAGAATTTTTGTCCTTAAAAGCAGAATTTTGCATGCCCTTTTGTTACCAGCTGTTACAGTGCACAGCTGTTGGAAAACTAGTACCCACCTCTTCCTTCTTTGGTTTCAATTCCTTGGACGAGTAATATTACAGCCCACATATAGTAAATTAACATGTAGAGTCAGGAGTCCCTATGCCTGGACTTACATTCCACCTTTATTCCTCGGTCAGTGTCTTCTTGGGCAGTGGTGTTTATTTCTTTGTCCCACATTTTTCCTCGTCTGTGGAATGGAGCTAGTGTAATTATTTTCATGGCAGGGTTTTCAACAGGATTGAATGAGCTGGCACACAGCAAGTGTAAACTATCATGTGATGGGGCATGGAGGGTCAGTATGCATGTGTGTTCTTCTCTTTCGGTTCCTAGGCATTGTCACCTTCTCTGATGTTTTCCCATCCTTTTTGTTTTTTCAGTGAAGTCTGCCAATCACTAGTGAAACACAGCTCTGGCATACAAAGAAACTTCCCAGTCCAAAAACTACATCTGGTTTCACGAAGTATTTATCGTTCACATCATCCCGCCCTAAAGCTTCAAAGACCCCAATTAAGGACATCATTTCAGCAGTTCTCTTCTCTGACTAACCTTTCTTTACATAAATTAAAACTGTCTCCGATTAAATATGGCTACCAGCCCCGCAGGAACTTTTGGCCAGCAAGGTTAGCTGCAAGGCTCTTAAAACTTCGATATATCATACTGGGATCTGCTGTTGGAGGTGGCTATACAGCCAAAAAAGTGAGTTGACTTTCTTACTACAGATCTAATTATTCCAAGTACCGTAAATGTGTATAGCATGGTAGAAAGAAATTGTCATTTTTTCTTTAGTGAGTAAAATATGATTAGCTGTTGAAACATTAACTGTACATATTTGCAATGTCCTGTGTTGTTTCAATGGTCCCATTTAAATATTAACTATAATTATCGATGATCTGGAAGATGGAGCCCTGGTCTGGGAGTAAGAACACTTAAGTTTGGTTCTGGACATTGCCACTTAGTAGCACAGGAGAGAAAGTCAGTGGCATGTTCACGGGACTCTTTCTGAGAGCCCTGGGTTCAGAGGCAAGGTGACCTCTCCCCATCCATCTTCCTTGCTTCATGGTGTTACTTAATGCCAACATGAGCCCTGTTTGAAGTAGGAATGTTGTGAGTTTTTACATTTCCCACATTTGATAGAAGAGTACTTACTTTCATTCTACATACTCACCTACAGATTTGTTCTTAAAAGACCTGGGCTCACATAAATTCGTGCCGTAAAGGTTCTGCAAGTGATACATTTCCTAGTAAATTGTTTTAATCAACATGCTTTCTCTTTATATTGGCATTTAGAATATCTAATTGACATATGTTCTTGTCTTTTAGACCTTCGATGAGTGGAAAGATATGATACCAGACCTTAGTGACTATAAGTGGATTGTGCCTGACTTTATATGGGAAATTGATGAGTATATTGATTTGGGTTTGTATCATCAACATTAAAAATAGCTTTTGGATTGGGGGGTGGTGGTGGGATAGAAGTAGTTGCACTGATAGTTTTAACTTTTGAGTTTAATATGTGATAGTTTAAATACTGAAAGTAATAATCTGTAAAAGAAATTAATTTTGATTACATTTATTTATGTGTGTGAGTATGCATTACAGTTGTGTGTACACACATACAGAAACACATGTGCATGCCAAGGCATGCATGTAAAGGTCAAAAGACATTTTGGGGTTTTTTTGTAATTGAAAGGGATCCTATAGGAACAGGGACAAGCTCAGGTTGTCAGGCCTGGGAGTGAGTACTTCTACCCACTCAACCATTTCACCAACCCAGAGGGAAAAAAGTATGAGACTGAAGTATCCAACGGTCTGTCATTGAACATGGCTGCCACCACTCTTATGGAATATTTTCTTCTGGTTTTGCTTGTTAGTTGACTGTGGCTAACATTTTGGTTTCTTATTTAAAAATTGTACCGTCATGGGGATATGTACCTTGGTATTTTGTGTTTTGCTACCTAGCACATCCTCTGCATTTCCATGTTGCCAGCAGCCTTTCTAAACACCATTTTCAGTATTATGCAATATTGCCTGCATCATACATACTAGGACCCTAACCAAAAACCCCTCTCTTTGGTTGACTACCTTGGTTATTTGTACTTTCTGCAGCCAAGTTCCTTAAAAGTCTGTTAGTATGCAAAGTGGCTTCAGCCCTAGAAACCCCCGCCCCTCCCTTAACAAGTAGGTGAGAAAAGGGTGAAGTTCAATAGCTGATTGCAAGTAACTCAAGATGAGCTTAAAAAGTTCGGAGTATTTCCTTCAGTCCCTTTTTAAGACATACGGAGGTGGAATTAATCTGCACAAGTGCTTTATCATGGTGCTTCTTAAAGGTAACCATGTTAACAGAGGTATTTTTAGGAAAGGGACAATTCCGTTTTTTAAAAAAGAATTCATGTTAGTACTGTGCAACAGAATGTATTTGCCAGTATCTCGGTGTAGTGACTGAGGATCTAGATTCTAAACTGGGCTGCCGGGTCTTGAACCCTGCCTGGCCCCCTCACTTCCTGGCTGTGTGCTCTAGATTTTCATCTGTAAGTAGAGTTGACAGTAGGAAGTGTTTGGTAGGACTGGCGTGAGGTGTAAACAGGTTGACACACTTATAGTCCTCATTTGTTTGCTCTGTCCTACTTTGAGACTGTTGGTGACTCCTGTTTTGCTCTTCTCCAGAGAAAATTAGAAAAGCCCTTCCCAGTTCGGAAGACCTTGCTAAGTTAGCTCCCGACCTGGACAAGCTGGCTGAAAGCTTCAGCTTACTGAAGGATTTCTTCACCACAGGTAAGGAGGGACTTTTCACCTAACGTCAAGACTTAGGAACCTCAGGGAAAAGGCATGGATGGTCATATTTGTTCTCATCTTTTAAATTAAAACATTGTAAACCCAAAAGCATTTTAACACAAGATAAACACAAAGTTTGCACAATACTTTTAATCATTAGCCTAATCGAATGAAAATTTGTAAGAAAATGTGTGCTTAGCTTTTAGTCGGTGAATAAACAAATGGTGCTTCTTGACAAGTAGATGAGACCACCTATGCATTTGCTTTTCATGACTGCTTAGAGCCACTATTGTGCCTTTAGACAAAACCTAATTGTTATAGGCCATATAAGATACAGTTTATGAGGGTTCTCCTGACGTAGTTGCCCAAGTGTTGCCCTAATATGATATAAGTCTGAGATCTCAGACATTTTTGCTTATTCTTATTAAATTTGTATTTCCCCTTTTGCTGATTTTCACAGGTCACAAATTGGTTAGTGAAGTCATAGAAGCTTCTGGCCCACTTCTCTTGTTAGGTGTGTAACCAGACATTTTTGCTGACCTTAACATGCCTTTTACATGCTTCTAATAAACTAGTCACGAATAAAATTGCAGACCAAATTTATAATCCTGCTTATGTATGCTGATCTTTAAACCTAGAACTATATTAGACAAACTTATATCCTTTTGGTGGAAATAATAAAAGAATTACATTTATGACAAAACTAAAATTGCTAAATACATGACTTAAAATTATTAAAAGAAAATTTGCTTAGCTGAAGTGTTTTCTTGAAAAAAATTATTTTTGATAATTGAAATGAAAAGTAATTTTAGCTTGTCTCATCTGCCCTGTCATAGTGACATTTAAATTTGATTGTATTATATACGTTGTCTGATGGCAGTGGTACTTGGCTAAATTGTAAGTACTCCCTTGTTTTTTAAAGAAAAAAGTCCTTACCAAAGATTGTCTCATTTTTATTATAATTTTCATTTATATTTTAAAAACGGATTGATTTTGAAAATTTTTGTCATTAATTGCCAGTCATTTTCTTAAAAATAAAAACATATTCTTCGAACCTTGTTTGGTTTCCTTTGAGCCATGCTCGCTGTGGAGCCCAGGCTCCATCTCCTGAGCATAGGTGCTGGGACTGCAGGCACACACCTGGCCTGTCTGGGTTTGTTTTGATTGGGTTGGATTTCACAAAGCTGGGGATCCAATACATACCAGGCAAGCACTCTGCCACTGTGTCCTGTCTCCCCACCCCACTGACTTTAATTGCTTAGATGTCATTTGGAATTTAGCTTGGGCTGGTGACATCACCGGGGAATTTAAAGAAGCGCGTGTTTATCTTTAAGGGTCACCTGGAGAAACAGCATTTCGAGCAACAGATCATGGATCCGAAAGTGACAAGCATTATAGGAAGGTAAGTATGGAGGCCCGAAAAACGTGACTTTTCCTTTCTCTTTCAAAGATTTGAAAACGCTAAAATTACTAGAAAATAAAAAACTGTCTGCTTACTAAGTGAAAACTACAGGTATAGCTGCAGCAGCTCTGGAATAGAATCAGGGGCGCCCATCCCCTCTGGGTATGCTCTGAGAAATAACCATCCCAGGTTTGTTAGCAAATACATGTGGGAAAGGATGGTGGAGACGTTTAAGCAGTCTTCTCTTTCTTGGGACTTCACAGACCAGCATATATTCATTCATACATGTTCACAGATCTCCACAAGGCCTGAGAATGTGCAGGGCATACCAGATTTATGCACAGAACCTACTTCCTTTTCTGGAGACTTACGTTAGCTTAGAGAAAAGATATGAGAGAATAGAAAGTGAGTTATTAGCAGATAAGTCAGTTCTTATACATTGAGAACCTACATGGTTGTGTATGGATGAGTCCATTAAGAGTACATCAGTTTTAGTACATTCTCAGACAAATCCATATGAATGGTACAGAACAGGCGTTAACAGGAGTTACTCTGCGTTTCTAATCACATGCCCCGCTATCTTATTCTTAGGTTTTACTTTCATCTTTTTGAACTGGAAAAAGAAATAATTACATGTAAAGTTTTATAAAAATAATGCCTCGATAAATAAATTTATAAGCAAAATATTCTATAAACATTTTAAGTTAAATATGCACTATGTAGTTTATACTGAATTTTAAAGCATCATGGGAAAGAAATAATTTTATGATTATTGAGCAGGAAGAAGAAATAATTTCTGTATTTCCATTTCTTTCAACTTGGACTTTTTTTACACTATTCCAAATTTTAAATATTTTTCCAAGATTTATTTTCCTTCACCTTTTAGGTAAAACATACTATAGAATATGTATTTGCTTTCATTTTGACCTGTTTTTAACACACATAATTTTAATCAAGGAACACTCTTGATGGTTTGCGCATTGAGCAGTAGGATTAGAAAATAGCTTATTGGCCGGGCGGCTGTGGCGCACGCCTTTAATCCCAGCACTCAGGGATTAAAGTTGGATCTCTGTGAGTTCGAGACCAACCTGGTCTACAAAGCAAGATCCAGGACAGGCACCAAAACTACACAGAGAAATCTTGTCTCAAAAAAACAAAAAAAAAGAAAAAAGGAAGGAAAGAAAGAAAGAAGGAAGGAAGGGAAGAAAATAGCTTATCAAATGTGACTACTTTGAGCCAGGAGAAGCCTTGGCCAAGAAATAATAAACTTAAGGTGCAGAGATCAAGTCACCCTCGCTCCAGGTGTGGCCAGGAGACCCTTGAGCGGCGATGGCAGTGCCTTTGCCTAATCGATTGGGTATGTCGGTGTCTGCTTCCTCACTGACACTGCGTGGGATCGCGTTAGTAAATAGAGAACTGATTTTAGACTCAGCTCAGATGACTCCCCTAAACTCTGCATGATGATAAATGAATGATCTGTAATTGACCTCTACAGTGTAGATGAAGCAACAGAATGTATCTTTGGGATTTTAATTATTCTTGTAGATTTGGTTTTATCCAATTGACATGAAAATAAATCTGTTGCTTTTTTTTAAAATGTACTCCCTTGCCTCTTTGACAGTAAATGCCCCTTGTAGCCTCTTTCCTTAAATTTTTTCTTAATTTATGGTAATTGCTTTCCCCAATTAAAGCTTATTAATGGGGGCTGGAGGTATGACTCAGCTGTTTGAGGGCACTTCCTGGACTTCCCATGCAACCACCTGAAACTCTAGTGAAAGAGGTCTGGCACTCTCTTCTGGAGTCCTTGGGTAGTGCACTTGCATGTGTACGTTTCCACTTGCAGATACATACATACACATATAATTTTAAAATATTTATTGAATTGTTTAAGCTTATCAATTTTCCAGTGGTTTATTGTAAATATTAAGTATAGAGTATTAAATATAGAATTGCACCCATGCTGCTTTTAATTCAGGTTAAATCAAATTGTAGTACATGCTAATATAGCCAGATGTGGTAGCGCACGCCTTTAATCCCAGCACTAGGGAGGAAGAGCCAAGCGGATCTCTGTGAGTTCAAGGTAAATGGCCAGCCTGGTCTACGGAGTGAGATCCAGGACAGGCACCAAAAACTACACGAAGAAACCCTGTCTCTAAAAACAAAAAATAAAAAACAAACAAACAAAGTAGTAAGTGGAATACATTTCTACAGCTAGAACGGAGATGAAGATCTGTCCTTTCTGATAGGACAGACTGGAAAAGTCTTGGCCGTAGAGGAATAGTTAGGACCGCTCAGAGCCAGATGAAAGTAAAGGGAGTTAGGGAACACAGGTATCACGTAATGTGGCCTGAGAATGAACAACACCATGAGCTGATGGCTTG
Organism: Peromyscus californicus insignis; assembly: GCF_007827085.1. Taxonomy (NCBI): domain Eukaryota; kingdom Metazoa; phylum Chordata; class Mammalia; order Rodentia; family Cricetidae; genus Peromyscus; species Peromyscus californicus. The sequence goes on along the minus strand of NW_026294458.1, from coordinate 18,180,385 downwards.
TGCTTCCTGTCCTGAGCTCACTAGACTTGTCTGTGTCTGGGGAATTACAGTGGAGATCTTCAGAAAGCATAGAAGCCATGTGACTGCTCAGCCTGAGCAATCATCTGCTTCTACTTGAACTTCTGTTTAGACTGGGGACACTGTTTACGCTGTGTTGATCAAAAGGTCTGATATGTGTCTTCGTTAATAAACATTGAAAAGGGTAGCAAATTGACTTTCAGCTTGAACTACTTTATTGAGGTATGATTGGCATATAGTAATACTACTTTATAATAAATGGTCGTGTTAATCAAAAGTTTAAAATTTGGAAAAAAGTTTTATATTTTTATTCACTGGAGGAAATATTCATGTGAACTTGGTAAAATCCTTGAGATCTGGAGAACTTAAAACTTCCAGAAGCCAAATTAGGGACTGGAGAAGTGAGCCTGTTTTAGTGAGTGAGTGGACTCAAGATTTGTAAGCCAGCACCATAAAGTAGCCACAGGTTTGAAGAATTCTTGTTTCCTGCGCAGCTAACAACTGCAAGTGTAGATGAGCTAGTTCTTGACAAGAATCCACAGCTCGTGTATAGTTAGTAGATCAGAAACTGAGCGATCAGAAGTAGGGAAATACCCATAATTACTGATAGTTGTTTTATCTCTTAAAACTATTTATAGAAAATGTCCAAGTAGTAAAATGAATAGTATGCTGTTTCTGATTGAAGCAAATTAAATAACCCAAAGTGGGGAGACGTTTCATTTTGACAACCAGTAACAAATTTGCATTCATAAATATCTGGAGCAGTTATATATTAGGAAACCAGTTGTTTTTAGCTAAACAAATAGCAGAATTATTCAAAGTTTGGAAAGTAGTGCTTAGGAATATTGCCTAAAGTTCTTTTACTAAACAAAAACTAGGAATATTGCCTAAAGTTCTTTTACTAAACAAAAACGTAGTATGGCAAATGTTATGTTTTGGGTCCCCATGTGAAATAGTTTATTTGGGTTTGCAGACCATAATGTCTCTCAGCTACTCAGCCTGCCAATGTTATGTTTTGGGTCCCGATATGAAATAGTTTATTTAGGTTTGCAGACCATAATGTCTCTCAGCTACTCAGCCGGCCCACTGTAGCCGCCAACTCTGCTCTGCAGTAATCTGCGTATACCTGCCATTGTGCTCTTGGCAAGGCAGGTTGACTGTAATGGGTCAAAGGCACTTTGAAAATAGCTGTGCACTATTCTGGGTGGTACTGATGCAGACTTTGGAATCACAGGTCCCGTTTTTCCTGTTCTAGACTGTAACCTTCTACAAATGGCTTAGCTTTTCTGAGTTCCTCATTTCCTCTCTTGGAAAAGGAGATCCCCTTGAAAGAGTGTGAGGAGTAAAAGTCAATAAACAAAGCTGTTGAGGGGACAATGACAACATGCTGTGAGCTGTTAGGTGTTAATGGTACATTAACATTGGATTACTTTCTTCTCCTTGTTTTGTTATGAAGTCTTCTGGAGATCGTGGAAAGTGGGAAAATGATTTGTAGGACTGACCTGGTAGCTTCTAAAGAGTTTTTAAATTATCTTTAACTAGAAACTACAGGTGATTAATAGGTAAAAATCAGCTGTTTTGACTCACTCAAGCAACATGTGCCAACTCTTGCTCTACCTGGGTGATAACCCATCTCAGATACGTCAGGCCTTAGTTAAGATGCTAGGCATTAAAATAAACAGAGTGGAGCATATCTATGACCCCAGGTACTCAGGAGGCTGAGATAGGAGGCTCACTGGAAGCCAGGCCTTTGAGACCGGTCTGGGTAACATAGCAAGTGAGGTAATTATCTTAACCTGTTCAAGCTTTATAAAAGAAAGGCCACAAACAACAGAAGTGTATTTCTCACAGTCCTCGAGCTGAACTACAAGAGCAAGGTGCCTGCTGGGGTGACGTGTGGTGAGCACTGTCTGTATACAAGGCAGGCAGGGCTAGGCAGCTGCTGGCGTCTGTCTTACAAGAACACTTGACCTGGAGGCCTGTGACCTCATCACCATGCTGCGGCCCTGGTTCTCTTACTACCACAATGAGGGTTAGGTTTCACTAGGAATTTGTGGGAGCTAGTATTTAGACCCTAGCATAATAGACCAAATTTATTAAAAATCTTTTCCACCAAACTCATTAAATTTTAGGCTAGCATTTTCAGTTGGTTTTTAGAACTCTAGCCATAACCAAGTTTCTTGATTTAATGCTGTCATTTTTTTACAATTGTGAATGTTGTACCTGAAACATGAGACAAAATTATAGTGTGAAATTAACAACAACAAAAATAGTGTTAAAGAGTATTGGTGGGACACACCTTTAATCCCAGCACTTGGGAGGCAGAGGCAGGCGGATCTCTGTTAGTTCCAGACCACCTGGTCTACACAGCCAGCCAGAGTTACATAGTGAGATCTGTCTCCAAAAAATAGGGGAGTTCTTTTCTTTTTTTGATAAATTACAGAAGGTAAATTGTAGAAGTTATCTTCCGTAATTGTTAATCATAATTATTGTGATTTGTAACCATCACTGTGATCTATATATAATATTTTTTAAATGATGATTCCTTGAGAGAAAAGAGTTCATGCTCAGAAGAGTGTTGCTGGCAAAGGTGTGTTTTGTACATCTGTGTGTCTGGTCCATCTGTCTCTTGGCTGTTGTGATGCTCAAAGACTGGCAGCTGCACAGCCTATTAGTTGGTCCTCAAAGTTGGGGAACTGAGCTTAAGATGCATAGCTTAGTGTAAGCCGTTTTTTTCTGTGTCTAATTCTTGTTTTCTCCTACTTTTTTTTAGGAGGTAACAGTTAATTTCACCAGTCTTCAGTAACAGTGCTTCAGTAACAGACTTGGAAGGAAAGTGAGGTGTCGCTAGAAAGAGTGGTTTCGGGTAGTCTAATAGATATTACAAATTAACTGTATAGCTGTGTATAGATATAAGCAGTGACTCAGGGTGGGGTAGTTAAGCTAAGTCAAAATCACTTGGCCTTTTAGAAGTCAGTATCAGTGGTGTGTAAATATTAACAGGTGTTCCACCAGGCATGTCTAACCTTTTGGCACTGTGACACTGGTTGTCATTTACAAAATTCACACTTGAAAACTGCACAATTGACTTACAAAAAGTCAAACACACACAGTGTTTTAAGTAAGTTTGTGCTGCCCGTGGTCCATGGGTGTTGTGTTGGACACACCTGCAGACTAACACAGGAAGCCTTCTTTAAGCACTTGTTTGTGTCATCCGAATACTGGGTGATTAGAAGACGTGATGGTCAAGATAAATGTGCTAGTGCACAACCCTGCTAAATGACTTTCTGTTCTTTGACGTATGGAATGATAAGAATGATGGGAAAAATTAAGATCGTTGGCAGTGACTTTGATAAGTTTGTCAGTGATCATAAATCTACATATACATATATATATACACATACATATATATATATGTGTCTTGAGAGCGTCAGTAGATAGGTCATCGATGAGTCCTTTTCACTACTGAATCGGGAACAAGTGCTGACATCTCTCTCGTCAGCTGCTTTCATCCTGTGATTTGCCGTAAATCAGTCTCGTTCATTGTCTCATACTAACAGTAATCATAGTATCAAAACAAAAATGAAACAAAAATCCCCAAATTTTCTACCCGTTTTTCTATAACTTAAAACGTTTTACTGTAATGCAGCCCCACCCCTACCCCTATGCCTGTATTATTTTTAGGAACTCTTTTTATGGTTACCTAATATCGTGGCTATGTAGGGTAAATTAAGCTTTCTACAAACTAAAATTTGAAAGTACTGTCAGCCAGCCTTTTTATTTTAAGAGACTTTCTAATACTACAAATCAGTATTTTTGACAATTATTTTTTGAAATCTAAAGCTAAAGTACTGGTTTAGGCTGGTTTAGTGATTACTAGCTTTGCTCCCTTTAGTTTTGACTTGGTAAGTCAGAGCCCCTTGTTTTTGAACACACTACACTGTCCAAATTGATTGTTTGTTGGAATGTCACCATTTAGTTTTTCTGACTGAGAAAACATCAGTCTAATGTCACTGTTGATTCTCAGTTGTCTTTTCTTCACTTACCTCAAAGTTGGCTAGCTCATAGGCCAGCAGTTTACAACATAAAGGGACCCCTTAGCTCAGTAGGCAGAAGGTCACGTGTGTTTTAGTATTGTGCCATTGTACCACGTGTGAACACATATACTCACAGTGTACCAGCTTAACCTTTAATGGTTGAGTAGAATCAGTGTTGGGGGGGAAAAAAAGTAATACGGTCCAGCTAGCTTTTATTTGTCAGTTTTCATAATAACTGTATTGTCTCTGTATCTTAATTATGTTTTTTTGTTTTGTTTTGTTTTGTTTTAGTAATTGATATGTACTCAGTTACTTTCTCAGAGGCTATTCTATTTTATGTCAAAACAGCTCATAAAAAGTGAAAATGCAGTCAAACTGGTTATGTAATGTTTCAAGTCAGCAGCATACATTAGTTAGTATACATTGGCAATTTTATAACGAGTTTTACCAAGGAGTCCAGGGAGCTGCCATGCTGCCTTCCTTGGGCATGCCCGTTAGTCTAGTTCCCCTGTGTGTTGCCATTGTCTGGCCGGCCATTAAGTCAGCAGTCTCTGCACGCTCACCTTCACTCTGTAAACCATGCTATTTTATTTTTCCTGAGGGAGATGGAAGTGCAGTGCAGAGCCCATTTGTGGGATGGCACTGTGGGTGCATGAGTTTCCATTTGTGGTTTAAGCTCTCCATCCCTCCCTGTCTTGCATCTATTCTTCTGTTGTACCCTTTGGTTTAACATTGTTCTCCTCCCCAATTTTCCTCTTCTCCTCATTGTAAACTCATGGCAGGGTCTGCTTGGTGAGCTCATTCTCTTACAACAGCAAATTCAAGAGCACGAAGAGGAAGCCCGCAGAGCCGCTGGCCAGTATAGCACGAGCTATGCCCACCAGAAGCGCAAGGTGATGGATGGTTATGGGGGCTACTGATGCATCGCACTAATCAGCCATTTCTGCCAAGATCATGTCGCCTTAATCTGTTGATGGGCTCCATCATGGGAAATTATCTTTAACAAATTCAATTCAAAAGATACATCATACCCCCTAAAGTGGATAGTATAGACAAAGCCCAAAACATAAGCTCAAGTACAGGAAGTTAGGTTCGGAGGATTAGGTTATCCCTGAGCATCCATGGATTTGTATTTAGGATGAAACTGAACTATTGTTTATGTGATCCAGTTGAATCACTCAGATACTTGGCTTTTGAAGCTGTCATGAAGTTCTGAAAAACATGCTTTTAACTATGAGGTCAAAGCCCCAGAGGGTCAGTCTCTGGGTTCTGTACAATGAAGGAAGTGTAATGATTATGCATTTATATGCAGATCTTAAACTAATTCAGTGTGTAGATCAGTTTTAAAGCTATGTACAAACCTTACCCAGGAAAAGAGTCAGTCATATCTAGTTAGATTCTTGTTTGCTCTTACATCTAAATCAAGGGATATTACAGATACACACTCGATGCAATGCTTCTACTGGCTAATCTTGGTGGTGGTTAATGTTTGAGAGTGTCCATCATAGTTCACTCAGTGTCACTTCCTGGCTTTTCTCAATCCCATGGCTGTGCAACCAACAACTAACTATTGTTCAGTTTTCAATGGATGGATAAAATAAGTAGAAGAAGAAAACAAGTTATTTCATCTTTGTGGTTAAAGTAGATATCTTGAGGAAGGACTTATTTAACCATCCTCTAATTCCTTGTGTTGTGACTATATCATTTAGATACTCTAAGAAGTCAGATGCTGTCACTGAGCTGTCCATCCCTTAGGTTGGTTACAGAAAAGAAGTGGGAGGAGTTTGTGTGTTCTGGAACGTTAGAAATATCAATAGAGTGCCAAGCACAATCTGGTCTCTTTTCATAATGATAGGATTGAAATGCGACCCTTCTGTCTGCCATCTCAAGACCTAAGATGCAGTTTAACATTATACCAGCATGCTGCTAATCCTGACCTTCCCGGGGATGTACCGGTTGATCTTCTGCAATAGCAGACATGCCTGCTTTACAAGTCTTCAGACTTCAGGATATCATTCCTGTTCTATTGACTGGTTGTTTACTCAACCCCTTTGTTCCTCTCTTTGGGGTTTGTGACTAGAGTGACAGAGCTGGCCTTCTGTCTGCTTTGTCTATACAGGAACACTTAGTGGGACCCCAGCCAGGGCTTGGTCCTGCCCACTGTGTAGTTAGTTGTGGGAACGTTAATGGCACATTAAAAATACTTGATGCCAGCCCATACTGGCCCCGTTGGTGCCGTCCTGAAAGCCCGGTTCCATTCTTTCTTCCTCTGCTCCACTATGGTTAGGACAGAGATGCCGTCAGCTCTTCACCATCATGGCCAAATCTGTGTTCCTGCAACTATCATTCCAGACATTTGAGGTTAGCAGGAGGCCTAAATAAACCACAGGCACTTTTAATTCCTTTAAATATTTATTCTCTGTTCTTGAAGAACCTAGGTCTTCGTTTTTTAGTATTTTGTTAGAAGTAAAATTTTTGGCTGTATCTTCTGAGCAAAGAGATCACCAGAGGCCATAGGTATTGGTTGTTTTCCTCCTAGGAATGTGTGCAGATAGAATTTTCCAGAGATTCTCAGATCCGTATTTGACTATTTCAGAACAGCCACGAGGACTTACTAGAAGGAAATCAGTTCTAAAGTCAGTGTTCTCAGGAGGAGCTAAGGTTCTCTTCACTTGAGCTCATTTGTGTGGAAGATCCCACTCTTTCTCCCTCAGTTTCACAGCCTTGGGATTGTGGAAGACCGTTGTTTCATTCCTGTCAGGGTGACTTTAAAATTAATTTCATAATGAAAACTAAATATATTACACCACAAAATGTGAGTCGCATGTTGCAAGTAGCTGAGGAAAACATACTGACTTGTCTAAAGAGGTGGGGTACAGGTCCACACGCATGAGGACCTGAGTTTGATCCCCAGAACCCAAAATGTCAGGTATGGTGGCACGCTCTTGTAATCCCAGTGCTAAGGAGGCCTAGGGCTCCTGGGGCTCCCTGGCTAGCTGGCCTAGTCTAACTGGAGAGCTCTAGAGCAATGAGAAACCCTGGCTCTAAGGAGGTTACAATGTCCCTGAGGGTGACACCAAGCTAAGCTTCTGACCTCCACGTGCATACGTATTTAAAAAACACATACGCATTTAAAAAACAACTACAGTAAATGACAGAGTAGAAGTAGCTCATGCTAGTCTCTTAAGAAAGCCTATAAAAATTGCCTTCTTACCAATCTTTAATACTTAGTATTATAAACCTAAAATTTTTTATCCTATATCTTAGGGGAAAAAACAGTGAGATCTCAGTTTTTACTCTACTGCCTACCTTAAAACATTAATTTGGATCCTTATTAAATGAAGCAGCTAGAAAGTATGCCATTTTGTAATATTCTAATTGATTGTTTTGACTTCTTATGTAGTCTTTTTTTAACCCAGCTACTAAGTTAACCTTTTATAGACCTTGGCTTATATTAACATTTTAACTTTTTAATTTAATTATATTAGTTTCTTAATTATTGTCCCACATGCTGAGTAATGTTGAATTTTTTATAGTAATTCAGGATATATTTATGGCAAGAAATCACTCGATTTACATTTATAACTAAAACCAAAACAAAGTAGATCATGGTGGCAAAAAACCTTTAACCCCAGCCCTTGGGAGGCAGAAGCAGGCCAATCTTTGTTGAGTTTAAGGCCAGCCTAGTCTACATAGAAAGACCCTGTCTCAAGAAGAAAAAAGTAAAGCAAGAATAGTTGGAAGTATTTGTGCTTATATATCTTACTGTAAATTTGCTACAATTGCATGGATATTTAGTGGAAGAAAGTACATCCCAGTACCTTTGAAATGAGTCAGGAATTTAATCTGCATCACAAATTTCTATGCTCATACATTACAGAATGATGATCTTACTATGTGGTCTTAATATGGAGTGATCTGGTTCTTCTTTGTCTTTGGGTCGTGGGCTCTTCGATTTGCCTAATTCCTCACACTTTAAGAGACTTAATAATTCTTGTCCAGTCTACCTGAGCACACATAATCAAAATGGAAAAGTAGATTACACCAGCAAGTCTCTGTCACCAATCAAGGCTAAAAACAAAATCTGTGTCACTGATCTCATTACAAAATAATGTTAGGAGGTTTTCAAACACAGACATTAGGGAGAAAAATGTACCTGTCATTCCTAGCAAGTATTATCACCTATGAAAACATGAGGAAATTTGGAAAAGTTATTTGGAATTAGTTAAAAATCTAAAAATAACATTCTGTAGCACGGACAAGATTTATTAATGTCTATGTCAATACAAAAATTATCATTTAAAACCTGAGGAAGACAACTCTGTGCCCTGTCAAGAAGTCAGTGCACATGTACATGAACTTGTCATACGTGACACTGTTGTATGTTCTGTTTATAATTGTATTGGGATGACTTTAAACTATTATACAGTGAAATCTGGAGACTTTTAAAAGTCTGAGAACTATTGATAACAATTTGAAGTAGTTTACACAGTGCTGTAAATTGTATTTTCATGTTCAAATCAGCTTTAGTTGCTTAACTTGGTTTCATTTCTACAGATATATTTGTTCTTTTGAGAGTTAGTGGATGTTGCATTGGAATTGAACTTAAAAACAAGCTCTGGCCGGGCGGTGGTGGCGCACGCCTTTAATCCCAGCACTCGGGAGGCAGAGCCAGGCGGATCTCTGTGAGTTCGAGGCCAGCCTGGACTACCAAGTGAGTTCCAGGAAAGGCACAAAGCTACACAGAGAAACCCTGTCTCGAAAAACCAAAAAAAAAAAAAAAAAAAGCTCTGGCTCCATTAACTCTGAAGATGCCAGTCAGTCCCTGTGTCCGTTGGGTGTGCACATCTCTGCTGATAGTAAGGAAGGAAAGTTGTTCTTTAGAAGATCTGCTGTAGCCATGAGCTTTTGCAGTGCTGGGAACAGTGACTTGGACAGGGAATCCCCGGACTTGTGTCTGGAGAAATGCAGTGCTCTGGATGTTAGGTTCCTGTGCCTTAGTACAAAACAACCTCCCGATAGAGCAAACCCCCATGTCCATGTCTGCTTTTTCTAACAAATCTTTCATAACAAATGACTAGAATGGTGACAAGACAGTGACTCCTTGATGCTTCTATTTCATAAGATTTTGATGAACTGATTTTATTGATAAGTACAAGTATTTTTATTATCTTAAATATTCACTTGTTTTAAATTTTATTTTAAATATGCATATACTCGGTGCTTCTTTAAAACTGTAGCTTATTGTATATTCTATGTAATCCTAAACCTACTCAGCTAAAATTAATCCATCTTAAATATTTAGGTGTCAGACAAAGAGAAGATTGACCAACTTCAAGAGGAACTTCTGCATACTCAGGTAACTCTAGTCAGGAAGAGAACCCAGCACTCTTTTCCTTGTGAGCTGCTGGGGGCTGCTGAGCCCAGGGTATCATACATGATGGGCAAGTGTCCTGACACTGAGCAGCATCCTCAACCCCAGAGACTTCTTTGGGATATGGACAGCAGCTTCTTTTTCCAGCAAAGCAAAAGTTGGAATACTTAGTGACAGACCCTTAGCGCTAACAGTAATTTTTGTATCTACCAAAGCTAATTGAGAAACAGGGAATAAAAAAGACACCAAGTGAATACCAGGTTAATTCATTATGTAGAGATTCCTATTTTGAGTGATTCTTATCCTCATTTTAAGGATAAATTATTGTAGGAGGGGAATGGATAAAAATATTTTCACTTTGCTTGGCTAAATATAAAATAAAGAGATTTGAGTTTCACATATCTCTACTGAGTCCCCAAAAGCCTTCCTTTGCTTCTCTGAAACCATTATAAAATTTCTTCCTAAAGATAATTCTGCTGGTATAAGCCTATCTCTTAGGGTTAATGATAGAAATGATGATTTAAAAATCAGTTCTATACAATATAATGAGTTCCAACCTTCCTTGCTGGTAGAAGATTTGCCAACAGTGGTTATTCTGTACTAATAACATCTAGTAGTTAAGACTTATTTTTATAAGCCACAAGGCGTATTTATCATCTTGGGTGTTTTTAGGGAAAAATTAAAAGAAGGGGCAGTCTAATTGAAATCAAGCAACTATGTATTTCTGATCCGTGATTTTCCTTGATCTGTTCATGGAGTCTCCTGTATAATTGACCTGTGCTTTGGCACCTGTCTTTCTCGAGGCTTCTCTGCCGTGAGTTAAGACTTGTTACTCTACTTACTGCTCAGACCACTGTTCCCTTTCAGTATACTCAGTAAATTATTCTTTAAAAAAAAAAAGAAGAAGAACACTGTTTTGAGAGTTGGTCCCTGGAGCCATAGCATCAGTATCCCTGGGAGCTCATTAGAAGTGCAGATTCTTAGCCCATCCTAAACCCACTGGGTCAGAGTCTCTGACAGTGGAACTCAGTGGTCTTTGGAGTATTTTGCAGTTCTTTTTTGTTTATATGGTTTGTGTTTGGGAGAGGGTCTCACTGGGTAGCTGATCTGGAACTCAAATCCTCTTGCCTTAGTCTCCTAAATGCCTACTCACCATTAAACCTAGCTACATACAGTCTTCATTTTTAAAGCCCTTAAGGTAATTATGATACACCCTAAATTTTGAGAATTTTTTTGTTCTACATAAGCATGCGAAACCTTCTGACTTTGTCACACAACCTAGTTGTCTACAAGGTTCACACTGAAGAACCACACAATCAAGTTACAAAATGAAATCACACACAAAAGAATTTATAATGTTTTACAGTTTTGTGTACACCTGTATTCACAACTGACCACAGGTAGGACACACCTGTTAGCTCATTTGTGCTTCTGGGAAGTGGCTGCAGGTTGACACTTGTGTCAAGGAAAGAAAACGTAGATTCCCCTAATTGATTCCATATGTTCAAAGAAATCTGCCATGGAACTGTACCCCGCAGTTAGGCAGTTCCAGTTGTAGCCACTTAGTGTGGCTACACTGTGTGAGGAACGTGTACTATACGGAACTGTGCAGTCAGCCCCTTTACCCGTGATTCTCGAGTAAAGGAAATACACGGGCTGCATGGGAAGTCTTTAATTTCCATTTGAAAGGGGTAACAGATGGGAATTAATGTTAACAATGTATTTTACTTAATGCAATGTGTTCCAAATCATTTCAACATGTTGTCCATATAGCAGATAGCACACTATTTCAAGTGCTCAGTGACTGGGTGACTAGTGACTTTAAACAGCCAAGAAATATTAGACTCTTACTATATCCTTACAGGCTGGGAAGATATGCTTTATTAAATATGTTTATCACACAATCCGGTAGTTCTCTTTGTGTTGTGCCATATAGTTAACTAGAGATGTTTTCTCTAATTAGGCCTAACTTGCATGTTCTGTAAGGATAGGACCTTGATTTCCTGTTATTGACCATTTTCTCAGGAGTTTAAAACCTAAACAAGTATAAGAAATGTTTTCCCTGATGTGATATAAGTTGTACATCTACGCATTCTGCTGATTAGGGGGAAGTTTAATTCTTAATTTCCTGTATAAACTAAGATGACCAATTTGAACAGCTCACCCTGAAAAGCAAAGTTATGTTACCATTTAGCTACTTTGAAATAATAACCCTAAATGAATTGATTTTCTTGAGTATTTGTTTTTATATCAGTATTCTAAGTACAAACTTCTCCAGACTTGGACATTTGACCAAACCTGGAAGAATTTAAGCCTCTCACTTAACAGACCTGTTTAAATGCTCTTTCCTTGGTGACCTTAGGACAAGCTAGCAGGTGTTGCTAACCTTAAGCTTCCTGTCTGTAAAACCTCTACTCAGGGGGCTTTCTGTAAAGGGTCATTGCACGATGCATGCGTAGGTGTTACTCACTCATGTTTTATATCATACCATCTTTCTTAATAATGTCAAATGAGAATAATTTTGGCCAAATAGCCTTATATTGGAGACTTAATTTTGAAATTGTAGGAAATATTAGGTATAGTCCAGACTTCTTTAAGTTCTCAAATTTTTAGTATTTTTAAGTTATTTCTTCAACATAAGCAAATAAAATTTTAAGTTAAATGCTAAATTATAATGGAAATTATGGATTTCACTGCTTGCTTGAAATAATCATAATTTTATTTTCTCCACATTATCATGGAATATTTTAAGTATAATAATAATTTTAAGTGTAACTAGTTAAGTCATATAACTTCAGAACTTTGAAAGATTTTAATTAGACTTAATATTTATTTGTTAACCCATCTTTTTCTTACACAGTCCTGTGTATTGTCTTGTTGCAGTTAAAGTATCAGAGGATCTTGGAGCGTTTGGAAAAGGAGAACAAAGAGCTGAGAAAATTGGTACTGCAGAAGGATGACAAAGGCATCCATCATAGGAAACTTAAGGTACTTTATCTGAATTTGGTAGGTCTCGGAACTTTGACGTTTCACATTGTGTATTTTTAGTTTATCTTCTTTTGAAAATATTGTATGTACTGGTGTTTTGCCTGAATGTATGTCTATGTACCTACCACATGAATGCCTGGTGCCTGTGGAGGCCAGAAGAGGGCATCAGATCCCTTGAAACCTACAGTTACAGGTGGTTGTGAAAGCTGACTTGTAGGTACTGGGAATTGAACCTGGGTTCTCTGGAAGAGCAGCCAGTGCTCTTAACCACTGAGCCATCTCTCCATCCCCGAGGTGATAAAAAATTTTAATAAATTATGGAGTGTTTTATCGTCTTTCTCAATTCTAGCCAATGTAAATATTTCATAAATTGTAGTTTCCAAATTCATCATATAGTATGCCCATAAAAATCTTCATATTTAAAGAGGACTTTCTTATGAATCAATCTGTTTTCATAAAATACCTAGTTTATCTTCAGGCTTAATATCCATATCTATAAAATTGGGATTCTTTTAAATGCTTTTTAAAAATTATCGTGTGGTGTGTGTGTATGTGTATGCAGCTATGTGTATGTGCCATGGGTGGGGTGTGTGTGTGTCTGTGTGTGTCTGTGTGTGTGTGTGTGTGTGTGTGTGTGTGTGTGTGTGTGTAGGACAGGGAACAAATCTGTGAGGTTGGTTCTCTCTTTTCCCATTTACTGGGTTCGAGGAATTGAGTTCAGGGTGCCAGGCTTGCATGCTATGTGCTGTGCCTGTACTTGCTGAGCTGTCTTGGCTGCCCCAAATTAGGATTGTTAGTTTGTTGACTCCTTAAGGAGTACCTGCTACTGCCATCTCACTAGTATTTCCACTTCGATTTGTCTTCAGTTTTGAAATTTGACACTTTCTTTCCAAGGTAAGTTTTCTACTACAGCAACTAAAATAAAGTTTTAAAATAAGTATATGTTGGTATTATTGTAACCAACATCTTGTTAATTACCACTATCAATAAATTAAGTTCTGCTTTCACCATAGACCCAAGCCAGATGTGTTGAGTTGACGTGATTCTTTTAACTTGAAAGTTTAACACTATAATCAGTGTCTCAGAAAAAGTAAAGATGAGTTGCTGCAGCATACCAGAACCATGGTGAATCATGGCACACATTCTAGAACCAAGATCCAAAGATGTCACTCTGGTTTAATAAGCATGGTGTAGTAGCTTGGACTCTGAATTATCACCACTGCCTGAAAGCTTGACTGTCGTAATTTACAAGTGCTGTTTGCCACTGAAAAGTCACGCTCCAGTATTAGGAAATATAGAGAGTTGCCTTAGACGTGGTGTTTTTCCTCATGAGATACAGTGGTAATGAAATGTGTGCATTTTTAGGCAGATGTGAGAGCAGCTGTTTGCCCTTCAGGTGTTTCTATGAATTAAGTGGCAAAAATATCCTTAAACTCTCATAATGTTCCCACCTCAGTATTAAAACTTAACTTAGTAAATGCTTGATGGTTACCCTTTCTTCTCCCGTAGAGATTTTACTTGACACTGTTGTGTTCGGGACGCCATGCTCCGTCCTGGTCTCCAGAGAACAGCAATACAGGACGTTTGTCCTTGACTCCCATTACAGCCTTTGCCATCCCTAGGGCACTCAGATACTCTGCTGCCTTAACAGCTTCCCCGTCCCTGTCTGTCCTCAGGCTCTCACATGCGTGCTTCCTGCGCGTGCTTCCTGCCCCTCTTCACTCTGTCGTGTGCTTCCTGCTTTCCACCTTCTCCTCTGCTGTTCTCACACCCGAGTCTGACAGAGTAGTTTCTCTGTCACTTGGTCACCTTGCCCCTTATTTGACTTATATGGCATTAGTTAGCTTATTAATGTTAATGAGCTTTCCCTTTTACCATCTAATTAGATTGTAAAATCCTAAATTAATGAACTTTTTATTAAGTCGGGTGTATTTTTAAATAAACTGAAGAAGTGGAATTTTTATTCTTATACTGGTTCTACCATGAAAATATATCTCTGTAATTAGAAAAAGCAATGCAAATTTGAATTTATCCACATGTTTTCTCTTGGTGTATCTGTAGTCTTTTATTGTTAGATTTTTTTTTCACTGAGTTTTGCCAATTTTAATTTTTTTGCAGAAATCTTTGATTGATATGTACTCTGAAGTTCTGGATGTTCTCTCCGATTACGATGCCAGTTACAATACACAAGACCATCTACCACGGGTAAGGGAGGATGGACGGGGACCTGCTGTCATCAGAACCTCCTCTGCCTGTGTCCTCATAATCCTGCCTTCCTGAGATACCTTAACCACTAAGCATTGCTGGCTCCTTATAGGGGGACCATAAAAGTAAATAAATGTGTTTTGACAGAAAACTGTCAGATATTTGCCATTATACATTCTTTATAATCTTTAAATACCTGAGCAAAAAATTAAACATATATGGATGAAATTTAATCTAATAGAATCCAAAGTATGTTAGTAAAATGTAAACTGGCTATGGAAAATATTTGTGGAAAGTTAATGATCTAGTTGTAGAAATAACTCTTAGTTAGCTAAAAATTTGACTATAAATAATGGATCCAATTAATGCTTTTGCTGTGTGTATCTTCAGAGTGCCTACATGCATCAACCCTCATTCTTTAAAAAAAAAAAAACACTTCTTTTGGCTATAATTATCTTAAAAGATTTTTTAAATGATGTCATTCAAACTCTACTCACATTTAATTTGGCATCAGAATAATACTAGTAAGTGCTGTTTGTCTTGTGATTAGGTTGTTGTGGTTGGAGATCAGAGTGCTGGGAAAACAAGTGTGCTGGAAATGATTGCTCAAGCACGGATATTCCCACGAGGCTCCGGGGAGATGATGACCCGTTCTCCAGTGAAGGTAGGGAAGGGCCGTCTCACTGAAGGACCTTAGAGAAGGCACCACTTGAGCGTTCAAGTGGAGACTTCTTCCACTTCCCTACTTCACTTCAGTAAGAGGGCTTCTGACACCGCATTTGGAAGCATTCCCACTGTGGCAGTGAGTGGGAGGCACCGCCAGGGCACATGTGCAGAGCTGAGAGGGTAAGTGAAGGGAGAGGGGTGGAAGAGAAAGGACGTCGGGGGCCAGTGGTTGTCCAGGTGATACCCTAAGTCCTCTTGATGGTATTCGGAATAGGATACGGAGGCTGAGAAAGAGAATGTTGGAAGTGGACTCAACTCAATCAATAGATAATTTCCCATAGTGTTTATATGCTGGGTATCAGGATGTATTAAGCTAGAAAAAATGATAAAAGGAAACATTGCAAGAACAAAGTCACTGAAGTAAAGGAGGCTTGTATCAGTGTGTGTGTGTGTGTGTGTGTGTGTGTGTGTGTGTGTGTGTGTGTGTACACACTCATTGCCCATATATAAAACTACTAACATCTCACCAACGGAGACAGGGAGATAGTAAATGACTGTAGACTGTTTGATTAAGCAAATATTTATTCAGCTCTTAATATATGCCAGCATTGGTGTACCGGGCATGTGCAACCTTTTGACATTGTGGTATTATATACAAAACACTTGAGAACCATGCAGCCATGTTACCAAATAAGTAAATAAATAAGTATATCAATGTCTTAAGTAAGTTTATGGTTTGGTGTTGGGCCACACTCACAGTTATTCTAGGGTACATGTAGCCCATAGGCCACAGTTGGGATATACCTGGCATTAGACAGTGTGCAGTAAATTAAAGAAGATTCTTGCCATAAGCATAATAAATATCTAAATATTTACACTATTTAGTATGTTAGAAATGGAGCCAGTGGGGGTGACAGGATCCTTGTAGGTGGTGTAGCTAAGGTGGCATTTGAACTAAGATTTACAGAGTGAGGGAAGTAGTCATGTTGCAGTCTGGTACAGTTAGGTTCCAAGCAGAGACTAGCTGGTGCACAGCTCCTAAAGCGATGGGGTTAATCCTGTCTGAGGAATAGTGAAGAGGCCCGTGGAATGGGCCACAGTGACGTCCTCAGTGACAGAGAGATAATGAATGGCAGGGATAAGCAGATCATTAGGGCCTGCCAGACCGGTTTACAGAGTGGGATTTTTATTTTAAATAAAATGGGAAGCCAGTGAAGTCTCGAACAGAGTTCTAGTACCTTCTAAAAGACTCTGGCTGCTGTGTTGAAAAGAGGTGTTGGCAAGTGGGTCAAATCACGGAGATCAGATGAAGGGCAGCTGGATTAGATGATACTTGGATGCAGGAAGTACTAATGAGGGTGAAAAGAATTGGTGGGCTCATGAAACGATTTTTAAAGTACAACCAACAGGATTTGTTGACAGATTGATAAGAAGAGACCAATCATCTAGGACTTGGGTTTTGACCTGAACAGATTAAAGGGTGTTATTTGCATTGAAACATCTAGGTAGGTCCAGTTTGAGAAAGATGTTCCAGAGTTGGATTTTCTTGCTAAAGGGAGATAATAAATAGGTAGCTGGATGTACAGATTTAGGGAGTGGTCTGGACTGGAGACATACATTTTGGAGTCAAGATGAAATATCTACTGGCTAAGATCTCAAAGGAGTGAATGGATATTAAGATGCAGGACCTGCTAGGTTAAGGAAAAGGAAGCAGTTTGGAGCTTGAGAATCTGGTCAGCCAGAACCAGAACCATGGTATCAACTGGGAGTCGGGAAAAGAAGTGTCCAAGAGGAAGGGATCTGAGGAGCAAGGGACCAGCTCAGCAAGGCTGAGCACCAGGCATTTGGTTTACCGTGGGGCCAAGTTAAGTGGCTGGGTGGTGTAGAGGCTTTCTGCTGCTTCTGTGTCCTTGGTGAAATAAGTCGCCAGGTTATCAGCTGTTAAGAGAAAAGAGAAGACTGAGGCAGGAGAACAAATGCAGAGTCTTTCTAGGAGATTGAAGTAACTCTGCTGAGAAAGTTGGGTAAATGAAGTCACCAGGAAGGCTGTGGGCATAAATTTCAAGTGAATCTGTGTGGCTAGGGGATTGGTTATTGTTTTTCTTTCACATTCATCTGATAGAGGTCGAGATAAAGTAATTCAGAATGAGAAAATTGAAATCACCAAGAAGTGTGATCAGAATTGTGGTAGAAAGGGAGACAGTGAGGCGGGTATTAAAATCTTCCAGTGATGTCTGGGTGGACCTGCAACAAGGTGGAGTAGTGAGCATTATAGTGTGAGTCACAGTATTCTGTGGGGTCTGGCTGTGAGCTGGACCATGCTGTGTGTTAGTGGTTCTTCCTTCATTGATTAGTGGTATTTGGTGCGCATCCTTCCTACATCCATTATGCATCAATGGGAGTCTAGTGTACTTCCAGTTTAGACAGGTGAAGCCCAGAGTGAACCTGTGCTTCATATCACGCCCAGTAACCAATATAAAAACATGGGGAGTTTATCTTTTACTTTGCTACAGGTACCATAATTGTAGAGTCTTGTTTTTATCAAAATCTCATTCATTCAATTTTAACAATAAAGACTCAGGAGCCAGATGCTGGGGTGAAAGCCTGCTAACTCAGAGAGATAGAGAAAGCACCTTCCTCCTCTGCTGACATTCCAGAAAAAGACCTTTCTCCTAGCCAGCTCAAACAAGACTCCTCCAACTCAGTGCCCCTCCCTTCTACTTCCTGTGTGGCTCTCTCTCCATCCTCCTGACTCCCTCTTACCCTCTATGTTTTTTTCTTGTTCACTTCCTGTCAACTGGTTGCTTGCTTCAACTTTTGACTTATGGTTGACTTTATTTAATCCTGTTTACATTAAGCAGAATACTCTTGGACTAAAGGTGTGTTCTAGGGCTGAGCCACACCACAACTAGAAACAGGTTTTTCCAGTAAATAACGCAATCTCGGGGTTTACAGTGTGGTCAAATATCCTGCAACTCTAGAGGTTTTGGGAAATTAACGGCCCTGGGAGGAGGCTGCCTTCAAATAGACAAGGCCATTGGCCTTCTGTTCATCAGGACTCCTACGTCTTGATGTACTCCTACTTGTGTCTCCTCAGATCAGTGAAATTGGCAAATCTGGACTTAGTATTTCAGCTTCTTTACCCCAGCTTTCTGCTTGGGTCCAAATATCCATGTCTTGAAGGGACATTGCACATAAGATGAGTGTTGGTTTCTGGTGATTGATTTCTGCAGCTCATTTTTTGCTACAGTCTTGGCACTTGAGGTCACAGTTGCTTAAAACCCCTAATTCCATTTATTTGTTTGTTTGTTTGTTTGTTTGTTTGTTTGGGTCTGTTTGACGATGTAATTGCTGTGGAGTTTCAGTTTTTCTCTTAGCCTTTGTCCTGCACCACAAATGAGCAAGTACTCAAGGAAAATAGCTACAGGACAATCCCTGAAGGCCTTTGGGGTCTGGGGTGCAGGACAGTCCCCAAAGGCCTTTGGGATCTGGGGTGCAGGACAATCCCCCTAAGGCCTTTGGGATCTGGGGTGCAGGACAATCCCCCTGAGGCCTTTGGGATCTGGGGTGCAGGACAATCCCCCTTAGGCCTTTGGGATCTGGGGTGCAGGACAATCCCCGAAGGCCTTTGGGATCTGGGGTGCAGGACAATCCCCGAAGGCCTTTGGGATCTGGGGTGCAGGACAATAATCCCCCTTAGGCCTTTGGGATCTGGGGTGCAGGACAATCTCCCTAAGGCCTTTGGGATCTGGGGTGCAGGACAATAATCCCCCTTAGACCTTTGGGATCTGGGGTGCAGGACAATAATCCCCCTTAGGCCTTTGGGATCTGGGGTGCAGGACAATCCCCCGAAGGCCTTTGGGATCTGGGGTGCAGGACAATCCCCCTTAGGCCTTTGGGATCTGGGGTGCAGGACAATCCCCCGAAGGCCTTTGGGATCTGGGGTACTTAGGCCAAGCCACCAGAGCTGCTTTTAGCAGCTGGTTTTTGTTTTCTTGTGTAACCTGCCTAGCTTATCTCAGGGAAACAAATACATTGTCAGTGTTAACAGTATAATTATGATACCCTGAAATGTGTACACTAATGTCTCACTGTCACCACATTTTGTTAAATACTCCATCCGAATGCCTTTCCTAAGAAGCCTGCGGTGACCCCTGGCAGCCAGGGTCAGTCTGTCTGTAGTACCATACCTTCCTTCCACCACACTCTTCCTGTCTGTGTGGAGTGAGACCTGAAGCAGAGGCCATCAGGCTGTTTCCCCATCTGTAACACTTGTATAGTTAATGGATTGAGGAACGGTGACTAAATGAACGGTCCTCTCCCTGAATTCATCTCTGAATTCTTCAGGCTGTGGAGGGACAGGTTCTCTGCCTGGTGTCTGCAGAGCATCGCCTAGGGGAGAGGGGCCAGCAGCACCCTAGGTCATAAGAGACGGAGAACTCCCCAGTCTCCTTGCAGAGTGTCAGCAAGGTGCTGCCACAGTGCAGAGCAGCTGTGCTGACTGCTCCTGACTGTAGCATAAAGGTGCAGTGGTGGGCCTGTCGGCACTGGGCAGGTGCTGTGAATTAATGTCAGTGTGAATGCGCCTTATATGTTCCTGTCCTTTCAGGTGACTCTCAGCGAAGGTCCTCACCATGTGGCCTTGTTTAAAGATAGCTCTCGGGAGTTTGACCTTACCAAGGAGGAAGACGTAAGTAGAATTCAAACCAGATTCATGGCTGTGCTCCAAGACAAAGAAGTGAAACATTTGTCGTTCAGATTGTCACAGGACTTTGTTCTTTTCCATTGATAGCTTGCGGCGTTAAGACATGAGATCGAACTCCGAATGAGGAAAAATGTGAAAGAAGGCTGTACAGTTAGCCCTGAGGTAGGGCAGCAATCCTTTCAGCGCGGTTTGGAGATAGCAAATTCTTACGGATATTAATAATTAACATGGGTATGCTGTTTAGATTGCAGCTTTTCCAAGATGTCTTTTTTTTTTTAGTTTCTTGATTTGTTTTTCCTTTTTTTTTGAGACAGTCTCACTATGTAGTCTGGGCTGGAACTAAGTATGTAGATGAAGCTAGCCTTGAACTTACAGAGATCCACCTGCCTCACAAATGCTGGGATAAAAGGCGTGTACCACCACACTCTGCATTTTTTTTTTAATATTCTAAATAATGTATCATTGAAGGGAGAATTTTCTAGAATAATTACTTTGGAATCAAAAAAAAAATAACTTTTCTGAATAAAAAATAAATAAAATATCTGAATGAACAAGATCGAAATTTTTCAAAATATTTATCACCACAAATATTCTCAAGAAATTCACCCTCCAAGAGACTGATTTTTTTTTTTTTTCCTTTCCTTAATAGACCATCTCTTTAAACGTCAAAGGCCCTGGGCTGCAGAGGATGGTGCTTGTGGACCTACCCGGTGTGATCAATGTAAGTCCATACAGAAGATGTGTTTCATTTTATTCCTGCTGTGGAAGCCATTTATAATGACACAAAATTTTTTTCTTCAAGACTGTGACATCAGGCATGGCTCCTGACACAAAGGAAACTATTTTCAGTATCAGCAAAGCTTATATGCAGAACCCTAATGCCATCATCCTGTGTATTCAGGGTAAGTTCCCAGGGACACTCAACTGCAGCCAGCCTCTCCTCTTAGAACTTGAAGTATTGCTGCAGTATCTGTCATGTAAGCATACACGCACGTGTGTTCTCACTGCGCCTGTCATCTTAGTAGTAAATGGAATTGAAGATGTCACTTTTGACATCATTGGGATTTTTATTGGCTACATTCCTAAAGTAAATGTATCAAGACTACATTTTCACACTCAGCTTTGTAATTATTACACTGTTATTTCCTTTTTTCAGATGGATCTGTAGATGCTGAGCGCAGTATTGTTACAGACTTGGTTAGTCAAATGGATCCTCATGGAAGAAGAACCATATTTGTTTTGACCAAAGTAGACCTGGCAGAAAAAAATGTAGCCAGTCCAAGCAGGGTGAGGGCAAGTTGTATGTGTGTGTCTGTCTGTCTCTGTGTGTGTGTGTGTGTGTGTGTGTGTGTGTGTGTGTGTGTGTGTGTGTGTGTGTGTCTGTCTGTCTGTCTGTCTGTGTCAGTGCTTTAGGCTCCTCATCTAGTGGGAATGAAGACATTTATGATAGGATCACATAGGTTGTGATGAGTTACTAGTCAAATAATACACGGTGGTTAGAATGGTTCTCGGGCACCAAGTGCTGCATAACTGGTGACTGGCTTGTTTACAAATGATAAATTCGTATTCTGTAGTCCCTGTGGAACAGTGGCATCGGGTCCTTCTCCTCACTGCTACTGCAGAGGCTGTCTCTCTTTCCCACCTTAAACCTGTGGGGCTGCCTCTGTGTCAGGGTCCCCAGACATAGCAGGTGATTCTTTCAAAGGACCCACAGGGTCACCACATAGTCATAGATGCCTCGAAGACACATTACAGAGCCATGAGGGAGAACATGCGTAGGATACAGTCTAGAGGCAGCCTGCTCATGTTTCCAGAAGCCTTCTCTCAGAGGCTGGTCAGAGAGGCAGTACCAAAATTCCAAATTCCCAGAAGAAAACTGGTCAGCACATACCACATGGCTTGCCCAGGAATGCCAGACACAGACCAGCAGACCTTTTGTAGGGTCCTCTTGGGCTGCCGTGGCAACTTGTCCTTGAGCCTCTGCCCCTCTGCCTTGCTTTGTGTTTTTGTTTGTGAGCCTAGCCTTTAACGGCCGCGCCACCTCTCCAGCCCTCCTTGCCTTATTTTAAGAGCACGGCAGTATTGTTGTGGTGGTGTTGGTGCTCGTGGGAAGAGGAGGAGCAAAGTAGAGACAGTGTCTGTGGCCTCCTTTCTCCCCAATGCTCCCACTCCTTCTTCTGTGGGGCAGTCACTTTGGATTTCACTGGAGATGCAGTTGAAGCTTACTTCAGGCCTTTCCATGGCGAAGACTCGGTTTTAGTCTACCTTTGCCTTGTCTCACCACCGTGGCAATCTGAATGGGCGTCCGGAAGCGGAAATTCTCACATCGTGTATGAATGATAGATTTATGTAAATATGCATTTTCCTGGGCCCAGACTCCATAGATTTTTATGTCACTTAGAAAAAGGATTTTTGTCCTTAAAAGAGTTTAAAACCAGTCTAAAATATATTGTTTCAAGTAGGGATAAGAAGAGAAATTAGTAAAAGATAATCCAGCTTGGTGAGAATGTAGATAATCAGGGCCCACAAAATGTATCAGCAGATAAAGGTGCTGTAGCCAAATCTGAGTTTGATTCCTGAAACCCACAGAGTAGAAGGAGAGAGCTGACTCCTATGAATTGTCTTCTGACCTCTACATGCATGCCCAAACATACATATACAGATAAACAAATGTCATTTTTTAATTTAATAGAACAATTTAAATTTTTAAATATTCAAAGCAACTATAAGGAGAAAGTAATGAAGCTATTTCTTGAGTGCTTCTCTCTGCCAGGCTTTGTGCTCAGTGCCATTATCTCATAACCTCAGTAACCTTGTATTAAAATTATCTCACTGATATTATGTCACTTACGGTCACATAGCTAGGAAACGGTAGAACAAGCTCTCAGGTCTGACTCAGCAGCACTGTGACTTGATCGCTCCAAGTTTTGATCTAGGTATGCACATTTTAATATGGCATTTTTAATAGAGTAAAGTTAAGTCTATTTCCCTCAGATAACAATCAGAACACATATGTTTTTGAACAGATTTATATATGCTGATAAGTATATATATGTATAGAGTTTTTTAATATTTTGCTTTCTAAATTGCATGTCGTGCTTTTAAAAATTAATAAGTCTATATTTCACATTTATTTTTCCCATTTGTTAAAACAGATACAACAGATAATTGAAGGCAAGCTCTTCCCAATGAAAGCTCTGGGTTATTTTGCTGTTGTAACAGGAAAAGGTATGCAAAGATGGATCATTATAACTTATTTTTAGCTTTTGTTGTTTTCAGATAATAAAAATTATTTTTCTTGATGAAAATTTGGTCATCGTCTTTCCTAGGAAACAGCTCTGAAAGCATTGAAGCTATAAGGGAATATGAAGAAGAGTTTTTTCAGAACTCCAAACTCCTGAAGTAGGTGTCATGTAGCAGTATTCAGAGTCTCTACAGTGAGAGCGCAGCTTACACTGGGCTGCTTCAGCTGCACCGACCTTGTCTGGGAACAGCTAGCCTTCTGTGGGCTCTCCATCCACGCAGTGGTCTGTACCCAATGAGGCTGTCCTGGGGCGCTCTTGGATAGAGTAGAAGCAGTCTGTCTATCACATGGTGCAGCAGATGGCAGGACAGACTGCCTCTGCAGGTGTGGACTGAGAGACAACCCTCACACCTCTTACATCCGTTTCCCTAGAAAGTGATTTTTTGATTAATTTTTCCTATTTTAAATATGTGTGCGCATTTCTCTTATAATAGAAAAAGTTGGAGTGGGAGGTGACAACAGGCTGTTCCTGAATAGATGCTGGAAGAAATTGACAGAAAATAAGACACTAAACCACAAATCAAAATAGAGGGACTAAAGCAGCCATTTCAGAATTTCACTGAAAGTTTCTTCGTTTTTCTGGAAATAGACAAGCATGTTTGCTCATATTTGTACAGAAGGAAGGAAGGACAGTTCTGCAGCCATAGCCAAGGATTCTCTTTAGGAAAGGAACAACGAGCCTGTAGAACCGTGCTGCCCCCTGTGGTGCCCCCTGTGGTGCTCCCTGTGGTGCTCCCTGTGGTGCTCCCTGTGGTGCTCCCTGTGGTGTCATGTGCACACGCCAGACTGGCCGGTGTCTGATAGGACAAACACAGCCATGCTTCGAGAGCTCAGCACTACATGTGGCTGGTGCTCGCCTTGCTGGACAGGTCAGGTGCCCCATTTCCTCACTGCAGAAAGTTTTCTGGGCAGTGTTAGTGTGGAGTAAGTGCTCCTTTGTCATTCTGACACACTAGCTCTGGTCTCTTGTAGGACGAGTATGCTAAAGGCACATCAGGT
Organism: Peromyscus californicus insignis; assembly: GCF_007827085.1. Taxonomy (NCBI): domain Eukaryota; kingdom Metazoa; phylum Chordata; class Mammalia; order Rodentia; family Cricetidae; genus Peromyscus; species Peromyscus californicus. Next base: position 18,156,089 of record NW_026294458.1, on the reverse strand, counting down.
CACCACGAGAAATCTAAGCCTTGCTGTGTCCGACTGCTTTTGGAAAATGGTTCGCGAGTCAGTTGAGCAACAGGCTGATAGCTTCAAAGGTAAGCTGGCTTCTTGAAGCAGACCCACAAATCCAGGCATGTGATTTACTATTGGACAGCATGTGGAAAAAAGAGAAACCAAACCTTCTGTTTTACAAGATCCGATTTTCCCCTTCGGAGGCACCATTACAGAGTTCTCAGAAGCAGCGGCTTTGCAGCAGTGTTTAGAGAAAGCTTCATAGCCTGTGGAGAACTTGGATCCTCCCTTACAGGAAGAAGGGAAACCGCGAGGCCTGTGTTGTACTGTCCCCCAAGCCCACATAGCTGCATCCACTGAGAGCACGTTCTCCTCCCCTCTTGCCATTCGGAAAGTTCACTTACTGTTTATCCCACTTAGTCCTACAGCAATTTCATGTCGTCTTTATTTCCATTTCACAGATGAGAAAACAGAGGTGCAGGGTAATTTACATAGCCAGTGCCACATAGCGTTAGACCAGGATCTGAATTACAGCGCCAGGGTCCATTTTCCTGGCAGCTACACTAAACTGCTCCAGCTGTGGCTTTGTGAGCTGAACATGGAGAAACAAGAAGTGAGAAGAATAGTTGAGACAACTGTAACAGTAATAGCATCAGAACGTCAGGGCACCAAGACGTGCTCGGAAACCCGGCTGATACACAAGTAGAGAGGTAACCTTCTTCACAGTCAGACTGGCCATCTTCCTTTCTCCACAGCCACACGTTTTAACCTGGAGACGGAGTGGAAGAATAACTACCCTCGCCTGCGAGAGCTCGACAGGGTAATAATATCTGAGTGCCCCACGGTCTGGTATATACTTTAATTCACTGTGTGCTTACAGAGTTGTTATCTGCTGAGCGAAATTGCTATGGTCTTCGTGATAATTACATAGGAGTATTTATCTTTTCTACAGTAATTTTAACTATCGTAACATTTTAAAATAATTCGGAATCATAGAATGTAAAACATGTTAAAATGATTTCTGAAAAAATTATAAATATTCTTTAGTAGTCTTGTTGATGTATACTTAGGTAATCTATTTTTTGTTTTTAGTTATACATTAGCTTTTTACTTTGTTGGTATTTATATTGGACATGTAGAGTCTAACGGGAACTAAATATGTTTTTCTTTGATTTTAAAATAGCATTAGTTGTAAGATCCAACATTATCTTACTATTACTGATCACTAAATTGTGTGTGTTGGTTCTTTAGCATTTGTTATGTGGAAATGTTATATTAAAAAACTGCAGTCAGAATTGGAAAGGGTAGACATGGTGACTGCTGCCTCTTGCTCCTTATCTGAGTAATGACGTTCCTAAAGGAGACTAGAAAGTCATTTGCTGCTCTCACATCTTCAAACCAAAACTTAGTCAACACACCTTGTCCATGTCCTCCTTTTGGTTGTCTCTGAAGATCAGACGGGACAGATGTAGTGGCTCGTGACAATCCTAACTTGTCTCTCTGTTGCCTAGAATGAACTATTTGAAAAAGCTAAAAACGAGATCCTTGATGAAGTTATCAGCCTGAGCCAGGTTACTCCAAAACACTGGTGAGTATTAACCTTTGTCTCGGTGTCTTTTCGCTCTAAAGTAGAAGAAAGCAGTGAGTTTTGTTGCCTGGGTTCATCTCTCGAGATGCAGCTGCAGCAGGCAAACAGTAAAGTGTGTCTCCTGTAGAAATAGCTGCAGTTGTAGTCTGTCAGCTGACCGTCTGGACAGTAGCTTACTCAAGGCCCCTTTGAATCTGCTTTGTTATTTCTATAGACTCATTTACATATAATTTCATAAAATTGTCACAAAGTAACCTATCAGGACCAGTTATTACTAACCGGAGAATAGCATCATAGGGAACATTGATCTGTAAAGGAACAAGGGTATATGCTTTTTAGATGTCATTCAAGACCAGAAGTAACTGGTGATTTCTGTGACATGTATGCAGTGTGCTGTGTACAATAACATTTTTTTAATTTTTGTGTGTGTGGGTGTTTTGCCTGCATGTGTCTGTGTACCACATGCATACCTGTTGCCCACAGAGGCCAGAAGAGGACGCTGGGTCCCCTGGAACTGGGGTTGCAGATGGCCGTGTGCTGCCTTACGGTGCTGGGAATAGAACTCGTTTCCTCTGATGTAGCCGCCAGCGCTTTCATCACTAGCCATCTCTCCAGACCCACTATGTGTTAGGTTTTCATTGCTTCCTACTTTTTTAAACAAATTCATTCTTTTGAAAATTGTCATAGGAATCCTAGGGCAAGCTATCATCTTCAACTTATGTTTATGTAATTGCAGGCATTCTTAAATTTATTGAAACAGGGCATTATAAACAGACTAAACCAGGGATGGTGGCAGGTGCTTGTAATCCCAGCATGCAGGAGAACACAAATTCCAAGGCAGCCTGTGCTGCATCGGTGACCGTATACCGCAGCAAGACAGGCTGCCTGCAGCTCGAGTGAGCTGCATATAAAGAGCCTCAAAGTTCTGTAGTTATATTTTAATTAACAAATTCCTCATGCCTAAATTACCTTCCAGTAAGCCTGTGGTATTTAAGAACGTATCACTCTTGGCGCAAAACTATCCTTACCACCATTCATGATACATAGTTTTAGTACCTCTGTTTGCTCAGTCACTGATTGTCACATGGAGTCGACAGCAGCCTGAGTTTGAATTTGTTCTCACTGGTTTCCCCATCTCGGGGGCCCTATCTTCCTCTTTCTTAAGTCATCGATATTTGCCAGATTCCTTACTCTCCTTGTTAAGAAAAAGGTATCTGGTCTTATTTTTACTGTTGACTGATTAGTCAAATATATATGACACAAACTGTTTTGTTTCTTATTTATATTTTAAACCAGTTCAGTGACTTTGTACAATTCAGTTAGCTCATAAAATTATAAGAGAGGGGGCCTGGAGAGATGGTTCAAAGGTTAAGAGTACTGGCTCTTCTTCCTGAAGTCCTGAGTTCAATTCCCAGCAACCACATACATGGTGGCTCACAGCCATCTAAAATGAGATCTGTGCCCTCTTCTGGCGTGCAGGCATATACGCAGGCAGAACACTGTATACGCAATAAGTAAATAAATAAATCTTTTAAAAAAAATTACAAGAGAGATACAGACATGTAGATATGTACATAAGTAAATTTTAAATGTACCTAAGTATAACTAATTAATATAATACTAGTTGACTTCCTAGATTGTATGAGGGTAATATACGGAAGAGGTGATTTATAAATCATAACTGATGGACTGAGGATGCAACTCAGTGGTAGAGTGCCTGCTTAACAAGCCAAGGCCCTGGGTGCTCTTCAGTGCTACTTAAAGAGGTGGGGAGCCTATAACTAGTAATATTATTTATGGTAGGAAAAAAAAGTGACCCTACTGCAAATTAATGTATTACCTTAAGTATGATTAGTTTTGTTTACGTAGAGCAATGCTAAAATGCTAAAATTTTATACATAGCCACACTGAAATAAGCCTGAAAGGTAAATGTGTTTGTTTACTACACAAGACACTTAACAGAGTTGTGAAAAGACAAGAAGTGAGATTCCAGTGGAGAAGACACAGCTGAGAACTAGAACATTTGGTGGGTGGCTGAGAATTCTTAGCTGCCTGATCAGATGCCCTCTAGTGAGTTTTCTTGCTCAGCTTGTGCTTTTAGACTCTAGAATTTGACACAAAGATCAGAGTAGCCAATCCCAGCCTTAACTGTTGATGCTGCAATGGATTTAACTGCATTGCACCAAAGAATTTCTGGAGCATAGTTAGGATTACCTTAGAGGTTACATGAGCACTTTAAGATGGGGGCCTTAGCTCTGAATTATTGAAGTCCCAGGACTGCGTAGTAAGTACTGTATTTCCTAAGAGGATAATTTGTCATTTACTTACAGACATTCTGCATGCTTTAGTCATGTTTTAAGAAAGGAATCCTGAGAGTTCAAATTGACATATAATGTGTTAGAGTAGTAAATATATGCACACTGCATTTGTCCAGCAATGGAAGTGATCTTAAAGATACAGCTACTACATTAAATGAGAGGCTGGTATGTCATTAACGCGTAACCATCTTTTCTAGCACAGCAATTGACTGACCTTATAGAAATACACTTTATAAAATCCAGTATTATGGTATTGTGCAATTTTTGATGAAAGTATTATGTTTTCTTTGGTTAGTTCAATAGACTAAAACAAAAGTGGGGAAAACACACAGTTGAATCCCCTGACTCAAAGGTGAGGAATCTGAGCTTTGTGGCCTCATGAAGTGGAATTTAAAGAGTGGATTGGTGTTAAGAAAAGAGGAGAGCAAAGGGTTGCAGAGGCAGGAGGTGAGAGGAGGAGAGAAAACTTGATGTTTGTGTCCGTGGCTGTCCCGTAGAGAGAGGTAGAGGTCAGCGATAACCCGGGAGCTGTAAGCCAGTTCTCTAAGGCTGGTCAAGGAAGGAAAGCGCTCAGCCAGGAAGCACTTAAGAGGTCGGGTGACTTGAACATGTAGTAGTGCAGGTGGGAGAGAGTCTTGAGGTGTTTGAAAGGTGACACAGGAAATAGAATTGACAGATTCGTGGCTGGATAAAAGTGATAAAGAAGAATGCTTTTTTTTTTTTACATCCAGCCATGCTATCTCATCACTAAGTAATATGTCTTCTCATAACCTTCCCTTTTGTGGTAACTGAACAGTCATCTGACCATTGACAAGGTGACCCCAGCAGCTAACCCAGTGGTTCAGAGGACTAGGAGAGTACCTTTGCCTTGTCAGCAGGAGTGTCTCTGCTCTCACTGGGTTGTGGTTGCGCTCCAGATGGACCAGATCATAACAGGGTAGTTTGGGTTTTCTTGTTGTTGGATTTTATTTTGGTTTTACCTTGTATTCTGTAACAGAGTTTATTCCAGTGGAAGCCAAATAAATACTTTCTTGAGATTTTAAGTACTTTCGTAGTGGAAATGGTTGTTTTTTTCTTATTTAGAGATCTTATTCTTTTTTTTTTTTTTTTTTTTTTTTTTTTTTTTTTTTTTTTTTTTTTTGGTTTTTCGAGACAGGGTTTCTCTGTGTAGCTTTGCGCCTTTCCTGGAACTCACTTGGTAGCCCAGGCTGGCCTCGAACTCACAGAGATCCGCCTGGCTCTGCCTCCCGAGTGCTGGGATTAAAGGCGTGCACCACCACCGCCCGGCTCGAGATCTTATTCTTAAAGAACACCTAAAGGCAGAATTTTCAGCTTAAGTCTGCATCCTTTATATTATTGTCTTAGCCATGAAGTCCTGAAGCATCATATATGGTGATATCCTGTATCTCTACGCTTTGTGATACGGTTTGCTAAATTGTAAAAATTATTCAAAAAGTTTTCGCCTTAGACTCCAGTAAACATGTACAGTGTATGTTAGGGCTAAGTTAATGAGCACATGAAAATACACAAAGACCTGTAGCCACAGTGAGGAGGTACTGGAAACCCACTAGACTGGCTGAGAGCTGAGACAGCGCCATGAGTGTAGAGTATCTAAGACCCTCCTTCTCTGCTAGTAGGAATGTAAACCACTGAGGTGTTTTAGAAAAAAATGGCATCTTCAAAAACTGCTCTATGTTCGTTCACCCACTCCACTCGTAGATGTGTCCCCACGGAGAGGAAAGGCATGCATCCTTCTAAAGATTTGTGACAGAATGGTCACAGCAGCTTTGTTTGTAGCAGCCAACAACTAGAAAGAGTGCACGACCATCAATAACCGAGTAGATTATACCCCATCAGTGGTGCTTAGCAATACACCACAGATTTCAAACTAAGTATGTTGAGTGAAAAAAGGTAGGTGGAAAGAGTACATGCCACATGATTACATGTATGTGAAGTTCTAGAAACTACAAGTAATTGTAATAACAGCAAATAGAGTGGTTATAGATCTGATGAGAGGCGTTTATCTTGATTCCTGTGATTCACAGATGTGTACACATCCCAAATTTGTCAGCCCTTCAAATATGTGTAGTTTATTACCGTAGTTAGTGATACTTAAATCAAGCTATTTTTAACCTGTTTCTTGAAACTTCAATTTTAGGGAGGAAATCCTTCAGCAGACTCTGTGGGAAAGAGTGTCAACTCACGTGATTGAGAACATCTACCTTCCGGCCGCACAGACCATGAATTCAGGAACATTTAACACCACAGTGGACATCAAGCTGAAACAGTGGACTGACAAGCAGCTTCCTAATAAAGCAGTAGAGGTTAGGATATGATTTAATTAAATGGGTAAGAAGCATTGTATGGAGGGAATCGGTGCTGTGGATTGGGGCCTTATTTCCCTGGTAGTCACTATCTTTCTCAGCCTAACACTTCCGGTACGCTCTGCGCCTGCCTCTGTTGGACTAACCTTGATATGTTCTCAGGTGCTGCTAACATAAAAGTTTACTAATCGGGATGCTGTTTGCCTTCCAAAGATGACATTTACTGAGACCAGCAAAACTGGCTTGGCAGTGAAATATTTTGAACTTCTATGAATTGAGCTTCTATAAGGAATATCTTCAAATGGACTAAACGTTACCATTTGTACATTTTCTCCAGGACCCTATAACCCTTGCATATGCATTGTGTTAGGGTCCTGCTAGTTTTACTAGGAATTATTTACAAAATTAAAGCAGTTTGAAGAATCCATTTCTGTCCTGAGGCATCTTGCCCCGACCCTGTGAAAACTGATAGCCGCCCACTGGCTCAACCTTCCCGCAGCTTCCTCTGAGAAGCTGGGGTGACAATGCTACCCACCTGCCAGGGTTGCTGTCAGAATTAGGGGAGTTACTGTTACGTACTTAGGTAACACCTGGTCCATCCATAAGAGCCACTCAGGATTATCAACATTAGCCACATTTGTCCTGCACTCCAGCTGAGAGCCAGTATGTCCTGGACTCTGAGAGATGCTCAACAGCATGTGGTTGGTACTAAGTGTGATTTTATTCTGCATACCTGCCTTGGAAGAGGCATTGGCTCCTTGTGTCCGGCCCCAGCCTGGCCTCTGTACCACAGTCCTCACAGCCTGGGCCCATGTCCTGCAGCCCTGCAGCCTCGGCCTGTGTTGACGCTGCTGGACCACTTACATGGAAAGAACTGGAGAGCTGTGCCTGTCCGTCAGTTCTCACCCTGTCTGGGTGTGTCCTGGCCTGAGACATTTGCATAGTCAAAGCTTCCCGCAGTGAACCGAGTCTTTGTGACTCCAGGAATTGTGTCCTTTCTGCCCTGGGCTTTCTGTTGGGGGAAGGAGTGGAGCTGATGAGGGTAGGCAGCGAGTGGGTTCATTCCCATCCTGTGCAGGCATGGAGGTGCATGCCTGCAATCCTAGCTCTAGGGAGGCTAACTAAGCAGGGGATTGCCTTCCAGTTCACCACAGGACAAAACGAAAGCCTCCTCGCCCCACCATCTATGTGCACTGAAATTACCTTTGTCCTGTGCGCTTCCTTTCACAGTCGACATGGAATAAAAGTCAGCTAGCAATACTTCATAGGACTTGGAGCTTTCAATATGAGTGTTCGCTTGCAGGCAGAGCTTAAAGACGATTGGCTCAGTGAGTAAGCACTGAGATTTAGTGTGGTGTGGCGGCAGCACGCAGACTCAGACGTGCTGAAATAAGTCAAGTAAATGTGTTGGCAGACTTAGGGTGTAGGACTGGCCAAAAGGAGCCAACCCTGCTCGGCTCAGCGAGTGCGTCCTGTGGGGATGTGAGTTGATTATTTCCAGGTTGTTCTCAAGCACTGGAGGTGCAGATGGATAAGTCTCAGTTTTTAAAATTGGCAGCTTTCTTTTTTTAACGGGACCACTGTATGTCACCCTCTCTGTCCTGGAACTCACTATGTACACCAGGCTGGCCCTGAGCTCACAGAGATCCACCTACCTCCCCGTCCTGAGTGATAGGGTTAAAGGCCTAAGACACAACTTGTGTCCTTTTATTGGTGTGCATACATCTACCAATGAACTTGCATTTCCCGATCAGCTGCTCTATCACATCGGTTTGCTTTCGTGTTATTTTTTTCATGTTGCATATTAATTAAGGATAAGCAGTCTAAATACAGCTTTTTTCTTTTATACCTAGGTGGCTTGGGAGACACTCCAAGAGGAATTTTCCCGCTTCATGACAGAACCCAAAGGAAAGGAGCACGACGACATATTTGACAAGCTCAAGGAGGCCGTGAAGGAGGAGAGCATCAAGCGGCACAAGTGGAATGACTTTGCAGAGGATAGCTTGGTACGCCCGCGGCCTGGGTAGACTTGCTGCGCCTCTGCCTGTCCATCAGGACGCCAGCAGCATCGTTTTCACAGGGTGTCCCAAACTGACTCTCATGGAGGTCTATATGACTGCAATGGAAAGTAATAGATTTATGATTTGTAACCCGCCCTCAGCATGCCTCTGGCTCTTCTAAAATAACCCTCTGCCCTTTTTCTCTTGACCTCCACTTCTGAAGAAAAGCAGTGATGCAGTTAGCAGGTCCCCAGACGTTTCCACGGATTGCCGTCTCTTAGTTATTGGGGGCTGTCTGTAGATACCTTGGTGTAAAATCATAGCACTACCTACCATGGATTGAAGGTCTGCCGGGGGCCAGAACAACCCTTAAGTGTTTTATAAGCATTGTTTGGTTGACCTTATATGTGCTAGGGAAGGCCTCTGTCACCGAGCTATATCCTCAGCCTCTTTTGCTTTAAATAGGGTCTTGTTAAGTTGCCCAGGATGACCTTGAGTCTGTGACCCCGGCAATCCTTGAACGGTCAGTTCTGCCTACATCCCCTGAATAGCTGGGGTTATGGGTTTGACCCGCCGAACCCAAAGCTTGATTGACTTCTGAAGCAGTTGTGTTAGTGAGGTTTTGTTGCTGGGTCAGACACCCGAGTGACAGGAAGGAAAGGTTTACTTGGGTATGTCTCCATCTGTGGGTGGTTTGGTTCCATTGCTGTTGGCCTGTGCAGCGAGGCTCTGAAAGGCAGGCATGGTGGAACAAAGCTGCTCGTTCATAACAGCCAAGCACAGAGGGGAGGGAACAGCCTTCAGAGGAACCCCACAGCAGCCTGCTTTCCTCCCCAGGCCCCCCCATCCAGTGGCCCCGAAGGTATTTAGTCACCAATGGATTCATTCATTGATGGAGTTAGCACCCTCGTGATCCAGTCACCTCTCAGTAGGACCAGCATCAGGGGCCAAGCCTTTTGGTGACACCTCAGGACAGACAGCCACAGGCCTGTCATGCTCTTTGGTGACACGTCAGGACAGACAGCCACAGGCCTGTCATGCTCTTTGGTGACACCTCAGGACAGCCAGCCACAGGCCTGTCATGCTCTTTGACAGAGCTGGACTCACCACCTCCTCTGACTACTCCTGGCTTCTGCTCCTTTCATAGTGAGCATGCTCCTACCACAGTAAGGCCTTTATTAGTCGGCCCTTCTGCTCCTTTCATAGTGAGCATGCTCCTGCCACAGTCAGGCCTTTATTAGTCGGCCCTTCTGCTCCTGTCATAATGAGCGTGCTCCTGCCACAGTCAGGCCTTTATTAGTCGGCCCTTCTGCTCCTTTCATAATGAGCATGCTCCTGCCACAGTCAGGCCTTTATTAGTCGGCCCTTCTGCTAGCGGGGCCAGGGCACAAGGGGAACTGTTGAAAGGACTGGACCATTTTTTAGAAAAGCAAAGATCTCACTGTGCACTATTTGTAATTATAATTTCATTTTGAGAAATATTTGTCTTTGTATTTGAAAACCATATCCTTACTTCATTGCCTGGAAGGCTGGGTTTCTAAAAGAAGGGCCAGTTTCATTCATTCACTCAAAAGTTATAAAATTTAGAAACTAGTTTTTAATTATAAAAATAATAGCTAATATTTATGATTGACAAAGTGGTTGAGCCTTTGCCCTGTCACTGTATTTCTGTTAACAACAAGAAAATGATTAATAATTTCTGTTTTAAAATATTTCTGCATAGTTAATATGGAAATAAATAAATAAATACAGATGGGAATATGATCCTCTGGATATTAGGATTCTAACTCTTATGATTTATTTAGTCAAATGTACTATTTACGTTCTTCTGTCATCCCCCTCAGTTAGCTCTTGAATTTTAGCCACAGGAGACTCCACTTTTGTTCAGATAAAAACTGACAGGTGTAGCCAGATAAAAGGGGCTTCTTCTGCGCTTCTGTGAGAATAACTTCCCCTTTGTGGTTATTTGTTATGTTCAATATTTACTAAGTCACCACCTTAAATAAAATGACTGACATGTGGGAACATAAATTAAATTAGCTTTTTCTGCCCTAACCGTTTCAGAGGGTCATTCAGCACAATGCTTTGGAAGACCGGTCCATATCAGACAAGCAGCAGTGGGATGCAGCCATTTACTTTATGGAAGAGGCACTTCAAGCTCGGCTCAAGGATAGTAAGTAGGGACTTAAGATCTGGAGTCGTAAGCATTGTAAAATATAATCAGTGGGCTAGCGAGATAGCTCATTGGGTAAAGCAGTTGCCATGAAAGCTGAGAACCTGGGTTGGATCCCTGGAACCCATGGTGGAGACAGAAAAGACGCCTAAAAGTTGTCTTCTGACCTCCACTCATGCACTTCCAGACTCACACACATGCCATGTGTACACTGTGGAGACCACAGAGGTTTCCTAGTGAGACTCTGACCTTGCTTTACCCAGCAGGACTGCCTAAGGGGATGATTTGACCACTGGCATAGTTACCAGCTGTTTGGAAGGGTCTGCACTTGACTGTACGATATGCTGTGATCTAGCAAGGGGGAGGTCTTTTGCTCCGCCCCTTGACATTGTTATAAAAAGTCCTTTTGAAGAGACAGAGGGGACTGGTGGATTTTGATCCAGGTCCTCCCGAAGCTGTCCTATGTTTCTGTCTGTCTCCTCTCCTCTATCTTTCTATCTAAAAGTTTCTTATCCCTCTCTCCTCCTCATAGGAACCCTTAAAAAGGTGGGAGCTGGCCTCCCATAGATGGTGCTGTGAACAGGGGACTTAGGTTCAGGGACCCCCCACAATATACATATATAATAAGTTAATTTTAATATATAGCTAACACTTCAAAGTCTTTGTCCTAAATACAGTTAAATATTTAATTGTGGGATTTTTTATTTTTTTATGAGTTGCTTTGTGGCTAATAAAGAGAATAATTAGGCTAGACAGTGGATACTTATATTTATTCCTTACACATAGGAATTCTGTAAACAATTATACTTTTCATATATTTTTTTTTTTTTTTTTTTTTTTTTTTTTGGTTTTTCGAGACAGGGTTTCTCTGTGTAGCTTTGCGCCCCTGGAACTCGCTTTGGAGACCAGGCTGGCCTCGAACTCACAGAGATCCGCCTGGCTCTGCCTCCCGAGTGCTGGGATTAAAGGCGTGCGCCACCACCGCCCGGCTTTTTTTTTTTTTTTTTTTTTTTTTTTTTTTTTTTTTTTTTTTTTTTTTTTTTTTTTTTTTTTTTTAAAAGATTTATTTATTTATTTTGTATACAGCAAGTATGACCAGAAGAGGGCACCAGATCTCATTACAGATGGTTGTGAACCACCATGTGGTTGCTGGGAATTAAACTCAGGACCTCTGGAAGAGCAGTCAGTGTTCTTAACCTCTGAGCCATCTCTCCAGCCCATACTTTTCATATATTTTAAGTACATAATTGTCATACTTTTGCCATACTAATCATATAATTGTTTATTTTAATTAATTTCATATTAATATAGCATTTAGAAATAATTAAAAATTCATGAACATTATTAGTTATAATTTATAGCCTTGGTAAATGATAAAATTCCTACTGAATTAATTTTTATCTTTCTTCTAGCTGAAAATGCTATTGAAAACATGATAGGCCCAGACTGGAAAAAGCGGTGGTTGTACTGGAAGAATCGGACCCAAGAACAGGTAGGAACAAAAACATCTCCATCCTCATGGTGGCATTTTGTTCATGGTTTAGTTTGCTTTGGTTTTCTGTAGCCCAGGCTGGCCTTGAACTCAGAGAACTTCTCCTTCAGCCTCCTGCTGATATCATAGGCATGTGCCGGCCCATCTGCCTGCATTCTGTCCATTTCAGTTCCAGCGTTAACACGGTCGTGGGGCTGGGGAAGATGACTCAGTGGGTAAGAGCTCTTGCTGTGCAAGCGTGGGACCTGAGTTCAGATCCCAGGCCCCCAAAGAAGCCCAGCATGGCTGCCTGAGCACCCGTAGCTCTGGGGATGGAGCCAGGAGGATCTCTGGGGCCACTGCCTGCCAGCCTAGCTCCAAGTTCACTGGGAAAGGCAGCACAGGGTACCTGATGTCCTCCTTTGACCTCTGCGTGTGTCCACAGGTGCCAGCAACCACATGCATCCACCAGGGCCACACTCACAGATACTCACATGTGCACATATGTGTGCGTGCACACACGTACATGTTCATATGTATACACAGTATTCTCATGGCTCTAGAACATTCTTTAGAGTTTTAGTTGCATAAACCTTTTTAAAATATAATGAATGTTTTATTAAAAGATTAAAAAATCAATAAACTGTACTTCCCTGTGGTTGACCACTCTATTTATTTCTGTTCCCTGACTGAGGTTCAAAACAGAGTAGTTGGACTGGAGAGGTGGCTGGTGGGTAAGAACGCTTGCTGCCCTTACAGAGGACATGGGCTTGGTCAGGTCCCAGGACCCCAGGACAGCTCACACCCACCACAAACGCTGGCCTCTGAGGGCACCAGACATATACGTGGTGCACATACATACATGTAGGCAAAACACCCATACACAAAGTAAAATAAATAAAATCTCTTTAAGTAAAGAGTAGTTACGAACAAAAAACATGAAACAGAAATCAAAGGCTATGTGACAATTGTGCTTAGGAAGAATACTGATTTTTATATACATATATACGTTTATGTATGTATGTGTGTGTGCATATATATATGTATATATATATAGTTTATTATATTATCTCTGAGTTTTTCTGTTGGAAGTTCATTCAAAGAGTTTTACCTTTTTGTAGTAGCTTGTTAAAATGCATCCAAAATAAATATGAAAATTCAGATGGAAAGTATGATAGAACTCATCCTTTAGTAAATATTGAATGAGCACTTCAGAACAAAATGGCAAAGCTAAATATAAGAACTTTATAAATCAGTAATTATAAAAAAAATGTGTGTCACTTCCGCACTCACCCCTTTTCACTCCTTTGAACTCTTTTTAGTTTTTCGAGACAGGGTTTCTCTGTGTAGCTTTGCGCCTTTCCTGGAGCTCACTCTGTAGACCAGGCTGGCCTCGAACTCACAGAGATCCGCCTGCCTCTGCCTCCCGAGTGCTGGGATTAAAGGCGTGCGCCACCACAGCTTCTTTTCCTGTAATATCAGTCTCATCCTTCAGTTCTTAAAGGGAAGTGCATAAATAGAATATCGAATCAAAATCATGTAAATGATGAAATAAGAAGAAAAGGAGGTGGTATCCAGTCCACTTGCTGTTGTTTCCTGTGTTCCCTGAATCTACTTAATTAGCAAAAAAAGGATGCTAAATGGAAAAATTCAGAGGTAAAGAGGATAAAGCACTCCCGAAGAGCATAACCTTATCCCCATGTTTTTCTTTACATTTTAGATAAAGATAGTGAGGTACATGATCAGTACCCTGGTTTTTCCCATGCCCTCACTCCTTGTTTCCTGATGGATAAGTGAGTTGACCCTAAGTCAGCCATGCATGTGTTTGCCACACAGATGGGCTGAGAAAAGGTCTGTCCAAAAGACCTTGTGAGGCTCTCCATCAGAGCTGTCTGGAAGAGACATGGAGTAGAAGCAGCTGGTATATGGCAGCCAAACTCAGCATAGGGTTAGAAGCCTCCAGAGCAATCAGTGACAAGTACTTTGCTCAGCAACTCCTGGTAAATAGACTAACCAAACAGAGAGACAACTCCTGCTCACAAGTTGTTTTTCTCCAGAATCCATTTAAGAGAAGTAACAAATGCATTTAAAGTCATTGCAAAGGATCTGTACCCCTAGAAGAGGAATCTGGGAGCCCTTCCTAGATGAGCCTTCACCCCTGTGCCAAGCCCAGGCTGGGGGCAGCATATGTATTGAGGCTGATGGTTTAGATATGGAGAAAGACACCAGAGTCACCTGGGAGGTGTCCGTGTACCAGGTTTGCTTTTTCCTTTAACATAGTGACTGACTGGAGTTCTCTCCCCTAATCTTTCTATCCATCCACTCCCAGTTGAAAGCTGCTCATGTGTCCCTCTTACCTAGAAGATACAGTGAGGACCATATTTCAGGAGAGGCAGAAGGTATCCCCAGGTCAGTTTAGAATGCTGTGTACAGTTCCTTCTGCCTTCATGAGTGACAGGGCTTAGCAAGAAAAGAAACGTAAGGTCTTCCTTTGTTAAAGATGAGAAACCAGGGGGCCGGGGAGGTAGCTCAGTGGTTAAGAGTGCTTGCTACTCCTCCAGAGTTCAGTTCCCAGAGTCCATGTCCTTCCCCTGGCCTCTGTTTTCACACGTGCCAAGCCTGAACTGTCTAAACAGCCTTCTTTTAACTTTAAAGGGTGTTCACAATGAAACCAAGAATGAATTGGAGAAGATGCTGAAATGTAATGAGGAGCACCCAGCTTATCTTGCAAGCGATGAGATTACCACAGTCCGGAAGAACCTGGAATCTCGAGGAGTCGAAGTCGATCCAAGTTTGGTAAGAAATACCATACAGGAGTTGGGGATTAGCTCAGTGGTAGGTTGCTTGTCTAGCAAGCACAAGGCCCTGGGTTCAGTCCTCAGCTCTGCGGGGGAGGGGGGGGACGACACCCACCACTGACAGCCAGCTGTGGTGACGGATGCAATACTTGGAATTTGGAGGCAGGAGTGCAAGGTCATCCTCAGCTACAACAAAGTGAGGCTGAGATAGCCCAGACTACAAGAGACTCTGTCTTGGAAAAAGAAAGAGGATAGAGTGTGCTTCTAAATCAGTGTTCCCTACAGTACAGTATTCCTTCCTCTAATGAGCTGTCTAAAGATCTAAGGGCTGAATTCTACTGTGATCATGTGCACATTTGCTGGTATAATTACAGTCATTTTGATTATATGAGGAAAAGCAATTTTTATTTCAGTTTGCTTCTTGAAGGGTAACTCAAAAAATTAAGATTTAGAAAATT
The DNA here is from genome assembly GCF_007827085.1 of Peromyscus californicus insignis. Taxonomy (NCBI): domain Eukaryota; kingdom Metazoa; phylum Chordata; class Mammalia; order Rodentia; family Cricetidae; genus Peromyscus; species Peromyscus californicus. Next base: position 18,140,953 of record NW_026294458.1, on the reverse strand, counting down.
AGGTTTACATGGCTCATTATAGCAATTCCTACAAAAGGGATAAAAGCACCCAGACCTTGTCTTGGCTCTGTTTTATATTTTTAGAGTACAACAACTGACTTTTGTCTGAATATGGCCCGCTTGTACAGACAGATATCTGTGTGTGTGTGTGCTGGGGGAGTGTAGTTGTAATGGTTTTGGTAAGGGTTGTTTGTTGTTTTAGACAGGGCCTCACTATATAGCCTTGGCTGACCTGGAACTCACTATGTAGGCCAGGCTAGCCACAAAGTTACAAAGACCCACCTGCCTCGGCCTCCCAAGTGCTGTGCCAGGATTAAATGGGGGCATGCCACCATTCCCAGCAACATAGGTGATGTTTATAGTGTTTACAGTCAATGTAGCTCAATTAGATATAAGTAGATTGGGGCGGGGGGGGGGGGGGGGGGGGGGGGGGGGGTATGCATTTTAATTTTTTATTGAATTTGATAAGACCTTTGGATCTAATCTCATTCTCTGATTTCTGATAAGAGAACAAAGACAGTCTGCACTACACATTTGACCATCTTTGTTCGTAGCTTCATGATACTTACTTTGCAGCACAATTTTAAAACAATTACTGGATCTATGTTTCCTGCTGCTTGGAAGTTAGAATGTAGGGGCCTGAAAACCTTTAAAAGTTAGCTTAGGGGCTAGAGAGGTGGCTCCAGCAGTTAAGAGCACTTGTTCTCACAGGTGGCCTGGGTCTGGTTCCCATCCCCCACGTGCTCGCCATCTAAACCCCTAACTCCAGTTCCAGGGAATCTGATAGCCTCTTGAGGCACTGCACCCGTGTGGTGCTCTGACAGACATGGCAGCAGAGCACCCAAGAAAACCCAATGAGAAAATCAACCTAGTGAGGAAAACAGCCTGAAAACCTTCCAAGCACATGACTACTTCTAAATACTGCCTGCTTTTATGTTTCTGTATGTACTTTAAGTTCTGCCTGAGGTCAGAACAGCAAAACTGGGAAGAATGCTTAAGCTGCTGTACATGTAACATTTTCTATAAACTGAAATGAAACTTCTAGTTGGGTGCATATCCAACTTGTCTACGTGGTCCTAACTCTCATTAATAAAATGCCAGTCAGTCGTGCGTGATGAGTTCAAGGCCAGCCTGGTCTACAGAGCAAGTTCCAGGACAGCCAGGGCTACACAGAGAAACCCTGTCTCAAAAAAGATAAAAAGGGGGGGAGGGGGGGGACAAAGGCCATGCATATTGAGCATCCCCTGATTCAAAGGGGGAAAATCAAAATGTTCCAAAACTGGAAACTTTTTCCACTTCGACTTGATATCACAAGAAAATTCTTCATGGGACTGGTTGTATTCAAAATCCAGGCACACTATTGTAGTGCATAAAATTACTTTTAGACTATGTGTGTAAGGTATATATAAAGCAGAAGTGAATTTTGTGTTTAGACCTTTATCCCACCTCCAAGGTGTATATGTAAATATTACAAAACCATTCCACCCAAAAATCCCATCTGCAAACAGGTCTGTCCCATGTATGTTGGTCAGGGATACTCAAGCTTTGTGTGCTGTGGTACTTTTAATTTTATGGCATGTAAGTTAATGCAGTAGGGATTGTCTCTTGGAAGTAGAGTGGAACAAGTTGCTACTTTCTGCAGGCAAGAACATCTGAGTTTTTCTTCTAGTGATACTTTGTTTAGTCTAGTCTCTAAGGCTGTCATAACGGCCAAGAATATGGGCTGTCAGGAGATGTGGATCCTCACGGAGTTGCGCTGTATTACTAGTACTACTCCCTTAGTAATTGATAATTCGAGTCTCACTTTCTTCATCTGTCCAATGGGATCGGTACTTGTTCTGCCTACTAGCATTGTGATTGTTACTAGATGTGCTGAGCATTCAATACTCGACAGACCACAATGCCACGGTATTGGGGAGGGACACTTGTGGTGACAGTGTGGCAACAGAAAGGATTGCTTTCTGACTGTTGACATCGGTGGGCATGGTCTGAGACCAGCTCCCAGGGCCTAACGTGGTCCTTAGACCAGGCTTTCAAACTCCTCTTGCCTGGGTTTTTCCACTTCTGGCTGTGGACAGATCGTCCCTTACCAGCCTATTCTACAATGATTGTGTAACTGTAGCCACCATGCTTGCTTAGAACTTCGTGGATTTGAAAGAGTGGAAACTCGTAAATCTGATATCTGACTTGAAAAATGATGTAAGTGGATTAAAAAGGTTGCTAGAATAAGAACGTTGCTATGGCTTTCAATTAACGTTTAAAAGTAAATTTTGTATATAACTAACTACTCAGTGGTCAACAACATCTATCATAACGCTTTGATTTTTCTTTTCTCATTTTAGATTAAGGATACTTGGCATCAAGTTTATAGAAGACATTTCTTAAAAACAGCTCTAAATCATTGTAACCTTTGTCGAAGAGGGTTTTATTACTACCAGAGGCATTTTATAGATTCTGAGGTGAGGCTTCACAAAGCATAAGAAGTCACTTTAGCTCCTGTGTGCTGTTGAAAGATAGTAAAAAGTGAACTTGGGCTTTCCTGTTCACCTGAAGTCCTTGAGCATCTGGGGAAAGAATGTGTGACTTCAAAGTGTATCTTTTCAGAGATTTGCCAGTTTAGGAATAACTGACTTCCACGTGTATCATCAGGGGCAAGGGAAAGGGGGCAGTCATGTGTACCCCAGAGTGATTTGAAGCATTTTTATGTTTTTCTGTAAGGGGAAGATGTGTGTAGAGCATAGCCAACCACATGTGTGGTGGGAGCCATATAGCAAAACTACTTTATTATGTATTTTTTATGTGTCATAATTCTTTTCTCACATCACTGGACTCTTGAACTAGTTCTTGTAATGGACATAGCTCTCACACCTTTTAAAGTAACCCCTAGGTGGCAGCAGACTGATGCCTTTCGAGCACTTTCTTACAAACAGAAGTTCTTTAAAATAGCCCTTGCAGAAGCTCTGCTAATCTGTGTTGTTATTAAATTGAAGCTTCTAAGTGTTTTTCTGGTTTATTTCAGCTTAAAGGAAACATGTATGTATGTATTATTAGATAAGCACTGATGTCTTTACTAAAGCTTAGGAAGTAAGTTCTATGTGTTTAGTAAAGGCTTTGTTTTTAACTTTGCATCTGATCTTAACTGTTTACTACTTCAGCTGGAATGCAATGATGTGGTCCTGTTCTGGCGAATACAGCGTATGCTGGCTATCACTGCCAATACATTAAGACAGCAGCTTACAAACACTGAAGGTAAGGTAATTCCTAAAACACAGATTGAATTAGAAACCTCAGAATTGTAATTTGCTTTAAAATATTAATAAAAAAGAAATTACAATTAGAAAATGGTAGGGATAAGAGATGCTATTTATGTACTTCCATTAGATAAAAATTATGATAAAGAGAGTGGCGTCCTGAGCATTGCTCTGTGTTTTTGGAGTCTGTGTGTCTGTTAAGTGCTATGGCTATAGAACATGTGGTCCTCAGAATATGGGTCAGGTTTGTGCTGACAAATGCACTAGGAAGTGAGAAATGTGAGTTCAAGTGTAGAGCTAACATGGCGATATAGAGTTTTCATTATATGCGGGATTTTTCATTCTGTGCATTCATAAAAACAGTGCTCTTCTGGGTTTTTATTTGCTTTGAACAGTTCGGCGACTAGAGAAAAATGTTAAAGAGGTATTAGAAGACTTTGCTGAAGACGGGGAGAAGAAGATTAAATTGCTGACCGGCAAACGGGTTCAGCTGGCTGAAGACCTCAGTAAGTACTTCCTTCCTCCCACCCCTGCTTCCTGATCTCAAGCTTAAAAAAAGTTACAGCTCCCTAGGAAGAACTTGTTTTCTTCTGAAGTGCTAAAATACGACATTGACCTGAAATCTTATCACTTCCAAATACTTGAACGTGTTTCCTAGGAATAAAGATTTTTCTCCTAGCAAGTCCCAAAGTCAGAGCGTCACTGTATCTAATCCTTAGACTCATTCATCTCTTACTCAGTATTGTCCTGCCATACCACAGTGTTCAGGCTCATTCATTCTTTCTTTTAAAGAATGGTATTTAGGAATCAAGGTCTGAGAACTAGATACGCTTGTTATGTGAGTTCCCAGATCTTCTCAGTAGAAAGGTGTGTACGTGTGTGCTCATGCGTATGTGTGTACGCACAGATGCACACACACACATACCCACTCCTAACTGTGTGTGTCTATCAAAGACTGAAGTGAATGCTAATGCTTCCAAGTTGTATCCAATCCTGTCAGGTTTGTTCTTTCTTGGCTTTGCTCTTTCCCATACTTGTAACTCCTGACAGGGAGAAACCAGCTTCTAGACTCCTTAGCATAGTTATTATTTTGATCAGTCCTCGTGATGTATAACCAAACTTTTTGCTGCCCGCTTCCTCACAAAAACGGTCTTTTCATCCAGCGTGGACTCTTGGCCGTCCTATGCCAGATCACCAGCACAGTGCCTTACACCCTGTGCCGATCAATGCACTTTTTACCTTGCAGGCTGGGACATCATGTTAGAGACTGCTCTTCCTCAGGGAGTTCTCTCACCCAGCTCGTGCTCTGACCTTTGTGTCCAGAACTCCCCATCTTGTCTTTCCCAGCCCCTTCCCCACCTCCTGTGAGTCCTCTCCCTGAAGCCAGAGCAGGCTTTGTCCTGCTTGTAGTCCAGCACCCTGCATCAGGTTACCACACACAGATCTGCATCGTGGGGCCAGGCTGCCAACATCCTATTAGCCCCGGCTGGACATGCATCTGTATCATCCGGCCCACAACCTTGCCTGTTTGAAGCATGGTTGGTTCTTAAAGGCTGATTAGTTCCTAGCATGAAGACTTGCTTGGATTTTTGAGAGCCCACGGTGATCAGAGAAGCATTAACATTATATACAACTGTTGGTAGTCAGGGCTCTGTCAGAGTCTACCTTATATTCCTAAGTGCCCCTTCTCTGAGCTTATGAAACGGTTTCCTTTCAGAGTGTACTTAACTCTGTATGCCCTCTGGCGTGAAAGAACGCGAACACTGGATGGGAAGAAGCGTTTCTAGTTTGGGAACAGTGTGTAAGCTGAGTCTAGTTCTGCGGTCAGTCACGAACATGTCGGGAAGCAGGCAGGGTTTTCGCTTTTGTGCCCTGCTGCAGCGCCACGCTCCCTTTCTCGTCTGCACCACCTCATCCTGGTTTCTCTTTCTGCTGTTGAGCTCCCACTGCTTTCCCTGGGCACTCTTGCTTTCTTCTCTTTACTTTTTTAATGTATCTCATTTATTTCCATGTCTTCCTGTTTGTGCTGTGCAGAAGCCCCCGGGTGCATGCTGATCCGCTCTTTGCTGTGTCGTACATAGGGGTCCTCAGAGCCCCTCCCTTACTGTGAGACGCCTGTTGTGATTCATAGGGAAGTCCATCCAGCGAGCGTTTGGAAGTCCGGACTCATAATCCCATGCTGTCCGTACTGTTACAGGAAAAGGCTTGTTCTTGTCACAGTGTGTACAATTCTGTGTCCTGCAGGACATAACTATTAGATTGTGACTTACTTCAGTGAGTTTTACCAGCCTCTACATTTTTAAGTGACAGAAAAGTAATGTGCGTTTTCATGACTTGTAATAGAGCCTATACAGTTACCCATTACTCTCCAGTTGTAATTTGATTATTTAAAGAAAGTACACTAGTAACTCAGATCTGTGCTCTGTCAAGCTAAGTTCCGTGTTCTGGTAGTTTTCCTAAGAAAGCAGTCATATGAAGTGATTTGTGTCTTGCGTGCAAATAGAGTTATGGTGTTAATGTTCCAAATAATGTTCTTAAAAGCAGGGGTCTCACCCATGACTCAGCTTCATCAGTCACACTAAGGGAGATGAGCCATGACTACCCTGGAGTTGAGAGTTCTGAAAGCGCCTTTCCTCACTGTTGCTCTTCGGTCTGAGGACTGGGAATATAGTCGTAGATGCTTCCAGCCAGACTGCTCTCTAGGTTTATTAGTCACAGCTGTATTGTAGCGAACAAGGTATCTAGTATCGCAGATGCATTCAAGATATAGTATGGGACAGTCGAGATTTAACTCTAAGTTCAAAATTGTAAAGAATGGTGTCACATAGAATTGACTAAAATGTTGGTGACATTCATGTTTTGCCAGTCGTAATTGACCTGTCCTTCGATCATCACTCTGGATGCTCACCACCTGATGGTTTGTAAGTGCGTTTGTAAGTCGTGCAGCATTCTCTGCCAAAGTAAAGCAGGGAAACTGCAGTTAGGAGAACGAAGAATTGGGAATAGAGCCCACTTCTTGTGGGAGGAGGCTTGTTGAGAGAAGCCAAGACTTTGGACACACAGTGGTCTCCATAGCTGGAGCGTGGGAAGGACAGGATGAGCCTGGACCACGTTGGAGTAAGAAGTAAGGATGTGTTTGAAGTGTGGTGTGTCTGTGTCACATGACACAGGCACTGTTTGATCTGCAGCTGGCTAGACCTCAGGATATTGGAATAGTGACAAATTGTAGCTTATTGAGTGAAACACAGATCCATGAGTTGGGAATTATATCGGGAGGGAATGCAAGTAGTGGTGAAGAATAGAATATTCTCAAAATATCTCAATAGAAAATACCCATTCAGGGACTGGAGAGATGGCTCAGCGGTTAAGAGCACTGACTGCTCTTCCAGAGGTCCTGAGTTCAATTCCCAGCACCCACATGGCAGCTCACAGCTGTCTGTAACTATAAGATCTGACACCCTGACCCAGACATGCAAACAGGCAGAACACCAATGCACATAAAATAAAAATAAATAAATAATTTTTAAAAAAGAAAAGAAAATACCTATTCAAAAATTGTTTCCAAAGAAAATAGCTATTAATTTTTAAAGTGAAAGGTAAGTGTCACGGAGAAACTGAGCAGTCACCACATGAATTGTATGGTCAAATCAAAATCCTAAGACACCGTATGGACTGGCCACTGAGAAGAGGCCATTCTTCCTAAAGACACATTACTTTAGTGTCACGGGGCATCAGACAAAGCCAAGGTAAAGAGTCCTCTGCAGAACGAGTACCTGGCCTGCAGTTGTTAATGCATCAGAGACTAGACAAGACTAAAGAAGTAGTCTACACTGGGAGCAGCCAGAGGACCTAAAATACCGAGTCTGTTCCAAGGGCATCAGCAGGCAGTCAGAGAGTCAGGCTGGTGTTTCTTAGGAGTACTACATCCGCGTTGGTTTCTAAGGCTTCATTATTCGGTTGTGGTCATTTAAGGAAAGGCACTGGCTTCCAGCTAGTTTACAGCAACATTTAGATGTGAAGAAGCCTAGTAACAGTAACTGTTTCTGGAGAGATGTAAGCAGTTTGTAGTGTTGTTACAGCCTTTCTGTGAGCCAGGTGTTTTGTTTTTTGATAAAACAGGAAAAGAAAGTTTGTTTCTAGCTAAAGATCAGTGTCGTGTGAAAATACATTACAGAAAGTGAGACTCATAGACATAATCTGTGAAGATGTCAAAAGACTGAATACCTCATGGACCACTGAGTGAGATACACAGCTTGTCTTCCTACCTCAATTCTTATTCACGGTGTCTCTCCACAGTGTATAAACAGCCCACTGTGACCTTCATGAGAACCTTGATTCTGTAGTAAGAGGTCAACAGATTGTTACAGTGTCTAAATGCAGTAGCGACTGTGAAGGTAGCTATTTGGATTACCTATGAAATTTTTAGCAGTATGCCCCATCTATTAAAATGGAGAGAGTTCTGTTAAAATACCTTTATGACATGACAAAAGTTGTCCCTCCTATAACGTTGGATTTTATGATTGTCACCATATAAAATAAGAGTGCTTATATTCTGAGATTTGTTGATTCTGTTTTCCCACCTTGAAAACTGAATATCTGGGCAATAGTAACAATGGGAAAGTTTCATCAGTACAGGGTGAAATTCTTTTACTTAATTCCTGTTCACTAAAACACAAGTTATACTTCGTTGGTTTTTGGTTTGGTTTGGTTTGGATTGCTTTGTTGTTGTTGTTGTTTGTTTGTTTGTCTTTTTGAGACAGTGTTTCTCTGTGTAGCCCTGGCTGTCCTGGATCTCGCTTGTAGCCCAGGCTGGCCTCGAACTCACAGAGATTCGCCTGCCTCTGCCTCCCAGTGCTGGGATTAAAGGCGTGCGCCACCACTACCAGGCTCCAAGTTATTCTTTTGATTCCTTGTGTATTCAGAGTCAGCAAAGAATTAAAGGGATATTTGCAGGCATTTAGACAGCTTGTTCCTAGAAAGGATTCTTTTCCTGTTTATGTTATAAACTTTCTGGCTCTCTAATAAAACATGAAGTTAGTTGTTGATGGATATGAACTGATATTTGTGCACTTGTCTTAGGCCAGAAAACTGCTTTCCGTAAGTTCTCACTGGGGTCTCCACTGCAGCCTTTTGAAGTAGCTATTTTTTTCATTTTACAGATTAAAAAATGGAGACTTAGAAACACGTACTATCTGATCCCAGATTTTTTAACTTATTACAGCTTTGGAAAGTGTGTGTGTGTGTGTGTGTGTGTGTGTGTGTGTGTGTGTGTGTGTGTGTGTGTGTACGTGTGTACTCTTTGTATTGGGATGTGTACACAGTAGTTTGTCCTCCGTCCTTCCTGCCATGTAAGAAGCTTTGGAGCTAAGGCTTTCACTCTGTGAAAACATCTGGCTAAAGAAACACCAACATGCATCTTATATGACGTGTAAACTGTCTCCAGACTGCCAGATCCCACTATAATCAGAGTTGCCCAAAACCTAGATGCTACCCCTGTGCTGCTCTCAAACTCGCTATGTGTCTAGAATGACTTTGAACTTCACGCTCAACTTGCGATTTGCTCTCACCTTCTGATTAAGGGTTCCAGGCCCAAAACCCCAGGGCTTCTCCCATGCTTATCAAACTCTCCCAAGTGAACCACAGCCCCAGACCCTATACTAAGAGCTCTCCAGTGTGCTGGTGTCCATACCTGAGCTAGGAGATATACCAACCCTTTCAACTTTAACTGGCTGTCCTTCTAGCTTCATGGTTTGGGTTGAACAGGATTGAGAGTGTTGAAATGTTCTCCACCAAGTTTCTGTGCATTCCTTCTCATTTACCACTATAAATATAAAATAAAAATATATATGGAATATAAAAACAATAATGAACTCTGGCTGTCATTGTGCAGACTTATTGTAATGCTATAGTTGAATGACCTTCCTGTTAAAAGCAGTAAAATCAAAGTGGCTGTTAATTTAGAATTTTGCAATATCCCCTCTCCCCGCCCCCAGTTAATCTGCTCTGCTGACTGCCTCCATCCTACACGAGGTGGCAACAGCTGGCCTTTTTACCAGAGCTCAGAGGGATTAGAGAGCAGGAGAGCAGCAGCGTGCTCGGCCTCTTGCCTCTGTTGACTGTTCTTTATTGTTTGATGCCTGAGCATCTCCCAGACAGCAAGCAATTGTTACTGGAAACTTGGAGTTTGTTTCTCTTGAGCGTATACAATGCTGTTCGGGCTCCTCTTTGTGTTTCTTCACATTCCCAGTCTCCTCTTATCCGCCATCCTGTGCTTTCTCTTGATAATTAGAAAAGAGCAAAGAGACAATCTTTGTGTCTTAGGCTGTGTGACAGTCCCTGGTGACGCTAACACTTGGCCATAGAGACTGCAGACACAAGGGTTTGTCTCTGAATTACCAGGTATTTAACAACATAAGTCACGTTTGCTAGGAGAACTCTGTTCATGGTGTAATATTACTTAATGACAGAACACATGTATTTGTTCATTTTTTTAAATTATGACAAAAGGAAAGCAACAGAATTACCTAAGACTTCATTTGTAAACCCAAGATCAGAAATTTATCAAAGCCACCTAGGTGTACAAAGATGCTTTCAGTGACTCAAACACCATCCTAATTTATAGGATAACTGTAAGAATTTCTTCATGTTTTGTTAAAGTCTCAATTAAAAAGCAGGTCGGACATAGCTAATAGAAGCATAGTTAGCTGGAATGTTTTTATTCTAGTATATCTAGAAAGGAAAAATGTCAGGTGTGCCTGAGATTTAGTTTCTGTTGATTGTTGATTAGAAACTTTCTGTTTCTAATCTGGCTGGTGCCTGCTGCTGTCACAGATGAGATCAGTGGTCCTGAAAATGTGGGGGTAAACACCATCCCACAAGGGTTACTTTATTCTGAATGTGGACCCTAAGTAGCATGAAAGGAAAGTTCTCTGTGATCCTTCACCACCATCACTTACTTCCCCACCCCATGTATTCTGGAGAGTTCTTCTATTCACAGCAAGGCAATTTTCTCTTCATTGGTTGGCATAGTATGTGACTGTCACGAATTTAAGCCTTTGAGCTCCAGATGCGGTCGAATGTCTGTTTTCCTTCTGCAGACTTAACAAAGGAAGTCAGCTTTAACACATTTGGAAGAAGAGGATAGCACTGAGTTTTAGGTTCCTAGCTCCAGAGAAGAAAAGAGGGCACTGGAGAGGTGGCTCTTCATTGCTCTTGCAAAGGCCCCAGGCTCAGGTCCCACGACTCAGAGCAAGCAGCTCACAACTGCCTGTAACTCCAGCTCCAGGAGATCCAACACCCTCTTCTGGCCTCTGTAGGCACCAGTCACACAAGCGGTGTGCGCACACACATGCAGGCACTCAGACACACACTAAAATCAAAAGAAATAAGCCTTTTAAAAAGACAGAGAAAGGCCAGGTCCAATCAGAATAATGGGGAAGAGCACGTGAGCAGTCAGGACTAGACCTCCGTCCTCCTTTCTCTCTCAGCCCTCTTGCGTTTCTTGGGTCCCAGTACAGTTTCATCTTTCCTTTCGCTTTCTTTCTCACATCTTCTTCTAGGTCATTATCATTTGACCTAAACCAATATTTTTCCTCCTCCCTGCTTACTTGCCTTTCCTCGGTGGTTAGAAGCATACTCAGCTACTGCCACAGTTGTCTAATTGAGCAGAAAGAATACTGCCTTCCCACTACATACCAGTAAGTCAGCCAAAAGAATCATTTCAAGAAAATATTCTCGGGTCTGTTATGATTGACCCACCCTAGCAGAATGATTTGGTTCATTTATGACTGCTGTAGCCTGTGTTATATATCACACAGTCAGTGGATGCTTGATCACGATCTTAATACTGACTTTCATTAGCCCTTCTCTAGACTTCAAAGGGGGAGACTGGAGGTGCCAGAGACCTTTCTTCTCTGTCTCGCCAGAAGCTCCGGTTTCATCCCTTGCGAGCAGCTCACATTTGCTGTATTCACTCTGGTACCCACACCTCCCTTACTCCTTGTAGTCTGGCTCCACTGTGTGGAAACCACTGATTTATGGGCCCCCAGTGATTTCCTAATAGCCAGCCCATCAGGTTCACATACAAAAAAATTAATAATTTTTAACATTAAGAATTTAAGTTTATTGAAACACATTTTCTTTGGCATTCAAGTGTTTTGAAATGGTAATTTCTAGATATATGTATGTTTGTAAAAAGGAAAGATTAATACTTTTTACTACAGAATAAGCATTTCTGTTTTATGTTACTGGTAACTCTTGAAACCATCTTTTCTGGGTAAAAGTCTCTACTTTTGTAAGTTCTGCCATTGTGAGGTATTTCTCATACTAAGGTGAAATAGATCATCTGAGGGAAGCAGTAAAGAATTATTTTTACCTGGAGTCTGCATGCGCGAGGCGGGCTCTGCTTTGTGTTCCAGCCAAAGACTGCTGGAGCTGACAAAGAGTAAAGTGACCCTGAGGAAGAGACCTCTGGTTTGAGAAGTAGTTATTTACACACAGTTCCCGGACGAGGCCTCCAAAGTGTGCTTTCCCGTTACTGATGAGGACATGCAGACGCAAACTGAGTCTTCAGGTGAAAGTACACTGTTCATGGCCCAGTTCTTTCTTTTAAGGTCACGATTGAGGAATAAATTGGTGTATAATTAAAAGGATATTTACTTTATATTGTATAGGCTGCTATGTTCAACACTGTTATTAAATATCTCCTTTATTGCTTTAAGTGCAATTTTAAATTATTATAGATATTTTAAAATTATAATTTATAATTCATTATTATAAATGAGACTGTGATTCTAAATGAGAATAAAAACAATGCTCCTTTCAATAATCTATGAATTGGGGATTTTTGTTTGTTTGTTTTGTTGTAAGACAGTCACTGTATATCTCTGACTGTCCTGGAACTCAGAAATCTGCCTGCCTCTGTCCTCCAACCCCAAGTGATGAGATTAAAGGTATGCATAACCACACCAACACACTTTATCACTTTAGGGCAGTGCTTCTCAACCTTCCTAATGCTGCGCAACCCTTGAATCTGGTTCCTCATGCTGTGGTGGCCCCCACCATACAATTATTTCATTGTTACTTCATAATGGTAATTTTGCTACTATTATGAATCATAATGTAAATGTATTTGAGATAAAGGGTTTCCAAAGGGGCCACAACCCACAGGTTGAGAACCATTGCTTTAAAGGAAGTTCTATTTATATACTATTATGGAAGCCAGTATACATATTTAAAACTAGACATTTGGGGTTTTTTCTCCCTTTCTAATAATGCTTACCATTTCCTTAATGAGCAATATTAGAATGAAATAATAAATTTAAAGTTGGGGTTAATCTTTTTCAAAATTTCTTTTAAAGTTTTTTGGGTTTTTTTTGTTTGTTTGTTTGTTTTTTTTTTGGTTTTTCGAGACAGGGTTTCTCTGTGTAGCTTTGCGCCTTTTCCTGGAACTCACTTTGTAGCCCAGGCTGGCCTCGAACTCACAGAGATCCGCCTGGCTCTGCCTCCCGAGTGCTGGGATTAAAGGCGTGCGCCACCACCGCCCGGCTAAAGATTTTTTTTTTAATCATTTTATTTTATGTATATAAATGTTTTACCTGCAGTATGTAAGTGCAGTATATGCATGCCTCGTGCCTGAGTATATGTTGCCCTCTGGAAGGGCAGCCAGGGCTCTTAACCTCCGAGCCATTTCTTCAGCCCTACCTTTTCAAATTTTATGTTTTTGTGTGTTCTCTCCAATTCTAAAATGCAAAAAACAGAAGCTAGTAGTGGGAATGCAAATCTAATCACACCACAGTCTGCTGACTTAGGAAAGTACATAAAAAATAAAATTGAGCAAGCCATGAACAGATACTGTGAAAAAGAGAGCTCGGTGGGTTACAGACCCACTAGAGACGCCTACACCAGTGTGTGGGAAGTACACTGCTCCCCCCACCCCTTGGGTTTGTGAGACAAGGTCTCACTATGCGGTCTGGGCTGGCCTGGAATTCATAGAGATCCACCTGCCTCTGCCTCTGAGTGCTAGGATTAAAGGCGTGCTCAGTGTAAAGCACAATTCTTGGAGTAGGTGAAGATGTCAGTTAAGGCCAAAAGATATAAAAAATATATGATATTTTACTATCATATTTCTAAACTTTTCCTCCCAATGAATACAGTGCAAAATTCCCTTAAAAATTTCAGCATCTGAATTACCCTATCATGGGAATGGTGAAATCTAGACATGATATGATATTTCTCCAGAGAAGGTCTCCATGGAGTATCACCAGGAGACATTGCATAGGCCTGTATGAGGATGGCTCGCCTCCATTGTGGAAGTCAGTGTATTCTGTTTCCTGAGCCATCTGACTTGTCCTGTGGGACGTATTCAAGTGTTGCTTTGAAGGTTCACTTTAGGGAGATTGTTCTTTCACTCTTACCCCTTCCATAGTCCATTTTAATTATTCCTTATACATCTCTTTGATCTGTTCCAGTTTAATATTTTGAATTGTAGAAGAAGGTTGCTATTTTTTACTTCACCTAAGTAAGTGAAATAAATTCTTGCCCCTTTTCTGGGACAGGAATTCAAGATTGTTTTGTTTTATTTTGTTTTTAATCTTTTATCTCCTCTTTTTTTTTGCAAAACTTCTTACTCTGAGCTGTGTACACAGCTCTGTCTTTAAACAGTTCCAGCAGGTATACTACCAGGATTTAGGTTTTAATTTTTAAGTCTTCTTTTATTATTATCAGGAAAAGCTAGTACATATACATTATGAAAAATGCCCCAACCAGAGATTATTACCCTTACCATTGTAACTGAATAGGCTATGGAAGTGACCTTGGGCCGTTTCTAGAGCCGGTTTCTTGCAGGCTCTGGGTTAGCCTGGAGTGCTCACACACCTTGATCTCGCTGTTAGAGCACTTGTATCGAGCTTCTCATCTGGCAGGTGGCTGTAGTGCACTTCCTTTTCTTTGTACAAACTTAGTTTTAAGTACTCATCCAGAGAACAAGCAGCATCGATACAGCTAAAAGCTCTGAGCAGGTACTTTATAGAGCCGTGGGATCCCGGGCCATGTTGTAGCATACGGTGTACTAATGGTCACTCCTTGAGAGTCCTCCGCCTGTTCAGGACCCTGGCCTTCCTGCATGTGTTTGTGCCTTATCCTGTCTTCCTTCTCCAGGGATGCCCAACTATTTCCATCTTATAATTAATGGACCAGCCCTTCTTTATAGACTAACCACTTTTTATCTTGATTCTCTTATGTTCAGGGGGAAAAAAAAAGTTTGCCTGCTGCCCTGCTTCTCTCGGGATCTACTTGTTTCTTCCTAATTTCATCTTTACTGAAATTTTTCCCATGGATTACTAAAATCAAGAGAAAGCGGTGACATACTCTATTCAGAAATAGAGAATTTTTCCACGTAACTGCATCATTTCTTATTTTGGATTCTATGTCCTGCTTCAAACTCACCTGTCCCTCATGCTTGTACAGTTCACAGACCATCTTTTAAAGTTGTGCAAGACTTGAGAGGTGGTCCTCCCATTGCTCATAGTTAGAAAGGGATACTCGTTGAATTAATAACTTAGCCATTTACATGAATGTTTATGGCAAAGCTGAGCTTCCTCTGTTAGCTCTGATACCTTTTTAGCATTGCTTGGTGATCCTGTTTGTCTTGAGTCTGGTTTCTGCTGGTGAGGACTGTCGACACAGTTCCTGTAGTTTGGCTTCTTAGTTTGTATTGTTAGTAAGTGTTTCAGAGCCTGTTTCTTAGTGAAACAAAGCGTCCAAAATCTAGAGTCTGTGCCAGTGGGGGTGGCGCATGTCTTTAATCTCAGCACTGGGGAGGCAGAGGCTGGTGGATCTCTGAGTTTGAGGCCAGCCGAGTCTACAGAGTGAGTCCCAGGACAGCCAGGACTGTTTCACAGAGAAACCCTGTCTCAAAAAACAAAAACAAACAAAAGAATCTAGACATGGATATTCCCTGTACACACACACACACACACACACACACACACACACACACACACACACACACCTGTTATTTTTTAATTAAAATATGAATTGTTTTTTTTTTTTTAAAAAAAGAATACAGAATTTGGGGCTAGAGAGATGACTTAGTGGTTAAGAATATGTACTGCTCCTAGGGAGGACCTGAGCTTGATTCCAGCACCCACGTCAGGCAGCTGAGGAAAAGAAAGTGTAATTAAAATTTGAGGATGACTTCTAATTTATATAGTAGGTGACATCAATTCTGAATCACTGTAATCTGCCCGCCTCTTGCTCTTACTGCCCCAGTACAGGTCAGACACTTCTAATTCAAAGGCTGTAAGATCGGAAACTTGAGTGCTCACGTGATACTCTGTGACTCTCAGATTTGGACGCGTTTTAGATTTTAGATGTTTAGATTTGGAGAGTTCAACTAGAAAAGCAGAAATCTATATTTCTGGTCCCAAGCATTTCCAATTGGGAAAAGTCAACTTGTATTAGTAACTAGACCTCCTAGGCACTGTACTTCCAACAAGCCGGACAGGACTTTGCCTAATGGAGCATCGTATTTAAGAGCTATAACTTGTATTTCATTTTTCATTTCATCTCAGCATAAGCTTGACTAAAGCTTTCAATTCCTAAGTCAGAATTACACTCTCTGAGCTTATATTTGTTCTTCTATTCTTAAAATTACATTAATGAGCTGTTTGAGACTCGTTCCCGTGATTCATTTATCTGCTACAACTCCTTTTTCAAGCTTCGGTCCTGAAGGTCTTTTGACAAAGCAATATTTATAACAGTTTGACAGCAGGATGAGGAGCAACGTTTGTCTTTGGAACAGCTTGAAGAAAGACCCTCTCCAGGACCCGGTCATGCAGTTACAATCTTGGCCTCCTTTCTTACGCTGGGAACATGCACGCAGCAGCACCTCCCATGCATTTCCTTGTCCTATTGACTACCCATTCACTTCCCATCTGTTTTGCACTCTTAAAGGAACAGAAGGGGCCCTCTTCTTATAAATCTGTCTTTGCAAGTGATAAATGATGCCCTAGCTCTTTAAGGGCTGCCTGGGTGGTTTTTCTTTTCTTAAAATGTTTCAGCTTTCCTCTTAACAAAACTCAAAGTAAAATGTACTTTTAAAAATAGGAGAAAAGTAGAAAAGACAGACTATAACATTTTTAAAGTCATATTTTATTTGTTGGAACAGAATAATTTGCTGACTTTATCCATCTTCTCAAGTAATTGCCTATGTCAGTATTTCTTTGAAATATGATATTAGATTTCCTACACTGGCAATACATGGGCAAATACAATGATTCATTTTGACAAAGTATATTTTAGCTATTAGAGGAAAAAAGAAAACAGTGTATCACTAATAAATTAGAATATCAAATAACTTTAAATTTTTGTTATCATAATGTGAACTGATATAATTTGAAATACTTTGTGTGCTGGACACAAAAAAAATGACTCACACTAGACAGTTATAACCTCATGATAGATTCTGTGGCCTTTACTAGAAAATGATGGTCATGAATGCCATAACAGCTTATTTTTTGTTATTTCTGGTCCTGAAAGTAAGTGCTATAGATACTTCTAATGTTGGCTTTTCTAAGAATTGAGCATAGCAAAGCATGGGGTGGCATATATATATTATACACTACTCAGGAAGCTAAGGCACAAGGATTGCCAGTTCAAGACCAACTTGGGCTACATAGCCAAGCCTTTTTCAAAAAAGTTTTAAAATAAAAAGAAAAGAATTCAATGTAAATAATTTTTCCTTCCATAAAAAAGAATTCCCTAAAGGTTGAATGTGACAGACAGATACTAACATTTCCACCATTGCCTGCAAAATGCTTTGAAATTATGATTTTAAAAGCATCAGCAACAGAAAAGGACCACATTTAGAATAGTCTGTTGGACTGTGTGAGTCTCTGAATGTCTTCTACAAAGGTGGAACTTGATTAAGGCTGGTAACACTGCAGGTACATACTTCAGAAGGCCCTGTATACTCCCTAGACGTAAAGTGCCGGGGCCCAGTGGAAAGTAAGGCTGGATAACTGGTTCTGTGGCCACCAGACCACCACACGGCTTTAGCTCAGGAGAAGGATGGATGTATCTGCTACACACACCTGATAGAAATGTCTCTCCTCAGTCCTTTCAGAGTGGACCCTCGGTTTCTAGGGGTGGGGGTGATGTAAGTCTCAGGTAGCCCAGGTTAACCTTGAATTGGTTCTGTAGCCCAAGGACAAAGGTGGCTGCACTTCCAGTCCCCTGTCTGCACCTCCCCCTGATTTATGCAGTGTTGGAAATGGAACCCAGGGCTCCCTGCAGGTGAGGCAGCACTCTACCAGCTAAGCTGTGTCCCGGCCCTGGGTCTTCAGTGTCCCGTCCTCGGTGTGGGCTGGTAGTATAGCACTCCTGGGAGAAGGCACAATATTGCCCAAATACACAGTTTTTTAATTTGGCTTGTCCAAAGATAAAATATATCTCAAGAAGTAGATGAATTTCCATCCCACATACAAGCTCTTTCATTGAGCAGCACAGCCTTTCAGTGAGTGTGATATAATCAAAAGTTAACGTTTTATACCTACGGACACTGGCCACACCCTGAATGATACTATTCTTTGTTGTTGACTAAGACAGACCCATAATCATTCATAGGTAGCTGCGCTGAAATTAGTATTACCATCCATCTAGGAAGATTCCAGAGTCTAACAGCTATAAGACCTAAATGCAAGGCTGCTCTGTGGTCATGCCAAAGTCTTTTGGAGAATAGACTTCAAAACGTTTAGAAATTATATGAATAGGTTCTATTGTATCCACCAAAGGAGCCTGATAGGAATGTTTACCTTGCCTTAAAGTGGTTTTTAAAAGTGCTGGGCAGTAGTGACGCACGCCTTTAATCCCAGCACTCTGGGAGACAGAAGCAAGAGGATCTCTGAGTTCGAGGCCAGCCTAGTCTGCAGAGCAAGTTCCAGGACAGCCAGAGCTACACAGTTCTGGTTGTCCTTTTAAAAATACCTTTTAAAATGTACCTTTTAAAATGTACTTTTAAAAATAGAAAAGTAGGAAAGACAAACTATAACATTTTTAAAGTCATATTTTATTTGTTGGAACAGAATAATTTGCTGACTTTATCCATCTTCTCAAGTAATTGCCTATGTCAGTATTTCATGGTACAGTTCTGCAGTAAACAGAAAACGTTTTCAGAAGCAGTAAGTGAGCTCCAAGGTAGAAAGGTTCCAGGAATTCCCAGCCCTTCGTTGAACAGCCCTTTACTGAAGAACTTCACCCACAAGGTGTCCTAAAGCCTAGCCTAGAGTGCTCGTGCAGCCTCTGACGGGGTAGCTGTTAGGTGGCTTGAATCTTTGGGTACATGGGTTACTTAAAGTGCATCGTGTTAGTTCCTCAGCTAATTTCTTCATGCTTTCTTTAAAGACATCAAACGACGCCTAAGGGTTGTTTCAGCGCAGTGTTTTGTGGGTGGCTCTTTGTTCGTGTTCTAAACTGATATTAGCCACTGAAGTGAACCCTCTCCCAGGTTAGGGCTTTTGGCAGTCAGTGTATTCAAAACCTAATTACAGATTAGTCTGTACTGGGGACTCTTAGAGCAAGTATCAGAAGACTCAGAAAGCTCTGAGAAGAGCAGTGCCATTTCATGTGGGGATAAAGAGACCTAAAATGTGAATGGGTGTCAAGTCATCTGAAGAGAAGAAAAAAGAGAAGGAGCATCATTCACTGAGACTGGCGGTTTATGAGTTGAGGATTATGGGAATATTCATGACTCAATCAAGATGCACAATGAATTGATGTTTGAGACGGCTCATCTTTTAAGTAAACATTGGGTAAATGGGAGCGAGTCTCCGAATTCACTCCATGTAGAACTGTGTAACAGAATAGTTAAGCCCTCCCTGAGGCCATTTCATTTATCAAAAGAGGCCACAGATTTTATAAGAATTCTCTATGTGAATATTTAATCCAAATATTGGAGAGAACCTGGAGTTTGCTTTACAACTGGCTGTGCTGATTTGTGCTCGGTTCCGATTTTTACCAAATGTATCCTATTTTACACAGAAGGCGGTACTCCAGTAGACTTGAGACAGTGCTGTTTGCTCTCTTGCTCCTCTGCTTCGGCGTGAAGCAGCAGACCTGTGTGTTTCTAGATCAGAGGAAGGGGAGCGGGGCTCATCCTTAGCAGGGATGCCTACAGGACTGAAGGAGACATTTCAAAATGTCAAATTTGAAATCACTTCAAAAGAGTAGACATTCTTTGATTGAAAGTAAGAGAATAAATAAGCAAGGAATGCATTTTGTTTGGTTGGTTGATTTTTGGTTTGGTTTTGGGTTTAGTTTATTTGTTTCATTTTGGTTTGGTTTTAGGGTTTTTGGATTTTTGAGACAGGGTTTCTCTGTGTAGCCCTGGCTGTCCTAGAACTCACTCTATAGACCAGGCTGGCCCCGAACCTTACAGAGATCAGCCTGCCTCTACCTCCCAGTGCTGGGATTAAAGACTAAGGAGGAATCTCTTGGGACTGGAGGAAAGCAGCTGAGCAGTTAAGAGTGGAGGACCCACCAAGAGCTCACAGCTGCACTTAGCAGCACCCCCTCACAGGGGAGAAAGTCAGCTGAAGTTCTTTAGGGTGGGAGCGATGCTGGTGCTGACCGCTCTTTGTCCTGGTGTCAGCCATCCCCTCTCCTCGTACTACCCACCTCCATTACTTCTCAAATGCTCTTTGGGGCATTCTTAAGGTGGTGTGGCAAGGCAATACCATGTCCTGACATTACAATTGTAAAACTGTTCATAAAAGCGTAACCTTTTAAGGGAAACTTAGAATTGTCTGTATTTTTGTGTTAAATAGTGCCATAACTTTCATTTAGGGAAAAAATATTGCTTACCTCTTTATTTTCTAAAAACTGGACTTCCCTTTAGACCTGACAGAATTAGACACCTTCCTCAGTGGGGCTCTGTCTCTTCATACAAATAGCTCTTTGCTCTGACCTGTCTGCTGCGGGTGACACCGCTGTACCATACACCTCCGGTCAGTCCGCTCCTCGGAGGATGGAGGCCGCTGGTGGGGCAGAGGCTGGCAAACTAACCCTGTGGCTGCCCACTTACACTCAGATTATGTATGGAATAAAATTGGATTATTCTTTCTGCATATGGCATGCCATTCCCAAATAGACTGCCCACCAGGGAGTGATCAGAGGCTGCCGAGGCTGGAAATGCCTTTGTGGGATTTCCCTGGTGTTATGCTTTTTAAGCTCGGCGGGGTTTTGGTTGGTTTTTATTGTTTTGGTTTTTATGAAGACCGTGATCACCTGCTCTAGAACTGCTGTGAGATAATTTGAAAAGCTCTTTTCTTCTACTCTTTTAAAGAATGATTTAGAGATCTGCATGTATACGAAACTCTGAAAAATACTCATTTTTTTGTAAATCACCTGTTTTTAAACAACTAAATGAATTAGTTGTAAAACTAAGACTGTCTTCATTTGGAAAAACAAATATGTTTGCTAGTTTGGCTGCTGATTAAGAAATGGAAGCTAGCCTTCCAGAAAAGTCAGATTGAAGTTCTAAGGGCCTGCACGGTGACTCAGGAAGTATTGTACTCTACTTCTCTGTTTCAGTGCTAAAACACTCTAAGCAAAAGCAACTTGGAGAGGAAAAGTTTGTTTGGCTTACACTTCCAGGTCACAGTCCATCATTGAGAGTCAAGGCGAGAGCCTGAAGTAGAAACCGTAAAGGACCAGAATGTTGCTCACTGGCTTGCCGTGTGGCTTACTCACTGGCTCATGCTCAGCTTCCTTTCTTATTCAGCTCAGGCCTACCTAACTAGGGATGGTGCCACCCACAGTAGGCTGGGCCTTCCCACATCAATCATCAACCAAGAAATCTTCTACAAGCCAGTCTGACCAAGGCAATTCTTCAGTTGAGGTTACCTCTTCCCATGTGACTCTAGGTTGTGTCCAGTTGGCAACCAAGATTAGCCATCACAAGTCTGCCCTTGTCAACTTGACACCCAGTCACATCCCTTTATGTCATACTTAATTTCAAAATTAAGACGGTAACAAGGTTATAATTCTACCTAACATGATGTAACTTTCCCACTTACAACCACACTTATGTTTTTCTTAAAATAGGTGGCAAAGTCACCTTGAGGAATGCTTAGTCTTTGAGTATCTCATAACAAATATGAAAAACAGATTGATAACACTAATTGATATCTCAGTTGATGTCGTAGTACACTTAAGCACTGATATCATCTCCATTGATGTTCCAGCACATAGAGAGGAAGAAAGCACGAGTATCTGCTTATATGCATGCATACATGCACAGTCCTTCCAACAGAATAGTACAGAAGCATGAATGTCAGTTACCGTCTTCATTTTTGTGTCTGGTATTCATAACTACCTTCCTCTACTATTCATTCTTTATTTCCTCCACCCTCAGCAAGTACGTCAGCAGGGCTAATTCTTTCCCTGGAAAAATGACCAGTACCTTCATCCCTGAAGGGTCCGGGCCGTTTGTCATCTGCTTGGACTGGGTTGTTGTCGTTTCCCATTGTTCTTACTCAGAGGACATGGTAACACCGATGTGTCCTAAAGGATCTCCTGTATCCCAGACATAATCTTCCTTACCTCCACTGTAGAGAAGCAGTCCCCTTCCCCAGCAGTCGTCCGGATCAATCATTCCTCCTAACACTATTATTCCTGTCTTAGCCTGTTGGCTTAGGGGCATCAGAAGCCCAGAGTGGCCCAAGAGAAGACTGAGCTTTAGTTCAATGGAATGTTTGTTGTGTCTTCTGGCTAACTAAACACTCCCTAACAACACACACATGCACACACACACACAAAATTTAAAATTATAAGAGAGAGATTGGTATTGTCTTAGCTTCTCTGGTTCACTCATCTGTAGAAGGAGGAAATGCCACCCTTGCCTTAACTGTTAATAGATTGTCTCAGTGGTTTGATCAAAACAATAGAGCTTTCTTCTCCACATACTTTCTTACTCTTAATATAATACCAAGAATTAGAAATACTAAATTACAGAACATCTGCAAACACCATTCCTTGTATGGGACTGTAGTAGCCGCCATTGGAGTTCTACAGTGCTGTGGAAGGTGCAGAAGGACCGTCCTTCCTTTGGCTGGGCACTCATCGCCAGTGCACACTGCTAGTAAAATTTATATCTTCCAATAAAGCTTGTTTAATCACGGAAGATATAAATGTTGACCATTAGAGATGCCTTGTATGATCTTTCCTCTGAGTAGAGAGTAGGATGCTTGCCAGACTCTCGTCTCGGTCACCAGCCTTGAACTAGACGGCTCCCATCAATTGGTAATTCCCACTGATAAGTTATGTTGAAGGGATGGAAGCATTTCTCATACTGCCTAGTGTAACTATATTCTCAGACAGGAGGTCCATGACTGAGTCAGCAGCAATACATACAGATTAGTGGAAGAAGTGTACATTTCAGAGAAAAATTAAAGGTGGTATGTGGAATCCAATAAACAAAAAAAATAAAAATTCAAATAAATACAAATCTACTTTCAGTGGTTGTTTATATTTCTTAACTTTTCACATTCATACCTAGAAAAGTATTTTCATATGTTAAAAATATTCCCCAGTTTCCTTTGCCTTTATTTCTTGGCATTTTGAAGTTATAAATGAAGTATGCATCTCATCGTGGTGATGTTGCCTGACCTTCTGGTAACTTCACATTACTTTTAAAAGGTCCTTTTCCAGACAAGGGGACAGTTTTGTTCTCTCGCTGTCGTTGTTGAGATAGTAGGGTCTGACGGTGCAACCCAGGCTGGTATTCCTTTCACAGTCAGCCTCCCACGTGCTGGGTAAGACATCAGCCACCATTTCTGCTTATTAATTCCTAAAAATAGCCTTATCGTTTTTTGATAGAGCTTGGAAGAATCTAAGAATGCAGTGAAGCAGTTCTGTGGGTAGGCGGACAGGCATTGTTCTGTGTAAGCATCTACAGCTTTATTAATAGTTTCCCAGCGGGTCTGCAAGTGTTCTCCTCCTCCTCCACTTCCCGGAAGGGGCTGCTTGCTGCTCTTCTGACCACCTGGACGTGAACTACGGGGGGTTTGATGAGAATGAGTTTCTCCTCTTCCTCAAATAGTTCAAGAAGTTTTATAGACGATTTAATAATAATTCTCTCTAATAATTTTTGCTGCCATTGAAAAGTAAATGTGTTTGTATTTATCTCCACAGAGAAAGTTAGAGAAATTCAAGAAAAACTTGATGCTTTCATTGAAGCTCTTCACCAGGAGAAGTAGACTGTACTACGTGAGTAACTCTGAGACTGGGGTGCACTAAATACAAAGCATGTTTCGGAAGCTTTTCTTAATAATTCCTGGTTCTGCGTGACAGCATCCGGCTTGCTTCTCTGTGACGTGATCCTCTTGTGAGCATGACTCTCGGGACCAGCTCCTTTGTGTTGTGCCACACCTTTAAATCATTTGATTACCTTCTGGCTAAACTAAGTGTTCTCTAGAACCCATTTCGGACAGAACCAAGGTTAATGAAAATATTTTATAATGATGATTTTCTGACGTGGGTGAATCCTTTTGTACATTGAAAAACTGACCTGCATTTGTCTTTGTCTTACCCTTGTGCTCACAGTAGGTAATTAATTCAACTTAGAGAGCTTCTTTATCCATCTCATTGAAGCTCTTCACCAGGAGAACTAGACTGTATTCTCCATTGTAATTTCCGCATGTGTGGCATACCTCAGAATAGTAGTTTTGCTTTTCTGTGCATTAGTTCCAATGTTTTAAGAAAGAATTCTAGGATTTGGGTGTGGCGACACACTCAGGAGGTAGAGACAGACACTTTTCTGTAAGTTCTAGGCCAGCCAGGGATACATTAGAGAAGCTCTTCTCAAAAGAAGAAAAAGAAAGAAATGGATTCTGGGGCTGGCAAGATGGGTCAGCAGGTAAAGGAGCTTGCCACCAAGTCTGACAATCTGAGTTCAGTCCGCAGGACCCACAAGATAGAAGCCAAGAACTGACTCTTCTTGTCCTCTGGCTTTCACACACACACACACACACACACACACACACACACACACACACACACACACAAATAAATGTTAGGGAAAAAATTTGAAGAAAAAAAGAAATGAACTCTAGTGTACGTTTATTTACATAATATATTTTAATAAATCTAACAGATTTGAACAATTAAGCTATGATAAAGTTAAGTCTTTTCATTTGTCTTGCCAAATCTGAATTTATCTAATGGATTTATTTTTACAGAATCATGCTCATAATCACCTCTGCATACATTCGAAGAAGGAAAACTTCAGAGTCTTTGTCCTGCCTCCTTTCTCCTGTTCTACCTTTTCAATGCAAAATAAAGTCATAGGGTAAAAATAACATACGTGTGTCACAGGCACTTCAACCCCAGAAGAACAGCAAAAATGGCGCCCACAGTCTATGTGCTTGTACTGATTGGGAAAACATAATTGGCATGGCCGTTAGACTTACTCCTCAAAGATGAGGAGGTTATCTCTCGAGTCTTATTCACGGTGGCACCAATGGGATTCATTGTGGATGTCATCAGACATATAATGGTAGTTGCTTTGGAATAAAACTTACGGTAATTTTTTTAAAGACATAAATTGTGTATATGGTGACGGTTGCCTGCTAGGCCGTCATCTGTCTGCAGTGTTCTGTATCCAGGACTGTTTGGCTGTAATAATTCAGTTTATGTTCACCACATGACAGAAAGCTGGTTTGTAAAAGAACACTTCAGACAGGTTAACTTGTGTTGGATAATTCAATGTGTATTCAATGAGAGAAATATCAGCCCTCCATTGCCAGCTTAGAAAACTCGCCTTGGAAGCCGATAGCAGCAACTTACCTCGGTTGCTGATTTTACACTCTCTGTATCCATTTGTAATTAATTCTTGTTGATTATTGTGAGCTTTACGTCAGGCTTTATAGTAATAGTAGGGGCTCTCCTGTTGACAGAGCCATTGAATTATAACCCAAGATGGAGAAGATTAAAGGTAATCAGTTGACCAGTTTCATTTAGAGTGCTGTCAAACGGCATCAGGGAAGGACTGCATCACGGCTTTCATACATTAGTTTAAATAAAAATTATTCTAACGTGGGAGAATATTGACCCACCCCTCTTCAAGCTGAAAATTCTGTTTAATTCATTGTAGTTCAGTTACAGTAGTAACCCTCACAGTATTTTCATGTGTTAAAATTATATTGGTTAGAAGACTTTAAGGGAAACAAATATGCCATATTTTACTTAAACATCTTTTTCATTTGCTACCTTTTTTTTTTTAAACTAAGGCTTTATTGTGCTGGTAAAAATGCCCAGTGTTGCAGTTTTTATTTCACAGTTAATTTTTTAACCAGTTTTCTTGGAATTTTTTTTGGTAACAATTCTCTACCCACACACATACTTTTTATATATATATACATATATATGTGTGTGTGTATATGTATGTGTATATATATATATACACACACACACACACTGATCATTGTGATTCTCTGAAAATCTGACAGAATGGAAGGCAAAATATTCCCAAAACTGTAAATTCAGTAAGTATTTTATTTAAATTATCAGATAAGAAATTGAGGTACTCTTCTCAGCAGTGAAGAGCAGCATCTACCGTTTCCTAGGACACGAGTGCTGAGGTGCCTTGTGTCTCTTTTAGGTGTGGGACCCTAGTGACAGGAGCTAAGTAGAGCCCTGTGCTGATCCACGCAGGGGTCAGGGAATGGTCCCCCTAAGCCATGTTAACCTAACTGTGGCTGTAGGCTCTGGCTCAGGCCAGCAGGATAAATCTGATGTTAGGCATTGTATCCCTTTGTATACTTGGTTTTTTTTTTTTTTTTTTTTTTTCATTTGTTTGTTTTTGTTTTTTAGGGAAAGAGAACTTTTATTTCTTTGAGGGGGTCAGTATTTGTAACCTCAACCTAAAAGGAGATTACCAAAAATCCCTGTCATTCTTCACATCCCCATGGGTTATTTTTAATCTGGTTTCATGCTAAACATGTCTTTCCACACACACCTCTCAAAAACAAGGTATTTATCAAATGCAGAAGCTAGGAAAGGAAATGAAGTTCAGTCCAGCAGTCGACCCTGTGTGTCCTGTCTAGTTCAGCTGCTTGATGTACAGAAGTTAAAGTCTAACTGGACAAGAAATCATTTGTTTTTCACATCCAAATTTGCAAAGAAGGAGTGAACGAAATTCTGTTTGGAGAACTAAGGGATTTCAAGTAGATGATAAGCAAACCGAATTGGTCGGGATGTCGATTATAAATCCCCAGCCTGTGTACAGCGTGAACCAGAGGAAGCAAGCCTGCTGCTTTCCCCGCCCAGCGACCAGGCTGCCACTCCAGGGGGAGCGGCCAGCCCTCCTGGGTCTTACTCCTAGTCCCTCGGATTGCGGTTTCCAGGCCGTAGTCAGTGGACGCCCACGGATGACCTAGGAACCAAGTGGAAATGGACGCTGTGAAAGTGCATGGGGAGACAGCAAGTGGGACTTCCTAACTGTGCAGTTCTGGGATGTCACACCCCAGTAGTCGCAGCCCTCGGGTGGCAGAGCAGGACTATCATGAGTTAAAGGCAATCCAGAGCTACGCAGGGAGGCCCTGTCTCTAAAACAAAAATAATACAATTAAGAGTGTAGACTTAACAGTCAAATTTCTAGTTAATTTTGTATTTATTTATTTCAGATGTATTTATCTGATAAAAGGAACATGGTATCCTTTTCTTTCCAGTAAATGAAATCACGGTGCTGGCGTATCTCCATCCTCTACGCTGGCATATGGTAGACTGTCAAATGCTATAGCAAGTAGAAATGTGCTTAGAAATATGCTTACCTTCTAAACATCATGGCTATTTGATATCTAAATATTTAAAACTTAACCATGTCTTCATGTGCACTGTGAATGGACTTTGTATTATTTTTTTAAACCGTACACTGGATGTAAATGTTACTTCGACTTATATTTGCCTGTGCTTAATCTAAGGTCATTTGTGTAGATGGGTAATTAAAAGATACTGAAGTGAAATTATAATTCTATTATTGGAGAGCATCTTTTCCATTTTCTTTGTTTTAATGAGGAAGAGAGGCCTCTGTACCAAGGGTCGTGATTTGGCCCCATAGTATGGCCAAATCCGTGACCTAAGAAGCTTTCAGAGTGGCTTTTCTCAGAAGGCTTGAATGTCATGGACCTTGCATTTCACAGTCGTAATCCATGTTCAGCTGATGCTTCTTTTCCTGTCTTGATATTTGTCAAAACACTTTGGTATTTTCTTGGGTAAAATATAAAAAAGGACAGTTTTCTAGTTACACTGTGCTGCTGTGACCCTCGCTTCCATTAATGATGCTGACGAGTTCAGTCCCACCGGAGGCTTGCTAAGGGGCTTAACTAACTGAGGCCTGGAGGGAGCTGTAAAGATCCCTTCTCTCCGTCCTGATTAAAATCTCCCATTGCCACCACACTTTGCTCCTGAGTGATGCTTGTAAAGTAACTCACTGGTGGTTAGCTGTGCAGAGTACTGTAGTGTTGAACCCTCCTACAAACTTGTGTGCTCGGTGAAGTCAACCCTGGGAGAAGGTGCAGAAAGACTATTTCTAGTCAGCAAATATAAGATCCTTTGTTGTAATTCAAACTTTTGTCCTTTCTGTGATTCAAGTTCCAAATCTTTATCCAAAAGTGAAGAGTTTAGTTACTAAAGATTCAGTCGAACAATTTGTTTTCTTTTAGCCTATTTATTCAGTTAAGGAATTAATATAGTTACAGTGTGCTAAGGATAACGCAAGTGTGTTTCATTATATTAGAAAAAATGTATACCCAGCTTGTGGTAAATATGTTGGTCACAGGTTGTACATTAATTAGACTAATTAGACATTTGCAGAAAACTGGAAGGTCTTAACCTGCAAGAACTACAGAATTGTTAGAGGCTAAAAAGTAACATTATAAAGACTAATTAGATGACCTTTGTCCTGGGGAACACAGTTCATAAAATTAGGGGTAAGAAAAATGTTCCTCATAAGTCATTCAATTGTCTTCCTAAAATGGCAGAATTGAGTTACCACCTTAAAAATTAGAAACATGACCAGATGCGGTGGTACCTTCTGGAATCCCAGCACTCAGGAGGCAGATGCAGGCAGATCTGTAGCTAGAGTTTTCCTGCCTGGCCCACAGTCAGGACAAATCTCTCTCACCTGCTAGTCCCACAGCCACTCAGACCCGACCAAGTAAACACAGAGACTTATATTGGTTACAAACTGTATGGCCATGGCAGGCTTCTTGCTAACTGTTCTTATAGCTTAAATTAATCCATTTCCATTAATCTATACCTTGCCACATGGCTCGTGGCTTACCGGCATCTTCACATGCTGTTTCTCATCATGGCGGCTGGCAGTGTCTCTCTGACTCAGCCTTCCACTTCCCAGCTTTATTCTCCTCCTTGTCCCGCCTACACTTCCTGCCTAGCCAATGGCCAATCAGTGTTTTATTTATTGACTAATTAGCAACACATCTGCCATACAGAACATCCCACAGCACAGATCTCTGAGTTCGAGGCCAACCTGGTCTGCAGAGTGAGTTCGAGGACAGCCAAGGATATGTAAAGAAACCCTGTCTCAAAAAGGGAGTCCAAAGCCAGTCTGAGCTACATGTCTTAAAACATGTTCGCCTGTCTTAAAACAGAGTGGCAAACGTACATGATTCCTCGTGAAAAGACTTTAGTGAGTGACTCAAGTTCTGTAAAACCAGTGTTAGGATTCTTTTGGAAGGAAGTAACTACTCTTAAGTGTTTAAGTCAGCTCTTCCGTACCTCTTCGTGGTAAAGAATTGTTGCTGCTATTTTTATTGGTAGTATAAACTAATTCAGATGTAAACTGATTCCTGTGCAAGTATTTGAGATCAAAGCGGAGACCAGAGACCCCACTAAAGACCCAGTCACCACACAGTATTGCTGGCAGCAGCCTTCCAGGGACAGGTCCCCTGCTCCTCCTGGGGACAGGTCCACCGCTGGTCTTGCATACACTGGGTCACAGAGCAGCAGCCTGGAAGTCGGGATTTTATCCACTGTAGCTCATACCAAAGGCTTGTGAGACCTTGAAGGTTTTGTGAAGGGACTGGAAAGGAAGAGGTCAGCTCCATCTTCCTGCAGTACTATCTAGATGACTCACCTTCCTCCACAATGGAACGCCCTGGCTTTCATGTGCAGATGATACATGTGTGTCTGCTCAAGGAAGGTGACAGTATCTTCTGCGAAGGTCTAGTGCTTGTCACTCTTGCCCTGAGATCATCAGTGTCAGAATCACTAGATAATTTTGAGCCTGCAAAGCTTCCAATAAAGACAATGGATATTCTGTTGTTTCTGCAAGAACTGAGACTGTACCAGCCTCCTGCTTCAGCCACTAAGAAGTTCTGCAAATCCATGGCCTCTCAACTGGAGGAGTGAGCTGGCCAGGTCTTCCCACCCCTTCTATCTCTGTTATTTTCTGTGCCCTCCCCCACCTCTTCCCACCTCTCCCTCTCTCTTTTCTTTTCCCACTTCTTTCTCCATGGTGCTGGAGATTGAAGACTCGACCACTGAACCACACCCAGCCCAAAGTAGGCTCACTCGACTCTGTTAAGAACATGTTTGTCTAGTGGCTGTAAATTGAAAATGTCCACACAGACAATAATGAACCTACCAGCCAGACCCCTGCAATGCCAAATACATATGATTTTTTTTCTGTTATTTATAGATAGCAATAGCCAGAAGTCGCCATACTAATGCTTCAGCAACAAACCACACACACCCAGAGACGATAGTGAACCTACCTCCTCACTGAACAGCATAAGAGGGTGAGGTGCCGGAAGTGTGTTAGGAGGAAGGCCTGCCTATCAAAGGTCCGAGCTGGGCTCAGTACTGCAAAGAGCCCTGTGAACTAGTCATGAGCATAGTGAGATCCGTCTAGAACTCCCCGGAAGCACTAATGGTCAGGATCCTATCTCGCCAAAAGATTGTGCCTGTGAATTGATTGAGAAAACCGGAATCCAGAGCAAAAGATCCAGTATGCCTTGTGTTTTTATCACTAGCAGAACTCTTTCCATTTTATGGCTGGGGAATAATTTATGAGTGACTTTGACAAAGTCACTGTGGTAGCAAAGTCAGGCTTGGTACAAGCCACTTTGCAAAGTAACCTCTCTACAAAATGCTTTGAGGAAAGTGAGGATTTGAGTGGTATTGGGAGTCCTGGGTACTCGATATACCAAAAAGTGCACGATGAGCTCATCATTGGAACAAATGGCTCAGGAAAGTTCCCATGAGGCTGCCTGTGCTGCAGGAACAGCTCTGAGCAGAGGTGTGCTGCGGCCGCAGTGGGCAGGGCTTGGGTTCGGAGCTCCTGTGAGCCCTGAGCCTCCTGGGCGGTTTCCCTTCACCTTATGAATTTCCACCCCTTACTTTTGTGGTTATTGATCTTTTTGAGTTAATCTCCTAAGATGCAGACTTATTTTTACCCGAGCTTTTAAAACTTTTTTTTTCTCTCTTCCATGGTACCAAATTTAGTTTTCCTAAGTTTCTCCTTTTGGCTGTCTTTTTGTTACTTACAAATCTAACACTTTTGAAAGGAAAGGTGTTAACAGAAGCCTGTACAATTTCAACTAATTTATTTCCAGAAATCTCATATACGCCCCTTGGTTCTCTTGCTCTGAGATACATCAGGCTTCTCAAGCCTTAATATGGAAATGGCAACTTTTCCTGCCAAGACTCTTCAGAGTATGTCTTTCAGACACTTTCAGAGGGTCTCAGCATCAACACAAAGCCACTCCCATCCTTACGCATCAAGACTCCTCTTTCCAAACATCTTGACACATTTACATTCTTGCTAATTATACTAATTACTATGGTCATAGCTGAATCAAGATCACAGAGTGTGATTTTATTCATGTGGCATGAGGCACTGGGACCGGGATGTTCTCCCCATGGGCGCCTCCCTTTGGTGCGATCCGCCAGCTGTGTATTGTATGATTGGCTGGGCTTTTGATGTGCAGATAGTACAAGTTGGTCACAAACTTGTGTACAATGAGGCTGTTCTGGTTCATGTGAAAATCAACATCCTTTTTTGTGTAAGCGGGTGACAGGATGCTGCAATACTATTAGCATTTGCAAAGAGGGTGCTCTGGGCGAGGGCCGCACCACAGATCGCGGCTGCTCAGTTTGTGTTGCTCCATTATGTGAAAGATACAAAGAAGCTGAAGGCTGGCAAAGGCCTGTCAAATCTTGTAATGTAGTGCGACCCCAAAACTCTGCTTGGCCTCCAAGCAGCCCTTGTTCCCTGTCCCACCCCTTTCTCTGAATGGGCACTGAGGTAGGTAAATGAATTCAGGGCCTGGTGGGTGGGGGCTTCCTTTCTGACCTCATTCCTGTACTATTTGTTTGCAGGCTTGTAGGGGGAGAGGAGGACATTTTGGAATCCTTTGTGCCAAATCATTTTCTTGCAGGTTGGGGAGTTAATGGTAACTTTGTCTGAGGCCAGCCAAGCAGAAAGTCTGTGCAGATGAGGCGTGGCATGTTCAACCTCGGAAAAAAAAAAAAAAAAAACACGATGAGAATATGGAAATGGGGAACTTTCTAGAGCAGATGGATATGCCACACGTCGGCATGTTCAACATCTGCTGCTGGAAAGCTTAAGTCTTGCCAGTGTTTCTGCATAGGGAAGTTCTTTACCAGAAAAATCATAGCCTTGGATGCCTACAGTTAGGATAATCGTGTGTGTGTGTGTGTGTGTGTGTGTGTGTGTGTGTGTGTGTGTGTGTATGTGTGTGTGTCCGAGGACCTGACTAAGTGGCTATATAGTATGGTATGATGGAAGACTTCTTTAAAAAAAAAAAAAAGAAAGAAAGAAAGAAAAGGTTTTCTTTTTATACCTAAAAGATGAACTACAGCTTCAGAGCCCCAATACCTCATATTTTACACACACACACACAGAGAGAGAGAGAGAGAGAGAGAGAGAGAGAGAGAGAGAGAGAGAGAGAGAGAGAGAGAAAATGCCCAAAGATGCTGTTTGCTCAGCTAATGCTACAGCAAGAGCTGGTTCCTGATTCCAGCAAATTCTGCTCTGTTCTGTGAATTTCCACGGGCACAGGACAATGCCTCCACAAGCAGGCAGCTTATTAAGGAAGTTGGGGGGTTGAGATCATCAGGTGACATTTTATTTTTAAATGCTTGAAGCTAAGTTTTGAGATCAAGACACATATGAGTCAGAAGTATCGACACTCCGTGTGCTGCCCACCCATGAGTCACTGTCTGAAGCCTTCAGCTCTAGCAGTCTGTCCGTCTGTGGACTCGGGAGCTTCTGGGACCTGAAAATAACACGACTTCTAGTTGTTCTTGGAGATGCAGCTTTCTCATGAGGCTGGCCCGGAGGGAGATGGATTATTCATTAAATAACTGCTGTGTTCCAGATATACTGCCCTGCTTTTCACAACTTCTTGGTGCAGGCATTGCCCGTGTCTTACCAGCGTGCCTGACTGGGGCTGTATGAAGTCCATGCTAGCCAGCTGACAAGGCATCTGTGGGAGCTGATGTAGCTGAAAAGCCCTGAAAAAGCAAGTGCAGAAAGGACTGGGCACGTGCTCGGAGCTTCCTAATCTGTTCTCTCCTGAGGCATCAGTGCCTTTTTATGAGGCAGACCATTAGATTTAAAAACAAAGAGGTTTGTATATTCTGAAGGTCGGTGTGCAAAGTTGGATTCCCAGCACCCTGGAAAAAGCCAGCTATAACCAGTCACCTTTCCAATCCTAGCACTTGGGGAAGGGCAGGACCAGAGAGGCCCTGGGGGCTTGCTGGCTTTAAGCTCCAGGTTCAGAGAGAGACACTATGGCAAGCTTAAAGGTGGTGGGTGCTGAAGAGAGAGCTCAGCTGATCAAGTGCATGCTGCAAAGATCAACAGAGGACGGCACCCATGGGTCCATCATCAGCCCCTGGCCGACTCACGCAAGGTTGAGTGAGTGCTCACACATTTTTTTTTAAAGTGCATATATTTGTTAATTTATTTATTTTTGGTTTTTTTTGAGACAGGGTTTCACTGTGTAGCTTTGCGCCTTTCCTGGATCTTGCTCTGTAGCCCAGGCTGGTCTTGAACTCACAGAGATCCGCCTGCCTCTGCCTCCCGAGTGCTGGGATTAAAGGCGTGCGCCACCACTGCCCGGCTTAAAGTGCATATATTTGTAAGAATAAGTTGCAGATGCTGCTTCCAGCACATACATCAGCAGGTACTAAGGGAAAACCTCGATTGGATGAGACGCACAGGTATGTATAAAAAAGCCTTTTGCTCTTGGTGTCAACTGTTCCGGTTCTAAAAGACAGACTGGTGAGCTTCAGCGGGCAAAATTGGCACTTACCATGCCAGTTCATTGGTTTTAACAAGTTCTGTCAAGAGGATGTTGCATTTTTATAAGTTACTATGAAAAAGGCAACCCAAAAATCTTAGGAATTCTTTTTTTATATTTGATGCACCCCTTACATAAAACTACCCCACCAATAAAGCCAGTTGTCTGTGCAGTGTGGGGGTGTGTTAGATCCCAGCTGCTGTCTGAGTCATGCTCATCTGCAGCTGGAATAGCTGATTCTGCACACAGACCCCAGGCTGACAAGCTCCAAACTATCAGGAGCTACCTGTGGTACAGCTGTATGATGGATACACATTAGCCAAATGAGTCACTCCTACACACACACACACACACACACACACACACACACACACACACACACACACCACCCTCAAAGCCACATTCCTGCAAATGTGCCCACCAAATACCTGCCACCCATTCCCTGGAGTGAGGGACAGCCCTTCTATGGATCACCCATCCATCACATGGCATAGACCCTCCTGAAACCTCTTAAGAGGTGACCCTTACTCTGCCACATGGGCCTGAAATCTTCTCAGAGCCCAGACCACGCCATCTGTCCATTTGCCTACAGTGTTAATAGCTCTTCTAATAAATCTCTTACCCAAAAGGACAGCCCTCTTCAGTGTCGCCCTTAAACCTCGAAGGATGTAGCTGTGGAATCAGGACTCACCACAGAGTTCGCTCCTTGTGCTAAAAGGCGCAAGCCGACCTGAAAGTAGGCGAGGAGGGGCTGCTGCTGAGCAGGGAGAGGCAGCACCGTGGGCACATACAGAGTTCTGACTTGTGGGTCAAAAGAGCAGCTCACAGGACATGAGGGGAGCGCGCCTGTTCTGGGACTCCACCGTCAGGTTAGGCCTTGGGAGAGCCCTTCCTCCTCCACACCGGAGGCGAGAACGAACAGGAAGAACAGGAACTGATGGCTGATAGGACTTCTAGCCACGCCCCCATGATCACACATGCCCTGTAGAGACAGTCATTTCCGCCTAGACATTTCCGGGTCGTGTGTCCTACGTTAACCATGTGCTGCATGCTCACGTAATTTGCATGCAGCGTGGTCACATAATCTACTCGCGTGCGTGGAGTAGCCACGTAGACCCATGTGCGCATGCGCAGCATAGTCCTTAAGAGGTGGATCCCATGTCCCCCCTCTCCCTCCTCAGCACACATCTTTTCAGCGGGCCTGATTGCACATTCTGGCCTATCCCCCTCCCTCCTCCTAATAAAACCTCTGAGAGTGGGTTTTGTTGTGTTTCGTGACTTTTCCTCGCAGGGTCAGAGCACCACAGAAAACCAACCATGGCCGTGACCAAGTACCTGACAGGAAGACGCCGTCCGCCTCAGGTGTGAGAAGATTCGCGGTCCATCCTGACAGAGCAGAGCTGCAGCAGGCCTGACACGCGGCTGGTCATATAGTACACCTCTAGTCAGGAAAGAGAGAGTGGAGGAGGAGAAGCAGGGCTGCTGGGAAATCCCAAGGCCCCTTCCTGATGGCCCCTTCCTCCAGGGAGGCTCCACCTCCGAGAGATTCCACAACCTTCCCAAATCACAGCAGGAGCTGCAGTTCAAACCCGCGGGCCTAGGGAGAAGATTGTCAGCTTTGTTGGGGCTACTGTGGCTGTGACGAAACACCATGCCCAAAGACAGTTTGGGAGGAAGGCTTTATTTGACATGACACTTCATCATCCTCAAAGGAAGTCAGGGCAAGAACCTGGAGGCAGTTAATCACAAAAAAAAAAAAAAAAAAAAAACCCTCACCCACTATAAGACAAGGGGAAGAAGCCGCCATTGGCAAAGAGTGTGTCCAGAAGAGTGAGGAGAGGTCAGGAGTTCAGAAGGTAGGCACATGGGACTGTGGTTAGGCTGCCTTCTGGGGCCATGAAGCAGCAGGGCCTTCACCTACTCACTGGCACAGCTTTTCTGGGCACAGTGCTAAGAACTGAGCCCCCAGTCCCTCATGAATGCCAAGCTTGAAGATGACGAGTCCTCCCCTCAGGGGGAAAGCATGAGAGCCTTGGCTCAGCTGTCTACACTAGAAAAGTGTGGAAAGGCCTGAAACCAAGGGAAGAGTCTAAGGAGACATGGATTAGCGGCCCAAAGGCACTGTCAGCCTTGAGTGCAGACACCATGTGAGGTGTGAGCAAATTTAGTTCATAGCCAAGAAGCAGGAGACTGCCCCTCTATACAAACAGCCTTGGTATTGGGGAGGCCTTGTCTTTCAGCGGCCCTTGAGTATTCAGTATAGTTGTTACATTAGCTACTTTTCTTTCTTTCTTTTTTTTTTTTTTTTCATGTGGATGGGTTCTTTATCACGACGTTAACTTTCTCTGTCCTGGATACTGTGAATGCAGTTACCCAGAAATAAGGCAAATGAACTTCTAAAAATGTTACTGAATCCTCACACCTAAAAATCGATCGGCTGCTTCTGTACACCCTGGATCCGTGCCGCCACCTCTGCCTGGGTTTCTTCCTGAGTGACAAAGTGGCCGCTGATGTCATAGTGCCGTCTGCACTCCTAGGATGGCAATCCCCCAGTCTCATCTCCTCCCCAGCTGGTCACCACCCTGTGTCAGCTCCAGACTCATCTCTCCCTCCCTTCCTAACCCATGGCTCCAGCAGTCTGCTCGCACATCCCACAGATGGTTTAAACTTTACCCAGCCAAAGGACAACCAGTCCTCTCTCCGTGACACTGTCCCTTCTCTGACTTGTACTGTTTAGAGGCCGGCACCGCGCTATGTACCAGAGAGAAACGAGACAGGGTCCCTCTCAGTACAATCAACAAGCCAGTCACCTGTTTCTACAGTTTTTATCTCACCTTTTGAATCCAGGCAATCATTCCCAGCCTCCTGTCTCAACACTCACTGTGGCCCATAGACGTCACCTCTGTGGTTGCCATAAGCCTTGTGTTTATCTCCCACCTCCAGCCTGTTAAAATCTGATTCTGTATAGCTTTATTCCTCTGTTGATAAAAATCAGAGTCCTGCTGGTCTCGCTGAAGCCTTGATCAGCCTCCTGTGAAACACCCTTTTGTAAACAAAACTGCAGGTGGCCTTCACGCTATTATCTCAGGTAATCTTCAAGACATATCAAGCAGGTGGATAAGGTAGTCATTGTGGGAAATGAGTAGATTCAATTCTCTTATTAAACATCGAATGAGATAGTTAAACCTTAATCCATCAGTTCGAGTCTGACACTACAGCTTCTTGAGATGGTTCTAAATGTAGCACATTTCTGGTCCTGTGTGCGATCGACCACACTCAACATAGGAAACGTCAAAAAGAAAACTGTGCCTTCATTTTTTTATTTTAGTTCATTTTGCACAGGAGAGTCTCTGCATGAATCACTGCCCCCTTAGATACCAACTCTCTTGTTTTGTTTTTATTATTATTATTGTTACCATTAATATTATTGTAAGGATCTCTTTTTTAAAGATGTATTTATTATTTCTGCATGCACGCCTGCAGGCCGGAAGAAAGCACCAGATCTCATTACAGATGGTGGTGAGCCGCCATGTGGTTGCTGGAAACTGAACTCTGGACCTCTGGAAGAGCAGCCGGTGCTCTTAACCGCCGAGCCATCTCTCCAGCCCAGACACCAACTCTCTTGTGCCCCAGCAGCGGGTCCAGGGTCTTCCAGATCCTTTCAGTACCCCAAGGGCAACATGGATTTGTAACGCCAGGGTCTGCTTCACTCTTCTGCTGGCCAAGCAACAGCCGTGGCGGAGCACTGGAGCCTTTAGCGGGGGAACGGGTCAACAGCACCGGCCTGAAGCGGGCCACCACCGCGACCACAACTTTCATGAAGGAGAAAAGCGGCCACGGGGAGAAATTAGGGAAGCTGAATGAAGCACTTTGCATACAAGATATGGTGGAAACCTTGAGGGTCTTTACCTATTCCATTGTTTGGTCCGTGAACGAAACTAAAATTTTCTGTGAGGACCGCCATTTCCTTTAAATGAGTGGCTGACACAGTCTGGTGATTCACACTTGGTCCCGGAACAGCCTGCTTCGCACAAAATGAGTAAAGTGCCAGGGATAGGAAGATGACTCACTCACGGAGTGAAGGCCACCTGCAGCGGAACCTGACAACCCGAGTTCAATCCCCAGGACACACGCGGCACACAGAGAGAACCTGCTTCCAGAGAAGACTGTCCCCTGACCTCCAAATCCACGCTTCAGAGGCTGGGGAGATGGCTCAGAAGCTAAGAGCACACGCTGCGCTGCTCTTCCAGAGGACCTGGGTTCCCAGCACCCATGTCAGGCAGCTCACAACCAGCTACCTGTAACTCCAGCTCCGTGGGATCCCAACCCTCCTCCAACCTCAGAGGGCACTCCCACACTGTTTGTGACATATGTGTTGTTTTAAAAAGTAACACGCGGCGCTGTTACTGGGAGAAAAGGTCGTGAGACACGACAAAACCCCAGTATCAGAGCTTTGTTAGGAGGAGGGGGACGGGGACAGAAGAGAGTGACCAGGCCTGGGAAGAAGCATGTGCAGAGAGAGAGAGAGAGCAAGAGAGAGAGAGAGAGAGAGAGAGAGAGAGAGAGAGAGAGAGAGAGAGAGAGAGAGAGAGAGAGAGAGAGAGAGAGAGAGAGAGACAGGAGAGACAGGAGAGAGAGCAGAGAAGAGAGAGGAGTCTGTGTCCAACTTTTAAAGGATCCCCGTGCACATGTGCAGGCGGGCTTAAGGAGCTACATGATTGTGTGACTGTGCTGAGCGCATTTGCTCGATCACACAACGCACTGATGACATAAGACCCCTTGTTTAGCTACTGAACTGCGCATGTGCGGTCATGCAGCTGGAGTGGCAGCAGAATCCTAACACTATAGACACACAGATCCACACATGGAACTTCCCCCCTCCATGTCAGCCTGTCTGTTGGTATCACCTCATCGTCCAGATCCTGTTTAGGCAGCTGCATCGGTGGGACTTTGTGGCTATAGTTTGTCTTTAGAAGACAAAATCTCACAGCAGACTTCCTTGGTCCTCTGGCTCTCACAGGCTTCCCACGCCCCCTTCTAGATGTTCCCTGAGCCTTGGGTGCGAGAGCTTATGTTGTAGATGTATCGGTTGGGGCTGTTGTATTGGTTAGTTTGTTGTTGAGTTTCTGTTGTTTGGTTGGTTGGTTTTGAGACTGTATTTTAATTACATTTCTCCCTTCCTTTTCCTCCCTCCAAATTCTCCCATACACCCTTTCTACTCTCCTTCAAATTCGTGGCCTCTTCTTTTGCCAGTTGTTACTGCACACGTACATGTATTTGTAGTTTTAACTTAAACATGACACAACCCAGAATCACCTGGGGAGAATCGTAAGGAAGAATTTTCTAGATCAAACTGGCCTTTGGGCGTGTAGGATGCTGTGGTATTGTCTTGACTCTAATTAATGGAAGACCCAGTCCAGCGTGGGCAGTACCATTCCCTAAGAGAAGAAAGCTAACTGAAGCACAAGGATGGGGACAGTCTCTCTTGGCTTTTGACCATGGATATGATGTTACCAATTGCTTAAGTTCCTGCCGTGACTTCCCTGAAACCAGGGTCTATAACCTGGAATTGTAAAGCAAAAAAATCCTTTCTCCCTTATGTTGGTGTTTGTCTTGGGATTTGTCACAACAACGGAGATGACATTAAAGGGCATATGCTTTGTTCATTCATGCTGCATATTGTATGCTGATTTAAAAAAATAAAATTCCTAAAAGTAAAAATTGTTGCTTTTATTATATAGGGCCTGATCCTATAACTAAGCCTCATAACAATGATTTGCATTAAACAAACAAATAAATCTGTGTTTAAATAGCTACAGAACTGTACTCCCCATGAATAATCCCTCTTGGTCTATTAACCTAAAATCAAGGTCTATCTTATGAATGACAAGTACCAGAAGCAGCATAGCAAATGTCCTCGAATGGGCTACATTCAAAGATACCTCAGTGCTAATCTGACTACCACCCTCCACTACTGCAGTCACTCCATTTCTTCCTATTTCACTAAACAATAGAATACCATGTAGCCCAGGCTGGCCTGGAACTTGTTATGCAGCTAACGTTCCTGATCCTTCTGCCTCCACCTTCTGAATGATGGGATCACAAGCATTTCCACTGAGTCTGGTTTAATGGGGTTCAGAGATGGTACCCAGGACTTTATGCATGGTAGGCAAGCTGTGGTGGTTTGGGAGTGACCCCATAGGCTCAGATATTTGAATAGTTGGTCCTCAGTTGGTGGAACTGTTTGGGAAGGATGAGGAGGTGTGGCCATGCTGGAGGAGGTGTGTCATTAGGGGTGGGATATGAGGTTTCTAAAGTCCATGCCATTCCCAGTGTCTCTCTCTCTGCTGCCTCCTGCTTGTGGATCAGATGTGAGCTCTCAGCTACTGCTCCAGAGCCATGCCTGCCTGCCTGCTGCCATGCTCACCGCCATAACAGTCATGGACTCTAAGGCTCTGGAACCAGGAGCTCCCAAATTAAATACTTTTTTTATAAGTTGCCTTGGTCATGGTGTTTGTCATGGCAATAGAAAAGTCACTAAGACATAAGTACTACACCAACTGAGTTATATCCCCAGCACACCTTACACTTTATATAACTAAAACAAGTTATCCTCAGCCTCAAGGACAAGGGAGTTCTGACCATTGGTAGCTGCAACAATATAGCTGTGGATTTCTTTTTTCTTTCTAAATGTATATGCATTGATATTTTGCCTGCATGTAAATCTGTTTGAGGTTTTGGATACCCTGGAACTGGAGTTACAGACAGCTGTGAGCTGCCTTGTGGGTGCTGGGAATTGAACCTGGGTCCTCTGGAAGAGCAGCCAGTGCTCTTAACCACTGAGCCATCTCTCCAGCCCCAAGCTGTGGTATCTGAATGCCTTTTTAGACTACTCAAGTTCCCATGATTGAACCCATGACTGTCTGCCAATTAGGACACCTTATTGTGTTTTGTTTTGTTTTGTTTTCCATCGAGGCTTTATCGTGAAAACTGGGGTCAGGATTTTGCAGTAGCTTTTCAAGATCATGTCCTGAGATGTCTACTAAGAATCCCTTCCTCACCACTCATGTCTGTCTTATAGACTGCATTTTATGACAGCCAGCGACTCCTGATTTTCCTAAACACAGTGGCTAGTGCAGTAAATTTTTATTGTAGGAATGTGTTTATCTGAATGCAGAAACTATAAAAGATTTTAGAGATTTGATATCTGCTCAGAAAATGAATTCCTGAAGAATATGGCAATGCTGTTTTGTTACAGCAATGGTCTCTGAACCATACTACCAGACTTCCTGGTGTCTAGTACCATTTCCCCCTAGAAGGGTGTAATGAGGAGACGGTGGGTCCTGCAAGAAAAGCCAACTGGATTAAATTCTGGAAAGCTATTTCAGCACTATGTAGTGCCAAATCCTTCTCTCAAATTCTTGATTTTCTCATTTCATTAAAAAAATAAAAATAGAACTCTGTATGTGTGCGTGTGTGGTGTCTGTGTGTGTGTGTGTGTGTGTGTGT
The DNA here is from genome assembly GCF_007827085.1 of Peromyscus californicus insignis. NCBI lineage: Eukaryota > Metazoa > Chordata > Mammalia > Rodentia > Cricetidae > Peromyscus > Peromyscus californicus. The sequence continues at coordinate 18,099,846 of NW_026294458.1, read as the reverse complement.
GTGTGTGTGTGTGTGTGTGTGTGTGTATCTCAAGGTAGTTTTTTTTTTTTAACCAAAGCAAGGTGCTGTGTAACTTTCCAAGTGTCCAGGATGAGTGTTCAAAAGCATTAGCTAGGATTACAATCCTAAGTAGGTCTAAATCAAGATCCAATCAATAGTTGTTTTCAAACCAAACAAGAATGGTGCCAGAAATGTTAATGGAATCTTACCCACCTCCTGTAGTGTCTACTCAGTGGCACTGAATGCCACTCACTTTCCAAAGATGCTTCTTCCATTGGGCCAAGCAAAGGACCTGCCTAAGCTTTGGGTGCCCTGCTTCCTGGAGCCAGCCTGGGTCAGGCTGCTCTGCGGCTGTGGCCCCTCCTGGGCTCTGTGGCTCCTCTCTGGCTGCACCTGTGCTGTGCTAGGCGCCGTGGGGCTTGGCCCAAGAGTGAACAAAACAGCTCTCACACCCTCGTGTGTTGAGGATGGCCACTGAGGATGGGTAGCTCCAGCCCAGAGGCTGCAGTTACGGATTCTGAAGAAAAATTGGGCTGCCACACATCTGTGTTCATTTCTCATGAGGATATATGCAGAGAATCTAGATTCAGGCTGTTCTGACTAAAAGAAACTTGTGTTTAGTTCAAAGAGTTTGGGGATGGCACTTTAAATGCAGAACATGGTGAGTTGACTTTTTTTTGGAAGTCTTCAGATGGATAAAGGTACCTCAGTCTAGGAGAGTTCTACTGCCCCTCACTACAACTGACTGTTGTTCACTTTTCTTCTGCTGCTAAGAAACCTGAAACCAAGTTTTCAATTTAGCTTTCATATAGAACCGTATGGTTATACGTTGCATATATGGTATTAAATCTTTCCCTGGCATGGTTTCACGCTGCTACTACAAAATCTCCCTCAGGTCTGTTCCCCACTGGAGGTAGCATGTGAGTGTGACTGGGAACAAGCACCCGGGAGGGACTAGGCGAGCCTGTGACTTCCTTTTCATTTCCTTTAATTTGTTTATAAAATAGGAACATGAACTAGTGGCAGAGACCAGCACAGCCCGCCTAGAGAAATGCCGATTCTCCAGTCAGTCAAGCCAGGGCCGGACGGCAGCCGCGGTAGGAGGCTGCAGAACAGAGAAGCAGGGGTAGGGACGGTAGGCTGCAGAACAGAACCGGGAAGCAGAGGAGGCTGAGCTGGTGGAGGAGGTGGCTCAAGGCCTCCTGGACAGACCCCTCTAATGAAAGGCCCTTCTTCCTCGGGGATTATAGGAATATTCATGACCCTTGAGATCAGCAGGTGAGGCTCAGGCCTCCCTACTCATCCTTTGGGCAAACAGTCCAGAAAGCCGAGGTTGCCAAGATGAGAAAGGAACAGTGGGAGCGGGCCACGTCCCTTGCTTCTCTCGCTCCCCGGCCTTCTTTTATGTTCAGGGGTGGAGGGGAGGGCACTTGTCTCGAGGTGAATCAAGGACTGTGTCTTTCATTTCTAAAGAGCAGGCAGCGAGGCTGAGGCAGAAGTCCCGTGACATGACTTGAGACACAAAATGGTATCTTAGCATCGAAGATCCCCTTTGACGACAAGAAGAAAAGCCCTTTTCTTCCCAGCCCGGATTAAGCGAGGAGGGAATTCTCCGGAACATGTGTGCATTGTTTGGTGGAGGGCAGCCAGGCCGGCCAGGGGCTTGCCTCCCAAAGTCAGCCCAAGGAAGCTTGTCCCTGTGTAATTAAAAGGGAATGGAAACAGCGGGGAGTCTTGTTCCAGTGCTGCCCACCAAAGTGGGGTCCCTGGGGGATGGTGTGGCCCAGGAAATTGGCTAAATTAATGGTTATGGAGGGCTGACTGACTGTGTGGGCCCCCGGAGGCAGAGAGAGGGCAGGGCAAGGAGGCTCCTCAAAGCTCTTTTGATGAAAGGGGGCAAAGAGAAACACCCTCAGAGCAAGCATGTGGCAGCTCCTTGCCACCTGACCGGGCGTCCAAGATGCCCTGGGGACACAGCACCTGCAGTGAGGGGTCAGCCCCTCACCCAAAGCGGAGCCCCACGACAGCGTGTCCAAGCCCTCATTTGTCCAGCGGATGCAGGCTGGGCCCCTCACTTTCTCCAGCTGATGTTCAGGGAGGGTCACAGGTCGTGGCTCGGCCTGAGGACCCTGGAGCTTACAAAGGAACACAGCCACTTCCCTTGACAACAGCGTGTGGAAAGCAGTCTCTTGTGCTTGTCAATGGTTGAGTGTCTCACTCAGAAACAACAGGAAACATGTGGGGGAAAAAAAAAACCCTCCCAACTGGAGGCTAGCATTGCCTGCCATTTATGAAACAGAAACACCGTTTCTTGGGGAAAAAAAAATGTTGTCATGAAAAAGAACTTACTGGTGGTGATTTCCTGGCAACTTCAATAACGCAGACACATTTCAGTCTTCCTAACTCTCTTTTACAGGTCGCACGACTGAGGACTCCAGACTTCAGCAGCAGTGGGCAAGTTCCTGACCCCCAGGCAACTCTAGGCAAGATAACAAGACAGTTGTGAAGTCAAATAGTTAGGATTGGCATTCCCAAAAGGCCACAGGGCATAAGCAGGCCTGGGCACTGGCTTTTTTTTTTTTTTTTTTTTCTTGGAGAGTAATGATTCTAAGTCAACATCGCAAAGTAGACATGCCTTCTCTGGCTGCGTAAATATTGGGCCAAAGACTCGAGTGCCTCCATGCTGTTGACAACTATGAGATGGTGGACATTGTTGTCTTTGTGACCATGAAGTGCGGCTCGCAGGGGCTGCCCTAACACCCTGTGTACATAGAAGGGACGGTGTGTGAGGAAGCCCGTGTGTTTGCTCTGCCAATACGTGCCAGCAGCCGGCCCTCAAACATTCTCCCCTCCATGGTTACAGCTAGGGCTGATGGAAGCGTATGCCCCGTGGGGCTGCTGAGCGGTGGCTGAGCCGCATGCCTCTTTCCCTCTCCCTGGTTCATTTTTTCTTAGAGATATTTGTTTGTTAAAGTGTAATGTACACAAGCCATTAGTATGACCTGACAATTCTTCACAAACTACCATACCCTGTGACCACTGAGCCCCCAGGCCCAGGACATGAGCATCCCTAGCACCCCACAGGTCCACTTGTACACTCATTTTTATCTCCAGCAAGGATGGCTTCTGTCAGGAATAACGTGGAGTTGTTTCTGTTCGAAGCCCCAAGATTTGGATATTTTTCCCTTGGTGTATGCTTGTCCAGCAGGGCATGGTTACTACACAGCCAGGCAAATGTTAACGCAATTCAGCCTCTAGTGTGAGCGAGCCCCCTCTGATCTCTGGCAACAAGGACCCACACTGATTAAAGGATAGAACTTGTCTCCCTGCTCCCCACCGGGGCCAGCACACAGTGGCTGGCTTCTCTATCCCATTTTCAGCATGAGAGATGCAGAGGGGCCCGACCACAAAGGACTGGCTCTGAGTCCGTGCGCGCACACACACACACACACACACACACACACACACACACACACAGCCTCAGGAGCCATGTTGAAAAGATAACTGGCGTCTTTCTCATCGTGCCCTGCTTGCCTCTTCCCTCCATACTACTTTCCATCTCTAGGAAACACGCGACATCCTCATCATGGGAGGGAATCTGACAGGCTCAGTGCTGAGTCTATGTCAAAAGCGTCTCAGGCCGAATTCGAGAAGGAAGTCCTTCCGAACAATATTGCCTTCTCCCTGACTCCTTTAGCCAGCAGCCTTTTCTGTGCTTGGGTAGGGGCAGGAGAGGGGAACAGCTGAGAGCAAGTAGGTGCAGCCCGGGGTTCAGCCTCCTTCCAATGTGTATGTAGGGGAATGGGGCCTCCAAGGGAAGGGAGTTGCTCAAGGTTATGCAGAGTATCTGAGGCAAGCCTACCTCATCACCATACCCAACTTAGAAGGTGTTCAAAGGACTGATTGGCTCAGTGGGACAGGGTTTGTCTAGTACACATGAGGCCCAAGTTTCATCATCAGCAACACAACAAACTAAGGACCTGGTGGGTCTTGTCAAAGGACAAAAACAATCTCTCCTTATCAAGGACATTCTATCATCTATCTATCTATGTATCTATCTATGTATCTATGTAGTGGGTAGCCATTCCAGCTTTGACCTGGAAGTTCCAACCCCCATTGAGGCTTCAGTAACTGTCACGCCTACAAGGCGGGGCTGAGAGAGGACGCTGAAGACCCGAGATCCGAATGCGCCAGCTCTCTTGGTTCCTGAACACTGGACGCTGGAGGTAGACCGAGCAGAGTTCTCCAGAGAACACCGCTGGACTGCGCCACATCTTTCTCAAACCCTGTAAACTATCCCTTCACTTGTAAGTTATCCCACAAAATAAACCTCCCTTTTAACTATGTGGAGTGGCCCTAATAATTTCATCTATCTATCTATCTATCTATCTATCTATCTATCTATCTATCTATCCATCCATCCATCCATCTATCTATCATCTATCTATCTATTTATCTATCTATCATCTATCTATCTATCTATCCATCTATCTACCTATCTATTATCTATCTATCATCTATCTCTATCCATCTCTCTATCTCTCTATCATCTATCTATCTGTCTGTCTGTCTGTCTCTCTATAGCTCTCATCAGAATCTTCCATCTCATCCAATTCTCCCTTGTATCCCCTTAATCCCACAGGCTACTGCAGTACTCACCTCACCCCAGGACAACAGATACCCCAGGCTCTATGATCATGGTCTCCACTGCAAGGACGTCAGCTTTGCATTTGAGCTGGGCCGTCAATTCTGTAGCTTAGCTCAGAAGCTGGCTTGGAGCTGCAGAGGACCTGGAGATACATCTGCTCTGCTCTCGGAGGTCATGGGCAACCCCTTCAGATTTTCTGCACACTAGACCCAGAGCCTCTCCCTGACCATACACTCTGGTGCCGGTCCTCAAATACCAGAATGCCAAGAGACTCCACCCACTGGAGATGGAGAGGCAAGCTTATCCCCACCGCAGGCTTCCACATGTGGCACCAGATGCCAAATAGCCTTTTAATCGTGGAAAATTCATAAATTATTTTGTCCTGAGGCCTTTGATTCACTTCCTTCCAAACCACGGAGCTGCAACACCACAAGCCTAGTGACCAGAGCAGATGTTCTCAACCTGCGGGTCACAACCCCTTTGGGGACAGGTTGAACAACCTTTCCACAGGGATCACTAAAACCATCAGAAAACACAGGTGCTTACATTACAATTCATAACAATAGCAAAATTACAGTTATGAAATTGCAATGAAAGTAATTTTACACCACTATATAAGGATCACAGCATTAGGAAGGTTGAGGTTCCGGAGGTCTGCAGCTGGGAAGAGGCCTGGGAAGATCTCAGCAAAGATGACAGGCAGAGATGGTACACTGGCGTATAAAATGGTGCTTCAACATCATGTGCCACGAGAGAACTGCCGAGATGCCCCCGAGAAGGAAAATGGACAAGGGAATGAGCAACTTGCTGTCGGCACAGGTCTGTGTTTGGGGGACAACTTGCAAAAGGGGTCTCTTAAGAACTGGAGCCAGCCTGTCATCCTCTTACCAGCCAGGGTAGTTTATAGAGCAGAGAGGAGATGGTGGAGAAGGAAGCTAAAACAGTTCCTTGTGTGGCCCATAGCTGGCCATTGTCAGGGGTAACTAATGAGTCAGTTCGAGAATGTTAGGTGATCCGTAAACATCTCTCCTGGGGGGTTATCGCTGGGGTTCCTGGGGCAGGCAGTCAAGAATCTAGAGAAACAAGTCACTCTGCTTCTAGAAAACAAATTATTGTAGTTACTGGAATTGTGACTGTCCAGCCAAGGACGGAGTTTGACAAAATGATTTGGTCCTTGGTAACAGTGGCAAGTTAGAAGCAATGAGATACTAAGAGTAGCAATTGTGTTCGGATGGGCCTCCGAAGGGGCTGTATAGTGCTGCGGGCCACAGAAATATGAAGCAGGAATTCAGCTGACTGTAGCAAAGGCTGATATCTAGAAGAAGCAGGGCTCTTCCAGAGGAAAAAGCCAAGCCAAACTTTTAAATATATTTTAGCCTGTTTCTGCAATGATTTTCTTGTGCCTTATAGTAGCTTTCCCAATTAATTCTTCTTCTAAGAACTCCTAACAATGTATTTTATCTGAGTTACCTCTCAAACATCCAAAGACAAATGGCAGACAGAAATAGCATTCCAGACTACCTGCTGGTCTCTTGTGTAGACGAATTGCTAAACAGTCTTCTTAATTAAAACACACACACACACACACACACACACACACACACACACACACACACACAGCCAGAAATTGGGGTTAAAGCTGAGAGATCAGAGGAACAGGACAAGCCACAAGCCAACCTCACCTCACTGACCCTCCACTTCCAAAGAGACCTACTTCCTGTATACCCACGCCTATATGCCCTTCTGTTCTGCTAACTCATTGGCTCTCTCTGCCCAGCTACATCACTTCCTCTTCTAACCCAGCTCCGTCACTTCCTGTCTGTCTGTACAGACCTCCAGACCGTTATGGTTAACTAATGTTGGAATTTAAGGCACGTGCCACCACACCTGACTCTGTTCCCAGTGTGGCCTTGAACTCGCAGAGATCCAGACATAACCCTGCCTCCTGAGTAACAGGATTAAAGGCGTGTGCTACCATTGCCTTACTTCTAGGTTTGATGTAGTGGCTGGATTTTTTCTGATTTACCTGATCCTCAGATAAACTTTACTGGGGGACACAGATTAAAATATCACCACACTCCTGAATTAAGGTAAATATCCAGACAGAGACACCACCTAGGCCAGACGAGCAAGGCAAGATGTTAGGTACAAACCTTGGCTTCTTGTACAAATTAAGCTGAACCCTTTCTTCCATAGCCCAAGTGATATCTCTCGACCTCCCCCTTTTAACATTTTAACTCAGAACAAAAGAGCATTCAGGTACCAGGTGCATCAAGCCATGACACACACTTCCTAGCTACCGAGCAGACTCACCTTGTCCCAACAGAGAGTGGCAGGGCACACAGCATGGCTGCTGGGAGGTGTAGGACACGGACCGGGGGAAGAAGAGAGGAAGGAACAAAGATGGAGATATGAACGAAGACGAAGACGAGAACGAGATGGGAAGAAACTAGAACTATGAGAGGACCGGAGGAGAAGGGACAGAGAGGAGCTAAGTGCGCGAACAGAACTGAAGCTGTGCAGATAGAATTTTGTCGCAGAAGAATGAAGTGGATGGACCAAACAGCTTGCTGTACTTAGATTCGTTCCCTCAGATTATTTCTCGCTGTTGGTAACATCTCTTCTGGAAACCCTGGGAAAAGACTATCAGAGGCTGGACCCTAATAGCCTTTGTTAGTACAGGGCCCCCACTAGAAATAAAAGACCACAACAGCATCCAGGCCAACTTTGGAACCTGAGGTGTTCAAGCAGAGACCTTCCCTCTCATATAAAGATAAAATACAGACAACCCACACAGGATGCCCTGGAAGAGGTCTGAAACCATGACTTCAGGAGGGAGTTAGAAGAGAGAGAGAAAACTGCTGTGTGTGTGTGTGTGTGTGTGGGGGGGGGGGGGGGGGAACAGGAATCGTCCAATCCAAGAACATACACCTTCCTCTTCAGTGTCAAAGAGTCCCTGCTCAGGCCAGATTCCTGCAGCCAGCCTCGATGCCAACCAACCTCACAGATGAGGAAGGTGAGGATTTTGAGGAGGAGAGAGATGGCGGGTGATACGGAGGCTCTTCTTGCAGACCTAGAAGAAACCATGAAGGAAAGAGTTGAAGAGCAGAAGGGAAGGACCAAGAACAAAAGCAGAGGAAGTGAGAATTCGCATGGAAAATACCCTGAGAGGAAACCCTCTCCTTAATCTCCCCGGCTCATCCCAGCCTCGTGCCAGCTTCAGGGTTAAAAGAAGGTGGGATGTTAAAGAACCGTGCACAAGTATCGATGATCAGGAAAAAAAAAAAAAAAAAAAAAAGATTTGGAAACGATGCACTTCCATCTGAATTTTGTAAAATATTCAAGGAGAAATATATCAAGTTTTATGTGCTTAACTGAAGACTAAAATGTTTTTTGTCTTTTGGTTTTTTCTTTTTTTAATGAGAGAGAGAGAGAGAGAATCCGACAGTGCCAAAGCCGTTGAGGAGGGGGCAGCCGGGGCTCCTCCACCTCAACACTGCATCTAGGACAAAATGGAAGCTCTGATGAGAGTAAACACACGTATCACATGAGCTGTCAACATTTGGTATTTCCCTGAATGAGTTGAAATTTGTGTTCACACGAAAACCTCAACAGGGCTATCTCTCGGAGCTTTATTCGTAAGAATTGCCCAAACTTCTCGTGAACCAAGATGCTCTTTAGTGAGCGAGTAGGTGAGCTGTAGATCATCCAGACAATGGGTAATAACACCACACACACAAGCTGTCAAGAGACATGGAGTCTGAAATGTATATTACTGACTGAAAGGAATCATCCAAAAAGAAAAAAAAAAGGTATATACTCTACCACTCTAATTATGTGGCATTCTAAAAAAGCCCAACTACAGAGACAATAAGAGGACCACAGAGTCAAGGAAGAGACAGTAATGAATGGGAGAGCGCAGAGGGCTTTTAGGGCCGTCAAGTCACTATATGTGGTACTACCACGGTGAATACATGCCATTGTACTCCTGTCTAAGCACAGTCAATGCTTATACCAAGGGTACGCACGTGGACGCTGACAACACATCATGCGTGGGGATGTTGCTAAGGAGGTTTATACATGCACAGGGATAGGAGATGTGTTGAAATCTATGACCTTACTTTTTCTTTGAAATTTCTCTTAAAAACTGTGCTTAAAAACCATGGCAGCATCGTTTTTGCCATAGGATGAAGACAAAAATCATTTTGGAGATGAAGAGGCAGGTACTAGACCGGCACCGTGGGTGGTGCCATCCCCGGGCAGAGATGGTCCTGGGTTGTAGAAGAGAGTAAGCTGAGCAAGCCAGTAAGTAGCCATTTCTCCATGCCTCTACTTCAGTTCCTGCCTCCAGGTTCCTGCTCGAGTTCCTGCCTTGACATTCTTCAGTGATAGACTATGACATGGAAGTGTAAACCAAATAAACCCTTTCTTCCTTCAAGGTGGTTTTGGTCAGTGTTTTATCACAGCAACAAAGAAGTTGGACACCGTGCAAGCATGGGGGTATAAAGTTGGTACCTAGAACCGACATTAAACAGCCAGGTCCATGTTTTCCTCCCTGACTTCGGGTTTCATTTTATGCATCTGTTTCTAGATTATCAAATCCCTGGATTAATCTGCTATTAATCTCGGCACGCCTCAAGTCAGACCTATGATGAACCTCCACATGCTACTCAGATAATTACAGAGGACTTTGGGGACGGGGTGACACTTGAGATCGGTCTACTTGGGAGGAGTAGAGGCATTTCGGGAAGAAATAGAAAGAAGAAATCTCTGTAAGAGGGACCACAGCGGGGCAAGACAGATGCCAAAAGGGCCCTGCTGCTGTGGACACTAGCTGCCTGGAGTATGGGAAAAGACAGGTAGAGGGGCTGTATTACAGGAACACTGTGTGACCAGCTAGATCTTTCAAGTACTACAATGTGGTGGTGGTTGGTGGCACAAATTACAGCTGACTTTGTTCAAGTTTTATTGTCATTAATGAGATGCTATAACCTGTATGAGACCTGGTTTCACCTTAAAAAAAAAAAAAAAAAGATAAGAATAATGGCTAAATCTTAGGTTTGTGGAAAGGGTTAAATATGATAGCATGTAAAATGTGATTGAAAATGTTCTTCACTAAGCCCAGGTGTGTTTGCAGGGGTTACGTGTACATTTAAACAGGGTCTGTGCATGATGGACTAGGCTTGACTCTGTATTTGATGGATGATGCATTTAAATTTCTGATCCTCTTGTCTCTATCTCCCAAACACTGGGATTACAGGTAGGTAGCGATGTGGTTTACGTGGTGACGTGAGTCAAACTCAAAGATGGGTGTGTGTTAGGCAAGCACGCCGTTAACCAAGCTTTATACCCAGCCCTCAGATGTTTGTTAAAACAAAACAAAAAAAACAAAAACCATGAGTTTCTTTTTTAAAAGTTTCTGAAAAAATAAATATGACTCTAAAATTCATAAGGCAATAAAAAGATATAGAAACTCAAACAAGGAATTCTAAGAGTGGGGAATGATGATCATTTGGGGATTAGAACACCAAGTGGCTTGTGCCTTCTAGAAACTAAACAAAAATGCAACATAATCACTTACGTGTGGAAAAACAAAAAAGAAATACAAATAAAGAACTAGGGTTTTTTTTAAAGATTTATTTATTTTTATTTTATGTGTATGGATGTTTTGCCTGCATGTTATGTATGTGTACCAGGGTATGCAGTACCAGTGGAGGCCAGATTAGGGTGTCAGATTCCCCTGGGACTGGAGTTACAATAGTTGTGAGCTTCCATGTGAGTGTTGGGAACCAAACTCAGGTCTTTTGTAGGAACAACAGCCAGTGCTCTTAACTACTGAGCCATCTCTCCAGCTCCAAGAACAAGTTTTGACAATAAAAGAGAACATATTACATGGTCCTAGGAGTCACAACTGCAAGCTAATACATAGTGATAGCAGATCTCTGGGTACCTGAATGCGGAAAGAAGATATTATTACACAGAGTACAAAGGAATTTTGGAGCTGAAATGTATCTTCATAACAGCTCCCATGTGCTGAAACTTATCGATACTTTACATATATGTAGTGCGTTATATGTCATTTATATTCCGATTAAAAGGATGGGATTCTATGTTACACGGACATGAATTCAAATTCTACATTTAAATTTCCCTTACACACTGTGTGACCTTAGTCCAGTCACTTACCTTCTGAAACTCGGCAATCCAGTAATAGTAATACTTCTGAGACTGTGATGTACGTAGGGTGATCTAACACATGCAAAGTGCTTGGGACACAACACACACTTCCCAAACCATAACTGTTATTGCGGTGCCTCCTGCAGTTCCTGTGCTCAGGAAAATGCTCAGTAAAGTTGTGTGCTTCCTCCCCCTTCCCTTCCCCTACTGAACCCCCTGTTTGGTAGAAAAGCCACCAACTACATCATGCAGAAAACTCTGGGTTCTGCATGTGGCAGGCAGCTCAGCGGCAACTAGGCTTCATCTTGTCCCGCATATGTGTGGCTGATGTCGACCCCACCAGGGAAAGCCTGGGGCGGTCCCTTCTGAGTTATTACTGGCCTAAGCACAGACTGGGGTCTTTTTCTCCTGTAGGGAAATTTCCACATCCACAAATGCGGAACAGCTGGGGTTTGGAGCCCGCTTTTCCTCCAGCACAGAGCAAGCACTTTCGGGGAGGGCAACCCTATTGTCGGGGAGGTTTCTTTGGCCACAAAGACTCTGCTAATGTCCCTGCGGTCCTGAAACAAAACTAGACCAGTGACAGAACAAGGCCTGCTCTGTGAGGCCGGAGCGGCTGAAACTTTAGTAATGCGTCAGAGTAACTACTCTTCCTGGTCCCACAGAGATAGATAGATGGTCAGGAAGAGCCAATGGTGTGGTGGCTGGGTGGGGTGGCTGTGGCAGGCTCTGTGTCCGTGTGTTCATTGTGAAGGCGGCTTGCTAAAGCATCTGGTACCCATTTTCCTGGTGGCAGGTGGCAGAGCTGTCTCCATGGGGCTGGGCTGGCTCACGAATGGGCTCTGGTGAGCTGTGAGCTGAGTTCTGCAGATGTCTGTAAGCACTGCAGCCTGGCATTCGGGGACTTCTAGCAAAAAGAGAGAAGGCTTCCCAAATGGACCAAGGCTGGGAGGTCTGCATTGTTTCCACTTTTTGGAGGCAGCAGAGCCTTAAATAAATAGCATTAAGTTGCACTGGGGCTGTGGTGGGGTGGGAGCGGAGACCGTAGTTGACCTCATGTGGAGCTTGCAAAGTCAACAAAGATCTGAAAAGTCACTGAGCTTGTCTGGGCTTCAGTTCCTGCCACTGACAAGTTGCAAGTCACATCACCAGGGTCTCATACGGCATACATCTTGGAGTTCTTACTGGCACACAGTAGCTGAGAGAAGTCGAGGCAGAGCCATGGGATCCCGGAGCTGCTTGTTTCCAGGGATGGGGACAGCCAGGAACCACAAAGTTCACTCTGAGGACCTGGGACACACCTGGTATTATCAAAGAGCTGGAGGTCCAGGCTGCCTCAGCCTAAGTCCCCACCGGAAGAATGGAAGAATGGAAGAATGTGTATTTGCATTCCCAGCCCGTGTCCTGGTTACCCCTCCCAAGGCAAGGAATCATGCCAGGAATCTATACTCAACCGAATACTCAGCATCCACTTCTTTCTTCAAAACTTCAAAGGCTGCATCCACTTCCAAGGATGGCCACTGAAGTCCAGCTTGACTTTCACGTCCAAACTGACTACACCTGCTTCCTCCCTCCTCCAGTAAAACTGTCAATTTCACACTCAGAAGTGCTCTGTTCCCTTCCAGAAGGTGTTTCTCCTCTTCTCACAGGGCTGTGCCCTGACCATGACACCAGAAAGACCATAGCTTTACGTAGATGCAGACATGACTCGTGTGTGTGTGTGCGTGTGTGTGTGTGTGTGTGTGTGTGCGTGTGTGTGTGTGTGTTTACACATTATCTTACTCTGTAAATTGTCAAATCAGCTCCTACCTATTGGCAGGAATGTCTTAGAAAGTCACACTTCTCAACACCATCATTTATATGCACATTTTTTTATAGGATCTTATTATATAGCCCTGGCTAGCCTAGAACTCAGTCTGTAGACCAGGTTGACCTGGAACTCACAGAGATCTGCCTGCCTCTGCTTCCCAAGTGCTGGGATTAAAGATATGTGCCATCACACCCAGTTCTGTATCTATCTATCTATCTATCTATCTATCTATCTATCTATCTATCTATATATATATATGTATATATATATTGGCCTCAAATTCATCATCTTCCTGCCTCCGCCTCCCAAAGGCGGGGATTACTAGTGGGGACCAGTAGGGATTACTAGTGGGCTACCATGCCTAGCTCTTATATTTGTCATTTTAGATAGTGTTCTCCACAGACAAGCCATCCTCACAGACACTCAGGAAAAGCAGTCCCCATGGAGGTGAAGTGACATGTCCAGAGATGCACAGGTTCAGGCTCTGTAACTCACACCCGGAGTCCCCGCCCAGCACATGCCACACATACCCAACTGAGAACAAAAGTTGGGGAGACTCATGTCGTTAGTACAGGCTGCTGAAGGAGCCTTCAAGGAACCTCCCAAGTATACCAGCTAGCCTCAGTCCTAGTAAAAATGGGCTGGCAGCTAGCCTGCCTAATAACCTTGAATCCTGTCTTTGGGACTTACCATGCTAGGCTCTGGTACGCGAGAACCCAGAAGCATCTCAGACATCACTCCTGAGGGATACTAATTCCCTTTGGAGTGGTTCTCAACCTCTGGGTCACAACAACCCTTTCCCAGGGGTCACCAAGATGGTTGGAAAACACAGATATTTACATTATAATGCATAACCGTAGCAAAATGATATTTATGAAGTAACAATGAAAATAATTTTATGGCTGGGGGTCACCACAACACGAGGGACTGTGTTTAAGCCTTAGAAGGTTGAGAACCCACTGCCTGAGCGGAAGAGTGGGCAGGTTAACCCAACTGGCAAAACACCACATTAAAGAACACAGCAAAAAAGGACAGACAGGGAGACAGGGACAGCGAGATGGGGTCAGAGAACCGCTGTGGAGGTGGTAGGACTAGACAAATTCTCCAGAGAGTCGCTGATGAGTGGGAGGGGTCGGAGGTGGTCCTGGGCACCTGGAGGAAATGAGGACATCGAAGGGGAGAGATGGGGAGCTTTGCCCTCCCCGACTTATCTGGATTCTGCTCGACACAGCACTTCGGATTCAAGATGCTCTGTTACTGAGTTCTGCACTTGCAATTTTGTTAAGAGGTAATTAGAAATTTAGGATTTCTTAAATGGAAAATACTACATTTTTTAGAATGTACACAGTTCCTACTGGATCCGTAATTGAAGAGGAATTCCCTGCTCCTGCTATAAACCGATTTAGCCCTCGCAATGAACTCATCGTAACCACAAAAGCAGGCAAGTGAAGCCGGCAGGCAGTTTCCTTGGCGTCCTTTATGGCCAGACAGGTTTTTTCATGGCTGGAGCCCAAGTCACTTCCTGCCAGGCAGGGGGCTCCCCTGCTGCTGGGAACAGCTCAGACCTGGAAGGAGTCTGTGTGGGTAGGTGCGGCCGGCCGGAAGGAGCTGCAGGGGACAGTGTGACCCAAGAGACGACTGTGGAGAGCCAAGTCACTCTGCAAGCCACAGGGACCCTCCTTATGGGGCAGTCACAGCTCTCACAAAGCCCAGGAAGGAGCTATTGAGATTTAATTGTGCAAACCCACGTGGCTGGTGGGAAGGACCGGGGAGGGGGCTCTGGAGGCTTCTTTCTCCTTGCTTTTCTTTCTTTTCTCTTTTTATTTTTTTACTCTTTCCCCCCAGAGTGATAGAATAAAAAGAAACGATGCGTCTGTCTGCTGCAGCCTGGGGACTTTCTTAGGGTTCTCTGTGTAGTGTTATTTGAAAAAGGACAAAAACCCCCCAAACAAAACACAGTTGTATTAACACAAAAGTGTAACTCCATGGTTGAAGTCTCCTTTTCCATTCCCAGGGACCGTTTCCCAAATGAACCCCGGCTTGTCCCTGCAGACAATGGGGTCCCCTGGGAGCTGCACGTGATCAGACCAGGGAGTGAGAGGCCAGCAGGTCAGTGGCCCGGTCTCTGTGACCTCCCCTCTCTGTGAATGGGGGAGGCTGGCTTTCTGTTTTGAGGCGGTATCTCTTGTGATCAGCTGCGATGCCAAATGCTCCGCGCTCAGGACAGGGGCGTGATGGGGGCGCTACCGAACTCAGGCATCATTTTCTGTGTGTCAGTCTTTTCTGTATCCCCATGAGAAGCTGTCCTGGCACCCAGTGCAGACGCGGGTGGGGCGGGAAGAGGGGGAAGGGTGGACACATTGGCTGAACAAACATGAACCAGTGTGTGCACCTGCTTATGTGTGCAAGCATGCATTTTTAGATGATTGAGCCATCTCTAAAACAAACAAAAAGATCTCTCAGCTCAGAAAACAGAGCCTGGCTCCAGGATGTGGAATTGGTATTCTCAGATCCTTAGGCTCTCTGAGATACGCCACAGTTACAGGGGCATTGTGGGAGTTCTTGCCCAGTAGTAGTGAGTGAACCAGGGAACGGATTCAGAGGCATGGGGAAGGGGGCATGGTAGAGATGATGGCACTTTCTTTGATGCCGTGGAGTCTTCTATAAGGGCAAGTCACTCTCTCGGGCCAAATCTCACTTCTATCCCCCTCCCCGCCCCCAGCTGCTGCTCAAGGTACAGGAAGTTAAGGTGTAGTGGGGTTGACAGGTAGCAGAGAAACAGAGGACAAACCCGGAAGCTCCTCAAGTCCTTTGTTCTAGAGCCGTCAAGAGGGAGAAAGGCCTGGATGAAACCGTGCTGAGAAGGATAGACTGGGAAATGCCACCGAGAGCTACACTGGAAGGTGCCTCCCGCCTCCGTGCCTCAGTTTCTTCGTCTGTAAAGCAGGCCTTCCATGCATGGTTGGTGTAAACTGTAATGAAAGACCCAGCTGGCACCTTGTATAGTCACATGGCCCAGATCAGCGGGTTCCCAGGGGCAATGAAAGCCGTGTTAAGAGACAGTGTGAACCTTCTCCTAAGGTTAATAAAGCAGGTGCTGAATACTAGCCCAAACTCTGCCCTTCCCATCCCCCCCCCAGGTTAGTGGTTGGGGAAAGAAAACCCAAGTTCCCTAGTGGCTGGGGAGGGTGTCTAGGCCACCTACCCCCACCCCCCAGGATGATAAGACATACTATGTCAGACTCCTGGGATAGCCTAAAAGAGATTACTACACACACACACACACACACACACACACACACACACACACACACACACACATTCGAGCACGATATTTTAGGTAAGATGTTGTTTAGGAAATTTTTTAAGCGACAGATTTGACAATCCCCATCAATTCTGGATCCCGAATTTCATTCTAATAATGATCTAACCTGGATTTTTTTGAAGTTGGGGCGGTTTCCTTTGATCAAACTCTGATACCTGACCCTATCTGAGAATGAGTTGGCAGGCTGCTGGGACACTCAGCAACTGCCTCACATACGCCCGCCCTCCTCCATCCCGCCAGCCCTCCTAGCTGCCTAAAATGCCTCCCTGGGAGGACAGTGCCTCTAGCTCCCCTCGGAAGCCAATCAGCCCAAGACAGAAGCCAGTATCTGTGACAGTCCCTAGATACCCAGCAGGACAAATCATATTTAAGGCCTGAAGCCGGGTGTGTTTCACTTAGTACACACTGGATAGCCTTCACTTTAGTAGATACTTGAGTAGGCTTCCCGTGTCCACTCTCTAGTTGCTGCATACAGAAGGACCACCCAATAGACACCGCCACATGCTAGTCAGAGGAAGAATTGATGCTCTGGATGCACAGGTTGTAGTAACAACAGGCAGTTGGCAGTGAACAATTACCATCTCTCAGTACCATTTCAAATACATTACGCAGTCTGTCTCCTGGCACTGAGGAAGCCTACCTAGTAGATATATATCCTTGTTACTCCCATTCTTACAGAGGAGGAGAGAAGCTCCTGGATTCGAACTTCAGGAGGAAGGCTCTGGAGTGCTTCCACTCAACCTTAACACATCCAAATATCACCAGAGGGGCTCAGTGGTTAAGAACACTGGCTGGCCGGGCAGTGGTGGCACAAGCCTTTAATTCCAGCACTCAAGAGGCAGAGGTGGATCTCTGTGAGTTCGAGGCCAGCCTGATCTACAGAGCGAGATCCAGGACAGGCACCAAAACTACATGGAGAAACCCTGTTTCAGAAAAAAAAAAAAAAAAAAAAAAAAAAAAAAAAAAAAAAACCCACTGGCTGTTCTTCTTCTTGCAGAGGACCCATGGTCAGTTCCCAGTGCCACATGGTGACTCATAACCATCTTTAACTCCAGTTCCAGGGGGATCTGGCACCCTCTTCTGGCCTTCATGGGTACCAGGCATACACATGGTACACACAATTACATGCAGGCAAGCACTCATACAGATATAATAAAAGTAAATAAATCTTACACACACACACACACACACACACACACACACACACACACCCCTGAATAGTACAGCTCCTAACAGTCACCCTTACCTTTCTATATTAATGGGATCCCTACTTTGGTATTACATTGTCAAGTTGGACATAATGACCAGTACCTTCCCTTTCTCAGACCAGCAAATGCTGCATGTCTTTGAGGGGTGGCAGCTCTCTTTTGGTGGAAGGAGACAGCATGTCTTCTCTGGGGCGTGGCTAGCCTAGGAGAAGCAGGGAACAAGTATCAGAGCACTGTCTTCAGTTGACATTCAGGGACTGGCTTCAAGCACAGCAGAGACCCACCCCCCACCCTTCCATCCCCTCACGCACACTCCCAGGGTCTTTTTCACTCCTCCAGGGCCAGCCCAGCACCATCATTGGCATTCTTACCTGGTTTCATCTGTTCATAGCCTCAGGCCTGCAGAAAAGACCAGCTGGAGCAGCCTGGAACATCTGTTCTCCAGCTCACTTCCTAGGAGCCAACTGACTCAGGGACTCCTGAGCAGGAGAATGCTAGTCCTCCAAGGCCAAAACGCCTTCAGTCGCTCCCAAGAATCAAAGCCTGCTGATTCAACTTTTAGAAGATCCCTTCTACTGAAAAGCTGGGAAATGAAATTCCTCTTTCCTCGGGGTAGCACAGCTCTACAAGCTACCATTTGTTGAGGACCTGCTAGAAGCCAGGAACTGGATACCACGTGACCACTCCAGCTGCGATGGCTGCAGGTGGCACTCACAGAAGGTGGCAGATATGGGGCTCCTTTGGTGGCCTAGGCTTCACTGGAAACATTGGATATAGCCAGTGCCGTGGGTACCAGTGACCCAGATGGTCTGTCCTGTAGAGCTCTCCGGCTTCTCACTGTGACTCTGGGCACTGTGCTAAACTTCCTGTCCCTTCCTTTTTTCTAATCTATAATACAGAGGTAAGAAGGGGACATTTTCAGAGATTAAATGAAAGAAAATCTATCATATATGATACCTGGCACTTAAATATTATCCTTTTATTTTCTTAGCATCTCCGTCTCATAAATGGAAAAACTAAACCACAGGAAGGTCCACTAAATTTCCCAAAATGATTCAGCTAAGCAATTACAGTAAGAGCTTTTATTCCCAGGTTTTTCTTGCCTCCAAACCCCCGCTCTTACCCATCAACAAACAGCCTCCAGGATTAACTGCCATTCAGGCGTTCCTGAGTTGTTTCCAATCACTGGTGTGATTCTGAAATGTCAGAGGTTTCCCACTGCCGGGAAACAAGCGGCTCAACTGGGGGGAATTCTTCAACTGATCCAAAGGCCCGGACCCTTCCCCACGGAATTTAAAGAATAAATCTGCCTTCACAGATGAAAGTGTAGCAGAGAGTCCAAGGACAGCAGAGCTTGCTGGGGAGCACTCTAGACCAAGGCAGGAGGCTCGCACACCCTCCCTGCTCTACCACTCACATGCGGTGTGACCACGAAGTTGTTGGCCTTCTTCTGGGTCCAGCAGAGGTTGAGATTCAACGTCCTTGTAAAGGCTTTCGGAGTAACAGAGTTTTTCACTTACTTACCCAGTGCATTTTCCCAGCCACCTACTGTGCACCAGGAACTGTTTCAGGAGCTGGAAATGCAGCCGAGAACAGACACAAGGCACAGCAGTCGGAGGGCGCGAGAACCTGGTGCCCCGCGCGCCAGCCACAGAGTTTCAGTGCTCAGGGGCTTCGGAGCAGCTGTACCCCAAGGAAGGCTCCTGGCCCAGCTCAAGCTTCCCTGGAAAAGAAATATTTCTGTTGAGAGCCAAAGTCTATCGAAGATGATGAGGGTGGAAGACACAGGTTTTGGAGAGCAGGACTGGTTTGGGCATTTGAGAACCTGGTGCATTTGAAGAAGCAAGTTAACTGGGAGGCCATGTTTAAGGGAGATGGGGTGGGGGGGTGGGAGGTGTGGGGGGGAGCTGAGCAGAGAGGAGGGCAAAGAGGCAGCGGGACACCGACTCTCTGTTAGAGTTCACCAAGCCAGGTAAGAAGGGATGGCTTGGCCAGTTAAGAGCACTGGCTGCTCTTCCAGAGGACCCGGGTTCAATTCCCAGCAACTAGGTGGTGGCTCCCAATCATCTATAATGAGATCTGGTGCCCTCTTATGCACCTGCAGGCAGAACACTGTATATATAACTAAAAAATAAATCTTAAGAAAAAAAAAAAAGAACTGTGATTTTTAAATAGTTCAGAGTAGGCATGGTGAGATGGCTCAGGGGTGAAGGTCCCTGACACCAAGGCTGATGACTTCAGTTCCATCCTCACAACTCACGTGGGGGAAGGAGAGAACAATGCCTTAAAGTTGACCTTTGACCTCCCCACAAACAGTCACCCAGCCCACCCTCCAAATGTTTTGAAAAAGTTGTTCGGGTTTTTGTTTGTTTGTTTGTTTGTTTGTTTGTTTAATTGTTCAGGGGTGCCTCCAGAGTTTAAGCTGATCTGCAAGGTCAGAGGCTCATCCTGGCCCCGTGCGGACATTAAATCAGAGGTGGCCAGTAGCTCTTATGACTGAAGTGAAAGAGAGGAGAGCCTGACCCGGACAGCAGGCCCTGTAGGGAGGACAAGCAGTGAGGACAGTCTGGAGGAAGACTAGGTCATCAGGGCTAGTGAGCCTCACAGAGGGCAGGGGGGACTGGGCAGTCTATGGCTGTGACCTCCAGCTTGAACACCTCAGAGCCCCTGGTGAACTTTTCTTTCCTCTGAACTACATGCTGCTGGATGGTCTCGATACATGCCACCGTCTCATCCTCTCTGTGCTCACAGCATAGGCTCCCCACTACCTCTTGTTCAGTCCAGAGCTTTCCATGTGTCTACCCAGTCACCAAGTGATCATCTTGTCCTTGTCCTCTGAATACCACCATTTTAGCGTGCTCAAAATGGTACCATCTGACTCCTCCAGCCCGCCGCCATCCTCACTTCCTCAGGGACTCCCCTCTCTGCCAACAGTACCCCTCTCCCGCTAATCTGCTGTCACACCCCTGCTGCCCACTACCACAGGGAGCAGGATGTGCCCCCACCCCCACCCCCACAACTTCACAGCGCATCCCTGAGACTTTGGGTTTGGCTTAGCTGGCTGCGGGGAGAGAGGGAGCGAGGGCAATTACGGCCTTCGGGACTCCGCCTGCGCTGTTGGCAGTAATGTTTTTTCCCGGGGTGTCAATACAAGCGCAGGGTCATTTTTCAACGCTTGCCAATGGCCGTAATTGCACAGGCCCGAGAGGCTCTCTAGAGAATCCCTGCAGCTCCCCATTCTCTCCTCCCGGACAGTGCTCTATAGACGAACCCCAGGCTATGGATCATGTTTTTCACATAACCCGTTAATTACTAAATAAAACAACCCAGCTTTCAACCTGATTAGCCCAGATTAATAGCCAGCAGCAGGTTTCATGCGCCTGCACAATTTATCACTGAAAGGAACTGTGTCTTTAATGATTTAGCTACCTGGCCTAGCAGGGCCTGCTCCGGGCCACGGGCTTCTGAGAGGAGTTAATTGCTGTTCTTCGTTTCTGACCTGGAAGGGCCCAGGTGACAGTTCCTATTAGCCAGGCTTGGCCTGCCTGACGACAAAGGATGGCAGCAAGCCCTTCCTTCCACTTTGTTCAGGAGATCTATGGAGGTCAAGTGTCCCCAGCCCCAACACCCCAGCTGCTGCCTGAAACAGGTTGAATCAACCTGTAAATTTATATGCTGTTTCTCTCCCTGCTCCTTTCTTACTCGGTATACTGAAAAAGTAAATCACTTGTGTCCTTAATTGTCAGATTTCAAGAGGAATGCTAAGAACTTTTATAAAGATGCGGCGAGACCAGACTCATTCAGGGTGGAATGACTGGAGACTGTAAAAATGAGAAAACAGTTTTTTGTTGTTATGGGTTTTCTTTTTTTTTTGGTGGGGGGGGCATGGTGGTTTTTTTCCTGTTTCGACTGCATTTTAGCATGGCTTGCTTTTCTAGCATGGAGACAGAGCGACCAGATACATTCATCATTTATCGTGGGAAGATGCTTTGGCGAACAGACCCTTCAACTATCAGAACTATTTGCTAGTACCAGATCCAATTCTTGTTTTCCAGACAAGGATGCTGAGGCTGCAGGAAGTGGAAGCTAGTGAGTGGTCACCCTGAGGCTTATCAGGCCAGGGAGCCTCCCAGCAGCCATCACACACAGATAAAGGCAACCAGAGGGCAGAGGTTCCAGATTACAGACTACAGTAAGGGCAGTTATTACTGGAGCCTTATTGTGTTCAGATCTTTTGTTTACTAAACAGTGTGGTGAAGTGACTGATTGTGTTAGAGCAGGAAGTCCTGCGTAACTTCCTGCAGTGGTAACAGTGTTAGGTGTTTGCACTGTCCCAGGTCCCATATCGTTGGTGGCCACAACTTCCTTATTTGAATTACGATCACGGTGACTACATTTTCAGATTGTTCATTGAGTGTTCATGCTACACAGCAATAAAGTTAGTTCCTGTGGGTGGATTCCTATACACTTGCTGAACTCATCTGTTGTGATTTTTTTTTTCATTAATAGGAGTAGTTTTAGGTCTGTAAAAAAATGGGCAGAAAGCACAGTTGTCTCCATGAATCTGTGGGTTCTGCATCTACAGATTCAACCAAGAAAAGATAAAAAACAAGTTGAAAGGAAATTGTACATGTGCAAACATTTTCCTAACATTTTGAGTGACCTACAACCAATCTATGACTATCAAGAGATGTTGTGGGACATTTGTACACTGTGTGAAGAGGTGTTGCTGCAACTCATGTAATAAAAAGCTGACTGGCCAACAGCTAGAGAGTATAGGAGGGACTTCTGGACAGAGAGAGAACTCTGAGAAGAAGAAAGGCGGAGTAGCCGGCCAGATGCAGAGGAAGCAGGATGGGCAGTATGGAGATGAGGTAATGAGGCTTGTGGAAGACTATAGATTAAAAATATGGGTTAATTGACATTATAAGAACTAGGAACATGCCTAAGCTAAGGCCGAGCTTTTATAGTTAATAGTAAATCTTGGGTCATTATTTGTGGGCTTAAACGTCCATTTAAGGCTTGTTCTCCAGAGTGACACTACTGGGAACCTGAAGTCACCGAGGGCATGGTATTCCTCTCTCTCTCTCTCCCGAGACAGGGTTTTCTGTGTAGCCCTGGCTGTCCTGGATCTCGCTCTGTAGACCAGGTTGGCCTTGAACTCACAGAGATCCCCCTGCCTCTGCCTCCTGAGTGCTGGGATTAAAGGCTTGGGCTGCCACACCTGACTTCCCAGACCCCTAGATGAATTTTTAGGCTTTTACTGATTGTCAGAAATACAGTCGCACACATTCCTTTCTGAAAGCAGTCACTTTTTACCCACTATTAAATATC
Organism: Peromyscus californicus insignis; assembly: GCF_007827085.1. Classification (NCBI taxonomy): domain Eukaryota; kingdom Metazoa; phylum Chordata; class Mammalia; order Rodentia; family Cricetidae; genus Peromyscus; species Peromyscus californicus. The sequence continues at coordinate 18,077,344 of NW_026294458.1, read as the reverse complement.
ATCACTACTCTGAAAGGGTAGACTGGTATGTATTGAGTGTATATGGGAAATACCTTGGCTGGGAGTGGTTGCTCACGCTTTTAATCCCGGTACTCAGGAGGCCGAGGCAGTTGGATGGATCTTTGTGAGTTACAGGCCAGCCTGGTCTACAGAGTGAGTTCCAGGACAGCCAGGACTACACAGAGAAACCCTGTCTCTAAAAAAAAAAAAAAAAAAAAAAAAAAAAAAGGGAGAAAATATCAGTCACACTACTGGAAGCTACCTACTATATATAGAAAAGGGCAGAAAATTTGGAATAATTTGCTTTTCTTTTGTAAGAGAAAAAACATACACCGCTTTTTAAAGTGCTTTGGCAGGATATAACTAGTGGACTCTGTATTTCTTACCACCTGCCATTTAAAACAATTCTAAATTCACCTAACTGGACACATGAACTGTGACTCTGTGCAGTAAGTGGGAAGGGACAAGGGAGGCTTCTCTGTCTGTCTGCTGAAGTATAGCTGTCTCGTTAATTTGTCTCAGCTTCCACCACGTTAATAAAACTTAAATTATACATTTTATAATCCGATTTAAAAAAAAAAAAAGAAATGGAAGTCCCAATCCTTTCTACCCCTCACCCCAGTGGCAAAGTTCACATTCCCTCCATGAAACAGGGTCTGTCTCCCTCTGGAAACACTTCTGGACATCACAAGTAGGAGGAAGGTGCTTTTGGCATCTAGCAGTCAGAAGGCAGGGTGCGGACTACACGTTCTGTCCTGCACAAGACAGCTCCTCAACAAAGACCGTTCAGTTAAAAACATCATGAAGTCTCGGGACAGAGGAACTCTGAATTAAGAGGAACGGCTCGTCAGGGCGTCTCGGTTTCCTTCCTCCAGGCTTCCCCGGATTCTCCTGCGTGAGGCTCTATTTTCATCACCCCCGTAATCCACAGCTTGTTCCTGTCTGTACTTCCGGGGGCTTGGCGGGCAAACTGTTCTTCGGCTGCTGTGTTACTGGGTTAATCTCGGCCTCTGAACTAGCTGGTGCCATGGGGGGCTCAAGAGAAAGGCACTTCTCAAAATGTACTCAGGCAGCTATTCAGATCACATTGTTATTCTAAACCAATGATCCCAGCGCACACTGTTAGTGGTGTTTACCTTCCCTGAAAAGCCAACGTGGGGTCGCCACCGTGCAGGTCTCACGGGGGTCTGGTTCTGAGAGCACAGAGGCACGCGGCAGGGGAATGATGGGGTGGGGGGAGGTTTTCCAAAGTTCTCTCTTTGGGTTGCAGAGGTCTAGGTTAGCTACCGTGGTGAGCCGCTCAGCCGTCCAGGCAGGGTATGTGGGCCAGAAGTGGAAGAAAAATTCAAGCCACTCATTAGAGAGGCTTTGACGGTTGTGTTCTACCTCTTGGAGAGGAGTTTTGTTCAGTCATGACAGGGCGGTTCAGTCATGATGCCCACCCAGACTTGATCACAGAGTAAGGAGCATCAGCGGATCTGCTACAACAGTAAGCCTCCATTGCGGCAGGGCATGCCCAGGATGTCCCAGACACGGGACCCACTGACTGTCCCCCTGGTGGCCTCAAGCAGCATGAGCTCGACCACCATCTACGAGCAGTCTATCACTGCCCTCCATTCACAGAACGTCTGGCTGGGTAAGCCCCGAGAACTCTGCATTCTCCCTATGCTTTCTTTCGGTAAGGGAGGAAATGAAACAAACAAGCCATCGGCTCTTACTCCAACGGCTCTTCTTCATGAGGGCCGTTTCCTTAGTTGAAGGTCTGAGAAGAGGCGCTCAACTTCACAGGTTAGGGAAGGGAGGCCAGATGGGGAGAAGTACACCCAGGGAGGGTGTACTGTTGGCTCAGTGATCAGTCCAGCTGCTCCCAGAGGAACAGTGGTCCCAAGTGGAACCCAAGTCCTCAGCCTGCAGACGCAGATGCAGAGCGGCTTCCTCGGCTCAGATCAATGCCCTTTCTCCACGACGAGTGAGAAAAATCAAAGCCATGTTGAATTCTCTCATTCCTGATGAAAAGGAGGCCGGGCTGGGAGGATGGGGGGACTCAGCCAGGGAGGGCAAGGGAGGTGTTCTTCATTGAGCTTTCTCTGCTTATGCGATAGATCTTCATTATCTACACTGTCTTGTGGCTCCACTCTCCCCCAAGGAGATGCTTCACGACATAACTGCTTAATAAGCGTCGGCTGGGGCTCCCGAAGAGTGGATGGAAGAGCAGGGCAGGAGCCTTCTGTCTCCCAGTTCAGAGCTTCCTCCCTCTCAGCTGGTCTGTGAGACGCTGGCCAGGCTGAAGGAACAGGCTCTGGCTCCCACATGCTCTGTTGGAAGGCAGTCAGCAGGGGACCACAGTCGCTTGCCCACGTGGAGGAGAACAAGGCCTCGGGTTTGCACGCTCTTCAGCACAGATGTCCTGTTAGGCAACCCTGCCTAACGCGCCGCCCTGTAGTCACACTGCTTTTATTTTAACCACCAAATGCGTGGCTGGTGCTCGCTCTGTGCCAGGTGGGAAGAGTCCCACAGGACTGTTCCATCATAGCTGCCGCTGCCGGCGGCTCCCTGCCTGTCTTTCTCTGACTGGAGCTCAAGCCCTCCCCTCCCAGGCATACGTTTCCAACTTCTTCACTGTCCAGGATTCTCCGCCAAGATAGAGACAAGAAGCAACATTGCTCTCTTGGAGAAATAACCTGGGAAACGCTAAGAATTATGCAGGGAGAGATGACCCAAATGTTGTTTCTAAGTCTGGAAAAATCCAAGCCGTCTTAGTGTTCAGTGGTAGAGGATCCATCAACAAACTATGAAGGGCTATCATGTAGAGGTTAAACATTCCCATTTCCATAAGTTTCTTGTGAGTAGGTATGCTATAGGGGGTGTTGCGGGATATTTGATTGCACTGTGTAAAGATATGTCACTGTGACTGGTTTCATAAAAAGATAAATGGCCAATAGCTAGGCAGGAGGTATAGCAGGGACTTCTGGACAGAGAGAGCTCTGGGGAGAAGAAAGGGGGAGTCTCCAGCCAGATGCAGAAGGAGCCAGACACGCAGGAAGAGCGGTAAAAGCCACAAGCCACATGGCAGCACATAGATGAATAGAAATGGGTTAAGTTAAGTTATAAGAGCTAGTTAGAAACAAGCCTAAGCTATAGGCTGAGCTTGCATAATTAATAATAAGTCTCTGTGTCATTTTTTTGTGAGCTGGCAACCCAAAGAAAAAAATCTGCCTACAGGGCAGTGTGGTGAAACTGGCATTAGCTATGTTGGCGTGGAGACTGCTATTATCAGTGGTGAGTTGGGAGGGAAGGTTCTGTGGCAAGAATATTTTATTACTGACATTGTTTGGAATTGCTGTCATGATAATCGTAAAATACAGACATCCCCTTGCTGAATTTATTGTTACCTTAAAGTCTGCTATAGACAATTAACCTTAATGACTGGACTTGGGTCCCAGTCAGCCTTTCCCCTTGGCACTCACAGCTTGGCTGCTGTCCATCAAACGCCACTTCGATGGTCCTTCTTGCCTGTCTTGCTCACTGGATTTGCCATGAGAACATTTGATAATTCAGATGCTGAACATACTTTCATGTGCTTAGGGGATATGGATGTATCTTTTGTGACTAAAGAGTTGGGTATTTTTTAATACTGGGCTTTTGTTCTTTATGTTCTGGACACAAGGTCTCAGCAGGCATCTTACTTACCACACATACTTTATTTCAAGCTACAGCTTCTTTTTCATGTTTTTAAAAATCATAGTGAATCTACTAATCAAAAATCTTTATGTTTAGTGTCCTTTCTAAGAAATCTCTGCATGCTCAAAAATGCCCCAAAAATAGTCTGCTTTTTTTCCCCTAAAACCAGAAAAAGCATTTGCTAAAACTCACCATCTCTTCATGATAAAAGTTCTGAATAAATTACAGACAGAAGGAACGCCCCTCAATGCCATAAAGGGCACATATGATGAACCCACAGCCAACATCACACTGAATAAGGACAACTGAAATCAGCATATCTGTGTTTACCACGCTGTCCAACGTAATACTAGAAATTTTAACCAGAGCAATCAGACAAGAGAAAGGAACAAAAGATATACAAATAGCAAAGGAAGAAACCAAATTATCACAGGATAGAAAACCCTAAAGACTCTACCAAAATGTTATCAGAATTTATTATTGAGGATACGGTCCCCCAGGCATGGCCTAGCTGATGCCCAGCACTGTGAATACTGACCAGAGAATTGTACAAGATTGGGTCCTGTAACGTCCCATTATGGAGTTCTTCCCATCCCCCCGAGGACTTGTAGTCAATTAATGGCGGCTAGGGGGAGGGGCCCATAAGGACCCACCCCTCCAGGTATAGGCAGTTAATGATAATGGGAGAAGACATTTTCTTCAGGGGTTCTGCCACTTGTAAGCTGCCTATGCTATTGTGAATAGCCCTTCACCCACCCTCTTGTAAGCAAGGCTAATTAACCTGTCTGAGTTACCCAGCAAGACTTGGGGTGGGTTTGTTTCTTTAGTCTGGTTTAGTCTGTTATGGGCCCTATTGAGGTGAATAGACACTGCTTTGTTTACACAAGAAAACTTCACATAACACAGATAAATGCAGTAAGGTAGCAAGATAACAAAATCAATGCATTAAAAATAAGTAGCTTTTCTTTTTTTGTTTTTTTTTTGGGGGGGAGGGTTGTTTTTGTTTTTCAAGACAGCATTTCTCTGTGTAACAGCTCTGGCTGTTCTAGAACTCACTTTGTAGACCAGGGTGGCCTCAAACTCATAGAGATCTGCCTGCCTCTGTCTCCCGAGTGTTGAGATTAAAGACATATACCACCACTGCCCGGCTAATAAGTAGCTTTTCTCATCTAATGATCTTGCTGAGAAAGAAATGAGTAATCCATTCACAACACACATGAATATGCAACACACATACATACATATATATACAACACATATACATACACACATGCATACACCACAGATACATACACAACACACATGCAGGCACAACACACATGCATACACAACATACATGCATACACAACACACATGCATACACAACACACATGCATACACACAAGCATATACAATACACATACATATACACATGCATACACACCACACATACACACATGCACAGCCTAACAATAAACCTAACTAAGGACAAGAATGAAAAAAATATATAAAACACTGAAGAAAGAAATTTAAGATGAAAGTTAAAGTTAGAAAGACTGCGCTCGTTAATGATATTGGAGAATTAACGTGGTACGAACAGTCACACATCCCAACATGATCCATGAGTTCAATGTAATCCCTGTAAAACACAAATTAGTGTTCTTTACAGAACTGCAAAAAATCTCAAAATTTATGTGGAGCCACAAAAGACCTCAGATAACCAAAGCAATTCTGAGCAGGTAGATGATGCTCTAGGCATCCCAGCTCCAGGCTTTAGGGCATACAAAAGAGTCATAGTAACAAAGGAAGCAATAAGTGGTATAAAAGCAGACAGGTAGACCTTTGCAACAGAGAAGAGGACCCAGAAACAAACCCATACAGCTGCAGCTGTTTGATTGTTGCCAAAGAAAGAAACAAGAAAGAAAATATAGATTAAAGAAAAGAAAGCCTCCTCAACAAATAGTACTGGGGAAACTGAGTAAACACCCTCCCCAGATTAATATTAGACACTCCCCCCCACACCACACACACGTTGTACAAAAACCAATTTAAGCAGCCAGGTGTGATGCTACATGCCTTTACTCCCAGCACTCAGGAGGCAGAGGCAGGCAGATCTCTGAGTTTAAGACCAGTCTGATCTCTAGAATGAATTCCAAGACAGCCAAGGCTATACGGAGAAACCCTGTCTCAAAAAACAAAACAACAACATCAACAACAAAATCAATGTAAAGTAGGCCAAAGACCTGAAGCAGCTGTCTCCAGCTCTGGCAGACATGTTTTCTCTGCCATGACGGGATGGACTATACCCTTGAACCATAAGGCAATAAGCCCTTTTGTAAGGGCTTGCATACCCTATTGTTTTATTAGGGATTTTTTATGTCTAATTTCCTGAGGTTATTGGTATACAGTTTTCTTTCCCATAATGTCTGTGTCACTTTTGGTATCAAGAATTGTTGATTACATAAAATGCTTTGAGAAGCAAGTATGTGCCAGTCACTCTCCTATGCTCAAGGTCTAACCTGTATATGTACATGTTTTTTCTTCATTGTCCCCCAACCAGTTTTCTTCAGGTCTTTCATTTTCTATAATTTTTGCTGCTATGACTTCAAGTTCACCAAGTTTATCTTCTATACTGTCCAAACTACCATTAGTCTCATCCACTGAGTTTTTCCATTTCAGTTTGAGTCTTGGTTTTATGTATCCCTTCTCTCCATTTAACATGTTACATTTTGCTGTGGGGTGTCTTTCTGTACACTGTGAATATGTGTTGCTATGATTGGTTAATAAAGAAGCTGCTCTGGTCTATGGTGAGTCAGGTTATAGCCAGGCAGGAAATTCAAGGGAGAGACAGGAAGGAGAAAGGCAGAGGCAGAGGAGACACCAGCCTGCTGCCTAAGGAGCAACAATATGTCAGCAGACTGGTAATGCCACAGTCACGTGGCAATGCATAGATTAATAGAAATGGGCTGAGTTAAGTGGTAAGAGCTACCTAGCAAGAATTCATAGCTAGAAGCCATATAGTTTGTAAGTAATATAAGCCTCTGTGTGTTTACATGGGTCTGAGCAGCTGTGGGACCAGGCGGGACACAGGAAAACTTCAGACTACAACGTTTCTCCTCTGGTTTCTTGAAAGCATATACTATATTTATATCTCTTTTAATGTTTGTTAGGACTACATCATTTCTGGGTCAGTTTTCATCCATTCTCTTTTTTCATCACAGGCCATGTTTTTCAGCATCTTTCATGCTTGGTAATATCATATAAATGACAGACATTTTGAATTTTCTCTTGTTAACTGGGTGAGTTTTGTACTCCTATAATATTTTTTCATGTCTGGTCACAATAACAAGGGCCCAATTTACTCTAATTAATAAGAGACGTTTCCTCTAACTTTTGGAAGCAGGTGCTACTCCTGGTATGATCTCTAGGTTCATTTTCCACTAATTCTTTTGAGTGACTCTTCCCCAACTTTAGTATATGTGTGACATGCACACAGTTGTCAATATCCAGCTAAAGCCTCATGGAGGCCCTGAGAATCCACAGAGCTGAACTCTCACTTCTCAGATGTTCTGCCTCGGGGCCTCCAAGAGACCACTGACTCCACCTTGGTTTTCATCTTCTGTGCCACAGCTTAGAAACTTACCCTGGCACAAGCCAAAACAGCTGTAGGACTGATGTCATTTTTAACTGACTCCCTTCTGTCCCTCACTGCCTACCACCTAATGTCTTCAATGCTGCTCTTTGATAGATTTAGCTGTTTCAGCAAAAGTGGTACATCTGGTCACCGTTACACATCTTGGCCTGAAGTGAAAGTTCTGAGTGAAATTGGGTCTCACATATTTTGATACAATGTATTTTAGCTATTACTTCCACCGAAATGCTTTCATTTCTTCTAATTTGTTTTCTGCTATGTTTTTAGACAGGGTCTCACTATGCAGCCTTGAGTAGCCTGGAACTTGCTATGTAGACCAAGCCGGTCTTGAACTCATATGGGGTCCACCTGTCTCTGCCTTCCTAGTGTTGGGATTGAAGTCCTTTACCACAACCCCTGGGGAATTCATATTTCTTAAATTAATTAGAAATAATTTGCTTAATTCTCAATTGGGTGTGGTGGTACATGCCTTCAATCCTTAGCACTCAGGAGTCAGAGGCAGGAGGACCACTGTGAGTTCAAAGACAACCTGGCCTACTTAGTGAGTTATAATCATGATACTGTTTATAAAAAAAAGAAGAGGAGGAGGAAGGAAGAAAAAAATTAATTCTCGAACATTTGTAAATTTCCAGTTAACTTTTTGGCTTTGGTTTCTAGTTTATTTTTTATTTATTTATTTTTTATTTAAAATTTTTACTACTACTACCACTACTACTACTACTACTACTACTACTACTACTACTACTACTATTGAGACAGGGTTTCTTTGTGTAGCCCTGGTTTGTTCTAGAATTCACTCTGTAGACCAGGCTGGCCTCAAACTCAGAGATCCATGCCTGCCTCTGCCTCCCAAGTGCTGGGATTAAAGGCATGTGCCATCACCACCCAGATAGTTTATTTTTACTGTGGTAAGAAAATACATTCTATATAATTTGGTAATAATGGGATATCTTGTAAGTGTTATATGTATACGAAATAATGTAGAGTCCTGTTACTGTGTATTATATTCTATAAATGTCAACTTGGTGATAACAATCTATTTTCTGATATCGTTATTGACTTTTCTCTCTTCTTAGTCTGCCAATTACTGAGGAATAGGTGTTGAATTTAATCTTTTTTTCTTGAATATGTCAATTTTGTCTAGTGTATTTTAAGGTTCTATTATTATGTGTATGTAAATTTAAGATGCCTATATCTTTATTGCCATTGTCCTAATATCTACAATTGTCTAAATTCCATATCAAACTATATGAGAACACCATAACAAAACCACTATAGCTTTATTGTGATCAGTGCTTCTCATAGTATATCCTTTTCTTTTGTTTTATCTTTGACCTTCTTGTATTTTTATATTGATTGTGATATATATAATAGATAACATATTGATGTTATGTAGATAACATATTGATGAATGTTGCTTTTGTTTTGTTCAGTCTAACAATCACTGCTGTGGGATGGTCTGTATGTCAAATTGCTCTGATTGGTCAATAAATAAAACACTGATTGGCCAGTGGCCAGGCAGTAAGTATAGGTGGGACTAACAGAGAGGAGAATTGAGAGAACGGGAAGGGGGGGGACGGACACTGCCAGCCACCGCCATGACAAGCAGCATGTGAAGATGCCGGTAAGCCACGAGCCACGTGGCAAGGTATAGATTTATAGAACTGGATTAATTTAAGCTATAAGAACAGTTAGCAAGAAGCCTGCCATGGCCATACAGTTTGTAAGCAATGTAAGTCTCTGTGTTTACTTGGTTGGGTCTGAGGGCTGTGGGACTGGCGGGTGACAGAGATTTGTCCTGACTGTGGGCCAGGCAGAAAAACTCTAGCTACAAATCACTGTCTCTAAACTGGTATGTTTAGATCATTTATATTTAATATAATTATTGGCATGATTAAAGTCTACCATCTTTAAAAAAATATTTATATTCTGTTTTTAATTATGTGAGGTTTGTGTGTGTGCAAGTGAGTTCAAGTACCAGAGGAGGCAGGAGGAGGGCACTGGATTCCCCTAGAGCTGCGGTTACAGGTGGCTGTGAGCTGCCTGGCATGGATGCATGAGCAGGCAGGCTCTTACTGCTGAGCCATCTCTCCAGCCCCAATCTACCTTCTTACTATTTGTTTTTTATTTGCCCTGACTTTTACTCATTCTGTTTCCCCTTATTTTGTCTTCCTTTGAATATTTTCAGTGTCAATCATGTCTTGAAAAAATATAATTATGAATGGCATAATCTTGAATCCTGAAATAATGAAGCATCAAAATTTCTAAAGGCTAAAAATCCAGAATGTCACACTCCTAAGAGATTAAAAACCCAGGCATTAAAATACCCAAACCCAATTATACTCCCCCGCCACCACCTCTCTCCCTTTCTTTCCTTCCTTCCCTTTAAAAATAAAGATTATATGAGAGAGAGAAATCCAGAGTCTGAGGAAGGGATTGCTGTGTTTTTAATTGCATATAGAATAGTTGTCAAATTATTCAGTCATGTTGCACTGCTTTTACCTCTTCATAGTGTCATTCATGACTTCAAAACAAGCCTTCCATCACAGAATATAAAGCAATCAACACGCTTAGCGATGCTCTGAGCCAGGACCTTGCCGTTATAAAAGGTTCTCTGGTGCTAAAACACATGAATGGTGAATCTTATTTGGTTAAGCATTTAATGTTGAGGAAGACAGACTTGAATATTAAGCAGTAAATCTAACAGAAAGAACTAATTTCTGCTTCATTTTGGCCAATGGATGGTGCTTCAGAACAGCAGTAGTAGTTATGTGAGATTGGGTCTGTCTTGTTTTGAGCATAGTTTCAGAGCCGGCCCAGCCCTGAAACTGGCTTCTTCATCCTAAACCAACAGCTTTCCAGGGATCCAGCTGGAAATCCCTCAGGTGTCTCCACTCGGCTGAGTTCTGTGTAAACACAGCTTTCAGCCTCACAGCAGGTGACCTTTGCCAGGTCTGGGGGAGTCTTGTCCTGTGTGTGCGTTCTCAGCCACAAACAGTGCCCCCCTACCCACACACCAGCACCAAGCACACTGCAGGACCCTGTCATATTTCTAAGATATTCTGCCTCATAAAGTCTAGCCTGTTCTCTATAGCCAAACTACCAGTCTGTGCTAAGCTCAGAGAGAGCACTGCTCTGCTGAGGCTCCATGTTGCGGTTGCGAGTCCCCTGGACAGCGGGGATGACCATAGAACTCACCACACACAGCTTTTCCTGGGAAATCAGGTCTCCCTTTGCCTGTCATTAGGTGTCTGAAAACATCTGCCTCCTCTGTTTCATCCATTTTGTAGCTGTTTGAAGTGGAGGTAAGTTACACGCCAGTTGCTACATCCTGACCTGCCATCGAAATGCCAATGTGTGCTTAATTCTCTGCAACATCAGCCCTATCGATGTAGGAGAGGGGAAGAGAACCAAAGGACTGTGCTTTAGTAATTCTCCCTTCCTCAAAACAAGGAGGGAGGTTCACCGGTGGTGGTGGTGGCACATGCCTTTAATCCCAGCACTCGGGAGCCAGAGGCAGGCGGATCTCTGTGAGTTCAAGGCCAGCCTGGTCTACAGAGTGAGATCCAGAACAAGCTCCAAAGTTACACAGAGAAACCCTGTCTCGAAAAACCAAAACCAAAACAAACCAAAAAAAGAACAAACAAACAAACAAGGAAGTTCTATATCTCTCCCCTGGACGAATGAGCCATCTCTCTGAGGTGGTTCAGGAGAAGTAACTAGAAACAGACTGGGATGGATGAGAAATGGCTACTTTGTTACTTAACACAGTCCCATCCCCCAGACAACTCCCCAAAGTGAGATGTTTTCCACTGGTTAAATGTATTTTTTAAATTTTCTCTCCTGGGAAGTAAATGTGATGTAAAGAGTGTAGGAAGCCCGTGCTCCTTGTTACACAACTTTTGTTTGCCAGACGCCTCTCTTTAGGCGAGCAGAACATTGAGCGGCATGTGAAACCAACCGCCCCAGCTGTCTCCAACAGAAAGGGCTGTAGCAGTCACCTCCTCAGCGCCCAGTCTGTGGGTGCCCTGTGCTGTTCTCGCCTCCACCTCCTTGGTCCTTCACCTTTCACCACCCCAAATGACATGTCACTTCATATATATCTGTACTGCTACGAATTCTTGAAAAAGCTACTTGGCTAGGGCCTTGCGGGCCCCAGCTCAGACCCGAGCTATACGTTGCCGGTTGTGGTGATGCACACCGGTAGGATTTACTGAAGGAGGCAGAGGCAGGAGGATCCCAGTTTGAGGCTGGCCTAGAAGGCTTGGGAGAAGCTTCGGCCCAGACGGAACAACAAACAGTGGCTGTGGAACCATGGAAGCAGTGGCTACTGCTCCACGTTGCTGGCTCCTTCTCATCATGTTGGTGACTGCCGTGATGCTGATACCTGGGGCGAAGGGTTTACTGCTGCTTGTTCAGAGAAGAATTGCCAGGACCATCGTGTTACAAGAAAGCATCGGCAAAGGTCAGTTTGGAAAAGTTTGGCAAGACAAATGGTGGGGAAAAACTGCTGTGAAGATTTTCTCTTCTAGGGAAGAATGTTCATGGTTCCAAGAGACAGACATTTATCAGACTGTGATTACTCCAAACCACAGAGGAGGCACAAAAAAAAAAAAAAAATCTGCAGTGAACCATAATAACAGTGACTTTGAAATCTTCAAAAAGATGACAGGGTCCTACAATGATGATTCCACATGGACTATGGTAAAGCCATTAAGCCGATTAACACCATGGAAAGATCGACTTTGGACTACAAACTGGTCAGGACAATTTCGAGATGACTAGCTGAGATGATCCAGCCTGACAGACTACTCGAACAAGGACTTGTGACAAGCCCTGAACTTTCCTATTATATAGAGACTGGACAAATGATACAGGACTTGACAATTAACCCAACATTTTTCTTTTTAAGATTCCCTAAAGATATCTTCACCCCTAGAAAGCAAAAAGAAAAAGAGAATATAGATATGAGATAGATCATCGAATCTACTCTGAGAAAAAAGATAAAGAAATAATAGGATAAATAGGTAGATCACTGAATCTACACTGAAAAGAAAAAGGGGAAGATATAAAAATGACAAAAGGTAGACTACTGAATCTATTATGAAAAGAAAAAAGAGAGAATATGGTTATGATAATATAAAAAGGGAGATTAAGGAATCTACTTTTTAAAAGGAACTACTTGTTTTAAATAAGATAAGTAATGAAAAATTTTTTGATCTGAGTTTATCAGATGTTACTGGACTGGACATTATTAATATATATAATGGAATTTTTTATCTGAATCTGTCAAATGTTAATGGACTAGACATCATTAATGTAATTTTTGACTGTATATATGGTATATACTTATTAGATAGTTTTTCTTGTATTAGTTACAAGCTTTTTTTAATTTTAGACAAAAAGAGAGGAAATGTGGTGGTATTGTGTTCCCCAAAATATTGTGTATCCTAATAAACTTATCTGGGGTCAGAGAACAGAACAGCCACAATATTAAACATAGAGGATAGGCAGTGGTAGCACACGCCTTTAATCCTAGCATTCCAGAGGCAGAAATCCATGTGTTCAAGGATACAGCCAAGTATGGTGACTCACAACTTTAATCCCAGAAAGAGAGCCTTTAATCCCAGGGAGTGGTGGTAGAAAGCAGAAAGGTATATAAGGCGTGAGGACCAGAAACTAGAAGCATTTTGGCTGGTTAAGCTTCAGGCTTTCGAGCAGCAGTTCAGCTGAGAGCCATTCGGATATGAGGACACAGAGGCTTCAGTCTGAGGAAACAAGACCAGCTGAGAAGTTGGCCAGGTGAGGTTAGCTGTGGCTTGTTCTGTCTCTCTGATCTTCCAGTGTTCACCCCAATAACTGGCCCCGGGTTTGATCTTATTAATAAGAACTGTTAAGATTCATGCTACATCTGTTTGTCTACACAGTAGATTATAATTGTGAGGGCACAAAACCTTGCCTGTGGTCCCATTTAACACAGTGACTTGTACACAGCAGACTGCCTGTGTACTGTGTACTGTACTGGGCTCACTTTACATGGCTTCAGTTACCCATGGTCAACCACAGTTGAAAAATATTAAATAGAAAATCCAGTAACTTCGCAATTCATATGTTGTAAACATGTACTCCTCTGAGTAGTATGATGAAACCGTACTCCACAGGCCTGGCATGTGAACTGCCCTTGGTTCAGCTTACTCAAAGATTTTAACAGTTTCCTCCCATTGTTCCTCAGCTTGCTAGTCACAGCATAGCTATCTCCAACATCAGGGCTTGTGTGCAAGCAACCCTTGTTTTACTTGATTCCGGCCAGCAAGAATGGTGATGCTGGCCAATTTTGTTAAAGAATATTGTTTGGCCATTCCACTTTATTACTAGTCACTGTTGATAAAAGCTAGCCTTCACCACAGGTGTGAGAGTAGAGATTCAAGCCTGGTGTGTGTAGAGCTTGGTGCTAGCTGGGGTTTCAGCAATCTGCTGGACAGATGGAGCAGATCCCCGGATGAGACATGGACCCTGGATAAAGGATCGGTGGAGAATTTGTTGGATGAATGAATGAATAAATGAATGAATGAATGAATGAATGAATGAATGAATCCACGTGCTAATTCCTTTTGGGATGGGACTAAAGGTGAAAGGATTCATCCGGAACACCTGCATGGTCATTCTGCAGGAAGGAAGGCATCCTTAACCAGAGTTGATTCTTCTCCTGGAGATGTTCTTCTGGAGGAGCAATTAAAAGATGCTGCGCCAAGAACTTGGCAGGAGAGGGTCTGCAGGGAAGTTGAAGGCCAAACCAGACACCCTGGGTTTGGTGACTGAGCCCTGGGGTTCTTAAACTATGGATCATGGCTCTACATGCAGCGGTCATATAACTGAATGTGGGGGCCAGGAAAGTTTTGCAACAGTAAGAAGTTTCTGCATATACAATGACTAAAGGTTCAAAATCAAATGCACGAGTGTGTGTCTGGCAGCACTCGCCGATGTTACATTGTGTGACTTCATTGCAGCATTGGTTCTGGGCACACACCACACGTAATTGTACTTTTGATCCTGCATGAGTGGGTTTATCAAGCATGAAAAGTGAAAGAACAAATAGTGAGTAGCAGATAGATGACATCATCAAATCAGAAACCTAAACGTCTAGCACAAGTCAACTGGGGAAGCGTTGAGAAGCCAGCCAAAGGTCCGACTAAGAGTCCCACATGGAACAGAGTGTCCCCCAAGAACAGACGGCAGCAGAGAGCTAGCAGAGCGTTGTCAAAGCAGGCACTTGTAACATCCAGCAGCGATGACTTATGTAGCCTGATAGAGAAAGCAAGCAAAAGCACTATCATCAAACAAGGTGCTTACAACATCTAGAGTAGATGGGGCATCTTGCTGAATCTGTCATGTTGGAGTTCCTAACTGAGAAGTTTTCAGGCAGAGCAGCAATCTTTCCAAAAATGAGCTTCCAGCTTCTCGTTCCCACAGCACGGAATAGACGATAACTTCCATAGGGAATGGCTTCCTTCGGATGTTCCAAAGGGAACTTCTGTCTGTCTGCCATTTCTTTCCTCTTTGCACAGTGTCAGAGGCCCAGGCTGTCGACAGGACAGGTGTCTCAGAGGGCACATGAGATGAACATGCTTGAATCTGAGCTGTGGGAGTGTGGGGGGGGAACCATGTTCTCAGGATCCACTCTGAACACACACAGACAACACATGATGGTTTACCAGGCTATTTATATTACAACATTGAAGAAGCTCTGTGTCAACCAGGCGGTGGTGGCGCACACCTTTAATCTCAGCACTCGGGAGGCAGAGGCAGGCAGATCTCTGTGAGTTCGAGGCCAGCTTGGTCTATAGAGTGAGTTCCAGGACTACACAAAGAAACCGTGTCTTGAAAAACAAAAACAAATATAAAAAAGTAAATGTTAAGCTCAGAATTAAGCTTTTATGGAAAGATAAACAAGCAAATTATTCATATGCAAATTTGTTTTGTCTTTAACAAATGGTAAAATTATTCATATGCCAAATAATTGTTTTGAAATGAATCCCTTTATGACTTACTATCATTAGTGTTTGATTTGGATACCTGCTTTATGTACCCAAATACCGAGGGTTGGGGGAACATAACTTGGGTGGAAAGAGAAACAGTTTAAGCGGCTCTGTCTGGAGTGATCTGCCTAGAGCTGCACTGTCTGCCACGTGTGTCAGGGAAGGGCTTCATGCTTCCTGGGCCGGGGCTTAGCACACATGAGTATTCACCCCAGGACACTGGCATGACATGTGTCCCTAGAGAACACTGCATATGGCCCAGGGAACATTGTGCATTTTCTTGGATACAGTGACAAAAGAAAACACACACACACACACACACACACACACACACACACACACACACACACACACGCACGCGTGCGCACACACATACAAAGGGATTTCTCCAATTAAAAAAATCCCTAGGCATAGAATACTAAGGACCATGTGATCAATACTTCTCATCACTGGATCAGGACTAGCTGAGGGACTAGGATGGGATAGAACAAGCCGAAGACACATTTTAGGTAAAGACGGGTCTCCAGCACAGCACCCCTCTAATTCTGGCTGTTGGAGTTCACTTGCCACCTCAGTCCACACGGCACTTGGCAGTGTGACTATTGGGTCACCAATAGTACCAAGGAAGGGCCTGGTGTTTTCTAATCCAGTGGGAACAGAGGGTCAGAAAAGAGAAATTTTTTTCAGAAAGATTCTTCCAGAAAGGTCTGGAATATTCTGGAAAATGAGACCTTGATCAAAGTCAACAGCACTTTAGAATCAGAGTAGACTAGATATTATAACTGTCACTCTTGCTTGATGACTGTTTTGTTACATGTAATTTTACTATGTTAAAGTTAAACCCTTCCTTTTTGATTAGACAGAAAAGGGGAGGTGCTGTGGGATGTTCTGTATGCTGTGAATGTGTTGCTCTGATTGGCTGATAAATAAAATGCTGACTGGCCAGTAGCCAGGCAGGAAGATAGGAGGGAGAAGCAGACAAGGAGAATTCTGGGAAGAGGAAGGCTGAGTCAGCAGACACCAGCCCACCGTTCAGGGAGCAGCATATAATGACACACAGGTAAAGCCAAGGAACATGTAACGACATATGGATTAACAGAAATGAGCTGAGTTTAAGTGTAAGAGCTAGTCAGTAGAAAGCCTGAGCTAATGGCCAAGCAGTTTTAATTAATATAAGCCTCTGTGTGTTTACTTGGGTCTGAGCAACTTTGGACCAGGTGGGACACAGAAAAACTTCTGGCTACAAATGGAAGGATGGAGAGACAATCAGGAACTCAGAGGCCTGAGCCTGTCACTCTAGGCCCACTGCGTGAGCCAGGGCAGTCTTTCACGTCTTCTGCCTCTTAGGATCATCAAAGGAGTAACTGGCATAGAGAAAACACAAACTGCCAGCATCCTGCTCAAGTGCATGCCATTTGGAGCAGCAGTGTTCTGGGTACCATTGGACAAATTAGTGAAGTCTGTTCCTAAGGAATATACATCCAAACAAAAGCTAACCCACCTGGAGATGGGGCATCCTGGAGACAGCTACAGGCTGATGAAGCAACAAAGGCCATTCCCATAGAGAGGATGACGTGAGCCTTATTAGAAGTAAGTCTAGCATCTTAAAAGAGCAAGATCATCTTCCCAGTTAAAATATCCACTACTGTGGGATATCTTTTTGTATGCAGTGAATATGTGTGGCTCTCATTGATTGATGAATAAAGCTGATTTGGCCTATAGCCAAGCAGAACATGGCTAAGTGGGAAAGCCAAACTGAATAGAGGGAGAAAGAAAGGTGGAGTCGAAGCAGATGCCATCCAGCTGCCCAAGGAGCAAGATGCCAGCTGACCGGTAATACCACAGCCATGTGCAATACATAGATTAATAGAAATGGGTTAATGTCGTGGTATTTGCTCTGCCCATGACCTTGGGCTATACGGCCCAAAGGAGGTGGTGCTTCTTGCTATTGTATGTAATCTCTTTAAAGGAAAGGGAGAGAGATCATGAGGCTCCTTCTACCTGTTTCTTGCTTCCTGGTGGGATTGAACTGCCAGGTGGATTCGCTCCCAGTCAGATCAGAGGACAACTTCAGCTGTCTACTTGGTTCTGTATTTGTGAGTGTATTTCCTCAATTTATCCTAATAAATTTCCCTAATACTCCTTAAGTAGACTCCAATTTGATTTCTCACAGTATCTGGCGCCCAGCATGGGGCACAAATTTCCACCTAAAACCCGAGGAAGCTTTAAAAAAGGGTTCTAAAACAGAGCCAAGAACAGCTCCCCAGTTGTGTCTCTCATGCGAGTTGTGATAGAGAGATGCTTCCTCGGTGTTCGGGCTTGAGCTACAGCATGGTGGGTTCTGGGCATGTGGGCTTGACCTACAGCATGGCAGATTCCTGCCAAGGTACACAGAGGTGTCTCTAGGCCACACAGCATGCTGCATGGCAGATTTAGCTTTTGCTAGTACAGACAAAAGAAAAAAAGGTTTCTGGGCTATATGCTGCTTGATGGAGGCATAGAGGCACTGCTTCCCAGAGCTGGTGGTAGATGTACCTCCACCATGCTGGGAGGCCAAATAGGGCAGGGCCAGCAGCCAAAGCTGCAGATTGGGTCCTAGCCATGTAGCTTAACAGTTCCTGCTTCACAGAACAAACTGACAGACTGCAGGACACAGACAGTTCTTTCTGCTGCTGTGACAAACTACTACATTATTGGCTTAAGGCAGCACTGAGTCTGCATCTTACAATTCTGTAGATCAGAAGTCTTATGGAATTAAAAATCAATGTGTCGACAAAGTTTTCTTTGGAGGATTTGC
The DNA here is from genome assembly GCF_007827085.1 of Peromyscus californicus insignis. Classification (NCBI taxonomy): domain Eukaryota; kingdom Metazoa; phylum Chordata; class Mammalia; order Rodentia; family Cricetidae; genus Peromyscus; species Peromyscus californicus. Next base: position 18,059,199 of record NW_026294458.1, on the reverse strand, counting down.
AGAGAATCCATTCTTTACTTCTTCCAGCTTTAAGAGGCTACCCGAGTTCCTTGTCATGTAGCCACATCACTCTAACCTCTGACTCCATCATCACATCCCCTTCTCTGAATTTTACTCATCTTCCATCCCTTTCTAACAAGATCACTTGAAGTCACACCATAACCATCAAGAATAGTTCCCTCATTGCCAGGTCTTTAACTCAATCACGTGTCAAGCCCGTTTCCATATAATGTTCACAGGTTCTGAAGATCAGCAAATGCACATATTGCAGGTGGCATTATGGAGTCTATCCTATAGTCTAGACTTCCACTGGAGTTTGAATGCCCCCTTGAAAGCATGTTTTGGAGTCTTAGTCCCCAGTACACATGTTGAGAGCTGAGGCCCCTATGCATTAATGGGGCCCTGAGGGCTGAGTCTCAGGAGTAGATCACTGTTGATGCCCCTGGTATGAGTTGTCAATGGCAGAGCAGCTGGTGGACAACACAGAGAGCTTGCCCTCCCTCCTCCATGCCATGACGCAGCAGACAACACACCGTAGCTTCCTGAAGCATCAGTCTATTTAGTCTTTCAATAAAAACCAGGAGTCAAATATCAGGGTAATAACCTGAAAGATCAGAGAAGCAAAGGAGCATCCACTAGGGACTTCTTACCTCTCCGGATCCTCAGAGCTAACGGGGGCGAGATTCTGTCTCCATCCACCTTATGTTACTATTTCCTCCTCCCTAGTACTGGGATTAAAGGTGTGAGCCTCCCTAGTGCTGGGATCAAAGACATGATCCTTCCAAGTGCTGAGATTAAAGGTGTGTGCCACCACTGCCTGGCCTCTATGGTTTACTCATGGCTAGCTCTACCCTCTTATCTCCAGGCAAGCTTTATTTGTCAGAACACAAACAAAATACCACACAACAGCTTCCTGTTCCACTAACACCCACTGTGTCCCGCAGGACTCATGGCCCTCTCTTCTCCCCACTCTGTCCTTCACTTGTTCTGCCCCACCCACACTGGTTCCCAGTCATGCCCCTGCCTGAGGTCTTCTACATGTCTCTGCAGCTGCTGCCATCTGTTTGCCTGTCTGCTTTCTGTCCTTGCCTTGTGTGACTTTGCTTTGTTCTCCTCTTGACTGTAATTCCTTGAGGGTGTGCGGCTTTGTTACCGTCTGTAACCAAGAGCAGGGCCCAGCTTACGGAGGTGGTAATGAGTGCTCCTGAGTCAATGGAAGAAAGGTCTTTCCTTGTAGGTGTGCAGGGCGACAGAAACACATGACAAGGACCGTATCGGTCCTTTCACTCATTCTCCCAGGAAACCTTTACTAAAGCTCAAGGTTGATGGTACATATGCACGCACAATCGAATTTCAATACACAGCAGGTTCCCACAGGTCACCTGAAGAGTTCAAAATGCAATGGACCAAGAGGAGGGAGAGTGTACTCTATGCTGGTGGCTGTGGGTGGCTGGAGCTGGCTTCCTAGAGGAGTACATCTTTGACCAGACCTAGATGGATTCTTGGTTATACCAAGCTGTGTTGCCATTGTCCCCGCCCAAACTCAAGCTGACATATAATCCCCACTGTGAGGTATTGAGATATGGGTCCTGGTGGGTCTTCCAGAGGCTCACATGAACAGACTTGTTCATTCATGGGTTGAAGGTTATCTGAAGGGTCTGTTGTCCAAGCCATTAAGTCTCTTGAATGTGTCACTATATGTAGTCACTACTAGCAAGAGGACTGTCCCCAGATATAGCCCTAAACCTTGGACTTCCAAGCTTCCAGAAGTCTAAGTAATAAATTTCTTCTCTGAATAAATTGCATAGTCTCAAACTTTCAGTTAGAGTAGCAAGATCTACTGTGAGCCTCAAGGGTCATGGGTCAAGGCAGTTCCAATACCCAACAAGGCATAGAACAGAGCCTAGGGGACTGTGGTAGTTTGAAAGAAAATGGCCCCCATGGGGAGTGGCACTATTAAGAGGTGTGGCTTTGTTAGAGTAGGTGTGGCCTGGTTGGAGGGAGTGTGTCACTGTGGGGGATGGGCTTCTAGGTCTCCCTTGTGCAAGCTATGCTCAATATGACACAGCTTCTACTGCCTGTGGATCAAGATGTAGAACTCTCAGCTCCTTCTCCAGCACCATGTCTGCCTGCATGCTCCCTTGCTTCCCACCATGACGATAATGGGCTGAACCTTTGAACTGTAAGCCAGCCCCAATTAAATGTTTTCCTTTATAAGAGTTGCCGTGGTCATCGTGTCTCTTCGCAGCAATAGAAAACCTGACTAAGACAGGGACACACACCCTACCCCTCTGTCCTGAAGGCCTAAGAAAAGATGACCAAAGTACCACATCTGCTGAGCAGAAGGCAGCACCCCATAGGGTCAAAGCGGACCCAATGCCTACATCATGTTAACCCTGGAGTCTGCAGAGAGCTGGGCAGGAGATCAGAGCCTTCTCAGGGAGGGGCCAGTGGGAGCCAAGCCAGCAGGACTGCCTGGAATCTGGGCGCTGGGCTCTCTTGAGAGAGCTGAAGAGGTGGTCATTCAAGAGCGAGGATAAAATAACAGGCTTATGCAGCCCTCAAAAGCAACCCTATCTCTCTCTCTCCTGGTGGCCAAATCCCATGTGTTCACAATAGGATGGAGACACTGTAAAAAGACATCTGACTGGTGGCCCCAGCTATCTCCGATCTGACCTTCTGTTCCCGTTTCAGACTTCAGAGTGGAGTCTCCTTGTCCCGGCTGCTGGTTCATATTTTCTTCTGCATTCGCTCCAAGCATCTTCAGAGACCCAGGCAGAAACCAGCCAAGTGGAGACCTGGTTTTAGAACCGCGTGGCTCTGCCTCTGTCTCCTCCCTCTCGCTGATCTCCTGGCATCGCTAGCTTCATCATGGGTTTGAGCATGTGATGAAACTGGAGTATGAGGGAGAACTTCTGTATAGATGTGCTCCCAGATGACGCCACCAGCCATGACCCAGGAGCAGTATCTGGGTGTCTGGCATGGATCTGAGCTCTATGAGGCTGCAAACAAAGCAAATTTGGTGGTAGTCCGGGTGATGGATGTGACAGCCTGCAGCATGGGCCTAGTTTCTAGGCTGCTGGCTAAGTCCAGACCTCTGCTTGGGGTGGCCTAGGTATCCACAGCAAGTGGGGCTTGGCTCTAACATGGAAGGCCCTTGCTTGCTTTGTGGCTTTCTCTGGGCCAGAGTGAGTATGCTGGCCATCTTGTTGAAGTCAAGGATGGTGTCAGAGCTCAGGTCACATCCTGCCTCATTCCCACATCAGGCCTAAGCCCTACCTGCTGCCAAGAAGGTATTGGTAACTCATCTGTAACCTCCAGGTGGGCCCACTTCCAGTTGGCTATGAGGATCAAGAAAGAACATCTGATTTATACCATTGCTGTGTCTGCGGATCAGAAAAGTGTCCTGACTGTCACCCTCTTACCCACCTTAGCTGACAGCGAGTATGATGCTCTTCTCCTCCTTTGCTCATGGCAGGGTGAACTTAAGTGAAAATTGTGACATTCCCCCCTGCCCGCAAAGTTCCTTGTTATGCATGAACTCATGCTCCAGCTGTTGTGAGCTGGTGACAAGTGCAGTCTCTGAAATGGCAGTGAATGACAGAAATGGGATGCAGCTGAGGAGGAGGCAGAGAAGCAAGGAGGCTAGCCAGACCTCAGCAGAGGCTGACATATCTCAGCCTTGGACGCCATGGCAATCTGGGTACAGGATCAGTGGCCTTTGGTTCAGGCCTGGCACCAGCTGCTATGTAATCTCGATGTCAGTAACTGATTTTGAAGTTGTCTTATTAAATTTTGAAATATAAATTAGCTAAATTGTCCAAAGGCCAAAGCAAAGATAGCAAAAGATCTTTTCCATGGTGGACATCGTCAATAGCCTCCCTCCATTCTTTTACACACACACACACACACACATACACACACACTTGGAGCCAGACTTCCGGGTTTGAATCTCAGTTCTGCTCCTTTCTGGATCAATATGGACATGTGACAGTCTCTCTGGGACACATCATCTCTGTAAAGGTGATAACAGCAGAGGCTACATTTTGAGAAGCAAGTGAATGCAGGTTTGTGAGGTTCTTAGAAGGGCCTACCAGAGGACAGTGAAATAAACTCATCAGAATCTTTGAACCAGCCAGCCTCCTATCCCTGTGCCCCTACCCCAGGCCTTTCTCCTCCAGCCAGGGTAAGTCGGTGGTGGGTGGGTGAGTGAGGGTCAGTTGGTCAAGGGGAGCTGACCTGAACATTCCAGCTGTGTGCTTGGGTCAACAAACCCCATGCCTCTTGCTCCAGGGAGGACCCTCTGTTCTTAGTTCGCAGGCCATGTGTGTCCAGGCTGGGCTTCCAATAATAGTGGCTCTGGGCAGGGAACCCACAGTTCTGTGTCTACTATTCCTGATGTTCAAGGCTTCCCTAGGCAGGGACCCTTGGGTCCTCACAGTACTTGGCACATGGGAAGAACTCATTAAATGTTTACTCTCCCATTTGCTTCATGGCCAGAGCACAGGAGAAATAGATGGCAGCTTTATCTCTGGAGGCCCAGAGAGGGTGTGTAAGTGTCGGAGCATCCATGAACAGCTGGCCAAGGTACAGTGGCTCTGAATCCAGGGCCTTCTTTGTAGGCTTCCTGGTCTCCAGCTCTCAGTATTGTTCTGTTACAGGGAGCCCACCAGCAATGACCAATTAAAAGTCTCTATTTCAGCTGGCTGGGACTACACTCAGATATTCAGGGACCCAGGTGTAGCCCCAGGTATCCAGAGCACAGGGTTTTTCAAGGCAAAAACCGCATCCAGGGATCTTGCTCAGAAGCGGCAGGAGGGCTTTGCAGAAGCAAGCAGTTTAACAGAAGCCAAGATAAGTGGTTAGCCAGAGGAGCTTCTGAACAAGCAAACAGATTAAGAGAACCTAGTAAACTAACCAAATAATCCTGACCTCAGGTTCCTAGAATAGAGTTTGGTAATTTTCCATGGGATTCTCCATCAAGGAGATCCAATTCCAGTTAAACTTGAAATGGCCTCAGCAAAAATACAAGATGGAGGAACCTCTACACCATCTTGCCCTGTCACGGTTCATTCTAGGAGGCCCCCCATTCCTTTTCTGGCCTTCTTTAGCCCCGTTAGTGTACTCTGTGAGTAGGAGACTGCAGCACCATATCTGAACACACAGTGGGTCAGGACTTAGATAAATAAACACAGCCAGCAATTAGAACAAGGCTGCGACAGAGGTGTGGTCATTCAGACCTAGCTGCCGTGGCGTCACGGTGTCTGTCACAAATCCCCAGGAAGCAGACAGTGTGTGCAGCAGACACCCTGGCTCAAAGTCATTCTTGAGTCTCAGCCCACCCTGCTCCCCAGCCCTGGCACGGCAGGCATTCCTGTGGTAGATGTTTCTTGGTAATAAGGAAGAAAAACATGCAGGAAGAATTGTGCTCCTCTGACAGCTCCCCACCCCACCCCCCCGCCCCCCATTTTGGCCGCATCAAAATGTTTCTGGCTTCCACACTGTGATGTGGAGACACCCGGTCGTTGCCTAGGATACAGCCAGTCTCTGTTTCTGGCACTTGAGGGGCAGCAGAGCTGAGTCAGCACCATCCGTTGTCTGGGGGAAAGGCTGCCATGGAACATGTGACCGGGGCCTCAGGATGGAACTGCATTAACGGTGACTTGAAATTGCCCATCACTTATCGCTTTACAGGCCACTTTCTCATCCATTATTCATTTGACCCTCACAGCTCCCTGGCTAGGACAACATATTACCCAGGATGAAAATAGATTTTAAAAATCCTCAGTAAGTTTAGCTGGGCTGTGACCCTAAGGACATGCCCCAGTGTACAAGTCAGACCAGGGATCAAGGACAGTCCTAGATGGAGATGGTAGAGTTGACCTAAAAACCAGAAAGCACCTGGTGCAGGGCCAGCACCTCGGCTTCTTTTCAGCCTTGCCTTCTGAACACACTTGGGCAAAGTACAACTCTCTGGAGACCTGTTTCCTTAGCTGCAAAAGGAGATTATTGGCTCCAATGTCTTACCTCAGTGTGGGAGCCCATTTTCAGGTTCCTCGTGGCTTTACCCAGCAGGTCCGCATAGAGAGGATGATTAGGACCACGGGCCTGAGTGCAGGTGTCTGAGATGGTCTGCACTTGGCTGTGCTGGGGGGAGGTCTTTTGCTCCACCCCTTGGCGTTTCTATAAATACCCTAGGGCAGAGACAGTCGGGGCCCGTTGGAATAGGTTCCAGGCCCTCTCGAGACTATCTTATATTTTCTATCTGTTTATCTCCACTCTCTAAATCCTTCTGTCTAATGTTTCCTGCTACTCTCACTCAAGAAAACTCTGGGGAACTGTGGGGTTGGCGGACAGACGCCCCACACCTCAGTATTTGGAAGAGACTAAGTCTAAATGTAATCCTACATGCTTATTGTATAGCCAGTATTGAATCTCTTCAGGATACAGCTCCATCTGCTCTCCCTTCCACATCCACACACTAGGAAGTATGACAAGTGTTACCATTGAAATCAACAAACTCAAGAACTTTTTCCCATCACTAAAAATCAGCAGAGGATGCCTACCTGAAAGTAAACAAAGCATGTGGGCATACTATCAGGAAGAAAGGTTGGTTTTGGCTTATGGTTTTGGAGGTTTTCAAGCTTGGGTGGGCACATCTGCCAACGGTGCCATGCTGTAGAAGAACACTGTAGATGGCATTACCCGTTGGGAGCACGTGAGAGTGGAGTGTAGGGTGGAGCCTGTGGGGCAGCCTCTATTTATAACAATTTGTTCTCAGAGTAACCAACCGAGAAGTGCCCAAGGGGCATTAATTCCTGCTAAGGGTATTGCTGCCCTGGCCCAATTACCTCCCACAAGATCCTGCCTCTTAAACACCCCCCTCTCTCGACTCTGATGCCCTGTGATTCCAGTTCACCACATGAGCTATGGAAGGACAGAGCATGTCCAGGCCACCTTTAAAATTTGGTTGTACAGGGCTAAAAAATGGCTCAGTGGTTAAGAGCGCTTACTGAGCTGTGGCTCACACCTTTAATCCCTGCACTAGGAGGCAGAGGCAGGTGGATCTCTGAGTTTGAGGCCAGTCTGGTCTACAGAGAGAATTCCAGGACAGCCAGGGCTGTTACACAGAGAAATCAAATCTCGAAAAATAAAAACAAAACAGAACGAAACAACAACAACAAAAAAGAGTCTTACTGCTCTAGCAGTAAGGCTCCAGGTTTGGTTCCTAGCACTCACGGTGGCTCACAGCCACTAGTACCTCTAGGTCCAGGAGATCTTAACATCCTGTTCTGGTGCAGATAAATTCACTCAGGCATACCAGATACCCATAAACAATCCTGTTTTGAAAACTGGAAAACAACGTTAGATATTAAAAATTGATTGTGCTTATTATAAGATTCTAGCACCTCAAAGGGGTTTCCAAGGAGATTAAGTGGTGCCCAGAGGACTCTGTGGGACTTGTACATTGTCACCTGTTGAGGGGTTCTCAGAAGGTGACAGTCTCTGTTTTCTTATCGGCATCAAAAGGAGGTCTGTAAGAGGCCCTCTGCTGACCAGGGAAGCATCAGGTAGGCAGCTGCCCTACTGGCATGGTCAAACTCTGCGAAGGGCAGCAACCAGAGCTAGTGACCATATACATCCGTTCTTAATGGTGTTAGAAACTGCATCTTGATCCACAAATGCCATTTTAAGCAAAATGACAGTTGTTCCAGCCCCACCAACAAAACACAAGCTGGAAAACCTGGACTTTCAGCATGTTTATCATCATTGGGGTGAACTGATGGACACCTCCGTTTTTACTGGGCTTAAAAATAGAAAAAAACGGACTCGACTTTACTTTTTAGATGACTTCATAGAGGTAGACTTCATGATGATTTTATCATGTCTTATCAGCCATTTAAAACAAATACAGACTTGACAGTGTTACATTGTGAGAACATTGGTCAGAGAATCCCTTCAAATAAGACGACAATTCATGGAGGAAGAAACATTACATTCATTGCTTTTGAGTTTGATGGTATTGTTCTTTACATGTCACTGAATATTTTCCGTCCTCATTCATGACTTATTTTTTGTCTTTGATGAAATTATACCTAATGGGTTTTGGTTATATATTAGTAAAATCTGTATAATAGTAAAGTTCATTATTTTATACCTTAAACAGATGTAAAACAATCATTTTAATTGTGCTAACAGAATTTTTAAATTTCTGTAAGAGATATTTGTTTTGAAGTATAGATTGTAGAGGGAAAAAATAGTTGTGGGGTTTTTTTTTGGTTGTTGTTTGTTTTTTGGGTTTTTTTCTTTTTTGTTTGTTTGGTTTTTGGGGTTTTTTAAGACAGAGTTTCTCTGTGTAGCCCTGGCTGTCCTGGAACTTACTCTGTAGACCAGGCTGGCCTTGAACTCACAGAGATCCCCCTGCCTCTGCCGCCTGAATACTGGAATTAAAGGTGTGTGTTACAATGCCCAGCAAAGAAAAAAATAGTTTTAATGACCTAATTTGTATGACTAATTTATATAATTTCTAGGTTGCTGGGCAGTGGTGATACACTTCTTTAATCTCAACACTCGGGAGGCAGAGGTGAGTGAATCTGTGAGTTCGAGACCAGCCTGGTCTACAGAGTAAGTTCCAGGACAGTCAGGGCTACATAGAGAAATCCTGTCATGAAAAGCTGAGAGAGAGAGAGAGAGAAGAATCAGGAAGGCTGTTGTGACTCCTGGAAACTAGAACTCAAGTTCTCACAGGAATTCTAACAAATTCCTGAGAGGAGTATGTATTTTGAAGGAATGAACAGAAAGGAAAGAAAACAGAGACAAAAGCTGAGCCTGGGATTCGGAGCATGACTCATAATCATGCTTGCTTAGCAAAGCCCTGGATTCCACCCCAGCTTTAACTAGGCCGACACCTGTAATCCCAGTCAATACTTGGAGGTAGGATGAGAAAGTCAAGATCACCCTCAGGTATATAGAAAGTTCCAGGTCAAGCCGGTGGTGGTGGTGGTGGTGGTGGTGGTGGTGGTGGTGGTGGTGGTGGTGGTGGTGGTGGTGGTGGTGGTGTATTCCTTTAATCCCAGCACTCGGGAGGGAAAGGATCTCTGAGTTCAAAGCCAGCCTGGTCTACAGAGTGAGTTCCAGGACAGGCAGGGCTATTATATAGAGAAATTTTGTCTAGAAAAACCAAAAGAAAAAAAAAGTTCCAGGTCAGCCTTGGCTACACAAGAACATGTCTCAGAAAACAAAGAAAGAAAGAAACCCAATCTTAAATAATAATAATAATAATAATAATAATAATAATAATACAAGATATGCTGGTACTCACCAGTAGTCCCAGCATTCAATAGGCAGAGGCAGGAGGATCTCTGTGAGTTTCAGACCAGCCAGGTCTATATAGTGAGTTTCAGACCTGCCAGGGATACATAGTGAGACCCTGTCTCTTAAAAAAAAAAAAAGAAAAGAAAAAGAAAGAAAGAAACAAACAAACAAACAAAGAAACAAATAACTACTATTTGTAAGCCTGGTATGGTGTTAAACACTTGCAATCCCAGCACCCTAAAGGTGGAGAAAGGAGGCTCAGGAATTAAGCTAGCCAGGGCTACTGGAGACCCTATCTCAAACAGTAACAATAATTTCAACAATAAAAAATGCAAATGAGAAAGATTATAGAGAGTAGCAAGATGGCTCCACAGGCAGCTGGACAAGCCCAGCGTCTTCAGTTTGATTCCTGGAATCCATGTGAAAGGTGGACGGAGAGAGCCAACTCCACACACATGTACCACGGTCAGTGCGCCCCTCTGTTATACATATACAATAATAACAATAATAATGTACAGTAATAACAGTGCTTTTTAAATGAGTCCTTGAGGGCTCTGAGGATCCTTACGGGTCTGAACTCAGAGGAAATATGGGGGTGCAGGGTTTCGCTTTTCCTTGCACCCACTTAAGGCAAAACCGGGGCTCTAAAGCAGCCATCCAGGGCTCCGCTCTCCAAACAGCAGCACAAACTATAGGAGCCCTCAGCTCCGACCCATTCTCCCTTGACATGGTGAAATAAGGTTATTTAAAGCCCAGGAATGCAAACACTCAGGTCATGGTGAGCCGCAGCCCACACATCCTCCACCCGACAGTCTATTACAGTTAATTTCTTTCAGGTGTTGGGTATAAAGGGCGCTGTATATAAACTCTGCACTTGCCTTGGAATCTTTCATCTACCAATCCATAAGCACTTCAAATGTTACGGAAGGACCTGTAGAGGCAAGCAAGGTTAATGGCTCACCGAAGGTCATGGAGGAAAGGAAACAGGAACATGGCAACCATGCTGTCAGCCCTGACAACCTTCCAACCCCAGGTCTGGCCTCCTTTTCCTCAAGGACTCACAAAAGCCATAGATGAGATAACATTTTTCTTTTCTTAGTCTTTCTGACAGTTGGAAGGAGAAGAACTTCTGAGCAGGACCATTTTCTAAAACAGTAATGTAAGAAAACAGTAGCGCGAGCAATCTTCTCTGTGGGGGCAGAATTTTCAGTGTGTTCCCACCACAGGCGTTTAAACCACAAAGCCCCTTAAAGTTTCTCATGTCTGAGGTTACCAAGGCCCTTCCTAACCCAGAACCTAGAGTCTGAAGGCACCAGGGAAGAGGGCAGATGTATTCTTAGTTCACCAGGCCCTCTCTGTGTCCCTTAATACTTAGTTTGAGAGCCTGGTGGCCGCTCCTGTTTGCTTTACGGCCTCTTACTAACAAATCCCTCCACGTTGTGTACTCAAAATAAGGTCCTCAGAAACTCTTTCAGCTTGAGAGCTTCCCGAGACAGCGAGAATATTAATTTGGTTGACAAATTTCTTTGTCCCAAAGGCCCAGATCTTAATGCTTTGTGCAAACCTGGGCTACCGGGTTCTCCAGCTCGCCTTGGTGCCCCTAATCAGTCTTGTCATGAGCGGTTCTGGTATTGTTTTAACACAGCCTCATAGCCTGGGAGACAGAGGACCCTTTTGGAGTGAGCCATGCTGTATTTGTGTATATTTTTTTAAAAAATGGTCATCGTCCTTCTCGCTGCGGTCGCCATCATTTTTCAATGGAGGTGTTGCCATAGAGATGTTGTCCGATCCATCTCTATTGATCGCTCCCTTGAAAGGGGCCTTGAATAGCCTCTGAGGTAGGTAAATGTATGCAGTGACATTGAGCGGATGATTCTATTCTGAAAAATTCCGGTACCATTTGTTTTGTGCTTGTCTGAGGGCTGGGGCACGGTGTTGGGTTTTGTTGCACGTGCTCCCCTCGCGGGCCCGGAGTTAATGCAAGCCTTGTTTGGAGCCATTGAAGCAGAAATTTCTCTGCTGTCAAGGACAAAAGCTTCACAGGCCACCTCAGAGGCTGCTTAGGGGAAGGCCGCGTCTCCGGGGCTCCCAAAGGAAATGGGAGATAACTGGGAAGCGCGCCCTCGATGGCACCTAGCCTTCGCTGGCTGCCCGGGTGCTTCTGGCCTGTGGGATGATGCCCTTTGGTGAGGCGCTGGCTTCACCCATCAAAGGTCTTGCTCTGTTTGCCTTTCTTCAGCCAGCTGAGAGAAATCCCCTGAAGATGTGGTGCTCGTCTGTGTGGAGAGAAGGGAATTCACACAGTTCCCTGCCCTATCTTTGTTGAGGTGTGGAGGGAGACAAGGTATCTCCATAAAACAATCCTGGTTTCTTTGCTTCTGCCCTTATATGGAGACCGAGTGGCACTCAGTCCAGGCAGCAGGGGGGTGGGAAAGGATTTAAGGGCCCTGGAACCGTGTCCCGGGCTTGGGAAGCTGTAACACATGAATTTTATTGAGCCCACAAATGAATGAATGTTTAAAGCCAAGCATTGTGCTGGAACTTTCCAGAAACATATTTTCCATTTATTCTCCAATAAATGACATGGGAGTTATTAGCCTTTTCTTATTTTAAAACAAAAGGATGAAGTGATTTGTCCCAGGGTGCACAGCCGTTCTGTGGCAGCTGCTGGATTTGAATCTGACGCCAGTGCTCTTGACCCAAACTGCTTCTGTACCGCCCGTGGCTTTGCACTTAGCCTCTGCTCATGGCAGGGTCGGCTGGGCTACCTGCGGGCCTTGGAGCTGGGGTGGGGGAACCCATTTTTCTCTAGCACTCTTTGCCCTCATCAGCCAGCCCCTGCCAGGTTTCAGGAGCATCTATGAAGGACATGAGGACACACCTCATGCTTTCCTGGGTTTCAGGATTAAGTCCAGGGCAGTTTCTGCAGGAGAGGTTCTGGGCCCCAGATTCTTGCTTCTCCAGAAGGCTGCTGCACATGTGCATCCTGTCCCTGAAGGCTGTGAGGTATTGAGGACTGGCTTTGTCTCAGCCGTGCAGAGCTGTAGGGTGTGAGTCTGGGACACAGAACTCAACAGTACCCACTCATTTCCACCTTTGCTCACTCAGCCTCACTCATCTGTCCATTTGTGTGAAACTCAGTACTTGTGTCGCTGAGTGGGGCGTGAGGCAGACACAGACATCTGATGTGAAGGCCACAGATGTGACTGAGGCACAGTCCCTTTCTCACAAACTCAGATATAACTGTTGACTTCTGCCCTTCGTAGCTCACAGAAAGCTTTCCCATCTCGATCCAGTCTTCATAACATACCACAGGGGAGGAAGTATTGCTGAATCCATCTCACAGAAAAGTGACACTCTGAGTCGTCCTGAGTGAGCAGTGTGACAGAAGTTCATCCTGGTCCTTTGATCCCAAGCTTTGCTAGGAGAAATGTCCCCAGAATCCTTACCTTGTCTTCTTGTTGGCATCCTTGGCTAACGAAACCAACCGAGTGCCCTCACTCAGACCTCTGCAAGTGGTTGGGATATGGCAGCATTTCCCATCTCTCTGGGAAGGGCTGTCTGTGTTCAGGAGAGATGACATGCATATGGTGAGAGTCCCACCATTTCAGACTAAGTTGGTGATTTCCAATTTTGACTGTATATCAGGAGTTGGTGGGCTCAGGCTTAGCAAGAGGTATGGATGAAGAACTACTCGGTTAACTACTATCCTGGAGACCTCAGGAATCTGTTCCTGGAGGAAGTGGAGAAGGCAAGTTGCTGGGAGAAAAAAATAGATTATTACCACTGTTCCTACAAATGGGGCTAGCCATGGGAAGAGAAAAGACTGCCAGAAAGAATGGAAGGGAGAAGTGTCCTGGTTGTATTGAGGAAGTTCTTCAAACTTGATATTTAGTTTCCACAACCAGGTTCCTTGACACGGCAGCAGCACTCTTTCCTCAGGAACATGCTGGTGTCTGTAAAACCGCTGGAATAGATTTACACCTTGGTGTCTTAGCAAAGGCTATGGCTTTGGCTTAAAAGGCATGAACACCTTTTCTATGTCTAGAGAGCCTGATGTATGTTTTAGGCCAATGAAACACATGTTTAAGCTATACTTAGAAACAACCAGAGGAAATGTAAAATCTTGAGCTTGTGACTGAGTTGTAAACAGTCAATGCTCCATCAGTTTATCAGAACTCCATTTATCAATGTTAAAATTCTGAACCTCCAAAATCCAGTGCAATAATAGCATAGAAAGGGGACAGAAGTCACACTCTTTACATACCTTAAATTGTTTATTTATACCTCTACAATTTGCACTTATATATCTTAAATCATTTTCTGTGTTTCTTTAGTGGAAACTTACATCTGAATCCTGCTTATCCTTTACTATTAAGCCTGTGAACAAGACAAATTTGTCTGTATTTTTTTTTAGCAAGAAACTTAACTAATGAACTAACTAATGAATTACCAGGGTGATTGTAGCCTGTGGGGGAGGGCGTTGCTGTTAAACTGACGAAGCTATCAGTAGCCTCATCATCAAACACCATCAGATCTGAGAAGGATAAATTTCACTTGAGTAAGCAGATGAAGCAGCTACCCCAGGTTCTTCCCTGGTCGTTGGGGACAGAGGTCCTAGGACAACATTAGTCTTCAACTGCCAGGCCCAGAAGATCTGACAGACTTTCCTGTGGAGTAGGAACTTGGGGGGACTGGTCTACCTTGTCTTGGTGAAGTGGGGCAATCAATTCCCCAGTGTCCTGCATGTCCACAATCTGGACAGGGTCTTGGCAGCAGGTGAGGTGAGAGACAGTTTTTTTCTGCTCCATGACAATTTGCTACATTTAAAACAAGCTCCAGGTAGAAGTTCTTCTGCACCCGTCCATCTTCTTTGGAGGAGATAGGGATAGTGGCATGTCTCTATCAGGAAAAACTTTTTTTTTTTTTTTTTTTTTTTTTTTTTTGGTTTTTCGAGACAGGGTTTCTCTGTGTAGCTTTGCGCCTTTCCAGGAACTCACTTGGTAGTCCAGGCTGGCCTCGAACTCACAGAGATCCGCCTGGCTCTGCCTCCCGAGTGCTGCGATTAAAGGCGTGCGCCACCACCGCCCGGCAGAAAAAACTTTTTTATTAAACATTTTAAATGTCATATTCTCAGATCTCTGAAGCATTTGAGGACCGTTATCTGTTAGGTATATCTAAACTAGATGAATGTTGCTTGTTTCTATTTACTTGTTTTAGGCTTAACTTTGAGAACATACATACAAGCTAGATCTGAATATATCAAAGAAACTGATCCTTTATGAGGTGGCTGATGGTTAACCTGTATGTCTTTTAAGACTAGGATTTTATAGCCTTATCCCTGTTAAGTTTAGCCTTAAGAAAACAATTTCTGAACTGAAGCTATTTTAATATCAAGATAAGACTTTTAATTCATAAACAATCCACAAAGAGACTGAGATCTTTCCTGATTATTTTATAGGACCATAGTTTTCTGTATGACTAAGTTTACCAAACTAGCTACAGCTTAACAATGTTAGTAAAAGCAAGGAGGTTGGACATACATTCCTAAATTGGTCTTTGTTAGCCTGACTAGACCTTGGGTGAAGAGACCCTTTGCCAGACTCCTCAGGTCACCATCTGGCTGCATCATGAGACAGGAATACCTCAGTCTCTGGTGTTCAGCAGTGGTCCTAAGTTTTTATTTCAAGAATGAAGACATAGAGCACAACCATAATTTGTAGATGGCAAAACCAAGTTTCAACAGTGTAAACAATTAGGTGTCTCTAAAATCAATATCAAGGGGGTTAGATTACTCTGACATTACAAAATCTGGCTGCCAGCAAGATACATCCCTGTACATGAGTGCATGGAGGTGCAGCTTTACCTCATTCAACCAGCCTTGTTTTAAATCCTATCATTCATAAACCTTGTTTTCAGGACGGGACACGAATTATCATACAGAAATCCACCCTAATCCTAAATATCTTGGAGAGCTGTTGTCTCCTTGTTAGGCCCACTCCATGCGGTCACCATTAATCAAGATGGCCGGGAAGTCATATGACATCCCTCTTCTCCATCCTTGGTCGAAATGGTGACTGCCCATGTGCATGGCTGTACTTAAGATGGTGGCAGACCACATGTTATTTCCCAGAACAGTTCCAATATGGAGTTATACGTTTTAAATTAACTTTTTGTTACAGATTTTTAACCATACCCAATTCCTTAGCTGTTTTTTTTTCCTAAATAAGGTAGAAGAGCATAAAATAACTTTAATGTTATGTATACCCAAATGACATATGAATTTCTGTCATTGCATCAGATTCAGTGGCCAGAAATCCTAGAGGCAAATTCTGAGCCCAGGCAGCTAGTTTCAACAATAACAGCTGAGCTATCACCAAGTCGCCGGGCGGTGGTGGCGCACGCCTTTAATCCCAGCACTCGGGAGGCAGAGCCAGGTGGATCTCTGTGAGTTCTGGTCTACTGAGCGAGATCCAGGAAAGGCACAAAGCTACGCAGAGAAACCCTGTCTCAGAAAAACTAAAAAAACAAACAAACAAACAAAAAAACCCCAAAAAACAACAACAACAACAACAACAACAAAAACAGCTGAGCTATCACCAAGTCTTGTATAATATTAGCGGGACCAGCCTTAATATTATACATCCCAGGGGCTCAGGAGAGAGAACTACTAACAGCGAGGACTATTTTTGGGAAATAGAATCTCAGCACACCGAGCTCTGTAGTCCACTTGCTTTAATTCCTCTGGCATAACATCCTATATACACAGTTTCAGTTCTGTTTTCGTGCCTACCTTCTTCCTTGCCTGATTTCTCTCTATACTTATCTATTGCTCCCTCTAAATTCTATCTTAATTCTCTCGTCTTAATTCTGCCTCATCTAGGTCCTTTTTCAGCATGTTCTTACCCACCTAGTACTTCCCCATCTGGCTCTTCCTCATCTTCCATCTCGTTCCTCTAGTACTCTCTTTTAGCCTTCAATCTAGTTCTTCCCCATCTCAGTTTGTTCCTCTCAAGTTTTTACCCATCTAGTTCTTCCATTCTCTTTTCTCTTCTCTGTCCTCCAGTGCCCTGGAAGTCCTGGTATACATACACTTACAAGCAGTATTCCCTTGGCAGTGCAAAGCCAGGCTTCCAGGGTCAAACAGAGGGGTGATAAGAATCACAGAGAGGCAGTAACCGTTAATTATCATTTGCAACCCCAAAGGGAAGTGACCAATGGGGAATGAATTAACTAAAGGCTAAATTTGGATAATATCTAAGAAGAGGAATCTTATATGCTCAACTATAACCTCAAATGTGATTGGTAGAAAATGTTAAGAATCTATAAGTTGCTAGGTCAGTGGGAGAAAATAAAACTGCCTTCTATTTTTTCTGTGGCTCATAGCTGTCCAAGCTATCTGTCATTTTTCTGCATGGTGGGAGAAAGTGTGCTCAGTCACTAGGCAACCTGTGTACAGTTAGATGCCTCTGGTGATAGTTAAAGGGAGATCTGGAACTAGAGGTAAGGTTTGGGAAAGGAGGAAGTAAAGCTTAATTGGCACATCCATCAGGCCTTCTCAAACAGGTAGCCTGGATGCTTAAGTCTGTTCTTAGAGAGTACAGAGGTATCTCTGATAAGGTACTTTTCTCCATCTGGGGATGGACCTGGCCGGATGCTGCTAATGATGATAATTACAGGGAGGCTTGAACTGGGCTTCTGGCTGAGCATAGCTGTCAGTGCAGAAAGTTATCTAAGTATTCCTGGAAGTGGTTAGGTAAGGAGTTAAAGGTCTATAAAGTTAGTAAGGCTGTAAGAAAGGAGGGTCTGAGCTGAATTGTGTAAAGCTATTACTTAATGTCCACCTGACCTAGGTGGTGTCTCCTTGTGGAATTTACCTTAAATCAGGAGACTTTCATGTGGACTGTTACTACTGCTAGTTCTTGAAAGTGGCTAAGGGAGATACCTGATTCCAGAGAAAGCCTTTCCTGAGGCTGTTCTCCAAATACCTGGAATGTGTATGTCCAAAGAGTGACCAGTCCACACTGTTAGCCCTTCTTAGGGAAAAGTCAATTGGGAAAACTATGAAGGCACACATGATTTTCATAACAGAAGACAGCTGATATATAACAAGCCAAATAATACCAAATGCTTCTTGGAATTTGGCTTCCTCTTGAGGAATTCCCTGATCCCTCCAGGTAGTGACTTCACCATAACCAGCTGAGTTCTTATGATATATTCTTGCGGCCAGCAGCAACCAAGACACAGGGAATTGGAAACTCACACATCTAAGACCAGTCAGAAGCAAACGTGCAGTGACCACATACATTTATACATTTAACTGAGCCTGATGTAATTTTGTGCAGCTCCCATGTCCACAAGAAAACATACAGGCACAGATCCATCCACACGTACAAAAAATAGACAAAACTTTTCTAACAGCAAGACAAACAAAACTTCCTGTGGAAAACACTTTGTTACAAATTGTATAGATTTTAAATCATGCTACATGAGCAACTTACAAATCCTGAAATAAGAGTTTACAGTATAATCTTAAGATATAGAGCAGCACTGGGCGGTGGTGGCAGAGGCAGATGGATCTCGGTGAGTTCGAGGCCAGCCTGGCCTACAAAGTGAGTTCCAGGACAGCCAGGGCTGTTAAACAGAGAAAAAGAGAGAGAGAGAGAGAGAGAGAGAGAGAGAGAGAGAGAGAGAGAGAGAGACAGAGACAGAGACAGAGAGACAGAGAGAGACAGAGACAGAGACAGAGACAGAGAGACAGAGTAGTATATAAAGAAATCAAAGGAATAAAAGATTTTTAGGAGTGAGGGAACAGAGCCTTAGAGGTAAGGGACTTCAGAAGTGTAGCAGAGCAAGTTCTAGTATAAAATATTTGGGGATCACTTGTTTACAGCCATAGCAGTTAACAATTTGTGAAAATTTGGAAATCAAGTTTGCTAATTTTGACCATTGATTTGTACTGAGGCCAAGCTGATAAAATAAAACCTGAGTCCGTGGAGGAAGAGTAGGGGGGCAGTCAGGCTGACTGCAAGGCAGGAGAAAACCAGGAGGGAAGAGAGAAAGGAGGTGTCCATGTGGGTCAGCAGGCCAAAAGAGCCAGGGTCATATGAATACAGAGGCCTAGAACTTAAGCTGTGGCTCTCCCAGGCTGCTGGGAGACGGGACAGAGCAGGAGAGGAGATGTCCACATTTGTGCAAGAGGCTGCAGGAACCAGACAAGCACACACACACACACACACACACACACACACACACACACACACACACACACGTGTCCACATGGATGGTGACTCGGGGCAGAGGGAAGCAGTGGCTGAAGTATCAGACTCTAGAATTTGGAATCAAATTTACAGACAAATGATCCGTACATACCTTATTGAGGCTTAGATCAGTAGACACTATAAGGAAGAACAGGCTTGTTCTGGGCATGAAGCAGCTGGCCTATCCGACTTTGACTCCCGTGTTGTAACAAGCATAAGGATGGGACATTTGTGCAGTTGAGGGTAGGAGAGCAGACAGAAACAAAGAGAGCAGATCTGTTTCGGGTGGAGCAGGCAAGTAGAAGCCCAGCATGGTAGGGTGGGAGAGCAGACAGAAACACACAGAGAGAGTGGATCTGTTTGGGGGCGTGTAGAATCCCAGCACAGCCAGACCAAATTCCAGGACAGCCTAGTGAGTAAAAAAGGCAAAGTGGGCCAGGCGATGGTGGCACACGCCTTTAATCCTAGCACTTGGGAGGCAGAGCCAGGAAGATCTCTGCGAGTTTGAGGCCAGCCTGGTCTGCAGAGCGAGATCCAGGACAGGAACCAAAACAATACAGAGAAACCCTGTCTCGGTAGAAAAAAAAAAGGCAAAGTGGGTACCTTTAGGCGGGCTCTGCCAAGGTATACCACTAAGAGAACACACCAGGAACAGCAGAGTTAGTGGAAGAGGTTTATTGGAGAATGGGGAGAGAGAAAGAGTGATAAGCCATCTTGGAGTGGAGACATGAGAGAGGCAGGTAGACAGACAGACAGAGAGAACAGGGAAGAGGGAGGGGCGGGAGGGCAGAGCTCAAAAGCCCTGGATAAGGAAGCTCAAATCATTCACCGTATAGTGTGAGACAGCCCTAATTTGGATAAATTTTGTAGTAGACACCCCAGGGGTGACTGAGGAGCAGGTTTAGATCAGAGGTTGCCCATTTCCAAGCCTGCACTGGAGACCAAAGGCTTGGGTGAGGCATCTTCTGTGGTAGCCTTGGGTCAAGCAGTAGGGGTGGGGGGACAAGAGACAGCGAGTAGCCTTTGCGTAGGATGTCTCTTCCGAAAAGGTCCCCCAGAACAAAGATGGTCTTTGCTCTGGAAACAGGTTGGGCTTGCCCTGGTGCTGCCACAGCTTGGCAGGATATCCCGAAGGTCTTGACCTGGAAGAGATCTTGACCCGGAGGAGATACCCAATATCTCTGTAAGCAGTGGCTTGCAAGTGGGTGACTTACCCCCAGTCAAAAGTTGACCCCATCTGGCAGAGAGGAAGATAAAGAGAGAGGAGTAGCCCCCCCCCCATGTGGCCGGGGGACCTAGTCCCCTGGCAGGAAGGCTCAACTTCTCCCGGGTTTCAGCACCAAGATAATAGGTTTCCTGTACCCCTATAATAGATTCCTCCACCAATGCAGTAAGCCAGATCAATTGAAAAAGTAAGAAAAAACAGGTTTATTTTGAGTAAAGCAACTTCCATTGAGTCCTCTAGCCCCCAGAGATCAAGGAGGGAGAAGAGGCAGGAGAAGTCACATGGCCAAACTAAAGCAGGGTGCTCAAGTACCCTGTAGGTGAGGGGTGATGATGTGTCTGCCACAAGCTGGCCAGTTACAGTGCTTTGGGTGGGGACTTGGGTCACTGGCAACTTCAGGGGAGAGTCTGCCACAGCCCCCAATAATGCAGAACTGGGCTTTTTGACGGTTTTTCTTTGTTGGAGATTCTCTGAGAGGGTGGGGTTCGGAGAGAGAGGAATGGGGCAAGCGGGAAGCTCCAGCTGAGCAGTAGCTGTTGCAGAACTAGGGTAGACGACGTAGGCTGGAGCTGGGAGAGAAAGGGCCAAGCCTGAGACAGAGGAAATGGGTTCCTTTATCATGCACAAGAGGCCAGCACAGCCTGGCACCTGCTAGCTGAAAACTGACTTGTTAAAGAGACAGGATTCCCCTCACAGCTCCCGTTCCCTGGCTTCGCTCAGAGAGCTCAAAGACCCTCTTTCCCAGGATTCCCGGGCATTGCACTGCAGGTAACAGCCCCAATCTGCATTTGAACACTCTGGCCAGACCTTAAATTTGTGGGACCTTAAAGTTAGATTTTTTTGTGTGTGTGGTTGACCTGGGCCCCCTGGGCCTGAGAGCTATTAGGGAAACAAAGGAAAGTCATTAAAAGAAGGTTCTCCAAGTCCCAGTGGGGTAGGGAAAAAAGGTTCAAAAGCTCCATTGTTTTGATGATTAGATACAACTGGGGGAAGGTTTTAAACATCTGGGTATGTTTATACCTCTGAATCCACGACCTACCAAAACACACAGGGTTCAACACACAGGGAAACCTTCCTGCAGATTTATTTACTTTCATTCATTCGCAGATGCCTAGAGGCATCCCAGAAGGCTGGGAAGCCTTAGGTCTGTTCTCTGGTTTCCGGGGCATTCACTTGCCTCTTCAAAGCCCAGAAGAGGTTCAAGGATCTTAGAACATTATTACGTTGGCGGTTCTTTTTACTTGTTTCCTTGCTTATTGGTTTGTTTTTAAATTTTAAATTACATTTATTTATTAATTTATCAAGCTAGGGACGGTGAATGCCCTAGCCTATGCCTGGAGCTCAGAGAACACGCTGCAGGAGTCAGTTCTCTTTCTGTTCACGTAGGTCTCAGGGATCAAACTCAGGTCAGGTCTGGTGGCTAGGATCTTTACCTGCTGAGCCCTCTGGCTGGCTCCATGGGTTTTTGTTTGTTTGTTTTTGTTTTGTTTTGAGACAGAGTTTCTCTGTGTAGCTCTGTAGATCAGGCTGCCCTCGAACTCAGAGATCCACCTGCCTCTGCCTCTGGTGTTGGTTTTCTTTTTCTTTTTTTTTTTTTCTTTTTTTGTTTTTCGAGACAGGGTTTCTCTGTGTAGCTTTGCGCCTTTCCTGGATCTCGCTCTGTAGACCAGGCTGGCCTTGAACTCACAGAGACCCGCCTGCCTCTGCCTCCCGAGTGCTGGGATTAAAGGCGTGCGGTGGTTCGAGAAAGGTCACAAGGAAACGACAAAACCCAGTATCAGAGCTTTATTAGGAGGAGGGAGGGGACAGAAGAGAGCGTGGCCAGGCCTGTTGGAAAGACACGTGAGGAGGAGGGAGAGTGGGGAGGAGAAGAGGGGGGAGGGGTTTGTGATCCTCTTCTTATGGATTCCCCTGCACATGCGCATATGGGCTTATGGAGCTATGCCACGCATGCTCAGATTGTGTAATCATGTGCGTGCAAATTATGTGATCACGCAGTGCATGGATTGGCTAGGATGTAAGGTCCCTTGCTTCACATATTGAACTGCGTATGTGCGGTCATATAGCTGAAGGAGTGGCCAGAATTCCAACATCCGGAGTGCTGGGACTAAAGGTGTGCACCATCATACCCAGCTGGACCTAGATTCTTTTTTTTTAAAATTTATTTATTAAGTTTTATTTATTTTTATTTTATGCACATTGTTCTGCCTGCATGTATGTCTATGTGAGGGTGCCAGACCCCGTGGAACTGGACGCAATTATGAGCTGCCATGTGGGTGATGGGACATGAACCCAGGTCCTCTGGAAAAGCAGCCAGTACTCTTGCTGCTGAGCCGTCTCTCCAGCCCTGTTAGGGTTCTGTACATGCGCAGCTTGGGGTCTTGTCTGGCGCCTTATTATGCCATCAACGGGCAACTGCGTCCCAGCCTTAAAACTGGACGTGCACCCCAAAACCCTCTCTCTGCGCCTCTCTTCCTGTGTTTCCTCTCCGCCAGGCCTGGCTTCTCCGTCCTATCCCCTCTTCTTTCTAATAAAGCCCATTCTAACTCTGGTAGCCATGGCTCATGACTCCTCCGCCGAACAACCAGTGCCGTTTATCCTTTCAAGCCCCCGCCCCACAATTCTTAACCAACATTTCACTTTATACTCAGCACTTATGGAGGGCACCAAAGCTGGCATAGAACCTGGCATGTTTAAGACTTCTAACTAAGAATTACAAAACCCTTACCCAGCTTTCCATACTGTATAACTATGCTCCCTTAAAAGGGAGGAAAAGGAGCGGGGTGGCGGCGGCGGCGGCGGCGGCGGCGGCAGCGGCGCACACCTTTAATTCCAGCACTTGGGAGGCAGAGGCATGCAGACCTCTGTGAGTTCCAGGCCAGCCTGGTCTACAAAGCAAGTTGCAGGACAGCCAGGATTGTTACATAGAGAAACCCTGTCTCGGGGGAAGAAAAAAGGGGTGGGGTGGGAAGGGAAAGGAAGCAGTGGATAGTTCCGGCTTGTCCTCAGCCATCTCTGGTGGGCTCAACTAAAAGACTGAGTCTCCTCATTCCACACAGCTCAGCGTCGAAAGATCTGACAAAATCCAGGTGTCCCTGGAACTCCAGAGTGAATGAATGTTTTTGTTTTTTTTTTTTTTCCACAAGTGGTGTCCTGTGTTTTGCGCTCAGGCTGTTTTGGGGGGCGGGGGGACGACAAATATGTCAAGGGAACAAGGTTTCCTTTTGATCAAATGCCCAGGGCTGATCTTCTAGAACATTTACATCCAGGCAAGAGAGATGGAGGACAGGAGCCCCTTTCCTGGCTAATGCCACCCCCCACACCCCCACCCCCAAGAAAGACTGCTTTGCAAAAAGCATTTGGAACAAATTGTACCATTTGAGGGAGACAGAGATAGAACAGAAGCCGTCAAGCTGTAATTGCCCTGCTAATTAATGGTTGATCATCTCTCCTTTTATGATTCTTGACCCCAGAAGGAAAATTTATTAGTACTTTTAGGTTTTGCACAGTCGTGCTAAATGAGGCGTGTAATGCCCTAATTTAGTGCCTTGTTAGCACAAGCAGGGCCTCCCCAGCCTGCTCCGTCCCCACCGGAAAGCTTTCTCCAGAGCTGTGGGGAACTTACCTAGGCCAGGCACACAGTATTGGTCTCTGGTGCCAGAGAAGCCACAGCCAAGATAGGAGCTAGCCCCATTCAGCCGGGGACGGGGAGTAGGGGATAGAGTTCGGACCTGCCATTTGTTCTCATGAGAGCGTTTAAAGTTCCGAGCCTGCAAACCTCTTTGCTCCAGTCTCCCCAAACTCCCAGTTTTCAGGAGACTCAGCGTGTACTGCTTGTTCTCAGTTGTCCGGGTTCCACCCCCTTAAAACCGGGATTTGTCTGAGAGGACATTTCTGTTTGTGAAGAGAATGGACAGTCTATGCCCGATTGAGTCTGGTTGTGCTGAACACAGGCATCTAGCCCAGCCTTTCATCTGGTGCAGATGCCAGCTCAGGAAATGCCCGTGTTGGCTGTGTGGAAGGGTGACAGCCTGCCTGCCAAGCCTGCCTCCAGGCGATGTCATTCAGGGTCCTGGGTTGAAGGGAGGCAATGGACTGTGGAGAAGCTTGCAGGGCAGGTAGCTGTCCTTTGTGGACTTTGGTCTTCCCGTCTGCTAAAGGGTCCGTAAATCTTCTTGTGTAGGTTTTGACATCCCATCATTCAACTGGAGTGTCAGGAATGAGGGGAAAGCTGGACAAACGACTTGGTCACAGCAAGGGCCAACACCGGCAATCTGTAGAGGGGGCACATCTTTTGGCAATTCTAACTGTAGAAACACCACCCAGAGACACTTTGAAGAAATGCATGAAAACGGGGGGGTACTTCTGAAATCTCAAGGGGTTGGTAAAATGAAATATAGTATATTTATGTATTAGGGTTATAGGAATATCTTAACAATAGCAGAGTAGAATATTGTCGGCCTGGAGAAGGGTTCACAGTACTGGCTGTGGGAAAGTCCAGGATCTCTAAGCAAGAACTCTCACATGATAGTGTAGCAGGAATCTTAAAAAGTTCTTATTAATAAAATCAAACCTGAGGCCAGTTATTGGGGTGAAATGCTGGAAGGTCAGAAAATCAGAACAAGCCACAGCTAACCTCACCTGGCCAACTTCTCAGCTGGTCTTGTTTCCTCAGACTGGAAGCCTCTGTGTCCTCATATTCGAATGGCTCTCAGCTGAACTGTGCTGCTAGAAGCCTGAAAGCTTAACCAGCCAAAATGCTTCTAGTTTCTGGTCCTCACGCCTTATATACCTTTCTGCTTTCTACCATCACTCCCTGGGATTAAAGGCTCACTTTCTGGGATTAAAGGCATGTGTCACCATGCCTGGCTGTTTCCAATGTGGCCTTTAACTCACAGAGATCCAGAGGGATTTCTACCTCTGGAGTACTAGGATTAAAGGTGTGAGTGCCACCATTTTCTAGCCTTTGTATCTAGTGGCTGTTCTGTTCTCTGACCCCAGATAAATTTATTAGGGTGCACAATATTTTGGGGGAACACAATACCACCACATGATAGTTTTGTAAAAGTAAGCCAAAGTAAATGTGTTTAAGTAAAGATATTAGGGGCCTACAGATATGATGGGATTAATTCATGGAGTCTATTTAATGAGCAGAGGAATTTATTTGGGGGTTAACTCACAACCACGGGAGATTTATCCTAGCATCTGGGAAAGTTGAGCTATGTCCCACACTGATCTGCCTGGTCCAAGATCTCAGCATCCAAAACCACGAGGTAGCAAAGAGAGAGCCGAGTATGTGCATCCCAGGTCTGAAGGGTCCCCCAGCATCCACACCCCAGGGGCGTATACCTCAAGGTCATAGGCAGGTGTAACAGTTACCTGCTACCTCACTAGGGGCGTGCTTCAGAGCATGGTGAGAACAGCCACCCACTACACATATTTTTGGATAGTGGGAATCTAGAAGATTTTTTTTCTTTATTAAAGTTTTTCTTTCTTTCTTTTGTTTTTGTTCTTTGTTTTTCAAGATAGGGTTTCTCTGTGTAGCTTTGGAGCCTGTCCTGGAATTTGCTTCGTAGACCAGGTTGGCCTCAAACTCATAGAGATCCACCTGTCTCTCTGCATCCTGAGTGCTAGGATTAAAGGCATGTGCCACCACCACCTGGCTCTTTTTCTTTTTCCTTTTTTTTTTAAGTTTATTTATTTTTATTTTATGTACGTTAGTGTTTTGCCTGCACATATGTCTGTGTGATGGTGTTGGGTCCCATGGAACTGGAGTTACAGACAGTTGTGGGTGCTGGGAATTGAACCCGGGTCCTTTAGAAGAGCAGTCTGTCCTCTTAATGGCTGAGCCATCTCTCCAGCCTCCCCCGCCCCCCCTTTCTTTCAATATTTACTTACAATGACTGTCTATCTCTCACAGAATCAGAAAAAAATACACAAAAAATTCAAAGAAATAAAATATTGGTCCAAATAAATGTATTTTTCTTCATATCTCATTTCTCACACATGTGAAGTAACAACTATCAATAACCGCAAAAGGTCAACTGGCTGATTAATATAATCACTTATTGGTTATTGGTTCTTATTAAAAAAAATCTACTGGATGACAAGAACAGTCTGGCATCCACACCACTGTGAAGGACTTCACATTTTTATGAATGAAGACGGAAATGTGGGAAGGTCTTCACAGGAAACACTCTGCTTACTGGCTGTGGTCCTTCTGAGCCCAGACCCTCAGTCTCACACAGGCCTTAAAGATGACATGATGCACGAGAAAGGAGCTTGCTGTGGTCTGAGCACTGATGTCACAGCCGGACCAGAACTCTATCCTGCTGACACCCATGTGACTCTTGTCTCCGAGCAATGGTGGACCAGCAGGTTGTTCTTTGTTTCCTGGGGCTCTCCAGGGTGACCTTCTCAGGGTCCTTCCCTCTCGGCGTCAGTGCTTGGCTCTGGAATGAGTCCTTCCTGGAAACTGACAAATGCCAGGTCTGCATCCCCACCAAGGGCATGATCAGGAGCCGGAGTGGCCATGGCTCTGCTGCCTCTGCAACACCAGGGTTTTGTGCCTAAACCCAGTGACAGTGAAAAGCTTGTCTCTCTATAGTACGCTGCTCTTCTTGGTTAACTGGCCTTTGGGAAGGGCAGTCAAGACTGCAAAAGCCAAAATATTGGATTATACAGCAGAACTTATGAGTCACTTGGAAATTCACTCACTGATGTTCCCTGAGGAATTGCTCTCCACTGGAAACCACGCTGAGTCTCTGGGTATGGGGCTGGGAAGTGAAGAAGGGCAGGATGTCGTGGGTGCTGTACTTGCTGTCTAGAGCTCAGAACCCCCAGAGAGGGGGGAATCATCAATGGACACAAGAGGATGCAATTGGCAGCAGTCTGCAAAGCTCAGAAAGGACAAAAGTCGAATAAACCCTGGGAGACCCAAAGGAGAGTCTGTTGAGTTTAGAACGAGACTATTATTTCTAGAGACTTCCAGGAAAAGTTGGCATTTGAGATAGGCTTCTGCACAAAAAGAAACTATTTCAGCACTTGAAGGTAGAGGAACCAACATTTGAGGTTAGGAAGCCGTAAGTGACAGTATGACTGGCATCCATTCAGGCCCGGGAGAGATGTGGTTAGGGACAAGGACAGGGCATAGATTAGAGCATGTGAGAAAACAGGAGGGAGAGCATGTCGGAGTGAACAGTCCTATGGTAAGGATCCCCAGAAAGTGGTTCTGATGTGTCCTACAGGCAACAAGGAGACATTACCTGTGGGCTTCTGAGATGAGTTGTGCTTAAGGAAGACGTGCTTTCACATGGAAGAGGAGACTAGAACAAACTGATTCTTCAGAGAGAAGAAATGGACAAAAGCAGTCGGGAGATCCGGGTCCCTGTCATGCTTCCCAGGTGGAAGGCTGAGGAGAGGGAGCCGCACCCTTCAGTCCCCCCTCCACTTTGTGCCGTTCTCCCAGCCTGCAGAGAAGCATGGGAGCTGGGTGTTCTGGTGTTCTGGCGTTGTGAGCGGGAAGCTGGGAAAAGTTCATGGTGTCCGTGGTCCCTCAGAAACAGATGGAGGGCTAGTGTCCTCCCCACCACCTTCTAGGAGAGATTCTGCTCCCACGATAGAGCCCTGACCCCAGGGTGGTTCTGAATCTGAGCTGTGAAGGCACGTCTTCTGAGTCAGGGATGCCTCAGGAAACAATAAATCTCTCAGGATTTATGGGTCAGGAAATGCTTTCAGGAGAGAAAAGAGAAGAGGCGAGGCGAAGATGAGGCAGGGCAGGGCAGGGCAGCAGCCCCAGGAGCCTCTTGGTGCAGATGTTGGGTTTCACTGGTGGAGGGGAGTGGGCGCCAGAACTCAGGGTGGAGACTCTGCAACAATCTAGAAACATCGCTCTCTCTTTTCTTCTTTTCACAATTTTCTTTATTAAACTCTTGATTCCTTCTCTACAGAACAGAAAAGATGAATTCGGTAGCTCACAGGGTCTTTATCCCCAGGCGCCCCAAACTCTGCATTGAACCGCTTGTTTTCATGACAGATTTTGAGTATGTATGCTACGTGCCTCAGTTTCCCCAAGTGAAAATTCTGTCTTCTGAGATCCACATATCACTCACGTCTGGGCTGGGTATTGATTATGAGTGGACATCTGGAAGCTTCCTTAGGAGGGATACAGCTGAGCCAGCTTTTCTTATTTACTGTCTTCGTTCTGGAACAGAAATCTACCGTCCCAGCATATGTCCCCAACACCCACAGCCCAGGATGAAGTCGGTCATCATGTATAAATCAAAGACACACATGCAGGGCGGCGGAGGCGCACGCCTTTTAATCCCAGCACTCGGGAGGCAGAGGCAGGCGAATCTCTGTGAGTTCGAGGCCAGCTTGGTCTACAGAGCGAGATCCAGGACAGGCACCAAAACTACACAGAGAAACCCTGTCTCGAAAGACAAAATAAAAAACCAAACAAACAAACAAACAAAAAAAAAAGCACAGGCCGGGCGGTGGTGGCGCACGCCTTTAATCCCAGCACTCGGGAGGCAGAGCCAGGCGGATCTCTGTGAGTTCGAGGCCAGCCTGGGCTACCAAGTGAGTTCCAGGAAAAGGCGCAAAGCTACACAGAGAAACCCTGTCTCGAAAAACCAAAAAAAAAAAAAAAAAAAGCACAGACACACAAACCCGGGCACACTCATTCCCTCCCTCTCCCTCCCCCACTTCATTCTCGGTTGCATCCCCTCTAGTATGAGAGACCCGAGGCCCCACTTAGCCCTATTCTCGGTGAACTCCTGGCCATCTTTGGCCTCCCTTCCTGCCGGTCTCTGCCAGCAGGTGGCGCTCCCAGCTCTCAGACGACACAATGGCCGCCTCGGTTCTGAACTTCTGGCCTCCCCTCCACTCCCACCTTTGGAATGGCAGTATTTGGGAGTCTTCTATGGGACGACTGCCAGGGCCTTAAATTTTCTACGTGGGGCTTGGATAATTTCCCCCAGACGGCCTGGAGCACTGGAGGGGAGGGAAAAGGGCGGGGGCGGGGGTGAGGGTGAGCGGAGCCTCAGGGTGGGTCCGGTCAGGGCCAGGACAGCCCTGGCAGCCGGAACCCTTCTGCAAGGCCCACCCCGAGGGGTGTCTGAAGCGAGGGTGGGTCACACCCTGTGAGGGGAAATGCTTTCACAGGAATGCAGACCCAAAAGGATCCACAGACCCAAACCGAGCCAAGAGCTTCCAAACCCCTGCCCATCCCTCCACTCCCCATCTGACACGAAGTTTAACTCGCGACAACCCCAAGGGCTGGGCGACACCATCCTGGATTTTATGTTTATGGATTAATCACCAGGTTCCTTTCTTCTTCTTCTTCTTCTTCTTCTTCTTCTTCTTCTTCTTCTTCTTCTTCTTCTTCTTCTTCTTCTTCTTCTTCTTCTTCTTCTTCTTCTTCTTCTTCTTCTTCTTCCTTTTGATTCTGAAAATTTCCAAGCAGATACAAAAGTACAAAGAACGATATAACAACCCACTTAAACGTCCATCACCAGCTTCAGTAATTATGGTAATCAGTCTACTCCTCAGTTTTTTTTTTTCTGCAGTGTTTTATGGCAATTTCCCGACATTGTGTCATCCCACACCAAACCACCTAAGACTCCCCCCCCACCCCCACCCCCCCACACACACCCTGGGTGTTGTATTAAAGCGACCTTGACACCAGGCAGCACGCACCTCCACCTAACAAAGGCTGCTTTCTCTTTACCATAACCACCTACCTTGTAAAAGCCACAGGCATTCCTTAGTGTCATCCAGGCCCTCCCTTGCACACCCAGCCCTTCTGACATCCATCACCGTCCCAGTTCAAAAATGTGTGTCACCCCCACTTGACTGTGGCTGCCCTCTGAGCAAACGCTGAACACCATTTAACCTGGAGTCCCTCCCCCCCCCCCCCCCCGTCCACCCCCCGGGCCCAGAACGCCACCTGAGGAGTCACATAAAGGACATCCGTGATCAGAAGACATCTTTCTGATCATCACCAGTTGGAACTGTGAATTAAAAGACTGTCGTTTCTCTGAGGTAGATAAGAGTCTGACAGAGACAGACTGCGTGCCTCCCGGCTCAGGAGCAGCGCGGGCGGGCAGGGAATGCAAGCAATGTGGCCGTGCCAGACCCGGAGAGGTCTGGAGATGCCTGTCTCATTGAACGTTTAGGGGAGCTGCAGGCTGCCGGGAGGAGGCACAGGGACAGAGAGCAGTGAGAGCCGGAAGGGCCATGAGGAAGGATGGCTGGTACCCACCTGGGTGCTTTGATCCTCCATGAACTTTTGAGACCCCAAAAGCAGCACCTGTAGTGAGTGGTATGAGGAGAGAGAGGGTGGGGATCTGTCTCTAAAGAGGTCAGTAGTCCCTGGAAAGTCTTAGTTGGTTGTTTTCTTGCACGGGGCCGCCTTGAACCAATATACTAGCTGTGACAGGAAATGTGTGTAGGAATAAGCTTGGGAATTTTTGCAGAGAGCTTGCTGAGCGCTAAACACCCTGCCCCGCCCCCTCCCCTCCCCCCCATCATGGGTGGTAAAAGGGGTCTTTAACACGTTAGGATACACACACACACACACACACACACACACACACACACACACACACATTCCACTTGGCTCTCTTACCCTGCCTCCTGTTGTCCATCAGAGAGCATTAGCTGGCCTCCGGCTCCTCCAGACAGCCCATCGTGACAGGTTCCGGGGTGCCCTCTGGCTGGCCCCAGACTGGAATCCATCGGCATGTTTCTGCTGCTTTGCTTGAGCATTGCGCGCCAGCAAGCTCCTGTGTGCTTCAGCTTTTCCACGAAGAAGCAGCGTGTGGTCGTGACCTCCAGACCCTCGCTGGCCTTGGTTCCTGGGAGGGCTGTGGGTAGCAGGGGATGCCCGGGGCTGAGATCTAAGCGTCAGTCCACCAGCTATGTTGCTGAAGCCGGCTTTAAGATCACCCACTTTGTGCCACAGCTCGCATACTGGAAGGCCCTGGAATCACTGACCTAGATATTATGTTATTCCAATTTAATTAATATTTGTACTTATTCTGTTGAAGGTAAATAGAAGGTATACAGTAGGAACATGACTTCCAACCCCTACTTTGTCCTAATAATTTACTACTTACGGTGTACTATGCTAGTGTGCTTTTCAGGGCACTCAAGAATATGTACCTGTGTCCCCAGTCCCTTTCTTTCTTCTCTTTGCAAACGTTAAAATACTATATCTTCTCTTCACACCCACCCTTTTCTTTTCTCACTACACACACACACATACACACACACACACACACACACACACACACACACACACACACACACCCCTTCAAGTTCGTGCAGGTTCAAATTTACCCCTTTCTGCACCATAATGCCAATAGAGCAATCTATTCTGAACCTTAGCCCCATCCTGTACATCCAGGATATATAGAAACTTTTGGGCAATTCTTGTTAATATTCAGCAAGCCATCGCATAGCTGTTAAGCGATGGCTGCAGACTCATTCTTGATCGCGTTTTTCGTGTCCATATTCCAGGAAGATGGGAGACTGTCCACTGTTTGGGGTGCCATACAACCCTCCCTTTATAAAGAAAATAGTGATCCAGAGGTAGGAATGATTCATGCAAATTAAACTTGTTACCCATTTCAACTACTCTGATTTTGTGCCTTGAATGTTGTGCCTTTCTCTGGAGAAAGCAGGAACCTGGCTGAGTTTTCTCAGGAGTGATTTTCATATCCATAACCATGCTGGGCAGGAGTCGCCCTGGGAAAATGACATAGTCCTGGGACTCTAGTGCCTCCCTCCTCCATGAAATGAACATGGAACACAAACCGGATCTTTTTTTTTTTTTCCTTTTAACTTTTCTTTCAACTCTGCTGGCTGCAAAGCCGTGATAAGGCAACCTGATCTTGGGTTCTTAAGTGCTCCAAGGTATTAAATACCTAGCATTAAACAGCAGAGAAATGTATAGAAAAATTATCAACCTGCAAAGTGCTAAAAGTGATACTCTGTTTTGCCTAAGTATATTATGAGAAGTGAAATAAAGGGGCCTCTGGGGGGCTGTCTATGGAGCCCAGGAGTCCAGAACCTTCCATGATATATGTATAATCACCAAATTATACTGAAGAAAAGACCTCAGATGTACATAGCTTCAGAGCTATGTGATAAATGGTTTTTAACGAATTGGAGCTGATTATTTCTGTTTCTCGTCTTCTGGAAGAAGAGGTCTCTACATTGAAACGTGTTTCATTCCTGGAAACTCCATCCTAGGAGATGTACTGTACTGCCTGATTATTCTATCTCCTACAAGGGCAGCCGCGATGGAAGTCACAGGAAGATAGAAGAGGTATTTGGGGGTGACGTCCAACGAGAGTGGCCACAACTGGAACATGATCGCCTGGGTCCTTCTTTCCCCCGGCATACCTGGTTGTAGAGTAAGGGATAACTAGTACAGACAAACTTTCTGTTCCTCAGTTTCCCACTCAGAAAAGCAGTCACACTGCAGGTGTGCTAAGGAGCGGGGTGCTAAAGCAACGGCAAACCCACTAGCACCAACTGCCTCAGAACCAGGGGACCAAGTTAGGGGTGAGCCTCCTCTCCGAATCTGAAGGGCCAGGAACGCCTGAGGCCAGACGACCAGAGGCCAGCCACCGGGGACAAACTGAGGCACGTACAGTTTTAAATCCCACGTTTAGACATTTGAAGGCTTGCTGTTTGAGCCAGGCTGGCCCAGGTTCCCAGCAGAACAAATAAAGAGAAAGCCATGAACCGTACCTGGAGCGGGGAAGGAGGCTGTACCCAAATTTAGAGTGAGGGTCTTTCCTCATGTTCTCTAGAGCCTGGGACTAGAACAAAGCCACCAGAGTCTTTGAAAAGCAGATGTTCTTTGGTCCCAGACCAGGTGGTGAGCACTAGACAGATGTGTTGAGAGCTGAGTTTAGGGCCTCGTGGATGAGCAGGCATGTTTTTTTTTGTTGTTGTTGTTGTTTTGTTTTTTTTGTTTGTTTTCTTTTTGTTGTTGTTTTTTTGGGGGGGAAAGGCCCAGAGGCCTGGCATGGAGTCATCTGCCTGGCTTTACCTTTGAGAGAGATGATCCTGCAGATACCATCTCTCCCCTACCAACTTGGCAGTCCAGTGCTGTGTGAGAAGCTGGAGTTCTTTTGGATCGAATGAGCAGCATACAGCTGCTCTCTGTCTTCCTGCAGAGGGAAGCCAGAGGGACATGGACGGTGGCGTACCCACCGCTCCCCAGACACACGGCGGCAGCAGCAGGCTCGGCAGTCTGTTCACTGCCGCCCCTATGCCCGCTCCGGTTTCTTAGGAAAGGAACTTGTTTCATTAAGAGAGGTGACGGAACTACATTCCCAGCCATCCTTGGAGCTGGAGTGGCCAATAGATCTGAACTAAAGCCACCAGGTGGTCTCAAAAGGGGTTGACTCATTGGATGGGGAAGGGGGGGGCTTACCTTTTGGTACTTCCTTTCTGGAAGGCTCTGAGACGGCAGGGTCATCTTGGCCCATAAAACCATAGAGCCAAGAGGAAGGCATGCTCTAGGATGCTTGATGAACCTGCCGACTGTAGCCTGTCCACAGATGCCTTCTTGGATAAGTGAGTACGCCCCAATTTGGCAAAAGTCACTGTGACTAGGATTTTGGTTAGTTCAGGCCGAGCAGACTTCCTTGCACATACAAGCTGACTCGAAAGTAGGGAGCTTCTGGTCCCTGGCAATGCGCATGTGTTAGCTGTCAGAGGTCAGAGGTCAAGCTGGGGCTGGGCCCAGCGAGCGCACGATGATAAACAGCAAGTGTCTGTATTTGATAAACCATGTCACTCTACACATACCATCAGCCCCCTGGGAAGCGCTCAATCTACAGCCTGTTGGGGAAATTGACCAAATTAATTTAGTCTGCTTTAAAACAACAGACTTAAGAAAGAGAAATTCACCTTAAATCAGGGATCAGTTTGAGCCTCCCCGGCTCTGAGGTAGGAGCCGGAGATGCCTGGAGGCTGGAGGAGGAAGGGATTTCTTGGGCAGCCTCTTCAGTGTCTCCATCCTTTGGGCCCATAGGGGGCACTAAGCAACTGTGGATCTTGTCTCCTTCCTGGCAGAGATCTGGGGTAGGATCTCAAGACCTTCCAGTCAGTCCTCCAGGAGCAGCAGAAGAGGGGCTAGGGCTGACTTGAGTCAAGACTAGGTTCTGGTAGGTGGAACGAAGGCCCCTCTCACCTCCCGTTATGCTTAAAGATCTAAAATGTAAAGTTCTGATCCAAAAGTCCAAAGACAATATTCTTGACTCCTGACTCTGTCCTCCCCCCACAGGGACGGCTGGACACTTCTGTCCCTTCATCTTAGACTAGGAAGAGACCCGGGAGACCACTCAATTGGCAGATGAGGAAACAGAAGGCCCTTAAGGAGAAGCAGAGGGTGCAAAGTGAAGCCAGTCACCACCCGCAGCTCTGGGACAGGAATCTTCGCGTTCCAACTTCCAGTCTAGCGGTCTACCCCACCCACTGCCTGGGCCACATTTGTTTTCTTTTCCGGGCCCTGGGGGACTCCGGCAGGGCTGGGGGGTCTGATGTGAACTGGAATCTGTTCAATTTCACCTCTCATTGAGCCTGCCAGCTTGCCAGCTCCGCTGACGGAGGCAATTAGAACCAGACATCCCACAAGGGCATTCCAGGAAGCTCTCTTAAAATTCCACAGCGGCTGGGGACTTGCCTTTTCCTGCAGGGATCATCTGGTGTGTAAATAACTAGTTGTGTAAGACACAGGATGGGAGGGGGAATAATGTGCGTACACACACACACACACACACACACACACACACACACACACACACATACACACACCCTTTTCCCAATACACATTCACCATAAACAGAAAAAAACAGAAATATCCCCAGCCACCTCCTTCCTCCCACCTCCTGAAGAGAGAAGTTAGGAATTTACAGGCGCCCCCTGGGAGCATCTAATTGCTTGCTTCCTGGGATGTCGGCTGTGTTTGCCTTGGACAGTGGGTGGCAGGGGTCTGGGGAACTAGGACAGGACATTCCAGGTTTTCTTCTACTCCCTGCAGATGAACTGATGTCCCTCACTCTCCCCTGGCTTCTCAGGGAAGGTCAGAAGGGGTTGGAAGTCAGCTTAGCGACTTTCTATACAATCATAGGTAGTCTCCATGTCCCCCCACGGGCATGCTGAAGCTACGAAGAGGGACCGGCAGAGTGAGGAACCCCACCTCAGGACTCAATGATTTCCACTAACCCACTTTACACCCCAGCCCTGGAAACAAGGGCAGCCCTGGGGCTGCGAGCAAAGGGGAGCCCTGTTTTCCCAGCTCCTATGTCTCTGTCGTCACTTGAAACCTTGCTTCGGCCAACAATGTGCTACTGTGTAAGCAGACCAATAGGACCTTTAGCGGAAGGCACTGGGTAAGGGGTTAAAGGTATAGGAAAGACAGATGGGAAAGAATGTCTACTTTCTCGAACCGGAGGGGGCAGCTTCTCATGGGGACTTAGAGATGGCTAGAAGGGATGTCCTTCTGTCAATGGCTACATATTCCAAGCTGTGGGGCCCATATCTTTGTTCCTCAGCCTGGGGCGCTTTCAACACCATC
Source organism: Peromyscus californicus insignis (assembly GCF_007827085.1). NCBI lineage: Eukaryota > Metazoa > Chordata > Mammalia > Rodentia > Cricetidae > Peromyscus > Peromyscus californicus. The sequence goes on along the minus strand of NW_026294458.1, from coordinate 18,023,798 downwards.
ACATTGCCCCTCCCAGGCCCTCCGTTGACACTGGATATTGGCCTGAATATCATATATGAGTAGGAGCAAAACAATTCCAAAGAATTAAGTTAGTGTATGATTGCCATGATTTTTATTAGACATACCAAATAACTCTGACAGCCTTAAAAAAAAAAAAAAACTAGCCGGGCGGTGGTGGCGCACGCCTTTAATCCCAGCACTCGGGAGGCAGAGCCAGGCGGATCTCTGTGAGTTCGAGGCCAGCCTGGGCTACCAAGTGAGTTCCAGGAAAGGCGCAAAGCTACACAGAGAAACCCTGTCTTGAAAAACCAAAAAAAAAAAAAAAAAAAAAAAAAAAAAAAAAAAAAAAAAAAACTATGTCCTGAGCTTTGTAGTTAATTGGTGACTAATCACTAACTCATGGGTTTAGAGGTATTTTGTTTTGTTTCTTTTTGAAATAGGGTGTTCACTATGTACCCTGGTCTGGATCTTCCCATCTCACACACCCAATACTGGGATGTGCCACCAATCCTGGCTCCCTGTCCTGCAGTCTGTGACATCATGTGACTGATTTGAGTTTTCCTCCATGCATTCCATTTTCCAGTGATCTCTACGTGCTGACATCTCTTAGGCCTCTGTCTGTAATCCAGATGCTGCCATAGTCACCAGACCAGCACTCCAGGGGGAGAAGGAAGGAATTGACCGTGCCAATTGACTGCTGGCTTCTGTGTTTGGGAGGGAAAATTTGATTAATTGGTTCATTCAACTCCAAACACTTATTGGTGCTGAGGACTGTGTAGGGCAGTGAGGAGAGGCTGAGGGAGGGTGAGGGAGGGGAGGAACACAGGACGTCATCTTGAGGAATTCGAACTAAAGGGATAATGTGTGTTTCCAATCAGCTCTCATACAGAGACTAGGCCCCGCAAGGGAAGAAAAAGACAAAGCGAGGGCAGGGCAGGGCAGAGGCAATCAGTCCTGCCGACAGTGGGTGGGGAAGGCAGGGTTGCTGGAGGCAATAGCCTTGAAAGTGTGCCTGGAAGGATGCATAGGCCTCTGACATGCAGAGGTGGGTGAGAGGACAGAAAACCCAGTGCAGGGTGGCAGCAGGAAAGACTGTGACCGTTTGTTAGGTCACCACGGGAGGGTCCCATTGGTTGGTTAGACTGGTCGGAGTCAGAAAAAGGAGTTTGAGCCTCAGGCTGGGGGACTCTGTCTCCTCGGCTTTCTGAGTGGACAAGTCACAGGGGCCCAGCTGCCCTTGGGAAAGGGTAGTGGCATGGGCATGGGCAGGGTGGGTCTACGTGCTACCCTAAAGCATGTGACAGGTTCGTGCACCTCTTCTTTCTGCTGTATCACACAGAGTGCTGCTGTATGGATGTCTTTCTTACTCCTTCATGATCAGCCAAGGCACTCTCAGAGAGAACTGCCGTGGCCTGTGTTTGAATGGATCTCAACCAACAGGGGCCCCCTTGGCGGAACTGAAACCACACCCCCTTCTGAAGTCAGCCTTTTTTTTTCTTTAACATTTGTTTTTATTTTTTATTTTTATTTATGTGTGCCTGTATGTGTGTGGACACACACACAGATGCAGGTGTGTCTATGGAGGCCAAAAGAGGGTATCAAGTCCTCTGAAGCTGCAGTTACCAGAGTTTGGGAGCCACCTGATGTGGGGGCTCAAAAACCAAACTTGAAATCTCTGGAAGGATGGCCGGGGTGTGTAAACGCTGAGCCAACTCTCCGGTTCAGCTTTATTCTTTTACTTATGTGTTTAGGAACACATACATGCACATGTAACAACAATTAATGAAGAAAGAGGCCATAAGTTTGAAAGGGAGCGAGGAGGGACGTACGGGAGGATTTGAAGGGAGGGAAGGGAAGGGGGAGATGGTGTGATTGAAACCTCAAGAAAATAAAAAAAAATAACTTAAAAAATATTTAGAAGGTAAATTTGAAAAAAAAAAGTTGTTGCAAACAAACCAAACCAAACAAAGAAGGTCACAGGAACTGCCACCAATCCAGCATCTAGGTGGTGTTTCTATTGTCTCCACCGCTCCTCTCTCAGGTGCTTGTTTATCAAATGTCTCCTGTGATGGAGCACTCCCTTCCTCGTGGCATGGTGCATGAAGAAGGGGATAGATCCTCTCCTGCTAATACAGCCTGTGCCCGCCTCCTCCTGGCCACTCATGCTCACCAACGCTGCAAAGGACACATTGCATTAGTGTCCCTCTTCCTAGAGCATACCAGTTTCCCAGATTCCTGGAGTTAAGATCTAGCGTAAGGGGCTGTTAAGAATGCTTGCTACTCATGCAGAAGACCAAGACTCCATTCGCAGCACTCACAACTGCCTATAACTTCAGTTCTAGGGTATCTACACCCTCTTCTGGCCTCTGCAGGCTCCTGCACACACACACACACACACACACACACACACACACATACACACACATAATCAATAAACAAGTCTTTTTGACTAATGTGGTACAGTGACTGCTTTGAACAGCACCTTTTAGCTTATAAGGCAATTTCACAGGCTTTATTCTTCTCATGTGCTGTGGAAAAATCTTTTTGTACATTGTGAATATGTATTACTCTCATTGGTTAATAAAGAGCTGACTGGAAAATAGCTGATCGGGTAGACGTTAGGTGGGACTTACAGACAAAAATGAGCACAGGGAAGAAGGGCAAAGTCGCCAGGAGACGAGGAGAGAAGCAAGATGAATATGCCATGCTGACAAAAGGTACCACCATGTGGTAGAACATACATAAGAAATATGTGGTAATTTAAGTTATAAGAGCTAGTTAGTAACAAGCCAAGCTATTCACTGAGCATTTATAATTAACATTAAGTCTCTGTGTGTTTATTGGAGAGCCAGCAGTCCTAACAAAAACTTCCACGTACACTCGTGTTCACAAACCTGGTGTGAATAATTTTGTATTTTGTGTATTAGGAAGCACAGTTCATGCAAAGGTTTGCCCCAGGTTAAGCACCCAATTAAGGTCAAAGTCAAGTTCCTTGTCCTATTTCTTCTGATGTCAAATCCTGGACTTCTAAGCAGTCCAGGTAAAGAGGGTGTCCTAGTTAGGGTTTCTATTGCTGTGATAAAACGTCATGACCAAATCCAACTTGGGGAGGAAAGGCTTTAATTCAGCTTACACTTCCTCATCATGGTCTGTCATCAAAGGATCAGGGCAGAAACTCACACAGGAATCTGGAAGCAGGAGCTGATGCAGAGGCCATGGAGAATTGCTGCTTACTGGCTTACTTCCTCCTGGCCAACTTAGCCTGCTTTCTTATAGTATCCAGGACCACCAGCCGAGGGGCCGCACTGTCTACAACAGGCTGGGTCCTCACACATCAGTCACTAAAGAAAACGCCCTACAGATTTGCCTATAGGCAAATCTTATGGAGGCATTTTTCTTGAGAGTCCTCTTCCCAAATGACTCTAGTGGGTATCAAGTTGATGTAAAACTAGCCAAGGTGGAGGGAGAGGGTCGGTCTGTCCCTAGGTATCAGCCTTGGGGTATTGCTTACCTTTGTTGTAAAAAGTGCATTATGGGTAAACAATTAGTTTAATCAAAAGGCTGTGTGTGTGTATGTGTGTGTGTGAGTGAGTGTGTGTGTGTGTGAGTGTGTGTGTGTGTGTGTGTGAACATGAGCCTAGGGGAATATTTCAGAGTAACACATGGCCAGCAGTTTTTTTCTTCCTGTTTCTCTTTTGAGGTGTAACCATGGCCCCAACCTCAGAGAAGTTGCTGCAAAATGGGAGAACTGGAGCGCTCTCAGGACCTGGTTTGTCAAGAAATGTTGTGTGCCAGCAGGGCCGAGAAAGCTGCAGGCCTTGCCCTTGATAAGAAGAATTACTACTTTGCTGGCCTAGCCTATGAGAAAGGGAGTAACAAACACTTCCACACACCCCCTGGTCCCTGAGAGAAGCACTCGCCATTCACAGTCCTTTGAGTTCATGCTGTCCTTTTACCCATCATTTTAGGGGTCTGAGGGTCTTCTTTTGTAAGCTGGGCACAGTGATCCTAGGGCAGCTGTGGAGGCATCAAATCGGGTGTTTCCGGTTTCACGAAGGGAAGCAATGTGATGTCATGCTGTCCCTTGTTGTTCCCAGACTGGCGGGAGCAACTGGGGTGTACCAGTGAAGGGTGGATCCACCTGTGTGCATCCAGCAAGGATGGAGAGCCCCATGGTCCAGACGAGGGCAGCGGGCTCTGTTACACTGACACTGTGTGCCTCTCTTGAAATCCGTGATCTCAAGAGAATGCGTATTTAAGCTCTACAGAGGCATTAGGCTATAAATGGTCTCCTTGGGACACGCAGTTCAGAAAGACTGAGAAGTTGAGGTTCCAGAGCTGATTTGGCAAAGAGGATGAATGCTCTGGTCCCCAGGGATGGCGCAGCCAAGGGACAGCACGACCTTGAAAGTGGGAGGAGCTAGAAGAAAAGGTATTCATGAGAGTGATAAATGCCCAAGCTGTCATGGCCTCACCCAAAGTCTGGGAAGTGATGTGTTAAATTCTCTAACTAACTAACCAGTGGGAACCTGTCTTAGGGCTGTGACCCTCACTTAGGAATGGGCTCTGGATGATAAAGGATGCGTTTAAATTAGCACTGAGGCAGTGAGGCTAGGACCAGAAGGAACGGAAGACAGCCCCCAGGAGGAGTTTCTCACTGTAAGGAAGATGGATGTACACGAAGAAGAGGGAACAGGCGTGGTAGCTCAGAGCCCAGCTTGTCCGCTCAGCCAGGGCATGGACCCAGAGATTCAGTGCTCCCTCCCCACCCCTGTGCTCTGTGGTCCCAACCAGACTGCTGTGGAGGACACACTGCAGAGTGTGAGGGCAACTTCACTCGGATCAGGAGTGCTGGGAAAGCAGGTGTTGCGGTCACATAGGAAGCTTCAGACATAACACTGTGCAGGTGGCGGCAGCGGCGGCAGCGGCGGCAGCGGCGGCGGGAGAGGTCGGAAAAGAATGTTGAAAGGGCTGGGCGGTGGTGGCGCACGCCTTTAATCCCAGCACTCGGGAGGCAGAGCCAGGCGGATCTCTGTGAGTTCGAGGCCAGCCTGGGCTACCAAGTGAGTCCCAGGAAAGGCGCAAAGCTACACAGAGAAACCCTGTCTCGGAAAACCAAAAAAAAAAAAAAAAAAAAAAAAAGAATGTTGAAAGGAAAAAAGACAACTAGGGTGAGACTCTGAAGTGGGTGGGGCTGGTGAGGAGAGGGGAAAGAGAATGTGAGCTGCTCCAGAACGCTGCAGGGATAGCAGGACTCTGCAACACTTTCCAAGACGGCCCAGGGATGTGTAGACACAGACCAAGGTTGAAGTCTGAGCCACCACTTACTAGATAGATGACCCTGAACAAGTGCAGTGCCTTGGGGAGACTCATTTCCCCAGTGGTGAAGTGAGAAGACTTTATACCTTGTCGCATGGTCGAGTTAAATGACTTGGAAAATGTGAAGATATTTAACATCCTTACACGTATTGGCTGGTTTACTTATACATGTAGCATTTGTGCATGTGTTATGTAAGTACTGTGTACATGGAAAAAGAAGGAAACCTATTGGTGTATTTAAAAAAAAAAAAAGACTTTGCAGGGCAAAGAGTCAGAGGCAAGTAGCTCTCTGTGAATTGGAGGCTAGCCTGGTCTACCCAATGACGTCTAGATCAGCCAAGGCCGCTACATAGTGAGACTTGATCTATAAAAGGGAGAGAGGGTTAGAAAGTGAACTCACAGTCTGAAGTCTGAAATAATCTGTAAGTATTGGTGATGTTGGTAAATGACGTTATCAACGAGATAAATGTGGGATGTGTTAGTCATCGTTTGGGCCAGTGGTTGATGGAAAGCTCGGAGAGCACACACTGTGAGCAAGATTAAGTGGAGGGAGATTGTGAACAGACACTATCCAGAGATGCTTAGTGACTCTTCTTCAACAGAGAGGGGCGGCCTGAGGCCTGAGACGTTACTGCCTGAGCTGGGGGCTGTTTAAGAGCTCTGCACACATCCTTGCCTTGCACAGGGCTTTGGGGTCCTGTTGCCTCAGCCGGAATACTAGACACAGAAGGCGTCTCCAGTGACGTGTTAGCCAATTTCCTCCTCTACTAGGTTTTGGGGATCACCATCTCGGCCCCATTCCAAGCCCTGTCCTCATCATGCCAAGCGGTAGCTCCTCCCCTGGAGCTGCCCTCTCCAGACCCCGCCCAAAGAAAGTCCACCAAGCTCCTCCCCCAGAGCTCCTCGAGATCGCTACAGGGTATTTAGGACCCGACCCATAGACTTGCCTAGTGGTTCCTCCTCTTCCCCTGGAACCACCCTGGAATGCTTTGCTCAGATTAAACCTGGATTTATTAATTTAGCCTCATCTGACTTATTGCGTTGACAGAGTGACTCACCACTGGGGGTTTTTAATTTATCATTGGGGACCCTCAAGATTTTTAGGGATTGGTGAATATTGAAGGAAGGAGTGTGAATCATTTAGAAAAACCCCAAACATCTCGTCAGGACCGATGTGTCCTACAATGAGTCTTTGTCTGGAATTGCATCAAGCAGAGGCCCCGCTGTGTGCTTTGATGAGTGAGGGAAAGAAGCAGAGAGGGTGCAGCCCAAGTTCAATGTGTCTGGAAGCCAACTTCCTCCAGACAGAGAGCATGGGGCACAACGAGGCGGCCCGACGACGGGTCAAGGTGCCTGGCACCGAATCTGAAGATCTGAATGTCATCCCCAGAACCCACATGGTGAAAGGAGAGACCGACCTCCAGAGACCTAGGCTGTGCATCCACCCCATATAAATAAGTGTCATAAAATATTTTTAAGAGACGACAAAACCAAACCCAACCCTAGGACTGGAGAGATGACTCAGCAGTTAAGAGCACTTGGTAATTTTCCAGAGGACCCGAGCTCAGTTCCTAGTACCCATATCAGGTGGCTCACAACATCTACAACTCTAGTTCCCAGGGGTCTGAAGACCCCTGGCCTCCTGGGGCACCTGCATTCATGTGCACCCACGTATTCAGGTACATATGCCTATACCTAACTAAAATAATAAAAATAAATCCCGAAATAAAAGAAAAACCCACAGAGCACATATAGAACAATTACAGGCATAATAAAGATGTAAGTGCAAGTGTTGGCAAATCTCTACTTGCATCTCACACATTTTCCAGTTGAAGAACCTGCTAAGGGATTAAAGAAACCTGGCTAAGGTCACAGAACCAGGATGGCCAGGCCAGACCCAGAGCTTGGGGCACCAGGCTTGTGGGCAGTTTGCTGGGCTCACTGTCCCCAACAGTCTTGAAGTCTGCCACATTGGCCTGAGGAACAGGAAACCTACGTCATGGTGACAGAGCTCTTCTACTCAGCCTTTTCCTTGGGTTCTTTCTTCCTCCTTTGTTCTTAGGCACCCAAATCATGTCCAAGCCCTGTTTGGGGGAATTTCCCAAGGCAGGAGAAGACTGACGGTTGGAACGCTCTGGAAGTTTCCGGGTGCCTGGGATGAACGTCCTCCCTTTATCTTCAAATCAAACATTCAGGAAGGGAGATGGCAGTGCTTCCCAGAATTGAGGCTGAGGCCAAACAGATGACCTGTCATCCTGGCATCCCAGCCTGACACCGGGAGGCACAGTCAGTCGCCAGCGGAGTCTGAGGAAGTCGCTTGTCAGTGACACTGAGAATCAGCAGCAACCTGCAAACTCACTAGGCAGAAATCAGTGTCTTCCAACACGGGCGTTCAGCATGGAGGCTCAAAGCCGCGAGTTCCAGAAGAAACACTTGGTTAGAGCGGTCCCAACGCTATCAGTAAACACCAGGCACGCATGTTAGCTTTTTGTTATGAACTCTCAGGAGGGTGAGCAAGGTGAGTTTGGGTTCACAGTGGTTCCAGGGCTTCACGTTTTCATTTGCAAAAGCTAGAGGCACATAAAGGTAATAAATAGCTCATGATTCCGTTGGGAATGCACTGCTTGGGGACTTTCTCTGCTTGGGGACTTTCATAACTTAAGAATATACAGCGTGGGCCACACAGGCCCGTCTCAGGTCTCTAGTTTCCTCAGATCTGAGAGTCCACACTAGTTCTGCTTTCTTCCAACCAAGGCAGTGCTCTCTGGTTCCAGCTGTGTACAATGAATAATTACATGCCCTTTGGCTTGCTTTTGTTGTTTGTTTGTTTTGAGACAAAAATCCCACTAAATTGTCCAGGCCAGCTTAGAATTCACCAAGTATCTTAGGCTGGACTCAAACTCAGGAAACTCATAGTCTCCCTTGCCTCAACATAACAAGAGCTGAGATCCTAGGGCCGCATTGCCAAGCCTGGCTCAACACACAACTATTGATCAGAAACACATGGAAATACTCAACACAGTCACACACTTGGAGGCTGCAAACTCGTTTGAAAGCCTCCAGGTCTGTTTGAACCCGACATCATTTCTGAAGACAGGAATAACCGATAAGGATCCCAGGGTAGAGAGACGTCCCTTCACTTCACAAACGCTTGCTCATCTCTGACTGTAAGCCAGGGGAGGCGTGGCACATAGATGGCTGACCGCACGGTCCTTCCTTATGCTAAGTGGGAAGTGGTCGAAAGACCACTTTTCAGTGGCTAAGAGGAGAGCTGCAGAGGGAGAGGTATTTCCTGCCACGGCCCAAAGTGCTGAAAGTCACCCAGCAAACTCCCAATAACAGAAAATGCCCCACAAAAGTGTAGTCCAGTCATCTTCTTGGAAGTGGGAAGCATTGGTCTTTTCCCATAGACACATACGCCAGCAGCCCTGAGGTCAGGCACGGTGCTTCGCCTATAAACTACCTCATTGCAAACCCGTGTGGATTGTGATGCTACTATTGCCTCTTGCTTCTTCCAATCGACGGCTTCTATCTAAGGCAGGGTCACCATCTCCTGTGAGTAGAGGTCCCCGGTCCCCCATGTCTCCTCATCTCTTCCACGTGATAGCCACATGGATGCTTCAGTAAAAAAAAAAAAAAAACTGACTGTGCCTCCTTTCCCTGCTTTGACCCGATGGGGGCTGTCGCTTCCTTGCCCTGTTGGGCCTTGAGTGGCCTGGCATCTCCCTTCCTCCTGACTCTTCCTGGTCCAGCCATGCTGCTCTCCTTTCAGCCTCACACTACCACAGGGCCCTTCAAACTTACTCTCCCACCAACCAATATCTTTCTTTCACCTCTGTACCCGTTTAATACTGCCTTGTCCCTTACACCCATGTCTCCCCCTGGGAAAGACATCCTCCACACCCAGTCTACATTAAACTCTCATTAATCATGCATTCAGTTCTCCACTTCTGTCTCCTTTACAGCCCTGGAACAGGCCCGCTTTAATTTTGTGTGCCGTTGTTTGGTTAGCTTGTAACTCTTCTATAAGCCCACGAATCATGAGGACAAATAACTGTGTCGTGTAAAAGTGACTTTTAAATACCTTTCATGGAATAGAGGGAGAGTTTGCTGCCTGGCCCCTGGTGGGTGTCTATTAGAGGCGCTGGATGAGGTGGAAAGAAGTACCCGGCACAGGTCAGCAGAGCTGGTGCTGGTTCCTGATTGCCCTCTGGCTCCGTAACTCCTCCTCAGCAAGGCTTTGTCCTTGTAGACATGAGTTCTCCTGCCCAAGGAGGATGGCGCCAGCCTACTATGCTGCTTGTAGATGCTGACTTTGCCTCTTCGTGGCGGTCTGAATGTGAGTGAGCCTGCTCTTTACTACTCTGAAATATTCTGTCTCTCTAAGTCTTCAAAGTTTAGACGTGCGTGAGGGCTCTGGCCCAGCCAGTGGCAGCGACCATGGAGAAGAGGCAGAGAAAAAGACATTCAGGCAAAATAGTAACCGCCTTTCTCTGACTGTGACCCTTGCACCACCAATGCCGTAACCTGGGAATCTGCTGGACATGTACATCTCCAGTCCAGCCCACAGTGTCCAGATAGAGCAGCCAGGACACCCCAGGACACTGTTTAAAAATCCCTCCAGGAGACTCTGATATAAGCTCCAGTTTGATTAGAGGCCAAGAGTGAGAGAGAGGGCGTGCTGAGGTAGAGAAGGTGCTAGAAGGAACACTGAATACCTAGGACAGTTAGAGAATTTAACCTCCCCATCTCTGGTAGCATCAGGCCCTGGCTCACAGCAGCTGTCTGTAGGGCATGGGAGGGGCTCCATGTAGACATCTGGAGGGGGAAAACCCACTTTTATAGGGGACATTTAGAAGTTATAATCACAGACACTCCATCCTGATTTCACGAGATGTCCCAACACAGCTTGAAACAGGACGAGGGGCAGGAAATGGGACCACCCTGTGCACCTGTGTCCTGAAACATCTGGCTATCCTGACTGCGGAGTATGTGAGGGGGTAGCAAACAGCACTGAGGAGACCTCCCGGTTTCCTCTCTCCGGAAACATCCAGGGCCTGGGAGATCCATTTGCACCTGTGAGATCCTTTTCCTAGAAAGGACTCCTCACAGACACCATGAGGCTCCCAGGAATATTTTCTATGCTTGCCAAATAATCCAAACGTTTAGTGTGTAGGGCCTGGAGGAGCCAAGCAACTCAACCCCGTTGACATCACCTCAAAGGTCTGCACAATTAATCCAACATCTGCTTCCTTGACGGTGTATCTGTACCGATGGGATGCTCATGAGAGGGGGAAGCGCTGTTCATCCACACTGCCAGAGTCCAGTTAACCCTGCATCACACTCACTGGTGTCTTTTGTACAGGCTTTGGCCATATTTGTTTCCTGTTTTGGCTTGCTTTGCACACTCTGTTATACACATATCTTTTGACAACTATAATCTCTGTGTTTTAATATTTTTTTTTGTACGTGCCAAATGCGAAGTCAAAGTTTCCCAAGTATGTATCATCATAGTCACCATTATTATCATTATACTTATTTAAAAGTATAATGTTCAGAAATGGAGGGAATCTCTGAAGGACGAAGCTAGAGAAGCATATCCATTCAGTTGCATACTGTATTTACGGAATTCCTGTTATATGTCAGACACTATCCTAGACACTGGGATGCAGAGGCGAGCAAATCGAAGTGTCAGTTTTCATGGAGCTAATGTGATTATCTATAAGTAAATCAATAAACAAAAACATTCAACATGAGCTTGTGATGTGTGCTAGAAAATGAAGGAAGAAAACAGGGTCGGGAGAGGGGGCTGGAGAGATGGCTAAACTCTTAAGGGAACTTGTTGCTTTTCCAGAAGATCCAAGTTTCCCAGTACTCACACATCAGAAGGCTTAGTAACTCCAGCTCCAGGTTTTCTTCTGGCCAACTCAAATACCCCATATATGTCACACACATGCACACACACACACACACACACACACACACACACACACACACTCACGCACACACTCACGCATATAAAATCCTAAAAGGAGAAGGAGGGTGTCTTAGTTAGGGTTTCTATTGCTGTGAATAGACACCATGACCACGGCAACTCTTTTTTTTTTGTTGTTGTTGCTTTTGTTTTGTTTCATAATAGTTTAATACAATGTTTGTCAAAGAAAATAATTGTATCATATTCAAAGGTTATATGCAGAGATAGAGTAATAGAACATGTGAATATTCAATCATAAATGATAGATAAACCATAGCATCACCATGAAAAACTGAGTAGTGTAAGCAGTCTACATAATTTTCTCATTAATCTCCTATCCAGAATATTTTTTTCATTTTTCTTTATTAAGAAATTTTCGGGCTGGAGAGATGGCTCAGAGGTTAAGAGCACTGACTGCTCTTCAAGAGGTCCTGAGTTCAATTCCCAGCAACCACATGGTGGCTCACAACCATCTGTAACGAAATCTAGTGCCCTCTTCTGTCCTGCAGTCACACATGCTGTATACATAATAAATGAATCTTTAAAAAAAAAAAATAAAGAAATTTTCTACTCACTCCACATGCTATCCACAGATCCCCCTCCTCCTTCCTCCCATCCCTCCCCCCCCCCCGCCCTCTTTCCCAAGCCACCCCACATCCCCCAAATCGAGGTCTCCCATGGGGAGTCAGCAGAGCCCAGCACACTGAGCCTAGGCAGGTCCAAGCCCCTTCCCACTGCACCAAGGCTGTGCAAGGTGTCACACCACAGGCACCGGATTCCCAGAAGCCTGCCCATGCACCAGGGACACACGGCAACTCTTTAAAAGGAAAACATTTAACCGGGGCTGGCTTACAGTTCAGAGGTTTAGTACATTATCATCACAGCGGGAAGCATGGCAGTGTGTTGGCAGACATGGCGCTGGAGAGGCAGCTGAGAGTTCTCCATCTGGATCTGCAGGCAGCAGGAGAGAGACACTGAGCCTGGCTTGAGCTTCTGAAACCTCAAAGGCCACCCCCTGTGACACACTTCCTCCAGCAAGGCCACACCTCCAGTAACGCCTCTCTCTGTGAGTCTATGGGGGCCATTTTCATTCAAACCACCACACATGGCCAGAGCAGAAGGTGTCATTTGACACTAGGGAGAAAGGGAAGAAGAAGTGAGGTGTGAGTACTGGCTGCATTTACATTGTTCTGATCACAACACTCAAAAAAAAAACCCAAGGGAGAAAAGATTCATTTGTGCTCCTGGTTTCAGAGGTTTCAGGGGTAGGATCTACTTCTTCCACCTAGGCTCCACTTCCCGACACCTTTCAGAGCCTCCCAAAACAGTGCCACCAACTGGAGACCGAGCATTCAAAATATGAGCCCATGGGGGACATTTCAGATATAAACAATATCAGGGTGGACCCTGCAGACGTGCAGGAGAACAGCTTTCAGGGAAAGACTCTGAGGCAGGGGGTTGTCTACAGCATGGCAGAGCCCTGGGAGGCTGAGATAGAGAAAGAAACCTGTAAACTGGGTCGCCAGCAACAGAGAGGCTAGCAGAGTGACGCTCCTCAGCCATGCCCGGAGCTGCGCTTTTATGCTGCGCAGAGTGTCGAGTACGGACAGGGATGTCAGAGTCGGACTCCAGCATTAACAAGAGCTACTGAGAAAGAACAGGAGCGTGCAGTGGAGGCAGCAGTGACAGCCGTTAGGAGGCTCTTGCTGGCATTCAAGTGGGAGCTGGAAAGCCGGGTTCAGGATGAAAGCGGAAGGGGTGGGCAGTGAGGGTGAACGGGTGGTGGTAGCGCGGGGCGTTACCGCAACACTCGCTGGCTAGTCCTCTTCGGAAAGAAAAGGCACCAGGACTTCCTGGCTTGGTTGGTTCTAGGACAGACTTCAAGTTTTTGCCCTCTCTACCGGGATAGATCAAACCTTCTGTAGCCAAGGAGGGACGACTGGAGGAGGGGTTAGGGCGGGAGGGAGCTCTGCAGCTCGGCGTGCAGAGTTAACATTGGGAAGTCCGTGGTGTGCCAAAGCCAGAATTTGCAGTCATATCCATTCATCTAGTTTAACTTAATGGCAAGGCAGGAGCTTGGATGATGCCCTGGAAAACAGACTGACGGAGAGGAGATCATGGCTTGGGTGTGCAAGGGGGCTGTGGCTCATGTGGCTGAGGAGACCCCTAACAATGACGGGGCAGGTGAGAAGAAACATTCAGGAGAGATAGAGACTACCAGGCAATAGGGTATGATGAGGTGTCAAGGTCAGCTCAAGCCACGTTCCCAGCAAGGTCATAAAGAAGCAACGCATCCCGGCAGACTGGGACACAAGCTCCCATGTTCCAGCCCATGGTCCACATCTCAAATCATGACAAAGACAGCCAGACTGAAGGGCCACAGAAGAAAGAGCTGGTGATTTCAAATTCTGACACAGGGGAAAAGCAGAGACACACTGTGGGTTTGAATTAGTTAATTAGTAACATAAGCTTTTGTGCACATACTCGGGGTCCTGTGTAGGTGAGACCTAAGCAGAGCGTTGCTATCCCCATGTTCAGCCATTGTCTGCATCTGGCAGGGACTTGCTTTGCTCTTAAAAGCTCCAGGCATCCCTTCTGCACCATATCTGTTACACAGAGCAATACATAATGGACTAGACAGGATTATTGGCCCAAATGGCAATACCAGATGTGAGATGAAGAGAGGATCCTAGAACCACATACAATATCTCTAGCCTCAGACAGCTGTTCACTGTGAATAGGAAGATTTACACAGGGCCTTCCACCCACGGAGATGTGGGGGTACAGACTGGAACACGCACATTCCACTGAGGGCAGCATGCTGGAAGAGAGGAGTTCGTGGGTTTCAGCTTCTGGCTCTGGCCTCTTTAGGTATGGCTTCAGGGCTGTGACTTCCAAACTGTGGGGGCACTTTCTAGAAAGCAGCAAAATGGAGAAAGACTCCTGTTGCCTGGGTCTGTCTGATGGGCACAGGGGTCTGTCTGTCTGCCTGGGCACATGGGTCTGTCTGATGGGCACATGGGTCTGTCTGCCTGGGCACATGGGTCTGTCTGATGGGCATATGGGTCTGTCTGTCTGATGGGCACATGGGTCTGTCTGATGGGCACAGGGGTCTGTCTGTCTGATGGGTCTGTCTGTCTATACTGCCAGGTGCCTGAGTCTACTCTCTGGGTCTTCAGTATTGTGCTGCCATCTCAAAATCTTGGGGATTGGCTCACATTGTGAGCCAAGAGTTTACTCTTCTGAACTTCAATGTCCTCATCAACACAGTAGGGACAGTATAGGCCTGTTCTTAAGGTGTCTAGGTCAGATATTCTCCTAGGGTTTATGTTGGTCTTCGAGAATGAATTGAGAAATGTTCCATTTTCTAAAAGAGTTTGTGTGAAATGTGTGCTATAGATTCCATAACTATTTGACCAAACTCACCAGTGAAACCATCTGAGCTTGGAGTTATCTTTGTAGAAGTGCTGTGAATGACTGTGAATTGATTTTTCAAACATGGAGAGTCTACCATTTAGATATCCCATTCCATCTCTAGTCAGCTGTGTTAAGTTACTGGGCAGCTGCTTGGTCCAAGAAGCAGAAAGCCAAGAGAAGCAGAACCACAGATACAATCCTGCTCTGAGGCTAAAAGCTTGGGCATTCTCTGGAAAGTTGCTGGTGTAGTCCACGTTGAAAGGCTGAAAGAGCTGGCATCTGATTCACACAAGCAATAGTAACAGTGGTAGGCTGTGCACTCAGCGGGGTATACCCATGTACCCAGGAGAGTAGACCCATGCACCCAGGAGGTAGACCCATGCACCTAGGAGGGTAGACCCATGCACCCAGGAGGGTAGACCCAATTACCCAGGAGAGTAGACCCATGCACCCAGAAGGGTAGACCCATGTACCCAGGAGAGCAGACCCATGTACCCAGGAAAGCAGACCCATGTACCCAGGAGGGTAGACCCATGCACCCAGGAAGGTAGATCAATGCACCCAAGAGGGTAGACCCATGCACCCAGGAAGGTAGACCCATGCACCCAGGAGGGTAGACCCATGCACCCAGGAGGGTAGACCCATGTACCTAGGAGAGCAGACCCATGTACCCAGGAGGGTAGACCCATGCACCCAGGAAGGTAGATCAATGCACCCAAGAGGGTAGACCCATGCACCCAGGAAGGTAGACCCATGCACCCAGGAGGGTAAACCCATGCATCCAAGAGGGTAGACCCATGCACCTAGGAGAGTAGACCCATGCACCCAGGAGAGTAGACCCATGTACCCAGGAGGGTAGACCCAAGCACCTAGTAGAGTAGACCCATGTACCCAGGAGGGTAGACCCATGCACCTAGGAGGGTAGACCCATGCACCTAGGAGGGTAGACCCATGCACCTAGGAGGGTAGACCCATGCACCTAGGAGGGTAGACCCATGTACTCAGGAAGGTAGACCCATGCACCTAGGAGGGTAGACCCATGCACCTAGGAGGGTAGACCCATGCACCCAGGAGGGTAGACTCATGTACCTAGGAGAACAGACCCATGTACTGGGGGTGGGGGGATACCTATGCACTCAGGAAGATAGACCTATGTACCCAGGAGGAACAGAGCTTGTAGGTACTAGGTGATTTTTCTCTCCTACTGCTATTCCATCAAGGCTGGGTCCTTGACTTTATTTATTGTATACCACTTGTTAATCCCTGCCTAAAAGCCATGCTCAGTTGAGCTTTGTAATTCTAGAAATCTCTCAGTCTGGGTTAATTGACAATCAAGATTAGCCATCACAAATATCAATAAAGGTTGGTAAATTTTATTAATATTTTTCTAGAACCAATTTAGGGCTTTGCCCTTTTTTCATCTTCTTCTTAATTTTAAACTTTTCTAGTTTATTTTTTTAAATTTTATGCATATGAGTGTTTTGCCTGCATGTACATATGTGCACTGCATGCGACTTGGTGCCTGCAGAGGCCAGAAGAGAATGTCAGTTCCCTCCAGCTGTAATTATAGGTGGTTGCGGACCACCAAGTGGGTGCTGAGAACCAAACCCCGGTCCTCTGCAAAGCAGCAAGTGCTCTTAACTGCTGAGCCGCCTCTCTAACTCTGTTTTCGTTTTTGTTTTCAATTTGAGGCATGCTTTTTTCCTTTCATGTTTATCATTTCAACTTTGATATGTTCCTTTTCTAGCCTTCTAAATTATAATTATTAACTCGCATCGATAGTATAAACCAACAGGCTTCACTGTGACATGTCCACACATGCATAATCTCGCTTTGCTTTCCTAGCCTTTTAAGATGGAAACTTTCACCACAAATTTCCCCCCAAAGCATTGCTTTAGTTGCATAATATATATTTCTATGTATTGGTTATTTGCTATTAGTTAGCTAAAAATCTTTTCTCACTTCCTTTGTCATTTCGTTTTTGTCCTGTGTCAAAATGTGACACATCACATGGGTGTCCTGCTGCTGTGACAAAATGCCCGAGAGAAACCACTTAAGAAGAAGAAAGGTTTACCCACGATTCCCGGCTTTTGAGGTTCCAGGCCCTAGTGGGCTGGCTCTACGGCCTTTAGGTCTGCAGCAAGGCAGAAACATCATGGTGGAAGAGCTGGCCTAGCAACACTACTCATCCTCTTGAGGATGTGTCAGGGCCAGGGTATGCCCTTCAAAGTCACATCTCCAGGAACCTGCTTCCACCCACCAGGTTCCCACCTCCCAATAGTCCCTTCAGCTGTGAACTGATGAAGTCACAATTCTCCAGATCCAAGCATCCCAACACTGCTGTGTCGAGGAGCACATCTTCAGTACACAAATCTTCCAAAGAACACGTCTCCAAATGTGCTATTTAACTTCTAAATTCCTGAGGCTTTCTTTGCTTGTTGTGTCTAGTTTCATTGGTATATAGAACTCACTCTAAGATTTCTATTGTTAGAATGTATTGTGATATATTTTATGGCTCAACAAATATGGGACTTTGGTAAATGCCTATTTCTAGCTGACAGGGATGCATACTATGGGATACAGGGTGGTCTATACTGTTAAATGCCCATTAAGTTAGGAGTTTGGATTTATTTCTTTACTGTTTGCTAGTTTGCATACTGCTTACATGAATTGCTGCTAAGAGCAGGGTCCAAAAAATCACTTTTGTAAGCACGCCAGAAAATAGCCTTCCCAGACAGCCGTCCTCAAGTGTGCTTACTAAAATTTTTATAAGATTCTTCATGATTTTGTCTATGCCCACCCCTAAGATCAAATCTGTGGGTCCCAGGCTCTTACCGCTAATTACACAACATCCATCATGCCCTTTTCTAAGGATTCCTACCTCAATGCACTTTTGCATTTGAGAGTCCCCTTGCCTATGGCTTCTAGCTCCACTCTGACAATCACGTGACTGCCTCCTTCACAGCCCACATGCTCTCCTTTGACCAAATGCCACTGTTCCCGTGAGGTCTTCCAAAATCTATCTGGGAGGCTTTTTTGTTTGTTTGTTTGGTTTTTCAATTACAGATCCCTATCCACCTAGAACTGCTCCCTTTGTAGAACGCTCCATTATTAGAATTAACTACATTCGTGAGTTTCTTAGTTGTGGTTCGTGTGCTGGCCCTGTTCAGTGTAAAAAATACGTCCTCTTGGTGAACAGGTGGTTGATGGAAAGACAGGTGGGGGACTATCATTGTCACTAACATTACCTGTCCCGTTTCACAGATATTTTGGAGCGTGAGATCTTTACAACAAGAAGTCTTTCAACTCTATTGCTGTGTTTCTGGCACAGCACAGCGACCGCTCAGGAAATAACTGCTGCACACACCACAGGTGACCCTTCAAGCTCTCAAAATGTCCTTTCATGTTCCATCAGGAGTCGCTTCTCTCCATCTCTTGGTCAGTTAGCATCTGGCACAGGACCTTGTACTCAGGGTAAGCTCAGTGTGTATTCACAAGAAGAGAGAGGAACACAAGACAGGAAAGACCTTTGTCACACCCTGAAGAAAACACTGCCTGCAAATACAATTCACCCCAGAGGCAAAACGTGAAAAAGTACCCTTTGCCACCTGGAGAGGTCAGAAGGACTTCATTTCAGCTCCCGCCCTCCCACGGGAAGCAGGGGACATGGGTTGAACACTTCATGGCTGGAGAGAGGGCTCATCAGCACTTGCTGCTTTTCCAGAGGACCCAAGTTAGGAACCAGCAGGTACATTGGGCAGCTCCTAATTGCCTGTAACTCCAGCTTCAGGGGATAGGTTGCCCTCCTCTGGCTTCTGTAAGTAGCGCCCCACCCTTCCCCCCAAACGCCACCCTTCAGTCAGTCATAGATAAGAAATAAATCTTAAAAATAAAGGGAAGCCATGGTGTCTTTCTCCATGGCCCTGCATTGTAGAAGAAATGTCACAGCAGTTGCCCAGAACACTAGTGATCAGCCGTGTTCATATGTACATCTGACCAGCCAGGCAACTGAGCTGATTTCTCAATGTTTCTTAGAAATGGGGACGTAGTAAAGAAGAATAGTGCACGCACGGACCATGAAATCTTTTCTACTCTCACTATGTGGAACATCCAGTGTTGTTTCCTTGGAATGGTACAACTAAGCTGGCCTTGTAAACACTGGTTAACTGTCAAGTGCACCAATGTGTTCATTGGAACCCTCATTGGAACCCCCAGAACCTCTTCCGCACTGGCCCGAATGCTCTTTAATGGCCAGCTCCTTCATGCCTCTTCCCAAGCCTAACCATGCGCTTGGCCCAGGCTGCATTCAGCAAGAGGCCTGGGTAGGAAAGATGCAGACTTAGGAGCAGCACAGTCCTTACCTGGGGTGGATAAACATGGAGGCAGCCATTTGTCCTCACCCAGGCCACCTGTGTCCATTCCAGCTGAGCAGGTACGTGGCATCAGTTGCCTAGGATGCTCCTGAATTTTATTTGGTTTATCTGGGGAGAGGAGGCAGCAGAGCATAGGCCGCCTTTGACATATGGTGTTTCTTATTCCATAGAGTAAGTAACCAACCAAACCATTACAGAACATCTACTGCAATTTGGCTCCCTTGGACTGACAGCTGTAATTCTGGAGAGGCATGAACATTAGGACTGACTTAATTTGGACTATAAACCTCTGCTATGTTAGTAATAAAACCTGGTATGGTATATCCTATATATAAAAATAAAGGCTGGCCAATGCCTAGCAGCCGGAGTAGACATGGACTACAATTGCAAATTAAAATCAGGACTCAGGTGTCTATCATCTACCCATCAGATCCTAACAACATGCTACTGCAGGATTTATTACATAAAAATCTGCTATTATGTTGTACAAAATGAGGCCGAGATGAACAAGTTTGAAGATTAAGAATGGCCCGTATTTTCTGCTCTCTATGACTTCCTAAAAAGAATGTTTTAGTATCTAATGTTTATATTCATGATGTATATAACATTCCAATTTAGCAGCTTTTTTTAAGATTAAAGCAAAGCAAAATCTATCAGCAAAGTCAGAGCTGGAAGGACCATCACAGTCATGTGGTTCCACACTGTAGAGTAAGCAGGTTGGCCTGCAGAGGGACTTCCGGTGCCAGCTCTTGGATCAGAGCCAGGTCCTAGAGGGCACTACATCACCTTGCAAGCTTATTAATCGAGTAACTTGCCAGGCCCTGGAGCTTCTGAGTCAGCCACCTAGGTCTGGGAACCATTGGATTTGAGGTACTCTCCCAGGTATGGTATTCAAGGAAGTTGTGATTCCAGACTTATCCTCACCTTTCATCATTGAAGATGGTCAGAGTGTGACTGGAAATGGCACTAATTTCCACCTGCACTGTGACTGGGCTGCTGTGACATAAAGCATTTTGGTCCCTGTGGTAAGATAATCTTCTTGTACACCCTGATGATGTGTCTCTGCCTAAGGTGTCTTCTGACTGGTTTAATAAAGAGTTGAATGGCCAATAGCTAGACAGGAGAGAATAAGCAGGACTTCCGAGTGGAGACAGGAACTCAGAGAATAATCTGAGGCACACAGATTTCAGTAGCCAGACATGGAGGAAGTGGGACATACAGTCCTGAACAGAGGTAATGAGCCATGTGGCAGACTGTGGAGTAATATAAATGGGTTAATTTAAGTTATAAGCCTAGTTAGGAACAAGCTAAGCTAAGAGCAAGTTTTCACAGTTAATAAGAAGTCTCCATGTCATTATTTGGGAACTGGTGGTCCAAAGAAAGTTCAACTACAGGTCCCCAGCAGTGATTCAAACATTTCTGTTTGTAGGTGAGGTGCCATCTTTCTGGTGCCAGCAACAAGTTGCAGCTCCAGACATAATGACTCCATCCATCCATCCATCCATCCATCCACCCATCCATCCATCCACGCATCCCTCCCTCCCTTCCATAAACAATCAATGAGTGGCAGTAGTCAGTTCTACTGAGGAGACCAGTGAAGATGGTGGAGTACAGAGAGAGTGCAGAGAGAGAGTAGTGTATTAGGGGCCACCTAGAAGGAGCATCTCATCTAGATTTGGGGGCGTCAACTGATGCAGATGGATGAGTAGAAGCTCGTCACCATGACAGGGAAAGACGACCTTCATCCATCCTCACAACTAAAAGAAAGGGAAGCACATCTGGGGAGGCAAGTTGGCAACCCAGAAGCCTGTCACAGAAGCCAGGAGAAATCATCTAGTGCATAATGGTAATGTCTTCGTGTCAGTGATTGACTTGTAGGAGGCGAACACTGGGGAAGCTGAGAGAGAGGGTTACAGGAGCTCTGTGCATTTCTTTGATCGCCTTCTGCAAATTTAAAATTATTTAAAATAATCATTGGGAATAGCAAATAGCCAAGGTAGTTACAGAGAATTTATCTTTCTGAATCGAAAGAAAAAAAGAAACAATACATACATACATATATATATATGTGTGTGTGTGTGTGTGTGTGTGTGTGTGTGTGTGTGTGTGTGTGTGTGTGTGTGTATATATATATATATATATATATATATATATATATATATATATATAATCTGAGTGAGTAGTCAGAATATCAGTTTGTATCTAGATACAGAAACTTCCAAGCCCTTCTGCTAGCTCTATAAGAAGCATCCTTGAGACACAGGTGTCCCAGGTCAGCCGGTACCAGCTCAGACTAGCTCACAGGCCTACAATAGGAGTCTCCAGAGCTACTGTGGCCAGTTGCTACAAGTTGAGCAAAGACATATTACTTCTCAATTCTGATCACAGTATGAACACGGTTGGTTCCCCATTGGGACTCAGAGGGATCCACTCTTTGCTTGCCCACTGGCTTCTAGAGACTGTTGACCATTCTCTGTGTTCTTGGCTTTTAGATGCAGTGCTCCAATCTCTGTTTCCATCTTCCCATGGTGTCCTACCCACTGAGTTGCTGTGGGATGTTCTGTATGGCAAATGTGTTGCTCTGATTGGTTGGTAAATAAAACACTGATTGGCCAGTAGCTAGGCAGGATGTATAGGCGGGACAAGGAGGAGAATAAATCTGGGAAGTGGAAGGCTGAGTCAGAGACACTGCCAGCCGCCACGATGACAAACAGTATGTGAAGATGCCAGTAAGCCACGAGCCACGTGGCAAGGTATAGATTTATAGAAATGGATTAATTTAAGATATAAGAACAGTTAGCAAGAAGCCTGCCACGGCCATACAGTTTGTAAGCAATATAAGTCTCTGTGTTTACTTGGTTGGGTCTGAGTGGCTGTGGGACTGGCGGGTGAGAGAGATTTGTCCTGACTGTGGACCAGGCAGGAAAATTCTAGCTACACTGAGTCCATAGCCAAACACTCCTCTGATAAGGACATCAGTCACTGAATTCATGCTTTTCACACAGCTGATGTGACCTCCCTATCACTTAATTACACCTGCAAAGACCTTAATCTCTAAATAAAGTAATATGCAGGGGCTAGAGAGATGGTTCAGCAGATAAGAGCACTGGCTGCTCCTCTAGAAGACCCAAGTTCAATTCCCAGTACCCACATGGCCAATCACACCTATCTGTAACACCAGTTCCAGGGGATCTGACACTCTCATATAGACATACATGCAGGAAAACACCAAAGAACATTAAATTTAAAAAAAAAAAGAAAGAAAGAAAGACAGTAACATGCACAGTTACTAGAAGCTGTGACTTAAACTTCTCTTTGGGAGAGACACAGTTCAACTTATAAAGCTCCTAGCATAGCCTGCTGTCCATCTACCCATACATACTATTCCCTGGCTCTGCGAGAGAGCTAGTACAGGTTTCCAGACTCCCTGTGTTCTTACACCTCTGTGCCTGCACTGGGCCTTCACACAAGGATGTTCCTCCTTGCCTCTTTTACCTTGGAAAATCTTCATGATCTTTCAAAACTCAGGGGACATTTCTTCTTTGTGGGCTCTTTCTCCTTCCTACCCTGGATTAGTTTTGTAGAGCTGTGACAGGATATCTGACCTTAGGTAGTATAGCAGTTTGAAGAGGAATGGCCCCCATAGACTCATGTGCTTGAATGCTTGGCCCATATGGAGTGGCACTATTAGGAGGTGTGGCCTTGTTGGAGGAAGTGTGGCCTTGTTGGAGGAAGTGTGTCATTGTGGAGGCAGGCTCTGAGGTTTTATATGCTCAAGTTAGGCCTAGTGGGTAGTTTCCTTCTGCTGCCTGTGGATCAAGATGTAGAATTATCAGCTCCTTCTCCAGCACCAGGTCTGCCTGCATGCCGCCATGTTTTCCCACCATGACCATAATAAACTTAACTTCTGAACTGTAAGCCAACCCCAATTAAATGTTTTCCTTTATAAGAGTTGCCATGGTCATAGTGTCTCTTCACAGACACCCTAACAGAGACAGAGAGAAACTCTTATTTTGCTCATTCTTTTAGAGGTCCATCAGGGTATGGAAGGCATGGAAAAGCAGAACAGCTCACATCGTGGCATCCAGGAAGCAATAGGAAGTAGGAAGATGTCAAGTAAAATGTAGCTCCAAGGCCATCCCCCCAGGGACTTACTTCCTCCAACCACATCTACCTTTTACCACTTCCCAACAGTGTCATCTTGTTATGAATGGGTCAAGAGATGAATCCACTCACTAGAATCCCCAAACCTCCAGTCTGTGATTATGAAACACCATCATAGAGGCATTCAGAAGTGCCTGACCATCTCACCTCAGAGGTGTCGCTGGATCCGGTTATCACAGTTAATCATATACCATCTCTCAGAATCAATTTCTGGGCTTTCTGTGCTCCCCAAGCCTGTGTGTCTACATCAAGAACGCCTTTTGGCAAAATAGATCATGGCCACAGCTGTTGTTTCTGCTCTTCTCACTGGACTGCAAGCTCTCTGAGGACAGGGACCAGGCATTCTTTATGTCCCCCCCCCCCCCCCCCCCGGGGAGGGCAGCTGCAGCATGGGCTAGGAGGCAACCTCACAACACTGTGTTTGAGAGGCACAGCCTGACCACACTAAATCGTGACATTCCCTTTAGCTCAAGTCAGCACTTTCCATGGGGTCAAATGCAGGCTGCCAGTGACTTTCCAACCTGATTTCCTCTGCTCTGGTCTCCCCGGGAGGTCCCTGGGCTAGCCACAGTCTGGCTAGGCCCTGGTGAAAGCTGACAGTTCTGACTGACTTCTCACTCCCTCAGACTGCTCTGATGGACTCTGCAAATAGCAACTTCTGCCTGGAGGGTTCCAGCACCATAATGCGGCATTCACTGGCTGCTGCCTGTGTGTGTGTGTGTGTGTGTGTGTGTGTGTGTGTGTGTGTGTGTGTGTGTGTGTTGGCAACTCACGGCACAGGGCCAGCAAGGCTCTATAAAAAGCCTTATACAAGCTTCTTTCTCTCCTCACTAGCGATGTTCTTCCTGGTCATCTTAGACTAAATCTTTCCTCCCCTCCATCTGGGGATCTTACGCCTCTCATGCTCCGACTGGCACACACAGCCAAGCCAAAGAGAGAAGGAAAGAGAAAGATGGGAACAGAACATGGGGAACAGTGGACTTCTTCAGAAAGACAGAATCTGGCCCAACCCTTCTTCCCACAGGTGGGGAAACTGAGGCCTGGATGAGGGATACCTGAGACCACTCAGGAAACTGGCAGGACACACAGGGGGAACTTAGATCCTTAACTCCATAGCGTACTCTTTCCCTCCACTACACCATCTCATCTCAGCCTGGCCCTTGCAGAAACAAAGAAAGTTCCAGCTAAATTAACATTTGGTCCAGAAACAGGCTCCAAAGAAGGTTTGTCTGAAGCCCTGCCCTGGCCCTGTCCACTTAGAAGAGCGTTGACTCATCAAAGAGGCACTGTCCTGCAAGAGTGCTGTCTGCACAGGACAGAGAAGGACACTGTTCGCTGTCCAGAGATCACATTGCACGGACTATTAGAGGCAAAAATAGATCTGGATATTGACCACAAATTCAAAATGAACCAACTCAATTTGATTTCGTCTTTCACTGCAAAAAAAAGAAAAAAAAAAAGCTGGTTTATGCTTTGCCTTTTATAAGGCCCAAGAGCTCATTTTTACTATGAAGAAGTGTTGAGAGATGACTCACAGATTAAAAGTACATACCCCCCTGCAGGACTTGAGTTTGGTTACCAATAGTCATGTTGGGTGATCCACAGAAGCCTGGAACTCCAGCTTCTAGCGGTCTGATCCCCTCTTCTGGCCTCCATTTACACCCGCAGACATGCGGCATATACTCACACAGGCGTGAATACATCTTCGTGTTCTATTGCTGTGAAGAGACACCATGACCACAGACAGTAACTCTTATAAAGGAAAACCGTTAACTGGGGCTGGCTTACAGTTTCAGAGGTTTTAGTCCATTGTCATCATGGTGGGGAGCAAGGCGGCACGCAGGCGGACATGATGCTGGAGAAGGAGCTGAGAGTCCTACCTCTAGATCCATAGGCAGCAGGAAGAGAGAGACACTGGGCCTGGCATGGGCTTCTGAAACCTCAAAGCTCATGCCTTAGATACACTTCCTCCAACAAGGCCACACCTCCTAATCCTTTCAAATAGTGCCACTCCTTAAGCATTCAAATATATGAGCCTATGGGGGCCTTTCTTATTCAAATCACCACATACACATGCATACAAACACGTGGGAAAATTAAAATAAAGCCCTAAAAAAAAAAAAAGAGAGAGAGAGAGAGAGAGAGATGAAAGTTTCCATGGAATCCCATTAAAACTCAGTCGTTTGTAATCTTAGCACTTAGGAGGCTAAGGCAGGAGAATTACTACAAGTTCAAGGCCAGCCTGGACTACAGAACAAAATACTGACTCAAAAGAAACAAAACCAGCAACATCAAAACCAAAACAAAGCTGGAAACCTGAGTGTGATGGGGGGACACAGGACTGCATAGAGATCAGGATGCCGTCCCGTGGGTTTAGAAGCATTGAGCTGGACTATGGCATTTCTTCAATTTCTTTCTGGTCACGCCTCTAAACAACCTGTTTCTCTCTGTTAGCTTTTAGTTTCCTCTTTCAACTCTAGGACCTGGGAGGCCATCCCTAGGTTTCAAACACTCCATCCAAAGGTAGCCTGAGAAAATACTGGCTTACAGAATCGTCATCATGGCTGACAAGGCTCAAAGGGTCACTAAATGAAGGGATGGAGAAGTAACTATCAGATGTCTCTTAGTTAAGAGGGCTGGGCCTGGGGAGAATTATGGACAGAAACCTGGCCTTCTCCTGGAAGAAAGGTGCCTCTAAATTTCTTTCTTGTACAAACAGAAGATGAAGGGCCCTCTCTGGTGGGGATGTTTGTTTCCACGGACAGGGGAAGCCTCTCCACATTTCCCGTAAAGTAGCAATGTGCACATGCCAGAAGGTGAAGAGAGTCTGTATCTGTTTATGTTGGTGAAAGGGCTGGAGCATGATAAACAGGTGGAATCTCGATGGACAGACCAAAAGACACCTTGGATCTGGCCATATCTGTGTTACTGTAATGGAAAGACTGTGGGACTGAATGTCTGGCATGATTTGGTTTAAATCTGTGCTCCACTGCCTTCTTGTCAGAGGACCCTAGAGAATTTCTGGACTACTTAACCTTGGTTGTGGAATATTATTTTAACTATGTAAAGATGTGTGACACTTGTTTTTACTGTGGACTATTACCTTAACTGTGTAAAGGTGTGTTACTTTTGTTTATGCTGCATTTGTTTAATTATGTAAAGATGTGTTGCATTTGTTTTGAATCCCAGGATTCAAAGAAGGCGCAGGCAAACAGGATGAAGCCTTGTCTACCAAGTTGATCTGCAGTGGAGTGGGTTCCACACCAGAGCACTGCGGTCCCTCCACAGCCCTGCCATACACCAAGCCTCACACACTGTGGCTTGCATTTTTCGAATCCAGTTGCCTGTGCAGATGCTTATAAAAGGGTTATCCAAGCTTATCCAAGCTTGCCTGCCTAAGGCACCTAACTGGTCTAATAAAGAGCTGAACAGCCAATAGTTAGGCAAAGAGAGGGATAGGCAGGGCTGGTGGGCAGAGAGAAGAATAAATAGGAGGAGAAATCTAGAAAGAGAGAAGAAGAAGAGAAGAGAGAGGAGGAGGAGGAGGAGGAGGAGGAGGAGGAGGAGGAGGAGGAGGAGGAGGAGGGGAGGGGTGCGTGGAGCCAGAAGCCAGGCAGCCGTCAGCCAGACAGACATAGAGACAGCAAGAAAATAAGAAAAGGTAAAAAGCCCTGAGGCAAAAGATAGACAAAGAAAAACAGGTTAATTTAAGTTAAAAGAGCTAGCCAGACACATGCCTAAGCTAGGCTGAGCATTCAAAACTAATAAGTCTCCATGTCATGATTTGGGAGCTGGTTGGTGGCCCCAAAGAAAAAGCCTGGTATAAACCTCTCCCTTTTTTCCTTGTCTTCGGAGTGTGAAGAGGAGCAGCAACCCCAGGCGGTGACTGTGAGGATGCAAAGGTGACTACATGACCTGGAATATAGGATGGGGCGGGGCTTAGCGGCCTCTGTCTTTAGAAACGTAACTCTTCAACCACCTCCTACAAGTCAAAGCAACCAAGGAATTGAATCAGGGAGAGCTGGGTTGGGGCCTTCTGGCTAGGTCGGCCATCCAGTCCTCAGTACAGTCAAGGAAGTAGGCCTCTTCCTGGAAGCCTTGGATAAGCCTTTTATAAGCATCTGCACAGGCAGCTGGGTCAGAAAAACGCAAGCCACCGTTTGTGAGGCTTGGTGTATGACAGGGCTGTGGAGGGACCGCAGTGCTCTGGTGTGGAGCCCACTCCACTGCAGATCAACTTGGTAGACGAGGCTTTCATTCTGTTTGCCTGCTCCTTCTTTGAATCCTGGGAGCGAGGTATTAATGAGCTTGAGTTTGAATGCCATCCAAGGTTTCAATCTTCTGACTTGAAACATGGCCAGAAGAAATCTACGTTGAATTCAAGAAGGAAGGCCTGCTCTCCCTCTGCTGCCCTGCCTCCTGCCGTGCATGCATGTGGTGGGGAGGTGGGGGCATCAGTCAGGATGTGTGTTTGGGACAGAGGTGTGAAGGCAAGGGGAGCTTGGTCTTACATCTGGCCTATTCATCGACATCACCTACTTTGTTCTTCCTCGGGTGCTAGACAGAGGCAAAGCAGGGGGAGAGGCAAAGGGAGGCTGAGTGGGGGGTTGCTTCAAGAAATGGCGTCTATGCAGGAAGAGAGGGTTGGGCAGGGCCACGCCATCCCGTGAAAAGCAAACAAGCTGAGAGGAAGGTTCTCACCTGGTCTCACATCTCAAGGACTAGGCTTCTAAAGACATTCCTGCCTCTTCCCTGCAAGATTTCATAGGCAACAACACACACGGCCTGCAAGAGAAAACAAAGCCAGTGGCCACTTGAGATCTGCCTCTCGGTACACCGGGACACTTTGTGTCTCTGCTCATTCAGTAAACCACGGGGCTTTTTGTCTGAGGCTTGTGTGACTTGTCCTTGGCTCTCATGGTTCTCTGGCATGCAGGAGGACTCTGGCTGGAGGCTGAAGAATGAAGGGAAAAGCCTGGGAGGTGAAAGCAGCGTGTGCTGCCGCAGACGGCCTCTAGGGGGCAAAGCTCGCGAGTTCTCAGTCATGCAGTTAGGCACCTGTTGGAGCAGCTTCTGATGCTTCAGAGGTGTGCAAAACACTCCCACTCTGGGAAACAGTCCAGTCTCTGCATGGGTGGCAATCAAGCTTCCCTTCTAGAGAGCACACCTAGCTGTCGTCAAAACGATCAATATCATGAAGAGATTTGCTGGCGGGTGGCCTCAGAGAGTGCAGCTGAGAAAGTCAGGGTGGAGGCAAAAATGGCCCTGGACCTGCTTGTCATGGAGGTCAAGAAAGCCCACCACTGGCTTCTTCTGAAATCTCCCAGTTCAGGACTCGGAACCTACTGTACTCACACCTGTTCACTTGCACACAGCCCCCAGGACTCAGAACCTACTGCACTCACACCTGATGACTTGCACACAGCTCACACCCGCTCACTTGCACACAGTCCACAGAACCCGGAACCTATTACACTCACACCCGCTCACTCACTTGCACACATCCCACAGGACTCAGGACCTACTGCACTCACACCCACTCACTCACTTGCACACAGCTCACAGGACTCGGAACCTGGTGCACCACGCCCCGCTCACTTGCACACAGCCCACTTGACCCCTACCACAGTCTTTTCAAACAGTCTTGTTTCACCACCTCCTGCCCTTGGCTCCTGGATGAGCGTCCCTTGTCTGTGTGTGTTCAGCCATCAGTCAGTCATAAACGTTTTCACCCAATGAAGCTTCTCCTAATCCCTTTACTTGAGATTACTCTCCACAGTGCTCACGGAGAATGGCAGGTGTAGCTCTTCAAACTGGAGGCCCTGACTGGCCAGTAAGGCCATCATCCTCCACTGAGAATTGGTGTCAGCTTGATCAGAACCCCCTGTGAGTCAGTGTGCTGTGGTATCATGGGGGACAGTTGACTTGCTATGGGGAAGGGGACCTGGGGACTTTACTTCAATGTCTTGATGCTGAGATGAAAAATAGGAGCCTGCTCCCTGTGAAGGGACACTACAGGCCAGGCCAGGCAAGCTCTTGAAGACTGAGAACATCCATGATGGTCCTTCCCTGGTCCTGGCCCCGGCCCCACACTTGCTCCTTGATCTGATGGAGCTCCAGTTGATTCCCTGCCAGCCCAGGCTGTGCAGGATTTGCACAGCACAAAGACCCCCAAGATAGGACCCCAAGGAGGTGTGAAACTCAGAGTGCCCTCTGCCTTCTGAGTGGCATCCTTCGATTTGGTACACTCATCTAGCAGACATGGCCACAGTGCCTGGAACACAAGTTTCAATCACTCAATCTATTATTTCAAAGCTATGAATTAAGCTTGAAACGATTACTAAAATGTGTTTCATCTCCCATCTCCACAAAGGCATAGTGTAGTGATTTGAAAACCCAAGTTCTAATGTAAAATTCTCAAATTCCTGGAATATTGCCCCCCCCTGCACCCCGAATTTGGTAGCACAAGAGAAGCATGTCTCTGGCCTGTGCCCATCCGCATTTTATTTCCTCCCCCTTCAATATCCATGTTTGCCAGGAGCCCCGTGTCCCCGTACAAGGACACATCTGGACGTGTTGTCCGAAGTCCATTTATTTTCCAAATCCCGTGAGCGCACCTCTCCATTTGCTCACCCCCTATCCTAGCAGTGTGTACCCCTGTAGCACAATCCACATTTGTGAAAACAGACCTGACGAAAGGCTCAGGCGTGCCCTGGAGGTCATACATCTGTGTTTCACCAAGGAATTTGGGAGCCCTCTGTACACAGAAGAAGGTCCAGACTATGAACCACAGGACTTATGGACTCCCTATGACTCATGGAGACAGACACGCCTCTGTAAAGGGTGGGACTAATCTTACCCAGGCGTAAGGGTGGGACTACTAGCAGCCTTAGGGGTTAAAATTCACTGAGTGTGGTTGGGGATCAGCAAATGTGGGCCTTTTGAAGCCGGCCTGTCCTTATCTACCCAAGGCCAGATGATGACATTCAGAAGGTTCATGGCCCTTCCTCTGCCCAGCTCTTGATTGGTTGGTGCCTTGTCTTGTCACTGTTGATAGCAAGTGTCACTATTGATACCGTCCTTCAAGGCCCACATATTCACAAGGGACCTTTATCATTTGTTTGCTGTGATATGGTCAGCGTAAGTGACCCTGGACTTGGGCTTGGTCACAACTCCCAGGGCCTCACATTTCTCATCTATAAATCAAGAGCATGTATAGAGATTGGAGGAAGGCCTGAGCGAGTGAAGTCTTGAGTGAACATGTGTTGTTGACACAGGCACAGTCATGTTGAGGACCCCACAGCCTCAGGCTCAGAGGGAGGGCAAAGGCTTCCTCAGGGAACCAAGTGTGAGAGTTGACAGTGTGTGCAGAAAATGTCCATCCTAGTCCCCCTTCCAGATACTCATGACTTGAAGACTGCTCCCCTGCAGTGGTTGTCCTACGAAGACTAGCTAAACCCACCTCTTTGATCCAGCTGTGCACCAGAAACCCTGCCTTCTTTTGAAGCTATGTGCAATAACCATGCTTCTCTGTTCAACTCTATACAACAAACACACTGGACTTCTGAGGGCCTGTGGTTTCTCCCGCAGAGAGCCCAGACCACCGGATCCCAGCTTTCTGTCCTTGTGCCCATCTGTCTGTCTTTCCTTCATTCCCTCGCCACCCTGGTCAGGTCTGATCCTGAAGCTGTGCTGGATGTGGCAAGCATGAGCTGAACTGTTTCCAAAGTCATGGAAGTCAGTGATGTATGGCTCCCAAGAGCCTTGTTTTTCCTTATCAGTTACAGGTTTTTAACCATGAACATTACAATCACCTAAGAATTTTTAAAAAGTACCGGCACGCTGGCTCTCCTTGAAGAGATCTCCCCCCACTCAGTTGTTCTGGGGTGCTGCAGGATGACCTGGGTGATTGTCATGCACAGCCAGGGCTGGAAACCACTGTTGAAAATGAGTGGAAAGCCCCCTCCTCCTACCCTCACAGTGGAGCAGGACAGATGCCCAGCCCAGACACACGACAGCTGTAGGCCAGGCTAGACACCCAGATCCATGGCGGGCGTCCTCTGCTTACACTCCAGGAAGACAGGAATAAACAGAGTCAATTTCCTGGCCTCCCAGCTCCTTGCCTCCCCATCCAATTTCCCATGCTCCAAGGGGGAGGAGGCAGAGAAGGCAGCTGTGTAATCTAGGTGGATTTTCTCAGGGGTGGGGGAGGCTGATTTTGGCTCCGGGCTTCCTCTTTCCTCACAGCTGGAGCTGGAACAGCATGAGCCAGTGGGGCTGGGAGCCCAGCTGTTGGCAATTGTTCCCATGTTATCTCTCTCGTGACAGCTGCAGATCTGTTTCGGGGTGTGTGTGTCCATCCAAGTGTGAGAGTGTATTACAGCCAAAAAAAAAAAAAAAAAAACAAAAAAAAATTGAAGAGGTAGAAGACAGAGAGCATGAGGTTCCCTGCTCCACCAGAATCAGCACCTCTTAAACCCTTTCCGAACCTCCACTTCCTCTAGCCCATGTGATGCCTCCTCCTCCTTGGAGAGAGCATCCTCTAGCACCTGGCTTACTTCCCCATCACTGAGATTCCAGGCCGGAAGCAGCTTCAACACTTACAAAGCTCCCCTTGGCTAAGTGTATACTATGGAGTCTGGTGGTCTCCTAAAGGTGGGAGGCTGGTGGTTCTATTTAACTCTCAGAACAGCTCTGGGTCGGCGGCACTACCAGCATTCCTGTGTGGCACGTGAGGAAACCAGGAACAGAGTCAATATTTGATAACGTAAGATCCCACAGCTGCGAAGATTCTGATGCAGTCGGTCTTCAGCTCTGGCCCTTTTCGCTGCCTCCTGGCCGTGATTAATAAGGGAAGAAGTGCTTCGGGTGAGTGAGGTCTCTTTTGGCTCCAATACTCCAACAGCGGGGCTGCTTGAGTTTGTTGTCTATGTGGGAACTCTTCTCGGACAGCACTGGCTGAACCAAGCCGCTGAGTGAGAAGCACCTGTCTTTGTCCCCCGGGGCTCTGCTTCTGAAGCGCCGTAGGAATGTTACCTGACAGGAGAATTATCCAGTACAGCACTGTGGTGGGACCGAGCTCTAGAGATGACAGCACAGTGCAGAAGGACAAAACAGAGCCTCTGCTGGTTTGGCAAAATTTGTGGACCTGTCCCTGCCACTTGCCCGAGTCTCCTCATCCAAAGCTTGTGTGCCTGGGGAGTTTGCACAGGAGTTTGCTAGATTGTGTTGGATGTCCACATGCTCAAGGATGACTCACAACACATTTCCAAGATGGCAGCTTGTCACCCAGGCCTTTGAAGCTTTTTGGTGTTGGGTGTTTTCAACTGTGCTTATGGCCTAGGACATGTAGGGGGTGCTGGGTTGGGTCATCTACTGAGAGGGGGGTGACGATGAGCAGCCAAGAGCTTCACCTCAGCTGCCCATGTCCTAAGGAAGGAGGCATCAGTCAAGTGAAAACCCAGGCCATCCGCTGGGCAGCTCGGCTGATGTCTCCTCAGCCTCATTTTACACCAAAACAGCCCTTTAAATTTTCTTTTCTCTCTTTAATCAGGCTTGAGTCCCATTTGCTTAATTCCCAGTGGTGTGGACAAATCCTTCTAGTC
The DNA here is from genome assembly GCF_007827085.1 of Peromyscus californicus insignis. NCBI lineage: Eukaryota > Metazoa > Chordata > Mammalia > Rodentia > Cricetidae > Peromyscus > Peromyscus californicus. Next base: position 17,990,946 of record NW_026294458.1, on the reverse strand, counting down.
TTCCCTTACCAGGCTTTACATGTCCACTCATCAGCACACTGGTAAAGGATTTCTTTTTAGAGGTAAAATTAAATCCTGCTTTGCAAAAGTGGGCTTTTTCTGATGTATCAAACTTCAGTGCTCATGAAATGTCCATTGAAATAGAGATTCCCGCTCACCTGTCTGTCGTAGGCCCCAGGATTCTCCACTTTTAACATCCTGTGATGCCAATGCTGCTGGTCCCCAGGTCACACTTGGAGGTGCTCAAGTGTCAGGTGCTTATGAGACACACCCAGTTGACCTGGAGCCTGTAAACACAGAGCCATTCCAGTGTGTGCACTCTGAGCATGTCAAGTGGCCCTGAAAGGAAATGTCAGCAGTCATAGCTGGTTCCTCGTCCTTGGAAGCTTAGCCCCAATCCCAGTGCACCCCTCTTGCATATTAATAAAAGGCCAGCCCTAATAACATACTTCCCAGGGGCCCAGAAAAGAAACTACAAATGGTGAGAATTAGTTTTGGGAAATGAATCTAAGTACACCATGTTCTTTGTCCATCTACTTTATTCCTCTGGGATAAAATCCTAGCTACACAGCTTCAGTTCTGTTCTCGTGCCTAGCTCCTTTCTTGCCTGATTTCTCTCTACATTTATCTGCTGTCCCCTCTAAGTTCTATCTTAATTCTCTCATCTTAGTTCCACCCCATCTAGGTTCTCATCCATCTAGTTCCTTTCCATCTCAGCTCCTCTCCCATCTCCTTCTTCCTCATCTTGTTCTTCCCCATCTGGCTCTTCCTCATCTTCCATCTCGTTCCTCTAGTACTCTCTTCTAGCCCTTCAATCTAGTTCTTCCCCATCTCAGTTTGTTCCTCTCCAGTTCTTCCCCATCTAGTTCTTCCATTCTCTTTTCTCTTCTCCATCTCGCCCTTCTCTGAAAATAAAACTGCCTTTTTATCCCTTTGACTCTTATCTCTACAAGCTATTTCTGCTCCCACTGTTTCTGGCAAGTGTCGACAGAAGGCAACTTGGCTAGGCAACTTCCATCACAGCTAGATGTACCTGTAAGTTGGAACCCTTTAGTTCTGAATTAATTGTTAAGGGTGGATCTAAAACTAGAGACAAGACTTTGGAACAGAGAAAGTTAGGCTTAGTTAGCACATCTGCCAGGCCTTCTCAAACAGGTAGTCTGGATGCTTAAGTCTGTTCTTAAAGAGTACAGAGGTATCTCTGATAAGATACTTTCGTCCATCTGGGGATGGACCTGGCCAGATGCTGCCAATGACAATAATTACAGGGAGGCTTGAACTGGGGTTCTGGCTGTGCATACCTGTCAGCACAGAAGGTTATATAAATATTCCATTAGTAGAGGGGAAATGGTGCCCAATAAATGATGGAAAAGCTACAATAGCACATGAGAAATTCATAGTAGGAAATGGCTAATAATCAAAAACCAATATCACCAAGACTCCTTGAACCTCAACTCTGACCTTGACCTCTGGAAGGCCCTTGGCTTCTTCCAGGTGCAGCTTGTCATAATCAGCTGAAATCCTACTTCATGTGTTTCTGTGGCTTGCAGCACACCCCATGCCACAGCACTGCTCCCAGGTCTGCTTAAGTGCATCTTGCCCTAAGTCCCTGAGCTGTGTCTGCTGGGAAGTCGGGGCTGGTTGAAGAAGCCTCCTCCCATTTCTGATACATGACAGCTTAGCCCCTCCCTCACCACAGCTGCCATCAGCTCTGTTTGGGGGACCCCGTCATGTGTTGCCCTTCTGCTGTGGGATGCCTTTCTGTACACTGTGAATATATGTGTTGCTCCCATTGGCTAATAAATAAAGCAGCTTTGGCCTATGGCAAGGCAGCTTGGAGGCAGGTGGGGAATTCAAGCAGAGATAGGAAGAGAAGAAGGATGGAGTCAGGGAGACGCCAACCTGCCATCCAAGGAGCAACATGTAATGGGACACAGGTAACGCCATGGCCACATGGCAATACATAGATTAATAGAAATGGGTTAATTTAAGATGAAAGAGCTAGTTAGCAAGAATTCTTAGCCATAGGCCATACAGTTTGGAAATAATATAAGCCTCTGTGTGTTTAGTTGGGACCAAGTGGCTGCAGGACTCTGATGGGAAAGGTTCGTCCTGACCACAGGGCTGGGCAGGACCAGAGAAACAATGGAAGAGGGGCCAGGCAGTCCCAGAGAAACTTCCGGCTATACCCTTCAGACACACACACACACACACACACCCCACTGAGGAGTTTCCCCATGCCACATGGTTTAAGTCTTTCCCAGGTGACCAGAGAGTTAGGTTCCCTGTTTGGGCCTGGGGGCTGGGTTTGACCTCCAAGAGAGGATGTGGACTTCAGAGAAAGGAATGTGCATTAGGGTGAGGTCTTGCTTAGGGAGAATTGAGGTCTTTTATGAACGTATCACAATGAGTCTGATTTCCTTATCAATCATGGTGGACCACACAGAACTTACCCCTTTTGAATGCTAAACCCACTGGCATCATCACAAGGTTTGACCTAGCGTTGCAGTCCACACAGAGGCCAACATCAGTGTACCCCAGGACACCTCCAGATGTGTGGTGGTTTGAATGAGAATGTCTCCCGTGGGCTCATATATTTGAACCGTTGATCACAAGGGCCTGCAGATCAAGATGTAGCTCTCAGCTACTGCTCCAGTGCTATGGGTGCTGCCGTGCTTCCTGCCGCCATGTCCCCACCGTGATGATAATGTGATAAACTTCTGAAACTCTAAGCAAGCTCTCAGTTACATGCTTCCTTTTATAAGAGTTGCTTTGGTTATGGTGTCTCTTCACAATAATAGAACAGTGACTAAGACAGAAGTTGGTACTAGGAGTGGGACCTTGCCCTGAGGTCACCACTCCCTTTATTTCAATAAACTTTGTTTTATCTCCATGGGCACTAGACTTAGCTCCATTACAGTTCCTGGTGTTCCTTTTCTCCTCTCTGTATGTTTTGTTTTCCTCTTTGTCCATCTTGCTCTTTTTCATTATAGATCTGTGTGATTACTAATAACCGTATGCCACAGTCATGACTAGGCTGTCTTGAAATCTCCTCTGCCAACACCATCAATCCAAAACTCTTCACTTTAGCCCCAGACAGACTTTTAGGACAAGGGTACCGCATTCGATACGTCACAAGAATGGTCTCTAGGCCACATACTCATATTCCTCTCCTCTGAAGCATATTGAGCCAGGCCATCATAATTTATGTTGCTCTCAGCACTACTGTCTTCCATGCTCTTACTAGTATGGCTCACTAAGCCCCATTTAAAGCATTCAACTGCTTTCCTAATCCAAAGTCCCAAAGTCTACATCCCACCAACCAGCAGCATGATCAGGCCTCTCTCAGCAATACCCTACTCCCTGGCACCAATTCCAAAGCTAAGGAAAGCCACTGAGATTAGGCATATGTCAAAGGTGCCCCTGCATAGAGGCCCAGAGAATCTATTGCATGTGTTATGCCCAGATCACTGAGTTCCCCAAAGACTACCAAGGAATCCTAATCAGTATGCAAAAGCAAAGAGCCTTTATTCAAGCAAGCTCGAGCGTGGACCCTCTCTGTGTCCAAGGCAGCAGTACAACCAGAGAGTGCCGAGCCTGGGCAGGGTGTTTTTTTTTTTTTATCATTTGAGGTTGGGGGTGAGGGTATTTTCAGGGTTCAGGACCCCGATTGGCTGACATTTGTCTAGGGACATCTTGGTAAAAGGGAAATGGGTGTGTGCTAGGCTAAAGAACACCTGGTGATATCTTATAATGGTTGGAACAATAATTCATTTTCCCCTGGGATTCTGATTGACCCATTCCTAGGTGGTGCCAGTTTATGGCTTTTCCTGGGGACCAGTGGTACCTGCCAGTAAGCCTGTCATGGCAGTTGTGTCTGGGCTCCTAAGCCTGTCATGGCAGCTGTGTGGTCAAGCTGTTTTGCCCTGCCCCCCAGCATGAAGATATGAAAGTAAAACCTGGATTTTGTTGTAGACCTCAAGATGTTGGAGATGCCAGAGCAGTGGGAATATCTGCCAAGGAAAGCTGTAGACCAGGTGTAGCACCAGCCCAAGAGAAAGAAGTGTGTTGTAGTCTACAAAGCTGAAAGGAGATGGAGATCTGGAGTACTTTGACATTAGACATGGAGATACAGAGTTTGGAGTTTGCCCAGCTGGTTCTTGGTCTTGCTTTGGTCCAGTATTTCCCCACTATGCTCCTGTTCCTCTCTTTTGGAATGGTAATGTATATTCTGGTGCCATTGCTTGTTATAAGTATGTGATCTGCTTTTGGATTTTGATTTTACAGGGGATTACAATTAAGAGATTGCCATGTGTCTCAGAAGAAACTTTGGACTTTTACACAGTGTTGACACTGTGATAGACTATGGGGACTTCTGAAGTTGAGCCAATGCATTTTTGTGTTATGATAAGACCACAAGTCTGTGGGGGCCAGGAAGTAGAATGTGGTGGTTTGAAATAGAATGGCCCCCATAGGCTCATATATTTGAATGCTTGGTCACCAGGGAGTGGAATTGTTTGAAAAGTTTAGAGGGATTAGGAGGTGTGGCCTTGTTGGAATATATGTGTCTTTGTTGGAGGAAGTGTGTCACTGGGATTGGACTTTGAGGTTACAAAAGCCTATGCTAGGCCCATATTCTCTCTCTCTCTCTCTCTCTCTCTCTCTCTCTCTCTCTCTCTCTCTCTCTCTCTATATATATATATATATATATATATATATATATACACACACACACATATATACATATATATATATACATATATATGTATATATATTTATGTATGTATATATGTATGTCTATCTGTCTATCTATCTATCTATCTATCTATCTATCTATCTATCTCTGCAGAATAAGATGTAGCTCTCAGCTCCTCACCCATGCATGTATGAGCAGCAGCATTAACTGGACTTAGTTATCAAATAAGTAAATAAAAGTAGACATGAAGTTAGGAGGGTGCCAAGTTGGAGGGGATATGATAGGAGTCAGAGAGGGAAGTGGGAAGCAGATATGATGTGTTAATGTATGAAATTCTCCAAAATGAAGGGAAAAAAGTTAAAGCATGCTAAAAGAAACCAGTCAAAGAAGACGTCGTGATCCTGTTCCCATGAACTTTGTGAAGAGATGCGAAGCTTTAAGGACAAATCTCTTAGGGCTGGTGCGGGGGCTGGGATTGGACAGGAAGGTGCAGCTTACATGTGTACAGTGATGCAATGAGATAAAATGTCAGTGTGGCCCCAACAGTGGAAACTCCCTGAATCTCACAGAGCCTTACACACAAAATCAACGAGTTAACACATCATTTATATCACATTTATAGCATTTTTTTTAAAAAACTCTTTAGCATAGACCAGGCATGGTGGCTCACATCTTTGATCCCAGGAGGCAGAGCAGGAGGTTCTTTGTGACTTTGAGGCCAGCCTGGTCTACAGAGTGAGTTTCAGGGCAGCTAGGGCTACAGAGTGAGGCCCTATCTCAAAACCAAAAAGAAACTAAAGGAAAGAAATCTTTCATATATAAAATTTACTAAGGGGGAGGAAAAGTGAGAAAAGAAGAAAGAAAAGAGAGGAAGAGAAAGGGAGAGGGGAGGGAGGGAGGGAGGGAGGGAGGGAGGGAGGGGGAAGTGCAGGGAGGGAAGGAAGCTCACTTGTAACTCTTTCAGGCATGTGTGTTCTCCTTACACCTTCCCCCTAGGTTCTCATGTTCTCCGTGGACCACCCTCCCCTGCCAACCCAACAGCAAGGCCCAGGCTGGCCCTGGCCAGAGCCCTTTTCTGGCCACTCTTTCACACCCACTCTTGCCTTATTGGCCATTTGTAGGCAAGTGACTCTTCCAGGTGCCATCCCTCGCCTTTCCTGTCTCCTGCGCTTTCTACCCCCACCCCAAGACCACCCTGGTACCCATGACAACAGTTAGCACATCCCCATGTACACATTTTACTTATCATCTACTCTCCCCAGATTTCTCTCATAGTCTTTGTCATTTGAATGGTTTGTTAGCCCCTGGCACCCCAGACTCAGAGAACAGACTAAGGCCCCAAATCTCTGGTTAGTGTTATTACTAGAAACTTCAGGGCTGGGGGCAGGGCTCAGCAGTTAAAGGTGCTTATTGTTTTTTTTTAGAGGACCCGGTTTCCATTCCCAGGACCCATATCAGGTGGCTCACGATGCCTATAACTCCAGTTCCAGGGGTCCAATGCCCTCTGGCTTCTTTGGGTCCCTGAATGCATGCGGTACACATAAACCCACGTAGGGACACACACATGCTCATAAAAGTAATACAAAAATCTTTTTTTAGTTTTAAAAGTGGTGTGCTGGCTGGTTTTATGTCAACTTGACATAAGCTAGAGTCATCAGAGAAGAAGGAACCTCAATTGAGAAAATGCCTCTATAAGATTGGACTACAGGCAAGCCTGTAGGGCATTTTCTTAATTAGTGATTAACGTGGAAGGGCCCAGCCCATTACGGGCACTGCCATCCCTGGGCTGGTGGTCCTGGGTTCTATAAGAAAGTGGACTGAACAAGCAGTGGTGGTTGGAATAGGAATGGCCCCATAGGCTCATGTATTTGAATGCTTGATCATTAGGGAGTGGTGCTACTTGAGAGAGATTAGGAGGTGTGGCCTTGTTGGAGTGGGTATGGTCTTGTCTTTGGGGGTGGGCTTTGGGGTTTCAAATGCTCAAGCCAAGCGCTCTCTCTCTCTCTCTCTCTCTCTCTCTCTCTCTCTCTCTCTCCCTCCCTCCATCCCTCCCTCTCCCTTTCTCTCTCTCTCTTTCTGTCTGAAGATCCAGATGTAGAACTCTCAGCTCCTCCAGCACCATGCTTCCTGCCATGATGATAATGGACTAAACCTCTGAAACAAGAGGTTTAGTAAACAAGCCCCAATTAAATGCTTTCTTTTAAAAGAATTGCTGTGGTCATGATGTCTCTTCACAGCAATACAACACTGATTTTTTTCAATCAGAAGCCATGGGGAGCAAACCAGTAAGCAGCACCCCTCCATGACCTCGGCACCAGCTTCTAGCTCCAGGTTCTTCCTCTGCTTGAGTTCCTGTCCTGATTTCCTCTAGTGGTGAACTATGATGTGGAACTGTAAGTCGAATAAACCCTTTCCTTCCCAAGTTGCTTTGGTCATGGTGTGTCATCACAGCAACAGAAACCCTAACTGAGATGAGTGAAATTTTACTTTGACTGTGATGTCTAAAGTGGGGCCTCTGGGAAATGATTAGATTCTTAGGTAAGGCGTCCATGGCTGAATTCTAGTGGCTTCATATGAAGAGAGATCCCACATGACAGAGATACACACAGATACAGATGTGTGCTTCAGACTCCCGCTGTGTGACACACTGTGTACCTTGGGCTCTGCCAGCATGAATGCCAAGGACCACAGGCAAAAGCAGTAGGACCCCCTGGATCTTAATGTGGCCAAGGGGCTCCTTCCCTGTCCTGTGCCATGTTGTTTTTATGTCCAGCCTCCAAATACATATGCTAAAGAGACCTTTTCTCATAAAGTGACCTGCCACAGATGCTTTGTTACAGTAATGAAAATCTGACTGATTAGTGTAGACATGATCCATGTAAATGTCCAAGTCAGAATAGGAGAGTCATATATAAATCAACTACCAGACATCATCTTTTTACATAAAGTTTACATGCAAAAATGTTGAGATTTTGTTGCACAGGTTGACAAATTTCAAGAATTTTATAGATTTGTATATCATCACCAAAAATGAAGTATGGGCCTATCTATCTTTAGAGAATCTTCTCCCAGCTTCTTAGCCGTCAACACACTCTTGGATCCTTCTCAAACACTCATGTATACCCACTGTCTCATATTTAATATTATGTATTAGTTTTTTTCTGTGTATGGATTTTGTTAATGGAACCCTACAGTTTTTACGATTTTGAGTCTATTACCACATGCATAGAGTGTTCCCTTTTACTTTTTAGTAGTGTTCTATCATGTGGCTATTTTTCTAGACCTTTGCCTATGGAGATTCACATGGTTTCCAGTTAGCTCTTTGAATAGGGCTGCTATAAACATTTTTTACACTTTTATTGGGAACATATTTTTCTTGTATAAATCTTTAGTATCCTATTTTCTTGTGTAAATACATAAAGGTGGGACCACTTAATCCTAGGATAGGCATAGTTAACTCCACCAGAAACTGTCCAAGAGTTCTCCAAAATGCTTCTAGCACCGTGGTTTTCTTTTTCTTTCTTTCTTTCTTTTTTTTTTTTTTTGATTTTTTGAGACAGGGTTTCTCTGTGTAGCTTTTGTGCCTTTCCTGGAACTCGCTTTGTAGACCAGGCTGGCCTCGAACTCAAAGAAATCTGCCTGCCTCCCGAGTGCTGGGATTAAAGGTATGGGCCACCACCGCCAGGCATACCGCAGTTTTCAAAAAGAGTGATCCAACATTACATACATACAGATACATACAGATACAGATGTGTGCTTCAGGCTCCTGCTGTGTGACACACTGTGTACCTTGGGGCTCTGCCAGCATGAATGCCAAGGACCACAGGCAAAAGCAGTAGGACCCCCTGGATCTTAATGTGGCCAAGGGGCTCCTTCCCTACACCTTCCTAATGCTGCAGCCCTTTAACACAGTTCCTCATATTGTGGTGACCCCCCAACCATACGTTATTTTCATTGCTACTTCATAACTGTCATTTTGCTACTCTTATGAATCATAATATAAATATCTGTGTTTTCTGATGGTCTTAGGTGACCCCTTGAAAGGGGAAAGGGTCATTGACCCTCTGATGGGGTCGTGACCCACAGGTTGAGAACTATCGTTTTCCAAACACCCCCCTGGCTGACGGTGATGGGATTCTCCAGTCCCCACCGCCACTTTGGCATGGTCGGCCATCTTGCTGTCCACCATTCTTGCAGTGTGTGAAGTGCTGGTGCTGCGGTTTTTCTTTGCATTTCCCTGGGGAGGAATGCTGTTCTTTTGTTTCCTTCTGTGTGTGTCTGTAAAGTGTCTAGTCCAGTCTTCGGCTCACGTGCTCCTGCATCAGTGATCTTTGAAGTTTTCATCTGTTGGACAGAGTTGTCACTTCTAAAACCTGAATTGTTCTCCTTAGTCCGCTGATGTGTGCCCTACGACACCTGTGCTAGCTCAGGACCCTCCCGGGTCTCAACAAAGCTACGGCAGGGGGAGAATTCTGAGTGCCTTCTTTGACCCTAGCCCCTGGGTGTACTGCCTCTTCGAGACAGGCAGAACTGTCTCTCTAGGTCAATCCATGTCACTCCTCTGTTCCCCATGCCCTGGAGGGACCCATCAGCATCCGAGATGACATCAGGCCCTGGCGTCCAGAGGGACGCTTCAGCCCCTTTCTCTTCCCTCCAGGTATCCTCATCTGCTACTTCAGTTGAACCCTTACCACCAACACTGCCTTGTCCCTTCTCACTGCCAGGTCTTGGCTGAAGTCCCCCTCCACCTGCAATGACAGCCCCGTTCTCTCTTTCTCTGGCCTGTCTTTCTCTTCTTTTAAAGGTCAGGCAGTAGTGCACATCTGTAATCCCAGCACTGGAGAGGCTGAGGCAAGAGGGTTGCAAGTTCAAGCACAACCTGGGATACATAGCCAAGGCCTGGTTTAAAACAAACAACGAAACAGTGTGATCAAATAGTATTCTTCTGATAGGACTTCTGGGGAGTCGTCTGTATCACCCCCTAACTGAGCCAGCCCTACCTCCTGCAACCCCATAGCATTGGGGCATCCATCTACCCACAAGTCCCTGCGGACATCTTCGGCTGCTGCCTTTCTCTAGGCTCCCCAATGCTAAGTGCTTCATCTCAGCACTGAAATTCCTACCCGTGGCAGGAGCTAGACAAGAGCCTGCCAACTGAATGATCCACTTAGTTCTGAAACGGCTATTTCCAACTCTACCATTAAAGAGAGTATGTGGTAGAGGGGGCACGCTAGAGGGGATGAGATGAATGGGCAGCATCCTGATCCCGATCCCAGGAACGACTCTGCCGGAATGGCATCAACCAGTGTGCCGAGGCAATCCTAAAGAGCTGTGTGCTTCAAGTCTTCCTTGGAGGCCCCAGCAATGCCCAAGAGGATGGTGGGAGGGGCCAAGGGAGTGGAGGGCTCTGCTCTACCTCTGCCTTGCTCCTTACCTCAGACAAGGGGATGTGGGACCCTTCCCTTCCTGCTCAGGAGGGGTTGGTGCTCCTGGGGTCAGAGGAGGCACCTTCCACCTCAGTCAACTTTCAGGCTTGCAAAAGGATCTGTTTCGTAACTTTCCTCTCATTCCAGAGCCCGCAGGAGGAGTCTGGTATTAATCTACCCACTGTGGTGCGGGCTCTCCTCATTCACAGCTAGGCCTGTTTGAATAGGATGCCAGGTGTGGGTGTTCGCAGCTCGTTAAATTACGGCAGCAGGAGGAGAGAATCCAGGACTGGGGCGGAGTGCAGCCTGAGGCTTGACCCCCAGCTCCCACGCTGGCTCCTCTCCACAGCCAATTTGTCTGGTGCCTTCCTGTACCCATCCTGGTCTCCTCCAGTGACAACAACTCACTGCCTCATCATGCTCGTCCTCACCCACCTTTAGGACATCTCTGACAAGGGGAGAACACTCAACTTTTTTTTTTTTTAAGTTCAGGTTTTATTTGTAATTTTTAAACACAAAATTTTTATTGGTGTCTACCAATTATACAAAATAGCGGGAGAACTGTGAACTTCGAACGGCCACCTGCCTCAGGACTCCTCTCCATCCCACGGGCCGTGTCCTAGCCTCTGAGTCACAGGGAGCAAACACAGGTCCTCGCCATGACAGTCCCTCAGGTATGTGCCATCAGCTCTCCTGCTTCCCAGAGCCTTTTCTTCCCCAGGTCAAAGGTCCTCAGCTCCTACTCATCTTGCCCATGTCATGGTTGCGGGTTCCCTCAGCAACCGCCCGGTGGTTGCCATGTCTGTCCTCTGTAAACTGTTGCCAGCCCCAGCGATTCAGACCTTAGATGTTTGCTTCGGTCTCCAGAGATGAAGCCTCGCACGGAATCCACTTTGTAGGGTTTTATTTTCACGTACCCGGCCATGCTCTTGACAAATAGACCCTGGCTCCCAGCTTGCTCAGCTGTAGTCTCAGCAGGAAGGACTAGTTTTTTTCCAAGCGTACTCTGAAGTCCTTCGGGATGATGGATGCTAAGGCCATGTGAGAGAAGGGGAAACGGAATGGAGTGGGTGGATTGCGTCCTCAGAGAACATCTTTTAAGGCCTCAGCTATCACTGCCCCCCCCAGGGGGTGGAGTGGGGGGCATTCTGCAGGTGGTAGAAGCACTGTGGGAGGGGCCTGCCCACTAAAGCATCTACGGCATCTGCATTGAGCTATCTCCCGCCCTAGATAGGAGCCTCCACTGTCCCTCCAGCACAGGAGTTAGCCTGTCCTCATCCCTGTGTTCACACACGTCTCAGATAAAGGGTTTAAATCGGTTTGGAGACCCCATGCTTAGATTTAGGATTCTCATGTGTCTTAATGACCATGCTCAAGGCAAAAAGTTGGCATCTGCCTTCCTGAATATGGAGTCTTTCCCCGGAGATCTGTGGCCCACGTGATGCAGCTGCCCGTGCCTCTGCTCCAGACTCACCTCAGTTCTCTTTACGATGAACTACCAACTCAAGCAGGAGCCATCTGAACAGGCCTTACAATCCTTGGGGACAAGAGTGTGTGACACACAGGCTGTCCCTGTCCACAAGCCAAGCTTCCCAGACTGTCATCTGTCCTGCTGAGATAAAACACCATGACCCAAAGTAACTTGTGGGAGTAGGGGAGGGTTTGTTTCAGCCTTTTAGCTTTAGTCCCTCATGAAGGGAAGTCAGGGCAGGAACTCAAGGCAGGAACCTGGAGGCAGGAGCTGATGCAGAGGCCATGGAGGAGTGCTGCTCACTGGCTTGCTCTCCATGGCTTGCTCAGCCTGCTTTCTTATAGAACCCTGGACCATATGCTCCGAGATGGCACTGCCCACCATAGGCTAGGCCCTCCCACTTCAATCATTAATTGAGAAAATGCCCTGCAAACTGTCCTCCTACAAGCCAGTATGATGGAGGCATTTTCCCAATTGTGATTCCTTTTCCCAGATAAACTCTAGCTTGTGTCAAGTAGACAAAACAAACAACAACAACAACAAAATAAACAACCAAGACTGTCACTTACCTTGGGGACCTTCGGCCTGTCTCTCTGGAACCCAGGTCCTAGGTTTGCCATCATACTTTATGTTTTTGAAGTGATGCCCAGAAAATTGCCTGGGTCTTTGTGTTCCCAGAAGCACGGCAGCTCTGTAGAAGGAAGGAGACTCATTGCCAAGGTTTCAGAATCCAAACTGCTCTTTGGTGCACTTACTTTTTGACCTTAACCTTTGTGGCGGAGTGATGATTGATTCACTGCAGCCCGAGGAACAAAACGTCCCGTGCTGGAGCGCTTGTCTCTGCAAACCTGCCTTTCTCCCTCCCTCCCTCCCTCCCTCCCTCCCTCCCTCCCTCCTTCCTTTCTCTCATCTGTCTGTCTCCCTGTCTCTTCATCCCTTCATTTTGTCCATGTCACTGAGGACACTGAGGAAAGTCGTTTGAGCCTCATTCAAATATGAGACAAAAGGCCGTGTTAGTCCACACAGCCTTCGATGCTAAGATGAAACTAGAGTCTAGTCTCTCAGCAGAAAGTGGGTCGCCTTACTTCTCAGATCAGTTCAGGCACAGGGTTGGAGAAGCCTGGGCCCACCATTCATCAGAGAAGAATGCCCTTTGTGACATTCAGGTTGCATTTGTCTGGAGTTCCCACACATACCCATGGAATCCAGGAGATTAACTGTGAAAAATGACCTATTTTAACAGGTGCACACTTGTGTGTAAGTGGGATTTAGCCGAGCGTGGAATTATTTTACCATGGAAATAAGTGTGGGCACTGAGAAACATCACTCTTCTGACCACACAGGAATCAAACAAAGGGTCAACACAGGGGAGTTCCCCGTGACTTGAAGCGGATGTGTTGGTTGGATTTTTCCAGAGGAAGCTGCGGTACCATGAGGAAATAAACAATAATACCTACAAAACATGACTGTTTGTGTTCCAATTCCCTCTTCAAAGTAGGCCCCCCCTCTCCAAGGAGCAGGGACTGAAACTTCACTAACTCTCTTCAGAAAAGGTATTTTTCCAGCAGGGAAGCAAACGCACATCTCATATCAGCCTCTCAAAAAGGTGCCGTGATCCAGGGAAACCGGCCCTGGCTACGTCACATTGACACCCTCAGGATGCCTGGAGCAAAACAAGAAACCAAAGGACCACCGACCTGCCTGTCCCCTGCCTCACAGGACCATTCATTTGAACAACTTGCGTGGTCCCTGGATCTGACACTGAAGTCCAAGTGGCCTGCTAACATCTCCCAGGAGCTCGGTAGGGCAGCAAGGAAGAATTCCAGAAGTGCCCTAGGGCAAAATAAAGTTTTGAGGGTGGCAGCTGGTCTTTCCTGTGACTTCACTTTCACAGGAATCTGCTCAGTGGGGATTTGGATTTGGCAATCAGCAGAGGGCTCCCAGAGAAATGCATTTCCTTAATGGGAGAATTCAACCCTTCCTCCTCAAGACAGCTCCCTGACACCCTGTAAGAGGACATTCCCGAATAGCCCTGAAGGTATGAGTTCCCAGTCTGTTCATCAGGGTTGTCTCTTTGAGGAGAAATGCCTTAAAGAGATGTTGGCCCCAAAGTGCATTTGCTATGTGATCCTATGCAGGTAGGTCACCAGGCTTGTCTAAGGCTTTTAAAAGGAAGAAAATGTAACCTGTCCCTTGTGTTCCTCGGGGCCAGCTCTTTCTGTTTGGGTGTTTGCATAGATCTCATGCACTAGTATGTATAACGTCCAACAGGAAGCATGTGCTTGCTATACCAAACAAACATTGTTTCTCCATACATGCACACACTGGTCCCCACCCGCCTCCTGGCTATGGGTAAGGTGAAAGCTGACTGAGTATGCACGTGGAACTCTGTCTTCTGAGAGTTAAGAGGGTACTGATGAGCAGTGTTTCATAAAGGATGATAATTGTGACAATTTATTGCCTGCTATACCACAGGTGTATGATACCTGCGTATATTAATTGAACCTTAATAACCCCCTGAAAAGTAGAGCTAGTTCATTGTGTAGACGAAGAAGCTGAGCTTCAGAGATACCCTCTAATTTGCCCAAGGACACTCAGCGAGTCTGCAGTGGTGACAGACAGCTTTGCCTTCTGCTCCGTGTCCTGTGACATCTACCCTCTCCCAGCCCCTGGGGCACAGTGATCATGGACATAGAACACGGAGTACAAAGTGTGCGGGTCAGGACACCCAGCTTTCTTTCTGAGAGAGAGAGAGAGAGAGAGAGAGAGAGAGAGAGAGAGAGAGAGAGAGAGAGACAGAGAGAGAGACAGAGAGAGAGACAGAGAGAGAGAGAGAGAGAGAGAGAGAGAGAGAGAGAGAGAGAAGCTGTCTGAAGTCGATCGATAGTGTTTGTTTTCTAAATCATCTATTCTCTAACTTGCAGACCCACGGCTCTATCGGTCCTCTTCTCACGTGCCACACTGCAGAAGTTCCTAGCTCCTGGCTCACTCCTGCCCCTCTTCCAGGCTATCCCAGCCCCCAGGGTGTTTGCTGGACCTAAACCAACAGGAGAAGTGAGTCTTCCATAGGGGAAAAGCTCTCGGACTTCCCTAGTGAGGAAATCGATACTGAGTCCTGGCTCCTCTGGCCACCCAGAGGGAGGGCCTGTCTGGGCAGAGCAGTGGGCTTCTGTGGTCCCCCCAGAACCTTATTTACTATCGCCCAGATTCCCAGCCTGGCCTGTCAGCCCGGGCCTGCCTGCAGCCTTGGGAGGCACTGGGGAGGGCGAGTTTCAGGTCTGATGAAAGTCACCGAAACCAGCTCAGAGCTCTCATGAAAGGAACCAAGAAGAGGCGCAGGGTGGCAGGCATGACTGGACTTGTCTTCCTCTTGGGGTGATGGAGACAAAGACGGCCTCATCCCCAGGGGAGCGCTGTGCCCCCACACAGCCTCCTTGCCTGGAAGACGTGACTAACCTCTGAGTCCCCACTAAAGCACCCTGGAAGCACAGGCCACTTCTAACACCACGCAGGCGGTCCCGAGTGTGGACAAAGAGTGAAAGGGGCAAACGGAAAGGTGGCAGCATCACTTCCTGTCTAGACTGGAGTTTTGGAAAGCAGCCGTCCGGATGAAAGGGCACATTACTGGAGACAGGCTATAAATCCACTGGGTCAGCAGGACCACATGCACCTAGGATTATTTACAGTTCTTTCTGCTCTTTGGCCGTTGGATGTCCTACTGTCCTCGGCTTTCAAGTTTCCACAGAGTCACTGATTGCATTGTAACCTGGAAGTAGCCAGTCACATCCGATTTCATCTTGAGGGGCCTTCACTCTCGGAGAGTGTGCTCCCTCCTAAGCCCCTGCAAAAGCTTCGGTTCTTTACTCCGGACTCTAGAGATACCAAGAGTGTTAAGAAAGGAATGGTGTAGCCACCCCATGCGTTGACACCTGGAAGGGCAGGGTCACCAAGAGAGTACTTCTCCACAGCACCCTTGGGCCCTGCCCATCACCTTTGTGCAGTCTGTCAAGGATGTGGAAAGCTGCTGGGGCCAGATGACGTGGCTCCTTTCTGAACTGCCAGCCTGGGATCCTCAGTAACTGGAGCCCTCTGCCCAGCCACCGAGGAATAGATGTCTCAGAACTCTGCCAGAGCAAAGGGTTCTAGGCATCACCACAGGTTCGGCCAATACTGCTGTGGGATGGTCTGTATGTCAAATGTGTTGCTGATTGGTCAATGAATAAATCACTGATTGGCAGTGGCCAGGCAGGAAATATAGGCGGGACTAACAGAGAGGAAAGTTGAGAGAACAGGAAGCTGGGGAGGGAGACACTGCCAGCCGCCATCAGGATAAGGAAGATGTAAAGTACCGGTAAGCCACAAGCCACGTGGCAAGGTATAGATTAATAGAAATGGATTAATTTAAGCTGTAAGAACAGTTAGCAAGAAGCCTGCCACGGCCATACAGTTTGTAAGCAATATAAGTCTCTGTGTTTACTTGATCGGGTTTGAGCGGCTTGGGACTGGCAGTTGAGAGAGATTTGTCCTGACTGTGGGCCAGGCAGGAAAACTTTAGCAACAAATGGCGCCCAACGTGGGGCAAGAGTTTCCACCTAAAACCTGAGAAAAAAGATTCTAAAACGGAGCTAAAAACAGCTTCCTAATTGTCTCTCTCAAATGAGCGGCAGCTGCTGGTTTGAGCTACTGGCGGGTTGCTGGAGTGCGCGCTCGACCTGCAGTATGGCGGGAATGAGGCCTCTGCAAGTGGCACATTAAGCTACATTGTGGATTTAGCCTTTGCTAGTACAAAACAAAAAAAGAGGTTTCTGGGCTACACGCTGCTTGGATAAAAGCATAGACCCACGATAGCTCCCAGAGCTGGTGGTAAAGTACCACGCCATGTTGGGAAGCTGCGGTGGGCGGAGCCAGCAGCCACAGCTGCTGCAGCTTAAAGCAATAGATTCACAATAAGACAGATTTAGATGTAATAGTTTAAAATGTGTGTAAAATATACGTAGGCTTGAAAGAGAAAAAAAAGGTGATAAATACAGTATAGAAACAAATACATGGTTTTAAAAAATAAAGTCTTTAAAGAGACAGTAAAATTAATATAAAAAATAAGCCACGTAGAGATGACTATTACACAGAGAGTCTGGATTGTGTTGTCTTTGGGATTCTTAACTACAAAAAGATATTTGATTGTAAAGGAAGCTGAGTTAAACCAGTACGTATATTTTAAAGATACTTTGACTTCAAAATTTGGATGTAAGGATATGTTGCTTTAAAAAAGAGTCTCTTTTGTTTCCACAGAAAGCAAGAGGCTATGGATTTGTTCCAGAGTAAGATACATCAGGTTTGACCAGCCAAGACCCCCTGAAAGGTCTCCGATGACACCATGGCCCAGATGATCCAACATCCAGAATGGTTTCAAGGCAACTGGCTCAGATGATACAGCCTCACGGACTACTCCATGATCCTAAAATTTTCTTTGTGTCCCCAGAAGATACAGCGCCCCCCTCCAGCAGGAAGTAGTAAGAGAAGCTACGCCCAAATTCCCAAATATACCAAGCTGACTTTGGAGATGTGTAAAGGTTAAAACCTTCCTTTTTAAGAAAAGAAAAGGGGAGGTGCTGTGGGATGGTTTGTATGTCAAATGTGTTGCTGATTGGTCAATGAATAAATCACTGATTGGTCAGTGGCCAGCCAGGAAGTATAGGCGGGACTAACAGAGAGGAAAATTGAGAGAACAGGAAGCTGGGGAGGGAGACACTGCCAGCCGCCATCAGGACAAGGAAGATGTAAAGTACCGGTAAGCCACAAGCCACGTGGCAAGGTATAAATTTATAGAAATGGATTAATTTAAGCTGTAAGAACAGTTAGCAAGAAGCCTGCCACGGCCATACAGTTTGTAATCAATATAAGTCTCTGTGTTTACTTGATCGGGTTTGAGCGACTTGGGACTGGCGGGTGAGAGAGATTTGTCCTGACTGTGGGCCAGGCAGGAAAACTTTAACAACACAATACCAAGGAGCTAGGTTGGGTTCTCCTCAGTCTGGAGTCCTGTGGTCTTAGCTGCATGAGACTTCTGGACCTGGATGATCTCTGCACATTTGCAACTGAAGAGTGCAAACCCCAGTCAACATGCTTTGTCTTGGGAGTCCTCTGTGTCTGCAATGAGACAGCTGGGCTAGAGAGAAGGTCAGCCCTGCTTCTGTGGAGGGACCTGAACACAAACATGTAGTCTTAAACCTCTGTATTGGCTTTCTTTCCGTTCCTTCATAGATACCTTTGATTTGCTTTTATTTTTGCTTTTACTAATATCAGTTTATACAATTATTCTAAGGCACAAATGATTTTCCTGTCTGATATTATGATTTTTTTTTACCCACCTATGATACATCAAATAAAGTGTCTGCTGGCATGGGTGGTATTATTTCAGATCAATAGTGATGCTGGTACAGTGGTTCCTTGCTATCCCTGGAAGGTTGCTCCCAGGATTCCCTGAGGATACCAAAAGCCTCAGATACTCAAGTCCCTTATGTAAGTGGTTTTGTGTCTGTGCACATCTTCCTATGTTTTAAGTCCTTCCTATGTCTTCCTATGTCTTAAGTCCTCTTCTGATTACAGACAGTACCTAATACAGTGTACATGCTGCCGATCGCGGCCACACCATTACTTAAGGAAAACCAATGGGAAAACACAGGCTGTGCATGTTCACTACAGACACATTCATTGTCGATATTGCCTTTAATATCTTACTACATAGCGCAGGCTAGCCTTGAACCCCTGCTCTTCCTGCCTCTGCCTCCCAAGTGCTTGGATTACAGGCATGCACCACCATGCCTGGCTCAGACACTTTGTGTGTGTGTGTGTGTGTGTGTGTGTGTGTGTGTGTTGTGTGTTATGTACACCATTGAGACCAGAGACCAACAATCAGGTATCTTTCTCAATCACTCTTCACCTTATTTTTTGAGGTGTGGTCTCTCACTGAACCTAGAGCTCACGGATTTGGCTCGACTAACTAGCAATCAAGCTCGAGGATCATCTGGTCTCTGCCTTTCCGGCTCTGGGATTACAGGCACACACCCAGTTTTTAACATGGGTTCTGGACATTCAAACTCACACCCTCCCACACGTGTGGCAAGCACCTTATTGACGGAGCCCCAGGCCCCCGACACAGTTTGGTTTTTTTGATCATATATTTTCAGTTGGTGATAGAGTGACTGTGGATAGAAAAGCCAATAGGATACGCAGGGCATGGTTACTAACCATAATAACATGGTTAATATGTATTGTCGACTTCCCAGGAGCCCCATTCTGCTCTAGATGCTTACCACATATTAACCCGTCCCATTTGCCAGAGCACCTCTGCAAAATTGCCCAAAGCTGAGGTTGGCTTTACATCTTCCCAAGGCCACACAGCCAGTGAGTACTAACCCAGATATTTTTAGAAGTAGATCTGGTCTGAACAATCACACCGTGTTTGTTCCCCAAGAGGAACCTTATACAGGTCAGCCCTTTCCTTTTCTCTCTTCCTTCAGCTTTGCACACTCTTGAGTTGGTATAAAAAAGTAGCATCCATTTATTCTTTAAAAAAACTTTATTTTTATGTGTATGAGGGTCTTGCCTGCATGGAATTATGTGTATCACAGGCATGCCGGGTGCCTGTGGAAGTCAGAAGAGGACTTTGGACCCCCTGGAACTGTAGTTACAGCCAGTTGTGAGCTGCCATTTGGTTCCAGGAACCAAACCCAGGCACTCTGGAAGAGCAACAAGTGATCTTAACTGCTGAGCCATCTCTCCAGCCCCCATCCATTTAGTATTTTACTTTTTGTTTGTTTGTTTGAGACAGAATTTGTCTGTGTAGCTCCGGCTGTCCTGGGACTCTCTCTATAGACCAGGCTGGCCCCAGACTCACAGAGATCTGCCTGCCTCTGCCTCGAGAGTGCTGGGACTAAAAGCATGTGCCACCACACCCCGATCCACCCACTTATTCTTAATGTCCTCACACCTGTCCTTCCTTCCCAGGCACCTGGGACTCATGCCAACCCTCGCGTCCTGCTTTCCTTACACATTTAGCTAAGGTCAGTCGGAGAGCAGAGCTTGTGCAGATGTCCTCTTGCAGGAGGGAGCAGTAAGGGCAGGGACAAGGGGGGACCCAGAGGCTGCCTTTGGTAAGACTCAGCTGCTGAGCAGAGCAGAACCAGACATGCTAGGCTTTGGGAATCACAGGAAGGAACAGGAGGATTCTGGGAAGACTTCTGTTTGTGGGTGATTTTTTTTTAATTTTTGTTTTTGTTTTGTTTTGTTTTGAGATAGGTTTTCTCTGTGTAGCTTTGGAGCCTGTCCTAGAACTCATTCTATAGACCAGGCTAGCCTTGAACTCACAGAGATCTGCCTGCCTGAGTGCTGGGATCAAAGGCGTGTGCCACCACTGCCCTGGCTTGTTTTTTGTTTGTTTGTTTTGTTTTGTTTGTTTGTTGTTGTTGTTGTTTTTGTTTTTGAGACAGAATCTGTCTGGATATAATAGCCCTGGCTGGCCTAACACTTCCTATATGGACCAGGATGACCTAACATTTGTGGTGACCCTCCTGCCTATGCCTGCTGAGTACTAGGATTACAAATGTATGCCACCACATCTACTACCGCTGAAAGATTCTGTGCCAAAATCTCTGAATGTGACCTAGGCTCTCTGTTTTAAACATACCACCCATCCTGTTAAAAATCTGGAGAGGGCAGTGCCTGACACCCCCCCCCCCATATCTGTGAATCAACTTGCCGCTGCTCCCCAGCACTCCCCCATCCAAGGCTTCCATCACCTCTGGGGCATGTGTCTGGTTTTAGGGATATGATGGGCAGCACTCTGGGTGGTGGGAGGACTGTGTAGTCTCTAAGAGGCCCAGTCTGAGCACGTGGCTCCTTTCTCTCCAAGTGCCCATCCTTTACCCGTCCCCACTCTCAGATTGAACCGTCAGTGCCTCCCACACATCTCTACACTTTCTTTCTTTCCAGTCAGCCTCATGAAATACTTCTGACCCTTGCTGATTAACTCTGGTCTCTGTGCCATCCGAGACCTCAGCGTTCCACTGTTGCTTACAAATGTGTCTCCTAAGGTGCCTACTGAGTCCCTGCAGCTCCTTTTAGGGGCTCACAGCCCAGGGCTGGGCAGAGATTAACCATGGAGGCTGGTATCTATTGCCCAGAGAGGAAGAAGACACACTGGGTGGTGGGAGCCTAGAGAAGGGAACTTCCTTTCTATCTTGGGATGGGGCAGGACCAGACATCTACACTAGGGACGAAGGATACTTAATGCAGATGGTGAAGCAGGAACAGGGGTACCAGTGGCCCAGGAAACACAGCTTCCTGCAGAGTAAGGATGTCAGAGATGCTAGAAGGCAAACCTGAGGGGAAGACACCATCCTTCAGAGCTTTCCCATTGCGTTTAGATAAGAGGAGATGGGCTGAGACAGGTTCTCAGTCACTCTGGAGCTCAGGCTGGCCTGGAGCTCACTATCCACTTTGCATTCAAGTTTTTGAGATCCTGCGAGGCAGGGTTTATCCAGTCCTCATATGATAAGCAACAGGGAGCTGGGGTCAGAGATCTGAACATCAAGGGAACTCTGAGATCCGGCTGTGTCTCCCAGAGGGAACAGGAAGGATGTGAGCCAGTGAGAGCTGGTGAGTTCTGGTTCATCTGTCTTTCTCTGTCTTCATTCAGGCTACTCCATCTGTTCATGGTTCTGCTCACTCATTGCAGTCACAGTCCCATCCTCAAGTCCTAATTCCAGGAACCCAGCAGAAAGCAAGGCCTTCTCTGTGGGCCTGAAAGCTGTCTTAGGCCTGTCCCTTACCTCTCTCCTACATTTAAGACACCACATCTCGCCAGGCGGTGGTGGCGCACGCCTTTAATCCCAGCACTCGGGAGGCAGAGCCAGGCGGATCTCTGTGAGTTCGAGGCCAGCCTGGTCTCCAAAGCGAGTTCCAGGAAAGGCGCAAAGCTACACAGAGAAACCCTGTCTTGAAAAAAACAAAAAACAAAAAAAACAAAAAAAAAAAAAGACACCACATCTCATACATAATGTCTACCCATGGGCCCAAACATCCTTTCAGAGTGTACAGTGTGTTGTAGTGTATTAGTTTAAGATGTGTTACATTCGTTTCTGCTGTTGAATATTTGTTTAATGATGCAAAGATGTGTTGCGTTCTTTTATGTTGCATTTGTTTAACTCTGTAAATCCATGTTACTCTGCCTGTCTAAAACACCTGATTGGTCTAATAAAGAGCTGAACAGCCAATGACTCGGCAAGAGAGAGAAATAGACGGGGCTGGCAAGCAGAGAATGAATAGGAGGAGAAATCTAGATCAAGAGCGAGGAGAGAGGAGAGAGAAAAGGAGAAGGAGAGGAGGAGGCCAGGAGTCAGCCACCCAGCCATGAAGTAAGAAATCTACAGAATAAAGAAAGGTAAAAAGGCCCAGAGGCAAAATATAGTTAACAAGAAATGAGTTAATTTAAGTTAGAAAAGCTGGCTAGAAACAAGCCAAGCTAAGGCTGGGCATACATAAGTAAGAATAAGTCTCCGTGTATTTATTTGGGAGCTGGGTGGCGGGCCCCCAAAGGGTTAAAAAAAAAAAACTACAACAGTGCTTAAGGCCTCCCTCAGCATCTTCCTGACATCTTCAAAGACCGATAACACCTTCCTACAGGACCGGGATAGGAGACAGGACTGCCTGAGATGGAGTCTGTACAAAGACACTCAACTCGAGAGCCCGGGGCTGTACAGGAGGAAGATTGAGATGGGGCCTGGGACCTGGGCCAGAGGTAGAAGAGGTCCCAGGTGGGGACAGCCTCTGGCCTTACCTGGAGCTGCTCTTATCTGGTTCTGCTACCTACAGCCACCTCTGCCCTCCAGGAAAGCCTGGGACATGATGGCTGGGCCCTGATAAGATGGGATGAGGTGTGCTTTGTTCACCGGACTCCCAGCACAGAGGAGCCTGCAGACATTCACTGAGTCATCCAGAAAGGCACCATTTCTGACCAGGAGTTTGTTTTTATTTTATTATTTTTAATTTCTCTTTCACGTTCATTAAAAGTAGTGGTCACCAAAAAGGATAGCCATCAGGGAGCTGGAAGAACCAAGTGGGGGTCCTGGAAAAGGGAATCCTTGTACCCTGGGCCTTGGGGGCATGCACATGTTTTCCCAATGAGATGAATCCCCTTGTTCTGAACATGAGTCATATGTAGCCACGTTTCCTGCTACTTTATAAAGACTGTAATTCCTTCCTTGCTTCTTGAATTAGGGCAAGTTTTAAATGACTGTATGAGCCTTTATTGCCCCTCTCTTTATGTGACCAGGGACATTACTGAGTGATTTATGGTTTACAAAAGAACACTAGTTCCTTAATCAGCCATTACAGCCTTTTCTCAAGGTTGCATCTGAAGAGTCTGGGTGCCCTGGATAGGGCTGGCAGCAGCCACATAGGGCTGGCATTCCCTATCTTTTTTTTTTTTTTTTTTTTTTTTTTTTTTTTTTTTTTTTTTTTTTTGCTTTTTCATTTATTATAATGTCTTTTAAGCTTATCTGTATTTTTTTTTTTAATTTATTTTGCAATACAATTCAGTTCTACATATCGGTCACGGATTCCCTTGTTCTCCCCCCTCCCGTCCCCCTCACCTCCCCCCCAACGCCCCCCCCCCCATTCCCATCTCCTCCAGGGCAAAGCCTTCCCCACAGACTGAGGTCAACCTGGTAGACTCAGTCCAGGTAGGTCTAGTCCCCTCCTCCCAGGCCGAGCCAAACAATCCTGCATAGGCCCCAGGTTTCAAACAGCCAACTCATGCAATGAGCACAAGATCTGGTCCCACTGCCTGGATGCCTCCCAAACAGATCAAGCCAATCAACTGTCTCTCCCATTCGGAGGGCCTGATCCAGTGTGGACCCCTCAGCCATTGGTTCATAGTTCATGTGTTTCCATTCATTTGGCTATTTGTCCCTGTGCTTTATCCAACCTTGGTCTCAACAATTCTCGCTCATATAAACCCTCCTCATTCTCGTTAATTGGACTCCCAGAGATCCACCCAGGGCCTAGTCATGGATCTCTGCATCCAGATCCCTCAGTAGTTGGATGAGGTTTCTAGCACAACAATTAGGGTGTTTGGCCATCCCATCACCAGAGTAGGTCAGTTCGGGCTGTCTCTCGACCATTGCCAGCAGTCTGTTGTGTGGGTATCTTTGTGGATTTCTGTGGGCCTCTCTAGCACTTTGCTTCTTCCTGTTCTCATGTGGTCTTCATTTACCATGGTCTCCTATTCCTTGTTCTCCCTCTCTGTTGTTGATCCAGCTGGGATCTCCCGCTCCCCCAAGCTCTCTTTCCCTCGACCCTCGCCTTTCATTACCCCCACTCATGTCCAGGCTGTTCATGTAGATCTCATTCCATTTCTCTGTCATTGGGCGATCCCTGTCTTTTTTATTACAGCTTTCTTGGTGGGTCCTGAGTATTTTTTATTTGTACTTCACTAATGGAAACTTATCCATCTTTTCATTACTTTTATTTTTTGATTATTGTTATAGTTTTGGAGGAAATAATATGTAATACTTTGCCTACTTTGAATTGTATTGTCTTTTTTTTTTTTAAGACAGGATTTCTCTGTTGTAGACCTGGCAGTCCTGGAACTTGCTTTGCAGTTTGTAGACCAGGCTGTCCTCGAACTCACAGAGATCTGCCTGCCTCTGCCTCTCAAGTGCTGAGATTGAAGGCATGTGCCACCATAGCCAGGCTGTGTTGTCTCTTTATTATTGAGATTTGTTTTTTGTTTTGTTTGGGCTTCGTTTAAAGAGAGGGTCTCACTATGTAGCTTTGGTTGGCCTCAGACTCTCAAAATCTACCTGCCTTTGCCTCCTGAGTACTGGGATTAAAGGTGTGCGCCATCATGCCAGGTCTTTATTGAGTTTTAGGTGATATAGATAGACCATAGATAGATAGATAGATAGATAGATAGATAGATAGATAGATAGATAGACAGATAGATAGATAGATAGATAGATAGATGTTTTGACTGCCAGAAGAGGGGGTCAAATCCCTTGGAACTGGAGTTATAGATGGTTTGGGCTACCAGGTGGGTACTGGAAATTGAACCCACATCCTCTGTAAGAGCAACCAGTGCTCCTAACCACTGAACCATCTCTCCAGCTCCTCCTTTACATATTTTAGATATAAATCCCTCATCCCATATTGGCTTTGCAACTAGTTCCCATTCTGATACTAGTCTTTGTGCCTTTTTGCTGGTGTCCTTTGCAACACAAATACCTTTACTATCATTGAAATCCAACTCACCCAGTTTTTCTTCTGCTGTTCACACCTTTGGTGTGTATCTGAGAAACCATTGCCCAATCCACAGTCATGACAACTTACTCCTGTGTGGGCCTCTACAGTTTGGTCATCTTAGTTTTACGTTTGCTCAAGTTTTGGGCCCATTTTGTTGGTCTTATGTTTGCTGTGAAGGATGGGAAATTCACCCCTTGCCCCTCTCCTGGCTTCTGGGCTTGTGAATCTCTTGCTTTCACAGAATGTAGTTCTGTGTTTTCTTTTTCCTTTAGCAGGGAAGGGTTTCAGGACACGGTTTCTCTGTGGAGCCCTGGCTGTCCTGGAACTCTCTCTGTAGACCAGGCTGATTTTGAACTCACAGAGATCCACCTGCCTCTGCTACTCTAGTGCTGGGATTAAAGGCGTGCGCCACCACCACCACCTGGCTCTCATCTAAAGGTTCTTGATGTGATTAATCTGCAAAAATTTTTAAATTTTATTTTAAGTCATCTCAGTAGGTAGTGAGTTGGTACTTGGACATACAGGGAACCAGGGTCAACTTCCTGCCTTACAAGGTGACTCACTCCTCTGATCACATGTTTGTCAGTTGCCTCAAAGAGGAGGAGCCCGGGAGATGGTAATAATGAATACAAGGTTCCTGTCCTTGAGAGCACCCCTGCCTACTTGGGACAGGTGTAACAGAAATACAAGAAGAGGCCGGCAAGAGCCTGGGGACCAGAATGGAAAGACCAAATGGAAGCCCAAGTCTTCGACAAGGAAGCCAGGGAAGGCTCTGGAAGACAGTCGGGAACACAGGAACACAACTACTGTTGAGATTGTCGGGAGGAGGGGGTGGGCTGTGGGAGAGCAGAGGGAGGGAGGGCGTCAGAACTCAGAACTCAGCCCTGCCTATTGTAGTTCTCTTCAGAGCCTGTGAAGATGGGCGATGAGTCTCCATGCAGGACGCCATGGCCATGTTTTCAGCAGGCCCCCCTACTGGCCTGCTGGTCATGTTGAGCCGACGCTGCAGATAGAAAATGTGGGCTCGCTATTAGCTCCTTACACCTTCCCTGGATCCTCTGCAGAGAGTTCCCCAGAACCTGTCTACACCCGTGCTGAAGGCGGTCAACATCTCACTTCCTCACTTGGCAAGAAAATCTCTCCGAGGCAAAGCAGTTCCCGAGCTTCCTTTCTCTCACACCGCTTCTTGCTACAAACCCTTGCCACCACAAACAGGACAGCGAATGCCATCATCCGTGTGCGGTGTCACCTCTAGAGGTGACTGTGGCACAGCTGTGGTCAAGAAGTGCTTTTGCTCCAGATCCTGTGGCCAAGGAGAGGGCCACACAGGCAGAGGGAGGGTGGTGTATGGAAAGGTGGGTCACCCTGGCCTGGTCCTAGGGGCCCTTGAAAATCTCAGTTCAAGAGGTGTTGCCTCACCCAGTTGGACCTTAGCCTTAGCCTTAGCCTCTCCCTTCTAGAAGGCAGAGGCTGAGGACAAAGAGGAAAATGGATTCACATCATAAAAGCTCCCCAGGTCTTCAGCCAAGGAACAGAACGTCCCATATAAATTTACATAAGGTGGCTTGAAGGGAAACATATCACAGAAGCAAGGCAATAAGCAGCCATGTTGGATCAGCCATACCACCTCAGCCACAGAAGAACATGCTGGAAGAACCCACAGGGTGACATGTTTCGACACAGGAAAAGCATGTGCTGAGGGCGCTCCCTCACCCCCCAGAGACAGCTGTGTGACACAAAGGTCAGTAAGTGTGGCCATGGACGTGTGACATCGAATGTGGAATAGGTAGGAAGTTCCCTCCTCTTCGGCACAAGTTTTTCCTCAGGTTCTGAAGGAGGCGTGTGATACTCTCTACCGGCTCCCCCTTTTCTTGTCGTATTCTTTAGCTCATGGTCTTCATCCTCAATGCTTCAGAAAGTCCCTCTGAAACAGTCTGAGAGTGCTCAGTCCCACTCTAAGTCACACAGGGAGAGCGACTCCCAGGGTCAGCCCCATAAGACAAAACCAGCTGGTGTTCCACTTCTGGAATAATTGGAAGGCAGGCCACTTGGTCTCCAGTTTCGGCCGCACCATGATCATACTCTGGAGGCTTGGAGCATGCCATGTAAGTGGGTCTCCATTTTCTCTCCGTAAGGTAATCCAGGATCATTTGATTTTTGCGAGTTTAGTCTAGGAGATGGCAAACTGCAGTGTTTTGGCAACCTGTCCTCTCCCTGTTTTGTAAATAAAGCTTTAATGGAACATACCGTCGTCTATTCGTTACACACCACCTCTGGCTGCTTTGACACGTCAGTGGCCGAGTTGGGTGGCTGAGACAGACACCAGCCATGTGGCCTGCAGCTGCAAATATTTAATATCTGATCCTTTAAGGCAAAAAGTTGGGCAACCACAACAGGGAAACTGAGCCAAAGGGGGATGAGAGTATTTGCCAAAACCCTTAAAGTGAGTCAGGGCAGAGGATGGAATGGTTTCTTTCTGATTTGTATCAACCAGAAGTTCTCACCTGGCCCAAAGCTCACTACCTGATCTAAGCTGTGCTGGAGAGAGAGCTGGGAGATGAGGAGCCTGCTCCCTGGAAGGGGAGAAGCCTGTGGGGTGGGGTGGGATAGAGCCTGAGGCCTCAGTGGCAGGGACAGTCTGCCTGTCTGTCTGTCTGTATGGCTCCATGTCAGGCTGCTGTGCTCCTGTGAGGAGCCAGGTGACGCTCTTGAGAGGCACAGGTTCAGCCTGGGATCTGATGGGAGCTGCCCCCGCCCCCGGACCTTTTAACCGCAGGTCACCCAGATCTAGGTAAACTCTCCTTGGCTTTTGAACCACCAGGAGACATTTCTTCTTGCCTCTTTACTTGCTGTTTCCTCCTTCTGCCATTTATTAATCTGGCTGGTTAACCATTGAACCCAAGGCAGCCTCCTCTTGTTCTCAATCCTGTTCTCCCTGTTGGCTTCAGAAAAGGGGCGCTCCCTAAACAAACCTACTGTTCTTTTGTTTCCTTTCACAGCTGAAATCAACTGATAAAAGAGGTGGGGCTGGGGTGCTGTTTGCCAGAAAGACACTCCCCAAAACCTGTGCCCTGGTGAGGGGGTGAGAAGTCCTTCCCAGGGCAGGCCAGCCATGCTTAGAAAGAAATCCATCAGCCGTAACATGCACGCACACAGCACACACACACACACACACACACACACACACCCTAATCAGAGTGATGGTATAACTTAGAGAAGGAGTTTATCATTTCTTCATTGAAAACGTCAGATTCCTTGTCTCTAAACACAAGCTTCATTTGGGTTTAGCTCCCTTAAGTAAAGAGGCATGGTTTAGAGAGAAAGGGCCAGTTGGGGGTGGGGTGGGGGGAAGAGAGCTGGAGGGATGGGAGAGGGGAAAGTGGTGTAAAGGGAGAGCCTTCTGTGTGGAGGGCTACGATTGACATCAACCCCGCTTTCCCTTAAACTTAGAATTCTCTAGAGCATCAGCTCTGTGAGGGCCAGCATTGTATTTATTCACGACCATATGCCCAGCACCAAGCCCAGTCTGGCAAGGGGTTAAATGAGTCTCTGTTAAATGAGAGACTGTATGAACCTAGTACCGTGGTCACTAGTCCCAGTCTTCTGGGGGTGATGGAGGCGTCACATTATTCACTGGTTACTTTTTCTGAAGCATTCAGAAGCCTTTGCTCAGTTAGGGAGAAAGTCGTGAAGGACAAGGAGGACCTTCTTGAACCATGAACACAGCTCCAGAGAAAGCTAACAGCTTGTCTGTCAAACACTCAGGGACAGTGCCCAGCACAGCCCTTTACTGTGCCTTTCCACCTGTCATTGAACGGGACAGATTTCATCTGTGGGCGTTTCTACTCTAATTAGACTCCCTCTGGTTGTGAGCACTAGTGTGTGTTGGGCATTTCATCTGCATTTCCCTAGTGCTCACGAAAGCTTTGTGATGTGGTGTGCTCCCTTTACAGCTTACAGTGAGAGGCAAACGGATGTGTCGAGGTTGGAGAGCTGGGATTAAAGGTACCATGAAGAGATTAGTATATGAGGGCTTTGCTATCAGCAATGGGATTTGTACTCTTAGAAGACTCTGGAGAGAACATGATTGCCCCTCCTGCCAGTGAGGGTACAGGAAGAAGGTAGCACCTAGGAGAACAGATGCCAGGTCTGATGGCACCTTGATCTCAGAGTTCCTCACCTCAGGAACCATGAACCAAACATTCTGCTGCTTATAAGTTCCTCAGTTGAAGTGTTTTGTTCTAGCAACTTGAATGGACCGATACTGACTACAGACACACTGGACAAAACTGCTCTGTTGCTATGCAGTTTTAACACAAATGATGCACTTTGGGGTATTCTTCACATGGCTTTTGGTATATACACACATGTGTTCAGGTTGAGCGGACACATGCAGGCACAACTGCTAGAATATGCTTGTGTTCAGCATTAGTTGATGATGAGGTCACACATGGATTAGTACTAATTCGCATGTATACTGTGGCCAGGGAACCTCGATGATGACTGTGTATGTATACACACTCCTCAGATAATCCCAATGAGTTGCAGAGGTGAAGGACCATACCCAAAGCTCACTGAGGATCATGGGTGAGATATGAAATATCTCCATGTCCTGTCTAGCTTCACATCAGTTTGACACGGCTGGGGCCATTTGGGGAGAGATGCTTCCATAAAATGTGCCCGTACATAGGTCTGCAGTGCATGTTCTTAATTAATGACAGGTGTGTGACCCAGCCTACTGTGGTCCTGGGTTCTACAGAAAAACAGGATGAGCAAGCCAGTAAGCAGCACTCTTCCACGGCTACTGCATCAGTTCCTACCTCTAGTTCCTGCCCTGACTTTCCCGGATAATGGACAAGTGAGGATGAAATACATCCTCTCTTCCCTGAGTTGCTTTTGGTCATGGTCTTTACCCACAGCAACAGAAACCCTAACTGAGACTGCTGGGAACAGGCAAACAGCACCTTGTCCTAAGTGCTGCCATTTTGACTTCAGACTGTATTTTGCCTGTGGGGTGAAACACAGCTCAGGTTCCCAAGCTCTAGGGGAGCTGGGAACCTTCCCATACCTGACCCGCCTTTTCCTTAAACCACAGAAACAGTCACTATGCATCTTTAACTCTCTCGAAACATCATGGCTGGTTCTAACATCAGAAGGAACAAATGAATCTGATTGGTTGGACTGAAAAGCTTGCATTGTGTGTCGATTGACAATGACAGAACATTCAAGGAAGCCCCTACTCTCTAAAGCCTGGTGGGTGAAAATTGCAACTGTAACTTGGCAACAAATGTTTGTGATTTTTGTGCTTAAATATTTGCTTCAATTGACATTGGGGGTCACAGTTCAGGTCTGGAGTTTGTTCTAAAGCCCTGATCGATCAGCCTCTCCCCTACACCCCTTCTTTTGTTCTGCCCTGCATTAAATCTTGCCTTTCGGTAACCTCTTGTATCTGCTTGGGTTGATTCAGAGCCTCAGACCACAACAAGACCATCCTCAAAGGGCTCATGTGTGGAAGGCTTGGTCTTCAGTCTATAGTCCTGTTGAGCAAGCAAGATCAATTGAGTGGCTAGATCATGACAGTGCTAATCTCCTCAACTAATTAATCCATTGAGCTCACAGCCGAATGAGATAGCATTTGGGGCCGGACTGGAGGAGGTAAATGGCTGGAGGCATGCCTTTGAAGGGTATATTTTGTGCCAGGTCCCTTCCTCTCCTGACTCGGCCTCATTCCTGGCCATGAGGTAAGGATCTTTCCTCCATCATGGTCTTCTGCCATGATGCTTCTGCCTTGTCACTGGTCTAAACACTAAGGATCTAGCCAACTATGACTGCAGCTCTGACCTTGTGAGCCAAGACAAATCTTCTCCTTCAGGATGCTCTCTCAGGCCTATGTCAAGTGATAAGAAAACTAACCAACACTTCAAGAGATAGCACATCAGCCCCACTGCCCATCCTTCCTTGGAAACTCCTTATCAAAAGTTGATAAGACTCACTTTGAAACTCTTGTCAGACACCAGGGAAGGAAGAGGAAAGGGCGGTGTAGACCATATCTCAGCTGAGAGCCTCATCTTCTGCTGGTAGAGAAGTAATGTGGCCATTTCTGCCCCTTTGCACAAGATCTCCCTCGGTTGGAATGTCCCCTTCCTTTGCCCACAGGCGAGTGGCAGACATCTTTCAAGATGTAATTCAGTATTGTCCTGCATTTCTGCAAATTGTGCTCTGTTCTGTAGGCAGAATTGCCCCGGCCAGTGGGGTCTTCAACGGGGACCTAAAGGGAGAGCCAGCGAATGAGAGGGACAAGAGACACAAAGAATGAGAGCAAGACAGGACGTCTGATCAAGCTCCAAAATTTTATTTTTCTCTCAAGGCATATATAGGTAGGCAAAGGGGGTTGAGAGTAGGAAGGGACTTAATTATGGGGGTTGCAAGCAGGAAGGGACTTAATTATGGGCTGTTCGGCCAGCAGGAAATGTTGCTCTGAAGGTTATCTATCTACCCTTGTCTAACTGCCTAATTGCTTAACTGCAGCTCATTCACCTGATATCTGAGAAGAGGTTCTGGTATCTGTGAGAAGAGGTTCTGGTGCTATGGAGAGTTGAGCAAGGCCTAGATCTAAGAAAAGAGGAGAGAAACCTAAATATGGCAGCATGTGTGTCAAGGGTCGCTTAGGCTGATGGCTCCCGTCACAGAATCACCTCACCCTCCCCTGGGAGTGGGAAGCCAGTGCCCTGTAAGGATGCTGTTCCTTGAGGACCACAGGGCCGTTCCTCTACGTACATCTTTACTTGGACCAGGTGACAGTGAATAGGATGTATACTGCTTGTCCTTTAGTTTTCCAACAGAGCAGTCTTTACATATAAGGTGCTCAGCCAATGCCTATTGTGCTAGTCTGTAATGTGACTAAATCAACCTGTAATGTGACAGAATTAATAAAGGCATAAAACTATGGGAAGAAGCACATGTTGTTCTGATTGTTCATCACATGGCGGCCCATCCCAAACACAGTTGCTTTACACAGTGATGTGTGGGTATCTCTTACAGTAGGCATTGACTACTACAGTAGGCTGCCATCCAATTCCGGCTTGGTTACAGTTAGGTGGAGGTCTATAGACAGACGTTTCCTATCCTGACCACCCACTCCCTGTCCTGGTAGCTGCTTCCAAATTACCACATGGAGATTTAATATTATTTGTAAATGCTCGGCCGATACCTCAGGCTGATAACTAACTAGCCCTTACATTTTAAGTTAACCCATATTTCTATTTATGCTTTGCTACATGGTAGTACCTTTATTAGCGTGGTATGTTCATCTCCTGCTCCCTCTGTGTCTGGCTGGTGACTCCTCACTCTGCCCTTCTCCTTCCCATCATCCTTAGCCTGGTCGCCCCGCCTGTACTTCCTGCCTGGCTACTGGCCAATCAGCATTTTATTAAACCAATTCGAGTGACAAATCTTTACAGTGTACAAGAGGATTATTCCACAACAGAGGTCAGGACAGGAATTATCTGAGGATTCCATTAGACTGAGCATCCACGAGGGCCCCTTTGCCACATGTTTGGTTCTACACTGTAACAGCTAAAGAACAAGCACCTAGGTGGGCAGTCCTCTCCACAGGGCCAACTTAGAAGCTGTCACACGCCAAACTTGTTATATGTCAATGACTTTCCTTCCATAACTTTTTTTTTTTAAAGAGAGATTTGGACCATAGCTGCAAGGCTTCCTGTGACGTCCTCAGAGTACACACAGCATTACTAGTGCTATTCATGAATGGTCAAATGTAAGTCCCAGAGCAGGGTGGGTTAGGAGGTGGGGACTTTCCAAAGACGAGATACAAGTTGTTATGGTTAATCTCTTATCAAACTGGACTGGGCGTGGAAACACCTAGGAGATTGATACAGCACACCTCAGGCATGCTCTGTGGTATATTCTCACAGGTGACTAGATCCTGAGGGCTCCAACTTAATCAGAGTTCCCTTGATGGAGTCATAATATGATGGCACCTGGGGGAGATGCAAAGCAGTAGGCAGAGCTTACTTAGTTGGAGGAAGTATATCCTTGGGGACATGTCTCTGAAGGCTCTATCTTTTGCTGGTCCATTTCCAGAGTCCTTTCCTCTGCTTCTTGTCCACTGTGAGGCCAGCAGCCTCTGCCACATGTTCTTGCTTCCTGTGGGCCCAGACATAACGGAGCCAGCACACACCTGTATCTCAGTACTTAGGGAGCAGAGGCAGGCCAGCCTGTGCTGCTTAGCAAAGCCCTTTCTCAAACAAATCACCGTGAACCATAAAACGTATAACAAAACTCTGAGAATAATTAATACAGGGCAAAAAAACACCTGCTGTAAAATACGTGTCTTTAAATAAAATACTTGATTTAAAATAATGTTCCACTAGGATTTGAAGTATAATAGTCCACAACCATATACCTTATCATGGTAAACCTTCAAAACTTTGGTAGTGACTTGGGGGATGGGGTTCTGACACACACGGCTTTAATTCCAGCACTCAGGAGGCAGAGGTAGGCAGACCTCTGTGAATTCAAGGTCAGCCTGGTCTACAGAGCAAGTTCCAGGACAGTCAAAGCCACACAGAGAAACCCTGCCTTAAAAAAACCAAAAAACAAATAAACAAACCAAAAAACCTTGGGAACAAATCAATATTCATGAGTCTCTACAAAATCAAGAGACAGAGATTCGGAAAGTGACCAGATTCCATGACACACCCATTAGGAGCACTGACTTGGCTAGGGGCAGCTCTTCAAGCAGTTAGTAAAGTCTGCAGCCAGTTTGGTTCAGGTGCCCATTTTTTCTGTCCAGCTCCCTGAACTTAACGAAGGTGCTGGGGTTGGATGAGGGACCAGCCGAGCAATGTCTTCCATGTAGTGTTCAATGCTGTCATTTATAATAGTGAACAATTAGGAAAGAATCTTGATTGTTAGTCAGCTTTGTACTGTTGTAACAAAATAAATACTGAGATAATCAATGTAAAAAGAGGAAGACGTGGTTTGGCTCACAGTTTGGAATTTTCTTTTCTGTTCTTTTTTTTTTTTTTTGAGACAGGATCTCACTTTGTAGCTCTAGGAATCCTGGAAATCACTACATAGACCAGGCTGGCCTTGAACTCGCAGAGAGCCACCTGCCTTCTGCCTCTGCCTCCTGAGCGCTGGGATTAAAGGTGCGCACCACCACCACCCGGTCATGGCTTGGAACTTTCAATCTACAGTGGTTGGCAGCTTCTTCTGGGTCTGTGCTGAGGCGGCACACCATGGTACGATTGCATAGTGGAGCATTCATCTCACAGCAGATAGAGGCAAGAGACAGACGGGAAAGGGCCAGGGTCTCATCTCCCCTTCAAGGGTATGCTTTCAAGGGGCTCTTGTAGAGGACCTGGGTTCAATTCCCAACACCCACAAGGGCAGCTCACAACCATCTGTAACTCCAGTTCTAGGGAATCCGATATCCTCTAGCCCACTTGGGGCATGTAAAATCACACAACACACATACACACACATAATTATTTTTAGTCTTTTTTTTTTTTTTTTTTTTTTGGTTTTTCAAGACAGGGTTTCTCTGTGTAGCTTTGCGCCTTTCCTGGATCTCGCTCTGTAGACCAGGCTGGCCTCGAACTCACAGAGATCTGCCTGCCTCTGCCTCCCGAGTGCTGGGATTAAAGGCGTGCGCCACCACCGCCCGGCTATTTTTAGTCTTAAAAAGGGTGGGGGGAGATACATTTTCGATGACCTAATTCCTTTCCACTAGGATCAGACTCCTAAAGTTTCTACTCCTCACTTTTTTGTTGTTGTTTTCTGTTTTGTTTTGTTTTCAAGACAGGGTTTCTATGTGTAGCTCTGGCTGTCCTGGAACTCACTCTGTAGACCAGGCTGGCCTCGAACTCACAGAGATCCGCCTGCCTCTGCCTCCCGAGTGCTAGAACTAAAGGTGTGCGCCACTGCCCGTTTCCATTCCTCAACATAAGCACAAGCCGTGGACTGAGCCATTAGCCCACGAGTCTTTAGGGAGAGCACTGCAGATCAAAACTATAGCAATGTTCGTCATCAGAGACCTGTTATATAACTACTTGGTGGACAATTATGCAATTGTAAATACTACTTCACAAATCTAAGGGCTAGTATGAGCCACCAGCTTCAGTGAGGAAAGAGTCACTATTGCAAATATGTTCAAATGCACACACACATAAAGAAAGGCTAGGTGGTCGTATGGCATAATTGTTAGGATCCTGCCCTCACTCTTCCGGGTCTGGCATCTTATGTCATCAAGGGGCACTGGTGACTACGTACCCACCGCATGGTCATGCAATCCCTGCTTTAAAAAGCCAGACCTGCACCCCCCCAACACTCTCTGTTTCCTCTCTGTTCCCTCCCCCGCCAGGCCTGGCTTCTCTCCTATCCCACCCCTCTCCCCCCACCCATTTTCCCTCCTAATAAAGCTCTAAAAAAATACCACTGGGTTCTGGCTGTGGCCCGTGACTTTGCCACCGGTAACCAGCCCCACCAATAATTTCAGCAGTGGATCTAGCCATGTGGTGGAACCATGAGAACTTTTACATTTCCTTCTTCTTGCCTTTCGTATTTGCCAAATTTGACATGGTGATTGTATATAGTTTTTATCATCCCAAAATAAAAGTAGATGTGAGATGAAACTCCCCTGGCAAGTTGGGGTTATATCCTGGGCACCAAACTTTTACCCCTGAAGCTTTTTACCCTGGTGCTGCCTAGGATTAACCTAAGCATTCCTGGTACATATGAAGTCACATCGCCAACAGCCTTAGAGCACAACTGTGTGGTCTCAGGCTGTTTCTTAACTTCTTCTCCAGACTTGGTTATCTGCCCTGCTAATGAGAGGGTTGGACAGTAGAATCCAGCCTGTGGAACTCCGGAACCTCAAGCACCTTCTGTATGCCGTTTGATCCTCTCAGTAGCCCCAAAGCTAATAGGTACGAACCAGATCTTATCACTCTTTGACCTAAGAGAGAGGAGAGGTTCTCTGGCCTGGGGTAACACAGATGTTGAGAAGAGCAGGAATTCCAAAGCAGGTCTCCAGGCTTTCCACCCTGGGCTATCTGCCTCATCAGGATTCCTTTTGTATAGTAACAGTGAAGGCCTGTCCCTTCATGAAACCTCAGCCAGTGTCTTGCTTGACTAGGAGACCCCAGATACCAGGGCTAGTATCTCTTCCTCATTTCTGTTTTCTAAAAGGCTTCCAGGCCGCTCCCACACCCCCCACTAAGCATTCTCTCTTTCATTGGCTCTGCTCTTCTGCCCTTGTCTGTGGGCCACACTCCGGTGGGTCAGCCTCTGAAAACCAGAACTGAAAAAAGGCCCCAAAGGTCACTGTCCTGAGAAGCCCCTGCCGGCCTTTCACAGACTCTCTCAACTGAAAAGTCCCTCCACAGTGCTCCTCAGGGGGCCCGGAGCCAGGGTGAGAAGGCTTCCTTTCCCCCCAGGAGCCACGGTGCTTCTGCTAGGTGACCTGCATTCACCGAGGTAGACCGCAGAGGCTGCCTGGTGTGAGGCAGCATGACTCAGGCTGTGTTGCACCATGGAAAGATCTGAGCGTTCCAAAGGGAAAGAAAACCAGAAATGCCAAGGCAAGTGACAGCAGAAAACGCCAGGGCACAACAAATCTCAGGGGCCAGGAAAAAGTCAGGGGTGGGGATTTCTCCCGAGAGGAGAGGGGCAGCTGTGAGTCAAAGAGCCTGGCCAGCTCTCCTGAGGCGCTCTCCCACCTGCTGGGAGTCCTTCCTTTTCTGTGTCTGGGTTCAGGTAACAACCTGTCCCCCCAACAACAACCAGGAGCCCCCTCTGTACTGGCTAGCCAGAATGACTGTGCCTGGTCGCTGTACCGCACCTTGCTGGCTCATCAGCACAAAGTGACTTGTGGGTTTTTTTTTTTTTTTCCAAAAATCAAAGTTCTGATCATTTTCTCTTAGGATTCTTCCCACCTGCACTAAGAAAGAGAAATTGGATCTTCTTTTGCCCACAAAGTCAATTGCTTTTTTCTTATGTAGGACTTAAAGAAATGAGTGACCCATTCCCAACAGCAACTCATTGAGTAAGACACACACACACACACACACACACACACACACACACACACACACACACACACATTTTTTTTTTTGGTTTTTCGAGACAAGGTTTCTCTGTGTAGCTTTGTGCCTTTCGTGGAACTCACTCTATAGCCCAGGTTGGCCTCGAACTCATAAAGATCTGCCTGCCTCTGCCTCCCGAGTGCTGGGATTAAAGGTGTGTGCCGCCACTGCCCAGTGAGTAATGTATTTTTAAACAGGGAACAAGCGAAAACATTAAAGATTCTCTCTGTAAACCTTAATGGAAGCTTTGTTAATAGAGCAGGACTGTATTCAGTTTGATGAAATACTTTGTGTTGGGACCCAAAATGACTTATATGTGGAAACTATTAAAGCATTTTTAAGTCCTATACTTGTCTTGCCCTCCAAATAAAATTCCTTTGTGTTAATAAATATTCCATCATGTGTGTCCAATGTGATGGGGGTCTCACAATAAGAAGTTGCATTCCTTTGTTTCTGGGAGGCTATGAAATAAATAATCTCATGTAAATGAAAAAAAGAGTTCTTCTTAGATTCATGCATCAAAGAACTGTAAGCCTCAGACCTCAAAAATGATTCCCCCAACATGGTCACCAGACCCAGTCTGCTGTCACAGCCCCTCTAAAGCTGGTTCGAATCAGCTGCACAGCAGGTTAGCACTTGCTGCAAACTTGGATAATGTGCTCCCTTTAACCATCACAGCATCCCGAGGAGATGTGTAACCTCCATTTTCAAACCAAGAGACCAAGTAAGAGTCAAAGAAAGACTCCAAGATGACAGAGCTAGCAAAGAGGACTAACAGACTGCTAAACCTGGGACTTTCTTCACACTAGAACTTACCCTTTAAATGGTTGTCTTGTCTCGTCTCAAGCCTCTCCCACACCGGTATCACCTCCCTAGGCAGCCCCTTCCACTCTGAGGTCGTTTCTGTTGTTGTATAGACCTCTTGTTTGTATTGTGTTAGACTTCCTTGTAAGGTCCAACCTCCGATCTCCCCCTAAGCATGATTCCACAAGTGTGGACCAAAAACCACAAGGGCCCTAGGATATGTTCTGGGTCAGCAGACACTGACTCTGGCATGCAAGGAGTTACCATTTGGAACCATCTTGCTAAGTGCTCAGCTCCTACGCTGCCAAGGCTGAAAGAACACTGGGCTTCAGGAGGTGCTAGGGAATGGCTAGTACAGGAAGAAG
The DNA here is from genome assembly GCF_007827085.1 of Peromyscus californicus insignis. NCBI lineage: Eukaryota > Metazoa > Chordata > Mammalia > Rodentia > Cricetidae > Peromyscus > Peromyscus californicus. Next base: position 17,952,772 of record NW_026294458.1, on the reverse strand, counting down.
AGGTAGAGGGTGAGCCACAGCTCCCACAGCACAGGCTCAGCTCAGGAAGGAGACACAAGTTCTGATAAGAAGCCGTCTCCAGGTCCTACCCAGTGACAGTCTGAAAGCTGTTTCCTGGTTCTTGGATGGCAGTGACCTGGAAATGCAAACCACAGAAATGCTGCCAAGGAGACATCGCCAGGTTCCTCAGACAGCTACGCCCTATGCCTCTGCAGCCCTTTGTGTATACCTCTTGGCCATGGTACTCCATCACGAGCTGTTTACACTAGCAGTCTCCCCTCTGGACTATGATTCTGCCATGCAGGAATTGGCAAACTGTGGCTCATGACCTGTTTGTGTGAATAAAGTTTTATTGGCACACAGCCATGACTATTTTTTAAGTAAAGTTTTACTGAAACATAGGCATGTACACTCATTTTTGCATTGCCTATGGCTGTTAAGTGGTCTTAATAGAGTCTGTACAAGCGACACAGGTTAAACTGTTGGTTTTGTATCTCTCTACCAAATTTTTTACAATTTCCTGATGTTGAGAGTGAAGATGAAGTCATCTTGTCTCTCTTTGGAGTTTTGTATCCCACTGGCTTTGCCGGAATTCCTTTATCTGTAAAATAGCAATGATAGTGTTGTTATAGACACGGGACGTACTGGGATACAGCATAGCATAGTATCTGGTATAAACAGATACTCAAGAAGGTCAATCCATACAAAAGGGACGAATGCAAATGGAAACACTTCGTGAACTAGACAATACTTTATGATGAAATGGTGGGTCGTGATCACGGTCAAATACCAGAATGTTCTGGAATAAAGCCTGCCCTGCCCTCTGAATTTCCTGATCCTGATTTTATGAGGGAAATCTTCCACATTGTATTAACGTCATCTAATTTATATTTCAACTTTTACATGGCTCCTCTTTAGCTCTCTCTCCACATCAACCTTGAGGCCCCACTCCTTGTGTTCAATCTCAAGTTCCCCAAATAAGAGCTCCCAGACCCTAACTTCTCTGGGTGGGGTCAGCCTAGATAAGCTCAAACATTTCCCGGATCCTCTCCTTTGCACAGCCCCTGCTATGGCTGGCTAGAGGAAAAGCTGCTAAGGGATTTGGGAAGTAGGGCAATCACCCTATTTGAAGGTTATTGCCAAGCCCCAAGTGTCACCACAGCTCATGTGCATGCACCATCACTGACCTCTTTGCTCCTGGGAGGTACCCCTCAGCCATTGTCTTAGTCTGATTTCTAATGGTGTGATAAAAACACCTTGACCAACAGCAACTTGAGGAGGAAAGGGTTTGTCTGGCATACATGTCCAGGGTCACAGTCCATTGAAGGGGCCATAGTAGGAAGTGAAGAGAAGCCCTGGGGGAATGCTGCATACAGGCTTGCTCCTCATGGCCTGCTCAGCCTGCTTTCTTAAACAACCCAGGACTGCCTGCCCAGGTGTTATACCATCAATAGTGGACTGTGCCTTTCTACATCAATCATTTAAAAAGAAAATGCCCCTTAGATTTGTCGACAGGCCAATCTTATGAGGGAATTCTTTAAATTAAGATTCCCTTTTCCCAGATATTTCTACATTTGTGTCAAGTTGACAGAAAACAACCAGGATAACTGTCACCACGACCAAGGCAATTTTTAAAAAGGAAAGCATTTCAGTAGAGAGGGGCTTGCTTACAGGTTCAGGGACTTAGTCTATTATCATCATGGCATGCAGGTAAGGTGCTGGAAAAGTAGCTGATCCATAGGTGGAAAGAGAAAGAGAGAAAGAGAGAAAGAAAGAGAGAGAGAGAGAGAGAGAGAGAGAGAGAGAGAGAGAGAGAGAGAGACTGGGCCTGGCATGGGCTTTTTAAACCTCAAAGCCCACCCTCAGTGACAGACTTCCACCGACAGGCCACACCTCCTAATCCTTCTCAAATAGTGCCACTCCCTGATGACTAAGCATTCAAATACATGAACTTATGGGGCCATTATTCAAATTGCTACAACTGTCCACTTGTCACACAAACACATCATTACGAACTTCACCCCTTCCCCTTTCATTTGTTCATAAGACACTATGTTAATGTTAATAATAATAATAATAGTATTTGTCTTAGGGTTTCTATTGCTGAGACAAAACATCATCTGAAGGCAGGAGCTGATGCAGAGGCCATGGAGGGGTGCTGCTTACTGACTTGTTCATCATGGCTTGCTCAGCCTGCTTTCTTATAGAACTCAGGACCACCAGCCTGAGGACGGCACCACCCACAGTGGGCTGAGCCCTCCCCCATCAATCACTAATTAAGAAAATGCCTTACAGGCTTGCCTACAGCCCGATCTTATGGAGGCATTTCTTCATTGATGTTCCCTCCTCTTGGATTATTTTTGTTTGTGTCAAGTCGACATAAAATTATCCAGAACAATATTATAATTTTTCAAAGTCCCATAATCTTAAAATTTTCCAACACTTTAAAATATCCGAAGTCCCTCCCTCTCTCTCTCTCTCTTATTTATATGTGTATGATATATACTATGTATATGTATGTATATGTATATATTCATCCCCTTGTGTTAGAATTCCTAACCACTCCCCCAGCAACATGACCGTGTGTGCGCTGGCAAGATGCTTAGTCACCCTAGGGCCTTAGGTCCTACGTAATCTGTGTGCTGCGTGATCATGTAACTTTTGAGCAGTGTGATCACGTAATCTATGTGCATTCGTGGCACAGCTATGTAAGCCCATGTGCACATGTGCGGGGAAGGGGGGATTCTATAAAAACGGGTTCCACTTACCCCTCCCCTCTCTTCCTACATGATCTTTCCATAGGCCTAAGCACCCACTTCTGTTCCCTTCCCTTAATAAACTCTTACAGTGGGTTTTGTTGTACCTCGTGGCTTTTCTTGCACGGTAAACAGCTCCACTTAATGAATAACACTTTGGTTCTGTTCATCTAGAGAAGCCTGACTAAACACAAGGTCTGGTAAGGAGTCTCAAAAAAACCTCACTAGTTCTCCAACCTGGACAGGGCTAGAATCCTTTCTTTGATCTGCCGTTGGCATCCTAGCTAAGGTAAACAGACATTTGTTCATGTCTCATGCAACCCATGGGAACTGTCGTGACTGTAGTGGGCTCTGAAAATTCACGGGTGAGCTAGAGAGGTGACAGACACCACATGGACACCACACAGTCACTAATGGAAAGCAGAGGCAGGGCTTTCTCCAGAATGGCTTCACCAGGAGGCTCCTCGACTTTGCTGTGCCTCAAGCTGAAAAGGATGGGTGGCAGCCCAAGTCTTGCCTGATTTGCATACGCAGAAAAGCTCTAGATTGCTTCAACAGAGGGGACTTGAACACAGCCTGGAACCACAGCCCCCTGAACTGATTCCTAGTCTTGGGTCCTTTCTCAGCCTCGTGATCATGTGACTACAAGGGCGGGGCAGGGGTGGATCCCTCCAGGAAAGAACCTACTGCTCAGTCAATATGTCTACAATAAATCTCCCCGACCCCCCAGTTTTTTCTCAAAGAAACCTGAGGGTATTAACCAGTATGACTCTATGGGAGAAATAAGGAAATTACAAACCTTTCAGGATTCACTAGGTATTGGCTCTGAACTGCCACCCATTTAAGGAGAGTGTGACTTACTTCCTGGATAGGAGTTCATAGCCATCAGAGGCTCAGTGGAGTTTGTGGGGCGGTTCATCTCACAGTGGGATAGCCCACGGCCAAGCAGCTATTTCCTCAGCCCCAGAACTAATGCTTTTAGAAAGAGACAGAGCAGTTTTCAGGAGAATCCCACGCTGACTTTTTTCTGTGCAGAGTACAAGCCACGATGGGGAGACAAGTCACGTGGGAGCCAGTAGCCCCCCCTCTACCTACAAAGAAATTTTGGAAGACATCACAGAAATTGGAGCCTGCAACATGGACTTTGAAAGATGCAGGGATGGCAAACCTAGTCACATCCCCCATCCAACCGGCTTGCTTGGTCTTTGCCAACGTACATGGACCACAGGGAATAACAGCGGATTATTTTAAACTTAATTGGGTGATAACCCTAATGCAATTTTTCCAGATGTGGTTTTGTTGCCAAGGAAACTAATACAACTTCTGGCAGTCATTGATCTGGCAAACTTGTTTTTTCCCCCGTGTATCCTATAATAAAGTCCATCAGAATCAGTTTGTTTTTAGCTAGCATACCCAGCAACACACCACTGTCACATCTCAGGCCTGCAACTCCTCAGATCATGGTCATAACCTAATCTTAGGGACCTTAGCAGCCTCCATGTTCTATGTGCTGTGGATATAATGAAAACTGGTCTTTGATGAGCACAAATAGCTATTTATTCTAGGTATCTTGTTGAGAACATGCAAGCAGATCAAGGAAAATGAATCCCATAGAAATCCAGGGCCTAGTCATTTTGGTATAACTTCTGTGGGTCTGGGCATGTGAAGATGTTTCACCCAATGTGGAGAAGATGTCGCATCTGGCTTCTCTGACCACTGTGCAGATGTGGAATGCCTCGTAGAGCTCTGGAAGTGGAGAAGCCTTTGGGCATGCTCTCTCAACACATCTATTGAGTGACCAAAGGACTGCTGAGTGCAGGCCGAGAAATGAGAAGACTTTGAAAAAAGATCCAAGCTCCTAGGCAAGTTGTTCTTCCGTCTGCGGTGGATTCACATGCACATTTGTGTTGCGAAGGTAAGGAAGCTGTGCAGAACTGTTTGCAGGTCCTTATAGCTAAGTCACAACCTGTTAGGACTTGGGTACCAAACTATGTCCACTAAGAAAAGTTTCTGCTTGGCTACTGGGCCTAATCGAACCTGAATTCCCCACGTGCAACCCACGTGATTGTCGTGAGCTGAGTTTAGTTTCTGTGAGTTCCACTCTGCTCTGTGCTCGTCTGTGTATGCTGTTCCCACCGCTTTTCCTGCTGAGGCATAGAAGTGTCAAGTTAGCACCAAACACAAAGCCTTACCTGGACGCCTGCACCTGTCTCTACATGGTCCCCAGTAAGTAGGTTACTTTTTTCTGCTCTTTTGACTGTGCCTTTCTGGATCCTCTGTTGCTATAACAAAATAGCAGTGCTGGGAGCTAGATAATTTGTAGAGGATAGAAGTTTATTTGGTTCAAGGTTCCAGAGACTGGAGAGCCTAAGCACGGTGCAAGCATCTGCTCGGTGTGCGGGCAGGCCTTTGCGCTGCCCTGACGTCTGGTGGAGGGCATCACCTGTTGAGCCAGAGCAAGCTTGCTTGTTGTATGATACTTTGTGTCCTGACAAAGAAAACTTGCTTGGAGTCAGAGGGTGGAGCCAGCCACTAGTTAACCATAGAGGTTTGGAGGTCTGAACAGAGAGGAGACAGGAAGTGATCAGACCGGGTGGAGAAAGGATCTAGGCCTTTTTGGCTGAAGGAAGCAGAGAGGTAGGAAGTGACTGTGGCTGCTCCCCTGCTTCTCTGATCTTTCAAGTTCCCCGCTCCGCATATCTGACTCCTGGTTTTTATTGATACAATTAATTAGATTTACGTATATCACATGCTTCCTTGGATTTCTATGTCTCTGTAAAGCCATTAATGTCATCACTGAGACCCATGTTCCTGTTACCATTTAATCCTATTTATCACCTCAAACTCTCACTTTCAAATAGCATTGGCAAAAGTTATTTATGAAGAACTCAGTCAAGCCATAGCACACATCTTCTCTTTCTCAGCCACAACTGTGACGGCCAGTCCTAAAACAAGGCCTCGATTCCGTGTCGGTCAGAATGGCTCGGCCTCCCTCTGCAAACCCAGACTGGAAAAACTGCTCGTTAGATGCGTGACTCTATTTAATTTCCATAACAGCTCTGCCTAACAGAGTAAATTTCCCAGTTTTACAGAGGCAGAACTTGACAATGGAAGTGGTTTGCCCAGCGCCTCATACCCAGTCTGTGGGAAGCAGAACTGGAACCCACTCATGCGCATCTGACTCCAGAGCCCAACCACAGCCTGCGGAGGTCCTGGCCAAGCTGCGCCCAGGGCCTCCCTTAGGAAGAATCACCCCAGTCAGTTTTTCCACTGCTTCTTGACTAACACAGCCAGTGAGGCTTCTGGATCTTCCCATTTCTCAGTGGCCAGTGTGAGTTAATACTGAACTATAAAACCTGCTTAACTCATGAAGTATTTCAAATATGTGGTGATATCTAGAGAATAACATAGCAGACATTCTTATACTCAACATAAAAAATAAATGCCTTATTCTTTTCCTTCGGCTTAATTTTATTTCATATCCCTTGGTTTTGTTTTGTTGAGGTAAGGCGTCATGTGACCCAGGCTGGCCTCAAACTCCTGATCCCCCTACCTCCGCCTCTCTAATGCTTCAATTATAGGCATGTGACACTGTGTTCGCCTTTTATTTCATATCTTAAAATATACCGTGGGTGGGGACCTGGGTTCAATCTCTGTACTGCCAAGAAAAAAATATATATATAAATTGGTTTTGTTTTTTTTTTTTTAGCATTTTTGCAAACATCCATCAATATAAATGGGCCAGTAACCTGTGCTGTTAGAATGCCAACAAATAGCAAAGAGCAACTAAAATTAATAAATTCGTATTATGAGTGCACAAAGACAACACAATAGCATCTGTGTGCATTGAAAAGATCAACAACAGACTTCCATCAACACTCAGAGCTGGGCATCTCATCCCTGACTGGATGTGTCCCTGAGTCTCTCTGTTCCTGCCTTCGCTTTCCCTCTTACAAACAGTCCTGAAGTCCTATCTCATCTCCTTCCAACTGACCTCCTGGCCCCAGCAACGCATCCCTGCCAGCTGGACTCTAAATCCATCTGGTAGTTCCCAACGGTCTTCCGTGTGTCAGGGTGTCATCGAGTGTCTTCTCCTGAAAGGACGTTCATTATGTTCATGCACACGAATAAATTTAGATCTGAAACTGCTTCGGTAGCACCTCAGCCCTTCATTGTGTGTTCGGGATCCCCACAGCCTGCTTGGGTGATAAGCCATGAGAAAGATCACTGAGAATGGGTTTGGGTGAGCACGCATGGAGCTAGGAGTGAATGCATGGAGTTGGAGTGCTTCTTTACAGCGTGGACTATGTAACCATGGAATGCCACTTCAGTGTCTTCTGAAATGAAGATGCTCCTGCTTTTTATGGCCCAGCAACTCACCCTGTGGGAGAATCCTAATGGAAGAGTACACAACATGGATGCAGGGTGCACAGCACGGATAAGAGTTGTTGTCCGAATCTTAGATGGGTCTTTTAATAAAAAAAACCCAAAGCCAGATATCAGGGTGAAAGCTGAAAGATCAGAGAAGCAGAGCAGCCAGCCACTAGTTCTTACCTCTACGAAATCCTCAGTCTAAAGAGAGTGAGTTCCTGTTTCCTCACACCTTGTATACCTTTCTCTGCCCTGCCATATTTCTTCCTGGGATTAAAGGCCTGTGTATTTCCCAAACAAAGGCATGATGTCTCAGGTGCTGGGATTAAAGGTATGTGCCACCACTGTCTGGTTCTGTTTCAATCTCATGTAGCCCAGTGTGGCCTTGAGCTCACAGAGATCCAGATGGATCTCTGCCTCCCGAGTGATAGGATTAAAGGCGTGTGCCACCACTGCCTGACCTCTATGTCTAATCTAGTGGCTGGCTCTGTCCTCTGATCCTCAGGCACATTTATTAGGGTATATAATATGTCACCACAGAGAGTGCCCAACACGGATGACAAGTGCACAACACAGACAAGAACTGTTTCCATCAGCACTGTTCAAACTGGTCTCACACCGGAAACAGTACAAACAGCCAGTGAGAGTCAAGGGACGTAAACTCCAAGGTGTTAACTAGTGCAGCTTCACACCAGTGGGGTTGGTGTTGCTCCCCACGCGGAGAGAGGGAAGGCAGATTAGAGAAGTCCTGCTCAGGATCCCACCCCTACAGAGGTCAGAGACGACCCGAGGGGCCGGGTACTCAGGTGTGGCGGGGTGTGAGCAGGGAGGAGGGGTGTAGAGTCAGGATGAGAATCTCCCCCGGTGGTGGGGGTGTGGCGGGAAGGGTGCTGGCTGCTGCTGTTGCCTGGCCTGCCTGCCCAGAGGTCAAGCCAGTGCTCAGCGGAGGGCTGCTCCGCTGCAGCTCACGGACTCCTCTGTGATGCGTGCTGCGCTGCGTCTGAAAACACGAAACAGCGCGCACATCACGGCGCCTGTCTGTCCGTCCGCAGGGACAGTGCCCGGGGCTGCTTTGCAAAGTCCTTTGGGGAAACTTCTGATTCTCCAGCGACAACTGGCATTGGCTTGCTGACCCTCTGAACTTTCCGTTTTCTGCCCAAGAAACACTGCTTTTTTAGACTTACTGGTTTTCAGAGGAGGTCCTCCCCTAAAGTATTTGTCATTTGACAGGACTGCTCACGTGTGTTATCAGGTAGTTAAACCTGCAGAGTGAGCCTCACCAGCAGCAGAGAAGGGATGCACCAGGTACCCCGGGGATAACTGATAACCACCACAACAACGGCTAGACCGTGAAAACAGGGATGGGCAAGAGTTTTACTGTGTAATTTGTGCATCCACTTCTAGAAAAGCGGACCCTGAGATACAGAGAATCTAAGGAACTTCCCAATAGCTGCTATGGAGGTTTGGGATGGAGGCGCTCTGAACCTGGGGTCCCGGGGGAGCAGCTACCAAACCACCCTACCACTACATGTTACCAAAATTAGGAATCAGCACACATCGGGAATCCTGAAAATGCCCCACGTCCTGCATTGGGACAATCTACCCTGCCCCGCCGAGGTCTCTTCATTCTGTGTCTTCATTCTGTTCTTCCTCTTGGTTCCTCCATCTTGACATTAGCCGTTCACGCGCCCCGCCCCCCCCCCCCCCAACCCATCTGTTTTCATGCAATTTCCCTTCAAACACAACCCGTCTTGTCAGCTATCAAATCCTCTGATGGATTCCATTGCCCACATTCTCAAACTCAGCCCTCCACAGCCTGGCTTCTGCTTTTTAAGCCTCAACTCCTCATTCCTATATTTTTTTTATTATTTATTTCGGGTTGTTTTGTTGTTTTGTTTTGCTCTTTTCCTTTCTTTGTTTGGAGACAGGGACTCACTATGTAGCTCTGGCTAACCTAGAGCTCACTATAGACCAGGCTGGCCTTGAAAGATCTGCCTGCCTCTGCCTCTGCCTGCCCATCACACCTGGCTTCATTCCTTTGTTTATCTGCTGTTTACTAGCAACTGCAGGCTACTAGCTGTACCTACCTGCAGCAGGTACACACTAATCACCGTGATTGCCTTTGTGTTTTTCCTCATCCCGTCCACTCTCTCTACAGTCCCATTCACCCCTCCAGACCCAGGGGGAATGAACACCAGTTCTTCTGGGAAGTACTGCCTGATGTCTCCAGCCAGATCCTCCATCTTTCTGTTGCTTTCTTGTCACTTTGATCTGAGTCCACCCTGGCTAACATTTACCCACCCGTTCCCCCCATAGACCCTAAACTCTGAAGGGAAGGGTTGTGTCTTACTTACTTTTTCATTCCCGGAATCTGACATAAAACAGCGCCAGCTCTTTGGTTTATATCTGATGATCTGTGGCACTCACTCAAGTTCATATCCAGAGGGGACAGCTTATACGACACACCACAGGTTCTCACGCTGAAAGTCCGGCCAGTCCTCCACAGAGCAAAATGGCTGAAGCGGAGCTGGAGGCAAGTGGCGGGAGTCCTTTTCTGACCGATGGGAACAAGTGATACCGGACCCTCAGAGGGTCCAGTCATTTGAAGTGCGAGTCTGGCCAGAAGGCTACCTGGAGCAGACTCTCCCTGCCCTCATCTGGGACTCCACAGACTGCCAAGGTGAATCAGAACAAAGAGAAATGGAAAGGTTCTCCTTCAAATTTTGTTGGGAAACTTGAACCCGAAATCAGTGCTTCAGGCCCAGCTTGTCTCGCTTTTCCAGACAGGACTCCCTGACTCTCCCCCTCTGCCCTGTGGAAAACTGTCATGGGAGCAGCATGATGCCGCCTGGAAGGCTTTCATGTGGCCTCCCTGCTAGGGAAACACAGTCTAGAGACCCTTAGAAGACAGTTTTGAGAACCTGGCTTGTCTCCCAGGCCAAGCATGGGGACTATTTGTCAAGGGAAAAGTACACAAATAATTGTCAGCAAAATACACACATTTCATTTTCTTTTGAGCCCTTGAATAAATCATCCTGTGTGATCCTGGGACCTGAGACTGGAAGTGGTTTTTTGTCCTGGACCCGAGCCACGGCCTCCAGAGAGAAGAAGTCTGTCCCATTTGGACACCCACACGGACCCACACGACACTGCTTTGTTCTCACCCAGCTGGGCAGGCCAGATGGAGTTGCAAAAGTCTGTCATCTGGAGTCCTTTTCCAGGAGCCGGGCAGGTATGGCCACCTACGAGCCTCGAAACCCTCTCAATACATAGAGCAGAGCACTGAGGTCCAGAGAGGAAATTCCTGTCACCAGCTGGGTCCCAAGTCCTGTCAAGATGCCACCTCTAGTCTCCTCTGGAGCACACAGGCAGGTTTCCTGAGAAGCAGGTTTGTTACCATCACCGCTGTTGTTGTTTGGAGACAGGGTCTCACTATGCAGCCCTGGCTGACCTGGAAGTCTCTATGTAATCCAGTCTGGCCTTGAACTCTCACAAAGAGCTGCCCATCTCGGCCTCCTGGGTGCCAGGATTAAAGGTGTGTGTCATTACTCCAAACCTGAGAACTAAGGATTTGATTGGCTCCTCAAGTTTGGGAACCCACATTATGCTTCTGACCTTTCTGAGTCAACACAGGCTGAGCTCATGATCTGAATGTCTCTAGCTGCTCCTCTGTCTGGCTGTGGGTGTCTGTCTCTCCAGTTGCCATGGATCCATCCTGGGATTTCTCAGGTCCAGACCACCTCTCCCTCATCCCCTCTCTGTCTAAGGCTACACTGGACCCTGGCATGGTCTCAGAGAGACTCTGACGATGCTGCTCTTCCCTGTCTCCATCTGCACACACTCCTGCCTCTGTCTCACTGTATACAAAGTGGTGATTTTATTCATGAGATCAGTAGCATCTGCTGTCTCCAGAATCCTGGGCTTTGTGTGGTCTCAGGAGGGCTCTGTAAGATGGATAAGGCACTTTGTATTGGGAGGTTTACTCAAGGTTTAGTACAATAACCATTTTGCTAACTGTCTCTGTAGACTTCTAGTACGTACAGTTTAGAGATTTACCAAATTTGTATAATTGTCCCTCAGTACCTGTGGGAGATTGGCTCTAGGAACCCCACAGGTACCAGAATCTAGGTGTGTTCAAATTTCCCATAGAAAATGCTCCGGTACTTGCATATAATATGTGCACATCTCTCCTACACTTTAAGTCATCACCTAATACACTGTGAATGCAGTAGACATGGCTGTTACGAAGTATTCTTTCAGGAGTAATAAGAAAAAATACGTGCATGTTCTCTATACAAAGGTATGTTCCAGATATTTTCAGTCTGCAGTTTAGAGTCATGAATACCTGCACCCACAGATTTGCAGGGTCAACTATAATCTTTCCCCTCCACCCATCCTCCCCCAAGGTCAACCATCAATGAAAGTGAATGGCATTTTGAGCAAGTCTTTTGTGTGTGAGTGATGTTTCTCTGAAGGCTTGCCTGGCTAGGCTTCAAGGGGCACAAGGAAGAGCCATGGGAGCATGTGGCAGTAGACTGTGATCCAGGTAGGCCAGAGTCCTGCTTCTCCCTTTCAGCTGTTGGGTGTGGAAAAATCTCCTGCTCCCTGTAAATCATGTTCCTTCACTTGAAAAGGGATTGCAATTCCTGCTTCGGAGAGCAGGTGTCGTAGGCCTGGAAGCGGGTCCAGTGGTTGGTACACAGGGAATGTCCCTCTCCTGTTCCCAACCGTCACAAGGCTGCTGTTTCAGATAACACTTCTGGAAGGGTCGCTATGCTGTTGAAAAGAGAATGGTTTCTAAGTCTCTTCCATTTAAATGAAGAGATACTTACACTAAAATCTGTCAGAATGGCCACTTCATTTAATTTTTTAAATTTTTAATGTTTTTATTTTATGTGCACAGATGTTTTGCTGCATGTATGTCTGTGTACCATATGCATACCTGGTGCTCTTGGAAGCCAGAAGGTGTCCAATACACCTGGGACTGAAGTCACAGACAGCTGTAAGCCATCATGTGGGTGCTGAGAATCAAATCTAGGACTCTGGAAGAGCAGCCAGTGCTCTTAATCACTGTGCCATCTACAGTGGCCCACGGTGGCCACTTTAAGAAGAACCCAAAAACGGTACTTTACCTAACGTACAGTAGGTAGTATCTAAGGTTCTTGCAATGCCAATAACTGTAGACTTGTCTTGACAGTCACAACCAATTTGCTCTTATAGACTCATGTGACTTTAAATCTGTAAGCCCCATATTTCATCCAACCCACAAACTTTATTCTAGCCTACCTGGACAAACTTTCCCACAATTAGATTTCTGATTCTTGAATTTTCCAATCCTCCTTCCTCTTCAAAGTCAATTTCCAGCCATCTTGTTGGAAGAGTAGGACCCAAGAAGCCATATTGATCTCATATAATACTTCCTAGTCAGAGACTGACCCAGGAGTGGACATGTGTCTTTGGATTACACTGGACCTAGTCAGTAATCTCCTTCCCAGAGTTCATCTTCCAGCAAGCGGCTCCAATTTGGAGAAGATGTGTAAGGGTTCTTTATAACTGGCCATTTGTTGGGTCACTGCCCTAATGATTTGTTGTTGTTGTTGTTGTTGTTTGTCTTTTGTTCTTCGAGACAGGGTTTCTCTGTGTAGCCCTGGCTGTCCTGGAACTCACTCTGTAGACCTGGCTGGCCTTGAACTCAGAGAGCCTTCTGCCTCTGCCTCCCAAGTGCTGGGGGTAAAGGTGTGGGTCACCACCGCCCGGCTCCTAATGAATCTTAAACATCAGTCAGTATCTACAAGAAGCTCTACAGCAGCGGTTCTCAACCTTCCTAATGCTGCGGACCCTTTAACACAGTCTCTCATGCTGTGGTGACCCCCAAGCATAGAATTAATCTTTCTGCTACTTCATAACTGTAATTTTGCTACTGTTATGAATGGTAATGTTAATATCTAATATGCAGGATATCTGATATGCAACCCCTGTGAAAGGGTCATTTGACCCCTTCCCCCAAGAGTTTGCGACCCACAGATGGAGAACCACTACTCTGAAGAGACTGCTGGTCTGTGGTATCCTTATGGGAAGGAAGAAGGCAGGAGCACCATCTGAAGGCTCTTTCATCAGGGCATCAATCCTGTTCACAAGGGTTCTGCTCTTGTGGCCTAATTGCCTTCCAAAGGCCCCATTGCCTAACACCATTACACTGATGCTTAGGACTTCAATCTGTGAATTCTGGGCCAGGGAGATACAAAGATTCACATTATCACCCCAATACACACCCCAGTGATCTATGGAACCAGCAATCATGCCTAAATTTACACTCCCCCTGGGAGGCTTACTCACAGCAACTGCGAGGTCATGAGTTGCTAGCAGGAACTTCCAGAACCTCCAAGTTTATAAATCCGTGTTTGTTCTGATTGTCCCTGTCAACTCAAAATGAGAAACATGAACATCATCTATCCAGCATATGGTGTCATACCTCCCTTGTGACTGCGCCTACCACCCACTGTTCTCCTCACAGCCCCTCTGTGTTCAGAGGATTCCTAGCCATCTCTCGGGCTCTCTTTTCCAAGCTTCCCCGTGGACTTCTCTCAGCTCATCCAGAGTATACTGCACCGTCACCTGGGTCAGCTTCCATGATGTTTCTGTCATGAAGGCAGCACCTGAAAAGCTCTTCATTGGTCATCCTGACAAGCCTGGATGTTCCTGGTGATAAGAGCCATGCATAATTTAGCTTTGTAATGCTTGATGCTCACCAGAATCTCGGGATGTGTTGAATAATGGAAAACCTGTGTTCTTTATGCTTTTTTTTAGTTGTTTGGTTGGTTGGTTTTGTTTTTGTTTTTTCTAGACAGGGTTTTTCTATGTAACCTTGTCTGTCCTGGAAGTTGTTCTGTAGACATGGCTGACTTCTGACTCATAGACCGACCCTTCTTTCTCTGCCTCCAGAATGCTGGGACTAAAGGTGTGCACCATCCTGCCTGGCTTGATGACCATCTTAAAATAAGGGTAGAAAAGACCTTCACCCAGGCCACTCATACCCAGTGATCACGATTGGGAAGGCTTTGCAAACTGTAAACCGTGGTGGCAGTTAAGCGCAGGAGTGGGGAGGGGTGTTGTTCTCTGGACCCACTACGTGTTCTCAGGGACAGCCTGCTGACCTGGCCCAAGAGAAAGACAGAACATCATTATGCCCACGCTTGGTTTGTTTCCATGTTCTTCTAGAATCTAGATAGTTCCGCATGCTGGCCTTGGCTCTAGATCCTGATACCAACTGTGTTCCCTTTTGTCTTGGTGGGTCCTCGCTCACTGAGAGCAGTCACCTCACAAGAGCACCCGCAGCTGCTCCTGGAGGCCCAGGCATTGCACAATGAAAGAGAGTTACAGCTGCTTCCCTGGGCTTCTAATCGGGGGTTTATCTGATAACACCCAGGGATGGTAGGTAGTCAGTGAAATTTCCTTTCCCAAGTCTTCCGTTCAGTCACTCACTCACTCACTCGCTATTTCAGCCTATCCTTTACGCTTGTATAAACCAGCAGTCACAGCACAGCCCTGCGTGGGTAAAGCTGTCACAAGACTGCAAATATGCTTTCTCAGAGGACTGCACAACAGTAGCATTCAGCCAGACTCTGGGGAGCAGCTCCCCGCTGAAGCCATCATAGGAGCTGACTCTTGAAAGGACAGCCAGGTGCCCTTAAGGAGGATGGGATGGGCTTTCCCTGCTGGGAACAGCTTGTGAAACCCTGGAGATGTGCTGTGGGAGCGCAAGTTGCTCAGAGCGTCTCTGTGGCAAAGAAAACTGCGCACGGGCAGAGATGAAACCAGAGCAGACACAGGAAAGAGGGGGACTCGGGAGCCCAATGTTAGCACTCGCTTGGGAATCCTATCTTCCAGGAAAACGGGCTCTCTTGTCAGGAAAGACGGGCTCCCAGGCGAGCCACTGCTCCTTAGTGCTGAGGAGCCTCTGCTCTGGCTGGCACCCAGGCATCACATGGCAAGTTGCTGAGCCCAAGGAGAACCTCCCCTGCGTGTGGCCTGCAGAGAGGTCCCCTGCGCAGAGCCGATTGGCAGCTGCAGATGGGGCTTTGGAGCTGGGAGCAGAGATCCTCCAGGAGGCTGCGTCGCAAGCCACGCGAGCCCTTCCCTGCCGTGGTTAATTTTCACTTTTCTCAGTGACGAGCCCTTGGAGGAGACCAGCTGCAGGAGCAACGCCTGCTGGGGAAACACATGCCTCCCCAGGGGCGGGCGCTTTGAGCCCTGCCGAAGCCCGGCTGCAAGCACGTTGTCCCCGCCGCCGCTCCAGCTGCCACGGGGCCTCCGGGAGGCTGTGCGCGTGGGCCGGCCTCGCGTGCCGGGAGCCCCCCTGGCCACATGAAAGCGCGCCGCGGCTTCCCGGAGCGGCCCGCGCCAAAGCCGCGCCCCCGCCCGCAGCCACGCGCTCCAGCCGGGCGCACAAAGGAAATGGCAAGGACGTGAGTCACCCGGAGGCTCGGCGGCCCCCGGGCGGCAGGTCCACAAGGAGACCTTTGTGCCGCGCTCCGGAGGACGAACGGCACCCGCTGCAGGGAGGCAGGCATTTCAGGGCGCTGAGTAATGCTGGGGAGACAGGAGAAGGCCCTACAGGAAGAGGGAGCGACTTTTGTGCCCCGCCACTCTGCAAAGCCTGCGCTCCGAGCACTCCGTGGGCAGGCTCAGAGAAGCTAGTGGTTCCTGTTTACCAGCCCCATCTTTTCTTTCTCATACTGCTGACCCCCACCCCCACCCCCGTCTCTCAACCCACGGGGGATCTCTCTTGTTTTGCAGAGATATAGTCTCACCATGGTGTGAGGGACTCGCTCTTCGGGTGCAGTTCCTAGCAGAGGTCAAGAGATGTTAAAAATGTGTATGGTAGTGGATGGAGGGAGGGTTGGATGGAATAATTCATTTGTACAGATTGAACTGTTAGGAGCTAGTCCAATGTCTTCATTTCTCAAATGGAAGAAATGTAAGCCCAGAGGGGCGCACTCTTTCTTCCGGGCCAGGTGTATTTTACTGTGTGGTGGTTCTGCGGTTCAGGGAACGCCCCTGAGCATGACTGACAAGGATGGGTTAGATTGGTGAAAACCTGCAGGCACAGATCAGGTAACACCCCGGGGACTTACTAAGGCCCATAAAAAAAAATCAGAACAGCAGCAGTCAGGGCTCCAGGCGCTAGTGCAATCACAATTACGGGAATGGGGCAAGCATGTTGGGCAGTTGGTCTACACCAGGCATGAATCTCTAATCTACTTGGCCCCGAGGAAGTTATTGTTCCGGACAAAGGTGATTGGGAAGTCTTTGCCCTCCGGGACAAGTCAGTTCCAGTGGTGGTAACCCACTGGCCATGAGCTATGTGACGGAAACTAAGTAACAGCCTGCTGGCCCAGAAGCTCACTTGGCAGCGACCTCGGAGGTCTCAGCATCTCAACACAGCCCACTTTCAGTAACCGAGAAAGCAGGGTGGCAAGTGATCCGACATTTTCTACCTGTGAAAAGACAGTGATTCGCCCACCACATCCGGGAGTACCAGCATCTATTCCTCCTTCCCACGGCGGGGGGCGGGGATAGGATGACCTGTCACCGCCCACCAAGATTCCAACAGATGGGACTCAGAGCATTTGGAGACTAGGCTTTGCGCTGAAGTCTCTTTCCCCAATTCTTGTGCTGATTGTCCACCCAAGGCCCCAAGCCAAACAGCAAGCTTACTGTGTAGACAAGCTGGTACAGCACACTCCGAAGCCCACACCCAGAGCATACTGATGGGAGTCAGGCGGTCCAGATGCCCTCCATCTGCAGCCAGGATCATCCCCTGCCTCTGGTCTTGGCTAATTTCTCAACAGAAGCCAACTTTGAGTTAAGAATAGTTGTCATCCTCAAAAACTTACTGAGTTATCCAGAGTTTAAAGACAAGGAAGGAATCCAGAGGACGCCCTGCACCCAAAGACGGTGACTGAGAAGTGCCGATTCCAACCCACTCTGGTCAGCTGTACCCCTCCCTGGACACCATTACCAATAACGATAAAGGCTAGCCACTGCCGAGGGCTTGCTGGATGCCAAGTGTAGTCCTTGGCCATGTGCGTGCTTCTTCATGTAATCCCTGCAGCAACACTGTGAGATTGTCCGTGCCCACGGTTACATTTCCAGGTGAGGGTTGAAGTGCAATCAATCAGGAAACATGGCCAAGCCAGGGTCACATGGTTCTAGGTACAAGGGCTGCCATTCAGAGCCGTGTGTCTTTCTCTAAGTTCTTAACCATCCCTCCTTAACCATCCTGGGCCGAGCAAAGCAAGAGATGTCTAGTCATTAAACCCTAGTTTCTTCTGGGTCCTGTCCGAGAGAAAAGCAGCTCTCTAAGTAGGGAAAGGACATATCGACCGCACTGTCGGGTTACCAGAGTTCCTCAGTCTTGGCCTCCGCCTTGTCAGTTTAGGGATTAGGTTTGGATCAGCTTCCGGGAGAGGAACAGGTTCAGGCAGTCTGATCGAAGATGACTCAATCCACAAGGGACTGAGCCAAACCCAATTAATTGATTCACCTGGGAGATAATACCGCCCAGAAAGAAGATTGTGGCCAAGAGCACCGGCTTCGGAGTAGGAGGCAGCTGGGTTTGAAGTTTTCTTCATCACTTCTTGGCCCTGTGAGTCCAGACATCCCGTTCACTCTTTGCCTCCTATCATCAGACTCTGAAGATGGGCTGAGAAATGGCGTCTCGTGTGATGACTGTGCCTTAAATAGAATGTGCTGCACAAAATGGCCAGTGGGAGTGCTTGGTGTTTAGTAGATACTCAATACATGGCAGTACTTAGAACCTTCATCATGAACTGTGTTTGGAAACTAGGTTTGGCCATTGGATAAGATCTCTCCTGCCCAGTGGGTAGGTCCTGTCTCCCAAAAAAAAGAACAAAGAAAAAATCCAGCTCGGATGGATGGACACTGGGAGAGTTCAGTTCTTTCAGAGATGTACTAGCAGCACCCACCCCTTGCCCTATCACCCCAAACATTTCTGTCCAGATGTCTAATGCTGCTTCAAGACTCAGAGCTCTATCTTCGGAGCTGCTGACCCCTGACTTACCACCTCCCTGCGCCCAGCTTCCAGTGGTGTACTCTTGTTCTCCCTGTGAAGCCTCGGACACATATAACTTCGTCTGTAAGACTATCCCAGCTGACCAGGAAGTGACCACATGTTGACCAGGCATCGGTACCTCTCAGGTACAGAGTCACGGCCATGAGAAACACTGGTTTCTTTCTGAGCTGACGTCTAGTGGGGCAAGAAGCAGGCAGAGCAGCACACCCCGTCATTACCGCTTCTGCCAGTTGCCGGGGGGTGAGGTGCGGTGGTGGGGAGGGAGGGATGCAGGATGTGATAGAAAATCCAGGAGGGAGAAGTGACCAGAAAAGGCCTCAGTGAGGAGGTAGCATTTAGCCTGAGGCCTGAAGGACAGGGAGGAGCCAGCCCTGCCAAGATCTGGGAACAGAGGGTTCCTGGAAGGAACAGCTTTTCCCTTTGGAGGAGGGACAGGACTTGATGTGTTTCTCATGCTCTGACCAGGATGGAGCAGATGGTGGAAGGGTGGGGGAGGAAGAGCCACAGGGATCGGCAGCAGCTTCCCTGCTCTGTGCGCTGCGCACCCAGCTGGATGTTTGATGTACAGTCAGACTCCCTGACATTTATTCAACACCTACTCCGTGCCGAGCCCTGGGCAGGCACGTTCCTCCTCTCTCACTAAAGCCTCCATCTCCCAGCCCCCTCTCCCTGTACACGAATGCCTGCTCTTGTCCCAGGGTACTGTTATTCATTCTCTGTGGGGTTTTGCCCTCCCTGCCCATCTTCCTCCCCTGTTAGTCCCGTCAGCTCCACTCTCAGACTTCTTGGTATCTCAGCACATTAAACTAAAAACGTGTGGTCGTGTTTGCGAGGTTTCGGACAGTACTTACACCCTTCCCTTTGTTGTGGGCAGCTCCAGTGGTGGGAGATGATAATAACAGAAGCGGATGCTTTCCAGATTGAGTTTGTGGAAGGAAACACAATGGGTGCCTCACTGCCACGGCTGATTTGGTAACAACCCTGATGAGCGTGGTTTAGGCCAACACGTTCTTGGTACTACACACAGTGGTCCATCACACCCTTTATGTGTCAGTTCCTACTATAGAGAGTGAGCATTCCAGACAGGCCTCCGATGGAGCGAGGTGGTCTGGACAAGCCATGGAGACTACTACACTGCCTTCCTCAGGAATGAGTCCATCTGTCCCATACTTCATCGTTAGGAACCCACCATGAACTCTATAGACCCTGTGATAGAAATCCCAGCAGACAGAAAGTTGGATTCAGCATCCTGTGCTGTTCAGCTAAAGAACTTTAAGGGTGACTGTGTACAAGGCTAAGACGGAAGGACCAGAAATAAAGTTACGGGAAGAAGGTGAACTTTGAGCTTTCGTGTGTAAGTGACAGAAGAGGGGGGGAAGACCTCAAACATGGTTTTCATCTTTAATTTCTTTTTCTTTTTTTAGCACATGATTATAAAGAATGCTGTTTTGAAAGGGCCATTTGAGAGATGGCGAAGGGAAAAAGGAAAGCTGATAAAGGGCTTGCAGTGATAGGCAGGGCGTGAGGCCAGCAGAAGGCATTTGGAGACTGTGTGGGAGGTTACTATGTGATGTAAGGGGCTCACAGCAGTTGCTTCACACGATGTGAACAAGCCCTGGGGCTGGGACCAAGTACAGAAACTGAGTGAGGTACGAGTGGGTGAGGGCGCAGAGCGGGACCGTTACTATGGAGACGATAATCAAAGTTTCCCAACCCAAGCCTCCAGCAGCCAGAGACCACTGAGATGTCACACGGCATGGAAAAATACTGGCCTTGGGTTGGAATCGGATTAGTCTAATCTCTGCCATTGATTAGCTGTGTACCTTGGATCGCGTGGCTTCGGTTTTTGAACCTGTTTCCTCAGTTGCACAATGGGGGTTACAACCTCTGAACCTCCGGCTGTAATGTGTAATGAACAAGGCTACCTTCAACTGAGGTTAAGAGCCCAGGCCTTTCTCCAGGTCCTCCTTGGACTCGGCTCTCCTTCCTCCCTGTATGTTGTTATCTTCCGTCAGCATGACCTTTGGAGAAAGAGAAGCTTTCAATTCTGCAGTTCCTAAGGAACTTTGTTGGATCAAGTTTCAGGCTATGGGACACCCAAAGCAGCTATTGCTCTATGGGAAATCAATATCTAATCTCTAAATAATATGGCATGTAGGATCCTTACACATCCCTCCCGTGGACATTGGTGTGCCTTGCTTGCTATTTTAGTTTGATTCTCAAGAGAGAAAAAAAAATGTTTACTTAAAGCAATGAAAAGGTAAACTATGTTATTATGGTCACTGGGAAGAGGGCATATGGATTTCTTCCACCCTTTCCAACTTGGCATTTCCTCCAAAGCCAAACTACAGAGTTTACTTTGAAAGTGTTAGCAGAAAAGGAAAAGTATATTGCCCAGGAGGGTAGAAGAGGCCACCTGACAATTTTTCCAGTCCTGCTTAAATGGCATCAATGCCCCTGTGAGGGAACTTCAAGCTGAGGGTGAGGAACTAAGGTGATGTAAGGAGCTGGACTTGCCAGGTTGGTCCAGGACCTTCTGTGTCTGGGGCCTGCATCTGCAAATGAGTGAGCCATGCATGGTCTCCACTTTCACAGGGAGTCAGGACGGGGATGTGTTAGACTAGATATTTTCGTCCTCCCCAGATCACCAAATTAAAGTACAGGGATCTGAAACAGAGCAAATTTACAAAAGGTGTTTTAGCCTATTCTGGTGGCTAAACAGATAACTAACAAAATACTGCAAACTGGATAGCTGATAAACAAGAGTGTATTTCTCACAGTTCCGAAGGCTGGGATATCTGCCATCAAGTTGCCAACAGATTTGGTGAATGAGGGTTTCTTTGGTTCATAAATGCTGGCTTCTTGCTGTGTTCACAGGGTGGGGGTGGGGGACTGAAGATCTCTGGGGCTCTGTCTTACTAGGACTTTAATCCCATTCACTAGGGCCCCACCTCACCATCTAGTCACCTGTCAATAGACCAGCTCCTCAAATCATCACAATGGAGGTTGAGTTTCCACATATTGGGGAAAGAGGTCATATCTAAAAATTGAAGGCACAGCAAAATGCCATCTGTGTGTTAACAGGGAAGATGAAACATAGACATAAGGACCTAGAAGTGGGGAGTTTCACTTCAAGACAACCAAAAAAACCTCCCTTGGGGCAACTGTTACCTCTTTGAGTGAAGTATGATCTCACCCTCAGGTATACAAGTCACCAGAGCCTCGTGTTAGCTGTGATGGAGGTGTCTATGGGTCTACAAGGTGCCAGAGCTCCATGTTAACTGTGATGGGATGTGTCTATGGGTCTACAAGGAGCCAAAGCCCCAATGTTAGCTGTGATGGGATGTGTCTATGGGTCTACAAGAAGCCAGAGCTCCATGTTAACTGTGATGGGAAGTGTCTATGGATCTACAAGTCACCAGAGCCTCATGTTAGCTGTGATGGGATGTGTCTATGGGTCTACAAGTCACCAGAGCTCCATGTTAACTGTGATGGGATGTGTCCATGGGTCTACAAGGAGCCAGAACCCCATATTAACTGTGACGGGAGATGTCTATGGGTCTACAAGGCACCAGAGCCCCATGTTAACTGTGATGGGAGGTGTCTACAGGTCTACAAGGCACCAGGACTCCAAGTTAACTTCAAGGAGGTGTCTTAGCCTGGACCCAATACAGGTTTGTAGTTTCTGTGAAGATCTCAAGAAATAGGAGTGAGAGAGCAAAATGAATAAAAGAATAAAAAAGAAAACATAAAGAAGAAAAGACAACTTGGGAGGCAACTACTGATCTGATCTCAAGGGGAAGCCGGCTTGAAAACTCTACCCCACCTCTAGCAAGCCATGTAGATGTTCAGGCCAGAGGTCACGGTCGGCGCTATCTGAAAAGCCAGATGGCAGTATGGGTTTTCTCAGGCATGAGGAAGAGAAGACACAGGGAAGCCTGGGGCAGAAAGTGGGGGACTGAAAGCAGGTGCAGCAGACAGCCAGGACATGCAGGGCTGCAGTGAAAGGCTGGCTGAGAGGTGGAGGACGGAGGAGGAGCTGGAGGAGGGAGAGAAGTCGGCTCTCAGCAGCAGTCCGTGCTCTCTTAACTTCCTGTAACACTAACATCTCTTGTTAGGACATAACGTGTTCTTGTAAGGACATAACATGCACAAAGGATTTGGAGCAATCGGGCTTCTGGGGGGGGAAAACAAGGGGTGATGAACAGAAAGAAAGGAAGGCGGGAAGAGACATTTCTAGAACCTCGGGCAGATTCAGATTTTTCTAAGTCCTTTCATTAGCAGTTTTCAAAATTAGTTTCCTTTTTGTAATCGTTGCCATCAGAACCTGTGCCCTGAATAAGATGTGCAAACCCTTAAAACGGCACGTGTGAGTTTCCTATCCCAGGTTCCAGGCACTCTCCCCAGAGTTCACGCTACCAAGAGTCTCTGTGAATTCCTCCAGAAATACTGTATGTACGTGGACACCTATGTACATTTTAAAAATTTACAACTGAACATGGGCTTAGTGCTGAACAGTGAAGTCTCACCACACACGAGGCTGAGGCAGGAGGATCAAAAATCCAAGACCAGTATGACTCCATAGTGAGTTTCTAGCCAACATAGGCTATCCAGGAAGACTCTGTCTAAAAAATATAGAACATACAGAAACGCATTTAGACCTTTTTTTTTTTCTGCTTTGAGGCATGTTTCATACAAACATATGCAAATGTCCTCCATTGAAAAACTGCTTCACAAGGCTCCTCTAAATTGACTCTCACAGTTTAACAGTTTCCCTTTGACGGGCCCTTGTGTTGGCTCACACATCTTTTTTCCTTCATGGATAACAGTGCCCTGCTAAATACACTTATGTGTCCTTCTCTGTACACATATCTCAAGCTGTTTGCAAGAAACATTGCCGAGGCAAATTTACCTAATCTCTGTGCGTTTAAACTTTTGGTAGAGTTTGTCAAGTTGACCTTGAGGGATCCCTGCCGCAAGAGAGCCGACTGATGTCATCTGCTGGTGTCACCTCCTCCACAGGGCTTCGCAAACCTTAGGGGATCGAAAAGATGAAGGGCCAACTTGAAGGCTGTTTTAATTTGCATCTATTTAGTTGTTTGTGCTAGTCAACATTTTATCATCTTTTGATGAGCGGTGTTTACCTCTTTCTGAGACCGCCTGTTTAAGAGCCCGATTAACCGACACACACACAAGCTGTGTGTAGGCTAAACCCTACAGCAGCATTAGTCACAGGCCAGCAGGGGACAAAGAGGACCATGCAGGCCCTGTCACAGGAGGAGGCCTACCCCAGACAATGACACATGCTATACTAACAGTGTCACTGGGTGAGTAAAGAGTGCCACACCACAGGGGCAGGCTGGTCATCTAGACAGGTGTCTAGAAGACACCTGCCTGCAGGAAGTTATCTTTCAACGAAAACCAAGAGGGAGATTTCAGAGTTAAAGGGGCAGAGGACGTGGGACAAATCACTCCCAGAGGGAGGCAGAAGAACGCAAGTGTGAAGATTCCAAGATATATATTTTGTTTTTTCGAGACAGGGTTTCTCTGTGTAGCTTTGTGCCTTTCCTGGAACTTGCTTTGTAGCCCAGGCTGGCCTTGAACTCACAGAGATCCTCCTGGCTCTGCTTCCCGAGTGCTGGGATTAAAGGCGTGCGCCACCACCGCTGGGCTAGGCTCCAAGATGTTAAGTGAGAGAAATTCAGATGAAAATGGTGTAGGATGGTGGGGAGGGGGTGGAGAGGAGGAAGTGATTGCTGACTTCCTCTCAGTTTGTCTGGGAGTACAGGACAGCAGCTGAAGAGTCAGCAAAGTCCCTTCCTAACCTAGCTGGTCACCAGACATGTCCAGTACTACATACACAACAGAGCTGCTGAGGAGTGGGGACTTTCTCAGAGGCTGCACCGTCAAGTTTCCCACATGCTCCAGTTTCACGGTTCAGTGTCATGGAGCCTGTGAGGGATGGGAAGGTGGAAGGGGGCAGTGTGGCAAACGCAGCGATGAGGCATCAGGTGGGTGGCACTTGGCAGCATGATCAGCCAGTGGTGGGGTCCCTATCATGTGCAAACCAGGAGGAATCAAGACGCCTACTCACCAGGGGCGACCTCTTCTCTCTGCTTGGGCACCAGACTCTGTCTTTACCCCAGTGGAGCTGTGGCATGTCCTAGACAGCCTGCCCGTCCCATTCCACACCAGCTCCATCCCTAGGCTAGGCCAGCCCATCCTGGGAGTCCATTCGCCCTCCCTAATGATCGCCTTAGCAGGATCGCTGTCAACACAGAGGTCAGCCTGCCTGCTGTAGGAGCTGTGGCTTTCTGAGGAGCGAGGAGCACCCTGTCAGGGGTGGTGGCCAGTGGAAGAAGCCAAAGAGAGTTCAGAATTCACTCTGTGAAGCCAGTGCCTGAGAACTACCCAGAGGTGGAATTCAAGAAACAGTTTGATACCTAGGTCTACAGTTGAAGAGTGATCTGGGAGAGACATAATTTCGGACAATTCGTCTTTCAAAGCTAAAACTGAAAGCCACTGAAAAAGATCAGAACATCCCAGGGTATAGAGGGAAGTTGGAGTCAGGGTTGTTACAGTAATTCCACTAACTAAAAGCAAAGTTAAAAGAGTTTACAATTAAAGTACATTATGTAGGTATACGAGAATGTCACAGTAAAGCCCATCATTTTATACAATAAACGTACATAATCATAACTGCAAAATAATTCAGGTTAGAGTGACAACTTAAGATATCTGGTGACATGTTCTTCTGTGTACATATGCTTCAGGGGCACTCTGCCTGTCAGTTAAACTGCCTCTGCTGAGTGAGACCTTGGGACACGGCATGCTGTCATCGGCCAAGGTCAATCTAGTAGGAGAGTCCAGGAGTACGGATTCCCACCCCAGTGCAGGCAGAAGCCTCATCCGTTAGAGTGGGAGGCTGTCCATCCTGCTCCTCTTTGAAAGTGCCCATCTGTCTCAGCTCACAGGGAAGGCACGGAGTTTGCTGCTGGAGAGGACCTTTTGCAGGACGCCAAGGCCAGAGAAGTCAACAGGGCTTGGGGAGGGAAGCCACAAGGCGTACATCCTGATGGCTACAGCCCATGTTCTCAGGTGCATCACGCTCTGCTCAGGAACAGCACTACCCTCAAGTCCACCCTTGCTGTGTTTTAAAAGTTCTGCTTCACGTTGGGCACAGGAGTCATAGATAGGAAGTACAGGAAAGAGGCAAGGAGAAGGGATCATACATTCTCAGGTTCCATCCCGAGGGGTCCAAAATCTTGGCAAAGTCTCTGGCTGTGCCAACATATGGGGCAAGGAGCACAAGCACCCCATTGCCCGCCCCTGTTTCCTCTCACTCTACAACACTGGTCAAGGCCTGCGTAGCCATCAGAATTTTCTGTAATGACAGGTATGTTTTGTGTCTGAGCGTTGGCAGGGTCGCCATTAGCTGTCCGTAACTGCTGTGCACCTGAGATAGGCTACTGTGAATGATAAACATTTTTTGTTGTTGTTGTTGTTTTGGTTTTTTGAGACAAGATTTCTCTGTGTAGCCTTGGCTGTCCTGGAACTTGAACCCCTAGAGATTTGCCTACCTCTGTCTCCCAAGTGCTGGGATTAAAGGTGTGCACCACCACTGCCCGGCTAATAAAATGGGTTTTTGATGTCTTTAATTCTAACTAATTTTTATAGTGTACTCATTCATTCCTGTTGGCTGTAAAATAATACCACAGAGGAGATGAGTTATAAAGACAGGAGTTTACTTGACTTTCTGATTTTAGAGGTACAAGGTTGAGGGATCACATCTGGTGATGGCCTTCTTATTGCAGAGTCCCAGAATAACACAGGACTTCTGGCAGGGGCTTGAGAGTGCCCACGTATTTGTGAGTGTGTAGTCTCCCTTTCTTCCTCCTTATGAAGCCACCAGGATTCAATTACAGGGGCTCCATCCCGATGACTTTGTCTAAAACTAATAATTTCCAAGGGCCTCACCTCTAAGCACCGTAGTCCGATTAGGGTTCCACACTCTTAATACATCACTGTGGGAACCAAGTTATAACGCATGAAAGCACAGCACATAACCGCACACGGCTCATGGCTGCTGTAATGGATAGCACAGCCTGGATGATGCCCCCTTCTACTGGGTACCACTGTTTTGCTTGGACTCTGATCATGTGCCTCTGAATTCCTAGTGGCAGGAGCCAACACAGACACTCGGGGGAGCCTTGTAACTGGAAGACTGCACAGGGCTAGATCAGCCATGATCTCTTCCAGCAGACTCCTTTTGCTCCTTTTTAGACTTCCTTTATTCAAAGTCTGAAAAAAAACCCAATCCCTTTCTTCAGAAGCTCACAGACCTTTGAGAATAGACAGAAATTGTCTGTTCAGGCCAAGAGGCCATGAAGGGATTTTCCCTGGGGCAACAGTCTATCCTGCACACCAGAAGCATCAAGCTGGGAACTTGTTGGATATGCAAATCTGGGGCCACACCCGGACTCTTGAATCAGAAATTCCCGGGGTGGAGCTGACAGTCTGTGTTTTAACAAGCCTGCTCACTCCGATGCCCTACGAAGTGTGAGAACCACAGCTCCAGAAGGCTTGGGGCAGTGGTGGGTGGGGGCAATGGGAACACAGGGCTCAAGATTCCCAGAAGAGCCCCAAGGACTTGCACATGAATCTGCCAACGAGTTCAACATGCAGACATGCCCCGACAGAGGACCTGCACCACATGGCGGGCATGTCCTGGACCACATGCCGGGCATGTCCAGCACCACCTGCCCACTGCCATTGCCTGAGTTCCGAGTACCTTCCAATATACCTTTAGTAATCACAAAATAATAGTTTGTTTATATTGCATTGTTTAGGGTAAATTGTAGGGTATTTGAAAAGAAAAGAAAATTGTATTATTTAAGACAATGTTCTTGATTAGACTTCCTTTGAGTTCTAAATTTAACTGAGGGTTATCTCGGTTTAAAGTTTGGAAAGTCTAGTACATGTACCTAATGAACTCCTCCAATTCCTTCCCTTTGACTTCTTTAAAGAAAACATAAACATTTCACACAAATCTGTTCAAAGACAAAGAATGACTAGCTAAAACGCTTCAACTTAAAATCCCTTTATTGCCGGACGACGGTAACATACACCTTTAGTCCCAGCACTTGAGAGGCAGAGGCAGGCAGATCTTTGTGAGTTAGAGGCCAGCCTTTTCAGAAAGAAGTTCTTGAATCTAATGTCCTTTGTTCAGCCTTTTTCCTGACCATTCCAATAACAACTTGCAACCAACTCCCTTTAAATGATAATAAATATTCATAACCCTTCTTTTGGGAACGTGGGCAAAATGCTGTGGAACAATCTTTGTACACCGTAAATATGTATTACTCTCATTGGTTAATAAAGACATGACTGACCTATAGCTGGGCAGGAAGAGAGTGGGCGGGAGAGCCAGACTAGGTGGATGCTGGGAAGAGGGAGGGTGGAGTCTGGAGTAGCAAGAAGAGAAGCAAGTAGCAGAGAGAGGCAAGATGGGCATGCTGTGCTGAGAAAAGGTACCAAGCCACATGGCAAAGCATAGATAAGAAACATGGGTTACTTTAAAATGTAAGAGTTAGCTAGTATCAAGCCTGAGCTATTGGCCAAGCATTTGTAATTAATATAAGCCTCAGTGTGTTTATTTGGGAGCTGCTGGCAGGACAGAAACTTCCATCTACACCAGCCTGGTCTACAGAGTGAGTTCCAGGACAGCCAAGGCTACGCAGAAAAACCCTGTCTCAAAGAAACCCAAAATAAATAAATATTAAAAAAATAAAATCTTGGGTTTGTTTTGTTTTGTTTTCTTAGACATTTATGTTCTCTATCGACTTAATTCCCCAGGAAGTTTATGCACCCACCCTCTTGCCACACATATACCTACTTCCTGGCTTTGAATGAACAAACCAGATAACCAAACTGGTTAAGGCTGGACCAAACTAAGGATGAAGTGCTAAGTGGGAAGCTTTCCTTAGACATTCTTGCCTGGATGCTGCTCTAAAATTTCCTGTGTTAATAAAAAAAGAACCACAGGTTCTTCCTTGTCTATCTCCTCCCATTCTTGACTATACCAGGAGTCTTACAATCTGAGGGCAAAGTTCAATAAGAAGATATATATATATATATATATATATATATATATATATATATATATATATATACATATATATAAAGTAGCTAGCACTTAGTAATAAGCATCTGAAAATCTACTCTACCACCCTTTTCTTCTTCCATAAAAACTGAAGATAGGGAATGGAGAGATAGTTCAGCAGTTAAGAGCACTGCTGCTCTTCCAGAGGACCCAGGTTCAATTTCCAGCACCCACATGGCGTCTCCCAACTGTCTTTACTGATCTCCTTCCTATTCTAGGGGATCCGACACCCTCACACAGACATACATGCAGGCAAAACACCAATGCACGTAAAATACAAATAAATTATATTTTTAAAAAAAGGAATATAAGAAACCCAGAACTTAAGTTAAACTACTGGGTCAGCTAGATTTGAATCTAGCCAAGCACCATGTGATTGTGGGTAAGTTATTGAAATATTCTGTTTGGGGTTCTTTACCCTTGGAGGGAGAACTTAAAAGTTGCATCTGCCTCATACATCTATTTCATAGGGTCCTTGTAAAAAGCTTTAAACTGTTTATCTTATTTATTGTTATTAGTGTGAGGGATATGGGCATGTGAAAGGAACGTGTTGAGGTCAGGGGATGATATTATGGCATCAGTTCTCTCTTTTCATTGTTACATGGGTTCCTGGGATTGAATGCAGGGGCCAGGCTTGTGAATCATCAAGCGCCTTCACCTGCCGAGTCATCTCACCAGCCCCAGGATTAAAGAAACGCACCAAGTGCCCGGGACACTGGAACATAGCAAACACACAATTGAGGTGGTCGGTGTTACTGAAATGGCTCTCAGTTCTCGCCCCAGACAAGAAAGGTTGACAAGAGCTGTAATCTACAGATTAGGGACGTGTTCCCATCCACCCAGCTGTTTGGAGCTTTTATCAACTCCCTAAGCACCACACATCTCCCACAGTCAATTTGCTACAGTTCCATTCACTGTTTCAGAAATATTTTTAGGAAGAAGAGATAGAATAATTTATTGATTCTTCTACTTTGTTCCATAAGCTAAACGGTCTCATTAATAAGAAACCCGGAGCCAGATATTGGGGTTAAATCCGAGAGATCAGAAAAGCAGAAAGAAGCCAGCCATGTCCTCACCACTTGGAAATCCTCAGCCAAACAGACCTACTTCCTGTATACCCATGCCCATATATTTTTCTGTTCTGCATTTCACTTCCTCTCTCCACCCAGCTACATCACTTCCTCTTCCTGCCCAGCTCCGTCACTTCCTGTCTGTCTGTACAGACCTCCAGACCTTTATGGTTAGTCCTGGGATTAAAGGTATGTACCACCATGCCTGGCTCTGTTCCCAGCGTGGCTTTGAACTCACAGAGATCCAGACAGATCTCTGCCTTCCAGTGATAGGATTAAAGGCATATGCTACCATGGCCTGACCTCTATGTTTACTATAGTGGCTAGCTTTTTCTTCTGATCCTCAAATAAACTTTATTGGGGTCCCCAGATAAAATATCACCACAGAATTAGGATGACAAAGTTAAGAATCTAAATTTTTTAAAGCAGAGCATGGTGGCCCATGTCTTTAATCCCAAGCACTCAGGAGGCAGAGGCAGATGGATCTTCCAGGCCAGTCTCCAGAGCAAGTTCCAGGCCAGCCAGGGTTACCTAGTGAGACCTTGTCTTAAAAATAAATAAATAAATAAATACATCCAAATTTCACAAGTGTACCTTTTTCCTTTTTTAAAATTTTTTATCAGGGCTGGAAAGACGGCTCAGCGGTTATAAGAACACTGACTATTCTTTCAGAGGACCCGGGTTCAATTCTCAGCACTCACGAAGCACCTCACAACTGCCTGTAGCTCCTGTCCCAGGGGATCTGACACCCTCACAGAGATGTATGTACAAGCAAGACATCAGTCAATGTACATTACATAAAAATAAATGAATCATATTTTAAAAATTGTATCTCTCTAATCCTTAAAGAATGAGCTGATTCAAACCCAGCATGGTGGCACACACTGCAATCCCAGCACTCAGAAGACTGAGGCAGGAGCATTGAAAAGTAACTAATATGCTCTTGCAAATTCAGAAACATCACCAAAGGTGCCTACAGTTTATCAAATCAGCAAAAGCGAATGTCTGGAGGTGATTGACAGGTGCTCTTCAGGACAAGGGCCCACATGTTCTAGGTGGCCACAGCTCCTGGCCCCTCTGCACAGTGAACCTGGCTGTGCCCCCCATCTGTCGTTTCTGATTTGGACCCTCAGAGCATTTGGGTTGTTACCTGGACCTAACCCAAAGCTTTCAGGGTACAGGTAAAACTTGGTCAAGTGATGTGGTAACTTATGTCCAGAACTGAAAGGATTCATGTCATATGACTCCTTGCCCAGAACATGTCTTGTTTCCAGCCTTATTGAAATATAACAGACATAGAATGGACTGTACACAGGTAAACAGTTGGCTGAACTGAGACAGCTGTGGCCCTAGCTATTTTTCTATTGTTGTGATAGGACACCAAGACCAAGTCTGCTTATGAAGAAAGTACTTATTGGGAGCTTGCTTAAAGTTCCAGAGCGTTAGAACTCACCATCATGGCACCGAGCGTGGCTGCAGGCAGTCAAGCATGCGGCTGGAACAGTAGCTGAGAGCTTACATTTCATCCACAAGCACAAGGCAAAGAAAGAGATGGAGAGCTAATCAGGAATGATGTGGGCTTTAGAAACCTCAAACCCCACCCCCAGTGACACACCTCCTTCACAAAGTTCTGCCCACTGGAGAACAAGCATTCAACAAACATATGAGCCTGTGGAGGCCACTCTCACTCAAACCACTACAGAGTGTACGTATAGTCGCCAGAGTATGAGAATGCCCATCATCCCCAACGTCCTTCATGCCCCTTGGCCAGCCCTCCCTCCACCTTTTCTCTGCATCACCTTGTCTTCCACCCCAAGTCTTCAGCAACACTGGTCCGCTTTCTGTCCTTTGCACCTTCTGAAATGGTATACAAATGAAGTCCTACATCATGTATTCCTTTCAGTGTGATGTTCCATCCTCCAGGAGGAAGTAAACTTTACCGCCGAGCTAGATCCTGGTTCAACTGTTTGTATTCTTTTTTTGAAAGATTTTATTTTAATTTTTTATTTGTGTGTGTGTGCTTGTACGTGTGTGAGCTTGTGCATGTGTGTGTGTGTGTGTGTGTGTGTGTGTGTGTGTGTTTGTGTGTGTGTGTGTGTATGTATGCCACATGTGCAGATGCCCAGAGAGACCAGAAGAGGGCATCAGATCCCACCCCCTAACCCCTGCTAGAGCTAGAGTTATGTGAGCAACCTGATGTGGAAGCTGGGAAGCAAACTCAGATCCTCTGGAAGAGCAGCAAGCACTCTTAACCAATGAGCTTCAGTCCCTCAGCTGGTTGTATTTTGTCCAGCAAACCCATCTTGAGATTCATCCACGCTCTTGGACATTCCAGTAGCTCACTCCTTTCTAACTTTGTTTGGTATGCTGTTGTATAACTACACCACAACTTTATCCAGTTGTACTATTGGTGGGTATCTGGGTTGTTTCCAGTTTGGGGATGTTACAAATGCAGCCTCTGTGATATTTTCACATGAATCCTTCTCTAAGTATATCCTTTAATTTCTCTTAGGTGAATGCCTAGAAGACTCAGAGGAGAATAGCTGGATCCTATATAGGTACTTGCTTACTGTGCTGGCTCGTTTTATGTCAACCGGGTACATGCTGGAGTCACTTTGGAAGAGGGTACCTCAATTTGAGACAATGTCCCACCAGATTGGCCTGTAGAAAAGAAAGCCCATAGGACATTGTCTTGATTGATGAATTGCTGTGGGAGGGCACAAGTCACTGTGGGCAGTGCCACCCCTGGGCAGGGAGCCCTGGATACTATGAGAAAACAGGCTGAGCAAACCATGAGGAGCAAGCCCATAAGCAGCACTCCTTCATGGCTTCTGCATCAGCTCCTGCCTCCAGATTCCTGCCTTAAGTTCCTGCCCTGGCTTCCCTGGATGATGAACTAGAAGGATTAAGGTAAAATAAGCTTTTTCCTCCTCAAGTTGCTTTTGGTCATGATGTTCTATCACAGAAACAGAAACCTCTACCTAAGACAGAAATTGGTGCCAGGTCCTGAGGTATTGCTGTGGCAGAGCTCACCATGTGTTTTAGGGAGGATTGTGGTGGGATTTGAACTTTGGGCTAAAAAAAACCCCATTGAGTATTCAGAGCTTGGTAAACTATTGTGGGAACGCTCGGTTGGTGATTGATGTGAAAGGGTTCAGCTCACTGTGGGTGGTGCCACCCCAAGGCTGGTGGTTCTGCATGGTATAAAAAAGCAGGCTGAGGAAACCATGAGGAGCAAGCCAGTCAGCAGCATCCTCCAGGGCCTCGGCATCAGTCTCAGGCTCCAGGTTCCTGCCCTGCTTGAGTTCCTGTCCTGACTTCCCTCAGTGTTGGACTGTCACCAGGAAGTATAAGCAGAAATAAACCCTTTCTTCCCCAACTTGCTTTTTGTCATGGTGTTTAATCACAGCAATAGAAACTCTAAGACAAATCTGAAAAGAAAATGGCCAAACTGTTTTATGGGTAGTTGTGCCTTTTTGCTCACCCATCAGCAATATCCCATATTCTTCTTTTTCAATGATTTATTTTTATTTTATGTGCATTTGCTGTGGAATAATCCTTCTGTATACTGCGTGAATATATGTTGCTATGATTGTTTTAATAAGCAAGCTGACTGGCCAATAGCTGAACAGGATAAAGTTAGGCAGGAAAGTCAAACTGAGAACGATGGGATGATGAAGGGTGGAGCCAGCCAGCCAGATGCAGAGGGAACAGGAGAGGAATGTGCCATGCTAATAAAGGTATCACCATGAGCCGGGTGGTGGTGGTGGTGCACACCTTTAATCCCAGTACTCAGGAGGCAGAGGCAGGTGGATCTCTGTGAGTTCGAGGCCAGCCTGGTCTACAGAGCAAGATCCAGGACAGGCACCAAAACTACACAGAGAAACCCTGTCTTGAAAAACCAAAAAGGTACCACCATGAGATTGTAAATAAGGAATATAGGTTAACTTAAAATGTAAGAGCTAGTTAGTAATAAGCCTGAGCTATTGGCTGAGCATTTGTAAGTAATAATAAGTCTCCAAGTCAGTTATTTGGGAAGTGGCTGCTGGCTATTTGAGAGCAGGTGTTTGGGACAGAGAAACTTCTACCAACATGCATTGGTGTTTTGCCTGAGTGTGTATCTGCATGAGGGTGACCGATCTCCTGGAACTGAGGTTACAGACAGTTATAAGCTGCCTTGTAGGTACAGGGAATTGACTGGGTCCTCTGGAAGAGCATCCAGTGCTCTTAACCTCTGACCCATTTTCTCCACATACAGACGTGGCCTGTATTGCCACTGCTAACCATCTGTCCCAATCTGTTGGCTGCTCTTCCCACTGAACTGTCTGGGTCGTTATCAGAGTTCATGATGTAGTTTAAGTCCTTCTGTGAAAAATCTACAGTTCCTTTAAGTAGCTTTCATTTTGTTTTGTAAATGTTCTTAACAATCCTTTTTGAGCAGTCCAGTTTATTGGTTTTTAATTTTTGTTTTAAGGTGCTGCTTTTGTGTGTGTGTGTGTGTGTGTGTGTGTGTGTGTGTGTGTGTGTGTGTGTTATGTGTGTGTCAGTTTTGAGAAATATTGGCCAAATCCTAAATCACTAAGATTGGGTTTTGTGCGGCCTCTGGAAGTTTTGGAGCTTCTTCTCTTCGGCCTGTGGCTAGCAGTCGCCAAAGGTCTGGGACCTGTGTACTTGGGAGACTTGCCCAAGACGACCTGGTGAGTCGGTGTGAAATTGGCTCCACGTCACATGACCCTTGCCTTGCATACTTAAGAATCATTTATAGAACTGACTTATCATGCTCCTGAAATCATGAGCACACCATTGCCAGTGGCTTAAGACAAGGCTCTTTTGAAAAATTATCTTTTGTCCTCTTGCTGGCTCAGGTTATTTATTGTCTCGGAGCCCAAATCTGTCATTTTTCCATTCTGTGTCTTTGCCAGCTGGCTTCCTGGGAGCTTCTGCTTCATAGCCCAGTGGTTAGAGACAGAAACACCGTCTCCGGATCTCCACTTCTGCCGCTATCCCCCACCCCAGCTGAGGCCAAGCAGAACTTCAGGCCCCACTCCGTCTTCCTCAGCACTTACTTCAACTCCAGCCATCAGGGCCTGCTGTGTGTGTCCCTTCACCAGAGGTCTGAGAGTCATGTCTCCTGTGGTTCCTCCTACAGCTTTATAACTTTTCCTTTCCTACATCCGTCTTTAGGATATCTAAGATTCTCCTTGTGCACCGTATAAGTTAGGGCTCTAACTTTAATTTTCTTCAGTGTATCCCAGAGAGGGCATTAGAGAGGATAAACTGAGCCAAGCATAACAGACATGGTTATGAAAGCACTATGAAACTCACTAATCTGCACAATTAATATGTTAATTATTGTCTTAGTTGAGTTTCTATTGCTGTGAAGAGACACCTTGACCACAGCAACCTTTATAAAGGAAAATATTTCACTGGGGTGGCTTACAGTTCAAAGGTTCAGTCTGTCATTATCATGGTGGGACATGGTGCAGGCAGACATGGTGCTGGAGAAAGCTGAGAATTCTACATCATTGATCTGCAGACAACAAGAAGTGAACTGAGACACTGGGCATGGCTTGAGCATATATGAGACTTCAAAGCCCGTCCCCATGGTGACAAACTTCCTCCAACAAGGCCATACCACTCCAACAAAGCCACACCTCCTAATAGTGCCACTCACCATGAGCTTATGGGGGCCATTACATTCAAGCTACCACCAGCAGGCAACATGGGAAATGTTTCTCCCACCAGGGAATGAGGACCCACATCACAGTTTAATATCTCCTTGCCCAGGGTCACACTTTCAGAATCAGGAATGGCAGGGACTGGATGCCAACTCCTCTGGTCCCAAGAACATTCTCATCAACAAGTCCTACTTTCCAGTACAGGCAAAGGGACTGTCTCTACAGCAGGATTGTTGCTTATGGGTTTGAACCTCCAGAAAGTATTTGCCTTAGCTTGGTCCAGATGAACTGCAGCCATAGAGGCCACTGCTCTTGGGACCTCAGCTGGGACTGCATCTTTGACTTGGAACAGTTGCATTCTGCCGAACGATGGAGCATAAATATTTGTCACGGCATTGATCACAGCTATAATTACGATACCTCTTGTGTTGTAATTATTTCTCATCTGCCTCTCTCCCAAATTCTGTCAGAACACAGGCTCCCTCTATCTTTTTTCTTTAAAAAAAAAAAAAAAAGGATTTTATGAGTATGAGTATTTTGCCTGCATGTATGTATGTGCACCAGGTGCATGCAGTGCCCATGGAGGCCAGAAGAGGGCATCAGATAGAGTGGAACTGGAATTACAGACACTTGTGAGCCTTCAGTTGGGTGCTGGGGATCAAATCCAATGCTCTTACCTGCTGAGCCATCTCTCCAGCCCCCATCTGTTTGTAATTGTGCCCTGAAGGTGAAGCTCCATACTCAATAAATAGCTGTGGTATGCAAGGCAATGGTGGTGAATGCCCTTAATCCCAGCATTTGGGAGGCAGAGGCAGGTGGATCTCCAAGTTCGAGGCCATCCTGGTCTACTGACGGGAGCCATAAGCCTAAGTGACCCTTGACACGCATGCTGCCATATTTGGGCTTCTCTCTTCTTTTCTTAGATCTAGGCCTTGCTTAAGTCTCCATAGCACCAGAACCTCTTCTCACAGATAACAGAACCTCTTCTCAGATATCAGGTGAATGAGCTGCAGTTAAGCAATTAGACAAGGGTAGATAGATAACCTTCAGAGCAACATTTCCTGCTGGCCGAACAGCCCATAATTAAGTCCCTTCCTGCTTGCAACCCCTATAATTAAGTCCCTTCCTGCTCTCAACCCCCTTTGCCTACCTATACATACCTTGAGAGTAAAATAAAATTTTGGAGCTTGATCAGACGTCCTGTCTTGCTCTCATTCTTTGTGTCTCTTGTCCCTCTCATTCACCAGCCATCCCTTTAGGTCCCCGTTGAAGACCCCGCTGGTCGGGGCAGTCTACAGAGCAAGTTCCAGGATGGCCATGCTATACAACACCCCTCCACACATACACATCCCTACACACACCCCTACACACATACACACACGCACACACACACACTGTGGTATGCACCAATAAACATATAAATAAATGAATGCATTTCTGCATATTCTCAGCCACTTTCTAGGCACCTATACTGGTCCAAGAACCTACATTAGCATCTCTCCTGCCAAGACCATTACTACAGTGCATATCTTCCAGGAGAAGCTGAACTTGCCATGAGACTTCACATTCAGCACGAAGGCTGGCTCAAAGTACAGCCTGAAGGTCAGCACTACCAAAGCACATGGCTCTCCAGCCCAAGTTCAGGCAAATTCTGCCTGAGGCCCCATGTCCAAGACCTCCCATGTTAGGGTCTTCATCTACGGCTCTGTCTCAAATCAATTCTCATGAGTTCTGCACAAAACAGACCCTCCATCAATGTTGATGGATGACAAGCTCTTTATTCCTCTTGGGAAGCTGATTTTTAATCTGCCTCATAAACATGAATGGAAAGCAGAACTGATGGGTTAGTAAAGAAAAATGCTTCCGGCTTCCAGTAATGTGCCGATCCCTGCCTGAGTGCAGAAATATCCGCCAGCGGAGCACAACACAGCAGTCGTAAACAGTGTTCCTTGAACGATTACTCTGAAAAGAAATGTGACCCTTAGCACTCCATAGATGTGAGCCTGATCATAAAAGCCATTAGAATATTCTCTCAGACTACCCAGGTCCTGGTTGAGTGAACTTACTATTAAATAAGGAAACCAAATACTAAGATATATAAAGAACTCATACTGAACTAACCTGGTAGAGCAGGATAGTTTGAGACAAACATTTTGTAGTCAGTAGAGGATTCAAATTCTACCTCTAATTTTCCTAAGTAACTTACCTTGGGCAAACCACTTCTCTGAATTCATTTCCTCCTCTATAAACTGGGGTATGATACTTATAAGGTTGTTACAAGGTTTAAATGAGATAGATGGACAAAGCTCCAGGAAATGTAGGAATGGGCAGAGAAGTAAGGGCTGTTATTGGTACCAACAGTGTACTGTTGACATCTCAGGAGCGGAACAGGTAGATGTTGGGCTAATGCAGAATAAATGGTGGGATGGAATCTCGGGGGAAAGCCAGTTTAGAGCTAGGTTTGGGGGAACGGGAAAATGGTCTGGAAAAGAGAAATCAGAAGGAATGAAGGTCTGGTGAACACAGAGAGGAATGTCAGCTCTAGCCCCTGTTCTAGCTGTGGTCCCCACTGAAGAGTCCCAGGGGACAGGCTTGTATTTCCTCAGACTCTTATACAGTCTTGTGTTGTTGCTAACATTCTATTGAAGTGGACTCAGACATTCCACCCAGCATCCCTGTGGAGCTCTGTGGGAAGGTGCTAGGCTGACGTCTTCCACTCCAGCCATCTTCTTGTCTACTTAGGGCCAAGAGAAGAAACCCAGTTAGTGAGGTCCCTGATGGCAGACAGACCCGAGGTTCACATTGGAAATCCAGTGTCATCTTGACTCCTGTGTTCCAAAATTTCTCTTCCCTGAGGAGGAGATCAAATGTAAAGATTTGCTACTTGGAATGGATGGGTTGCCCAGAAACCCTGTTAGTTCTGATTCTAGGACCCCACCTCTGGCTTCAGAAGGAGCCTCTGGGGATGGGACCTCAGAATTTCCTGTGTGGACTAACACTTATGAAGCCCTGATTTAAGACCAAAGTTAATTGAGTCAGCCCATCTTTGGGCCATCTGCTTCACCTGTGGCCGCCTTTTACTGCATAATTATAGATGTCTATTCCTACACAGGAGAACGGGAATTTCACTCTAAAACACAATCAACAAAGCCTAACCAGTTGGCATTGCTTGATTCCAGGCAAAAGAAACCAATTACCACGGAAGGAATCTAGTTGCAGACACAGAACCGGTTATAAAATCAGAAGAATCTATCTCAGAATGGACAGGGTCCAGGGCAGGACCTAGGGAGCAGGAACTAATGGACACCTGCAGGGAAAACTCCCGCAGGAGATGACTTTCAGGAGCTTTTGATCCTAAATGAAAATTCCCAAGAGAGAATCTGATTGGTCAAGGCACGGTCATATGGCAAGCCCTGACACTCCCCTACCCCTTCACTCCCCCAAACCCCCTCACCCCGCCAAGGAAGCAGGATACTCCGAGGATGGAGCTAGAACGTCTTCCTGCACAGTGGGTTGGATGCTCCTCTGAACACAAATCAGGTGCCATCCCCGCATGCACATGGATAGAGGCATTAGGAGAAAGGTTCCCAGCCTTCCTAGGCCAGCAGACTGCAGAAGCCTGGACATCAGGAGAAATGCAAATGTGTGAGACTTCAGAGACATGAAAGGAAACGTGAAAGTTTTCTTAGAGTGATTGGGGGCGTTCCAAAGCAAGGGAAAGCCGAGCAGAGGCAAGTGTGTGATTGGATGTAGTTGGGAAGGCCAAAAAGAACGACCTTACGTAATGACTTCAAGAAGCCACATGTTTGGAAACTTGTGGGGACAGATGTGCTGCATGGCCCCCAGGAGGGAGGAAAGCAGACTTCCTGAGGTGTCTGTGAGAGACTGCAGCGGAGGGCAGAGTGCGCAGGCGTATCCTCTGCAGCCTGAGCCTGAGGACTGAGCACATACAACGCATGCGTGACTTCCAGAGGTGGTGCAGAGCCATGGTCTGGAACTAGGAGGGAAACAAGGCTTGGGTGCTGCATTTGGGCATGCGCAAGTGCTGGGGCGTGGCGGCAAGAATCTAAAGGGGTGCCGGGCGGTGATGGCGCACGCCTTTAATCCCAGCACTTGGAGGCAGAGGCAGGCGGATCTCTGT
Organism: Peromyscus californicus insignis; assembly: GCF_007827085.1. NCBI lineage: Eukaryota > Metazoa > Chordata > Mammalia > Rodentia > Cricetidae > Peromyscus > Peromyscus californicus. Next base: position 17,913,499 of record NW_026294458.1, on the reverse strand, counting down.
GAGTTCGAGGCCAGCCTGGTCTACAGTGTGAGTTCCAGGACAGCCAGGGCTACACAGAGAAACCCTGTCTGGAAAAAAAAAACTCAAACCAACCAACCAAATATACAAAAATTCTAAAAGGGCAACATTGTCAAGATGGTGGTCTACAGATCATCCCACATGTAAATGTAATAGACTTTTTTTTTTTTTTTAAGATGTTGGAAATATCAACTTCTTTAGTAAAGGCATTAGAAAAAGATCTCAAAGCAGAAAGTTCACTAGTGCTTCAGAGTACTTAGTGTGGAGGGCCAAGAGGGAGTTAGATGTGACTTAACAGACATGGCTTGTCTGCTGCTGCACATCAAAAGAGCAGGCCTGATTAAGCCAGGCATATTTCACTTCATAGTGTTGCACCCATTTCGTGAAACCCCCAGAGACCACCAAGGAGCCCGTTTCTGATGCAAGTACATAAGGGTCCTTTTATTCAGGTTTAACCTGGGCCACTGCCCGGCAGATGGAAGGAAATGTGGCAGTGGCCACGAGCCCAGGTGTAGAGGGTTTTTATAGGGAAAAACCACAAACCGGGAATTGGCAACTTGGAATTGGGCAGAAGGGATATGGTGATTTTTTTGGAAACTATTGGTCTAGACTTTGGGCGCAAAACCACATTTGAAACCATTGGGTTAGACTTTTGGCGGGGAACCACAACCAGCTGAACAGGATTATCTGGACTGCCCAGCAGGATTATCTAGATATCTTCAAGGGCCATAAACCTCAGACAGGATGTCTGCAGGAAGACACCGCTCTGTATCCGTTCGAGTTGTCATGGCACATTCCTGAGGTCCTTCCTGGAACTGGGTACAGCAGGTGGTCTGAGATGGTGGCCCTTTCCCTAAAATGGAGCCTGTAAAGTCAAGTCTAGACCTTCACATTAGCCTGTGCTAAAGAGTCTTTATTGGCATTCAATATATTAGCAGGTTGAGTCATGGGGGTTTTGGTGAGATGCTGACATAAATAAAACTGTTAAAAACTGACCAAAAAGTATGAGAGTGACTATTAATTAAAATGAGCATGTGGGTGTAGGAGAAGGAAGATGAATATGAGCTGGGCGCTTGAACACATGTGAGGAAACATCACATCGAACCCCGTTAGCATTTATAATTAAAATCTATTGTCTTAGCTACTTTTCTGTTGGCATGATAAGAAACCATGACCAAAGTAATTTATAAAAGAAAATTTATTGGGGCTTATTGTAGAGTGACTCCATGACCATCATGGCCTGGACCATGGTAGCAGACTCTGGAGCCTTGGCAATCATGGCTCTGGAGCAGTAGCTGAGAGCTTACTCTGATTCACAAGCACAGGGCAGAAAGGGCTAACTGAGAATGATGTCAGCTCTTGAAACCTTCAAGCCCACCTCCAATGACACCCTTCCTCCAATAAGGCCAGACCTCCTAATCCTTCCCAAACAGTTCCACCAACTAGGAACCTAGCATTGAAACATATGGGCTTAAGGAAGCCATCCTCATTCAAACCATTAAATTTTTAAATGAAGTTTTTTAGTGCTGCACGCATATATATTCTATAAATAGCTGCATAAGAAGAAATTTGCCTTTGTGGTATCTGTTCATTTTTTTAATGCAGCAAGGACTTTATGTACATAGTAGGCATTTCACATACAGTGAACAATAGAGTATGTATGTATGATTAGATATATGTAACATATATCATTATTTTTATTATAATTTATTTTCAGCTGGCTAACTCTAAAGAGAAAGTGTCAAAGGTATACAAAACCACTTGGTCAAGAGAGACATCAAGCACATGAAAATCTGTAACTTGTCAAGTGTCTCAATACCAGTTGAAACTGGACTAATGCCTTGGTTTTGATCCCACACTGGCCCCCTCCAAGTAAAGTGAGAGAGACTCCATTCTGAGGATTGAACCAGGGTGGTTTAAATGAAGCCAAGGGCCTGAGAGTGAAGCTCAGTGGAAGAGTGCTTACTAAGCATGTGTAAGCACCCTTCCTCCCCCCAACCCCAGGATCATAGTACACAAATCAGAACCCATGACACATTTATCTCTAGGGCTGGCACATCTTGTTAGGAAGTCAATGCGCAACCCAAGAGATGCTAATGCCATTCCAGGAAGTGGGGGTGGGGGGCAAAGGTACAACAGATCCAAGGCTTTGAAAAGTCATATTGGGGGTATGGTGACGGGGGTGGGGGGGTGGGGGGGGGGGTGAGGGCGGTCCTATCCACACTTTCCTAGAAGTCCTATTCCCTCAACAGGGCCTTCTTTTAGTAGGAAATTAAGGTAGTCCCTTCTGAATTCTCAGGACGCTGGAACCCACAACTCAAGGACTGACAGTCTAGTTCCAGCTGGCAAGTCTCACACACACACACACACACACACACACACACACACACACGCACACACGCACACCGTCCAAGGAATCTCTCTGCGGTGTTGTGTGCCCCCTCAACCCATATACACCCTGTTCATTAACAGCAGCAGCGACAGTGTGATTTGGATGCCCAAACCATTGAGGATGCACAGTTGGTCCATGATTTATTTCTCTGTTCTCCCCAGTGCTTAGCATTGTGCTTTTTTATTAAGCTAGTGCTGAATAAAGACTTCCAAAAATGCTAAATAATATAAACTCTGAACACAGCTGTATAACTGATGGGGAGTACCTAATTTAGCGACATTTTGCTGGTTTGCGCTTTGGGGTACAAAATAAATATGCTTTTAAATGTTTCCCTCAGAGGACTACAAATGTAGAAGTTAAGTCTCTGGCACATAATAGGTTTAAGAAATTCTGACTGATTGAATGTATATTCTGCATTGTGTATGTACACGTTTTCCCCTTTGATTTATCTTTTTAGCTGTGTTGAACCCAGAGCCTCATGCGTAGTAGGCCAGTGCTCAACCACTGGGTTATACTGTGACCTCTGAGTGGGTAAGTTAACCGAAAAAATGCACAGGAAGATAAATGCAGAAATTAATGGAAAAATTGCAGCGCTCCTCAAATCAAAATGAAAAAACCCAGCAGCGGTGAGGGAGGAGGTGTCCGTGTCACCCTGAAATGCATTGGCAAGCCGCCATTCCACTCGCTGGAGGAAATGTCCCCAACCTGTCACACCGGTGTCACTGCGTGACACCACGCAACACAGAAGGTGCCTTCCGAAGTTTCTCCAGTGGACTTTCAGACGTGCCTAACTTTCTGAGGCGAAGAAGCCTCTTTTGGGGAAAACCCCGAACGAGATTCTAGCTATAAATAAACGCGCTTTTAGTCCCCTTTCTAAATCGCACAGGTCAGAAGGCTTTCTGGGGTCTGGGTTTTCTTTAGTGAGAAAGACGTGCAAATGAGGAATTAAATGGGGAAGTCAGACCTTGTCTGGAACGTGGCCTCTCTGCTTTTTAATAGGCCTCTTTTCCATTTGGTTTGAGATAAAGTGGCCCCAATTATTTTAAAATCCTTTAAAGGAAAAGATATCCATAAATTACGTTGCAAGCCTCTCCTGGTTTCCCAGAGAAATTAAATTCTTACCTTAAATGACTTAAATCACATGCATAGAACCAGACAAAACTCCCTTCTGTCGCGTTACAAAAGACAGACCCAGCAGCACAGAATTTCCGAGCTAAAAAGATAAATAGAAATAGATATAAACACACCCCAGCAGCAAAATTCAATAGTGAGATCAAAGCCAAACTTCCTCCTCCACAGAGTTCCCCTTCAGATTTTTTTTTCCCCTCTTTTGCACCATAATCTGAGCCTCAGAAACGTTGGTTCCTATTCAGCCTCAAGATCAAACAGCTCGCACACATCTGCTGGGGTGGAGGTTTCCTTCTTTCTTTCTTTTTTTAGAGGCATTCAATAATTGGTGGGGTGAGGGGAGAAGAGGAGATTGAACATCAGCATAAAGACAAGAGCAAAACACACCACCTCACTCTTGCCCATGCAAACGACGGCCGTGGGAGAGGGTTGTGTGGATGCGTGAATATTTGTGAAAGGTAATGCCAACACACTCCAAGAGGAGGGTTTTTTTGTTTTGTTTTGGTTTGGTTTTCTTGTTGTTCTTACATAGTTTGCCGTAGCAGTGAACATGATCTGGTTTGTTGTTGTTGTTGTAATTGAGAAACTGTCACTATTTTATCTCTTTCCAAATGGAAATCCTGTCCCTGACCTGTTTCAGAGTAGGGTAGGCAAAGGCCCAGCTTGAGCTCTGTAACCCAGGCAGCTGCAGGCCCTACACACAGGCAAAGACAACCCAAGGTGGCGTGGTCACCGGTGAACAGGAGAAGGGCAAAGCCAGAAATGTTGGATGATGCCCAAGAACGAAAACTTCCTGGAGGAGGTAGCCTTCAGACAAGGTCTTAAAGATACTGGGATTCTACTAGAGAAGTAGATGAGGCATGTCTCAGGCAGAAGGACCTAGTATGATTATTTGGTTGACAGAAAAATTCAAGGCTGAGGAGCTAGGGAGATGGCTATACGAGCATGAAAACCTGAGCTTAGCTGGCCATAGCAAGGCATGGGTGCAATCTCAGTGCCAAGAAGGCAGAGGCAAGAGGTTTTTCTGGAACTTGCTGGACAACCAGGAGAGCCCAATAGGTGAGCTCCAGATTCAGTGAGAGCCTGTCTCAAAAATTAAGATGGATAGTGACCGAGGGAGACGCTCAACACCAATCTCCAGTCACAAGGCATGTGTATACACACACACACATACACACACACACAAAGAAACAAAAGTAAATGCAGGAATGCTCACGTGCCTAGGTAACTGGCGTGGTATGTAGAGGCTGGGATGGGAGACGCCATGGAGACCAGTGGCAATCTTGGCAGTAGAATAAGAGATTAAAGCCGTCGTTTATTACCAGGCTGTATTTGTCCGCTCTTACGTTTGTCTTTCCTTCCAGCCCAGCTACTCCTTGTCCTCATGCATTCTTGACCTTCTGTTTCCAAACAGGAAGATTTACAGCGTACAACTGCCCTCTGTCACTGGTACAGATGAAGAAGCGACGCGGCTCTCCTTGCCCCTAACCCCATCGCCTGGGACAAAAACTTCAAAGGAACCTGAGAAGACGCAATCGAAGTGAACCCCAATAGACAAGATGTCCTCACGGTTTCCTCTTCATTGCGTATGGAGTTTCTCCTCCACAGCCCTACTATTTAAGGGTCCCTGTTGGCTCCTGAGATTCCCTGACTCAAGGCATCCCAGGGAGAGTCTGTTGTTGGTCACATTAAGGAATGCTAAACTACTGTAACAAATCACGCCTGAAACTCAGAGGTCCCATACAGTGTTTATTTCTTGCTTGGGCAAACATTATGCTCTTTAGCTCTTAAGGGGGGCTGTCTGCAAGCTACCTTGGGAGTCTGGGGTGCTGCCATTTGCCACTAGCCTGCAGTGTGACCCTGGACAAAGAGCTTCCCTTTTATGGACTCAAATTCTTCAGTTACAAGATGGAGCTGATGTCCCTGCCCATGTAGCTTATAGCACTACGGTGGGTGTCAAATGCTTAATAAGTGATCATTACAATTGTAAAAGTCAGTAACATGCATTGACTTCTTATTATCCGGAAGGCACGGTACTGTACGTTTTATGGACATTATTTCATCCAGTCCTTACAACAACACTGTCACAAAGTTCCGCCACCTTTACTCTAATCAGAAAGTGAGAGGGACATTTGCGCTCGTATATGAAATACAGCTATAGCATGTCTGGCTCCCTCCCCATTAAGCTTTGTACTCACTGATCTTCTTTTTAGCATACTCTTGGCCCGGATGTGAAGATGGTTTGTTCCCCACCTCCACTCCGGCACCCAGCTCCATGTCATCTTAGAGAGGGTGCTCAGGGCTCTTTCAGCACACAGTAGGTGCTTAGGAAATATTTGTTGAGTCTGTGTGATCTTTCACACTGCCAATCACTATGGGAAAAACAGCCCTGTGTGTTATTTTCCTTTTCTGTCCAGAGCTATAGCAAACCACGGGGGCACTGAATCCAGAATGTTGACACCCTCACAGCCTAGAATGGAGAAATCCACCAGCTGCAGCCTGTCAGCTCTCCTGGTGAAAAGACTTGGGGGGGGGGGAGAGGGGGATATGCTCCCTCTCCGCCAGTTCCCAGGCATCTGGGTCCCCTGCACAAGCCATAATCAAGTCATCATATCTAGCCAGTGTCTCCTGGATCCTGTCACTTCTGAATGAGAAAAAATTTGCTGACAAATTTCTATCAGCAGGATGTTGGTGTTCTCCTGCGAGGCTGGATGAAAAGCACCTGTGACGTCAGCAGTCTCCCGCCTTCCGGCTCCTGCTGGGAACTTTGAGGTTGCAGGGTTCTCTGTTTAGCCCCTCGATGCCCACCTGCCCCTCTGAGTCCCGTTCAGGCCCCGCAACTGTTTGGACTGCATGGAATGAGCCCAAGGCTTCCTAATTGTGGGTCTTGCTGACTTGTGCTGGTCAAAGAAGGCGGCTCTGCCCCAAATCAAGAAGCCGACGGGCACCAGCCAACCCTGGCCTCGCCATTGTCCCCACAGTTAGGAGCATTTATTTGACTTAGTGCCAGGACAGTTCATTATAACTTATAAAAGCTCTGGTTTGAAGGAAGGGCTGACTTGGCCTCTCTATATGCCTGATGGATTTCACTCTGAGGCAAAAACTGTAAGAATAACAAACCAAAAACACTTCTCACCCTTCATCAGAAAGATCCCCCCCCCAACAGAGAATTTTGCAGGAGAAAAGGAGCTGAGAGGATAAAGATATTGGTGGAGCTTAATGCCATAAATCTGATTAATTTACCTTGTGACAGTCGTCACAAAAAAGTTAAGGGTCAGAGTCTTGCCTGAGAACTGACCTTTCACCAGCAGCCAAGGCGGGTCACAATGGGGTTCTACAGGCCTTTCACAGCTACCTGCTGCTTTGGACAATGCAATTGGACACAGTGTTCAACATGATGGAGAATACCTCACGGCCCAGTCCCTTGTTCTCTCTGTCTGTGAACTGGAAAGCATCCAGGACCGGCCAGCACCTTCACTTTCCAGATGGGACCAGACAAGAGCCACCTCGGGGGTACAGGGACAGAAAACACAGAGCGCTCTCCATGGTGCATTTGCAAACTCATATTTACTATCTTATAGATATCCAAAGACCATCAAGTCCGGGTCCTTCATTAAGGAAACACGAGGGACCATGTTGCTCTCTATACAGAATGCAGTCAGTGCCTAAAATATGGAAGGTCCTTTTTGTACGCTCAAAGGGTGACTAGTGGACACTTGGGGTCGAAAATTACACACAGGAAGATATGCAAGAAAAGCATCCAGCCTCCCAAGCCTGGGAAACGCAGGTTGGCGCTCGGGTCGCTCTTTGCTTCCTGTTTCATTTTTGTTTTGAGACAGGGTCTCACCTATCCTCAAATGGCCTTGAATTCCTGATCCTCCTGCCACAGCCTCCTGGCTCCTGGGATTCAAGGTGATAGGTGATGTGAGCCACTACCTGTCCTGGGGCTTTCCTCTCTTACATTCCATCAGCGCACAAAAGGAGTGGAGAAGAGCTGGCCCCTCTGCTGCCATTCACATTTTATGTTTTTTAAAGTATCTCTCAGACTGAGCAGTCTGATGAGGCATACCTAGCTGGTCCTCGGCCCCACCCCCCCCACCCCCGCCCCCGCCCCCGCCCCCACCCCCCCACCCCCGCCCCGGCCCTCACCCCACTTCCCGGTTGTGGTGTGTTCCCACCTGGGAACGCCTAGGACACTTCCAGAGATTTCTGTGTCCCTGCATGTTGCCACCCAGGGCTGCCAGCAGCGTTTGCAGCTTTCTGGTTTTGTATTTCATCTCAGCCTTAGCGGGACGTGTTAAAGGAGGGAGCATCTGGTAGAATGGCACCGCGAAATGGGAACCAGACGCTCAGTCAAGCGCCACCGAGAGCTGTTTATCCGTGGAATTAACCTTTTGTTCAGCATTTGCTTTGTGGTGGGCTCGGGCTGTGCTTTTAAATTCACATCCTGCCCGGTGTCTCCAAGAGGCCGCCAGGTTCTGCTGAGTCAGCGCTTCACACGGCCTGGCAGAAGCGGTTCCGAGCAACTGGCAGCCAGGAAAAGTCTCGCAGCATCCCCCTCCACACACACCCCACACTTCTGGCAGTCACTATCGGCTCCCTGTAGATTTATGACAGCAGCAGATGGGCCCAGGTGGACTCAAGTGAGAATCTCAGACAGGCCCAGCTCCTCTGCCCACTGAAATTGTGTCTAGACAAGAGGGAAGGCTCGCGCGCCTCCTAAATTCACTTTGAAACAACTCAAAAGTGTGAAAGGAATTTACAGCCACAGGAAGGTCTGGAGCATGCAGGCAAGACACCAGGGTTGCTCTGGGGGAAAAGAGCAAAATGGGGGAGGGGGAGAGGGAGGAAGGGAGAATGGAGGAGGGAGGGAAAAGTGGGGAGGGGGAGGGAAAAAGGACGTTTAGCAGAGAAGGTGGATGCTCAGTTTGCCCCGACACCAGTCTTGCCCACCAGCCTGTCTCCCAGGTGGTGATGGACACTGACAGGCAGGCAGATTGTTCACCATGGTTCAGCTCTAAGAGAAAACAACACAGCTTCACGCATCAGTCTGGAGAGGGTCAGTTGGCTCTGGGCATAGACCCGCTGGAGGTGGTGGTAGTAGTTGGTGGCTTTCATAGGTTTCCACAGAAGCCCCAGATAGAAAACAGATCCAAGTGCCACAGCCCTGGCGGAAGACATAGGTGGCCAGGAGCCCAGCTTCCTGATACATTGCTCCCACCTCCCCCCACATTGGGTCCACCTAAGGAGAGAACCCTGAGAAGAGGGAACTGACCGAGTTCCTCTGAGCCCTGGCAGCCGACACTCTCCCTCCCCACCTAGGCGAGCTGTATTCCTGGGTATTTGACCAAAGGCGAACACAGGCTGCTGCAACCAGAGGAGAAACAGAAGGAAGTAAGCTTGGGGCTGCCGTGGCAGCCACGCTTTCCCAAGCTGTGGCGTGCTGCGTGTGACCGAAATTTCCTGGACCTGTCCCAGGTCCCAGATCCAGATAACCAGGCTTCATCTGGGTGCCATGTGTCTGGCGTCTTAGAGTTCATTTTGCATTGAAAATATAAACATCACACTAATGAGTTCATTCATTCATTTTATGCTTATTAAAAAAGGTTTACTTGTGACTTATAGTTTTTTTTGTTTTTGTTTTTTTTTAGAAAAAGCACGAAAGTATAAGGAAACAAAACCAGATAATCAGCTGTGCGTTCTCCAAGAGGCGTATGGCTTGATGCTGGTGCTAGGAGCATCTTCAATAAGATAAATGTGACATTTGGGAAGATACCTTTTAGTGGAGAAATTGGTGATCGACTAAGATATAATTTGAATACACACACACAAATGTGGGTTTTGGAGGACCATCCAGTCTAGCAATTTAATGCCAGATATTAGTGTCTGGAAAGACCCTGGTTTGACAGTTTAGTAGGGAATATGAAATCCCAAAGAGCAATTTGAAAAAAAAAAAAATTAGTTACAGAAAGGATTGTTGCAGTGGTCCAGGGAAGCAGTCCCAGAATTCCAGAGAGAGCCAGGATTTATCACCCACGAAGTTCGGGTAATACAAAGGGCAGCCTGGGCCACGGAACCTTCCGGAAGGGTATCTGAGGGGGAGGAAAGGGAAGCCTGTCAGTGAACTCCACGAGGCAGTCGGCGGCGGTGAGGGGAAGAAGGCCAGAGGGTACTGCCAGTGACTGTGATGTGGCTGCAGGCCTGAGAGGAAACGGCTCTCCCAACCTGCTATTAAAGCAGCTGTGGTCAGGCCCATGGTGACAGCTCAGCCCTGGCGTGGAACCTAAGACGCTGGCTGCCCCCCACCCCCACGTTGGGATTTGTGGGGATAGACAGTTCTCCAAAGCCCTGGACCAGGATACGCCCTCCAAACTCACTCTAGCGGCTTAACTGTTCTGTGCCTGTACATTCTCCTGCTACGTAGATCACTGAAGCTGTACCTTCCTTTCCAGGGCTTGAAGTTTGCTTAAAATTCCCCCACCTCCCTACAGGCTCCCATGAAGTGAAACACGCGGATCTTAGATTCTTCTTCAAGGCTGGCAAATGAATATACCCATGTGACCCATCACCCAGCCAGAAACAGAATATTTCTGCCGCTCTAGAAGTTTCCTTCATGGCCTTTCCTAGAGGCCCTCTGTCCACCTATGGTGTGAAGCAGCTGCTACCCTTATTTCTGACCCCTGTACTGGATTTGTTTCTCTGCCATGCCATATACGTGGAATGATGCAGAGTGTCCTCTTTCTGGCTGGTTTCCTTGGCTTGGTGTGTTTCTGTGACCTGTGTTATTGCAGGCTCCAGTAACCTGTTCTTCTTTTCTTTGTTCATTCTGAACATTTTTGCACTGCATGGATACACCACAGTTTGCTCTTGATTCCCACACCTGTTGTTGGACATCTGGGATGCATCCAGTTTAAGCTTTGGTGAATAAAACTGCCATAAAAATTCCTGCAGAGGCCAATGAGAATCCACCTGATTTCATTCTGCCAGGGCAAATACCTGCTACCGGAATTGCTGGGTGGTAGGGCAGAGGTGTGTTAAAATTCCAGACAGATTTCCAGTGTGGTTGTTTAGAATTTCACATCCGAAGGAGGAATCTAACTATGGCTCTTGTGTTTCACACAGGCCCATAAACACCTATACCATCAGGAGGGTATATGCTGGGACAGTGTCCTGCAAGTGGCCATGTAGGAGCTGTGACAGTGGAAATTGCTGTCATTTCCTCCCTTGGTGAGTAAACCACTTGAACAGGTGATGTCTAGGATGTTCCTAGCTCTGCCATGACACACAACCTTCCACCTATTTTTAGGCAAGAAAACATTAGCGATTATCTTCGTTAACAATTGTTACCTGCTTTGCAGCTTATGAATGGAGTTATTTGATGCATCATCGAACAGCTTCAGGCCCTGGTTGGTTGGTTTTATGTCAAGCTAGAGCCATGTGGGAAGAAAGACCCTCGACTGAGAAGATGTTCCCCATCAGATGGGGCAAGCCTTGATTTTTCTTGATTCTTAACTGATGTGGGAGGGCCCAGCTCACTGTGGGTGACACCACTCCTGGGCTGGTGGTTCTGGGTGCTGTAAGAAAGCAGTCTGAGCAAGCCATGGGGAGCAAGCCAACAAGCAGCTGATTATCTGGTTTTGTTTCCTTATACTTTCGTGCTTTTTCTAAAAAAAAAAAAATCTAAAAGTCACAAGTAAACCTTTTTAATAAGCATAAAATGAATGAATGAACTCATTAGTGTGATGTTTATATATGGCCTCTGCTTCAGTTCCTGCCTCCAGGTTCCTGCTTTGAGTTCCTGCCCTGACTTTTCTCACCAGTGGAGTGTGAGCTGAAAGTTGTAATCTGAAATAGATCTTTTTCTTCCCCAAGTTGCATCTGGTGATAGTGTTTTATCACAGCAATAGAAAGCCTAACTAAGTTGAACCAACAAAGAAGCATTATTGGCTCACAGAGCTAAAGCAAGTTCAGAAGCCAAGGCTGAGGTTCACACAAGGAGTGAGCAAGCTTCTGCAACACTTCCTCCTGTTTTCCTGTTTGCCCTCCTCTTTTTGACGGCTCCAGCCCTTCCTCAGTTTAGAACTAAAAGGAAGCAGTCTAGCCCTCCCTCCCACACACATAGACGAGAAAACACCATTCCAGTGGGACTTTCTTACGCACAAGGGATCTTCTGTCCCAGAAGCTTCTGGAAAACTCCCTTTCATGTCTCATCAGTCTAGTAAACTGTCTATATCAGTCTACATGATACCCTTCCCAAAGCAACCTCCATGGGCAGGATAGTGCTCTGAGATTACTGGTGTGGGGCTGAAGTCCTGGGTGGTCAGTGGCTGGAGTCCTGGGGGGTGTCAATGGCTGGAGTCCTGAGATGGGGGAATCAACGGTCTATTGCACTCACTGTTTTACTAATAAGAACAAGATGAAGCCATTTTTCCCCCTAAAGTACTGTGTGGAGATTGATCAAGCAGATTCTTTCAAAGTGGAAAGGGACAGATATTTGATAGACAACTAGACCCTGAAGTCTTCTTCACAGGTAGAGAAATTTATAACATGGTCCTTACAGAGACCCACAGAATCATAAGAGAACACCCAGAGGCCAGGGCAGTTTGGGAAGTGTGGCGGGTTGAGTGTGATCGTAAACACCTTTCAGCTTTCCCTGTCCTTGGCAGTCCTTTCCACCTCCTTTGGACCGAGGCTGGTCTTGTTCTGACCCACAGAATGTGGCAAAAAGCAGCTGTAGAGCGTAGGCTCTAAGAGGTCTTGGGCGCCTCCCCTCCTCTCTGGCATCACCCCCACACCGTATCAGGAAACGTCCCGAGTGGCAAGTGATCACACAGAGTTGCCTGCCAGCACCAAGGCACTAACTGTGCCGTGAGCTCCCTCACTCCTCCACTTCCCGTCAAGCTGACACGTGCCTGTGGCCACGTGAGTGGTTCAAGGGACAGACTTGTGTATACTGGACAGCTTTTTGTCAACTTGACACAAAGTAGGGTCATCCGGGAAGAAAATGCTTCCACCAGATTGGCCCTTAGGCAAGCCTGGGGGGGTGGGCATTTTCTTGATTAATGATTAATGAGGGAGAGCCCAGAGCACTGTAGGAAGTGTCACCCCTGGTCAAGTGATCCTGTGAGGTGTAAGGAAGACAGCTGAATGTTGAGCTCGAGGCACACTCACTATTACCTGGGATTTGAAACAGCCCATTCCATTCTTTTTGATTTTTTTTTTGTTTGTTTGTTTTTTGAGACAGGGTTTCTCTGTGTAGCTTTGCGCCTTTCCTGGATCTCGCTCTGTAGACCAGGCTGGCCTCGAACTCACAGAGATCCGCCTGCCTCTGCCTCCCGAGTGCTGGGACTAAAGGCGTGCGCCGCCGCCACCACCACCGCCCGGCCCATTCTTTTTTTTTTGTTTTTTTTGTTTTTTGTTTTTTTTTTCGAGACAGGGTTTCTTTGTGTAGCTTTGCACCTTTCCTGGATCTCGCTCTGTAGACCAGGCTGGCCTCGAACTCACAAAGATCCGCCTGGCTCTGCCTCCCGAGTGCTGGGATTAAAGGCGTGCGCCACCACCGCCCGGCTCCGGCCCATTCTTTTTGAAACTTGTACTAGAATGTTGTGCAGCTATAACCGAAGATTCTGCTCCCAGATCCTTCCATCCCTGGTCCCTCATGGCTCATATGGAGTCCATTCCCTAGTGCAACCCCACAGCCCCAGGGAAGAACTTCAGCCATCTGCGGTCACTCTGAGCTCTCCCAGCTGAACAATCTGGATTCCCAACCTTTTTTATTGATGATGGAATAAAGGAAGGTGGACTTAGAGCAGTTCAGAGGCCATCTCAATGACCAGATGATGCTGTGAAGAGTATCCTGAAACAGCGAGCCATGGCCAGAGCCTTCCCCTAGCAGGTTTGGACCAGTCCTGTGGGAAAACCAGCTAGTCCGTTCAGTGTAGACTCAATTTGGGAAAAAAAAAACATCTTGATGGGCTGAAAGGGACCTGTAAAAGGAGGAACATAATAATTCAGGTGGTATAGGTCCAAGAATGCGCTCTCTCTCTCTCTCTCTCTCTCTCTCTCTCTCTCTCTCTCTGTCTCTCTGTCTCTCTGTCTGTCTGTGTGTGTGTGTGTGTGTGTGTGTTGGGTCAGGGAGGGGAGAACAGAATGTAGTGTGCAAAGCATCATGTGGAGAGGGGTGTGCAGGGCAGAAGTGGGCAGGAAAGGAGGGGCAGACCGGGATCCTGGCTTTAGGGAGTGGAGCCAGCTGGGACAGAGCTTCTGTTTGCCGGTTGCTTCTGCTTCACAGTAGGAAGGTCTCGGGAATGTCAGGGCCTGAGATTGACGGGTGATACAACCCAAGAATTCTGTGTCCAGTGTGATTGACAGCAGGAGACAGACTCAGTCTGGCAGGGCCTCAGTCCCATTTCCCTCCTGCAGAGAGTTCTGGGCTGCTGTGAAGCAGGCCAGGTCCTTCCAGCAGAGCAGAAAACCCTGACTGTCAGGGGAGGTCCTGGAGGCTGGTGTGTGTGTGTGTGTGTGTGTGTGTGTGTGTGTGTGTGTGTGTGTGTGTGTGTATGTGTGTGTGTGTGTGAAGCTGCCTTAGATGTCCGGGGCCTGGACCACATCTCTTTGTTCTCCTCATGCTCTGAAGCACACTTTACGCACAGGGCTTTCTAGAGGCCTTGATAAATATTTGTCTCAAGGGCTTTGCTGCAGTCAAACAGAAACTGCACATCGACACTCTGGGCTGAGATTACTCCAGGCTTCTCCTTCTCACTGACACCTGGCGTCCCACCTCCACCTCTGTGAGTCTCAGTCCTCGAAGGCAGGTTCTGGGGGGCCCTCGGAGATTGACACATGGGCACACAGTGTATTGTGGGGGAGGACTAGAAGGACTAGAACAGGGCCTGACACTAAGAGAAGATACCCCCACCCCCCACAACCCCTTCTCTGTGCCCTTAAGGCAAGCAGCTCACAAGCCCAGGGTATATGTGGTGGGGGAGGGGAGATGCTCTACAGGAGGAGGGAAACAGCCATTCAAGGAACCATAGTGCTGGAGTAGTCTACACAGTAGGTGGGCAGAGCCCTGCATTGGACTCCCACCTACCTTCTCTCCTTGAGCAGCTCTGGTTAGCGCCGCCCCCCCCCCTCAGCCCCCTCCCCCCCGCCGCTGCTCGCACATGCCCCCTGTCCTTACACCCCGGGAGTGCTGTGCCTTCCTGAGAGTTTGCATTGTCCTCTCTGCAAATCAGTCACCACATCCCTAGAAGTCAGACAGCCAACCAGCCAACCAGCTGCCTAAATGTAGCCCCCAAGGAACCTCTGTGGATCTTGAGACAGAGCACATGCCGTACACTCAGGTTAACCGGTACGGAACTAGCTGAGGCTGGATCAGGTGGTTATGGGCTGTGTGTGGAGGCGTATGTGAGCACAAGGGTGAAAGCCCAGGATGAGGTCACTATGACCACAGTGTGAGTCACAAATACACAGTCACAGAAATATGGTGCATAGAAGCATGCCTTTTTCTTAGAATGAAACAAACTTTTCTTTCTTTTCCCTGTTTTTGTAAATTCATATTTATTTTTTTATTTGTTAGCTTGTTTATGGAAACAGGGTCTCATTACGTGTGGGAGCCCACAAAGGTTTTCTAGTGAGATCTGAACTTGCTTTACACAGCAGGGCTGCATTAGGGGATGGCTGGACCACATGTGTGGTTATCAGGTGTTTGGAAGGGTCTGCACTTGGCTGTGCTAGGGGAGGTCTTTTGCTCCACTCCTTGGCATTCCTTAAAAGCCCTTTAGTAGAGACAGAAGGGGCCGGTGGGTTTTAACCCAGGCCCTCCCGAGGCTATCTTGTGTTTCTATCTGTCTCTCTCCTCTATACTTCTATCTACATACTCCTCACTTCTCCCTGCTCAAGAGTACCCTGGGGGAGAAAGTGGGGGCAGGCCCCCCACACACAATTATGTGGCCCTGGTTGGCCTGGACTTCTCTCTATATGCCCGGCTAGCCTCAGACTCAGAGATCCATTTGCCTCTGCCTCCGCCTTTGCCTCTGCTGAGATTAAAGCAGGTGCCACCACATCTGTCTCCAAATTATTACTTCTTAAATTAATTCTAAATTGTTAGACTAGCCTGGGGCTGGAGAGATAGCTCAGTGGTTAAGAGCCCTGGCTGCTCTCTCAGAGAACGTGGGTTCAGTTCCCAGCATCCACAAGACAGCTCACAATCATCTGTAACTCCATTTCCAACATCCTCTTCTAGCCTCCTTGGGCACCAGACAGGCATTTAGGCAAATTCTTTAAAAATTTAGGAATTTTTTTAAAAAAATTAGATTATCCTATAATTTGGTGAGAAGGGGTGCAATAAAAATTATGGCACTGATTTCAATACCAATTATAAAGCAGTGGTACCTTCCTCCAGGGAAGCATACTGTTTAAGGTGGAGAAAGAGTCCTGGGATGTGCAAGTGACTTATCAAAAACTCCTGGACACATACTCTCTTTGCTTTGCATCTTCAGGTCACGAAGCTTCTGAACAGAACTCTGCAATCCAGCTCACAGGTCTCTGGCAAAGAAACAGCCAAGCACTCTCTCAGGGCCAGGAAGCTGCAGGGTCCCAACATCTAACTGCCCCCTGCTTCCTGCTGCCCCCACTCACCAAGCAGCGCGGGACCACAAGGGCAAAACAGCCAAGTCCCAAGGGGCATGCATGGAGGTACATGTGAGCGCCAGGGAGAAAGGCTCTTGGTGGTGTTCCTTCTCTTATCTTGATGTGGGGGTGTTCAGTGCCCTTTGTGCAACCCCTGAAGGCTTGCGTTGGAGGCAGAGTTTGCAAAAACTGTCTCCGGGCTGTGGCCTTTGCAAAGCCTTTTGCAAAGACTAGGGCTGTTTGATAATCAGATAAACTTGGAGCTGAAAGGGACTTTAGAGTTTGCCTACTTGGCCCTCTGCCCTCTCCACCCCCCTTCCTGTGTGTGTGTGTGTGTGTGTGTGTGTGTGTGTGTGTGTGTGTGTGTCTGTCTGTCTGTCTGTCTGTCTGCTGTCTCTCTCTCTCTTTCTCTCTCTGTCTGTCTCTGTCTCTGTGTGTGTGTCTGTCTCTCTATGTATGTGTGTCTCTCTGTCCTTGTGTGTGTCTCTCTGTCTGTCTCTGTGTGTGTCTGTCTCTCTGTATGTGTGTCTCTCTGTTCTCTCTCTCTCTCTCTCTCTCTCTCTCTCTCTCTCTCTCTCTGTCCCCTGTCCTCTCTCTCTCTCTGCAGGAGGGAGTTGCCGCTCACATAAGAACCGTGAGTCACCCAAGGTCACAGAGTGATGGGAGCCAGCAGAGGCCTGGGGCAAGAAAGTGAGTTCAGGCCACCACCTTGCTCACCCTTACCTGAGGAAGGCTGACAAACTTCTGGAAGGTCCCCTTCATCCCGGGCCAGATCTTTTCTCCTTCTACCCACTCTCAGTTCAAGTTGCTTTGCCATGGCTGACTACAGGAAGAGAACTGGGGAACACTGGGCACAGAGTGGTTTCGGCAGAAGGGTTCAACCATCGTTTGGCAGTGGTAGACAACGCCCACTTACGCCCCAAGATAAAAACAAACAAACTAACTAACAAACAAATAAATGGAATAATTTTGAAGTAGTACCAACAGAGAAAGAAAATCCTGAGACTTTTACTAAAATCCAGGCCCCTGGGCCCCACGCTGGTGTAGGGGCTGGAGAGTGTCATTTTCAACAAGCACTTCTAGGGACGTTCACAACGGGGGCTGTGTGGGGACTTCTTCCTGAACAGACTACAGCCGTCCTTCCACTACGACCCCTCATTGTGGCATTCCAGGCTCTTCAGCCCCAATCAGTGTCTGACCCACCATGTTCTTACATACTAGCCTCACTGATTTTTTTTTTCATCTGCTTAAAACATTTGTTTTTGTTTTCTTACATTTATTCAGTGTGTATGTGCACCACACATGCAGAGGGGCAACCGGCTTTCTCCTTCTAATACGTGGGACCCTGTGATCAAGCTCTGGTCATCAGGCTTCATGGAAAGCACCCTTACCTGCTGGGCCAGCTCCTCAGTCCCTGCTTTTTATTTTTTGACAAGGTCTCCCTGTGTATCACAGGCTCGCCTAAATCTCACTGTATAGCCAGGCTGGTGTGCTCCTGCCTCAGGTTCTCAGGTACTGCGAACCCAGGCTTCTTTCATCACACCAGTATTCTTGGCATTTAATTTTTTAAAAATTGCATGCAAGTGGCAAGAGCTAGCATACACGACGTGCCTCTAAAGTCAGACACAAGTGCCCTCCTATCAAGCCCTCTACCGGATGGGGGAGGGCACCATCCCCACCTTACATCTCAGGGATGCCAAGTGACTTTTCAGAGAGAGACCCCGCCCTCCTAGGCATCTCCTAGCGGTTCAGGCAGACCGTTCCCTGCTCTTCCTCTGGAGGGCGCTGTTCTCTCCGCCTGCCTTTTCTGTTCACGGTGTCCAGCTCACTCTTCCCAATCCGCACCATCTCGCAAGGACTCAGTGGAGGTCCTGCACTTCACGGCTAATACTGCAAAGGATTATGGGTACCTTGTCCTCTGGCCTCCGCTCTGGGACCCCCCCACCCCCACCCCCCGAGTTGACCGCAATCGTTTCTCAGCAATCATTCCACACAACAGCACATAGGATAGATTTAAAAAAAAAAAAATCCCTTCCAGGTCATGTGACTCAAACATTCCTAAGTGCGGAGGTAAACTCCCTGATGAAGGTCTCCCTCCCTCTGACTTGTGACTCTGCCTGTTCCCCCAAGATGCCGTGAATACTCTTGCTGTGGGATGTTCTTCCCAGTTCACAGAAGGCCCCAGATGTCGGTATGGCTTCTTTTCTCATTTCCTTCAGGGCCAGTTTCTTCCATCTACAGGCTGCCCAATCATAGGCAGAAAACTACAAAGCCGAGTAGGGAAGGCAGGAAGACAAGGTCCCCCGCCCCACCCCGAATCAAACAAACTTTGATGAAGGATTGGACTGCAGCCTGACGCCATCTACTCCCACCCCCATCCTGGAGGCTGATCTAAATTGGGGGAGGGACATATAAAATAATTACAAAGAGAAAATGAGGTGGATCTCTGTGGCCTACAAAGTGAGTTCCAGAAGAGCCCTGGCTGTCCTCGAAAAAGAAAGAGAGGGAGGAGAGGGAGAGGGAGAAAGAGAGAGAGAGAGAGAGAGAGAGAGAGAGAGAGAGAGAGAGAGAGAGAGAGAGAGAGAGAGAGAGAGAACGAGGTACAAAGATAAGTTTTTACACAATTGGCAAGTGCTGCAAACATTTAAAGATTTTAGGAGCATCATTTTCTTAATTATTTTGAAAGAAAAATACTCTTTTTTAATTTTTATGCTTAGTTTTTTAAATTAACTTTTTAATTCTTTGACAGTTTCATACCTGTATTCAATTAATTTTAACCTCTCTCACTCCATTACCCTATCTCACCCCCTCCTTCTCACATTTACGCCCTCCTTTCCACCAAATACACCTCTACTTCCGTACCTTTTTTTTGTGCTCACCCACTGAGCTTAATAAGGTCTCTCTGCATGAGCTTGGGTCAGAAGGTTATTTACAGAGCATCGGCAGCTTATCAGTGGTTAGACCAGAGAAGAAAGCAACACCCCATGCCTCCACCACGAGCTGTCACTAGTCCTCAGGGAGGGCCGGGGCTTCGTGAGCCTTTCTCTCTTCCATGATGAAATTCTGGCAGGTCCAGTCTTGTGCAGGTCTTGTGAGGGCAGCTATGGCCAGAATGAGTACATGAGTGCATTGCTGTGTCCTGTCACATTGGTACACAGAAGACTTTGTTTTGAAGCAGTCTTTCCTCGCCTCTGGCTCTTGGAACCTTCCCACCCCGTAACACTTTTTTAACCTACATTTTTTTTTATCGCTTTTTGATTGCTTCTCCATACACCAATGATTTTGTTATACTATTTTTAACTGAAGTAGCACAAAGATAATTTATTCCTCTTTCGGGTTTTGGTCAGAATTTATTCATTACTAGAAGTTGGGATGCATCAAATTTAAAGATTAATTGATACTAATTTTGTAGCACCCCAAGTCTGTTTATAAACATAAGAATTTCACACAGTTTCATTTGGAAATCAGGAAGCACATGGTAGAGCTGGGCATGGTGGTGCATGCCTTTACTCTCAGCACTTGGGGAGGCAGAGGCAGGTGGATCTCTATGAGTTTGAAGACAGTATAGTCTAAATAGTGATTTACAGGGCATGTAGGGCTACAAAGTGAGATCCTGTCTCAAAAAAAAATACACACACACACACACACACACACACACACACACACACACGCACAAAAAAAGAAAGAAAGAAAGAAAGAAAGAAAGAAAGAAAGAAAACTCAATTTAAGTAACACTTTATTAAACACAGTTGTACAGAACTTTCCTTGGCCAGGCATTCAAAGAACTCTTCTGTTTGCTAGGATAATAAAATGAAGTAATTTAGACACATTTCCACAGGCTGACTTTTAGCTCCAATCCTTCAGAAACGTGCATACCCTCCCTTACTCACACTCTCCACTCTTCAATTCTTTGGAGGAAGGAGACTCTGGAAATTAAACTCAGGGCCTTGTCTAGGCAAGGCTAGTAGTGTTCTATAACCAAACTACACCCTCAACACTTTTTTTTTGAGCTAGCGTCTTACTGTGTAGATCAATCTGATCTTGAAGTCACTGAGTAACCCAGGATGGCTCTGAACTCATGATTTCCCTGCTTCTGAGTGTTTAAATTACCCCATGCCTCAGTATGACCCTTGGTCTGAGGCTCAGTGTTGGGACAGCAAGGAAGGTGTCATGGTGACAAGGGATAAGCAAGGGACAATCAACCACACAGAGGTGTCCCTAACTCAAGGTCTTGCTAAGTAGTGAGCCCAGTATTTAGGGTCATTTTTACCCTACTTGGCCCTGGGCTACGTGGGAAGGAAAATCAGAGGTAAAATAGATAACGTTCTTAGCCAACTCAGGTTAAAATATCTGAGTTCTGCCACGAGTATGAAGATAAATGGCATGGAAGACACTCGGAGGCTGACAGTTTCCCGCCCCCTCCTGCCACCCCCGTGAAGCGTCCTGTACTTGAAGCGATGGCCTGCCTGCTCATTCCACCTACCTGGGTGAGACATTTAGGCAGTTGGGTCAGTGAGTTAAACCAAGGGAGGAAGACACCTCCCCCTTGACCCCACAACAGTTTATTTTCCTTTCGTGGAATAACCTCACCACACTGCAGACAAGAGCTGGTCTGTAGAACAAAGCCTTGATGAGTTCAATTACAGAGGATTACGCGGAGTCCTGCTTAAAAACATTTTGGCCTTGTGTTTCCTTCCCAGGGCTTCCATTACCCCAGAGTCATTTATAATCCTCCTGACATTCTTGGAAAGCAGGTAGGTGGCAAGGATTTTTCCCTGTAGTCTCAAAGCTCTGGTTTGAACAAGGCCAAAGTCTGGCAAATGAAATATAATTAGCGAATTTTATTTCGGAAAAAAAAAAAGAAAGAAAAAGAAGAAGAAGAAAGGGGAAAAAAGGAAGTTGAACACTGAAATCTCCACTCTTGTCAACTTCTTACCCGAAATGCCATCTGACACTTTTTATGACGGGGGTATGCAACTTCTCACCCGCATTTTCACTGGGTAGACAGCATCTGCTTTTCTTTTCAAAGACAAACTTTTAAAGGAGCTGAATATTGTCCGCTGTTTTATTCCTTCTCGAAGGGATTACAGAGGGAAATGGCTTAAAGATTAAAGCTGGACACTTCTCATTTAAGGAGCTGTCCACTACTGCTGTTGGCCGAGAGGTCCTTGATACCCATCTGAAGATAAATAGTTAATAAAGGTGTTTGGATTGCGACATCTGTTGCCATCCTTGGAAGCTGCCCTTAATTGCAGAGTGGAGCATCAGATCTTCAGAGGGCTTGGGAGACAGAGATTGATTGGGGTCACCAGGTTACCCAGAAGTAAAATCCCATCCTTATCTTTAAAACGCAGTGTCCAATTGATTGTCTCTGGATCATTACACACAGTACATAGAGGTAAAGGCATGGAGGAGAGTGGTCAAACATTATCCTTTTCAAGATACTTTCAAAATAAACCGTCATGGTGCTTTGATTTCTGTGGAGGGTTCCCAACACGGAGCACCAGCCAAGGCTCAGAGATGGAAGCGGCTAGGATATGCGAATCCATCCAGCAGATTTGCATCCGAAGAAGAGAAGTGTTACTAGGACCTTGTCTGCTTTTTCCACCGTATAGCCTTGACACAAACACCAAATCTCTCTAAGGAGGGGCAGCTGGATGAAGGTGCAACCTGTAAATCAGAGCGTTCCCAAGCTAAAAAGTCGGAAGGATAAGTGACATGCTCTTAGCAATAAGGTGTAATAGGCATCGACCACCAAAGATCATCTTCCATTAAGACAGAAGAACGAAATCCATCCAGGCTGTACCATTTGGTCAACATGTGACCTTGAACAAGTCAGTTTCCTTTCTGGGCTGCCATGGCTCCATCCTTAAACTGAAGAAAGAACCCAAATCATTTTTACCATTCTCTTCAGAATCTGAACTGGAAAATCTACTTTCTCTATTTTCATTGGTAGCTAGACTCTGAGTCTTGTTCTTGGGGCCTATAGCTCCTGAATTGGAGAACCCGCATCCCCCCAAAATAGAAACTTTTCAGCAGAGGAAGCCCAAGCTTGGTGATTGGTACCATGGCTTCAGAGGACGAGGACTTGTGGTCCTCTAGCTCTGGAACACTAATGTTTAGTAGCTTTTGAAGGAGACTGATGAGCGAACATGAAGGTTCCTCAACAGAATCTCAGACAATCTTGGAGAGCTAGTGCCATCAAAAGAGGACAAAATGAGGCTGGGAGGGCTGGTGCACATATTCAATCTTAGCAGCACTTAAGAAGCGGAGATAGTGAGTTCGAGGCCAGCCTGGGCTACATAGTGAGAACCTGTCTCAGAAAAAGAAAATAGACAATATGATTTTGAATAATCGTTTTTTTCTTTACAAAGCTTTAGAAGGTACTCAGATAACTGTTGCCGTATAACCAGGCATGGAAATTTTGAATCTGCTGACCTCATATGTTATCCTCAAGCTTGACTGAGTAAAATAGGAGTGAAGTTGGGATGAACCTCCATGGTGATGCACAAATGAAAGGTATCTCTAGGTTGAATAATATTTGATTTTTTTTATAAAACAAAAAATGTATTTAAACACACACACACACACAAAGACAAAATGACATTTCACCCACGAGAGCTGTAAAAAATTGTCTACTGGCTTCTGAGATGACGAATTCTCTGGATTTCCTCTTCCGAATGAGCAGTCGGAGCTGAAAGATCACCCCCAACACTGGCCTGCCACAGGAAGTCACTAGATTTAAACAGACGAAGGAGCCAACAGCACCCAGGCAGCCTCTGCTGAGAAAGGACCGTGTGAGCACACACCAGGGTGAGCTCACTGCTGCATTTTATATTCTTAGAAGAGATAAGAGGCATCCAGGGGTGTCTGCCTTTCTCTCTTTTTGACACCTAAAAGGTCAGCATTTAGAAGCTGGGATCTCACAGGCTGTGAATGTGAGAAAGAGTCCCAGAAGAGGTCTGCCAACTTTGGGATGCTGAGAAACCATTGACTATCCATCCTTTCTTCCTAAAACTAAACTGATTAGGTCACATGTATTTCGACAGCATCAGAAGTTGCAAGGATCTTGTGTCAATTATCTTGTTACAAGGACCACAGAACGCAGTGTTGTGTATAAAATGGGGTGGAGGGGGCATTGAGCTGTTTTTAACAAAATTTGCAAAAGATTTTTGGCATACAGCCATACTATAGGATACTGCTCAGCCTTTAAAATCATCACACTTTAAAAAAATAATTCATTTATCTGTATTTTATTTGTATTGATGTTTTGCCTGCACATATGTCTGTGTGAGGGTGTCAGATCTTGGAGTTACAGACAGCTGCCATGTGGGTGCTGGGAATTGAACCTGTGTCCTCTGGAAGAACAGTCAGTGCTCTTAACCTCTGAGCCATCCCTCCAGCCCCCACCATTGCACTGTAATACGAGAGAATTAGTTACACACTTAAAATTGTCATGCGACTTTATCATTGCTCCGATTCTCATCCCAATCTTAAATCACTCAGGAGGGGAAGGAAGGTGAAATTATCACTCTTCTTCCTTTAAACAAACCTGTGTGCAGGCACACCCCTGCTCAGATTCCCCCTCAACTGTTCACATGACTCTGGCCACCACCTCACAATCTAGCTCCCCTAATGAGGCCTGCACACTTTCCGAGTTTTAAGAGGGCTGAAGATTGCTTGCTCTCGTTTGAAAGCTTGGGTGCTTTCTGCTCTCCAGTAACCCACTAATATATTTATGCCAAATTCAGAATCACACAGTAGGAGTCATACCGAGGACACAGCTCAACTGGAGTGTGCCTTTATTCTTTTTCCACGGGCGAGATGCTTCCTGCGGCCCACAGCCGAGTTCGAGCATTGTGCCGGGCAGCAGAGAGTGCTCCTCAGCCTTTGCACTAATCCCTCTTTGCTAACTAAGCAAGTCAAGCTTAGGGAGCAGGGGTGGGAGGAAAATTATATAATTTGAGTTAATTGGTTTGGGGCTCCCCAAAGCCCCAGCTGTATTGAAGGGAACTGTTTAGTCTTCAAAACCCAATTAGAGACATTCAGCGGATGTAAAATAGATTTTATTCTTTTTCTTTCCAAGTTGTTGTCAAGAGACTGGCCTCCATACCATACAGGGAAATACTCTTTCATTGCTGCTGGTCAGAGGCATCCTGAAAACAGGTAGTTCTAAAGGCGTGGGGGCTGAATAGAAAGGCACATGCTAAGCAGCTCATTTATTTCACAGGTTCAGGAATACAGCCCTGGTGATAAGACAGGAGCTTCAACGACCCTTGAGGTACTATAAAATGTGTGCTCACTAATCAAATGCTTTGAAGAAACAACTTCATCTGCTTTTTTTTTTTTAGTAGAGATTGGTTGGACAGGTCTGCAGCGTTCAAGGTTGACTTTCCTAGATCTAAAAGAACCCCACGTGACTTCCTTGGTTATCAATGTGTGAGCAGTAGCCACAGAAATCGATTCCCAGCAGCCACAGTTGGAGTTTCCACGTGGGCAGACAGTGAGAATCACTGCAGGGTTAAAGCTATCTGAAGCCTCCTATGTTTCCAACAGTTTATGCTTAAAACTGTTTGTTTTTTCTCTGATGACCCCAAACATCATTTTTTATCTATCTATTTATTTATTTCGGTTTCTTGAGAAGGGTCTTTTTAGCTTTGGCTGGTCTGGAACTCACTAATGTAGACCAGGCTGGCCTCCAACTCAAAGAGATTCATCTGCCTCTGCCTCTGCCTCTGCCTCCTGAATGCTGGGGTTAAAGGCGTGTGCCACCACTCCCGACCAAGATCATCCCTTTCTGTGGAAGATCTATTTGACCTAAAAAGAAGCCAGAAGGGAGAGCCCCGACCCTTGTTTACAGAGCCATAGCTTAGTGCAGCTGATGCACAAATTCTGCTCTCTCCAGAGAGAACACTGTGTGCATAGCACAGGAAAGACAAGAAGATCAAATCTTATCTTCAAGGACTTGAAACCTCACACAGATGAGATCTGCAGAAATGACTGTACACCTAAGAGTACGGATGCAAAGGAGAGGGTGAGCAAAGAGGCGGAGATCTAATCAGAGATGTCCTGAGCTTATCGAGGTGGAAGGTGGGTCTTGAAAGCTACGGGTGGTCTTCAAAGCTGTGACTGCACATGACAGAAGAATCATGCATCATATTGTTTGGGAAGTTGTTTCCAAAGGGAAGGAAGAAGAGGAAGGAATAGATGAAGATAGGAAGTCTTCAATGAGTAGTCTGGAAGGCATGGCACAGTGCTATAAAAATGTAACCACTGGTGGTGTGCATCTGTAGCTGTGGAAATGGAACCACTGGTGGCATGTATCTGTAGCTGTGGAAATGGAACCACTGGTGGCATGTATCTATAGCTGTGGAAATGTAACCACTGGTGGCATGTATCTGTAGCAATGGAAATGTAACCACTGGTGGTATGTATCTGTAGCTGTGGAAATGTAACCACTGGTGGTATGTATCTGTAGCTGTGGAAACGGAACCAATGGTGGCATGCATCTGTAGCTGTGGAAATGTAACCACTGGTGGCATGCATCTGTAGCTGTGGAAATGGAACCATTGGTGGCATGCATCATGGCTACAACATTTTCAAGATGAAGCCAGAAGATCCCAAGTACAGGGCCAGCCTCAGCTACACAAGGAGTTCAAAACTGTTTGGGCTACATGAGACCCTATCCTAACAAAAAACAAAACAAAAAAACAGGGAAAGAAAGAGAAAGCAGAGAGAGAGAGAGAGAGAGAGAGAGAGAGAGAGAGAGAGAGAGAGAGAGAGAGAGAGAGAGCAGTCAAGAATACTGGTGGAGAACAAGTTAAAATTACATTTGAGAGACTAGGCCAGGTGCCTTGACTACTCAGATGAGAATTTCAAATTTAATTTTAAGAATAGTAGGAGGCTATCTAACTAATAGAGGTGGACAGTGTCAGGATCCATACTCTGCTTTTCCCCCAAGGGCCTTGGCATAGCGGACTGTGGAGGAAGCAGCAGCGAGGGTTTCAGTGGGAATGAATCTCAGCCCCAAGAGCAAACTCAGAGTAGAGAGCTTGTATCACCATCACCACCATCCTCCCACCAGGCAGACAAAAGTCTGACCCACTCAGAAACAAGGCACACATCTCCCATGACCAGCCAAAGAACTCTTTTTTTTTCCTTTTCTTTTCTTTTCTTTTTTTTAAGAAAGGGTTTCTTTGAGTAGTCTTGGCTGTCCTGTGTAGACCAGGCTGGCCTTGAATGCACAGCGATCTGCCTGCCTCTGCCTCCTGAATGCTGGGGTTAAAGGAGTGTGCCACCGCCACAGGACTAAAAGAACCGATTTCGAGACGGGCTGACTGCTTCCTGCTTGCTTCGCAGGTACAACTGAGTAGTACTGTGTGCTGAACAGCTGGCTCTGGGGGTACATTTGTATATGAAACAGATATGTATCCCTGTCTCAAGAAAGAAGTGATTAGCTCCTGCATGGGACCCAGGGTCCTCATGGAGGGCCAGTTTCTAAATAAGAACTTGCAGAATATCCCTGTTCTCTGAGAGCTAAGTTATCACATAAATTTGAAAGTACCAAGAAGATAATGTTTTCAAAAGTAAGGGCTTTGAGCTGGGCGGTGGTGGTGCACGCCTTTAATCCCAGCACTAGGGAGGCAGAGGCAGGTGGATCTCTGTGAGTTTGAGGCCAGCCTGGTCTACAGAGTGAGTTCCAGGAAAGGCGCAAAGCTACACAGAGAAACCAAAAAAAGAAAACCCAAAAAACAAAAAAAAAGTAAGGGCTTTGGAGGAGACAGGCCAAGAGTGTGCAAGCTGTCCATGAGTTGAACGGCAATAACAGCGAAGTCAACATTCAGAGGTGCCGCCAAGCAGGTGGGAGACACCCTGAAGCCAAAACACACCACAGGCCAGAGGCAGGACTGAGTCAGGCTTGTTGTAAATAAGATCAAGAATGGTGGGCTGGTGGGATCACTGCGTGGGTAGGGGCGACTGTCACCAAGTCTGATGACCTAAGCGTGATTCCAGGGCATCCGCACGGTGGAAGGAGAGAACTGATTCCTGCAAATTGTCTTCTGACCTCCTCACACACTCCATGGCAGGTGCCCACTGACATCCATCGACAGATGTGCCCACCAACATACATAGACAGACAGACACAGACAGACACACACAAATAGTGTAACTAATTAATTTTAACAGAAAGAAGAATCAAAATCTTGAAGTTGCACAAAGAAGGGTGGCCACACATTGTGTAAAAATCTCGAAATTAATGTTTTTAAAGGCAGTGATGTAACGGGAAGCAACGGAAAGGGAGAATCCAGCCTTGAAATGTGGCACTGTTTGTATGGCAGGAGAGGGACGCTGGCAGCAGACTTTGAGACAGTGTCATAAGGCAATGGGTATATCCAGCCATTCGGACCTAATGCCTCAGGCATAAGCAATAGCATACCAACACTGTCTTACACGGATAGCTCACTACACACGAAGGTTGGTTTCTGGGGCAATGATGGGCCAGGCAAGAGTTTCCATGTGTTCTCGGATGAGACTGATTCTGCCCACCCGATGGGGGAACTAGAATTCTCATCCACATGTCAGTTACTGACACAACACACCCTGTGTGCAGGATCCTCTCAGGAGTTCACCAAGGGCTGGACCTGCGGATGAGCTGGCATCTCCAAAGCATAACCAAACCATAAAGAGAACACCATCCACCAGGCCTGTGGTGAGAGCATCACATACACGATCTACTCCTTACAAGCATCCTACTTATAATTCTGGGTTTATGGATGATGTTAAGGAACCTGAATAATGTCACGTGGCTAGCAAACGGCTGAGCTAGGGTTCAAGTCCACGTTGTTTGACTTCCAGCTGGGTGGCTAGGTACCTAGGGAGTCTCCCCAGGATTCTTCTATTGTTCACCATCAGCATTACAGAAGACACTGGGGTGAAGACAGTCGGGGAGCTCTGAATGAATGACCTCATCAATCTCACTCACTGTGCAGCAGGCCAAGGCTCTTGTGTCCCTTGATCCTTACTAGACTCCTGGGAAACACAGGGCAGGGTCACCTTGTCCCTGGGCAGAGGGCATGGAGATTCATGGAGATGAGGCAGCCGGCAGAGATTGGGGGCGAGCATATGAGACCAGTTTCTAGCAGTCACTTCCTCTGACTTCTAACCGGTTCTCATTCCAGCGACTTTGAGGAGCACTGCGAGCCTTCTTCTCACATTGGCACCCATAGATGAGCACAGCCAGTGCCCTCCAGAGTATGTGGCCTAACAGAGACACTCAGAATGACTTGATGGGACCAAAGTGAGTGGCCTCAGAGCAGCTATGTACCTACCCACCTACGTCTTTTGTCTGATTCTAATCCCCAAGGAGAGGACCATAATAGCCATAAAGTCCAGTGCTTGCTTAAGGCGGCCTTGACTTAGACATTTCCCTGTTTTACCTCACACGGATTCTGCCAAGTGGCCACAGTCCTTTGCCTCATTTTACAGGTAAGCATCGAGGAGAGAAGACTCCGACGGCTTTGTCTAGTATCATGCTGCTCCTCGGCAAGTGATTTCACCCTTCCTGGCGCCAAATTGCCCACTGCCATCCAACCAAGGCCCTCAGTGGGACTTAGTTTCCCCATGTGGGAAGAGAAGGGAGTGACCTTCACTAGCAACAACATCTTGATCTTCCAACAGCTTCATGCAGATTTCCTTTTGACTTTGACCCACTGGAGGACACCCCTGGGAGGCTTACATTTTATTTGCTGCTTTTAGCTTTACATTGAGAAACAGCTTCAAGGCCGGGCCATGGTGGCGCACGCCTTTAATGCCAGCACTCGGGAGGCAGAGGCAGGTGGATCTCTGTGAGTTTGAGGCCAGCCTGGTCTACAGAGTGAGATCCAGGAGAGGCACCAAAACTACACAGAGAAACCCTGTCTCAAAAAACCAAAAAAAAAAAAAAAGCTTCAAAATCTAAAAACCCAAGGAAAACAAGCAGAGAGCTCACACCAAACTCCTCTTTACTGCAAGGGGGAAAGAGATGGAGTGTCCCCAAGCCCAACCTGTGGAGAGTAATCCCACCTGTCACTGAAACTTGCCAGGGGCGGGGCTCCCCCTGTGGGGCCCTAATGGGAGCCTGTGTGGGAGCCGCACTTGGGGATTTTTCTCATTAACTGATCACAGGTGCACCAGCCCCTGCATAATGTGGCTGCATCAGGCAGGCCCATCAGGGACCCACAGCTGGTGGGCTGAGCCCACACCCCCTTTTCTTTCTTTCCTCCCCCCTCCTCCCTTTTATTTATCTCTTTACCGAGTCAAACAATTGGGGAGACCAAATCCTAAACAGCCTTTGTTTCTCCCACCCTGTCAGCCTCTTTAAGTCAAAGAGATGAGATTCCGAAGCAAAGCCAGGAGACATTCATCTTCCCGAAAGTTAAACAAGGATGGTTGGCTAGAGGTGGAAGACAGGATGCGTCTGTCAACACACCCTGAACGGAAGATGGGCGCAAGTGCATGAGGGGCAGCACCAAAGCCTCCCTGCTCTGTGGAGTTACCTGGGGAAGTCTCCAAGCACACTGGGTGGGGAGCATGCCCCCCAGGAGGCAGCCAGCAGGCCAGTAGCTTCCTGCTCCTGGGTAGGAGTCCACTTTGTTCAGGTCACCCTGCACCTCCACCTAAATATCCCACGGCAATGGAAGGAAAGCTGGAGATGCTGCAGAATCCTGGACACAAAAGAAGCCTTTGAGCTAAGCTCACTCCTTCATTCCTCAAGCAAAACTTACTGAGCACATATTCTGTGCCAGGAAGGATTCGAGTCTGAGAAGCAGACAGACCTCTGTGCCCTTCAGAGCTCACACATGCGTAGACGAGTTAGATTACAAACAAATGTGTCCTACCCAACGTGATGGGCACAACCACGAAGGAGAGAAAACAGCACAGGATAAAGAAGAGGAAGTGGGATTTTAGAGTGGACGCTCAGGGAGGTCACACTGAGTACTGAGGTGTCTGAGCCCTATGGGAGTCTAGGGTGGATTGCTCCACAGAGGAAGAGCGTGGGCAGGTATGAGGCAAGGGCACATGTGGCCAGCCCGAGAACAAAGAGGGCATCAGCTTTCATGAATGAGATGCCAAGCTCAGGTCTGGGTTCCTGGAGCTTGCCACTAGGAAGAGAGACAGTATCCAGCAGCCGACCTGAGAGGCCGGGAGGAAGGTGCCGGAGGGAGGGACTTAGGGCTCCATGAATAAGGCGGATTGTGTTTGATAAAGGAGGCAGTCACCTTGCAGCTGACTCTGGGTTGAGCATCTTGCTTTTCACTGGCTTCTCGGGGACCCTGTGCACCTAAGCAAGTCAGTTCTGTGCTCCAGAGATTGCCTTATGTGTGTGACATGTCCCTCTCTTCTCTGTCAGCTTAAAAGGAGGGCTTGGCAACTGGATGCTGAGGGGAAAGATGGATGGCTGGGTGGACGGACGGACGGACAGACGGAAGGATGGACAGACAGACAGATAAATAGATATAAATTTATTATAAATTTTATTTATCTACTTTGGAAATGGTAGTACATGCCTAAAATCCTGGCATTCTAGAGGCTAAGACAAGAGAACGGCTGTAAGTTCAAGCCTAGCCTGGGCTACATAATGAGTTCCAGTCTAGCCCAGGCTACCTAACTAGTTTTGACACTTTGTTTCAAAAAGAAAAAAAATTGATTTAAAGAACATATAGCACATAACTCAAAAATAATAGCGTATAATTCTTGTGTTAGGCCTGTCATGTTAATAATAGTCTGTATAGAGACACATAAAGGAAGATTATAGGAATTAATGCACACAATTAGAAAGGCCAAGAGGTTTCGTAACCACTTGTCCATAAGGTGGAAAGCCAAGAAAGCCAGCTTGGATTTGAAAAGCTGAGACTCAAGGAAGTCAACAGCACTCCCAACTCAGGAAGAAAGGCCTGAGACCCGAGAATGAAATTTGAGGGTCAGTAGTCCATTGTGTAAGTTCTGGCAACTCTAAAGACCAGAGAACTGGGCAGTCCAATGCCCAATGGTCGGAGGAAATGGATAGCCTAGCTCAAGAAGAGAGAAAAAACTCCTCTGCCTCATTGTCTTCCCGTCTGTCTGTGGCTGATGCACTGGGCCAGTCTCTCCCAGGATCACCCTCACGGCAGATAGAAGTAATGTTTTTAACTTGATATCCCTTGGCTCAATCATACTGACATAAAAATTAACTATCACAATATCATTTATTGTAAATTTCATACAGCTAAATAAATCTCAAAATGCTTTCATTGATTTTATTGATTACGGCTGAGATTTTGACTATGCAGCCAACCTGTGGCAGCATTAGCAAGTGAGGGTCATTATGACATGATATGGGTTATTATTTTTATTTGAATGAATAAGATAGTGTGAAACAGTAATAATATGTAAGAACTTGTTTGTTTGTTGTTGTTGTTTTTGGAGTATTAGGGAATTTATTAGGATGTAAATTGAGGAAACACACTCACGAATACAGAACTAAGTGGAGAGCTGAATATGTCCTCTGATCTGACCGGGAGCGAACTCACCTGGCAGTCCGGTCACACCAGGAAGCAGGAAACAGGGCTGTTGGTGTTTTTTTTTTTTTTTAGACAGGCTTTCACTCTGTAGCCCACACTGACCTGGAACTCATTATGAGACCAGTCTGTCCTCAAACTTTTTCCAAACCTCCTACCTCTGTTTCTTGAGTGCTGGGGTGGCAGAGTGTGGGGGGGGATTAGAAGTGGGGGGGACAGGAGGAACTGGGGAGACTTTATCTTTTTGTAAATATTCTCAGAAACCTCTTTGTTGAGCTGAATCATAGGTTTTGATTACTAGAAGAATATTCCCTCAGCTTTTTATGCCTTTCACAACATAATAACTACATACACAATACATTCAACTGTAGTATGTGTTATTACAGTTTCTTCGTCATTTTTTAAAGTTTAGATATCAGCAAAACAGTTCATCCGGCTCTGATTACTTGCCCATTCCCTTGGTGTAAACACACATCAAGGCTCATCTCAACTAACCAGCATGGCATGGGTGAATGCACAGCTGGGTAAAGACGGACGCCCCTGAGGAGCACCTCTGTCTGCAGAGCGAATAAAATAGATGTGAGCAGCCCCAGAGACATGCACAGTGGTAAAATCCAGTGAAATAATTAGGCAATTATAAGTTTAGAATATTAGTTACCTTTCAAAATAAAATCTAATTAATTGTAATTTCAGTTTTAATAATGGCTGGTTTTAGTAACCTGCCTATAAAATTCTTAAAAGTTGAGTCACTAACCCTGCCGAGCTGGTCATGAGCCGGCTCCAGCACAGTTCTGTGTCTTTTTTTGTTTTATTTGCTTGTTTGTTTGTTTTTCCTCAAGACAGGATTTCTCTGTGTAGCCCTGGCTGTCCTGGATCTCGCTCTGTAGACCAGGCTGGCCTCGAACTCACAGAGATCCACCTGCCTCTGCCTCCCAAGTGCTGGGATCAAAGGTGCACTACCACGCCTGGCCAGCCCTGTGTCTCATTCGTGTCTGGTCCAGCCTTCACAGCAGACTTTGTAGGATCAGGATCTTTGTCTCTTTCTCCCTTTCCACAGGAGCTGTGTGCAGTGAATGATGGTTTCCTTTTTTTTTTAAGTGTTTTATTTATTTATTTTTATTTTATGTGCACATTTGTCTCTGTGAGGATATCGGATCCCCTAGAGCTGTAGAGCTGCCATGTGGGTGCCGGGAATTGAACCCCGGATCCTCTGGGAGAGCAGCCAGTGCTCTTAACCTCTGAGCCATCTCTCCAGCCCCGAATGATGGTTTCCTAGTGGCATTAACACTGGGAGGGCCCCACAGAGCCTCACCTCCACACCAGAGCTTTACAGAGCAGGCCACACGAACCCCCAGAGAGCGGTAACTGGCAGAAGAAGAACTCAGCACACCGGAGTGGATGGTAGAGCTAGTCCGACCTCAGCTGACCGTCTGGCGCCCTCCTGCCATAGCCCTGTCATTCAGAGTTCCTCTCTGTGTTAGTTAATTTCCTGTCGCTGTGACAAAGCACCATGCCTGAGGCAACTTAGACAAGACGGGGTCGTTCGGGTTCAGTCAGTAATGGCAAGGGCAGCATGGCAGTGTGGCAGCGTGGCAGCATGGCAGCGTGGCAGTGTGGCTGTATGGCAGTGTGGCAGTATGGCGGTGTGGCAGTGTGGTAGCATGGCAGTATGGCAGTGTGGCAGTGTGGCAGTATGGCGGTGTGGCAGTGTGGTAGCGTGGCAGTATGGTGGTGTGGCAGTGTGGTAGCATGGCAGTATGGCAGTGTGGCAGTGTGGCAGTGTGGCAGTATGGCAGTGTGGCAGTGTGGCTGTATGGCAGTGTGGCAGTGTGGCTGTATGGCAGTGTGGCAGTGTGGTAGCATGGCAGTATGACAGTATGGCAGTGTGGCAGTATGGCAGTGTGGCAGTATGGTGGTGTGGCAGTGTGGCAGTGTGGCAGTGTGGCAGTGTGGCAGTGTGGCAGTATGGCAGTATGGCAGTGTGGTAGCATGGCAGTATGGCAGTGTGGCAGTATGGCAGTGTGGCTGTATGGCAGTGTGGCAGTGTGGTAGCATGGCAGTATGGCAGTGTGGCAGTGTGGCAGTGTGGCAGTGTGGTAGCATGGCAGTATGGCAGTGTGGCAGTGTGGCAGTATGGCAGTGTGGCAGTGTGGCAGTATGGCAGTATAGCAGTGTGGTAGCATGGCAGTGTGGCAGTGTGGCAGTGTGGCTGTATGGCAGTGTGGCAGTGTGGCAGTGTGGCAGTATGGCAGTGTGGCAGTATGGCAGTGTGGCAGTGTGGCAGTGTGGCAGTGTGGCAGTATGGAAGTATGGCAGTGTGGTAGCATGGCAGTGTGGCAGTATGGCAGTGTGGCAGTGTGGCAGTATGGCAGCGTGGCAGTGTGGCAGTGTGGCAGTGTGGCAGTGTGGCAGTGTGGAGGCAGGCTGCAGGCTGCAGGCAGCATGGCATGGTGACAGTACCAGGAAGCTGAGAGCTCATTCTTTAACTAAAAGCACAAGGCAGAGAGAGGGAACTGGAAACGGTTCATGGCTTTTTAAAAAACATCCAACAGTGGTTATAATAGACGTTTATCTACAGTGAGGCATCCACAGAGCAGATAACTCTTAACCTGTGATTCAGGTTGAACTAACTTCATTAAAAATAAGATGAGACCAGGCGTATCCACAAACCTCAACCAAAAGTCTCTCTCTTTTCTTTCCTAAAGAACATCTTTCAGAGTTCAGGGGAGAACTGGTCCTCCTCATATTTCGCCCACTGCTCCATAGGCAAGATCTTATGCCCCAGGGTCAGGTCCGGGGCTCTCTTAATGAGAAACATTCTGCTGTTCTGAAGGTCCTCAGGAAGTCTTCTTAGGACTCCTTTCACATCTCCAGTCTCATATGTTGTACCATCTCGTTAATTTTTTGTTTGTTTGTTTGTTTGTTTTCCAAACAGAGTTTCTCTGTGTAGTTTTGGTGCCTGTCCTGGAACTCACTCTGTAGACCAGGCTGGCCTCGAACTCACAGAGATCCACCTGCCTCTGCCTAAGTGCTGGAATTAAAGGCGTGTGCCACCACTGCCTGGCCCATCTGTAGCTAGAGTTTTCCTGCCTTGCCCACAGTCAGGACAAATCTCTGTCACTCGCCAGTCCCACAGCAGCTCAGACCCAACCAAGTAAACACAGAGACTTATATTGCTTACAAATTGTATGGCTGTGGCAGGCTTCTTGCTAACTGTTCTTATATCTTAAATTAATCCATTTCCATAAATCTATACCTTGCCACGTGGCTCATGGCTTACCGGCGTCTTCACATGCTGCTTGTCATGGCGGCGGCTGGCAGTGTCTCCCTCTGCCTTCCTGTCCCTCAATTCTCCTCTCTGTTAGTCCCGCCCATACTTCCTGCCTGGCCACTGGCCAATCAGTGTTTTATTTATTGACCAATCAGAGCAATTTAACATACAGACCATCCCACAGCACCCATCTCATTAATTAATGGTACATTAACCATGTATCATTAACCTCAGTTTGTTACGTCCTGCAGCATTATAATACCATTTTCAAATACCAGCGATCACTTGCTTGGCGCTGCCACATCCAGCCTGCCCACCAGTTTGACCTGAGAGTGGCACATGACTTCTGATTTCAAAGGCTTCCCCCAATGACATACTTCCTGCAGCAAGGAAGCCCACCACCCCCCAATCAGCCCAAACATCCCTACAAACTGGGAGCCAAGTCTTCGAATGCCTGAGACCAAGGAGACATTTCTCATTCAAAACACCACGCTAATCTATAAGGAACAATAGAAACGAACACCACCGTGCCTTTCGGAGAGCACATTCGTTTTTGGTGTTTGAATGAGACACAGTGGAGCGTGTTATGTGCAGTTTGAGCGACTTAAGGACAATGTCCTAGGCAGCTAGCAAAAAAATACATGGTGAAGTCTATCTTGCCATGTTGTGCTGGCTTGTAGAAATTTACTAGCTATATACAGAATGAGATAGGCACACTTTTTTTTTTCTAACCTCTGTATTTCATCACCCTTCCTCCATATGATACTTCTGTGTCTTTGCTAAGGCTATCCCCTTCTTCCTAGAATGCCTCTCCTTACCCTTTCCCTAGCAAATCAAGACTCAGATACCATGAAATCCTCGCTGTTCTTTGAGGGAGGCACAAGCTGCCCAGAACCTTGCAGGCCTGTGCAGCTCTGGCACTCTGATGGAATACTGCTATCTGTGTCATGAATTTTAGTCATTGCCAGCAGGCAGATCATACTGTCTTCGGTCTTCAGCCTGGCTCCTCGGGTCCTAACAGCAAGATAAATAATAACACAGCAGTCATCGAAGCCTTCGCTGGGAGGTCCCAGTGATGGGTGGCTTGATGCAACTATGACTCAATGCTATGCCAAGTTTTTCATCAATATGCAGGCAGCATGCCACCTCACCCCTCTGCAGCCTCTCCCTGGCTTGACTTCAAATGGCACTAAAAGGAAGCCAAGTCGCCTACAGTTTCTAGAAGGTAGGTAAGTTATGTTTGGATCACAGCAGCTTTCCAAAGCGACAGACTCCACAGCCTGAGCTAGCACGCCACCAGTACAGGATGAGGAGCTGAAGTTCCTGTTTGATGGCAGTCAGGATCACCTCCAAGTTCTTGCCAAGGTCAGCATGAGGCCACAAAGCACCACAAGGCCAGCAGGAAGGTGGCCTGACTCTGTCACACCAGCCATGGAACCTTGAGCAAGCTGCTTCCCCCTGCCCCCTGCTTCCTCATCTATAAAATGAAAATAATAAGCTCACTGCTCACAGTGTACAATGGGGTGATTTTGAGGACTTCAGTCAGTGACACATGTGGAATGGCAGTTACTATTCATAGCGAAAAGAATAAAGACATTATTATTATTATTATTATTATTAAGATGGTAGGGCAGGGAAGAAGAAAGCCGGGCAGAAGAGAATGAGTAACCCCTAGGAGATGGGAGTGTGGTCTCTAGCCTGCCTCTGTCACTACTTAGCTCTGGGCCAGAGGCTTAACCACGTTCCTTTTCTGAACACAAATTTCCTCACTTGTAAAATTAGGTTCCTGGGTTGGACCAGTTTTCTAAGCCTTTGTGGAAGCTTCCTTAGAAATGGGATCTGCTGGCCCACGTCAGGCTGAGACTGCAGAGCTCACCAATGTGACTTACGTTTGAAGCTTCCTAGGTGAGTGGCCTTGTTAGTGTTTAGGAGGCATAGGATTCTCTTCCTGGAAGGCCCTGCCTAGGGCCATTATACTTACTGTCCCCTCTGCCTGGAAAATTCTACTCCTAAAATGTTCTTTGTATTGGTATTTTCACTGCCTCCTTCAGGCCATATAGCCCAAGGTCATGGGCGGAGCAAATACCGCTACATTGCCCTGCTAGCTCAGTTGGTAGAGCATAGGACTCGTAATCTCAGGGTTGTGGGTTCATGTCCCACGTTGGGTGCCAGATAACACAAGAAACCCATGAGAGTCTGCTTAAGGGGTATCAAGGAATTTTTTTTAATATATTATTGGAGAAATATACTCACGAAATACAGAACTGAGTAAACAGCTGAAACCTTCCTCTGTTCCACCCAGAAGCTAATCCATCTGGCCATCTGGTCACAAGCAGAACTCATGACCTTTCTAAGTTTCCTTTTAAGAGGTCACGTCTGCAGGCAAGAAGCACTACCTCCTTTGGGCCGTATAGCCCAAGGTCATAGGCAGAGCAAATAACCACTACAGTTCTTTGTGTCATTTCAAACTGTGTCAAAGTTTTGCTGTCCACATACAGCAAGCACAAATGTTACCTGCTTAGACAGGAAGCAGTTCTTCTCAACCTTACGTAACATAATGTGTGAGCACGTGCACCCATGTACACGCACGTGCATACACACACACACACACACACACACACATACACACACACACACACAATAGCACATCTTCCTCATTAGAATTTCCTAATGCCTCTCGTGGTAGTGCTGGTGCACAACTGTTAAGAAATCAGTTTGGAATTCTAAAACAAAGGAGTAAGTACAAGTTATGATTAGATATAAAATGACCCCAAAGCTCACCGTGTGAGAGCCTCAGGTGTTGCTACTGAAAGGTGACCATGTCACGAGGGCTAACTGAACAGGCAATTAGTGAGTGGGCCTGGTTGTTGGGAGCCAGTCACAGTGGGGTCTACCTTTGAAGACTAGGTCTTACCCTGGCCCTCCCCGCCTTCTCTCTCTCTCTCCATTTCTTGGTCACCATGACACACTCTGTTGCTGTACTCCGCCCTCCCCCTTGTGACACTGGCTCACCACAAGCCCACAGTGGCCTGGCCTTATGAAACTCCAGAAATCATAAGCCAAAATAAATCTTCCCTCTTCCAAGTTCCAGGCATTTTGTTACAGCCATGGAAAACTGGTGAGCACAAGTGTGACCTTAGTCTGCAGGTCAGAATGTGTAACTGAAAGACTGCGGCAGAGAGGGGCAGGTGAATGCAAGCCCTCCACCGAGGACCTCAGAGGGAGAACTCCCAGAGGCTGCCCACACTGACCACCCTCCCATGGTTCAGCTGCCGTGGGCCCCGAGGCTCCCCAGGACAGTGGCCTTGCCTCTTGCTGTCCCTGTGGCAGTTTCCCTTGGAATGAAGGGTCCAAATCCAGCCAGCTGCCTCAACCGGATGTCCCAGCAGCCCACTACACTGTCCAGATGTTTCTTTGTAGGGAGATAGGTGACAAACCTTCAGCAGCTGTTTTGTGGAGGGTAGAACACCTTCCAGACCCCAACTCCACAACAATATAGACCAACAGACATGATGTCATTTAAAAAGGTGTTTGAGTTTGAAAATGTTTCCCTAAGTGTGTTAGGGCACTCATAAATGATTAATAAAATGTATGCATGTGGATTATCTAAAAATATGCTCTATGAAATTCTTTGGAAGGCAAGGGCTTATGCGTGGAATTTCACTTCTAGATGTCTAGGCCTTTAAAAAAAAAATAAGCATATTGGTCGAGTCTCGCAGCCTTTGAAGAAAAACAATTCCCTTTCCTACGCCATCTTCCTGTTTGCACATTTGTGGTAG
The DNA here is from genome assembly GCF_007827085.1 of Peromyscus californicus insignis. Lineage (NCBI taxonomy): Eukaryota > Metazoa > Chordata > Mammalia > Rodentia > Cricetidae > Peromyscus > Peromyscus californicus. The sequence goes on along the minus strand of NW_026294458.1, from coordinate 17,874,742 downwards.
AATCCCAGCAGCTACAGGAGCTCATCAATCACTCACTGTCTTGACCGGAAATGCTCATCTTGATAGTAAGTCTTTTGTTAAACTCTCTCTTTTACCTCTCAATAATAGACATTAAAAAAAAAAACAAAAAAAAAAACAAAAAAAAAAACATTAGGGGAAGTAGTTAAAGAGGCCAAAATGTAAAGGTCCACACACTGTGTCCAACACATTAGTGAAGCTTCCCGGATGGCTTACCAAGCAGCTTCTTATGTAGCCAGCATTGCTCACAACACAGACTGGGAGACTGCGGCCCCCAAGAACACTCCAAGGGACCAGTTTGGATGATTATTCAAATATGATTTATATGTTTGTTTTCTTATTCATTTATTGAAGCCATTGGAAGGCAGAGGCTGTGCAAATCACTAAATTCTCAAGGTATGACTTTTGCTGTCTACTAAGCACATTGAACAAAAAAAGAGGCATCGTAATATGTTTTCCAGATAGAAGAAGGCTAGGGGAACAAATGTATGTGTATTAGTAATTTTCCTTGTGGCTGTTATAAAATACCTGACGAGAAGAACTTAAGGGAGGTTTGTTTTGCCTCATAGATTGCAGAGAATTTTCACCCATTATGCTGGGAAATGCACGGTAATGGGACCAGCTCAGTCTTGGACAACGGAAGTGTACAGTATAATTCTTTATGTGGTATCCAGACACGGACACACAGACAGTAAAACAGAAAGCAGCCAGGAATGATACATCCCTAGGGACCTCCCTACCCAACTCCTGCTGCCCCAAGACTTCTTTCAGCTTGGTTCCACATTCTATGTTTCCAGAACCCCCCACTGGGAGACCAAGCATTCAGATAACGAATGTATGGAGGAAATTAACTATTTAAACCACAGTAGTACACATGGGTGAAATTCCATCTTAGATTAACTAATTGGCGCTGACCCGCACCTCTATGTACAAAGCTGATCAGATGAAACAGAGCATGTACTGCCTCTTCTCAGCCATCGATTGACAGGGAGTCACTGCGATTCCTGGAAGAAGGGCCTCCACCAGGGAGGCTCCACATGTGATCTGTCCTTCTGCCTGAGGACAAGTGAGATGGGAGCCCAAGCAGAGCATGATGAGCAGATTTAGTTAAGAGTGGAGAGGCCAGCAGGGAAGGCCCCAGACTGGTGATGCAAAGAGGTTGCTGTGAATTTGCATTTGAGATTTGCCTGGGTCTTTGGCTGAGAGAAGGGCTGCTCCTGGGTGGGGTAGCTGCCAGAAGGCCTATCAGAGGGCAGATTAAAGGGGAATGAGATCTGAATACTGACACCAGGGATCCTCGGGGTTAGAAGAGTTCAGAGTTCCAGAAAAGCATATGGAAGACACCTTGGTGAGCACTTTGCACATTCACGGTGAGAATCACAGTCACTTACCACATGTCGTTATATACTGTGGTGGTTTCATAAGATCACACCACACTATCCCTGATACCTCTGTCATCATCATAGCATGGCAGCAAGGTGTATTATCCCCATATTTGTGATGATGCTGGCGTAAATGAACCTAGCATATCCCAGTCATGTAAAAGCATGCACATACAAGTATATGCAGTACATAGCACTTGATCATGATAAGTAACTATATTACTGGTTTGTGTATACAAGATGCTATGCTTCTATTTGTGTTTGAGTACACCTTTTCCACTTATTAAAAAAATACTTTATTGAAAAACTGTGTGGATTTATGCCCATAGCAGCCTCAAATAGCCTGTGATTTTCCTGTCTTTGAGCTGTATCATCTTCTCTTGTGCTACACCATCCAAGTTTGTGTAAATACCTACTGGGTGACTCACACAACGGCCAGATTACCTGATAGCATACTTCCCAGAATGGAACCTCGTGTTAAAATGACACTTGACTGTATATTCAAAGAACAAAACTGAAGTAGCCCACCCTAAACCATCTTTAACACAGGGCTCCACAAAAACATCATCAAGGTGAACCACCAGCAATGTCTCTGTGTTCCTAGTTATAGCAAAAACGTGGTATAAGATTCATAAAGGGAGGGGCAGGCCACAGGGGAAAAAGAGATTTAGAGATTAGATCTACCTCTCTCACCCCATTAAAAAAAAAAAGAAAACAGTTCAAACTGCATCATTTAAAACTCATTTGGCACCAGGTGGTGGTGGTACACACCTTTAATCCCAGCACTCAGGAAGCAGAGGCAGGTGGGTCTCTGTGAGTTTAAGGCCAGCCTGGTCTACAAAGCCAGTTCCAGGACAGCCAGGGCTACACAGAGAAACTCTGTCTCAATAAACCAAAATACAAATAATCAACAAATAAATAATAAAAATTTATTTGAAACAGGAAGGGCTGGTTTTTTGTTTTGTTTTGTTTTGTTTTGTTTTGTTTTTTGAAAAAGCGTTCGAAAGGCTGGGAATGCTAAAGGAACATCAGGAAAACATTTTAAGACATAGTCAGCAACAAATTTCTGAATAGACTCCCATAACACAGGAAATATCCCCCAAGAATTGACAGATGGTATCACATGACACCAAAAAGCTCCTCACAGCAAAATAAACCATGAAGAGAATGAACGGATAGCCTACAGGATGGGAGAGCATCATTGACAGCTGTGCTTCAGCCAGGGTTAATGTCTAGAGCACATAAAGAACTACAAAAAGTGAACAGCACGATAAAATTGCTAGTCAATCAATGGGACCTGAAGAAGCACAAATGGGCAATAGATATTCTTTAAGAGTTCAACATCTCCAGCATCAGAGAAATGTAAACAAAACCGCTTTGAGAGTCTTCTCATCCCAGTCACAACTTCTACCACCAAGAAAATAAATGTCTGGGCGATGGTGGCACATACCTTTAATCCCAGCACTCAGAAGGCAGAGGCAGGTGGATCTCTGTGAGTTTGAGGCCAGCCTGGTCTACAGAGTGAGTTCCAGGACAGCCAGGGCTACACAGAGAAACCCTGTCTCAACATCCCCTGCCCTCTGCATAAAAAGAAAAGAAAAAAAAAAAGAAAAGAAAGGATAATGAATTCTTTCAAGGATGCGGGGAAAGAGGGATACTTATTTTCTGCTGGCAAGGGTGCAAACTACTGCAACGGTTGTCCAAATGGGTTTAGAAGCTACTCAAAAGCCAAATATAGATGTGACATATGACTCAGCGACACTACTTCCAAGAGGACTGGACATCCGACTGCAGAGATACGCGCTCATCCGTGTTTATTGCTGCTGTTTTCCCTATGTAGAGGAAATGAAATCAGCCTAGATAGCCAACTGCAGATGATTAGATAATAACACCGTGGAATATGCATGGACATATACATTCAAAATGGATTTTTATTCAGCTACATAGAAAAATCGAATAGTGAAATTCGCAGGAAAATAGGTGGAACGAGGAAATATTATTTTAAGCAAAGTAATCCAGACTCAGAAAGACAGGTGTGGTATGTTCTCTCTTGTGTGGATCCTTACCTCTAACTGCTAAATGTGCGTGTTCAGGTGGGAACAGGTATGGTGAGGCTGGGAAACCAGAAAGGGGCCTTGATGAGTTCCTTTTCTGTGGCTGTACTAAAACACCATGATCATGGCAACTTACAGAAGGAAGAGTTTATGTGAGTTCATGGCTCCAGAGCCATGAAAGTCCACAGTGGTGGGGAAGTAGATGGAGTAGCAAGCTGAGAGATCACATCTTGAAGCTCACACAGCACAAGAGCAACCTGGGAATGACTTTGAAATCTGACATACTTTCTCCAGCCAGTTCACACCTCCTGAACCTACCCAAATGCCCACAGCAGAGAGGAGCACGTATTCAAACACTTGTGCCTACGGGGACATTTGTGGGGCACAGACGGAGTTCTGAGTGAATGTGGATTATTGACACGGGCACAGCCATGTCAAGGACCCCAGTGCCTCAGACCCATGGGAACAGCAAGACCTTCCCAGGTGAGGCTAAAGAAAATGGCAGAACTTTTCCCTGGTTGGAGTATGGACGCTATACAAAGTGTCGGTCACCGTGCCCTCCTCCTGGGTGATTACAGCCTGAGACTGCTTCCCTACAGAGACGTGCTACCAAGATTAGCTAAGTCTGCCTCCCCGTTCAGTTGTGTAAAATAAACACGCCTCCTCGATTAAGATGTATGAAATAAATATGCTGACTTTCTAGGCTTCTGGTACTTCTCCATCAGAGTGCACAGCCTACCCAATCCCAGTCTTTCTCTGTGTGTGTGTGTGTGTGTGTGTGTGTGTGTGTGTGTGTGTGTGTGTGTATCTGTCTGTATGTCTGTCCATGTCCTGTATGTGTGTATGTCATGTGTGTGTCTGTGTGTGTGTCTATGTGTGTCTGTATGTGTGTCTAAATGTGTGTCAGTATGTGTGTGTGCATATGTATGTATGTCCATGTGTGGGTGTCTGGGTGTGTATCTGTATGTGTATGTGAACATGTGTGTGTCTGTCTGTATGTGTCTTATGTGTGTCTGTCTGTCTGTGTGTGTCTGTGTATCTATCACTTCCTCATTGCACCAGTTCAGGCAGTCCCCAAAGCCCTGCAGATCTTGGCAGACATTTCTCCTTCAAACCACCCCATGTGACAGGAAACAGCAGGGCAGCAGGGAGGACAACAGAACACAGGAGAAGTGGGAAATACTAGGGACCGCAGGGGATGGGGGAGGTCAGGTCACTGGGAAGAGAACCAAATAACACGAAATGTGCATGGAAACCCCATACAGGAACACGGCACTTTGTGAGCTAATCCTTAAAACAAGGTGTTACATTTTAAATAAAGTAAGAAAGAAAGAAAAGGCGGCCAGATGCAGTAGCAGTTCTGGAATGCCAGGACTGCCTGGGCGGCACAGCACGACCCTGTGGGAGCCTTGAGGAGACACAGCACAAAGACTGGCCAGTAAGAAATAAGGCTTGGTTTGCACACGAAGTGAATACAGGTGTGCAAAGCCCTGAGGCGTCTTCTGTGAAACTAGGGGATCCTAGTAACATAGCAAGCTATAGAGCCAAATGCGTAAGAATCAACTCTGATTTTACATACAAATGACAAACAATTAGAAAATAAAACTTTCGGCCGGGCGGTGGTGGCGCACACCTTTAATCCCAGCACTCGGGAGGCAGAGCCAGGCGGATCTCTGTGAGTTCGAGGCCAGCCTGGTCTCCAAAGCGAGTTCCAGGAAAGGCGCAAAGCTACACGAAGAAACCCTGTCTCGAAAAACCAAAAAAAAAAAAAAAAAAAAGAAAAGAAAACTTTCAAAATAACCCGTCAAGACAGCATCATAATACATAAGATGGGGGCTAGTTTGAATGAAATCACCGAAAACTTCTGTATTAAAAAGTATGCACATCACTAAGAGACAAATAAATTGACCAATAAGCCATAGTCATTCAGGGAAAGGCTCAAGCTGTTCAGACATTAATTCTTCTAGCTAAATTGATCTACAGATTCACCACCTGTCAGGAAAATCTTGAGGCTTTTTTTTTTTTTTTTGGTAGAAATTGACAAATTAGTTCTAAAGTTTATGCAAAACTGAAAAGGATTTACTGTGACCAAAATAAAGTTATTTAAGAGACCAGTTCAAGGAACACACATTATTCTAATTTCAAGACATTAAAATTATACAATAGTCATGGCAATGTGTTATTGACATATAGGCAAAGAAGTAAAATGGGGAATCGAGAAAGTCACACATAATCAACTGGTTCATAACAAAAACAGCAGAGAAACTCAATAGGCTAAGCCTTTGTGAAATGGTACTGAACTGTTGGATAATTTTTGAAACAAAATAACCCTCCAACCATTACCTCACATCATACATTGCAAAATTAATTTGAGGGTTAAAGTGATAAAACATTTGCATAAGGACCTGAGTTGAATCTCCAGTACTGCAAACAAACAAATAAACAATGTGAGGGTAGGGTGTGCTCAGTGGTAGAAGGCTTGCCTAGCGTGATCGTTGGGTTCAATCCAAAGCACTGTAAAACATTAACTTTAGATGAATAGTAGATTTAATCACAAAAGCTAAATTCGCACAGAAGCTAGGAGTAATCAGGAATCCTCACAGTACTGGGTTGGGCAAAGAGTTCTCAGATAAGACAGATGCAGGAAGCATTGACTATCAAAAACAGCCACCTGAAATTCCTTATTTCATCAAAGTAATAAACTCGGTCATTAAAAAGAGGACAGTAAGAAAATTAAAATTAAGGCTCCAACCAAGACAAAATATCTGCATAATAGAAGAGACTTTCATCCAGAATGTATAAAGAATAACTATACATTAGTTCCTTTAAAAGTAAACAATAAATTTAAATAAAGTTCATGAAAGAAACTAGGCAGGTGGCTTTGAGGAAGTGGAAAGCACCCAGCATCATTAAGCGTAAAGGAAGAGCAAGCTAGAACCATGAGGAGATAACCTTTTCAAATAGCTGTGGTTACCATGACATCAAGCTCATCTGAGGAGGTAAAAACACTGTAACATTCATCATATTGCTATTGGAAGCATAAGGTGGTAGAGTCACTTTAGAAAACTGTAAGTGTCTTTTTCTTTAAAAAAAATTATTTGTGTGTGTGTATGTGTGTTTGTCTGTGTGTGGGTATGGGCTCACAAGTGCAGTACTCATGAAGGCCAGGGGAGGGCATTAGATCCCCTGGAACTGGAGTTACAAGAGGTTGTGAGCTATCCAACACGGTGCTAGGAACCAAACTCCAGTCCTCTGTAAGACAAGTGAAGACTTTTAACTGCTGAGCCATCTCTCAAGCCCCATGCGAGTTTCTTTCAAAAGTAAAAGATATACCCAAACTACGAGCAAGGAATTTCACTCCTGAATAAATTGCCCAGTGAAAGTATAAACATCCGGCCACCAAAATCTTATTCAAGAATGTTTACATCAGCTTTATTCGCAGTAGGTCAAGACTACTAAGAGCTCAAATGTCAATAAACACAAGAGGGGATACATTGTGGACTTGTGTCATACAATCAAATACTAACTATAAACAAAAGACTATAGGTTACTAACACACTCAGCGTGACTATGAATCTCAGAAAGTAAATAAGTAATCTAAGAAAGTAAATACTTAAAAACTATTTTAAGCAAAAGTTGCCAGATGTAAAAGCATGCGTACCATAAAATTTCATTTATGTAAAATTCAGGAACAAGCTCAACTTCTCTACATGCCTGAAGTGAATGGGGGCAGGGACTTCAGAGATCATTAGATATTGTACATCTTTGTTTGTGTGGATTAAGGAATACAATACAAATACCCAATGGCAATTTGCAGTCTGCACAGCTTGCTATATGCACGTCTTTCTGGGGGAAAAAAAAAAGTAACATAAGGAGTCCAGAGAAGGGAATGTCAGGCAGTAGGAAAAGGGAAATATTTAAATCATTCTTCACGTGCAAGCATGCACACACACACAAGCAATGCAAAGGTAGGCTTGTGCACTCACTGTGAACTGAGTCAGTGTGGAGAGAAGTGTCTTGTTCTCCAGTCCCATGTCAACAGAGAACTTCAACTCTCAGTATGAGAAAGGTCTTTTTTTCTCTGTCACTTGGTTCCCTCTTGGCCTTTATTATCGAAGCACCCACACACGCCTGAGAAGAGAGGGAACAGAAGCACTAACTCTGCATTTCACCCACACAGAGTCCAGGACACATTGTGCATCGTTGATATTTTCATATTCTACTTCCTGCCGCAATTCCGCCACGGAAAGGAAGCTAGAAAGGGATTACTCTTAACTCCTTAACCTCCCAGATCTGGCCATTTCATTTGTATGCAGGGTTTGACAGGAGAAAAAAAAATACACGTTTCTTTAAAGAACTAAAATATAATTCCTATTTTCTATTGTAAGCTATCCCTGTAAAGGAATTGATGTCTCCTTCTCCTTAAGATGATCAAGTGACATTCTCAACAATAGCACCTCATTCATTACTAAAGGTACCAGTCACATTAAAATGTAACCACATGGAAATGAATTTCCCTCTTTTCACATCTCTGTCTCTGGTTTCCATGGAAGAGGGCTAATTACCTTTTTAATAGCCCTAATTGATGGGCTTACAGATCATATCTTTCAGTCTCCACTTGTGTGGGGGAGGTGGGGGCGGGACACCCTCCTTTTCTCTTGACCCCTGGGCTTCAGCTCTTCCTCATTGGAAGGAGGGTGGTGGCCTGGTGAGAGGCCCCTGCCTTGCGCTTCTCTGTTCTGAGAACTACCTGCCTCCCACTGTGGACTGACCAGGAAGCCTGGCTTTATCTTGGCCGATTGACACAGCTGCGCACTGGGTAAATAGACTCAGATGTTGAGCTTTTGTTTGAAGAATCCTTTCAGATTAATGCTGAGAGAATTAGTTTTAAAACTTAAGCCGGAGCCAGGATGAGTAGAATGGAGCCCGGGAGCCATTGAATTCACATCCACCAAATGAGACCAACTGTCTTACAAGGGTGCTTAGCCCCTGTTCGCTTTGGAGGGAACACGGAGGGATGGGACTCCGGCACTCTTGTGTGCCTTAGGGGCTTTACCCAGCCATTGTGAGATGATCTGACCTGAATCCAAGTTGGCTCCAGCTCTAGTCCCCCAAACGGGAGCATCCGTCCCACTCTTGGAGCTGGAGATGCGGTGATGGCAAAATATGTATCCGCAATTATGAGTTCCCTTAGCTCCCTATCACAGAAGAAGACAGGAAATGATGGACAAGAATGCAGGACCATGATCGAGAGCTGGTGGATCTCTGTGAGTTCAAGACCAGTGAGATCTCAAAAAACGACAAAGAAGAAAAAGAAGGAGGAGGAAGAGGAGGAAAAAGAATTGAGGAAGATGCTCATAATCAACCTCTAACCACACACACACACACACACACAGAGAGAGAGAGAGAGAGAGAGAGAGAGAGAGAGAGAGAGAGAGAGAGAGAGAGAGAGAGAGAGCTGTCCAATTATGTACTTTTATTTTCAGACTGTATTTTAAGTTAGAAAAGCTGTTCTTCATTATTATGTCTCCTAGTTTGCTTTTCATGGATGCGACAAAACGCCATGACCAAAAGCAACTTGGGAAGGAAAGAATTTGTTTCACACTACAGCTTCTAAGTCCATCACTGAGGGAAGCCACGATATGAACTCAAGGCAGGGATGTTCGGCAGGAGCTGATGCAGAGGTCAAGGAGTGTTACCTCCTGGCTCACTCCCCTTGGTTTGCTCAGCCCTCTTTCTTATGCAGCCCAGGACCACCTGCCCCCTGAGTGGCAGCACCCACAGTGAGATGGAGCCTCCCACATCAATCATCAATGAAGAAAATGCCCCCACAGGCCAATCTGATGGAGGCATGTTTTCAGTTGAGGCTCCTCGTCACAGATGACCCCAGCTTGCATCAAGCTGACAAAACTTAATGAGTACACTGTGCCTGCACTTATAGAAGAAAAAAAAATGATGTAGAAAGGAATTACATTTTGACTTAAGCAGATCTGTGCTCTTATTTACCTCTGCCTCTGTGTCTACCTCTTAGAAAGCAGAAACCCTGACCAGATGACTGCTCTGAGCATAAATGTCTCCACCGTGACAGTTGTGGTGTGCTGGCACAGGGCTGGGGGTACAGCTGTCCTGAGAGGGCTTGCTGAGCAAGCCTAAGACCCCGTGCTCCATCCCCAGGAACCCACCCATTGAAATGCAATGCCTTGTCTCATGGAGTTGCTGGAGATGGAAAGAGTGTGTCAGGTCTCTGATTTTCAAAGATCTTGTTTTCATTTAAAAAAGAAAACAGGCCAGGCGGTGGTGGCACACGCCTTTAATCCCAGCACTTGGGAGGCAGAGGCAGGTGGATCTCTGTGAGTTCGAGGCCAGCCTGGTCTACAGAGCGAGTTCCAGGAAAGGCGCAAAGCTACACAGAGAAATCCTGTCTGGAAAAACAAACAAACAAAAACAACAATAACAAAAAGAAAACAGTCCAAAAACATATCAAGTGGAAAATGCAAGTGGTGAATTCGTTTGTCTGAGACAGGGTCTCTCTATGTAGCCCTGATGTCCTGGAACTCTGTGTAAACTAGGCTGGCTTTGACTTCACAGAGATCCTCTTGCCTCTACCTCCTGAGCGCTAAAAGGAAAGATGTGAGCCACCCTGCCTGGCAACGCATGGTGAATGTTAAAGTGTAAATGTATGAAGCAAGTTTCTTTCAGTAAACCAGGCCATCAAGCGCAGAAGAATGGGTGCTGGCGGCATTCCCGGGTCTAACCTTGCCAATATCGGGGACTAAGGGGGTCCAGCCCCTCGATAGTTCCCTCCCAGGGTCCGGGAGGAATCTACAACCAGCTGATAATTAATCTTTGATGAGAAGAAATGAATGCATGTACACGAAACTCCTTAGTCCATACACTTTATTATTCTGTGTCAGTTACAAGCTTATATTCTGCTCTCATATTTAGGTCCTTTCTAGTCTGATTTCTCTCTACACTTGTCTGCGGTTCCCTCTAGGTTCTATCTTAATTCCTTCATCTAGCTCTGCCCCTTCTAGGTTCTCATCTATCTTGTTCTTTCCCCTATCAGCTCCTCTCCCATCTCCTTCTCTCTCCTCATCTCGTTCTTCCTCGTCTTGTTCTTCCCCATCTGGCTCTTCCTCATCTTCCATCTCATTCCTCTAGTACTCTCTTCTAGCCCTTCAGTCTAGTTCTTCCCCATCTCAGTTTGTTCCTCTCAATTCTTACCCATCTAGTTCTTCCATTCTCTTTTCTCTTCTCCATCCCCCAGTGCCCTGGAAGTTCTGGTATATATACACTTACAAGCAGTATTCCCTTAGCAGTGCAAAGCCAGGCTTCCAGGGCCAAATGGAGGGGTGATAAGAATCACAGAGAGGCAGTAATTGTTAATTATCATTTGCAACCCCAAAGGGAAGTGACCAATGGGGAAATGAATTAACTAAAGGTTAAATTCAGGTAATTGCTGTGGGATGGTCTGTATGTCAAATGTGTTGCTGATTGGTCAATGAATAAATCACTGATTGGCAGTGGCCAGGCAGGAAGTATAGGCGGGACTAACAGAGAGGAAAATTGAGAGAACAGGAAGCTGGGAGGGGAGACACTGCCAGCCGCCATCAGGACAAGGAAGATGTAAAGTACCGGTAAGCCACAAGCCACGTGGCAAGGTATAGATTAATAGAAATGGATTAATTTAAGCTGTAAGAACAGTTAGCAAGAAGCCTGCCACGGCCATACAGTTTGTAACCAAAATAAGTCTCTGTGTTTACTTGATCGGGTTTGAGCGGCTTGGGACTGGCATTTTGTCCTAGCATAGACCCACGATAGCTCCCAGAGCTGGTGGTAAAGTACCATGCCATGTTGGGAAGCTGCGGTGGGCGGAGCCAGCAGCCACAGCTGCTGCAGCTTAAAGCAACACAATCTAGAAATCCCCCACAGACATGTCCTAAGGTTTCACTCCTGGTTTATTCCAGATCCTCTCAAACTGACAATCCAATGAACATTGACTTCCCAAAGGAGAACAGTAGAATGGGTGGCTTCCTTCCACATGTTTCAAGCTAGAGGGTTTGAAGAAAATGCTTGTGCCTCTGTTTCTTGATGGAGACTAGCCAACCTGGGTCCTGTCTTCTACGTTCTCTCACCAAGCACTTTTTACTGACATTGGTCCCTGCCACCGGCACACTGAGAGCTTACGGCCCTTGGCAGTAAACTGAAGATTAGATTTTGTCTTAGTTTCTTTCCATTGCAGTTTCTTTCCATTGCTGTAATAAAACATCAGACTAAAAAACAGCTTGTGGAAGAAAGGGTTTGCTTCTTCTTACAGCTTACATCATGAGGGGGAAGTCAGGGCAGGAACCCAAGGCAGGAACCTGGAGGCAGGAACTGAAGCAGAGGCCATGGAGGAACACCATGGCCGGTTTGTTCCCCCTTCCTTGCTCAGACTGCTTTCCTATATAACCCAGGACCATCTGCCTAGGGGTGACACTGCCCACAGTGGGCAGGACCCTTCCACGTGGAGCATCAATCAAGGAAATGTTCCACTGACTTACTTCCAAACAATCCGATAGAGGCATTTTCTCCAAGCATTTCCAAGCAATGTGACAGAGATTCTCTCTTCCAAGATGGCACTAGCTGGTGTCAAATGAGGTAAATAAAACTAACAAACAACAACAAAAATCACAGGCTTATTATCCACACATCCAGGATTCTGATTCTTTTGAAGTTCCCAGACAGGAAGTGACAAGGGCCAAAAGCATGAGGGTTGAACCCACTACAACAATTAAGAATACCTCTGGCTATAGGATGCCAATTCCACCCATGGAATCAGTCAGATTCCATTTTTTGGCCAGTGTGCCTCTGAACTCTGGGAAATTAACACTGAGACATAAGTCTGGACCTTGGCAGATATGAAGAGAGACTGTAGCGAGTTAGAAGAGAGCCAGTGACCTGTCCCTCTGGCCAGAAGACTGAAGAGCTCAAGGCTGGGAGTCAGAAAGGCTGTGCTGTCTCTTGCAGGGACCTGAGTAAATCAGCAAGTCTCTCTGAGTCTCAGTTGCGTCCTCTGTAAAATGGGATCAATTCTTTCACTAGTGACAGCACAAAGAAGCTAAAAATAGTCTAGAACAGTTTAGGACTGTCATACTTCTCACTGTAAGCAGTCCCTCCTCTGGGCCTTGAAGTAAGGCCTTGTCTTCTCCAGCAGCTCCAGCCTCCAGGTGGACATGGGAAACAGCCACCCGAGAAAAGCTAAGCTTCCCAACACGCTCACCTTTGACATTTTAGAAATTGCTGGAAGCTGGACTTGAAACATGCCTAGAGGAGACAGCTATAGAGTGTCAGTTGTGAACACAGACATGTCATGGCCCAGAGACAGGCATGTCTTGATGAATTGCAGAGGATGAAGAATGTTAAGCAGGTCCCAGGGGTTGCAAAGGGACAGTTGATGACAGCCTGCAGCGTCTGCCTTATTTCTGTCATCAGCTAAGGAGCCCCGGGCTTAAGCCAGGAGGCCTTAGGTTGATTCTGCCATTTCCTGGCTCTGGCTCTCCATCTGTCTGTCTGCAGGATGAAGGGGCAAGAGCAGTGGCTAGTGATGCCTCCTTCCAACCCCCACAGACTGCACTGCCCCAGAAAGCAGCTTAGTCTTCCCCTGCCTGTCCACGCAGAGCTCAGGAGCCTGACTTCAGAAACATCTCTGAGAAACATCCTCTGGTCGTGCGATTCTTGGCCTCGGAGCTGAATTTCTCAATCTTACTCCCTTGGCCAGATGCTCCAATCCGCCTGGAGGCAGGCAAAGGTGGCATTGGGAGGATGCCAGGGTGATGGCTGAGTCAGTTCAGATCTGTGCTTCCTCTGTCCATGGCATGGCTTTGTAGAGAGACCTGACTCACAGCCATGTGGGACGGGTCTCAGAGAGGGAGAATCCTGAGCGAGGCAGAAGTTCACAGGCACAGGCCAGACACTGTACAGAATGTAGAGTGGGTTCCTAACTGCCGCAGATACTTCCCAAAGCGCAGAGTGGTTTAAATTCCACAGACATTTATTTCTCGTGTATACACAGGATGGGTGGGACAGCTGTCCTCCACCCTTTATGTGACACTATTCAGCTGACTGGGCCTCTGCCACGTTTAACATCTGGCTTCAAAACTGTGTCTGAGGGTTGTCGGTCGGGTCTCCTTGTAGCCCACATCTCCTTCCCCCCAACCTCCGTCTGTCATGTGGTGTCACCTAACTTGAAGAGGGCCTAGACAGTCTAGTCATGTGTCCAGGAAACCCAAGCCATTGTGAGTTCTAGGGAACTGCTGGCTGCTTCTGTCACAGTGAGATCCGTTCCCCAGACACCGCTTCTGAGCACCTCAGGAAGAGAAGGCGCCAGCGGCCCATGCGTGGCTGGCACGGAGGGGAACAGCGGAGCTGCTGGCATCTGGGAGTGGCCACGAGAATGACTCAGGTTCTTTATATTTACCCTGGAAACCAGCCTTGCTCCGCAGAAGTGACAAAGGAGCCAGAAAAGCCGACGCGAAGCAGCGAGGCCTCCACCTTTCCCACCGCGGTTTGTAAGAAGCAAACCCGAAGGTTAGGACCGACTCGCCCCAGACAGGCCTCGGGCCTCCCAGGGTGAAGTGTGGAAAGCCCCTGGCTTTCCCTGGCATGGCCCACAAGTATAGGTGCCTCCTCCAGCCCCTTCCTCTGGCCGGCACCAGTGCACGGACCTGTCACAATGCCTGATACCTCGGCTCTATGCCCGGCCTGCGGGCCGCTTTAGGCTGGAGCTGCGGGTTGGGAGCTGATGCAGGAGCCTGGCCCAGCCCAGTGGCTTTGATGGGATTTCATCACCCCGCCTGTGACTTGGCCAAGTGCCTGGGAGAGTGCAGAGCATCGTGGCCCCAGGCTATCTGCTTTCACCCAGAGAGGCTCTCCTCTCTGAATAGGAGGAAACCTGGATGAGGAGCAAGCCTGGGCTCTCCCTGCAACCTAAGAACTACCTCCCATTGAAGTCATCAGCCTTCATCCTGCTTTCCCAGGAGACAGAGACAAGATAGAGGGCCAGAAAATTAACATGGGGACAACCTGTTAATGATTTTATTGCACGTTAAATAAAATGTCGCAAATAAAACTACAGGAGACTTTTTTTAACCTTACTGGCTGTAAATACGCATTAACTCAATTACTATCAGCAATTAAGGCCAGTTTGGGAACAGTGGTCTCAGACAAAAAAGACATTATCATCCTGGGAAATGAATCCAGAATAAAGGGAACTTATTCCACCTTGGCTAATGAGCAGCTGTATAGGGATGGAAATGAAGGCCTTTGCCTCGGAATTGCTTTTGACCGTTGTGGGGGTGGGGTGGGGTGGGGGGGCGTGGAGAAAAGGTTCTCTTCTACGTAAAGCTCTTGGAAGGACATTAGGGACATTGTTACAATGCAAATGAGGAAGGCCGTTGTGTTTGGGTGGTTTATGGGTTTAGTAAAAGGAGTAACATTTCAATTAGTGGGGAAGGAATGAGAATCTGCCTCAAAGAGGCTTAATTGGCAACTTGGCATTCCCAGGGGACTTTGAAGTAGCATCAGGGCAGGGCCGTTTTCAGAAATGGGTGGAGAACAGAACAGAGGAACTTAGGTCCTGGGCCGGGGATGTTGGAGGCAGATGGGATGCTGTGAAGGTACCATCCACTGGGCTAAGCAGATGCCAGGCACATGCAAGTGCCCACTCTAGTTCTCCGGATTCCCGGATGGTGTTCCCTCACACCACCTCACCCAGCTACCCTGCCCAGCGTCTCCAGGAAACCCTCTGGTTTCAAGGACTGCAGCCCTAACCTCACCAGTATGGAATTCCTTTTTCTTTCTCAAGAATCCCCTCTCCCTGCAAACTCAGCTCCTGATTGCACGGGAGGGGGGGGGGGTAATGGGGGAGGGTGCCTTACGGCAAATGAAATGCAGTGGTGTGTGTGTGTGTGTGTGTGTGTGTCTCGGCACCCACAAGTAGGTTCAAAGTCTGCAGGGTCTGAAGCCTGGGAATCCAGTGTGATCTCTTCTCAAGCTGAGCTTTAAATGGATGGTATGGAGGTTTCTTTTGAATTTGAGAAGTTACAAAGGCACCGGACCCATGCGATTCCTTGGTGTTTTCTCTCTTGCTGTGGTACCGAGCCCCAGGAGCTTCTCAGTGCAGCTTGCCTGTGTGACACTCAGATATCCATTCATTTTCTTTGCTTTTCTTTTTTCCCTTTTCTTTTTTCTTCTTTTTTTTTAGTTTTTAAATTGTTGTTCGTTTTATGGAGACAGGGTTTCTTTGTGTAGCCCTGGCTGTCCTGGAACTCACTCTATAGACCAAGCTGGCCTCGAACTCAGAGATCTGTCTATTGAGCGCTGGTATTAAAGCCGTGCACAGTCATGTCCAGGGAGGCTTTATTTCTCACGTTAGCCCGTTCATAGACAATGGCAAGCCTTTCCTCCACTCCAGAGGAACTATATTTTTAAAGTTAACGGAATTATCTTTCAAAATGAAGTCAGAAGAACTTCTAAGTGGAACAAGAACAATCTGACTACCATGTAGAGAACTTCCCAAGCCCCACCTCTTCAGCAGGACACTGTCTCCCAGAGACTGGGACACGAAGAATGGACTGGCAACTCTTAGATTTTGACTTTAAGGAGGGCCAGCTAATCCCCGGCCCAGTTGTGAACATGGACTGGATTTTGCTTGAGGAGTTACCATGAAGCTCTAAAAGCTATTTGACTCCAAACACGCAGGACCCTGGGCCAGGCTTCCTTCCCCTTACTCTCTTCTCCTGTGGGTGGGTGGCTTCTTCTGGAACGCTGGCTCATATCTCTGGAGCCTGTGGTTTGGGGATTGCTGTTAGCCAACTACAACAGGGCTTGAAGAATTTGCTTTGGGTCTAAAATGGGTAGGGACTCGCCCTCTGAGTAATGCGAACCCCTCAGCACATCTCAGCTGGTGGCTTGCTCTCTTCCAAGTGACCACTCTTCCCACCTCCTTTACCCAGGTAGAGCAACCACACACCTGACAAACCTCTCCCCCTCGACTTCTTTGGAGTTGTGACTGGCAGAAAACATGACAGCTGCATACATCCTGAAAGCTGGGTGCCCCCAGCAGTCACAGTGGCACCCCCAATCCATCATCATACCATCACGTAGAGCACAGAGCAGGAGCACAGCAACATCTCATCTCCTGATTCCATGAGCAGAAAGTAGATGCCAGTAGCTGGCATATTAGCCACCATGAGCCCTTCTACCCCTAGAAGGTATCATTACTCTATGCTTTGGCAGGACACAGAATCCATTTTGAGTGTAGAAGGAATCTTAAAATTATCCCCACTGAAATGTGCATTGGAAATCGAGACCCAAGAAGGCAAAGAGCTCTGTCCAGGTACTCTCAGGGGACAAAGGACAGAGCTGAGACCCAAATCCAGAGGTAGCACGAAGGTCACCATCTACTTCCAACAGAGTTAAGTCTCAGTTTCCACTTTCCAGTGAGTTTTGCCTGCTCTTAACATGGGAATTGATTTATAAATCCTACCCAAGCTGCATCTCTGGAAAGCTTTATCTAAATGCAAACACATCTCACCTGCCTTACCATTCTCCTACCACTCCTGGGCATTTCTGTGTCTGCCACCTAGAATTATCTGAGTAGGTGTCCCCATTTGCCACCATACTTTTAAACAAAACCGAAGTTTTCATTGAAGAATAATATATGCAGAACATGTTTAAATCTTACTATTGCAATTTGCTAAATGCTTTCCGATTTCAACCAGCATCAAGAACACAAAGAACGGGGCTGGAGAGATGGCTCAGCAGTTAAGAGCACTGACTGCTCTTCCAGAGGTCCTGGGTTCAATTCCCAGCAACCACATGGTGGCTCACAACCATCTGTAATGAGATTTGGCATCTTCTTCTGGCCTGCAGGCAAACATGCTGTATACATAACAAATAAATCTTTAAAAAAAAAAAAAAGAACACAAAGAAGCCACTAATTTTGAGAAGAGAGACAAACTTTAGTTCATCTTTGCAGCATGGACACTGTATAGTAGCTGGTGTGCAGTACATTGTTTCTAACAGTGGCAGCTGACCAACACAATCAATGGTGGTCTTCTCTCATGGACCTATTTCAGTTCTCCACCAATTCCCACTTTTTCTAAGTTGCCCAACAAGACAAATCAGGACGATTTGTCTAGGATTTGAGACTCTGAATACTGAATGATAGGGGTTGTGAGAAAATGTTAGTGGCGGACAGTGGAACCTCAGGGAGAGGCTGACTCCTCAACCTGGTGTTGTCTGTCTATCTGTCTGTCTCTCTCTCTCTCTCACACACACATACACACACACACACACACACACACACACACACACACACACACACACACACACAACTACTCACCCCAGATAGGAAGCCCATAACAGACACACAAAGCACCGATACCACTGAAGTCCAACTTAGTAAACCCCGAGTTTTATTGGGATGACATATAAGAATATGGGTGAGGGGTTACTTACAGGAATGGGTTCAAAGCCCACCCCAGCATGGGTAGACAGCTCACAAACGCTGGGAACCTGGAGCACACTGCACAGCCTGCAGATGGTTCAACAGGTTGGAGAGTGTCCTTCACTCTCGGTAATTCAGTTTGTCTAAACCTCTTCCGGGCAGCTTGGCTGGTTTCTGCTTTTTTTCTTCTTCTTTTTTTAATTTTTATTTTATGTGCATTGGCGTTCTGCCTGCATGTATGTCTGTGTGAGGGTGTCAGATGCTGGAGCTACAGACAGGTGTTAGCTGCCACGTGGGTGCTGGGAATTGAACCTAAGTCCTCTGGAAGAGCAGCCAGTGCTCTTAACCTCTGAGCCATCTCTCCAGCCCCGCCTTGTCTTGTTTAAGACTCTTCCATAGCCGTAAGTTTCTCCGGTCCTGCATGGCCCTGCAGTTGGGACCAGTCTCTCCCACCTGCGTCCTGTAGCTGCTTGGTCCCAAGTAAACACACAGAGGCTTATATTGCTTACAAACTGTATGGCGTATGGGTCAGGCTTCTTGCTAGCTAGCTCTTATAACTTAACTCAACCCATTTCTATTAATCTATATGTTGCCATGTGGCCGTGGTGTTACTGGTCTGCTGGCATCTTGTTGCTCCTTGGGCGGTGAGCTGGCATTTCCCCAACTCCACCCTTCTTCGTCTCGTCTTTAGTTTGAATGTACTGCCTAACCTTATCCTGCCCCACCATAGGCTAATGCAGCTTTATTTATCAACCAATCAGAGCAACACATATTCACAGCATACAGAAAGACATCCCACTCTTCTCTGCCATTGACTTGTCTGAGGGTGATTCTTACTTGGCTTGGCTATTTATATATTCTTGGAGAGGGAGGGACCTAGTAAAAAACTGGTCAGTTTCAGGGACTTCCTGAAGCTATTTTGAATTGTTTACTTCCTGTCTTAATGAGCTTTTCTACAGGAGATTGAGGGAACTACTTACTCTGCAGAGACCTGAGTATACACATTGGTAAGATCCAAGGCCTGGAGAAAATTTAAAGTCATAGACTTCTTCATATACTTAAAATTACCATCATAGCTGCCATTGCAAGTCACGGTATCAAAATGAATTTGGGAAAAATAAAGAAGTCACTGGAGAGCAAGTGGTGTTTGTCTCTTCTATGATCAGCTCCTCCGGTCAGGTATCTATCAGTGTGGCCTAAAGTCAACATCCAGCACTACACCTGGGCACAGAGGTCCTATTATCTTAGCATGTAGAACATGGGGTAGATACTCCCCAAACCTTAGTGTCCCCGTTCTCTAAAAAGTTCACAGGAAATAAACCTGCCATATAGTCACCGCCTACTGTGTGCCCAGCACTGTGATTTGTAAACACATACATTACCACATTTCTTCTGCATATCTGTTCACTCAAGGGGATGATATCTCATTTTACAGAGATAACTGGAGAGCTAACACTGGGATTTGAAACCATACCTTTGATGACAAAGCCAGCCCCTGGAAAGGGCATTTTCACCCTGTTCAGACCATCCCTCAAGTCAGGGGTCTGGCTAGTGCTCCCCAGCCTCTGGCCCATTTCCTGGCCTGAGGACAGACACAAAGTCATGCTGCTCCCAAGCCCGGGGCCTCTGTTGAGCCGCTCAGGTGCCCTGTCTCTCAGGTGTCTCTCTTTACATTCTATTCAGCAGCCCACCTAATGCCCAGCTCCAGTTCAGACCTCACTCTGGCATTATTCTCTAATTTGATAAGTATTAATAACCATCGCCATGACGGAGAGGAGCCAATGTGGGGAACTCTGAGCCCTTCAGGTTTGCTACCAACAGAAGAAACTCGGAAGCAAGAACACCCAAACATTCTAGACTGTTTAGTTCAAGCTGCCCCTGTAAAAGAGTGCCCAGGACACACCCATTTTCCTGAGATGCACTTATTTGTCCCAAATAAAAGTCGGCTTAAAAAAAATAATCCAAGTCACATCCCTGCTTCTTTTTGCTTTTCAGGGGCAGGAGACCGCTTTGCGCGCCGTTTACTTCAGCACTATTGAATTTCCTCTGAGCTTTGAAACTCAACCCCTTCTGTGATGGATATTAGTGGAACGTGCTTTCCTGTCTCCCTAATGAACTTTCACTTGGAAAACACCCCCAAACATAGATGCAAGACTGTAGCCGCATCTCGTTCAAAGCACAAGAGACCCTCTCTTCTGGTGCCCCCTCTCTGGTCCACCCCAGAGGAGTAATCAGCCAAGACCCACAGATGGGATCATTTACAGTTTTACTTTCAAGATCGCTGGCCCTTTCCAATCGTGTTTACTTGGTCAGAGCCTCAGCCCAGCCAGGGTGGGCCCTCCTGACAGCCCTGTCTTGCTGGTTCTCAGATGTTCTGATTGGGACTAAACCCAGGCTAATCCGTGGGAAGTGAGTGGGGGGTGGGGGGTGCTCCCTTCTGAGGTTCCTGGTGGCAGGAACAGCTTTCTTCAGCCTTCTTCAGGGGACCCTTTAGCTCTTATGCCTGGAAACCAGAACAGCAGCCCTGAAATAATTACCAGCTAGAAAAGGAAAATCCACCCCAAATGGAAAACAGCTTGGCAATAGGACGGAAAACCTTTTTAGGAGAACTGTTCTTAAAAAAAAAAAAAAGTCAAAACAAACCTTAAACCGTCCTTTAGGGAATAGCTCTCTAAAATCAAATCAACAATAATTTTTAATATATGTGTTTGGAAAAAAAACAATAAAGAAAATAATTGAACAATAAAATTCAAAATTATTATATGTGCCTTTGTCTGCACGTTTTTCTTCAGTGGTGCTTCCTCAAGGAGAGATCAGTTACAATAATTAGGTGTAAATAAAAGTATGTGAGGCAGGATGGTTTCTAGTCTTCAAATACAATGGTCCACGCACCGAATTCCCAATGTAACCTGGCAGGAAAAGGAGCAGGCTGACCCAGAAAATCCATCTCTTCTTGCTTTAGCCGATGGCTGGTTGTGGCAAGGTTTGCTTCTGACTCTGCTTCGTCATCGAGGAAGCAGGGTACGTAAACAGACCTTGTTCCTCCTGGGCTTGTTCTGGGACCAACCCAGGCCATGAAGGAGCTAGGACTGGGCCCTGTGACTCTGCCAGTCACCTTTGGATCCCGGACCTTAGAAGTCCAGGTCCTCCTTGATCAAAGCAGGGGGGTCCCTGAGCATACCCTAGCCCACGGGTTCAGATCCCTCCCTTCTGAGCTTCTGCATGTTCAAGCTGTTGGCTCAGCTTGGAATGCCCAAGTCCCCCTTCCTTCTTGTGTGTTTCCAAATGGCCTCTTCTCCATCCTCCTATGTGTGAACTCTTTCCTAAGCCTTCTCCTCAGAGAACCATGACAGCATTTCCCCTGACTCGGTTGTTCATCTCTTACAGCTTCCTGCAGTGTTTATCTTCACTCTGCTTCTAGGTGTGACCCTATCCACCTCCACACACGCACGCACGCACACACGCACACGCACACACACACACACACACACACACACACACACACACACACACACACACACACATAAGCGCATGCACGCACACTTAGAACACAAACAAGCATGGCACCTTGTGTCCAGTGGAACCTTGCTATTTGTTTAAGAAATGAGAATTATTGTCCTCATATTCTTCATCCACATTGAAATTCAAAAGCAACGACATATAGGCTTTGTTTCACATAGGACCGTGTTCCTCAAAAGTCACATATATCACCCATGGGGTTGTAGATTGCAGTTCTATGAGACTGTGTGTCTGCAAGAATAAACAAAGGGGGGCGCTTTTTCCGGGGAACCCGGGTATGGACCTGTCCAATATTTAATTAAAGCTTGCTTCAAATGTGGCAATAAATAAAATAAATAAATAAATAAATAAATAAATTTTTTAAAAAAGAATAAACAAGGAATACATAACATAAAGATGACAAAAAACAACAACAACAAAAGAGAAAATGTTCTCCACCAAGGGCAGCCAGCCATATGGATAAAGCTCAGAACTTACGCAGAGGTTCATCCATCACAACCCTGGCAGAACACAGACGCACCATTGTCAGGGTAGGAGGGTCTTCGTGATTGGCAGCCACATCGCTCCCATGTCAACTCTTGCACAGGCTTATGGGAAACTGAGAAAGACAACCGTGCCTGAGACCAGAGGCAATCTAACAATGCATCTTGGTTGCTGAAACATGGTCGTTTTCCAGAATGCTTTAGAACCTTCTGGAAAAAAAAAAAAGAAGACAGGATATTTATAACCTATACACTCTTAGAAATGCCTTAAAACCTCAGTGTCCCCGGAGTCCTTATGCTTCCCACGTAAGGGAGCCAGACTTGAAAGGGAGCCATGCTGTCCGGTGGTGCTGAAGCAGGACCCGCTGATAAAGCGCGAGAAAGTAAAGCTCCAAAAACTGTCGATTCTGCAACTGTGCTCACAGAGGCTTCAAAGAGATGGCTATGCAGGGCCTTGGCTCCCAGCATCTACACCAGGGTGAAGGTGAGGTCAGCGGCACATTAAGATAAAATGAAATGGAATGAGCATGGGCTATGGGATCTGCACTCCAGCTGTTTCCCTGTTGGGGTCCATGGCAGGTTCATTGACTTCTCTGAGACTCATTCTTGTAGAATCAGAAGGGGGAAAAAAGCTACGCTTGGTGAGTGGGAATTGATACTTGCCGCTCTAAAGCTACTCTGCGGTACCACCAGCCTCAAGCAAGGAACAACGGCTCTTCCTTCCAGTTCTTCGACTGCAAAATGAGAGTTGCAAGCTCTGCCGTGTCTAGGATCACTACACGGATTGAGGCTATGTGAGGAAAGAAGTAGAAAAACATGAAAAAGTAGGACAGTGTCCTGTAACTCTTGTTACTGGCTATTTGGAAACCAAACCAATCCCCTAGCTTCTGAACAGGGACAAGCCATGGGGCAACCATGAAAGGAATGTCAGATCTATCCAGGGTTCCACTGTTCCCTGCTGAAAGATGTCGAGGTCCTCACCCCTCATCCCCAGAATCTATCAATGTGAATTTGCATCTTTGGCAAGTGTAAATGAGTGCCATGAAGGTATGCTCTCTTCTTATATGGACCCTGATCGTTGGATTATATCCTCCTGACCACTGCCAATGGCATCAGCAATCTAGTATGACTTCGTTACCTCTGGGTGGGGCCCTGATCCAACGTGACTAGTCCCTATTGACAGACACCACAGTAAGTTAGAGTAGGTGACTCTGATAGAGTCCCCAGGGAACATGGCCTTGCTGGTGCTTTGATCTAGACTCCCAGCCTTCAGAACTGCTTAAGCCACACTCTCTGTGCTTAGCACTTAGACATGGCGGATGTGGTAGACAAAGAGACACCCTAATATCTCCTCTTCTTCTCCTACATACTTCTATAGCATTTACCCCAAGACTCCTGCAAACTCTGCCTGTACCCAGGTTTACGCCCCTCTGTTATTTCTAAAGCTCTTGGCCTCTGTTCAAGTGACTTCCCCTGGAATCACTTTAGGGAGCCACTTAACACACCTCTCTGGGGTTTGTGCTTCCGGCTGCTGTGTGCAAGAAGTCTGTCTAGTGCTTCAGGGGAGCGAGCTGAAGAGGAGGTAGCGTTCTGCAGGAGGGTGGAGATGGCGTGTGAGCTGCTACATCCTCACACACATTGTCACCTCCCTTCTCTTTTCAGCCCAACAGAAAGTGAGTCCACAGAGCCTCCCTCCAGCTCCAGTCCCGGGAGCCTGCACCAAGGAGTCACACCAAGTATATGGCATGAGAACTTCACTAGGGGTCAGGGCTGCTGGAATTTGCCCCTGGTTCTGCCCTGACCAGCTCTACCAACCTTTCTTTATCTACATAGTAGATACATCACTCCTACCTCCCAGGGTGATGTTGCGCCGCAAATCAGGAAAACACTCAGCAGCATGTTGAAAAAGGTACAGGGCTGTGCAAATGGAAAGTAGTGAAATCATTATCACCATCATCCTCCACTAGTTGTCAACGCCTAGGGGTGGCGTGGGGGTGAGGAGAAAACCCCAGGAAGGCCAGGAAAGTGGAGTCAAAGTGTCCAGCTGGTAAAAGAGGAGTCCACCGCGGGGCCAGATCCTCTGGTATTGGTGGCCTGGGGAGAAGAGACCAGCCAAGATGCGTTCTCCTGGTGGGTCATAAAATGAGTTTACGTAGGGAGGAAGCAGGATGTACAAAGCCCAGGAGCCCGATCTGTTTCTGAGATCAAACAGAGCAGCATTGTGCCTGGGTGTGGAGCTGATGTCAGCGTCTAGAATGCTGGTCGGAATCGCCCTGGTTACGCAGCTGGACCGGAATAAGGCAAGTCTGTATCTGAACTCATTAATTTTTACAACCAACTGAACTGTTCTGCCTTTTTGAGGGGGGGTGGGGTTGGGGAGGTGGTGCGGGGCGGGAGGGAGGGGAACAAGGGGGGAAAGGCGAGAGGGAGGGGCTCACATGTATGGAACAGGGAGCTTCCCACCAGCAGACACTGTCTTATTATTCCCTGCAAACCCCAGCTTCCAACCTCCAGTGCCCGAGACAGGCAGAGCCGCCGCAGTGGGGTTTGCCAGCCCAGGGAGAGGAAACTGGGGCCAAGGAGCCCAAAGGATAATTAGAGTGCCACAAGCACTCCTGGGAGTTCAGGTTATGTCAATGTTTCCATTCTCTGCCTCACTTTCCAGGGGTTTATAACGGAGCCATAAAACTCCGGCCAGCTGAGAATTTGGCAGGCCAGGTCTCAGCAAGCGAGGGGCTGTTTTTCTAATTCAATTCAGCTGCTTGTAACTTGAGGTGGGGGGAACACGTTGTGCATTTGGACAACGCAGAGGGGCTAAACTGAGGAACTGATCACGGGTTTGCTTTCTCATGCTCCCCTCCCCCGCCCCCCTTCACCTTCCTTTCTTTGTGCTATAGGAAAAAGAAACAGCATTCTATAAATGCACCCCAAACACTTCCTGAGCCAAGAGTCTATGGACACTTTCCAAGGGCAGCGAACGCAGCGGTTCTCCGCCGTTATTGTAAAGTGTACGAGGCAGCCTCCTTCTGAACAATCCAATGTGAAAAGCATCTCACCTAGACCCTGTGAGCCCTGCAGATGAGCTGCCAGTGAAAAACCCACAGCAAACTCCAGTGCGGGACCATCTTTTTGTGTTGTTCTAATGAGATCTGATCTCAATTGATAAGCATTATTCCAGTCTCGGTGATGAGTTCATGAGCCTCCTGGGCCAAAATCCATGACGCAAGGAACCCACGTACAGTGCGACACTGAAGACTTCTCTCACTCTCTACCCACAGGGTTCTCGTTCTCTCTCTCTCCACTCTGATTTATTCTTCACGTCACACTTAGCACTGACTGCTGTACGTTATGTCAATTATCCATGTGTCTTTTACATATGATGGGTCCCTTAGGATCAAGTACTGAGTTCATCAGTCTCTACTCAGGTTGAGGTGGACACTGCACAGTTAATGTGAGTGGAATAAACTGCTTACAAAGTCAATGGCAAAATCCATGTGGTATACAGTAGCGGCAGAGGTAAAACTCAGAACCAACAGAGGCCTACCGATTTCTTCCTCCTCAACAGAAGGGAAGAGGGCACAGTGTGATTTCTTACCTTGTTGCTGACTAGTAAGACTAAATCCCAGCTCTTGGGAGGCAGAGACAAGCAGATCTCTGTGAGTTCAAGGCCAGCCTGGTCTACAGAGCGAGATCTAGGACAGCCAGGGCTACACAGACAAACTCTGTTTGGAAAGACAAAAACAGTGGTAAGATGGGAAGTGGAAATCCTCAGCCAGGAAATAGTAGTAAGATGCAAAACATGGAATATGCGTCTATATATGCTTACAACTATGCTAACTAGAAACAAGTACAAAGGCATATCACACACACACACACACACACACACATACACACACACACACACACACACACCACATGTCACATACCCACATTAACAAATACCTATATAACAATGAGATAAATACATTTCATCTGTACGGACTGATTTCTCTCTCTTTTGTAACTCAGATCCTAGTTCTGAATTATTGCATGAACAGAAAGTTTGATGTTAACAATACTGCAGCCCAGAAAATATTCCATAAAAACTTGTTGTGTGAGTAAACGAGTGAGTGGACTACTTGGGTACTTTCACTGAGATAAATAACATTTTTCTTCATATACTGAGGAAAATATTACTAGTGACAGTAAGTAATTTAAGTTCCATCATAACTACACTGATCCAAGAGTTAATGAAAGAACAGACTCCAAACTTCTCTAGGGATTCAGAGGACACTATCAGCAGAGAAGAGAGAGGAGACAACGGCTATCAGGCATGGTCCATGTGGCAGCATAAGGAAATTAGACATGCAGCTTTCCAGGTCCTGCCTAAGCCTTATGACTACCTAAGAACGCTCTGAAAGGGTGGGTGTCGCTGAGGCCTGCAGCTCTCTTTTCTAACCTAATCCTCACAAACCACGTTTTCATAGGAGACAAAACGGGGTATCGGAGAGGTCAAGGGACTTGTCCAAAGCTACTTGGGAGTGATCACATCTCAGATTCTGAGTCTGGTCTCTTTCCAGTCAGTGTGGATCCAACCATTACGTCTACAAAAGGAGCAGTCCTGGTAGAGTGAGACCTGACACCATGGTTCAGGGACAAACTCACTACTCCTTTCCTGGGCCTTCAGAACCCTCTGCGGCTTTGCTCAGGGAGATCTTCCATTTCTCCCTTCACCCCATCCCTCAGGGCCCCCTCCCCCTCCCACAGGCACATCCCACTCAGAGCCACACCCGCCTCCTCGCCGGCTTGCCCTTGCCCACTCAAGGTCTCCCGCAATTCCTGCTCCCTGGGGTGCCCTCCCGCTTTCCTGCCTGTTGAACTTTATTCTTCTGTAAACAATGACACAACTGAAATTGGCCTCTCTGGGTGATCCCGATACAGTGCACGAACAGATCTGTCACTCCAGAAATGCCTGGGTCGTAAATACCTTCAAGATTGCCCGATCTGAACGCTTCCGCTACCAAGAAGCAACTCTGAAGTGTTCCTTTCTTTCTAACTGGTCATGCATTTCTAAACTGGCCTAAAATGTTGTGATACGTAGGCTTCCGTCTGAAAACAATAGCACAAATAAAAAATAAAAATGGTTTCCCCCAAACAAGCCTAGAAGTTACGCTCTGTTTAACCTCCACAGCACTCCGCATAGGCCTGAAACAACATGTACACTTCAAAGAACCAGGTTCTTCATTTAGCTGATGGATCCTACCATTTTTTTAACCAAGCAAAAACCCATTTCATACTAATGCTATTGATGCTGAAGCAAAGCTCTCCTGCCTGGCCTGGGGGCTTAGCTAACTCACTTCTGAGAATACAACACTGAAATGGAGCCATACTTACTGGAGAACTCCCAGTGGATGGTATTGATACGCCTGCTGGATTGCCCATCATAAATGACCTGGGACAGCTCAGCGCAGTCTCCTCAGACACTCTATGCGATGTCCTCCTCAAGCCCTTCCCGAATCCAAGAACATTTGGAAATGAAATAGATTCTGTAGTTTCCAGGAAGTAACAAGGACAGGCTTTAGAAGTGATGCTGAGTCATGGATAATTACGTTTTCTAAAGGGCCTTTGAAAGACTGCCTTTGGTAATAAAATTTGAGTGTGAAGAGAATAGGCAGGAGGGATTTCAAGGACAGATTAAAGAGATAATGTAAGAAGCTGCGATCTGGCCCTGTGTGTTCAGGGACACATGGTGTAAATGCAGCATCCAAGGAGGAAACAGTGGCACCTTCAAGTTCCCCACTGCTCCTTTTATACTCCAGCTTGTCTTCAGAATTTTCTAGATGTTCATTTCCAATAAGTGCCAATAAGGATTTACGGAAGGCCTCCCATACTTACCAGCTCACACGAGGCAAAAAGAAAAACAAATGGAGGACTGTCCACTCTTGTCTTTTTGTTTTGTTTTAAAAGCTTAAAAAAAAAATTCCTTCCCATCCTCTCAGTCAATGCACGATACTGCCCTCAGTTTACACACAAGCAAACTGAAGACTCCCGCCCAAGACCATGTGGGTTATAGGTAAGGGTACTGGAGTGGCGGCCTGGGTCCTACATCGCTACTCTTCCACTGCCAAGACTCAGACTGAGTTTAATAAACTTACAGCATGCAGTCCATGCTCTCCAAATCAGAAAAGCCTTATGGGAAGCTTGGTCACACATTTGCAGGTCAGTGCCTAATTTCCTCCACGCTACAATCCCCTGTGATGATGTGACCCTTGGGAGTCTATAAAGCCAAAGCTGCCTGGGGAGGGAAAAGAAGCATGCAAATAACATGTGCCCTGTACATGCTAGGAATGTAGTGCCGCCCTGCCTGGATGGCGGGGAAGAGACCAGAGGAGGTAGACACTGGGGTCAGATGCTCTAGAGAAAGCATGGCGGTTACAGGAAGTGGCGGAAAGACCACGACCCCCACAGAGCCCACTGTCCTCTTCGTATTGTCACGTGTACAGAACCAAAGGGAGTGTGGTTAGATAGAAGCCGAGACTTACCCTGGCTGCAGACGCAGCAGCTCCAGGAGGCCCCAGGCTAAGCACAGTCATTAAGGAACCAACATGTGCGTGTATATGTATGCATATATATATGTATATGTGTACATAAGGTATATGTGTGTATGTATGTGTGTATATAAGGTATATATGTATATGTATGTGTGTATATAATGTATATATGTATATGTATGCGTATATATGTATGTGTATATATGTGTATATAATATATGTGTGTATATATGTATATATATGTATACACACACACACAAGTGCACATACACACACACACACATATCACAAGGAAGCAAGCTTTATACTGTGAACAACTCTTGGAGGGAGACAACAGAATACAGTCCCCACCCAGGATGGATGTCACGTCTGGCAGGGAAGCCGCAGAGCAAGGTTACAGCTGGTGAGGACAAATGGGGCCGGGAGAGCCAATCTTTTCCCGAGCCAGTGTGAGTCCATCTTCCCTGTCCGCCTCTTCCCCACCCCCCATCCCTGTTTTTTCTCCTCTTGCCTCCGTCAACAGGACCTCCAAAGTGCTCATACAAATTCATACCCATCAGGCAAGGCTGTTCACATTATTTATGAACAAGCATGAGAAGTAGACATACCTTTCCTTATTTCTTGTAAGTCAGTGAAAACCAGTACGGAGACTATAAAAGGTAAAGCCAGAGCTCAAAATACGCAAAAAGACAATTTTAAAAAAAAAGAAGAAGCAAAAACTAATCACAGCTTCTAGAAAATAATTTTTGAAACCCTGATAGGCTTTCATAAAAATTCAAGAAAAGTAGGGTGACAGATGGGAAACAGAGTCAGCAGTGGAAAGCACTCTGACTCCGAAGAGGCAAAAATACAAGGCAAGTATGTGTGTGTGTGTGTGTGTGTGTGTGTGTGTGTGTGTGTGTGTGTGTGTGTATGTATGTGTGTGTGTGTGTGTGTGTGTATGTATGTGTGTGTGTGTGTGTGTATGTGTGTGTGTGTGTGTGTGTGTGTGTGTGTGTGTGTGTGTGTGTATACATTTAAAGATTTAATTCAAAACTTGCAGAATGCACACTCCTAAATGTTGGAATTGGTGATATGGAAGAGAACCTTCAAAAGCTGCCATGAAATGGGAAGGAGAGAAAGCCAAAGGGTTAAAAGCGATGAGACCAAAGTTGTTGGACTTGGAGGAGAGAAAATACAGAAAATACTGATAAGAGATGATTGGGGGTGGGGGAAACAGAAAAAATAAAAACTGAAAATGGAAATAAATAAAAATTTCCTCAGCTGATAAAAATGCAGCTTTTATTCAAACAGTTAAATACCTACCTGAATATCAGAAATTATGTTACTAAGGGGGAAAATGTGAATGGGGGGGAACCACTCCCAACATCTGCCATAATTAAATAAAAATGTACATCTGTGGAATGAAATATTTTAGTCAGCACCTGGAAAAACTACCTCAGACATTTCAACTGCTACATATACCCAAAGTCAAGAACACGAAAAGATTTTTACAATTATCTAGGTGAAGAAAGAAAGAAAGGAAGGGAGGAAGGGAGGGAGGGAGGAAGGAAGAAAAGTTAACTTACAGATACAGTTTGCAGTATCAGCCTAGCTTCAGATTGCCCTCTGCCAATAAATAGAGGGGAACAGAGAAATGTCTGTGGTTTTGAGTAAAAAAAAAAAAAAAATGCCTGCTAATCAAGAATTCCAAAGTTATCTGAGTTGTCACTCATACCCGAAAGTAAATATAAGAAACTGTCACTACTCAAAGATTCCCAGGACACATCATTCTCACCTTCCAGAAAAAAAAAAAAGTATTTGTTATACAATTTTTGAAAATGGAAATGTTCTGAGTTTATGATGATTACTGAAATCAATTTTTATAAAAATGTGTTTGTAAAGGAGTCTTTTTTTTTTGTAGGTTTGTGTGTGTGTGTGTGTGTGTGTGTGTGTGTGTGTGTGTGTGTGTGTATTTTTGTTTCTTTTTTGAGGCAGAGTCTCACTTTGTAGCCCAGGCTGGCCTGAAACTCACAGAGATCTGCCTGCTTCTGCTTCCTAAGTAGTGCCGGGAGGAAATATGTGGGCCACCATGCCAGGCTGGAAAGACGTCTTTAAATACAGAATAGTAATTCTGGAAATAAAAAGCATTGTTGAAAGTAGCAGCTCTTATTTATATATCTAGATGCATGTTTCAATATTTTAAAATATTACTCCAAAGGAGGGGGAGGGGAATGCAAGCAATCACTAAAATATAGTTCAGGATATTTGTCCTGCAGTGCTGAGGAGGAAGTATAGTGTTTCAGTCAATTTCAATTAATCCAAACGTGTGTGTGTGTGTGTGTGTGTGTGTGTGTGTGTGTGTGTGTGTGTACATGTGGGTGCATGCACATGCAGGCCAGAGGACAGTCTCAGGTGGCATTCCTCAGGTATCCTCGACCCACGCCCCTTTTGTTTGAGACATCATTGCTCACTGACCTAGAAGTCATCAAGGAGGCTAGGCTGCTGGCCAGTGAGCTGGGGAATCCACTCCTCTTCTCCCCAGCACATGAATTCCAAGCTTGCACCCCTGCAACTAGCTTTCAAAGCATAGGTCCTAGATGGAGCTCTAACTGAGGACCAACTAAGCCATCTCCCTGGTCATGAAACACACACACACACACACACACACACACACACACACACACACAAATGAACTAATGAATGGGTAGAAGGATAGATTCATGATAATGCAAGTATAATAGAATAATAATGGTGGAAAGTAAATGGTTAGGATGTCACATTAACTCCGAAATCCAACTTTTCTGCATGTATGAAATTTGTCAGTGAAAAGGACGTTGAATAAAAGAAAAGAAAAATCTGAGTCTAAAACCAAGATTAAATGAAACAGGAAACTGAAAGAAGAAGGAAGAGGAGGAGGAGGAGAAGAGGAAAAAGAAAAAGGAGAATAAGGAGGAAGAGGAGGAGAAATGCTTGTTTCTTGAGATAATAGGTAACACTTTTAAGAGAATAATTAGGAAAATATTGATTCATTTACTTTTTGATGTTTTTCAAGGCAGTCCAAATAGATTTTGAAAATAACACCATTATCTTCAATTTTATTAGTGTAAAACCAAAAAAGTCTAAATAACACAGGCCCTAAAAAAACTAAAGAATAAGAAAATATTCTAAGAAAACAGAAGGTGGCTGGGCATGGTGGCACACATCTGCAGTCCCAGCACATAAGAAGTAGAAGCCATCCTTAGCTACATAGTAAATTCCAGATCAGTATGGGTTGTAAGAAATTCAAGTCCAAAAATCTAAAAAGAAAAGAAAAGGGAAGGGAAGGAGAGGGGATTGCCACTTGTCAAGAAGTCTAAAGTTAGTATAATCCTTAAATTCATTTCCCCACCCCGAGACAAAGAACTACAGGCAGCTATGGATTCCGAGAGCAGAACTACGTCTTCCCCAGGTGTGGAGACCCACAAAGGCTTCCTAGTGAGATCTGAGCTTGCTTTACCCAGCAGGGCTGCATTAGAGGATTGCTTGACCACATGCATGGTTACTAGGTGGATTGGAAGGGTCTGCACTTGGCTGTGCTAGGGGGAGGTCCTTTGCTCCACCCCTTGGCATTCCTATAAAAGGCCCTTTAGAAGAGACAGAAGGGGCCGGTAGATAATGATCCAGGCCCTCCTGAGGTTGTCCTGTGTTGCTGTTTCTCTCCCTTCTATACTTCTAATATCTCTTATCCCTCACTCCTCAAGAGTACCCTGTTGTAAAATGTGGGGATGCCCCCCTAATTGGTTATCTAATACCAAATGGTTAGCCCTGAAATCATGTACATACAAGCAACACTAAGGAGACTCAGCCGGTTGTATTTACATACTAATAAATATATAAATTTTACATATGAGTAACAATAATGTATATTATGTAACAATGACTCCGTGTGTGTGTGTGTGTGTGTGTGTGTGTGTGTGTGTGTGTGTGTGTGTGTGTGGTTGTGTGTGTGGTTGTGTGTGTGTGTGTGTGTGTAGCAATAGTAAATAAAGGAGGCCATGAACTTAAGAGGAAACCAGGAGGGAGGACAGGAAGTGGGAAATGATGCAATTATATCTTAATTGAAAAGAATTATAAAGCTATATAAGTTATCAGTCATGAAAGCAAGGAAGGAGGGGAAGCCTGGCTGATGCAAACAAACAAACAAAACAAAACAAAAACAATATTGCAACAGCAATACTAAATATAAATGGCTTAAATCCTGCTTTTACTAAGGAGCAGTTCTAATTACTGCCTCTTGCTAATAAACTGATTTGCTAACAGTCCAATCTCCTCTGCACATCAGATTTAACCGGACCCAAAGTCCATAAAGACTAGAGTTTTATTACTGATTTGGAGGAAGAGGAAGTAATATAGGCTGTGAGAAGTGGAGTTTCTTATGTCTAAACTCTGGGATATTTCAGAGCAATGGGTCCTAGTGACGGGTCTCACCAGTTATTTTTCGTTCCTGAGAGCATGTCCGCAGATTGAAATAATCGAGGTTAAGTAAATGTACATAACTTGAGAATATTTTAAGTTTGCAGCAATGACCAGATCATTTTGGAGAAGTGTGGCAGGCTGCATGGATGTATAGAGCAGGGCTGGTTTGGCTTGGAGAGTAACTGTCACAAAGTGAATTAGAGCCACCCGATTCTAGTTACTTGGGGAGAGGGCACAGGATTACCAAAGCCCATGAAAGCCAGACGATGGAGAACTGGATGCTCTGTGGAGAAGTCTGTAGGCAGTATATAGCCAGCAAAGGTTTGGAACTAGAGAGGTCCCTTTAATTATTAAGAAATCCTCTACAGATGAGCCCAGTTTTGCCTCTTCATAACTGAGGCTTCTTCTGCCCTGCGGGCAACACAGCATATTCCCTCTTCCACAAGGCGACATGAAAAAAGGCAGAGATGGCAGAGCCTTCGTGCAATTCACTGGGCTGGCCGGAAAAGCATGCCTCTCTCTGAGAAAACCACATTAATCATCAACCCAGCACACTGGAACACCCTACAAAACCATTGCTATAAATCCAGTATTTACACAGGATCTGGAGGTTGGAGTTCTTATGACTGCAGGGGAGGAAACCATGAAAGACTGCCAGAAAGAGAAGCCTAGTCCCACCTAGACTCACCCAGCTCACATTTGAGGGTAGTATTCTTGTTCTGTAAATGAGGAAACAGTAACCTAACAGGCTAGCATTCAAAAGAACGGTGAATCCC
Source organism: Peromyscus californicus insignis (assembly GCF_007827085.1). Classification (NCBI taxonomy): domain Eukaryota; kingdom Metazoa; phylum Chordata; class Mammalia; order Rodentia; family Cricetidae; genus Peromyscus; species Peromyscus californicus. The sequence continues at coordinate 17,841,053 of NW_026294458.1, read as the reverse complement.
AGTTTGACCCCACTATTAAACCATAAAGGATGAGAAATGGAGCTGTGATAGAAGCATGGCAGGGGATCTCATTTGGTCCAGGATTTGGCAAGATACAGACCCCGGAGGTGTAAGAAGCCGATACATGCATCTGGGGTCGGCTGGTGTCATCGTCATCGGGACCCTCCATGAGTGACCGCAAACAGCATCTTTGTGCCTCCTGTGTGGGAGCTGCTCAAGGCCTTTATCTGAAGAGCAGTTGACCAAAGCCCCATGCAGGCTTTCTGGGTCAGAATCACAGGGTGTGGCCCTAGAAACCGAATTTCCGAAAAGCTTCCCCTGCATCACTTGAACACACTGCAGAACCTGAGCCTGGGGATTAACGTTCCTGATTTAACAACACTCAAAGAGGCCCAGATCTGGTGTCCAAGAAGGGTCAGGCCAGACAGGCATCACAGACTGCCTTCAGTCCCCAGGCCTTTCTAGTCCACTCCTGTTGCTGCCCAGCTCCAGAATCCAGAATCAATACCCCTACAAGATGTCTCTCTGCTGTTTTAATTTCCAAAACCTGTCATAAAAACAGTCCTTTCCTCCTAATGAGGTCATTGGTACCATAATACCATTAAGAGGGTGCTCCTGGTGTGCAACCCAATTAAGAAAGGTATATTAAATGAAGTGCAGTTCGCCACTTTGCTGAAACATCACTTCCGGTCTTGCTCAGTACCAGGGTGTTGTTTTGAGCCAAATCCGGAGCTCATGTAATCCTGTACTGTGGCTTTCCCACTGACTGAAGCACTGTGCCTTCTCATCCTGTCATCCAGTTCTTCTCCTGATGGCTGGGGAGGCAAGAGGGAAGAAAAGCCATAAGAGCCCTTATGTCCGATGGCAGAGGGTCAGGACATCCTTCCAGGGGACAAAACTCCCCGTGTTAAAAAAAAAACCAAAAAACAAAAAACCAGACCTGGTTAGTTCTGGGGCTGACCAAAAGAGACCCCGTTTGGAGATGCTGGTGACAGTGTCCACATCCCAGGAGCTTTCGTTCCCTGAGGCCCTACAGATTGGGGTCCTCTACCCTTGTTAGTAACTATGGTTCAAAGGGCAGGCGGCATCATTGGGCTCCCCAGAAATGCAGAATCCTATAATCCACCGCAATCCTGCTGAATCGACTGAGATTTATCAAGACGCCCAGGGACCCTACCACGCTTCGAATTTTAACATTCATTATACTAGATGCTTCCCTGGTCTCCCTTAGAGAGTTGCTTTCTGGAACGCAGCCTGTGTCCTACGGTCTACCTCGTGGCAGGCAGCTTGTCCTTTTCTCAAATGTGAGGCTACTCTCATGGCCAGACACGTGAATTTTGGAAAACAGAGAGAGGGAGAAGGAGGGATGAAGGGAACGGGAATGACAGAAGAAGGGAGGGAGGGAACGAAGGAGGGAGAGGAAAAGTGTGTGTGTGGGGGAGCCTGGACATGCAAAGTTCAAAAGCCCACATTTCATTCTACTCACCAAACCACAGGCCTCCCTACATCACACCCAGAGGCTGCAGCTCAGGCCCTGCCTGGCAAGCCACAGCTGAGTAGAAAGCCAGAAGGAGAACACTCTTTCTGACAGGGGCAAGCAAGGAACACAGTCCCCGGCCAAACCTTCTAACCTGGAGGAGTCAGCGAGTGGGAGCCCGCGGGGGCGCTGGAGCCATGTCCCACCCCTTCGTCCTGCACGGCGAACTGATGCCTCCAAAGCTATTTGTTCCAACAACCTGTGCCTCTGAGTGGCAGGGCGGGATGGGGTGGCCCAGGTCCCCTGTCCCCTTCTCTCACGCCAGAAGACCACAAGGATTCCGGAGGTGAGTGGGTGTGTCAAAGCCCTTTCACAGATTCCTACAATGGAGAACCGTGCTTTTCCAAAGCTAACATTACGCCCTTGTAGCCACGGCTGAGGAGACCCTCCCTGTGACAAAGTCACTGGAGCATTGCTCAGAAAGCGACAGCTACCCTGAGTCTTTCTAAAGACTCGGGTTGAACTCAACACTAAAGACTAGGAAACAAGGCCACCTGGGAGTTCCTCTTTCCCTCACAGACGCACGCTTTCTCCTGTGAGAGAAGACAGGTACCAAGTGTGGCAGCCCTTCCCATCCCTGGGGACCTTCCAAACCACCAGCAGGACGGCAGTGAATCCTGCACCTCATGAGGTCGTGCCCATTTGCCCCGTCACACTGCCACATAGGACCAGAGTTAATCTGTCCTTTAATACATTATGTCTGGTCTCTCCTGGGCATCACTGCATGTGTACTTTGAGGATATTATTAAATCGAATAAGCAATAACTTGGTGGTTCTCACCCTTCCTCGTGTTGTGACCCTTTAATACAGTTCCTCATGCTGTGGGGACCCCCAACCATAAAATTATTTTCGTTGCTACTTCATAACTGTCATTTTGTCACTGTTATGAATCCTAATGTTAATATCTGATACGCAGGGTATCTGGGACGAGACCCCGTGGGACCCACAGTCTGAGAACCACTGCATTAACTGACCACGAGCACTGCAGTTATCTGATAACTAAGGTGACTAAGAGACCACCACCAGTGAGTCAAAAGTACAGCATGAGCACCCGGGACAAAGGAAAGATTCAGGTCCCGGGGGATGGGGGGTGGGGGACCCCGTGGGACAGTCCAGGACTTCATCACACTCCTGAGAGTGGTGTGCACCGTAGAGCATTAGCTGCTTTTGGACTTTTCTGTTTAGCATTTCTGAGCCGTGTGGTTGATCGCTGGTAATTGAAACCACAGGCAGCAAAGCCATGGATAAAGGGGAACTATTGTAACTAGACTGGTGGTTTAGTTGAAGGCCTAAGTTACCATTTTTTCCCCCTTTGAATTGATATGGACCAACTTGAAAACCAAATCAAACGACATGAATGCCCTTCCAAACTCAGTTCCGTGATAACCAAGTAAGTCCAGTGGAAAAAATCCGCGGGAGGAACCCTCTGTGAAGAAGGTGCTTCATCAAATGCAGCTGGACAAACCTTCATTCTCAAAACTCCTGCTATTTGAGGAACCACCCCAACACCACTGTAGTGACCATCTCCTCCTGTCCTGGAGCATCAACATCACTGTAGCGACCATCACCTCCGGTCCTAGAGTGTCAAACAACAGCCCTGCGCTCATTCTGCCATGAAAGAGGTTTTCACGGCCTTGGCTCCTGGCATCACTCACCCCGTGTTTCCTCTGTCCTACCATTTTTCCAAAACGAAAAGCCGAAGGGCAGGGGAAGAAGAGAAGCCGAGAACCCTCCCTGCAGCGAGTGGAGTGGCTGCTGTTTCCATGGTTTACTTTCCGCTGTTGCCGGTGACCCCTGCAGATCCCCCTTATGAGTTAGTGTCCCGGAATGTCTCTTTATTAGGTGTCTGGAGAAGTGAAACTGTCCTGATGCCAGCGCCCCACACTGAGGACTTTATTAGTTTTTTAATTTTCTGTCTGGGTGCCCCTGCTGCATCAAACTTTCCACAGCTGTTAGGGGCGGTTGAGTGTGTAGCCTCACCGGGCCCTTTCTCCGTCCCCACCCCCCTCCTAACAACATGGGAAACTTCTGGACCCACTAGCAACAGAGAGACTCTGAAACACAGGTACGTTGTCTCTGGTGAGCGGTTGTTGTGGGTCCAGATGCTTCCCATCGAACTAAGGAACTCTCCCGGTTTGCAGGTTCCTTGACTTGCATGTACAACAGGAACCCTATCTCTCAGCAATGCTGCAGATCAGGCAGTGAAGGCGAGGTTTTGTTTTGTCTTGTTTTTGTTTTTTAAAGACTGCCTTGGAACCTGGCCCAGAGCTTGATGCTCCGTTCTCAGTGCGCGCTTTCTGAGGGGACGTTTCGCGAGCATCAGAGAGTAAACCGGGAAGGTTTGCAGACATTCTCCTCACAGGCCGGTAACTGAGGTTCTGTACAACAAACCAGGACCATTGCTCCGGTCTCCCCCAGAGGCAGGTAAAAGCTAATCTATGCACCCACACAGCCCTTGCCTGCCAGCAGGCATGGGATGCCCTGGGGAGCCTCTATGGGGGGCAACAGTCCACAGGACGCCAAGTGAGTCTATCAAGGACTACAGAGAGAACGTGTTTCTGGACCACGTAATTCAGCCCCACCCCCCTCCATCCTGGGGCCAGGAGACTGAGTAAAAGGACTTGAGGGCTCGGGGAATGCAGAGCACCCTCCGGGCTCCAGTCTGCCGCCAATCTGCTTTCTAGTGTCTTTAAGCTCTGCTTTGAGGAGGACCTTATTTGTGGGGTGAATGGCGAAGCCCAGAGGGGAGAAAACCTTTTGGTGATACCCGCCTGGGGAACAATTTTACCTCTGAGAGCAAGTCGGTATTTGGGGTTAATCCCTCTGTGGACTGACTGGGTTGAAAGCCCAGAGCAGGTCAGGGGTCCATTACTGCTTGTGTTTACATATAAACTTCCTGGTCCGGGGAGAGTATCAGCGGAGGGGGAGGAGAGGGAAGGAAAGACAGAAAGAAAGGAGAACTTTTTTAAATTGAGTGGCCTGCCCTCTAAAAATAAATCGGCCCAATGAAGAGGAGCTTGCAGAAGCAGGGTTTAATTTCAATTTCCGTGTATAAATATTTCTTTAAGGTCTTCCGTTCATTAGCTATCTATGGAGGCCCCAGCATCTTTTAAAACGGAATTTGAAACAAAATATTGATACACATTTCAGTGCTTAAAGTCTTCAAATCAGAAGCAGGAAGAAGGAGCCCCTAGTTATCTCTCAGAGGGAGAGGGACGCTGAAAGCCACCAACATGCCACAGCCGCTTTTGTTGGATTGATTAGGTTTTTGTTCACTATAAGTTGGTTTGATGAGAGAAATCTGAAGACTCCAACATGTGAACAAGCGAAAAATTGTGGAATTTAAAGCCAATTTGAATCTACTACAAACACACATATAAGTGAACAAAGCCTGGGGTTAATACCAGTTAACTGGGACAGCAAAGGAATTAAGAAAAAAAAAAGTATGAATGTCTCCAACATGCTCAGAAGATGAAGCGAATTATACAGTGGCCTTGGGGACAGAAGAGGCTGGAAAAAAAAAATGAAAAATGGCCAATCAAAAAGGGACAGGTACTTTATAAGATCTCTACTCCGACAACTTGTCAAAGACTGTTCTTAGAGGGCAAAAGTTCTTTTTTTTTCCTTTAAATTCCAAGAAAAACTCGGATTTAAGGGTCTGTCCCAGATGTGTATGACCACTGAAATATCCACACAGAAGCCATAGGAACCCTTCTGTCTGAGTCGGTCCAGTAAGAGTCAGGTCCTAGATTTCCACCTGAAACTGTCCCTGAGGAAGCAGATCTTGGTGGGTGCGGGGGGGGGGGGGGGGGGGGAGGGAGGGGTGCACACCTTTAATGCTAACACTAGAGACACAGGCAGATCTCAGACACCCAGCACTCACTGCCTTCCTGTGCTTCTAACTGATGAGGGCTTTTATGGGGAGGTGGGGTGGAGGGAGGGCTTTGTTCTTTTAGTTTTGGGTTTTTTTTTTTTTGAGGTTTTTGCAAGTATTAAAGTACTTATTTCATACTATTTACTCTTGTCAAATAAAAGGAAAGCATTTTTTTCTATAAATGGTCCCACTTTAAGGAGTCTGAGAAGGTAAGCATCTATCTACATTTTGGTTTTCAAACAGCTATGTTTGGTCTACAGAAGCAAAAGAAAGAAGGAAGGAAGGAAGGCAGGAAGGAAGGAGAGAGAGAGAGAGTTGGGCTTTGGCATACTCCTTTAACCCCAGCACTCTGGAGGCAGAGGCAGGCGAATCTCTGTGAGTTCGAGGCCAGCCTGGTCTACCGAGCTAGTTCTAGGATAGCCAGGGCTACACAGAGAAACTCTGGCTCAGGGAAAAAAAAAAAAGTAAACAAAAATCATTTACCTTGGAATTGTCTGTCTAATTTCTTTCCCTCAATCAAGTCTACAAGCCTCTACCTCACCACCAGCTCAGACCCCAACCTCCACACTTGACTTTCCCCTCCCATTTCTCTCCTCACCTGAATAAGAGGGCTCCCCAACATTTTTCCAACCCAGACACCTGCAGAGCCCCGGCCAGCAGGAAAACAACTGCTTCAGAAGCAGGATAAAAGCATGAGAAAGAAGGATGGTAGGTCTCCATAACCAAGCAGCAAACACAGAACCCCAAGCTCTCACCCATGCCCAGAGGCCCAGGAATGCCGTGCCCGACTCTGAAGGGCCATGGACGTGGCATTTCCTGGGGGCAATGGTGTTCTCTCCACCCCACTGCAGTATGACTGTCAAGGAGGTGAGGCAGTTCCCAGATGGAGTGAGGATGGTGGCTGAATAAGGAAGAAAGAATTCAGGGCCCATTGGCAAATATCAGATGTTGCCAGGGAGCAAGCGGTGAGTCACGGGGGTGATATCAGACCGCGTTGTGGGCAGAAGACAACCTAACAATGAGCTGCTCTTTGGGTTTCAAAATGCCAAGGGCTCTGGATCATATCATTTTGTACCCCCAATCAGGGCACTTTGGAGAGAAAAAGGAGTGGGTGTCAATTAAAATTCTACCGGGGGAGCCCATCTGAGCAGGGACTGCCCCAGATTAACCTGTTCTCTGTCCTCCCTACTTGCGGTCCCCTCCAAAGCCAAGCAAGTGGATGTTAGCAGCCCTCAGGACCTCCTCCGCTGCCTTCTTGCCTGCAGAGAAGCGGGTCCAATGGCAAGGGGTGGGCCCTGAGGGAGTTCATGCAACAGTTACAAGAACTGGGCAAGGTACACTCTGAGCATGTCTGGGAGACTCACATTATGTAGTATCAGTTTAAAGATGGTGAGAAGCAGATGCATAATCTACATCTAAATTTGAGAGTAGAATGGGAGGGGAGGAGGAGGAGGGCTGAAGGGAAAGGAGTGAGGAACGAAATGGGGGATGAGCCAGCGGTGGTGGCGCACGCCTTTAATCCCAGCACTTGGGAGGCAGAGGCAGGTGGATCTCTGTGAGTTCGAGGCCAGCCTGGTCTACCTAGTGACTGCCAGGACTACACAGAGAAACTACATCTCAAAAAACCAAAACCAAAAAAATAAAGTGTGTGTGTGTGTGTGGGGGGGGGGGGGGGTGTAATGAAATGTAAGTCTCACCAAAGCACAATGGCATATATGTGTAAAAATGTCACAAAATGCATTATCTTACATGCTAACTAAAAAATAACAATTTATAAAGAGATGTTGAAAAGTCAATTAGACTTTTTCTCATTGGTGAGCTTCAGTTTTCCCAAAGGCATTTGACCCCATGAGATCTTTATCAGGCAGGCATGTCTAAAGCTTTGGAGGGAAAGTCCAGAGTAAAGGGCCCGGCTTGCCGGCCCTGGTGTCCCACAGGTGGAAGCCTGCGGAGCACGTGAAGCTTCCCTCATTGTTCAGGAAGAAGGAGCAGATGTTCATTTGGGTGAGGTAATGTAGGGACCTGCCAAAGCCCAGCCAGAAGGCCTGTAGAAACAGGTCTGAAGCCTTTCCCACGCCAGGTGCAGGGAGCCTTAGAGTTCGCAGCAACAGAGGCTGGGTTCCCCAGTTCAACTGATCCATGACTCACATGAGGAGAATGCACCCCGGTAGGAAGGAAGTGGGAAGCCTGGCCTCAGCTCAAACAACACACACAGAGGCCCTCTCCCTCTTTACCAGAGGCCCAGGGCCTCCACGTAGGCACTGTGTCTTCAGGACAATGCCCAAGAGGCTTTGGGGGTACACTTGCAATCAGAACCGCACTAAACAAATGGGGACACGTTCTGGTAAAGAGAAGGCTATGGTAAGGGGGATGTCTTAATTAATCTTCCCGTTGCTATGATGAAATACCCTGACAAATGCAACTTTAGGGAGACAGGGTTGGTTTTGGCTCACAGTTCCAGGGTCAGTCCATGACGGTAGACAAGTCACAGTCAGCAGGAGCTTGAGGCAGCTGTTCACACTGTGTCAGGAAGCACAGAGCGGTGAATACTTGTATTCAGCTTACTTCCTTTTTTTTTAATGCCATCAGTGATCCCAGCCTAAGGGCTGATACTGTCCATAGTGGGCAAGTCTTCCCACCTCAATTAACCTGATGAAGATAATCCCCCACAGATATCTCCCAAATGATTCTAGGTCTCTTCAAGCAGACAGCTGAGATTAACAATCAGAGGGTGTGGTGGGGAACCACAGAAACCATGGGTCAAACCGGAGCCTACATGGCTCGGGGGTAAAGGCACATGCCACTGGGTGTGTGGTACAGACATGCGCTCAGGGAGCCTCGAGCAAACTGGAGTCCTAACCTGCCGCTCATGAAGTCCTCCCAGTAAAGTCCCAGGAACTGGTCTCCCAGTGTTTGCAGCCTGAAGGGTTTTCTAAAACACAAGCAGGGTAGTCTTTCAGGACACCTCCCGGTGTGGAAAGGAATCCATTTGTGATCGGGAGTGTCCTGCAGAAGGTCATGGTGAAGGGTTCAGTAATTCTCCTCCTCAAATTCCAGGCTTTCATGACCCTCATGCAAGAGTTGGTATGGCTCTTCCCTCCCACTGCGTCTGTTTGCACCCAACTGCCCTTTGGCGTCTAAGCATGTCAACACTCTCGTGTTCCCTTGTTTTTCTAGAGCAGCGGGTTCTCAACCTTCCTAACGCTGTGGCCCTTCAATATAGTTCCTCACGCTGTGGTGCTGTCCAATCATACAATTATTTTGTTGTTGTTTGTTTATTTTTCAAGACAGGGTTTCTCTGTGTAGCTCTGGCTGTCCTGGAACTTGCTCTGTAGATCAGGCTGGATTCAAACTCAGAGAACCACCTGCTTCTGTCTCCCCATTGCTGGGATGAAAGGCATGTGTGATCATGCCTGGCCATAAAATTATTTTCATTGCTACTCCATCACTGTAATTTTGCTACTGTTATGAACAGCAATGCAAATATTTTTTGGAGGCAGAGGGTTCCCAAAGGGGGCTGCGGCGACCCAAGCATTGAGAACCATTGTTCTAAACCCCTCCTTTTGTTTACACCATCCTGTCTTCCTTTGAAAGTCTCAGATGGTTATGCCCATCTGAGTGGCCACCTGGCTAGTCCACCTCTACCCAAATGCAGTTCAAGTCTCTGCAGGGTGGCTATGTCACCTTGCTTAGCACTGATGGTACCATGAGCTGTCTTCACCCATAAGGAGACTCAGAAAGCCTGAAGGTAGGAAGTTGTCCAGTCACTTTGTCCTCAGTGCCTACACCAATGTCTAATCATTGTGACGTCAAGGGTTAACACAGACTTCCATAGAATCACACGCATGATTCGTTTTCCTGAGACCTCAGAAATGTAAGTTTGAAAAGCAGTGGCACCAAGAAGATGTCTTTATGCTAGAGTCGGAAGACAAGAATCAAAAAGATCAAAGTGCAGAAATGGACTGGGACTTGACCATCACGGGGGAATAAAATGATGGCTGGAGTTCACTCCTTTGCCATTTCCTCTCCCCAAAGAACTAAATATGTACGACTAATGCTGGTGGGCTGCGGGTCTCTTCAGGAAGCACGTGACAGCCGCTTCCATGCAGTGCAAGGACTCCAGATTTTTAAAAGGGAAAAAGAGGAAAGAGGTGAGGACTGAAGCGAGAAAGGGGAACCAAGGAGGAGCAGCATTTGGGAGGTAAAGAGCGGCCCGGAAGCTCTACGATAAAAGCACAGAACTGGAAGAGACCCTGGAGTCCTCGTCAAGGAGGAAGGATCGAGTCCACGGAAGTGCGTATGTGCCACAGGGTGTGAAAATCAGGAGGCAAGAGGCAGAGCATTGTCCAGACACAAGGCTGAGGAAGCGAGCCTGTGTTGTGGCAATCCTCTGGTTACTTTCTAGCCCCTCTAAAAAAGAGTATGGCCCAAGATTCATAAAGAACGTACCTAAAGCAATCTGCACGACTCTCAAGGCAGAAGGTAATTGTTAGGAGCAAATCACCACAGATTCTTGTGCCAAGAACAAGAAGTCAAAAATAAAATGGGAATAGAAAACATGAAAAAGGGGGGTGCTCATCAGAAACCAGAATGATACATGTGAACCATCCTCCCTTCCAGCAAACCCAGAAGGAGGAGAAACTGACACTCCCCCTCCCCCCAGGCATACTGCTGTGGGGCTGGAGCCTGCAGGGCCATCCTCAAAATACTTTCATCACTCACAGAGGAACCCCTGGAAACCTGTCAAGAGAACAGTAGGTGGGAATAGATGTCAACTCCGTGAAATTAAGTCCTCCAGGACTTGGAGATCCAGGCTCACCCCATATATCTCAAACAGTCTCCACACTGCCCCTGTGATGTGGCTAGCCAGCTCCTTCCTCATCACTTCAGAGAGCTTGACACAACTTTCCTCCATTCAGCCAAACGTTTTTCCCTAGAGAGTGGAAGAAGTGAAAACGGGAATGGAAGCCTGACAGAGTTAACGGCTCCTCAGGTATACGAAGAGCAGTCTGATGTTCCAAACTAAACATCCCTGCCCCCCAACCTTCTGTGGTCTGAGTTCCAGTGTGTAGCTCTCCTGGCTCAGATCCTGGTGGTATCTCCAGTCAGAATGACGTTCAGGAGTCCTGGAGCCAGGATCACCCATGCCACCACGACAAGTCATGATACAGCTAAAGCTGGGTATCCATGCACACAGGCTGAAGTGCGACCCTCTTGGACATGTGGAAAGTGACTCTTTTTTTTTTTTTTTTTTTTTTGTTTTTCGAGACAGGGTTTCTCTGTGTAGCTTTGCGCCTTTCCTAGAACTCATTTGTAGACCAGACTGGCCTTGAACTCATAGAGATCCGCCTGCCTCTGTCTCCCGAGTGCTGGGATTAAAGGCGTGCGCCACCACCGCCCTGGGTGGAAAGTGACTCTTGATACTACCTCTATCTCCTTGTGCTCAAAGCCAACTGAAAAGGTTGTGTGGCTCCTAACACAAATGCACAGGGGACGTGGAGGGTACCAAGTCCCAGCAGCCGCCATCTCTGGCCAGAACCTCCCCTTGTTCTCCCTCCCTCTGTGTCCTGATTCTGACTGGACTGAGAAACAACTTCCTTGGGCCTTTCCATCATCTTTGGTTCCCAGTATGTACAGCTCTTCACTCTCCGAAAGGAAATCTGTATTCTGAGGGCACACCTCATCCCCGAAGCAGGAGGCTTCACGAAGACTTGGTAGAAGACTGGCTGAGAGACCCTGAGGAAGAAACCACTTTCCCCTTAACAGAATGAGATCCCAACCACCTAAATAGGAGACAGAGGCAGGTTCCCCAATTACAGTATGTTGGCTGAATCCCCGGGCCTCCAGAGCCGGCTCCCTAATGTTCCCCTACCTCTCAAGAATCCCACGGGGATCTCAGAATCCAGAATGGACCAGATCCTCAGAAAGGCATGCAGTCTGGAGGAATTAGGGAGATGGAGCTGTGTAGGAAACAGGCTCCTTGAGTCAGTGTAACATCCAACACTGAATTGAAGAGCCTGCACCCAGCATCTCGTTTGGATCTCGACATAATCCAGGGACATAAACAGGCCTGGCATTATTTAATTGTCTAGAAGAGAATGTGAATCATCCCAATTTATATAGCTAATCAGAAGAGGGGCTGATCTAGAACTAAAGCCTCCAGATGCTGTCTGATGCTCGCTCGGCACACCAGCACACTCGCAGTCAGAAAATCCCCCAGCCTCAAATGATTGGCGCATGCCTCAACAGCCCAAGAAGGGGCCCCAGAGCAGGGGTTTCCAAACAGCCCCGTGTCCTGCAGCTCGAGCTGTGAACCCATGATGGCGCAGCGACATCCTACAAGAAAACCCCCCCCCCCCCAAGAGCAGCCGACCACACCCTGGGACACTCCAGGCCCTGCTGACTCAGGAGAAGCATTCCCACGGGTGACCACAGCCTGCTCCAGGCTGTTGCCCAGGAGACAAAAGAATCAGCAAGCAAAGGGCTGCTTGCCCTGCCCAGACTCTCAGGGCAATAGCTTAGCCCAGAAGCTGGCAAGCGCACACCACTTGGGTGTGACTCGGCGGGGTGCCAGGCCTGCAAGCCCGTCCAGGCCTCCATTCCTGGTACCACCCTCGTGCTTTGCCCTCTTGCATATGGGAGCAGAGTCATCACTCTGGCTGCAGCCCAGTCTCAGCAGCTGATTGGAACAGTGAATAGCAGAGATCTTCACCTGGCCAAGCCTTTTTCTGTGAGGTTATTCGAATGTGAGCTTTAAGGCTATTATTTCAAAGAGTTAAACACTAGACTCATAGATGCATCCTTTTTTTTTTTTTTTTTCAAATAAGCGTGTCCTCTCATCTACTGGGAATAGGCACAGAGCTCCTCCAACCTGGAAAGACAGTCCTGTGCCCATTACTGAATGCATGTTTACCAGGCGGTACCTAGTTAGTAACGTAAACATCCAATAAAGAGCTTGTTGGGGGCTAGACACTGTGCAAAGTGAATAGATGTGAAGACTGCAGAGCCGACCAAGCTTCCTCAGTACCAACCCTGTTCTCCTATCCAATAGCTGCCTGACCTTAGGCACATTACTCCACATCATCGTACTTGAGCTTATCTGCTCCCTTCCTTCTTCTCCTCTCCTTATAGTTCCTCTCTTTCCTTTAATTCCCACCCACTAACCCAGTGGGAGCTTATGTACAGAATGTGGGAAAGCCAGGGTCAGGGATATATCCTGCAATATTTCAGAAGGAGACAAGCAGTGACCTTCCCTCCTTGTATCCACAGCACCAGGTGCCATCAGCCATCCACTCAGCAGGGGTCTGGTTCACCCTGAACCCAGGTTCTGAGCACATTCTTATGTGAAGGCTGGAGCCTTCTAATGGCTGCTTCAGGCAGAGACCTGGCAAAGGGGGATTGACTTGGCTTCCCTGCCCCTTGTGCCTCAGCTTTCTCATCTATGAAATGGGGATGCTAGTACCTAGCGTTGTTAAGGTCTTGATAGTATGATGGGCCTTCACTGACAACTTGATTGGATTAAGGGCATCAGGAAGGCACACCCTCGGCTGTGCCTGTGAGGCTATCCAGAGAGGATTAACAGAAGGAAAAAGATCTGGCCTTAATGCGGGAAGCACTGTCCCATGGGTTTGGGTCCTGGACTGAATAAAAAGAGGAAAAGGAGAAGGCCAAGCAAGTGCCGGCATTTTCCTTTCTCTATGTCCTGGTCCACTGAGATGAGAGCATGCAGCCTTTCAAGTTCCTATATACCATCCCCATCAAGATGGACTGTACCCTCAAACCCTGAGCCATAGGAGACCTCTCCTTCCTTAAATCACTTCTCATCAGGCATGCTGTCACAGCAACAAGAAAATAACTAAGACAGAAAATTGGTATCAGAGCATGGGGTACCTGCCACGATAACTGAACATGGTTCTTACGCCATTAGGGCTGGTTTGTAGGAGGAATGCGAAAGAGTTAGAGCCGCGGGCTAGCAAAGCCCTAGAATGCTGTAAGCAGAGACTGATGAACCATCCCGGTGGAGTGTAGAACACCAGAATGCCAAGAGAAATGCAAGCCGTGGAGGCCTGGCTCGTGGGGGTTCATAGAAGAATAAGGACTCCATTGGGAACGGGACTAGGGGCCATTCATTTTACATCTGGCAAATAATATGGACATAGTTGGCCTGTCTCCCAAAAAAGTCATGAACTAAGTTGTTTGACAGAGGAAATTTCAAGGTAGCATAACATTCAACCATGGCGCAGTTACTGCTCATTGCCTTTAATGAGATTTACAGTGAGAATTCAAAGGACAAGGATGTGTAAAATGTGCAGTTTGGTGAAGTAAGGAGTGAGAACATGTGTGTGTGTGTGTGTGTGTGTGTGTGTGGGCTCAGAGGGCAACTTGTAGAAGTCAGTTCTGTTCTTCTACCATGTGGCTTCCAGGGATCGAACTCGGGTCCTTGGGGTTGGTGACAAGTATCCTAAAGTACTGAGCCATCTCACCAGAAGGTGCCAAAAAGGGAGGCTTGAAGAAGAGCATCTATACTTAGTGCTATTAAAGAGAAACTAGAAACTCTGCACTGAGAAAACAGGGAAAGGTACCTTGAGGGCAAGATGCATCCAGAGCAAGCGTGTGACCCTGTAAACTCATTTGAAAACAGAGACTGAGCTGAGAGCACCAAGATCATCGTGCTGCATCAGAGCCACTCAGGAAAGTGTTTTCCGTGTTCAGCCAGGAAGACACACAGACACAGAGCAGCTGCAGCTGTGACCCAAGCGGGCAGACTATCTCTTGAGCTGACAGCAAGAACTTAGTATCATTCACACGGCGAATGATTTTCAGAAATGCAAAGAAGCAAGAATGAGGTGGGTCGAAGAAGCATACACCAAGGTTCCAGGGAGCTGCCGAAGCCAGTCAACTTGTAAGCAGGGCCAGATCGCCTGAGTGGAGCTCCTGAGTACATGCAGCTAAGTTGCAGTAGAGACAAAATAATCTTGTCATTATTATATCATGTAATATAATATCTAGAAACATGGGACATTCACCAAGGAAGACTACAGACACTGAGTGGACACTTACCCATGATCAAGATCTGAGCTGGGTGTTTCCAGACTCCTGGCCTCTTTTTCAGAGAATTGTGCAGCAAGCTTTCTCTTCGGAATATCTTTGGATTTCCAGCCCCCAGATAATGACATAGAGACTCCTTATTAATTATGAAAGTTGGCCTTTAACTTAGGCTTGTCCCCAACTAGCTCTTATAACTTAAATTAACCTATTTCTATTAATCTATGTTCTACCACGCAGCTTTTTTTTTAAAACCTCTCCTCTATTCTGTATGTCTGACTTGGTCCATGTCTTGCTGGCTTCTCCATGCACCTAGATTCATCTCTTCTTCCTCTCTCTCCCCAGAAATCCCACCTATCCTCCCCTGCCTAGCTATTGGCCACTCAGCTCTTTATTAAACCACTCAGAAGACACTTTGGTGAAACACATCTTCACAGTGTACAACAAGATTATCCCACAACAGAACTGACAATAAAGGCTAACAAAGACTTGCAAAAGAAGCAATTTAAACTTATTGTATCAAATGGAAAGTATAGATTAAAGAAGGATACACTGACAAGATGGACAGTGTCCGTGACAGAACTCAAGGGAGTTCTGAGAAGGATGTCTATGGAATTCAAGAGAAGGAGCTGGCTCTTGAGTGGTCTTTGGGTGGATTTTATATTTTGATTAATAAATTAGGTTATATAATACTTTCTTCAACTTTGAATGCTCCTTCCCATAATGAATCTGACTTAAATTATATGCATTTGCAATTATGTGTAGGCAGGAGATGGTACATAGGGTATTATCCCTTAAAAGGTTACAAGATGATACAAAGATTTGCCCTACTGTGTATGTACCCAAAATCACTTCAGGCCAGATCAGCCCTTCCAGTCTTAATACCTGGGTATGTTGGGAATACACAAGAATAGAAACTGTATAAATTTTATTATAACCAGGAGAGGAGAAACTTGCACTATCCCTCAGAGATGGGAGTACCTGTAGCCTGATGTGGGGTTGTGTCTCAAGAGGTTCCGATGTTGGTAGAGGCATCGTTTGAAGAGGGATGTGAACATACTATGTTCAGATGAAGGAAGCAGGCTTTGCATGTGCATTAGAACAAGGAAGTGGTGTGTATAACTGAAAGCCAAATGGGGTCCCAAGCTAAACTATCTCCTATGCTTGCCTGCCTCAGAGCCAGCCCAAGAGAAACGCTGTATATGCTGCAGCTACTAGCCAAGGTTGCTGGTGCCCCAGATGCTGGATGGGGATCTGCAGGGCTAGCGCCTTCCCTACTTGGCCTCAGACTTGCTTGGGTTTGATCTCCCCTTGCTGTTGTCCTAGTTCCCCTTTTGGAATGGGAACATTTACTCTGTTTTCTTGTATATCATATGTAACTTTTTTTTTTGGTTTTTCAAGACAGGGTTTCTCTGTGTTGTTTTGGTGCCTTTCCTGGATCTCGCTCTGTAGACCAGGCTGGCCTCGAACTCACAGAGATCCCCCTGGCTCTGCCTCCGGAATGCTGGGATGAAAGGTATGTGCCACCGCCACGCAGCTGTAACATTTTTTTTTTAAGAGGTATGTAGCTAAGAGTGTGTCTGAGTGTCAGGAGAGATTTTTATACTTTTAACAGTGCTGAAACTGTTAAAGACCATGGGGGAATTTTGAAATTGGATTGAGTATGTTTTGCATTATGAGATGGCCATGAGCCCACAGGGGTTAGGGGTTGAACGTGACCCTAGTTTGCTTCCCTGTTGCTATAGTAAATATCATGATCAAAAGCAATTTAGAGAGGTAGGGGTTTATTTCAGCTCACAGTTTATAGTCTGTCATCAGGGGAAGCTAGGGTAGGCACCCAGAGCTAGGAACTGAAGCAGAGACCATGGAGGAATGGTTGCTTAGTGGCTGCTTCCCACGGTTTGCTCAGCCTGTTTTCTTGTACGATTCAGGACCACCTGCCTAGGGGTAGCACCTACAGGGAGCTCAGCCCTCTGTATCAATCATTAATCAATAAAATGCTTCAGAGACACGCCCCCAGGTCAATCTGATGGAGGCAGTTCCTCAATTGAAGTTCCTTCCCGTTAGAGTCAAGTTAAAAACAAACAAACAAAAACCCCAAAAAACCTAACCAGCGCTGGGTGGTGTTGGTGCATGCCTTTAATCCCAGCACTTGAGAGGCTGAGCCAGGCGGATCTCTGTGAGTTTGAGGCCAGCCTGGTCTACAAAGCGAGATCCAGGACAGGCACCAAAACTACATGGAGAAAAAAAAACAAAAACAAAAACAAAACAAACTAACCAGCACAAACATTATGACTTAGAAGGGAGTCAAGTTGATGAGGAATAGCTTTGTGATGGCTATGCTTCATTTTCAACCTCGATGAATTAAAAAATGCCACAGGCATCAGTAAAGGATGTTTTTGTGTGTGTGTCTATAAGGGTGTTTCCAGAAAGGACTAACTCAATGAAGAAAACCTGCCCACCATGTAGGCAGCACCATGCCGTGGGCTGGAACCTATACACACAAAATCAGAATAAAGGAAGAGCTGGCCAAGTGCTGTCACTCCCTTTTCTCTACTTCCTGATCCCCCATGATGTGAGCATGCACCCTCGTTACTGCCAGCATACCCTCCCCATCAGGATGGGCTGTCGCCTTATGCCCTGAGCACAAATAAATCCTTCCTTCATCACACTGTTTCATGTCACAGCAACAAGAACTGTAACTAACACAGGTACACACACACACACACACACACACACACACACACACACACACACACACCACCTCCACCCTCACCACCACCACCATCACCACCATCACCACCACCTCCCCTACCCCTGCCAAAGCTCATGGACTGAGGTCTTGGTCTCTGATAAAGCAGTTCTCAGAGTTGGAGCTTCTAGGAGTCATTGGATCTTGAGAGTTTTGAGGATTAATCCATTGATGGATTCAAAATTTGATCAAACTATAGGAATCAATAGAACTGTGGAGAACAGTGGTTATTTGGAGAAGAGGGTCACTGGGGGAATGGCTTTGAAGGATATACCTTGTCTCCTGATTCCTGGCTACCATGATGCATGTGCAATGGCCTCCACAGTATCCTGCTTCACCTCAGGCCCAAAGCAGGCAGTCCAGCCAACCTTAGACCGAAACTGCTGTGCGCCGTGATAAGAAACTGACTAATAGAAGTACCCTGGAAAGCAGTGCTCTTTAGGAGGCAAGCCCTTGGTGGATACTAGCCATCATTATAAAGCTATGTCTACTTAATGCTTTCCCTTTCTCAGTAAAATGGAAACTATTATGAATCTATTTTACAAGTAAGAGAGCGACTTCAGAGTCATTGAGCAAGTTCGTTAAGGCCTGAGTGCTAATTAGGAGCAAACTCAAGGCCTTGAGCAGGTGTGTTTGGATCTAGACCACCCCTGTCTTATTGACCACAAAGTGACATAAATGCTTCCTAGACACTCACTCACCTAGGACTGGGGAATGTGTTTTGTTCTCATCAACTGCAAGATACTTCATTGGGGCTTTACACATGTTAGCGTAAGTAAACAAATTACTCTGGTTTAAATAAAAATGTGACTAGGTCCTTACCAAGTGCTGAAAGCCAGAGGAAGGCAAATACCACACTAGCTCTCTCGGCTTTTCCTCTTGGGGCACCCCGGCTCCCCCAACACTGGGGATCCGAAGGCTGGTAAACTACTGACTTCTGCAGGCAGCCACAACACCCGCTCTTTGCACTATTCTGTTCCCATCACCTGTCAGTTAGGTTGTGTAATAATCTTTTTGTACACTGCGAAGATGTGTCTTTGCCAAGGGGCCTTCTGATTGGCTTAATAACAAGCTAAATGACCAATGGCTAAGCAGGAAGAGGTTAAACAGAACTTCCGGAGACAGAGAGGACTCTGGGAAGAAGAAAGGCAGAGTCACCAGCCAGACACAGAGAAGAAACAGGAGGTGAAAGACAGAAGAGAGGTAATGCCATATGGCAGAATGTAGACTAATAGAAATGGGTTAATTTAAGTTATAAAAGCTACTGGAATAAGCTAATTTTTCTGCTTGTATATATGTTTACAAATGATAAGATGCATAAAAATTTCTCTCTCCTTTTAGGCCCTGATGTTTAACCTTGAGGGAGGGAGCTAATTGATACCTTTAACAATCAAAGAAAAGTTACAAAGAATAATCCTTTCCTCCAGAAGAAAGAATGAAATATATATACATACATACATACATACAAAAAATTAAGAAATAAACTTCAGTGATTGCTGGCCCCCAAAGCCCACTCATACCCACTTCCTGGGTCCCAAGAAACTATATATAACTCAACTCTGCTTCACGAATTTTCCTCTTTCACTCCCTTTAAAAGTTTTATTATGAAGCATTTCAGTCACAGAGAGAAATGGAAAGCATAGAACAGTGAATATTCATATGCTTAGCAAATCTTAACTGGACTTAGCAGTTCTTTACCTGTTTGCCTTTTTCGCTTGATCATTTATTGTTTCCATAATTAGGGATAGGATCTTGCTGTGTAACCCAGGTTACCTTCAAACTCAAAATCCTCTTCCCTTAATCTCCTGAGTGCTAGGATTAAAAGTGTACACCACCCAGCCATTCTAATAGTTTGTTTTAGGTTTATCTATTATACATTTGCTGAAACATTTAAATATTGAAGACATTAGTAAACCACCTATAAATACTTTAGTATGTTCTTCTAAAAATAAAAACATTTGTCTTTCAAACAACAAGCCAATGACATTCAGAAGTATCAGCGATAATTCCATTATGTCTGGGGCTGAGAATCTTTGTGGCACAACAAATATCATGAAGAAAGTCAAACCCTAGGAGAGTATGTAGAGCTGCAAATGATGCTCTGCAAAAACAGAATTGGGTAAAACTCTGTCTTATCTCTCCATGGGATACCGGGACACTGCTTGTCTTCCCCAACACACTAAAGATCAGACAGAACATTGATTCAAAGCCAAAGAGTTTTCCTTGGTGGGCGACCTTGGCAGGTAGCTGCTCTGGCCCGAGTGTCCTTGAAGGGTTACTCATGCTCTGACCTGGTTCACACCACTAGACTCTAAGGCCAACACAAATACTCCTTTTGTTCCAGTCCCTATAGCAGAGAAAGCCAATGACCTACTTCATGACATCCTAGATCACAACCATTTATGGCCGTAGGCATCCTTCCTTTCAGTGCCAAGTGTCTGAAACCTCAAGATGACCGAAAGGGTTGGCAGAACTCAACTATAGATCTGGCTGGGCCAGTATCAGTCCTCCCTATTCAGACGGGACTTGTGTCCCAGCCTGTTGGCTTCCAGAAAATTATAGTGTTTAAAGGTGAAGAAGCACATACCCGACTTCTGCCCCACCACAGTCTCCAGATCAACTTGCAACACAGAGTCATTGATGATACTCTCAGCGCTCTGAGCATAGCTCCGTCTGTAGACATTCTTTTCCTTTCAAATATATACTTTTTAAAGATTTAGTTTGTCTTAGTAACTTTTCTATTGCTGTGATAGGACACCCTGACCAAGGCAACTTACCCAAGAAAGAGTTTATTTGGGGCTTACAGTTTCAGAGTGTGAGTCCATGACCTTCATAGTGGGGATAATGGCAGCAGGTAAACAAGGCACGGGAGCAGTAGCTGAGAGCTCACATCCTGATTCACAAACAGGAAACAGAACGTACTGGGCATGGCACTGAGTCCTTTGAAACCTCAAGCTTGTCCCCAGTGACAAACTTCCTCCAACAAGGCCATATCTTCTAATCCTTCCCAAATAGTTTCAACCAATTGAGAACCAAGTATTCAAACATAAGAGTCTATGAGAGCCATTCACATTCAAACTGGCACAATTTTTATTACTTTAAATGATGCATACTCATGGAGGGGGGATTGTATGTACACATAAGTGCAGATGCCCCTGGAAGTCAGAGACATCAGATCTTTCCAGAGCTGGAGTGACAGGGAGTTGTGATACCTCAGACACGGGTGCTGGAACCCAAATTCAGCTCCTCTGCAGTGAGCACTCTTGATGACTGAGACATCTCTTCAGCTTTGGGTGCTGCTTTGACACTGTTACTTAACCCTTTGTCTCTCTCACTAGACTGAAGCCCTTGAGAGCAGGAGCCTTGTCCTTGTCTACCCTGCATCCCCACTGTGGTTGGCTGGATGTTGGACCCTGGAAGTATCTGTGCAAGACTTAATACTCAGCATGTATTAAGTAACCTTATTAGGGGTGGGAGTGGTCTTCAGAGATGAAATTAAATGAAGCTTTTGTAGTGAAACTTGTCTTGGATGACCAAGTGGCACTGAATCCAATGACAAGTATCTGTCAAGACACAAGATACACAGAGAAGACGTTAAAGGAGAAGGCAGAGAAGACACTGGCCGATGCTAGAGTGTCACCTGTCACAGTAACCCAAAGAATGCCTGGAGCCACCAGAAGCAGATCTCTAACTTTCAGAACTATGAAGAAATAAATAGATAGATAATAAATAAACACATAAGAACTTTGCAGCAACCCTAGAAAACGAGTGCACTCCAGTTACATCATGAAGCCGAAGGGTGTTCGTCAAAAGGAAGAACTGAAAGAGCTATGCATGTGACTTTGCACCTTTCCATACCCCACAGAAAGGGAGGCATCCCTAAAGGCCAATGGACTCTGACTAACAAACATGTAAGCCTATAATTCTGGTGTCAACAATTTGTTCCTTTTGATGAGGTGTTTTTAATCTCCCTCCATACTCACTCTGCTTCCCACCCTGGCTTTACTGTAAGTGAAGGAACTGACTTCTGATGCACTGCCAGAACACAATGAATTATGAGTCCCTTTCTTTAAGGTTGGAGAGGGGAGGAATTCTACTTCCCTATTCAGTTATTTCAGGCAAGGGTGGGAGCAGGTTTTGTGCCAGCAGCATCCTGATTATGATTCAGGATGTGCAGCCAAAGGCAAACAGTTCCTCTGTAAATTCAATCACATAGGAAGGAGCAAAGGCCCAAACAAGAAAGGCTGGGTTCTCTTTGTGTGCACAGCCAAGGGGTCCTGGGAAGCTGGTGAGGAATGATGCCCTATCCTAAGCAAAAACAAGACTAAGCTCAAAAAGTGGTCTTCTGGAAACTTCTACACATACTCCACACAGGAGTGGAGCACCTCTGGCCTTACAGAACAACATTCTGGACAATTTCAAACGGACTGGCACCTTTTTGTAGTATGGAGGTTAACCAGAATTAAAATGTCAATTTTTTTTATTATTTTTAATTATGTATTTCTGCATGTGTCTTATGTACAGGCTTATAAATGTGAATCCAGTGCCTACAAGGGCCAGAAGAGGGCATTGAGTCCACTGGAGTACAGGTGATGAGTTACTTGGTATGGAAGTTGGAAATCAAATTTGGGTCCTCTATGAGAGCTGTATGAGCTCTTACCTGCCAAGTCATCTCCCCAGTCCCAAATGATTTTCTGTTTGTTGGTTGGTTGGTTGGTTTGCTGATTGTTTTTAATTATGTGCAAAACATTCACTTTTTAAAAAATTGCTTCTCTTATATTTTTTGTTTGTTTGTTTTGGTTGTGAGCCTAGGCTTTAACAGCTGAGCTATCCCTCCAGCCCTATGGTTGACAAGGAAGCTGCCTTTGACGACGTGGTGGAAGAACGTGTGATCCATGAGGAGTACAAAATATGGAAGAAGAGCACCCGTTTTCTTTATGATTTGGTGATGACCCATGCCCTGGAGTGGCCCAGTTTAACTGCCCAGTGGCTTCCAGATGTCACCAGGCCTGAAGGGAAAGATTTCAGCATGCTTTGACTTGTCCTGGGAACACACACACACACACATCTGATGAACAAAACCACCTGGTGATAGCCAGTGTCCAGCTCCCTAATGATGATGCTCAGTTTGATGCATCACGCTATGACAGTGAAAAAGGAGAATTTGGAGGGTTGGGCTCTGTCAGTGGGAAAACTGAAATAGAAATCAAGATCAACCATGAGGGAGAAGTAAACAGGGCTCCGTACATGCCCCAGAAGCCTTGCATCACTGCAACCAAGACTCCATCCAGTGATGTGCTTGTTCTTGACCACACAAAGCATCCTTCTAAACCAGACCCTTCTGGAGAGCGCAACCCAGATTTGCGTCTCCATGGACATCAGAAGGAAGGTTATGGTCTTTCTTGGAATCCAAATCTCAGTGAGCACTTACTTAGTGTTTCAGATGACCATACCATCTGCCTGTGGGACATCAGTGCAGTTCCAACAGAAGGAAAAGTGGCGGATGCAAAGACCATCTTTTCAGGGTGTACAGCAGTAGTAGAGGATGTTTCCTGGCATCTGCTCCACGAGTTTTCTGTTTGAGTCAGTTGCTGATGATCAGAAACTTATGACTTGGGATACTCATTCAAACAATACTTCCAAGCAAAGCCACTTGGTCAGTGCTCACACTGCTGAAGTGAACTGCCCGTCTTTCAGTCCTTATAGTGAGTTCATTCTTGCCCCAGGATCAGCTGACAAGACTGTTGCCTGGCGGGATCTGAGAAATCTGAAACTCAAGTTGCATTCCTTTGAATCACGTAAGGATGAAATATTCCAAGTTCAGTGGTCACCTCACAATGAGACTATTTTGGCTTCTAGTGGTAGTGACCATAGGCTGGATGTCTGGGATTTAAGTAAAATTGAAGAACAGCCCCCAGAAGATGCAGAAGATGGCCCACCAGAGTTGTTTATTCATGGTGGTCACACTGCCAAGATCTCTGATTTCTCCTGGAATCCCAATGAACCTTGGGTGATTTGTGCTGTATCAGAAGACAATATCATGCAAGTGTGGCAGATGGCAGAGAACATTTTTAATGATGAAGACCCTGAAGGAAGCATGGATCCAGAAGGACGAGGACCCTAGACATGCCTGCACTTGTGGTTTAGACTCCCCTTGTTGTCCTCTGAGCCCTAGAAGGATTGAACACTGGCTCGAGACACAGACTTGGTTCAGCCATCCGGCTACAATAGGTGCCACCAACAATACTATTAGCCCAAACCATGGGGGTTTTCTAAATCTTAACTAGGGACTTAATTCAACAAAGCCACAGCCTTATATTTAAATTTTTCTTCAGGAATTTTCGAGTAACAAACCAGGTCTAAAGCAGCTTCAGAAATGGGGCCTATTACGTGTGATTATTTTTCTTCTTAAGCTATATCCCCAAGTTTTTCAGATCCTCAAGTAAGAGGCCAGAGTGGATAAGGAATAGAGCCAAGTGAGGTAGGTGTCTGAGCCATGAGTATAACTATTGCAAGATGTCGTTTTCATTCGGGAATTAGGGGAGAGTCAAGTCATAGAGTTTAAATCCTCACACCTGGCTTTCCAGGATGCACATTTTCCTATGTAAACCAGAGTCTTGGTTCCTTTAGTTAAGACAACACGGTCCTCCTTCCCCTTATATTTTTGCTCATTAGTGTATTTCTTGAGCGGTTTTCATATTATTCTTTTCCTTTCTATGAAACAGTTTTTGGTGTGTGTGTGTTTGTGTTTTGTTTTGTTTTGTTTAAACTTGGGACCACCAAGTTGTAAGGTGTATGTTTTCAACTGACAGTCATACCTCTGGTAAACTGTCAAGTTGAGAAAGAGTGAATTGCTAGTTTGTCTTTGTTTTTAAAATTAAATTAATCCTCAATGAGAGTTCCTTTCTAGGGGTTAGTCCTCGACCACTGTAGTTTGATGCCCTCTCCATTTTGGTTGACCTGTCTCAGCATCGGGCCTGTTACTCTCCATGGCTAACTGTGTAAGTGCTTATAATGGAATAAATTGCTTTTCTATGAACAACAACAACAACAAAAATACTTCTCAGCCAGGCAGTGGTGGCACATGCCTTTAATCCCAGCACTCGGGAGGCAGAGGCAGGCGGATCTTTATGAATTCAAGGCTAACCTGGTCTACAAAGCACAACAACAACAAAAACAAAAATCACTTCTCCTTGGAAAAATTTCTCTATGCAACTTCCATGCTATTGTATCTGCAACGACCCTGGATGATGACAGCTATAGGCACACTCTTTTATTAATATATAATGTAACTCAAAATAGGGAGGTCTTACTCAGTAAGTCATGACTCAGCAGTGGATTAAGAAATCAATTTAGCAAGAGGCACCAGGATTTTTGTTTATCCAGAAGAGAAGGAAGATAATATAGTTGAGTGCATCTCACATACATGCCTCTGGCTTATGATAGAAAGAGTGCCCTCCACTGTGCTATAATCCAAAACATGTAGCAGTGACCATCTTAGAAAATCTGTTCCTCTAGCCCAGAAAGAAGCACTCTGTCTCATCACCAGTATCCCATTTTTGTTTTGTTTTGTTTTGTTTTTAGAGACAGGGTATCTCTGTGTAGACTGTCCTGGAACTCACTGTCTAGTCCAGGCTGGCCTTGAACTCAGAGATCCACCTATGTGCTGGGATTAAAGGAGTGTGTCAGGATTTATTTTAGTTCACAATTCCAGGTTCTAATGCATCTCTGTGGGGAAGTCCAGGCAGCTGGAACTTGAAAAGCAGTTAGTCACAATCAAGAACGTAAAAAGAATGACTTCATGCATGTTCACTTTCTCAATCCTTATACGATCCTGGACCCCAATCCAGGGAATGGTGCCACCCACCCATCATGGTCAGTGTGGTGGTTTGAAAGAAAACGGATCCCAAAGAGAGTGCACTATTAGGAGGTGTGGTCTCATTGGAGGAAGTGTGTCACTGTGGAGGCGGGCTTTGAGGTCTCATCTATGCTCAAGATACCACCCAGTGTCTCAGAACACTTCCTGTTGTTGCCTGTGAATCAAGATGGAGGAACTCTCAGCTACCTCTCCAGCACCATGTCTGCCTGCATGCTGCCTTGCTTCCCGCCATGATGATAATGGACTAAACCTCTGACTAGCAAGTGAGCAGCCACAGTTAAATATCTTCCTTTATAAGAGCTACTGACATCATGGGTGTCTTTTCACAGCAATAGAAAGCATATTAAGACAGGCAGGTCTTCACATCGTAACATAATAAAGACAATCCCCCATTAGACACGCCCACAGGCCCACCTAATCTACATACCTCCTCATTGAGACTCTCTTCCCTAGTTGTGGTGGTTTGAATAAGAACGGCCCATTCGCACAGGTATTTGAACTCTTGGTCTCCAACTGATGGTACTGTGTGGGGAGGTGGAGCAGCCTCATTGGAGGAAGTTGGTCACTGGGGGTGGACTTTCAGAGTTTATACCCTCGCTCTACTTGGAATTTGCTCTCTCCATTTCATGTCCGTGGTTGGAGAGGTGATCTCTGTTTTTAACTTTAGCTGTCTACTGCCATGTTTCCTCCCTCTCCTGCCCTTCCCACATTATGGACTCTCCCTCTAGAACTGAAGCCCATGTAAACCTTTCCTTCTGTAAATTGCTTTGCTCACAGTATTTTATCACAGAGAAAGAACTACTACACCAGATGATTCTAGACTGCATCAAATTGTCAAAAGTAAGTGTCATGCCCTCCCTCCCCATACCACTCTGCCTTGCCTATCACCCTAGAAACTACACAGCCTTTTGAAAAGAAATATATATATATATATATACATATATATTATTAATATATATGTATATATATTAATATATACATATAAAGACACGGCCTCACTATGTAGTTATGGCTTACCTGGAACTCTCTATGTAGATCAGGCTGGCTTCAAACTCATAGAGATTCACCTACCCCTGCCCAAATGACATGATTAAAGGTGTACACCACCATATCAGGCCTAGCCTTCTGCAGTTTGTGACACAGACAACATATGGAGTTCTTAAACTTGGTCTTTGAGGAGGGGAATGAACTCCCTCAGCTCCCACCACCATCCATCTTCTTTAGCTTTCCATGCCAGTAGTCTGCTTTCCCCCTTACCATTTTACCCAGAGGATGGCTGCCCTGGCCTCCATTCAAGGTTTTTCTCCCATTTCTCAGTTTGCCTACTCTCATAGCCTCACCACCCAGTGTTCTGACAAATGTCTCACTTGTGCCCTGTCCGCTGAACCCCTGGATTTGGGGGCAGGCTTTCTGATCATCCATGATTAAGGACTACAGTTGCAGCTTTCTAATGACCGGCCGACAGCTAGGTTAGCCGAGTGCTATTGACGGGAGTGTGCATGTGGGCACCAGTGGAACCGGGCCCGAGTTTTGGGGCCGATGCCTTGCTATCTATTGATGTCGAGCAAACTGCTGAACAGTCAAGCAAAGCAAACTTCGTAAAATCAGAATAAAGCCAACACTCACCTCAGGGGAGTTGTTGGAGTCCGCTGTCTTAAAAGGCCGATCGGCACTGCTATGATGATGCTCTGTGGGCATCTCAGGAACGGACTTCAAAACCCAATTTTGTTCGTTGGGTGCCCTCAGAAATCTGTGTGCCCCAAAGAAGACAGGTAAAACAGAGGCTTCTGGGAAAACGTAGCAAATCTAATGAGCCAAGTGATTCTTGACGTCTTAGAAAGTCACAAAAAAAAAAGAGGAAGGAAGGGAGGGAGGCAGGAGAGATTCTAGCCCTGGATTGGCCGTGGCTGACCTGCACTGTGCTGTAGAGACTCGTTCTCTCTGCTGCATGAGCATAGACCCTGAGAAAATAAGTGCCGTGCTTCCTGCCCGCAGCATGGTCTGGTTTGCTACAGCTGTGAGTCCATTTCAGTCCAAAGGGCATATTTAATGGGAAGCAAGTGTGCAACAGAACATGGTGCCCTTGCGTATTCTCTGCTACTTGTTATGGTTTGAATCTGAAACATCCCTCACAGGCTTATGTTTTGAACGCCTGGTCCCCGACTTGTAAACCTCTTTTTAAGGGCTGTGGAGCCATTAGGAGTTGGAACCTGGCCAATGGAAGGAAGCCTTTGAAAGTTATACCTACCTTTGTCCCCAGCCTGTGTGCTCTGCGTCACGGGCCACCACTGTATTTGTTATTTTCTGTTGCGGTGATAAAACACCATGACCAAAGTTTATGTTGGCTTATGGTTCCAGAGGGATAAAAGTTCATGGCGGCAAAGTGGAGGTATGGCCACAAGCAGCAGGCAAGGCAGCAAGCGCTTGAAGCTGAGAGAAAACATAAAGCAGAGACGGAGCGAAATGGAAATGGCTGGAGTCCTTAACCGGTCAAAGCCCGCCTCTAGTGACGTACTTCCTCCAAAGGAGGCCACACCTCCTAAGCCTCCTCAAACTGTGCCACAGCCTCGGGACAAAAGCCTAGGAAGGACATTCTCATGCAAACTGCCACAACCGGCATGTGAAGAACACTGACCTCACAGTCCTGGTACCAGGACCTCACCACATCCTCTCCATTACGGCAGAATGAAATGCCTTTAAAACTGTGAGCCCAATGCACCTTCCCTGCTGTCAGTGATTTCTCTTGGGTACTGTGATCTCAGTAACACAAAACAACCAGGACACCATCCAAAGAAAGGACTCGATACCCAACATCACCACTCATTGTTTGAAAAGATTCCATTTTATATGTGGGGCTGCTCTTCTGAGGGGGCATCAGAAACACGCCACTGACTATGTGATATATATATTTTAAGACAAACTTCACACACACACACACACACACACACACACACACACACACACACACACACACATGAATACATGTAAGACTATGGATAAAGTCCCAAAGAGTATATATAAAGACCATATATAAAATTTGTCTTAAAATGATTTTCAATCCCTTCTCTGGTTTGCTGGTTTATCTGTAGCATGTTAGTAAGAAAAATATTAGCACTGCCATTTTCTACATAGAAAAAGTGCAAACATAAAATCTAGATAAAAGTAAGTAAAAAGACACTAAAACCTCTATACAATATTATTTAATAATGGTCAAGAACATATGTAAAAACAAAACACATAGACTCTAATCACTTTTGTAACTATTGATTACAAAAGAAAGATATTGTAGTATAGGGATAATAAATTAGGCTTGAAAGGATAAACCTTTCTGAAGGCCATTTGGCAATACAGACCATTAATTACAGTGTCTCCACACCCTGTGGATACTAATTTCAATTCTGTGAGTACATAAAGGGAAATAATCAGATATGTAGACCAGTGTGTGTAAGTTCTCACCACGCTAGCTTTTGTAGCAGAAATGGACAGCAACCTTACCAACTAATGGTTAACTGAGTATGTAGTGATGATGTATCAATATGGTGGAACACTTCCAAATGATGTGCCATCGGGAGATGTGGATTATAAAACTAGGCATGCTCTTAGAAAATCTCAGTGTTGGCAGGAGGGGGAGAGGCCAGGCTGGGTGGGAAAAAGGTGACCATGCTACAAAGGAGATGGTCTCTTGAATCAGGAAAGATATGTGGAGCGTCACTGTTAGGTAAACTGACCACTTATGTTAGAGTTGGTCAGTCAGGAAAAGAGATAACTCCATAGAACGAAACATACATGCACATGGACACACACACACACACACACACACACACACACACACACACACGACTA
Source organism: Peromyscus californicus insignis (assembly GCF_007827085.1). Lineage (NCBI taxonomy): Eukaryota > Metazoa > Chordata > Mammalia > Rodentia > Cricetidae > Peromyscus > Peromyscus californicus. The sequence goes on along the minus strand of NW_026294458.1, from coordinate 17,812,123 downwards.
TGAATAAAGTCCCAGAAGTCTATCAATATCAATTCTTGGTTGGGATATTTTACATAGTAACAAAAGATAACTGGATAACCATTGGATAAAACTGAGTAAAGAGTTTGTAAAATTGCTCTGTATTGTGTCTTAGAATTACACACAAATCCACAACTACCTCCAAATAAAATGTTTTTTTAAACAAACAAACATTTCATATAGAATGTTCTAAAGTAGGTGTATAGAAACATAGATTTAAAAAACTTCAAAAATCAATAAACTAGACAACAGAGCTGTGACTGTAGCTCGATGGTAGTGTACTTGCTTATGTAGCATGGGATCCTGGGTTTGACCTCCACCAACAAAGAAAAACGGAAAATCAAAGAGAAGGGAAAAGAAATGTTAACAGTATTTGCTGCTGGATAGTGGACTATAGATAATTTTATACTTGCATGTATTTCCAAACTTTTAAATTGGATGTGTAAATCTTTTATAATTGTGCTATGCAATCACTCCAGTGTGCTCATGTATGGAATGGACAAGGGAAGTATCCACACAGAAGCTGCAAATTGATTTGAAGTGTAGAGGCCAGGCCAACTGTCTTAGTTACCATGACGACAGCAACTCTTATAAAGGAAAACATTTAACCGGGGGTGGCTTACAGTTTCAGAGGTTTAGTCCATTATCATCATGGTGGGAAGCATGGTGGCATGCAGGCAGCCATGGTGCTGGGGTAGGAGCTGAGAGTTCTACATCTGGGATCCACCAGCAGCAGGAAGTGAATTGATTTAAGCTTCTGAGACCTCAAAGCCACCCCCTCATGGCACACTACCTCCAACAAAGCCACACCTACTCCAACAAGGCCATACCTCCTAATAGCATGACTCTCTATGGACCAAGTTTTCAAATACATGAGTCTATGGGGGGGCCATTCCTATTCAAACTGCCACACCAACTATGTGTAAGGATAGAAGATGGAGATGATCTGGAGCAGATACGAGTATTGATCTTTTATTTTACTTTGAGACAGACACTGGCCAAATTGCCCAGACTGGACCCAAACTCTGAATCCTCCTGCCTCAGCCACCTGAATAGCTGGGCACCCCAGAGAACTGTCCCATGGCCTCACTAGCCTAAAGGTTTCTTCCTACTCATTTGGACACCTTGAATGATAATCCTTGAATGATTCTCTTTCTCCTGGGATCACAAGAAAACAGGGGTGATAGGCCACAGGGCAAATAGAAATGAGTGTGGCTGATGGCAACCCTGAGAGCATCCGTACCCCTTCATCTGCACACTCTTTATTGGGCTGCAGCACTCCCAGACAGTCTGTCTCACATCATCTCTCATCCTATGTCGCATCCTGAGTCTACAGTGAAGAGCCGCAGCTGATCGCAGTGAGATGCTGTGTTTAGATGTAGTGATATTTGCTCCTTATAAGCGTTCACGTACAACGGCAGGAAGCACCGCCTCCTTTGGGCCCTATAGCCCAAGGTCGTGGGCGGAGCAAATACCACTACATTCAGATGTCGAACTGGCCAGTGATGGTAAAGCTTCAGCTTTGCCTAGTGCTTTTCCTTTAATGCAGGAGTAAATTATGGTATATTCCTGGAGAAATACTTTCCTCAAAAGATGGTCCAGTAGCCCCTTCCCTTAGAATCAAACCAAACAAATAACCCCTACCAACCCTGTCCATGCTGCTTCTATATCTTGAAGTACAACAGCCCTAGAGTCATATAATACCAGTAGAATATAAAATACAATAGTTGAAGATTTTAAATGGATAAATATATGAATGTTTCCTAATGGGCTCCTCCTCATTCCTTCCACCAAATAGCCATAAAAGGGACCTGGAGAAACAGCTGAGCAGGTAAGGGGAGCATGCTGCTCTTCCAGAGGACCGGAGTTCGGTTCCCAGCATCCACATGAGGCAGCTTTGAGGGTTCCAATGTCTCTGGCCTCCTTGAACACTCATGTGTACAACCTCCCCGCATTCACACATAAAAATTATAAAAATAAATCTTTAAAAGATGACCATAAAATTATGAATCAGAAAAATTAAGAGTCACCCCCAAAAGGTAATTGATTGCTACAAAACCAGGGTGGGCACATCTGGATATTGAATTCTTCTCTGAGTTTTCTGGTCACTGAGGGCAAGCCAATAAGGTATTACTTTAGCGGATGACACAAGAAGAAATGTGGAGTTCAGTAATAATCAGTGTGCGTTTGTGGGGGTGGGTCATAAAATCTGAATTTTTTAAAAGCAAGTTTTTGTCAAATTCAATAAGTCAAGAACTAAAAAATCTCTCCCAATGTCAGCATCGATATAGAAACACATGCACATTCAAAGAGGACTAGAGGCCCAAACAGAATTTTGTTTATACCCATGTAGTTTATACCGTGTTATAGCTCAGGGGAAGGACACATGCTCATCACACACAAGACCCTGGGTTCAAGTTTCAATCATCAGTCAGTAGTAGTGGAGGGGGGCAGAATGTCAGAAGCACACACAGCCAACCTTAACTAACTACAAAACAGGTAGTTAAGACGTCAGGCACTGGGTTGTTGTTTGTTTGTTTTTTAACTAAAATTTAGTATTCTAGACAAGTACATAGTCACAGAAATTCATAAGGCTGCCCAAGAAATCCAATATGCTCATTTGAAGGCGTGAAACATGAAACCAGGAGAAAAGAGACCAGATCCAAATGTATTTGGGAGCTATTGCTTCAGGGTCTGTGCTAGCATGCTGTCGAGCACACAGAGACTCCCAAGACAGGTTCCTAGGCACTCCATTTGTGTGACTAGAAGATTCCTGGGTTTCATGTCTGCATTCCAGGGCTGTGCTTGCTGGGAAACCAGGGAATAGCTCATTTCTTAGCTATATCAAGGTTCTTGCTGCTGCACTAGGTCTACTCAGCTTATCTACTCAGAGAGGATGATGGGAGCTTGCCACCTTCCTGGGTGTGTGCTTCCGGCATGCTGATGGATGTGAGCGAGAGTTCATTTCAACATCTGATACCCCACTAGTCGCAGGGTTGAATTAGTAGGGCTCTGATACGTAAAGGAGTGTGTTAGTAGAATTGGGTTTGGATTTTGCTTTTGCTTTTCAATCTACGTTTCTCCTTTTCTCACTTATAAATAAACAAGCAAAAACTTTGGGTAAAAAGAAGAAAGCCTGCATGGAGCAGGTCTCATTCCCAAACACCCTGAGTACCTATCTCCCTCTGAGCCGGCTGGTTTGAAAGCCCGGCCACGATGGTAATATTTATACCACAGAAAATCAGCAAAATTGCTGGCCGGTAGTGGCACATGCCTTTAATTCCAGCACTGGGGAGTCAGAGGCAAGTGGATCTCTGTAAGTTCAAGGCCAGTCTGGTCTACAGAGAGAATTCCAGGACAACCAAGCCTACACAGAGAAACCCTGTCTCAAAAAACAAAAACAAAACAAAAAAAAAAGGAAAAAAAGAAAATCTGTAAACTCTACACATCAAAGCTCTCGCCTCTCCTCCCACCTCCACCCAGAGCCCCCTGTTGAACATCCCAGCACATCGCAACATCTGCATACATACTGCACATGACCACGTCATACCCTAAGAAGGGCGCTGAGGGTCATGCCCCACCCCCTCCAGCTGCTGAGTGAGTACAAATCCCTCTCCAGGAACTGCCTAAAGCTCCAAGGAACAGACTCAGCACAGGCCTGCTCCCTGCCCTGGGGCAATATCCTTGCCAACTAGTCAGCTCTGGGGTGGGTCAGCAAGACCAATTCTATGTAAGACAACTTTAACACACACACACACACACACACACACACACACACACACACACACACACATGCCCATTCTGCCCAGGAAAGGGAATTTTTGGCTGGCTCTGTTATTTTATGAACAGCATTCCCTTCTGGCCTCCACTGTTGGAAGGGAGAGAGAGAGGAGGCATTGTGACACCATCTCCCTTACCTTTGGGGTTATGTTTCTTTGGTGTGGAAGGACCCTGAGCTTCTTTTCACACCTGCTGTTCAACAACGTCCTGACTGAGTTTGAGGACCCGGCTCTCAGCTCCAGGGACGATATGAGCTCTTTCAAGTCTTAGGCCCAGCCGGCATGGAGATCCTAGAATCCAGGAGCTGGTGCAGAAGGTTGGAGCTCAGCCTGGACTACATGGTGGCTTCAAGGTCAGCCTGGACTACAGAGTGAGCACTAACCACGCAAACATCAGGCCGGAGTCTTTAAGTCAGGGAAATTCTATTCCCTCCTCTGTTTAGTCATTCCCTCTTTACCTGCTCATTTTTCTCTTTCTTCTGCAACTCCAGATTGGGGTCTTGGGTCCCCTGGAGCCAGTTCCTTAGGCTTTGGTCTCTTGATTTCTATCTCTTTACATGTGGTTCCTATGATTCTGATACTTTTGCATTTGATTTTCTAACCACTTCGTTTAACTCATCCAATGTACTATTTTTGTTCATTTAAGTTCTAGGATGCCTTTTAAACTTTTTTTTTCTTTCTGAGACAGGGTTTCTCTGTGTAGCTCTGGCTGTCCTGGATCTCACTCTGTAGACCAGGCTGGCCTCGAACTCACAGAGATCCGCCTGGCTCTGCCTCCCGAGTGCTGGGATTAAAGGCGTGCGCCACCACCGCCTGGTGCGTTGTCATCTTGCTATCTTTCTCTTCTTCCCTCCTGGTCTGATAAGTCCCATAGAGGCATTGCTGCTCTCTGCAGCTCAGCCCTGAGGTTCCATCCGTCGTAAGAAACCTGCCAGAATAGCAAGGTGTCTTAGTCATGTTTCTATTCCTGTGATAAAAGATCATGACCAAGACAACTTAAAAAACAACAAAAACAGCAAGAACAACAACAACAAAAACATTTGTTTTTAGATTTACTTTAATGTTATGAGTGTCCGCCTGCAAGTTCGTCTGTGTACTGAAAGAATGGTAAACGGTGCTGGTGGCAGCACTGGTTACCGACAGAAAAGTCATGAGCCATGGCCACAACTACCTGGTTACAGAGAGCTTTATTTAGGGGAAGAGGGGGGGAGAAGAGAGAGGAGAGCCAGGCCTGGAGAGAGAGAAAGATGGTGGGGTGGGCGGAGGGGGAGAGAGCAGAGCGGAGAGTGTGGGGTCTGCATCTGGCTTTTAAGGCGCAGATTGTGTGACCACGCTGCGTAGTCGCACCCCCTGATGACGTAAGACGCAAGACCCCAAACTGCGCATGTGTAGTCATGTAGCTGGGCAGGATTCTAACATGTACCACATACGTACCTGGCGCCCAAGAAAATCACCAGCCACCACTTGGGTGCTAGAATCGAACCCATGTCTTTCACAACAAAAAAAGTGCCCTTAACCTCTAGCAAGGTCTCCAGCCCATGAACACGACAACTTATAAAAGAAAGCATTGGATTGGGCTTACAGTCCCAGAGGGCTAGAGCCCATGATGTCTGAGCAGAGGCATGGCAGCGGGAACAGCTGGGAGCTCACGTCTTGATCCACAAGCAGGTGGCAGAGAGCACGCTGGGGATGGTGAGAGTCTTTTAAAACTCAAAGCTCACCCACGGTGGCACACCTCCTCCAACAAGCCCTCACCTTAATCCTTCCCAGACAGTTCCACCAACTGGGGACCAAGTATTCAAATGGATGAGCCGATGATGCGGGCCAGGCTCTTTCAAAACACCACAGAAAGAAATGCTTCATGAGCCCCCAGTGCAGCCGCACACAGGTCCCCTCTGAAAGGACGAATGGCGCTCGTTGGTTGGCGGAAGAGTCACGTGCCACGGCAGAACCCAATATTAGTTTTTAGAGCTTTATTGGAGGGGTAGGGGTAGGGAGAGAGAGCCAGGCCTGGCAGAGGGAACAGAGAGAGGAAACTCAGGAAGAGAGGCACAGAGAGAGAGCATGGGGGTCCGTGTCAGCTTTTTAAGGCGGTATGTAGTCGCCCACTGATGATGTAAGATGCCAGACAAGACCCCGAGCTGTGCATGTACAGAATCCTAACATCCTCCAGTCCCCGTGAAGATATCAGGATCAGGCAGGCGCTCTACTGTCTCTCCACGGTCAGCTTCTTCTCTGCTGAGTTGGTGAGGGTTGTCCAGCACAGATGCTGACCACCCTTTCCCCTGGGGTCATGAATGTGAAGGGGCCCTGCACAGGCCTCACCACAGTGAGCATCATCTCTAAGCTTTCCAGGCACTGGTGCCCAGGGAAGGAAGTCCCACCCCGGCCACCACCATCCAGTCTCCACCAAACCCGGGATAGCCTTCTATAATGGTGTAAATATAAAATCCCCATCCACTGCCCTGGGCTGGTGTGTGGACTGCTTGGTCTCCGGCTGACGGTGCTGTTTTGGGAGCTGGGGCCTAGCTGGGGGAAGTGACTCTGCTGTGACTGTCATCCCTAGTCCTTGGTCCCATTCCTTCACTCGGCTTCCCGTCTACCAGGAAATGAGCAGACTGCCACACGCGGCCACGATGCACTGCCTAATCACAGACCCAACAGATCGGGCAACTATGGTCCTAAACCTCTGTATCTCTGAACTAAAATAAGCCTCCCCCACTTCAGTTTTTACATCAGGTAATTTGTCATAGCAACAAAAGGTCTAACACACCTTCCCTTCTCCAGGACCTGCCTCCGTCATTCCCATCAGCCGCAAGCTGAGAAAAGAGGCACAGAGTCGACCGAGTTAGCAGAACCTAGACACCCCACAATCTGTCCTTGAATATAAAGGACACCCTTGATCTGCTGGCCCTGGCTAGTTCCTCGTTTGCTATTGATATGATTGAACTTCTATTCTCCTCTGATTTCTTGGGAGAAAAAAAAAATCTTCAAAGTTGTGGTGATATTTTATTTGTGCTTTGATAAATAAAGCTTGCCTGGGGATCAGGGGGAAAAGGCCAGCCATTTTAAGTAAACGAAGTCAGGCGGCACACGCCCTTAATCCGATCAAATAAGACCACTTAGAAATTTGTCTACACAAAGTTGTGTGTGTTAAAGAAACAACCTGGGCTAGTTGGATTCACTTTATTTATTTATTTATTTATTTTTTGGTGGAGCTGAGGATCAAACCCAGGGCCTTTGCTTGCTAGGCAAGCACTCTACCACTAAGCTAAATCCCCAACCCCTGGATTCACTTTAAAATTGTGTTTAGGGGCCAGTAAGATGGCTCTGTGGGTAAAGGCGTGTGTCTCCAAGTCTGACAATCTTAGTTCAGACTTCAGGGCCCACACGGTAAAAGGAAAGAACTAACTCTCTGACCTCCGCATACATGTTGTGCTATGGTTGTGCATGTACACATGCACACACACACACACACACACACACACACACACACACACACACACACAAATAAATAAATATGTAGTTAAAATTTAAAATTGTGTTTATAAGGAAAATCAGCAGTTGAAAGGGCAGTATGTATGGATATATTTCGTGTGTGTTTCCTGCATCTGTAGGCATATTAAATAAAACCAAAGAAAAGTCTGCATGGATAAACACCACACTGTTATCATTAGACGTTATATTTATAAATCACCTATCTTTCTCTTGTCTACATCATCTCATACTTCTTATTGATGAAAGACAAAAGAATGATTCTGTCCCATTGCTCGCTCAGCAAAACGCATTAGAAGTGGACACGTGACTCTCATAGGGGTTTTCAGAGAGCACAATGGAGGAGGCGTAAGCAGAGCTTGGCATTTCCATCCCAGAGTCTATAAAACGAGGCCTTCATCTTCTCAGTCGCCTCCTAGGCTGTTGGTATCAAAGGAGGACCAGAGGATAGACGCTTCTCACCTAGAGTCACCCAGGATGGACCTGGGCCTAGAACAGAGTTCAAAGATGATGATCAGCCCAAGTCCCTAGGTCTCCTCCCACCATTCAAGAGCCCTGCGCTCTCTCAGAACAGAATCACTTCCTGTTCATGGTGACTCCAGCGCCAGACCTGTTGCCTAGCACTTCGGAGCTGTTCAACAAACGCTGGATTTGCTAAATCCATTCTCTGCTCACTGGTTAATACAGTGTGTGTTATAGATGGCATGCTCCGCTGTGGCCAACCTTGGACTTGCAGTTCTATATAGACTGGAGCCTGAAGTTCAAGCCGTATAGGAAGAGTTCCGCTCAACAGAAGGGCTCACATTTGACATTCTTTAGGAGACCTTGGGCCCTGCTGGTTCACACAGCAGATTTCTTTTGAAGGGGCTGTGTTCCATGGCAATGGTTGTGGCCCAGAAGGAGTCATCAGTCTCCTGGGACAGTGACACAGAAAGGTCTGTGCTGGCTGTATAGAAAGCTCAGGGTGTTGCAAGCATCCTTCTGATTCCAACTGTATGGCAACCTCAGTTGGGCAATATTATGTAAATTGTCTGTTTCTTCCCAAGTGTTCCTTTGCCCTGAGGTCATCTCTGGGCCTATTAAAGCTCCCCTTCAAGGTTGCCAAGTATGATTCAAGGGAAAGATTGGGTGTGTTCTTGCAGCACTCCTCAAGAAAGCCTATAGTTGCTGAGGGATTGCTACAAGACAGTCTTGTGGACCTGTGTCCCTGATCCGTCCCTCAGGCATCTGGAAGACCCAGCCCCAAGAGAACATGCTTGAAGGATGGGTGTTATTTAGAGGGCCACCAAACAATTCTGCAGAGATACTGTTCTCTCAAGAGGCATGTGGCACTAGAGACATGGTATAGGGCAGGGTCTGCGGGCTCTCTGGATTTGCTGGTTGGTTCCTGAGTACGTCGGGGGTGAAGGCTAGACAGCTCGGGTCAGCAGTTCCTTAACGACGGGCACAGAAGGGTTGCAGTACTTTCAGAACCGGAGTGACCACACCAGCACATACCAGCCAGAGAGCAGCTCTAGTCTGAAACCACTTCTGAGCCGAGCTGCCCCTCTGCCAGAAGCTGTGACCCCGTTGCTGCAAGCCATGTTTTATGGAGTTCTTTTATTAGTCTCCCATGGAACCCATAGCCACATCATAAAATTAAATACCCCATTCTGTACATCAAGTCCACTGACTTCTCGAGCCCTGATTAGCACTGGGCTTTTCCTCCCGGGATTGTGTTACAGTAACGTTATAACTGACAGCAAAGAGCCCATTGCCAGGAGCAGTTAAATCCTCCGGGCTCACAGGCTTAGTCTCAAATCACCGTGTGCTGCGGGTGTGGCCCTCTTTCTCTGAAGGCTTTTTTGGCAGCTTCCCATTAATCTCTGGATCTTTCATTCCTCCCCCTCTCCTTCCATTGGACCTTTCCAGTTGCCTTAGAGCCAAGAGTCCCCCCAGTACTTGCCTAGGGTCACAGGTCAGGGTAGCCCCAACTCACCCCTGAGATTAAATTTAGCCTGTGGGTGATATCCCAGATGGAGAGGTTATCTTTAGCCTGGCAGAGGTGGGGAGTCAGTCCAGGTCATGGTGCAGACAGCAGGAGGAGGAGGAGGGGAGGGGAGGGGAGGGGAGGGAGCCAGTCCCTCACCCTCAGCCTACAACATAGCGTTCGAGTGTGCTCAGGTGACAGAGAACGAAGTCACAGCGTACTTTCCAAAACACGAGGGGCACCAGGGAATAACGGTCTGTTTCCTTCCATCCTGTGAACCAGGAAGAATTTTAACAGAAAATAGGTCTGCCTTGTGGGCCAGCTGCATAAAACCTCACACGCATGTCCTTTAAAAAGAGCCACAAGCCAGCGTGATGTCCAGCCTCCCTCACTCATATCTGCTCGCCGCTTGTTCCTTACACCTATGGCCTGAAGGTGTAAAGCTTCAAGACTTAAGAAAAATGTGTGGAAAACAGCTACGTGGAACGTGGAACCATTACATGGCGTGAATTAAGGAGAGGACCAGCAGTACTCCATTTCAAAGCCGGGCTTCCTCAGTTCACTCCAGGAGTCCCGAGGACAAGAAGACCCTAGATTTCACCCAGTAACTTGCCGCATTGCCACGCTGACACAAGAGACCCTTTGCCAGGTCGGGGGGCACAGGTCTATAACCCCAGCTACTTGGGAGGCTGACGCAGGGGAGAACAAGTTCAGGCCTGTCTGGGCTACAGAGTGGGTGGGTTCAAAGCCAACCTGGGCAACTCAGAGAGACCCGGTGTCAAAAACAAAGCGGGGAAAGAAGGAGGGGAAGGAAGGCTATAGCTCAGTGCCCAGCAGGCATGAGACCTTAGGTTCAATCCCGAGAACTATTAAAAAGAAGAAACAAATAAATTGAGGAGGAGGAGGAGGAGGAGGAGGAGGAGGAGGAGGAGGAGGAGGAGGGGAAAGGGGAAGGAAGCGGGGAGGGAGGAGAGAAAGCCTTCTTTACTGGCTGAAATCCTTCCCTGTAATAGTCTGCACCCAGAGCCTCCCATTATAGAATAATTCATTAGACTCTTTTGTCAAAATATCTGAACACTTGCTGGTTATTATTAGGGCAAATCGAGAGCCTAGGCTGAACTTGAGCTGGGTTCTGACATGTCTGAGCATGTCTGACAGCTGTGCGTGAGGCCCGCGTCTCCTGGGAAGTAGCCTGTGCTGTGGGACAGGAGACAGAGCCCTAGTTAATCCAGGAAGACAGTCTTAGATGCTGGGGGGGGGGGAAAGAGCAACTGGTCTGAGTATCCTTTGGTCTTCTGAGTCCCCCTGGGGAGCAAGAGACCATAGGAAAAAACTGGAAAGACTGCTTAGTGAGGTCTTGTGTGAAACACAGCATGGCGGGGGGGGGTGGGGGGGGGGGTGGGTAGAGCGGGGAGCTCTGATACTGGACCATCACCCAGGAGGGAAAAAGACAGAGTCCCAAACGGCTGGACAGCCCCCATAGGAGCAGGCCCCTGGGGATACTCGGGAAACTCCTGGGCCTAGCCAGCCCTTGCTCTAGGAAGACCGTGGGGGACAGTATCCTCTAGAAGGACACTGGTCCTTGAGAACCCAAGTGAACTGAACTGACTTTGCCATGCCTCTTTGTATCCTTCCCTTCTCTGGACTGAATGATGCCAGTTGCACAGCGGCTCCACAAAGAAGCAGCTTTTTTCTACTTTCTCAGCGCGTGAGGACATTTCGCTTCTCCTACTCATCGCCATGACTCCTTCTCCCCCAACCGTGTGACATAGCAGAGTAACCACAGAACATTTATAAATACTTCAGTGAGCATCTACCCACCAAGTAGTTGCTGGATCGGCATCAGTTATCTTCCTGTGAGCCATCCCGACAGCCTGTTGGTCCTTACTAAATGGCTTACCAGTATCTCTCCACGTTGTGGCCAACCGGGACTCCTTGGATCTTGCTTCAACTGTCCTTGCTTCACGCCGCCTTGTCTAGGTAGTACAGGAGAGGTTCAGAGCACAGTGATCCAGACAGCCTTAATACTTAGCATCATTCAGTCTATGCAAGACCAGTTCTACGATTTTCAAAACCAATGTACCATAATCCTTGTTTCCAGAATACCAGTGATCATCCTGTAAACATTGCCTACAAACTTCTTAACCTTTTGAGATTGTCATAAAAACACAAGATATTGTGTATACATATATATGTATATGCATATCAGATCTTTCAAAAAAGAAATTATTATTTGAGAGAGAGATGGGAAGGGGTATATCACATGGCCTTCACTTGCCTCAAACTCATTACGTAGCTGCGGATGACCTTGAACTTCCAATCCTTCTGCCTCTGTCTCCTGAGTGCTAGTGTGACAGGTGTGTATCACTATGCTTGGTTTTACATGGACCTGGAAATTGAACCCAGGACTTCATTCCTGTTAGGAAAACACTCTACAAACTGACATCCCCAGCTCTGAAAAAGTTCTCAGTGATGGCTGTACCTTGGAGGGAGATGATTAGTTAAACTGTATATGATTGGGTATAGAATTTTCTTTGTATACCTCTTTGGCTCTGTGTTTGTTTGTTTGTTTGTTTGTTTTTAGGCAGGGTCTCACTCTGTAGCCCTGGTTGACCCAGAACTTGCTATGTAGACCAACCAAGCTGTCCTTGAACTCACAGAGACCACAGAGGCCTGCCCTTGCCTCCCAAGTGCTAGAATTATTGTTATTTTATTTAGGGCTTGACTCCTATTAAATCAAAACTGACTATTTTATGATTCTTTTGTCTGTCTGTATGTCTGTGCACCTTGTTCATGCCTGATACCCACAGAGGCCAAAAGAAGGTATCAAGATGCCCTGGAAATGGAGTCAGAGACAATTATGAGCTATGATGTAGGTGCTGGGAATTGATTCCCCAGTCCTCTGAGAGAGCAATGCTCTAAGCTCTCTAGCCACTCCTTCTACTTTTAAAAGTATATTTATATATTACTTTCCCAGTTAATCTTCTAAAAAATCTACTTTAAAAAAAAATCAAAACAAAGAACAAAACACAACCCTAACCCCCTTAGCAGTGGGCCTGGAAAGTGCCTATTGCTGATGCCATGCCCGGTAGAGTCAAATGTCCAGCATGCCCTGGCTCCATGGAATGCTTCAGTGCATGCAAGGTGGATTGCGAAATGCCGGGCCTGGCTGGAAGCCCTCACAACACTCTCCCCCATAACTAGGGCAACACGACTTCCGTTTGTTGACTCGTCGCTAGGTCCGGGCCCTGCGACTAATCCTGCTTCATGTCTGGAGGGATTTTAAGGGCTAGCAGCTTGGGTTACTTCGCCTCAGCCAGCCTGGTTGCTAGGTCCGTTCTGGTCTTTGTGTCCTCTTGGCAGAGTGATCCAGGCCTTCCCTGGTGGGGACACAAATGTCCATTTTGAGCCTGCCTGGTTGTGAAGTTCACGAAGGGATAATAAATAAGATACCTGTGAGATCCGAAGTCCCCCCCACCACACAGGCCCCTACGTATTCACCAACCACGGTTACCAAGCACCTCCTGTGGGCAGAACAGCAAACCAGGTCTAGGGCAAAAGCAAGTGTGAGGAGAAGGACTGCTATGTACCAGGGCAGTCTAGTAACACAGGCAGGTGGAGCCCAACCCCGCAGGGCTCTCAGGCAAAGAGGCAGGTTTGGGATGAGGGAGGCAAAAGGAAGGACTGATTTTGTTCTCAGTCAGGGAGATAAGGAGTGGGTCTGGGAAGGATAGGAGGGGGAGATTGGGTTGTTATTAGATGGTTGAGGGGGTGGGATTTCTGTAGCTGTGAGCAGAACGGTCCAGATCAAGGAAGTAGGCTATGAAGGCAACCCCACTGTCACAGAATTCAGGGCCTCTGCCCTCCTGCCCTCCCACTCCTTGGAGAAGTGGAAGGTGAAAGCAGCTTGCCCTGAGAGCCAATTCTGTGTGAAACTCCAACCTTCCCACCACGGTCTAGTGAACGTCTGCTGGTGTTAGCTATATTTCTGCTTGCTGTGATGAAATACCAAAAACCAAACACACACACACACACACACACACACACACACACACACACACACACACCAATAACAACAATAAAAACTATGAAGGAAGCAAGGGTTCATTTCGCCTTGTGGTCTGAAGGAATATCATCACAGCAAGACAGACATGCCTCAGGTGTGCGAGGCAGCCGGCCACCTTGCATCTCAGTCAGGAAGCAGAGAAAAGAGGAACAGTAATGATTAGCTTAACTTGTTTCTTCCTTCTAATTCAGTGCTGGCTCCCAGTCCAGAGGATGATGCTCACGTTCAGGGTGAGTCTTCCTAAATTGTTTTCCTGAAAACATCCTTTCCCCACAAGTCACAGCCGTCTTATCTGGTAGGTGACTCAAAACCAGTCACACCGACAGCGAAGACATGACCCCCTTTTGAAGACCATGGCACCTCAGTGACCTTCCCAGGCAGGATGGCGGTCCTGGCCACTGCATTCTCGGTGCTAGAGAGGTTGGGAAATTCAGAAGTTATGTGAGTGGGCGCTGCTACTGTTTGTGTGTGTAGTACTGGGGGATCAAGCCCTGGGCCAGGACTCTGCCTACCACTGAGCCACATCCCCACCCCCTGCCTCTAAGGTCCAACTGAAGTTCAGCCACTGCCTTTCTGAGTCATCTTATATCACTCGGTGAAATGTTCTGGCTAGAAATGGTACCTCCCTGAGGTCACCATAGATTAAGCAAGTCAGTGAGAATCAGGCTTTCGTCAGCCTCCGTGCCTGCTTTGGGGCCTTATAACCCTAGGCTGTGGTTACCCCGTAATCCACTCTCTGTGACTCCGGGAGGGGCCAGACCGGAGCTAGTAATCCTGAATTTATCTCTGCAAGCGATTAAAGGCGTTCTCACAGTAGGGACTCGAGTCTTCGGAAGGGATGGGCCCAAACGCATCAGGAGAGTAAATACTCAGGAAAAGAATCCGGTAGGTGGAAAAGTAAACCCACGGGATCAGAGAGCTGCCACATTCAGAGGAGAAATGGCGCCTGAGCCCGGTTCCACGTCTTCAGCTGGGATCTGGGCATTGGATTTCCAAAGCTGCCCTGCGCCCGCCCCGTGCCGGGTCAAGCGCGGACCTCCCACCCACGCGGGCCAGCAGCCGGCCAGGCTGGGCGCGGCAGGAAGGAGAGCCAGCTCCCAGCACCCTGATCCTTAACTGCCGCTTCCAAAGCCCCGGCTGATCCTAATCAGTGTGGGAAAGGAGCGCCGGGGCCCAGCCCGCCGCCGGAGACGCCGCCTCTTTTCATAAACTTTATCGCCGCGGTGCACAGCCCCTGATAAAGCACCATAAATAAACGAGCAGACCGGAGTGTGCGGCTGGCCGGAGGCTGCCAGAGCGCACGCCCTGCCTCGGCCCGCAGCTCCCGGGGGGAAATGAATCATGTGCCAAACTCAAGAAAGATCGAGCTCTCCCCCTCGGCAAGCGCAAGGCTATAAATAAGAATGCAAGCCTCCTCTCCTTGGCAGCGTTCAGAAGGACTGGGAGTTTCCTTGTGGCTGCCGGCCGGCCACCCTTCTGGCCTGGGAGCTAGGAACGTTCTTGCTTAGCCTCCTGCTTCAGGTCAAGTTCCTTGGGCCTGGGTTGGGCCTGGGCATGTGGCTCCATTATCACAAATTCCTCTGGCTCTTGCACAACACCCAGGCTGGAGCCGGGAAGGGAGGGGCGAGGGAAGGCTTGAAAGTCTCTGGTGGCAGGTGATTAAGAGAACTTGGTTCCCCAAGAGCAGCAGTGGACCCTTGGGCATGGACAGCCTGGTACAGCCAACCCCCAGCAGAAGCCCCGGGTGCCAGGCTGGCCTGGGTCCAGTGGACTCAAGCCGAAGGAGAGTAAAGACTCCGATGAGAAGGGAAGGCAGGGGGCTTTCCCCTCACCCCACCCCACCACCGGGAGAGTGTGTTCAAAAGCCCCTGAGAAGTTAGTCAACATCTTTTATCCTTTGGTCCTTAAAAATATTTTTTATTTTAAATTATGCATATGTATATGTATTGTGTGTACATATGGGTACAGGTGTCCCAGGCCAAAGCATCAGCTCCCCTGGAGCTGGGGTCACGTACAGATGGTTATGAGCTGCCTCTGTGGGTGCTAGGAACCGACCTCAGGTCCTCTGCAGGAGCAGTATGAGCTCTTTTTTTTTTTTTTTGAGACAGGGTTTCTCTGTGTAGCTTTACGCCTCTCCAGAAACTCATTCTGTAGCCCAGGCTGGCCTCGAACTCACAGAGATCCTCCTGCCTCTCCCTCCCGAGTGCTGGGATTAAAGGCGTGCGCCACCACCACCCGGTGCAGAATAAGCTCTTAAGCACTGGGCTATCTATCTCTCCAGCTCTCAGTCTTTAACACCGCCCCCCCTCGAGGGGGAGGGGGAATCTCTACATTAACCAATAGTACAATTTAAAAACAACCTTATGGTGTACATCAGGAGTATGAAGACATCTTGAAAGACAGATGTACAACCCAGGATGTGCCAGCTCAGCTCTGAAGCCCAGGTTCCAGTCTTTGTAGTCCGGTTGCAGCCACCTGGCTCTGTGACCTCATGACCTTTCCTCCTCCCTGGGTCACCGTTTCCTCATGTGTCTAATGCTCTGGAGAAGCTCTCCCGTCTTGCCTACTCTCTGGAAAGCACCGTCCTCCATATAAACTCCTCCATTTCTGGGCTGTTCCCACCACAAGTCACTCCGATGAAATACTGTTAATGCCTAATTGAAAGAAGCCAGGGCTGGGAGAGTTTCCATAACTGACCCCTGCTTCATGAGGCTAGCACAAAGACTGTCCCTCACAGGAACCTCCGGGGTTGAGGGCACTCCAGCCAGGATGAAGTCATCCTGTAAGTGGGGGTGGGGGTGGGGGGGGAGCTAAAAAAGAAAACCCAATAAACTTTAACAGCATCCACTCAGCCCTTCTCTGACCAAAAATATAAGGTCCATTGTGGCAAATGGCTCTGCTTTCCATAGGAGGGAGGGACCAATTGGTTAGAAACATCTCTTCCAGAGAGAGTGCAAAATGCTGCCTTGGGCTGGGCTGCGGAGGGGGGCGGGCAGTTGAAAGGGAAGGAGTCTCTGCTGGCAGGTCCACAGAGAACACAACCTAAGTGTCCTCATAAGATTCTCTGGTTGACGCTGGGAGTGTGGGTTTGGTGCCAATCCTGCTAGCCATGGCTGAGAAGGGGAGCTGAGGGAAGACAGAAGTGAACAAAGGCCTGGTTCTTCCAGGACCCCCACCCCCACCCCCTTGTGACACTGTATGTCCCTGGGAACATGCGGCCCCAGACAGCCTTCATTTCCTGCTCTCTGGACAGAAGGGCACTCAGTCTTGTTTCCTTCATTTGCATAATGTCAAAAAATGAGTCACATTGTACTGTCATTTGTTGAGAAATATTGGCAAGGGGTTCCAACTGTGGTTGGAAGTCGAGTCCTTAAAAAGGAATAAGCATGGTGCCCGACTCGGTCACTGACTTCTTATCTGGACACGAGGCACTCTCTGAGCCTCAGTTTCTCTGTCTGCGCAGCCTGAAGATTTTAGAGGCTTCTTCCCACTCTGCATTACAGTAACTCCACTGGATGTGGCAGGTATTTGAGATGAAGCCAGACTTCCAACTGTCCAGAATTAAGTTAGGAAAGGGAAATATGTAAACGTGTCTCCTCCAAAAATCCAAAAATTGTTCTTAGGTCCAATTTTGTCCACTATTAGAAAGGTTGGCAACCAGAGAAAACACATCAACATGTAGGCTTGGACATCCATGGGGCCCACTTCCTGTGTTAGCCTTTCCAACACTGTGATAAAAACGCCTGCAGAAGCCATTTAGAAGGAGGACACTTTCTGTCTTGTTTTCGATAGGTTGTTCTGTTTTGTGTTTGGCTCACAGATTCAGAGATTTCAGACCGTAGTCAGCTGACCACATTGCTTTAAGGGTACGGCATGGCAGAGGTATCATGGCTGAGAGGCACAGCGGAGGAAAGACTACTCACGTGATGGCCCTTAGGAAGCAGGAAGGGTTAGGGAGACAGTATATGCTTCCTCCAACGGGGTTGTATCTCCCAATAATTCTATCATAGTATGAATCCATCAAGGATAATCCGTCAGTTTGGTTAAAGGCCTCAGGATCCAATAATTTTCAAATGACTAGGCCCACCAAGCTGGGTACCAAGGTTTCCACACATAAGCCACTGCAGAAGAGGGATTTATATCCAAACCATAATACTTACTAACTAGTGTACAAGAGGAGGCTCTCCGCCATAGTGGTTCTGAATCATCAGCAGGCACAGAATTCTGCAGACTGTAAGGAAAATCACACCCGCCCTGCACCCACGAACAAATCAATTATTTACCTGCCTTAGCAGATCGCTTCAGGAATCCCCAGTCATCTTCAATCGGGGATCTTGCTAAGAATTCCTGCTCTGGAGAACAACAAACTGCTGAGCCTGTATTTTCCTAATCTGTAAAGAGAAAATACCACACTGTCCCCCAACCAAGCTTCCTGGGGAGGGGGTGATAAATAGATCTGTGCTATTGGAATCCATTGGTTCTCTGCCTAGCAGGCATCATTTAATATTAATGGAGCCCTATCATCATGATCTGCCTCAATCATTCCCTAGTCTGCTACGTGGGATGTAAATTCCTTTAAGACAGAAGCAGTCCTGTCTGTGAAATTCCCGTAGCAAAGCCTTCTGGTAAGCCAGCACTGTACGATTTCATACTTGCCTGCTGGAAACATAATGAGTCCCCACGGAGACCAAAGGGAAGGCAGGAGGCAGCTCGGCAGGCTCTCAGAAGGTAATAATTGCTTGGGCAGGAATGCACCAAACGATACCCCTGTGGCTTTAAAAGGCAATGTAACTTTCCCAAGCATCCTCCTCTCTCCCAGAGTAGATTGTAATAGTAGAGAAATTAGCTCACTGAAAGAAAGCAAAGTTCAGGGGAAAGCTTTGGATGGAGTTCTATTAAATAAGGTCAGTCTGTTTGGCACAAGGAACCATCTGTACCTCAGTTCTGGTATCAACAGTTAAATGAAGAGATTAGATTAGACATCTTGATCCTTAATCTTCCTGGGCTCATAAAGCCTTTGGGATTCCAACATAAGCTATGGTTCCTGGCTCCAGAAAGTACGAATGTGCTGGCCACAAAACTGATGTCATTGTCCTCACCATGTAGGGACTTCACGGGGTCCTTTGTTGTGGACCCCTAGAGCCAAAGAAACTGAACTTGCCTCTCTCCAGACCCCCTCCTGCTTCATTGGCTTCAAGCAACTGAGAGGCCTTGACTACTCGGCACAGCCTCTGTGAGTCGATGAAGAAGCCAAGTGTTCTTCCCACAGACGCTGTGGAAATGACTGATTCACAGACGGCCAGTTAAGGCTCTGTTTGGAAAGCAGCACTCCCCAAAAGCAGTTCTGCAGGGTGGCAGCATGAAGCTATATAATTCAGTTGTTTTCTTTCCTGGGAGAGGGGGAATAGGGAACATGGGGGGCCTAGAAAGTGCAAGGAGAAAGCCAGGGGTATGGCCAGAACATGCAGACAGCACAGGACTTGAAACTTGCCTAAGATACCTGGGAGAAGAAGCAGGAGAGGAGCCAGACAGTACCTCAGCAGGTAGGTGAGCTCTGCCCACAGCACCTGGGAAGGATTTATTGAGAGCTGGTGCTGGTTGGGTAGTTTCGTCAACTTGGCTCAAGCTAGAGTCCTCTGAGAAGAAGAAGCCTCAGTTGACAAAATGCCCCCGTCAGCTTGGCCTGTGGGACATTTTCTTGATTGATGATTGATGTGGGAGAGCCCAGCCCACTGTGGGTGGTACCAACCCTGGACAGCAGCCCTGAGGTGTATAAAAAAAGCAAACTGAGCAAGCCATGAGGAGCAAGCCAGTAAGCAGCACTCCTCCATGGCCTCTGCATCAGCTCCTCCAGCTTCCTGCCCCGACTTCCCTCTGTGAGAGATGGTCAATTGTAGAGTGAAATAAACCCTTTCCTTCCCAAGTTGCTTCCGATCATGGTGTTTTCACGTCCATAGAAACCTAAGAGAGAGCCCTTCTTGCTGCCTCGAGGTTGGCCCTACCCCAGATCCATCTCTCCATCAGCCAGGCAGAACAGTGCAGGGAAATTAGATCAGGGCTGTAGTCAACCTGTAGGGCCCCAGGCAAAAAGGTCGTCTCAGTGTTATGAATCCTGGGATTTGGAAACTTACTTATTACTGCAGCAGAACCAAACCCGACTTACTAATACATCTTCTTCCCTGGGAAGAAGAGAGATGTGGGTGTTCAGAGCGGCCCTCACTAACCTGCAGAGTCACAGATTCTAGGATGAGCAAAAGTCAGCAGGGTCATGTGGACTCTCCCTATATCTTGAAACCTCTTCTTCTCTTGCTGACACTGTCAATGGGGGTCCCCTCTAACCGCTATCACCCGGGGCCCCTAGAACTCAGGGAAGGCCAATGGGCCCATCACCAGTAGTGGATTAAATGGTGGCCTCTCAGAAGACATGTTCAAGTACATACAGGTAGACTTTTATTTGGAAAAGGGTACTTGCGTATATAATTAAATAAGGCAATCTCCATGAGATCATCCTGGGTCACTAGACACAGCCTACACTCAGTGACAAGTGGCCTTACAAGACAGGAAGTGAAGACAGAGGTGAGGCTGGCATGATTCCATCGTGAAACCGGGAGACCCTTTGGGCCATCAGAGCACAAAGAATCAAAAGAAGGTTCTCTGTGACAGCCTTTGGAGAGAACCCGTGACCCTTCTGACAACTTGACTTCTAGATTATGGAACTATTTGAGAATAAAGTTCTGTAGGGCTGAGCCGCCCAGACTGTAGTCATTGCTTATAGTAACCATGGAAAAGTAACACCCACCTTCTCTCCACTGTTCCTCTCTTGGATGGAAATCTTAAAGGTAGAGGCTACTGACCGATGCACTAATGGACTGGGAAGGAAGTCCGCCTTTCTCTCTATCTGGTCCCCAGGGCAGGGCCTCCATTATGCTTCAAGCGGGGAGAATGCCAGCTCACAAAACCTGACTGGCCTGCTTCCTCTCACAGGAGACACCAGCCATGAGAGAGGCTGAGTCCTTGATTATGGCCTATGCAGACAGTAATGTTCTAAATAAATCACATCTGGAATCCAAGCCCAGGGAAGTGCACTAGCCTCAGACCCCAGGGTGGAGAGAGATCCTGGGGTCTGCCGTCCTCGGCTAGGGTTTCAACATGTGTACAAGAGCCAGAAGGTCCTTTGTTTTATTTTTGTTTTGTTTCATTTTGTTTTTTTCATTTTTTGTTTTTGTTTTGATAAGTGTTTATTTTTACGGGGGACCAGCTAGGCCCACACCTACAGTTCGGCACAGGGCTTTCTGCTTCTCTGCAGAACTCTAGTATTCAGCCTCTTTAGTTTTGCCCTCTGGAATATGGGCTTACTGCACAAGTGTAGCTACGTTCATGGTAAGCCCTTGAAAGACTGAGCGGAGGAACCTACACCTCACTCCCTTTTATTTTATGTATTCCATTTTATTTTGAGTTTCATTACAGAGCCAAGTCTGACTTTGAATTTATTTGTGTAGTCCAGATGAGACTCCAACTGCTTCAGCCTGAGTAGACATGTACCGCCAAGCCTGGCTCCATGTCATTTTACCAATTTTCTAAAAAAATTTATGGCCGGGCAGTGTGGTGGTATGTGCCTTTAATCCCAGCACTCAAGAGGCACAGGAAGATGGAGCTCTGTGAGTTCAAGGCCAGCCTGGTGTACAGAGCTAGTCCCAGGACAGCCAGGGCTACACAGAGAAACGCTGTCCTGAAAAACAAAAAAACAAAACAAAACAAAAAAATTGCATCAACTTACTGTATGTGTGTAGAGGTCAAAGGACAACTTCTGGAAGTCAGTTCTCTCCATCTACAGCGTGGGTGTGGGTTCTGGGGATTGAAATCATGTCATCAGGCTTGGTGACAGACATTTTCACTTGCTGAGCCAACTGACCAGCCCTCTACGAAACTTTAGACACCTCAGATGCATACTTACACCAAATACCACCTTTTATTTTTAACACATTCATAGTTCTTTTTAGAAATATTGTTCCTGAATATGGTTGCGTGTGAATAAACTGTTGGATTTTTTTTTCTGCAAGTGTTTCAATAATCATCACAGAAGTCTAGGAAAAGTTAACCCTGGGTTACTTTCTAAGGAAATACTCCTTTTTTCCTCATCAGTAAGATTCACTCCATGCTTCCCTTTGATGGTTTTAATTCCCATGTTACTAATTTCAAGCTTACCTCTCAGTTCTTGGGTTGGAAGGACTGGGGGAAAACATGAAGCAGGTGAGGTGAGAGGTGGGCAAGAATGGGACCGTGAAAACAAAACCGAACCAAGGTTTTGGCTGTGGGAGAGTGAAGATGGGGTGGTCGCAGGAGACGCTAGACCAGGCACTCCAGCCACAGACTCCTTTAAGGCTTGGCAACCAAGCTGGGGAAGCCAGATTGCAAAAGAATTTGACTTTGCATGTCTGTCTTACCTCTACCTGCCACTTGCACCTGGGAAAAGCCACAGGGACATTCCTGACTGAATTCTTGCCTCTGCACAACTCCCTTGACATGGCTTGGAGGCCTGTGCCTACCCATACCTCCCTCCGTCTGTCTGTAAGGCTCCGAGTCAGCTGAGGATGGGCTTTGCAAGGCAGGAAAGATAAAGCAGACATCATTCCGGGGCCAGAGGGACTGGGGGTTCACCCTCCCGGGAAATGACTCTGCTATGTTGAGCTCAGCATCCCCCAGTCAAGAGCACCTCTGCAGAAAGCATGTTCATGGCACCAGACACCAAGACACGAAGGAGCCAGTCAATAACACACATACCGGATGGAAATAAACTCAGGCTACCAACGAGGTAAGTAGACAGGTGATCTACAGGGTATCTCCTCAACTGACAAGGCCATTATGAAACATCGGCGCATGCAACGATTCTAGAAGTTTCTAGGAATTAGAGTTAGATATATTATAATTTCCCCCTTTAGGCTGAATTTCACAACAACCGCTCCAGATGGCTGCAGGCACTAATTACCTCTATTTTAAGCTGTAGAGCAGAAGGGCCACTCCCTCAAGGAGATTCAACTAGAAATAAAGGAAGCCTAGGAGTCTACAACACAGGTCTTCAGACTCTGTGAAGAACCCCTAATCTACTACGCTCACCAGAGCGTCACCCAAAGACTCACAGTGGAGCTGTGTAAAAATACAGCTCAAAAGGATACCTACCTATGGATCAAAATCATTGACCATTTATCAAAATAAACAATGACATTGACAGATTAAGATAACAATGGACTATAACCATGATAATAATGCGCTGGAGTCATTGAGTAAAACAGGAATGCAAGCCCATGCCAGGATGAATGAGGACAATAAAATGGAAAAGAGAGCTATTCCTCACAGTGAAACTCCTACCCTCAATTGAAGAAAGGATAAAACTTTAAAAACAATTATTCAGTTACCAATAGAGAAATAAGTATTTCAATCCAGAGCATCTGCAGACAGGGAGCCAGTGGGTGAAAAGTTAATTAGAAATGTGAAATGTGCAGTTCCCAAGCACCTCCACCTCCAATTCTTACAGACACCAAAGGGAAGTAGTAACTTCGCAATGAAACAGACCTTAACTGCATGGTCAAAATGAATATCCCCGTAAGGAACGGGGTCACACGGAATCACTCCCCACCTTCTCAGACATATCGAGGGCACCGCAGCACCTCTGTGGCGCTCCTGCCTGAGACACATGACCTACATCTAGTCGGGAGGGAGTATCAGACAAATCCAAACTAAGGGATATTTGCATGAAATCCATATGCAGTAGTCAAAGCGTCAAAGTTACAAGAGCCAAGGGAACAACTATTCTGAGTGAAAGAGATAAAGAGACAGGGGGGTAACATGTATCTGAGGAGCTGGACTTATCCTTCATAGAAAGCATGATTAGCTGGCGAGACAGGAGTAGCAACGGAAGATTATTGGTAATGATATCGCATTGTGAATTGTCTTACTTTGGTGCCTGCATTACCATCATAAAGGAGCATGCCCTCCAGCCCTCCAGTCCTTGAGGCTCGAGCATAGAAACTATGTAGCAGGGGCATCCTGGCTTGGGGGTGGCAGTGGGAGTGTGGGGGGGTGGGGTGGGGGGGGAAGCTATGCTACTTTTGCAAGTCTTCAAAGTAGCGAATTTCAAACACACTTTGGTCACATCCTCCAGAGAAATGGCTTGCCTCAGCCTCCCCTTGGAAGCAAGCAGCTCCTTCACGTTACCTTCAGAAAGCTGGAACGTATTGAAATGGCGTCCATCCAAAAGGACACTTTAATACATGCTTTTCATCAACACTTCTTAAACAACCTTCTTAAGCGTGAATGCTGCGTTTCTTAGGAGGGGACCCGCAGATCCGCATGTCCATACAGTGTGAGGCGACACACCTCCCTGTGTCCCATTCCACGGCTCTCTCTGCTGCTCCCTTAGTGAAGCATTGCACAGCGCATGTCTCTTTTGGTCTTCAGTGTCAGGCTCACCCTCGCTTCCTCCCTTACCTCTGCCTTCTACTTCTTTCCCTCCCTTCCTCCTTGTCTTAATGTGCAAAGCGCTGCTCGGGTTGGTTCAAAAAGCCCATTTTTTTCCTGATGCCTGTAGAAATTCGACAACACCTACTGAATCTGCAATGGAGCCTAATATAGCCTGGCGAAGGCAGAGAGGAAGACTGTTCACCAGAGGACGCATGCTCCTACCACATGCTCCTCTCCTCTGTGAAAAGCATGAAGTGCCTGGAAACATTCCAAGCGCTCTATATAGCTGGCCCTGATATGGATCGCAGCTACTTCAACCACTCATTCTCCAAGAAATGCCAGGCCTGGGTGATGCTTGGAGCATTTCTACAGCATTCCACAAGGGCCACAGTGGCCTCCCATGCTCTCTAAGTGAAACGGGCTGTGTCCCCAGTTTAAAACTCTGCTATGTTTGGAAAGTTCTTGTCAAAATTATTAGTTAG
Organism: Peromyscus californicus insignis; assembly: GCF_007827085.1. Classification (NCBI taxonomy): domain Eukaryota; kingdom Metazoa; phylum Chordata; class Mammalia; order Rodentia; family Cricetidae; genus Peromyscus; species Peromyscus californicus. The sequence continues at coordinate 17,787,856 of NW_026294458.1, read as the reverse complement.
ATCCTGGAAACATCACAAATTACAGTTTGATTTCCCAGGCAGGCACAAACTCCCCATGATCAGTGTTAACCAATACACACCATACATACACAAACAATGGGGGAGCTGACAGAGAATACATTTCCTATATTAATGTGTAGCATGAATCTTAAATGGTCTTATTAATAAAAACAAACCTGAAGCCAGTTATTGGGGTGAATGTTGGAAGATCAGAGAAGCAGAACAAGCCACAGCTACCTCACCTCGCCAATTCCTCAGCTGATCCTGTTTCCTCAGACTGCAAGCTTCTGTGTCCTCATCCCAATGTGAATCTCAGCTGCACTGCTGCTCAAAAGCCTGAAAGCTTAACCAGACAAATGCTTCTAGTTCCTAGTCCTCACACCTTATATACTTTTCTGCTTCCTGCCATCACTTCCTGAGATTAAAGGCATGAGTCACCATGCCTGGCTGTTTCCAGTGTGGTTTTGAACTTAACAGAGATTCAGACGGATCTCTGCCTCTGGAATGCTAGGATTAAAGATGTGTGCAACCACTGCCTAACCTCTATGTTTAATATCATGGTTGTTCTGTTCTCTGACCCCCAGATAAGTTTATTGGGGTGCACAATATATCAACCACATTAATGTTAATCAACAAATTCTATTTATTTATTTATTTATTTATTTTTTAATTTATTTTTATTATATTATAATATTTCCTATATTAAGGTTAATCAACAACATTTTTCAAAACTTTTAAAATTTATTTTTAATTATGTGTATGTGTGTGGGCCTGTATGTGGTATGTCCATGAGAATGCAGGAGCCTATGGAGGCCAGAGGCTTTGGGTCCCCCTGAAGCTAAAGTTACAGGTGATTCTGAGCTCCTCGACATGGTCTCTGGGAACTGAACGCAGATCATCATCTCTCCAGCCCCATCCATGAACTTTTCTGGGGCTGGCCTGGAAATCTAATTCTTACGTTGTTTAACCAGGGGGTAAAAAAAGCCAGTAGGACCCAAATTGGAGCTTAGGCCTCTGGATGCATTATTGCCCTGGCGAGCAAGCTCCCCTGTCAAATTCACCTCTGTCTCCTCATGCAGCGTCTCACAGCAAGCATGCTATATTCTCCTCAGGCCAGAGCACCGGCCAAAGAGGGGCTCTCGTCACACAAAGGCCCCCTGTGTCAACTTCACTAGGGCTTAGACCCTCGACAGTCACACATTAAACGAGACAAGTGCTCAGAGTTCACGGACCCTGTGGCTGTAAATGCTGCATGACGGTGTGTGATTTCTCCCCTCCCCTGGAACTCTGGTGTGAACAAGAGCATGGAGAGGGGTCCTTGCCATGTCAAGCTTGTCCTATCCCACAGCTGTCTACCCTAGGCCTCTACCCAGTTATTATGTTCTCACCATTGCTGACTGTAATTTAATGTCCCATCTCTCTCTCTCTCTCTCTCTACACACACACACACACACACACACACACACACACACACAGAGTCTGTGCTGCTACCTATAGAAAAGATGCCCTTGTATGAAGCCTGAAAGGAAATTTAGTAATACAAATATTAATTTACCATTACTACATATTCTACAATTTCACACATATTCTCATTCAGACTCTTAATGACACAGGGTGAAATTCTTTTATTTGAAACATCTTTGGAAGCCAAGCATGGTGGTGCACACCTATGATCCCAGTTTTAGGGGGGCCGAATCAGAAGAATCATGAGTTGAAGGCCAGCCTTGGCTATATAGTGAGGTCTCAGCTAGCCTATGTGACACAGAGATGCTGTCTCAAAACAGATAAACAAAACACGGAATAGTCTATTTTTCTTCATGGTGAAGAGAAAAAAGAGACACCAGCGGTTGTGAGCACCAACTCATGGCTGTGATGGAAATTAATAAGGCCATCTCCAGGAGGAACTCACTGAAAGTAAGATCTTCCTTGAAATTCTTATTCCGTGACCAAAAAAGTGAGGGTGGATCTGTCTGGTATTTGCCCTACATACTCTTCAAAACAAAGTTTCTCAAATAGTCTGGATCTTGGTGTGACATCTGCCAGACAGCTGTTGTAAAGAAGGCCAAGAAGATAATCTGGGAGTCTGTCATAATCTTTGCATTTCTTTACTCCCCTCATCAAATTCTGGGCCCAAGCCAGTAGATAGACACGTGTTCTGAAATTCAAAGTCTCCCTCAGTTGCCAAGATGTTGCCTGAGGCCATCATCTAACGTCTCCCTTGCTAAGCTAGTTAAGAAGACAGGTTTTTGACTTCTTGGCAAAGGTGTTGACCTTAACTCTGTTCTAGAGCACAGCTGTCTGTAGAGATGACACCCAGACAGGAGTTCACCATCTCCAGAACACACTTAGCCTGGCTCCCCAAGAGAGAGCTCCCCTAAAGAGCAGATGAAACTTTGAACGGAGAGATGTAGGCTTGCGGATCTTGGAGTCGGCAGAAAACACTAGAGGTCTCGTGACTTGCTCTCCTCCCTTCTGACCCCCTGGTCAGCCCCACTGTCCAGTAGAAGTGAGTGACCTTGCTGAAAACCAATGTGTTCTGCTAATGAACGTTCACCAACTCTCGTGGGCATTTAATACATGGGACTCTGTCATTCACATGTGGTTAATGAAAGACTTCAGACAGCGAGAAGGAGGATTTTCTGAGTACAGATATAAAATCTTCAGGATGCCTGTTTTCTCATGCTACTGCTCATTAAATCATCATCTACCAGAGAGCTGAGAGGATCCCAACGGAACTGGAGACAGAGGAACATCCAACATGAACATAGGAACAGGCAAAAGAGCGCTGACCCAAGGCAGAGGCAGAACAAGAAATAACCCAAGGTACCTTTGAGTTCCCAACACATGAAGGCAGGAAGCCAGCTTTCCGGCCATGAAAAATCGATCTCTTCTGTCACCGGACTTCCTCCAACTCTGCATTGGTCTGTTAGGACTGTTTCACAGCGTCCCACAGCCTGAATGGGTTAAACAATAGGAATACGGGCTGGAGAGATGGCTCAGGGGTTAAGAGCACTGGCTGCTCTCCCAGAGGTCTTGAGTTCAATCCCCAGCAACCACATGGTGGCTCACAACCATCTATAGTGGGTCCAATACCCTCTTCCATCATGCAGGCATACATGCAAGTAGAGTACTCATATACATAAAATACATAAATAAATTAATCTTAAAAAAAAAAAAAAGGAATGCATTGTCTCCCAGCTGTGGAGGCTACAAAGCTATCAGGGATGCCATCAGGCTTGGCTCCTTCTCAGGCCTGCCTGTTTGGTTTGCAGGCGACACACTGTGACCTCCTATGATCTTTGTCCTGTGTGTCTCCAGTCAAACTGGCTTGCAGTTCATCTAAATGGCTTCATTTAACTCGCTCATCCAAACAAAATAACGTTCTGCAATCTGTGGGATCGGGCTTCAATATATGATTTTTAAAAGGATTCTTTTCAAAAATGTGGTGCTAATAGCCCAAACATCAGTAGGGCTGCAGAGTTTTTAAAAACTGATTAGGAGTGTGATGGAGTGCACATTGTCCTGGGTCTTGAGCTAATGGAGAGTGACAGATGGCCCTGTTTAGTTTAGCCTCCTCTCAGGATCTGGATACTGATGGTCTCCAGCCCGAGGAGGGCTAGCACCCGTCAATAGGAACACAATGTGAGCCACTTGGCCATTTCAACTTTTCCAGCAGCCATATTAAAAAAGAAACTAGTGGCTAGAAAGATAACACATCGGTTAAGAATGTTTTCTGCTCTTGCAGAGGACCCCAGATCAGTTCCCAGGATCCATGTTGAGTGGCTCACAACCTCCTGCAACTCCAGTTCCAGGGGATCCAAACCCCACTTAGCACCTCTCTGGGCATCCTGGCACACACAGCACACACATGAGTGCACATATATACATAAACAAAGCAAAAACAAATCTTAAAAGAAAAATTAAACATAGGTGCAATTAATATCCAAATACACTTAATCTAACTCGGCGGTATATTCAGTCTGTTTTCAGTGTTCTAAAATTACCAGTGAGATAGTCCATATTGCTCCTGTGGCAGGCACTACATCTTCAGGCTCCGTCAGCTACTTGGACTTTTAGCCCACCTCAGTACAGTCTGTACAGTGCTCACAATATAGAGACCAGTGGCTGCCACATTCCACTGTGCTGATCTGAGGACTCATCAGGTCCCACAGTGACCCAAGTCACCGGCCTATAGGATCCCTCAAAATGAGGCAGAAGGGTTCAATAAATGAGCAAGGACTGAACTTAGGGAGATCCTCGCGGGTTCTCAGGAGCAGCCAGTACCTTCCCAGATGTCCATGGAGCTCTTCAAGCTGCCTAGATCATGGGGCCCCTTTAAGGGGTGTGTTCCCAAACTCAACACTTTATGAACTTACCAAAAAGCCGAGTAGCCTAGAAAGGACACTGACCTTTCCTATGCCACGCAGCTTGAGACCAAGAAAGAATTCTTACCTTAATTTTGCCACCAACTTGTCAAACTATTTGTCTATCAGGAATCAAACAGGCCTACTAAGAAATGTCTCCCATGTCATCTCCTTGTCCCTCTTTCCTTTCAGTCCAAACTTTTCAAGACTTCAACCTTAAGGGAATGGAAAGATGGAGTTTTTAACCTGGAGACCAGACTGTGTGTTACGATAGCGTGAGATAAGGAAATAGCTCCTGGGACAGAAAATAAGGGAGCTATCACAGTAGGTGACCTTGGGGGATGACCAGCTGGGGAAGAATGAAAAAAGAAGTGTTCCCACTTCCCCAAAGGGTTTAATCCAGATCTGGAAATACAGCAAGCTACCTAATAGACAGACAGAACCTGCTCTCCACTATAGCAGGACAGGCTTTTCTGTCTCCAGTCCCAACACAAGTCTGTGTTTTTAGTTATAAAGAATCCTAGGACTATCTGTACCAAAGGCTTTTCCTAGCAGAACATTCCCGTGGACATCTCCATACACAGATGTACCACTATAATGTATGTAAGGTCAATGATTCCAAGAAGCTCCCTATGAGGCAGAAGAGAAAACTGAAGCCCTGAAGTTGGAAAACAGTAGATACAGAGGATTTTAAATTGGTCTTCTAACCTCCAATTTACATAAATAATACACAGGGACACTGGCGTGGTAATGGACCTCAGCGTGTAGTAAATACAGTCTTAATGTAGTTGGTTGAGTCAATAAACGAGTGAATGAAAATAAAAAATTGAATTTTCTTGAAATTTCTCAAAGGACACTGTTTCTAAACTTAAGTATGAGATCACAAATCCCCAGGAAATGGACAAAAATGCCTTTTCCTGATTAATATTACTTAGGAACTTCAGAAAGGTTTTCCTTCAGTACAGCTCAGTGGGATTGCCTAGTGTGTGTGAGACTCGGGGGCTGGTACTCCCAAATCATGTAGAAGACGTTTGACCATCTGCATCTCTGTCTTACAACAATATCCAGACACCCGTGGCAGGTGTTTGCCGTGAGGCAAAGCAGCCTCCATTGGGAAACCATGTTAACCATAGAAGATTTTGTACACTCACAGAGACAGCCAGTCACTCATAGAGGGCCTGGCCTACTCAGCCTGTGCCTGGAGTGAGAATCTCCAGAGAAGGTACTAGAAAGAGGGACAAAGGAATTCACTGATGAAATTCTTCTGAGGGAGAAAAATTATCTACAACAGACCATGTTTGTCTTTCAAATTATAACCACTTTCCCTTCTAGACTGATGAATCGTTCAAAGGATCTAAGACACTATGTTCAAATCTAAAGAACTCTAGAGGTAACAATAATAATAACAATTACTCACTTGTCCGGGGCATGACCTAAATGCCATCCCTGTATGTGCTCTTCAAATCCTTCACCAGATACTCGGGTCAGCCATTTTCTCTCTTCAGTAACCTCCATGTGACAGGCCCAGGTACCATTGTCAGTCTTTTGAGAGAGCCACTAAGAACCTAGGGTACTCCGTGGCCTTGTAGATTACAGCAAAAGAGACATTGCCTGGTCAGGACCTTCACTTTATTGATGGAGAAACAGGTGTTTGATATCTCACCATACAGCAAGCTATTGACAGAGAGGAGTCTAGGAATTGAACTCCCTAGCTCTGGGTCTGGTGCCACCTGACATGAATTGTGTTTGTGGAATGTGGTGGTTTAAATGATAATGGCCCTCAAAGGCTTGTATATTTAAGGTCCCCAGTCAGTGGAACTGCTTAGGAAGGATTAGGAGGTGTGGCCTTGTTGGAGGAGGTGTGTCACTGGAAGTGGGTTTTGATTGTGGTTTCAAAAGCACGTACATTCCCAGTTAGTTCTCTCTGCCTTGTAATTGCATCTCAAGATGTGAGCTCTCGGCTACTGCTCCAGGGCCAGGCAGGCCTGCCTGCTTATTACCAGGCTCCCCACCATGATGGCCATGGACTTAACTCTCTGAATTTGTGATTGCCCCCAATAAACTGAGGTTTTTTGTTTGGTTTTTTTTTTTCTATAAATTGCCTTGGTCATGGTGTCTCTTCACAGCAGTAGAAAAATAACGGAGGTAGGGAGCTATGAGGGATTTCAACATCCCTTCCTAAATAAAAATTGCCAACCACAACGTGAAGCGAGACCAGTGGAGCAAACAGAGGACACATTCCACCTTCACACTCCGTGAAATGATTACTGGTGGTGTCCCCCCCTCTAAGGGGCCACCACACCTTTCCTCTTGGCAAGTTTTTCTGCCTCAGTGACTCAGCTGAAGAGCAGAGATACTGAGAGAACTAATTCCTGGAAAGCTTTCAGGAACTAAGTGAACTACTGCTTCTAAGGCAATTAAAACTTGTGCAGGTAGCACACGTGGAGCACAGTATTTAAGTGTTTCACAAAATACTGGATTACTACCAGATGTGGTGGTGTGCACCTTTAATCCCAGCACTCCTGAGGCAGAGGCAAGTGGATCTTCGTGAGTTTGAAGCCAGCCTGCTATACATAGCAAGTTCCAGGCTATGCAGGCATACATAGTGAGACCCTGTCTCAAACCAATAACAAGAAAAGGCCAAATAACTAAGCAGCCTCATCACTTTGTTCTCCTTCAATATGAAAATACTCTTGTTAAAACTCCAGTCTTAGCTGGGCGGTGGTGGCACATGCCTTTAATCCCAGCACTCGGAAGGCAAAACCAGGCAGATCTCTGTGAGTTCGAGGTCAGACTGGGCTACCAAGTGAGTTCCAGGAAAGGCACAAAGCTACACAGAGAAACCCTGTCTCAAAAACAAAACAAAAGAAACAAACAAACAAAAAACAAAAACAAAAAAAACCCCTCCAGTCTTTTTGTTTGTTTTGTGGAGACAACGTTTCTCTGTGTAACAGCCCTGGCTGTCCTGGAACTCGTTTTATAGACCAGGTTAGTCTCAAACTCACAGAGAGCAGCCTGCATCTGCCTCCAGAGTGCTGGGATTAAAGGCATGCACCACCACCACCCGGCAATAAAACAGTCTTTAAAAAAATAAAATAAAATGAAGTCAGGTGGCAGTGGCACACACCTTTAATGCCAGCACTCAGAAGGCAGAGCCAGGTGGAACTCTGTGAGTTTGAGGCCAGCCTGGTCTATAGAGCGAGATCCAGGACAGGCGCCAAAACTACACAGAGAAACCCTGTCTCGAAAAACCAATAAATAAATGAATAAATAAATGAATAAATAGATTAATTAATTAATTAATTAATTAATTAATTAAAAAAACCCTGCTTCCCACCTGCAAGACCCCGCAAGAATTCCCTGGGGTGTTTCCTGGAGTCAGGGGTCGAGGTAAGGGGCATGACAAAAACTAATGAGACGCTCCCTGTGTTGTGGTTTAGGTCTATGATAAATCTCCAAAATCCGCACTTTAAACACCTAAGTGTTATGGTGCTTTGAGACAGGCAGGCTTCTTGGACAGGTCTGTTTTAACATGGCATTCAGTGACTCTGGTCATCTGATGCCGGTCCACCATTCCCAGGCTCATTGCTCAAAACTCTGTGGCCTAATCCTGCAGGACCCAGACCATCTTCAGGAAAAGTGTAAAAGCCACATCAGGTCAAGCGCACTCGCTTCTCCTTATAATGGCTGTGTTGTTGGGGGCGGGGCGGGGAACTGAGCTCATACTCAGCAAAGTATGGCCCTGCTGAAGGGTCTCCATGGGAACCACATCCCCGTGACTTAGCCTAGAGGGAGCTTAAAGGCTGAGAGGGGACAAAACGGGTAGAGTTCCTGATGCTTTTCTCAATCTCCCTTAGAGACCGGACCCCTTGTTCGCTTCTCTAAGTAACTCAAGGGATGTCAGATCTGTGTTTGAGGAAAGGAAGTTGAAGCGGAGGCCCAGAAACAAACGTGGGCCTGTAGTCAGTAGAGCAGCGCGCTGCCTGAAATCAACCGGGACTCTGAAAGTCTGGGCGCACCCACGCCCTCCAAACCCATTAGCTGGTCAAAAGAAAAGAGTTTTGTTTCTGTTTTTCCTCCTGGCAGAGCAAACTTAAACTGACTCCTTCAGAGACCAAGTCTGGACATATCCACGGCTTCGTCTGAGAACTGCACCCCTTCCTTACCCAGTTGTGAAGTCCACGTACCTCTAAAAGGTGTTTAGAGCCAGAAGAAGAAAAAAGTCTCAGTAAATTTCACCAGGGGAGGCTTCCCTCGATGAAAACCATGATCAAAATCATTGGTGATTTTTATGTTTTTTTTTTGTTGTTGTTCTTAATTAACTTCCTCCAGCACCAGGAAAGAAAACTCCATTTTCTATCGTTATTGGGTCTACCTACTATTGTCCCCTATGGAGAATTGCCTACCTAAAAACAGGGTATTTGTAGATGTAAATTGACACCTGTTAAAATTCATTCTTAGTGCATTATAGTGGGCCCCAAATCTGGTGGCTGATATCCTTTGTCCTTTGTTGGTTTGTTTGTTTGTTTTCAAGACAGAATTTCTTTGTGTGTAGCCCTGACTGGGATTCTCTCTGTAGACCAGGTTGGCCTCAAACTCACAGAGATCCACCTGCCTCTGCCTCCCAAGTGCTGGGAAAAGGCACGGGCCACCACCTCCAGGCTCTGATATCCTTTAAGAAGAAGAAAAACAGAGAAAGGAAAAAGCCCTGTGAGGCTGCGATATACCAGGAAGCAGCCACCTTGATAAAGGAAGCCGAATACGGAATAACACAGTGAGAATCCAAGGCTGGCAGACTTCCACCCAAACCTAGGACGAGGGAAGTATAGATTTGCTTCAGGGCCTTCGGAACCAACACGACCCTGCTGATGCCGTTTCTAACTGCTGGTCCCCGTACTGTAAAGTATATTCATTTCAGATGTCTGACGTCACCTCTTTTCTGATCATTTGTCAACAGCAGCCCCAGGAAACTAAGACACTGCCTCCTGGTTCCCTTTTTGATAATGGTCCACTGGGCACTCGTCACATCAGTTAATCATGACACCCCCCCCCCCCCAAGACAATTCAGATAATGAAAACCTGCAGAGAGCTGGGTCTGCTGTTGAATCCAGGAGTTTCCTTAAACTAAAGCAGCCTGGACTGGCACTGGATTTCAGCTGGTACTAAATCTTCTTCCGATAAGGGTGCTCCAACTTTGTTGCAGGCTTCCTCTCTCCCAGTTAGGGATGGGAACTGTCAAACTTTCTCCCATCCTCTAAACCAGTTTTCAACCTGTGGGTCACAACTCCTTCGAAGTAGCATATCAGATATTTATGTTACATTTCATAACAGTAGCAAAATTACAGTTACAAAGTAGTAATGAAGTAATTTTACGGCTGGGGGTCACTCCAACATGAGGAATTGTATTAAAGGGCCCAGCACTAGGAAGGTTGAGAACCACGACTCTAAGCAAAGCGCTGCCATGGGACGTGAGCTTTGCCACTTGGGACTCTCCTGGTGTTTTGTCCTCAGTGCAGGGATGCCACTGGGAAGAGCGACATGTCACTCATGTTGTTGCTGAGCTCAGAAAGTACTGTCTACCAGAGCTGAATGCTATGTAGCTCTGCCTGAGCGTCGGCCATTAACCGGGAATGGTTCCTCTACTCCACCCTCTGAAAGGTTTAGCTTTCTGCTTGCGTTGGCTAAAAACAGTTTTTTTTTTTTTGGTTTTTCGAGACAGGGTTTCTCTGTGTAGCTTTGTGCCTTTCCTGGAACTCGCTTTGGAGACCAGGCTGGCCTCGAACTCACAGAGATCCGCCTGGCTCTGCCTCCCGAGTGCTGGGATTAAAGGCATGCGCCACCACCGCCCGGCTAGAAACAGTTTTTTTACCATCAATAACCAAAAACAGGTGGAGATATCCGCCTGGATCCAGTGCATTCTCCCCCAAACCCCAATTGTCCTCAAGCACAGTTGGAGGATAATGAAATTCCTAGGGGCATCTAATACCACAATTGTGCACACACACACACACACACACACACACACACACACACACACACACACACTGCTAAAGATAGTCTTTTGTCTTCCAGTGGGCTTTGTTTGTAGATCTTTCAAAAAAAATTTTTTTTCAGGAATCAAAAAAGTGCTGGATAAATGTTCTCTCATCCCAAGAATTGGCCTGTTTCTTTTTTCCTACCAGACAAACCACATGTTTTAAGCTGCTGCTTCGCTCCAGCTTTGGGGTTTGGGTTTAGAGTAACCACTACTACCCCAGCATAGCCACCACCATGTGAGTTTATCATTCGAGGGTTCTCTTCCACCCTCTGCTCCATTTTTATCTTTCATTTCTGTTTAAACATTTTTTCTCTTAGACCCTAGCATTTCCTGTGGCAGCAACAGAGATGTACATTATGTATAAAGAGACACGCAGAAACTCATGCGACCTCCTCGAAGCTTACCAAGTGAGATCCATAAGGAATCTACACTTTGTTTCCAGAAGCATTTGATGTATTCCATGGACACAGTTTCGTTAAGTCTGAGAAGAGCATGGACCACCAAATAGCCCCCCCCCCATTCCCTCTTCAAGGCTGCTGTTGACATTGTCACGTTGTCCCTAAGTTCTGACACGACTGTCCATGAAGATCTGCTTGGACCCTGAAATATGTCCCTGCGCGTGTTCAGCTGTATTCGCAAAATAAACCCGAAGAATCCCAAAGCCAGCTGTTAACGCTCTCAGGGGCCAAGCCAGGCGACACCCTCAGAAACCTGTGTGAAAAGTCCGTGCCACGCTGCCTCATTTGCTTTCCTTTGCCATGTTTTAAATGTTTAACTGAATCAGTGTGCTCACCTGAGAAAGCCAGTCCACGGGAAGGTGTTTCACTGGGTGACCATTTGGCTAGAGAACAGTGGGCTTTGTTTTCCAAACCCTTGTCCTGTGCCCAGGGCTGCAAATAACTCCAGTGCCAACTTCTCTCAAATCTGAGGCCCCATTGTAACCAAACTGAAGACAGCCAGTTACTCTCTTTGCCTTGGGGAATAGAAAACACACACACACACACACACACACACACACACACACACACACACACACACACACAAAACAAAAAAAAAAACACCACAACTGTGGCATAAACCAGACCATGAGCCTGAAAAGATTAATATTTTCCGTGGTCAGAGGAAAGACGGTATGTAATGTAAAGGGCTCGGTGTACAGTATTACATTTCTATTGCGCTCGCATTAGTTATGGGGTGACATTTTGACTGCTTCCTCTATAATTCTCCTAACTCCACCTGTCTGACATTTCCTTCCTCTCTGGGGTACACGTAGAACAGGTCCCACTTTGTGGAGAGAGGCCACCCTGCAGAGTCTCAGGGACACATTCCAGGGAAAACTGCGGCTGCTGCTGCAGCACATGCAGGAAGTCTCTCCAACGCCGGCGGCAGACAGCAAGAGGTTAACCACCCCAGGACCCGCTCACGAAGAACAGAGACAGCTCCTCAGAAAAGAGAAAAAGAATCTGAAATCCTTCGGTTGCCTTGTAGCCCTCAGGGACAAAGCTGACTGAATCACCAAACGGACTCCTCCTTCCGGATCTGAGTGGCCATTCATAGAAAAATCACAGTGGCTAAAGGCTTAGTATACATTGTCCAGAAGAAATACGGACCGTGAGCGGCGAGGGTACAGAAAAGAGGAACCTGGATGCTGGGCGATGAGACCAGTGGAGAGAAGAACTTAAAACAAGCACCTTCACTGCACTGAGCCAGCAATAGGCGAAACACCCCACCATCACCCCCACTTTTTCCTTGGGTCACTTTTTTGACCAGACAGATGCTAGGGCCTCACAGTTTAAGTACTAGCTGAAGTGGAGGTGAACGGAGGCAAATTTTTCTGTTGGGTAAATTCAAAGATCACCGTCCCAAGGTTCCTGTCGTCATGTGATGGGAGGAGAGGCATTGGTCCCAGTGGGACAATGTTAGGAGGTGAGAGGGACTCTGGGAGGGGTTTGGGTCATACGAAATCTGCATTTGGGAGGACATGGCTCTCAGGAGCAGGTCTTTGTCTCTAGACATTGGATTAGTTACCCTGAGTGCTGGCTGTTAGAAGGGAGGCCACTCTGCTCACATGCTCTACATTTCTGTTTTCTGCCGTGAAGTGATTCAGCACAAGGCCTTCATCCGATGTGCCCCCACCACCCCACCTTTAGGATCATGAGTCAAAGTGAATCTCTTTCCTTTATAAGTCACTCAGTCTCAAGTATTCTGTTAGAGAAACCTTGGACATGTTGAAAGACAGCCACCAGATTCAAACGCGCACTGTGAACTTGGAAGACGTGATAGGTGGATGCATGAAGATGCATATGATGGGGAGCAGAAGAGAGAGGTTCTGAGCGTCTGGGGAGTCGGCTCAGTAGACAAAGGACTTGCAGCACAAGTATGAGGAGCAGGGTTCAGATCTCCAGCATCTACCTAAGAAAGCTGTGGGGCCTCCGTGTGAAACTGTGCCTACCACAGGTACACACACCAACACGGTATACACAGGTACACCACACACACGCACATACACATGTAAATAATAATAATAATAATAATAATAATAATAATAATAATAATAAAGTAAGGAAGATACAGATTTCCCCACAAGAGAATATGTGAAAAGGCTTGAAGTGAACACAAGCATCGTGCAGTCACACAACTAAGAATGTTCTCATGCTGTGTCAGGCCCAAAAGGGGCCACTGAAAACTTGGGTACGCTACATCCTGCCAGTCTCCATCATTTTTAAATTAATCACAACCTTATGGAGAGAGATGTTTTTCCATAAACAGTGTAAGCACAAGTGGCAGGAATGGACACACTAGGAACCACATACACACACACACACACACACACACACACACACACACACACACACACACAGCCTCCACACCCACTCCACACCAACATCACCTTAGTTCACTGGTTTCCAAGGTTCCTGTCAAGCCTGGACTTACGTATGAAGACATTGAGACAGAGGCCTCTGGTGTGGGCTGGGGAAGCCTAGGCTCAGAACTTACGAGCTCCAGATTCATGGATTCGCATTTTTGCCCTTCAAAGCCAATATTCACAGATTCTAAACCCACACAGAACACAGGGCCCTGGGACTCTGTTGATCCAAAGCTTACTTCTATGTGATTTATCATAAGTGCACTACTCTAGGCACCGGGGCCAAAATTCCCAGGAATTTAAATACAGTATTCATTTCTGGTTCACATATCAATCACATTGGAGCAGGTCTGAGTCAGCTCAGTGGCCCTTGACAGTTCCAAGGGGACCCAGCCTGGATGGCTGCGGCCATTCAACGCATGGTTTTGAGCCATTGACTGACTGTTACTTTTATTTGGCCAAAAGGGGAAAGAAACTTATGGGTATGTACCTGAGATATTTAGGGGGTGCATACTGGCACTCTGGCATACCCGCCATTGGCTGTAACTCAATGGCACAGCCATGCCCAGGCAAGGACAAGGGCGTATGGGGACTGTAGTGTGGCTGGTATGCAGGAAAAAGAAAGCAAGTCTGCCTTGGCTCTAACAGTCTCCGCCATGGAATGCTTCTTTTGTAGAGTCAGGCTCAGGCCAAGACCACCGCCTGCCCCATGAAGACTCACCACCTGCTTCCCCTTCAATGCTTCTTGAAATATTTCTGTGAAGCTGATTCTGAGGTACAGCTGCGGTCTTTGGGGGATAGGAAGAGAGAGAAGCTATATCTTGGCCTGTAGCGATCCTGTTCAAGTCCCCTGCACCGGTTCCTGATCCACTCCCAGATCTGACGGAGACTCCTGACCCTTTCTCCGGGTGCCTCAGAGTGTACCACTTTTCTAATCTTCCTGTGAGTCACAGCCTACAGGTGCAGTGCAGCCCGAAGGCCCAAGAAGGGTCCCCAGGCTCTGAGGAGGAACTCATGGGATCAAGAACCGTGCCTGGAGTAACCAGACTGGTCTAGCAAGCTCAAGCCCTCAGAGAGAGGTCACCTGGCTCCAGGTCCAAAGTCACAGGGTAAGGTCACATCTGGTCAGGCGAGGCTTTAAGCCAGTTCTGACTCCAGCTGTCATATCATGTCAGCTGTCACACCCTTGTCCTACCATGAAGCATATGAAGAATTTGGGGGCAAGAATGGCCTGAACAAGAGCAGGGAATGAGGGACCACATTTCCAGCCTACATCCTAAGAAGGAGGCAGCCTCTCCATAGTTTGGAAGCATGTGGAAGTATTCATGGAGCCACAGGCCACCTCCCATGTCTTACTGTCCCCATACACTCTGGCTGAAGTCAAAGGAGACACAGACAGATAATGTCTCACAGAAAGGACTTGTGGACCCTTCTTTTTGTTCTTGCATCTCTCCTGGGTATCAGGAAAGAAAGTTCTAGTTCTCTTAACCAGCATCTTCGCAGCAGCCAGAAATAATCTCTAAAAGAAAAAGGCAACCCGTGACCATTCTATACGGAGATCAGACACCCGGGCAAACATTTGAAGCATTGTTGTGTTAAAGCCCCATGATGACCTACGAGTTGATGGTCTAATCCCTGTCTTCCCAAAAAGGAAAGCAAAGCTCAAAGTGTTAAGTCACTCGCCTGTGTTCACACAAGTGGAAAGAGGTTGAGTCAGTACCTGCCTGACTAGAGCCTGTGTGCTTCATGCTAAGCTCTGGGGCCTTGGAACAACTAGTCACTCCTAGGAGGGCCTTGCTCCGTCTACAGCCCTCCACCTCCACAGCTGGGGCCTATCTCCTCTGTGTTAGCAGTGACCTCTCTGTCACCTCTTTCAGCCCCATAGATTGTTGGGTCTCTCTCTCTCTCTCTCTCTCTCTCTCTCTCTCTCTCTCTCTCTCTCTCTCTCTCTCTCTCTCTCTCTTTCTCTCTCAATTGCCCTGTTGGGTCCCAGGTGCTCTGCTCATGGCAGCTGGGTGGCTGCCTGAGGTCCCACACCGAAAGGAAATGATCTCCAAGATGGCGAGTGCCTCCAGTGCCAGAGTTAACGTAGGCACGCTCTTTCCGCCATCCCCACCCCTTGCTTACTTCACTTCAGGAAGCTCTTGAGGAGACTTGGGCTGGTGCCCATATCTACCCTATGGCTTCCTTTCACCTCTCCCCTGGAGCCCAATAGGTAGGGAAGGCTGTTCTATCAGGCCAAGGTCTGCTCTCTGCTGTCACCTGGCAGGCTGCCAGGGGACCTGCTTGAGCAACACAGAGGTGCAGCCTTGATCTTCAACCAGGCAAATAGCCGCATGGTGAGGTTAAGCCCTAGGCAGGCAGGAAAAACCAGGGCTTGCTCTTGACCCTGCCACTACCTCCTGCCTTGATCTCAGACAATAGCCCTCCTTTCTCAACGCCCGCCATCTTCCCTTTAGATGGAAGGGGAACGGGCCTTGTAAAGAGGGGCTGCCGCTTCTAGAACTCCCTGGGAAAAGGTAACATTCAAAGGCAAGTCTTGCAGTGGTTTTCCCTGGAAGCCTTACCTGACGCAGTTAGTAATGATTGACTCATTTCAGGGGTGGTCAACAGGTCTGGCCCCATTTGAATCCTTCCTGGGGTGAAGGACAGCACATTCAAGAGATTTACCAAAAACCATAGAGCTGGGCAGCCCTCCCAGAGTACGGGGACAGTAAAGGTAGGCCAAAGGGTACAGAACCAAATCCAGAGGGCGAAAGCAACCAGGGAGGCAGGGGAAGCGCGGAGTTCAGACTTTGCTGATTGCATTACAGGGTCTCTGAGGGCCCCCGTTTCTGTAACTGTAAGTCGAGCGTGCTGGGTTTTCTCAAGTTGAGTAAGTGTCAACCTGATGAGAGACCCCTTCCAACTTCGGGATTCGACAGCTGCTTTGCAATTGAGACTTTGAAAATGCCTCCCCGTGTTCCTGTTGCACAGAGTGCTGAGCGCATGGGAAACCCCGCCTCCATCCGCACCAGGCCCTGCCTCCTCCAATCCAGCTGCTCCTCATTGCTTCCCTGCTACTCCCAGCCTGGCCTAAGCCAAGAGAACCAGAATTCAACCTAGAATTCCATTCAAGGGAGACCACAACATAAATGACCTTACATGGCGGGGGTGGGGGTGGGGGGGGGGGGGGGGGGTAAGGGGGGATGGGTCAGTGTCATCAAAGCCACAAGGAGCCTTCAGGGTGGTGGATTTCCAAGACTTTTCTCTCTTAGGGGAGAGCTCTGCTCACCCAACGTTCAAGCTCAGGAAGCTTAAGTGTACGTGGCACAAGCCCAGAAGCCTCAACCTCGAAGAGACATCACCAGTCAGCCTTCATCACACACCTCCCAGGGAAAGGGTGTAGGGAACACAGGTCACACCCATTGCCCTGTGACATCCTCATCCTCCCTGAAGGGAGAGCCAACCGGTCTTACAGGTGTCAAAAAGTCAGACAAGGTGGCTCAGTGCTTAAGAGCACGTACTGCTTTTGACTAGGACCCAAGTTCGGTCCCCAGTGGCTCCCATGTCCAGTGGCTCCAGGGGATTCAAAGTCTTCTGACCTCCACAGGCATCTGCACTCACGTGCATGTGTACACACACACACACACACACACACACACACACACACACACACACACGGGGGGGGGGTGCTGTAAATAAAAATACATCTTTTTTTTTTTTTTTTTTTTGGTTTTTCGAGACAGGGTTTCTCTGTGTAGCTTTGCGCCTTTCCTGGAACTCACTCTGTAGTCCAGGCTGGCCTCGAACTCACAGAGATCCACCTGCCTCTGCCTCCTGAGTGCTGGGATTAAAGGCGTGCGCCACCAAAAACACATTTATCCAAAACCATATTTATCCTCTCTCTGGCTCAGACTGTAGAAGTCACCAGGAAGCACACACTAGTGCCACACACTCCAGACAGACAGCCTGACCTCTGTCCTGGAGCCCTGGACAGCTGTGGAGTCGGGGTGGCAGGCGGTGAAGGTGTGTGGAAGTGTCTTTTGCACTATACTCAGGGCATGTGTCTTCTATTGCTTTGTGAGGGAGAGTCTGTTGGGCACACAAGCAGACTGCCATTGTGAGGTGCTGACGGTGTCTCGGGGTGCAGTAACACTTGAAAGTGCCTCCAGAAACAATCTCTTTCCTTCCCCTTCCTGCCCCACTCTTCAGGAAGCTGTTTCCAGGGACCCAGGAGCTCCTGGAGGCCAGGATTGAGGAGACAGGGGTGCATTTACCCACCTCAGGCTACAGGCCGGGGCTAGCTTCAGAACTCAGCTCATACATCTGCCTTCCGCTACTGTGCCTGTTACATAAGATACTGACCCCTGCCACCGCCACCACAGAGGCAAAGCTTGCCCCCCACCCCATCCCCAGCCCAAGTTGCTAAAACAAAACTTTTGAATTCATAAGTATGAGGTGAGACCTGGAGGCCTGAAGGAGAATGGACCCCTCTATGAACAATTTTCATCTGATCCTCCATCTACATCTTCCCAGCCTGGCCAAGCCAACTGGGGAGGTGGCCTGTGTTAGTGTCACAATGTCCTTGGCTCTGTGCTATCAGGGAGAGAAGAAGGCTTTGCTCGTCTGTCTGGTTTTAACAGTGAGGTTTCATTCTTAGGGGAGGGAAGGGTAACAAGGTTTCACGGAGGAGAGAAGCCCACCTCCTTGCTTCCTTTAGACACAACCGCATGGCTTCAGATAGGATGTAAGCAATGGTTCCTCTAGATGCCTGTAAGAATGCTGGCCTCTCCCCAGACACAGGGCGTGGGAATCCCTAGGGATGGGACAGGAGATACTCTCCTTCTCTCAGCCTGGGAAATGAGCAGCCAACAAAGAGTGATTTGCTCAATATCAACTGATCACCTGGGGAAGAGTCCTGGGCAGCACCTGGGTCTCCTAACCCGACATTCATATCTCTTCCCATTGTGTGTTTCCTTCTGGTGGCTTTGGGACTGTGAGTCTTAATCTCTGTGCATGTTAGTGTAATCTGGGGGACTTGGAAAATGTGCTGTGTCAGTCTTTACCCCCAAACTCTAAAACGCTTGAACAGTTACCACTGTTACTCTTTTTCCATGCATGTGCATGCACTCACATTTTGTACATATGTGAGTATGTGTGTGGGAGTATACATGGATGTGGCTATGACTGCATGTGGATGCTAATGTCCAGAATCATCCTCCACAGCTATTCCACCGCACTCATGCAAGCATGGCTTCTTAATCAAACCCAGCACTCACACAAATGGCTAGTGTTGTCCTGTTTCCACCTCCTGAAGCTGGAATTACAGGTGGTCCACCATGCGTGACACTTACGTAGGTTCTGGGGACCCCAACTCCAGTCTTTACACTTGAGTTGTGAGTCATTTAACCACTGGGCATCTCTCCAACGCCGCAAGTGTCACTGTGTAAGTTCCGTGAGTGACTATGATACACAGCCATGAGGAAGAAAAGACATGCAAATTAGAAAGAGAGGAAGGAAGGATGGGAGAGAGGTCAGGAGAAGGGGGGGACAGAGAAAGGGAACAGGAGGGAAGAAGCTGAGGAGATGAAAGTCGGTGGCTGAGTGCACAGAATGTGGGGCCCGCTGGATTTGAAATGAAGTAGAGGCAAAGTTTGGGTAGGAGGGGGGTGAGTTTGAGAGCTAGTGGTGTGAGGAGCAGTTCCTTGATTAAGGAGGCAAGAGGAGAGGTCTGTGTCGGGCTGCACCAGCCACGGAAACAGGAACGCTGACCCTGGCCTCAAATTCTTGGAAGATCCCAACCTGCCTCAGGCCAAGCATGTCCCCAGTGAAGACTTAGCCCTGATCCCCTAATAGTTATGTGTGTGTCCTCAGACTCTACCCTCCTTGGGGTGGAGGCAGTGGGGGAAGGGGCAGTGTGATCCTTACTCACCTAGCAGTGTCCTGGACTGTGTCCCACCCAGGCCACAGGAACAGAGGTCAGGCAGGGAGCTAAGTTGCCAGGTTCAAATATGCCCCAGGCCTTGGCCTTTCACTGCCTTTGGGATGACAGAACTGGACTCCAGAGCCGTGGGTCTCTTCCCCGGCTGTACACCGAAGTCATCTGGGAAGCTTTAACCGAATCTCTTCCAGGCCCACACCCATACCAATTACAACCACCTCTGGGTGGGACCCAGGCATTGAGCTCCCCAAGGAACTCCAAAGCACAGAGCAGCTGAGAATTGAGTCCTGTAGGGTGTGTAAAGACGCCCTCAAATAGCACTTTATGAAAATGGCATTTCCTCTCGAAGAATATGGTTTAAATGCATCTCACTCTGACTACCCCACCCCACCTCGCCCTACCCCACCCCATCCTTCCGCCCACACGAGTGATCAGGTCAAGGACAGGCCTGGCCTCTGTGCCCCACAGGCCTGTTCTGCAGCTGGGGCAGGGCCTGTTTCCCACAGCTGTGGTTTGTGGGACTGGAGGCCATGTCTTGGAAGGGAGAGGCTTGAAGGCCCCAATTTCAGGCAGAACTTCATTCCAGGAGGCCGGACAGAAAAGAACAGAGGTGGTGGATGGTGTGTGAGGAGGAGGGAAAGGCATGTTATGGCTCCAAGCCCAAACCAAGAAGGTGGTTTTGAGGACTCGAGAAACCCTGTGGGAGGAACAGAGGGTGTGGGCAATGGGAGCGTTCTTCACGCCTTTTGGCCAAGGCAGCCTTGACTTCACCACAGGCAGCTAGCTTCTCAGGCAATGGTGAGTGAGACACCAGGAGAGGTTAGACTACCACAGGCCTCATCTCTGGGTCCCAGAGGGGAAACTGAGAGAAGGAGGAAGTTCACCCTGGAGAGAAGGGGCACCAGAGATGTAGGAGGACTTGGAGGGCCAGAGCCCTACAATTTGAAGGGCTATTGCTGCTGCTGCTGTTGTTGTTTGGGGGTGGGGGTGGGGGTTGCAGAATGCAATGTGAGGTAAAGGTCCTTGAAGGAGCCTAGGCACACGAGGGGCCCTGGGGTGAACCTGATCCAGCCAACAGGCTCCTGGTTTGTGATGATTCATTTTCTTGATGTTTTGTTTCTAAGTCTTGTCACGCCATAAATCATTTTGTCTATAAGGGACTGCTGGATGAGGGAAACCAATCATCCAGTTTATTTCTGGGACACCAAGGAGTAAAGGAGTGTGTGGCCATGGTCAGTCACCCAGCGTGTGAGTGACAGGCCTCGGCTGAAGTCCCCAGGGTTGGCCCTGCACACTGTACACACTCCACACCTTTATTAGACCTACTGTGTGTACTGGGCAGGGCAGCACTTGGCATGACTTGGGCATGGATATCATGTCCCTTTTTCTGTTTTTATTTTTTAAGGCTGGTAATCCCAGTGTGAGGGGTCGGGTAAGAAAAGTGTTTGTCACCTGTGAAGGTGTGAAAAAGAGGGAAGCGCCTATTTGGACACCTACAGCAGGCTCCCCATGAACAGCAGTTGGGGAAAGGAGCCAGGAAATCTGTGCTGATGCCCCAGATGAGGCAACTTGATCCTGGAGGGGAAATAGCCACATTTTTTTAAAAAAGATTTTAATTTAATTTCATTTTAGGTGCATTGGTGTTCTGTCCACATTCATGTCTGTATGAGGGTGTCGGGTCCCCGGAACTGTAGTTACAGACAGTTGTGAGCTGCCCTGTAGGTGCTGGGAATTGAACCTGGATCCTCTGAAGAGCAGCTCTTAACCGCTGAGCCATCTCTCCAGCCCCAATAGCCATATTTTTTAAGTGCTTGCCATGCGCCAGGCCTTGGGCTAAGCTTTACTCCTATAAAACCAATGAGTCTGCACAAGACGAGCACACAGTGGGCCCTCTCAGCCCTGCTGTATAGATAAGAAAACAGAGTCACAGAGAGAGAGAGACAGAGAGACAGAGAGAGAGAGACAGAGAGAGAGAGACAGACAGAGAGAGAGACAGAGAGAGACAGAGAGAGACAGAGAGACAGACAGAGAGAGAGAGAGAGACAGAGACAGAGAGACAGAGAGAGAGAGAGAGAGAGAGAGAGAGAGAGAGAGAGAGAGAGAGAGAGGTTAAGGGGCTGATCTGTCAGCTCAAGCTACACACGCGTCTGGGTGTTCACCCAGGTGGTCATCTCGAGTCCACCTGGGCACAGAGCACATTGAGAACTGCAAGGAATTCGCTGTCTTACCCACAAGAAACACAAACAAGGCCAGCAAAAAAACATTCCGGGGAGGTGACATTCAGGATGGATTCTAAGGTTTGAGACGTAAGGTCAAGGACCCCACCCTTAAGAGGCAGGGCAGCTGCTGAAGGCGTTCAAGCAGATGCAGGACTGAGAACGGTGACCTGTGTAGCTGTGACTATGGCAGACTTCTCCCATGTGAACTACTTTTCACCAAAGAAATTTGTACTTGATCCCCAGGATAGAGATATGTAAAATACATATGCAAGCAAACATTTTTGGATAATAAATCACAAAGAAATTCATTTTAAAACAACTCTTTGGGGCTGGAGAGACGGCTCCATGGTTAAGAGCACTGGCTGCTCTTCCAGAGGATCCAAGTTCAATTCCCAGCACCCATAAGGCAGCTCACAACTGTCTGTAAGTCCAGTTCCAGGGGATCTGACACTCACACAGACATGAATGCAGGCAAAACAATGCACATAAAACAAAATAAATAAATCACTTAAAAAATAAAACAATTGTTTGGTCTACATATACTTTTACCATTCATTAGCTACAATCAAATTTTCTGACTAACAAGATGAATGTGCTGATTTATTTTTACATAAAGAATTAAATCTTGGGGCTGGAGAAATGGCTCAGTGGTTAAGAGCACAGGCTACTCTTCCAGAGGACCTGAGTTCAATTCCCAGCACCCACATAGCAGCTCACAACTGTCTGGAACTCCAATTCCAGAGGATCTGAGACCCTCACATAGGTATACAAGCAGGCAAAACATCAATCAATGCTCATAAAATAAAAATAAGTAAATTATATAAACAATCAAACAAAGAATTAAATCTTGCCCAATATTTGATACTGTAGGGCATAGAGCATCTTCAGCGATTTTAGAGTTAATCAATGTTTTGTGTAGTTGAAAGATTTCCTGCGTCCCTCCTGGTCCCACAGCTGCTTGGAACCAAATAAACACACAGAGGTTTATATTACTTACAAATTGTATGGCCTACTGGCTCAGGCTTCTTGTTAGCTAGCTCTTACAACTTAACTCAGCCCATTTCTATTAATCCATGTACTGCCACGTGGCTATGGCATTACCAATCTGCTGGCATGTTGCTCCTTGGGCGGCAGGCTGGTGTCTCCTCCGCCTCTGCCTGTCTTCTTCCTGTCTCTCTCTTGGATTTCCTGCCAGACTATAACCTGACTTGCCATAGGCCAGAGCAGCTTCTGTATTAACCAATCATAGCAACACATATTGACAGCATACAGAAAGACATCCCACAGCAGTTTTGATTTTATAATAATCAATGCTGAGAATACAAATTCATATAAACACATAGTACAAAATGGTAGAAGTACATTTATGGCCATTAATGAAATTATTGGAAATTCTCTTCTAATTCCAAGCCAAAATTCACTGAATGAAATTTTATGAAACTCAAGTCTACAACTCAAACAGCAATTTTATAAACCAAACATTCTCAATACAAAGAGTATTGAAAGTCTTTGTTCTCTGTAATTAAATCATTATGTTTCTATAGGAACAGAAATGTATGTACAATGAAAACTCTGCAACTCATACACACAACTATCTCGAATCTGAGTCAGGATGTGCAGTGGCTGTGCATGGCGTATAGGCACGCATAAAGTGTGTGTGTTTATGTTCAGAACCCAGGCTGCAGTGGAGCCACACAATTCAACACTGGTGAGTGCTGCCAAGAACACCTTGGACTCATCATGCATTGGATTTTAAATTACTTTTTTATGCATTCAGAAACTTTTGACTGTTGGTAGTTTGTTCAATTCTCCCATTCAGTTACACAACCCCACATGGAGTCACAACTCATAGTTTAAGACGTCGAGTTATGGAATTGTGGTTAGGGGGTCATCAGAAGAAAGAAGAGTCCTGTAAGGACTCATGGGATATCCACCAAGGTCAAAGAATGAGCTCGGTGCTCTTCTAATTCCAAGGCTGAGCTTTTTACCAGCCTGGACATCATATGATGAAGAGGAGTGTTCCCCATCCTGCCCCCAGAAAACTAGACCTGGAGTCAGGACCTGAGTATGATGGCTATATCTCCATGCCCCACCTTTGTGAGTTCTGAGTCACAATTTCCTCATCTGGAAAATGGGCAAAATACCTGACTCCTCCCACTTTTATGAAATTCAAACAACATTGACAGTATGTAAAGGTGGCCCATAAATATCACTGACAAGACAACAAGAGATTCAAAAATATCTGCCCAGTGAGGCTGGAGAGATGGCTCAGCAGTTAAGAGCACTGACTGCTTTTCCAAAGGACCCAGGTTCAATTCCCAGCACCCACATGGCAGCTCACAACTGTCTGTAACTCCAAGATCTGACACCCTCACACAGACATATATGCAGGCAAAACACTAATGCACATAAAATTAAAATTAGATAGATAGATAGATAGATAGATAGATAGATAGATAGATAGATAGATAGATAAGGGATATATATGCACAGTTAACTAGCAAGATAGCCCAGAGACCAAGGCCTTGGGCCTTCTCTTGAGCCCTAGTGGTATGGCTCTCACTGTACGGCTGGTCACATCTTTTCTTCTTACCTCCACAGGACCCACCAAAACCTTCCCCTCAAAGCACAGTCCAAAAGCACACACTCCCCGTGATCCCCGCTGGAGGCAAGCCCTCCCTCCCATGAAGGCACACCCTCCTGCCTCCCTCTTCCCTGTGACGCTGCTTTCTCTCTCCAGTGTGGCTCTCCCCTCGCTTCGCTATCCTCCGTGAGCCGTCCACCGAGCACCGGAAGCCTTTCTCTTCCTCTTCACAGCTTCCTTGTGGACAAGCCCTCGGTGCGCTTTTGTGGACAGCTTAGAAGACAGTGAGTTACTGGAGAGACTGAGCTTCCCTCAGAGATGCCCAGGCAGCCGGCAGCCAGTAAAATGGACAGTGGAGCCTCTGTGTGACAACAAGGGACCCTAAGCCATGAAAGGTGTCTCCCAGCCTGCCGGAGTCTATTCTTCCCCAATGAGCAACATAGAAAAAATAGTGAAGAGAAGAGCTGTATTCACCAAGTTATCAAGTCCTTATTCTGTTTGCCGAGTGTTTTAATGAACTGCCTCATTGAAACCCCAAGACAAGCCCATAAAGATTTATCCAATGCCAAGCAATGTGCACAGGGCACAGATGGTCCTCAGCAAACTTCTCAAAAGAAAGTAGAAAAGGAAAAAAAAAAAAAAACACAAACAAAAAACAAAACCTAACCAAACCCACAAAGGTCACGTGACTTTCCCAGTGAGGGAGTTATTTCCATTTCCACATTGAAAGGAGATTTCTTCTTCTGACTCTCTGCAGGCTGGAGACAGGAGGACCACGGGACCCCCCCCCCCCCCCCCCCCGGAAACAGAGTTTTTGTACAGCTAGCTTTCCCCAGCTTGAAGTGGCAAGTAGAAGTTACACGCCCCCCCCCCCCCCAAATTTGGGAGTGGCTACAGCATCCAAGGCCAACCGAATCTAGTGCTCAGGGAATAATGGCTCTATCTGTTTGCCTTCCAGACATTTCTTTATCCACATTTCTTCTAGAAGGATCCAGGCAATCAATTCTATTCCTTGTGCCCAGCTGTTTGTTTTAAAAGGATGTGGTTTGAGGATGTTTTGGGATATCACCTCCTCTCTCTTGGCTGGGCCAGCTGAGAGAAGACAGAAGAAACCCCGAGCCTTGACACGGGAACAGAGGAGACCCAGACTGACACAGGCTGAACCCAGACCCCTCCATTCTCCCTGCTGACATTTGAAAAATGCTTCCAGTGGAAATGGTTACCTAGGAGGGGAGCCCTCACCGCAGGGGTAAGACAAGGGACTGTGTTGGTCCCACCAAGGCTTGCAGCAGGGCCTGCCCCTACCTCCCCTTCCTGGAAGACTGAGGAGGTGTGAAACAGACAAGATGAACAGCAGGCTGGGGGGCACACACAGGTGTGTAACCAGGCAGGTGAAGAGCAGGCTGTGAGCACACACAGGCGTGTAACCAGGCAGGTCGTGAGCAGACACAGGCGTGTAACCAGGCAGGTGAAGAGCAGGCTGGGGGCAGACACAGGTGTGTAACCAGAAGACCACGTCTGTAGCATACAGCCATGCTGGTTGGTTACTTTCAGTTCCATCCCACCAGCCCCGCCCCCAATTTCTTTCCAATCAAGTTACCACCTGCCCTGATTTTCATCCAGGAAGTTCAAAGTGAGCCCCTGAGAGCTGACCTGTTTGCATTTTTCCTCCTTTGCAGGGCAAGGAGACGGGGGTGGGGTGGGGGTGGGGGTGGGGTGGGGGGGGGCTGGTGTGATGGGCATATCCACTGCTAAAGTGGACCTGAAATCTGGGTACAGAGATGATTCCTGCCTGGGAAAGCCGTTTGTGTCCCCCAGCCGTCAGGGTATCCTGATTCCAGCCTTCATTGTCCCTTCTCTGGAGAGGCAGTCAGGCATATTGAAGCATTTCATGTTGCTCTCCACAACCCTAATTCATGATGAGTAATCAACTCATACAAGGCATGGGATCAGGTCTCAGTCCTCCCCCAGCCCAGACTTCCTCTGGGCAGTTGGGGGCAGGATGGGAGGTGTGCCTGTGGGAGCCAAGGAAGGGACCCATGTACCAATGCTTGCACACCGATTTAGGAGTTAACATTCCCTTGTTAGTCTTCCTTCAGCCAAGGAGCTTGGCCAGGTTCCCAATCGGTGTCCCATTTTCCCGAGTGTCAGAGGAGACAGCAGAAATAATATTAGCAAAGCTGTAGCAGGGCCAGCCTTCCGTTTCACCAACATGTGAACCCCCAAAATGTCTAAGCCATGGTTATCTCTGCCAACAGCTCTACCTGAGGCAAGGCACCAAAAAGTCAGTCGTATACCCTCCTTGTCTGCAAGTTCTTAACACTTACCTCCAGCTTAGCCTGGGGATCTTTAACTAAAGCAACCCTATTCCCAGCGGCCGTTCTAAAAACTCTGGGTTTCTGCAGTGTCTTGAATCAGAACCTGGGAGGTGTGGGGTGGGGGCCAGGAAATCGCATTTGAGCAGTACTGATGATTCCTTGGGTGATACTTCTGAACACTGCTGCTGGAAGCCCCACCACGCTCTGCTGATCAGTCACAGATACCTTATCAGCCATTCTATGGACCCTGAGGCAAGTAGACTCAGGTTCACAGAAAACGCCTATGGCTCAAGTCACGTGGCTCCAGCCTTCCAATCATCGCCCCACACCATCACTTTACTAGTGGCAAGGCTTGCGTAGTGGGTGGGTGCAGCCCCCCCGCCCAGGAGTCCCTTCAGCCCCATGTGTAGGCCACAGCAGATTCCCACAGGGTAGCACAGCTACAGCATAAGGGAGGATGGTGGCTGACAGGTGATATCAGAGTCTGGGTTTCCAGGCTGCTGACCCAGAGCGCCAGATCAGCTCTGGAGAGACACAAGGTGCCTACAGCAAATACCAAGTCTTGAAATACAAGTCTTCAAAAGGTCTGTGGGTTTCCTCTTAATCAATCATAGCTGCCTCTGAGTCTCTGGGTTTCACTTAGATCCTGGACCCCTGGGAAGGGAGTGATGCGCTCTTAGGTGAGGTCAGCCTATCATTTGACAAGGCCTGTGACTCCTACTACATGGTATGGTTGTGTCCCCAGGAAGCTGGCTTACTTACTAGGTAACCTGGACTTTACCGTCTTCCGAGACAACTGTTCCGATCACCTTTAGTCATCCTTCAGGAACGCAGTGAACACCTGCAAAGGAATGTGGTTCCTAATCCCATTCTGACACTTGACCGGAGCCATAGCTCCTGTAGAACGGACCGGCTCCTACCTTTGCTTCTCAGGTGGGACAAGTAAGGCTCAGAGATACCATAATCACTTCCAAGGTCACACACACACAAAGCACATGCACGACCCCAGGCCCTCTGGTTCTTTCCAATGCAATTTTCCGTTAAGCCTCAACAACATAGCCTTGGAAATAGGCATAGAAGTTGTTACCACTTGGGTGTTGTTTTGCAGCACCTTGAACACCAGTTCTTCTTTCTTGCTTTCTATTTAAAAACAGCAACATCGGGTTGGGGGATTTAGCTCAGTGGTAGAGCGCTTGCCTAGCAAGCGCAAGGTCCTGGGTTCGATCCCCAACTTAAAAAAAACAAAAAAAAAAAAAACACCAGCATCATCATTTTGAAATAGGAGTCAAGGTGACCAGCCATCATGGTTGGTTCCCCAGGACTGTTCTGAGAAGTCTTGCCTCCTACAAAAGCCCTCTGCCCAGAGCCAGCTGATGTCATCTACACTGTGACCCTCTAGTTACAGAGGAACCTATGCCTGCTGATGTGTTCCCATCCAGGCCCTGACTCACTCGTCTTCATCTTCAGGCTCCTCAGGAGCACACTCTTCAGAGTAACTGTGACTCCAGGTGAACTGACCATACAGATATACATATATGTATCTATATGCAATATGTTAGCAATGCATATTAGCAATATAAAAGCAAGGAAATAACTCAAATTCTAACAAGCAACCCCCCAAAAGACGAAGTGGAATTTATAGTGAAATAAATATTGGAAACCAGATGTGGTAATGCGTGCCTATACGCTCAGCATTTGAGAGACTGAGGCAGGAGGATTGTGAGTTTTAGGGAAACATGGCTACAAAGCATGACTCTGTTTTAAAAACCACACCTACAAAGGCCAGGATGTGCATGTGGTGGGGGTGGGGTGGGGTGAGGGGTGATTAGAAATTGAGGTTGAATTTGGAAACACCAAACTGTAAAATTGGAAATGATCTCTTGGGCCCTCTGGCTTAATTCCTGCATCGTTAATTTTCCCACGAGGCTGTCACTTAGTCATCAGTGTGACCTAGACTTTACATCTTCCATGACAATCATTCAGTGCGGCTTTTAGTCACCTTACAGGAACTTATTTTCATAAAGTCCCAGAATCGGGTGTGGTAGTGAGCACCTGTAATCCCAACATTTGGGAGGTGGAGGCAGGAAGCTCAGGAGTTCAAGGACAGCCTCATCAAAGTGGGTTTGAGGCTAACTGGGGCTATGTGAGACCCAGTGTCGATAAAATAAAAAAATAAAATAATGTCCCAGGCTGATGATCAATTTCACCTGATGCTAGAATAATTAAGTGACCAGAATGCCTTTGCTTTTCCAGATGACTGATGACTTACTTCTGTTATAGAAAAGTGTTTCAGCCCGTTGTTCTAAACTGGGGTTCACAGCAGTGGGCTAGTTTTTTCAGCGTGGTAGGCCTTCCGAGAGTCCCGATAATCGTGGACCACAGGACCCTTTGAGTCTCCCTTCTGAGCATTTGTCTTTTTAAAGAACGCACTTTCCTTCCAGCTGTTTGTGAATCCCTTTGTTGCTGGGAAACACTCCACTCTGACAATATTCCTCCTATGATGAGGTCTTGCTGTGGTTGGGATGATGCCTTTCCTCCAAAGGCCCAGGTGGGACAGACTTGGTCCCCAGTGCCACTCAGAGATGGGGCCCAGTGAGAGGACTCCAGGCCCTTGGAGTGGATCGTGAACCCCTCCCCTGCTTCTCCCCTTTTGCTTCCTAGCATGAGGTATGTGTTTTGGCTATGCCACATCTTCCCACCACAGTGTGCGGCCTTTACCACAGGCCCCATGGTGACAGGGCCACGTGACCATGGGCTCCAGAACTGAGGGCCAAAGCAAATCTTTTCTAAGTATAGGTTGGTTGTCTGGGACTTGCTCACAGTGGTGGGATGCCCACTGACTCGGGTGCCTGCAGTGGACACTGTGGTTTGGGGGCTCTTCATTTGCCTTGTTAATTTCCACCCATATGTCTGAATTCAGAAAGACGCTGGTCTAGGTGACTGACCCAATGGAATCCCAGCACTTAGGAGGTGGAGGCAGGTCGATTGGGTAGATTTTGAGGCCAGCCTGGGCTATATAGTCAGTTCCAGGCCAGCCTGGGCTGCAGAATGAAACCTTGCTTCCAAAAACAAACAAGTAAAACAACAACAATAACAATGAGTCATCTTAGGAAATTAAATAGTTTAATGCTTATATTTTCTTTTTGTAAAAAACAAAGGTATGAAACTCATCCATTTCAAGTGTGTAATTCAATAGGTTTTAGCACAGCCCCAGTCACGCGACTATTACCACTGTCTTTTAGAATAGTTTTCCCCACTGCAAAAGGAAACCCTGCTCCTTCAAAGTGAAGGCTCATCCCCCGCTCCTCACCAGTGAAAGCCCACACCCCGCTACTTACCAATGAAAGCTCATAACCACAAACTCCCCCCCACTCCCTGTGTGTGTGTGTGTGTGTGTGTGTGTGTGTGTGTGTGGTGTGTGTGTGTGTGTGTGTTTTGAATGCCCTATTTTCCCCTGTGTCAGAGCTGAATACCTTTTTAAATGGAGTATGTAACTAATGTTTTCCAACTAGGCATATACTAATACTGTTTGTTTGTTTGTTTTCTTACTTGTTCGCGTGTTTGTTTGACACAGGGTCTCTCTATGTAGCCCTGGCTGTCCTGGAACTCACTCTGCAGACAAGGCTGGCCTTGAATTCACAGAGATCCTCCTGTCTCTGCCTCCCGAATGGTGGGGTTAAAGGCGGTGCGTCACCACTGTACAGCTACAAATACTTTCTTGACTGAATACTGGTGCTGAAAGGGGAAAAATTGACTTCTGGCACAGGCACCACACCATACATTTACCTCAGAAAATGCAAGCAATGTATGCAGTCACTATTGTAGCCACTGGAGCAGACATTGGATGAAATCCTGGTTCTGCCTCTTAATTGTTAGTGAGAGCTAGCCCCCAGTGCTCTCTTTTCTTCCACCATCTGTAAAATGGGAATGTGCTGTGGGATAACGCTTTTGTACACCAGTTTAATAAAACACTGTTTGGCCAGTAGCCAGGCAGGAAGTATAAGCAGAATAAGCAGACAAGGAGAATTCTGGGAAGAGGAAGGCTGAGTCAGGAGATGCCAACCCGCTGTCCAGGGAGCAGCATGTAATAGCACATAGGTAAAGCCACAGAACACGTGGCAACATATAGATTAACAGGAATGGGCTAAGTTTAAGTGTAAGAGCTAGCTAGGACTAAGCCTGAGCTAATGGCTGAGCAGTTGTAATTAATATAAACCTCTGGTGTGTTCATTTAGGTCTGAGTGGCTGTGGGACTGTGAGGCTGCAGGAGCCGGGCAGGCACAGGAAAACTTCAGCTACAAATGGCGCCCAATGTGGGGTGCCAAATATAGACAAATTTCTAAACGGTCTTATTAAATAAGAAACACGGAGCCAAATAGAGGAGTGAAAGCCTTAGATCAGTGAAATAGTGAGAGCCACCAGCCAACCTTACCTCACCAACTCTGCAGCTTCCAAATGCGAGCTACTTCCTGTCTACCCAGGCTTTTATTGCCTTGCTGTTCTGCCCTCTCATTGGCTATCTTACCCCAGCTATCTCACTTCCTTGTCACTGTCTGTCTGCACAGACCTCCAAGTCTCTATGGTTGGTATTAGGATTAAAGGCGTGTGTCACCACGCTTGGCTGTGTTCCCTAGTGTGGCCTTGAATACACAGAGAACTTGCCTGCTAAGTGATCGGATTAAGGGCATGTGCTACCACTGCCTAACTTTTGTGTTTACTTAAAATGGCTTGCTATTTCCTCTGATCTCCAGGCAAACTTTATTTATTAACATACAAATAAAATATCACCACATTTCAGCACAAATAAAATATCACCACAGGAATGCTAGCAATCCTCCTGCCT
The DNA here is from genome assembly GCF_007827085.1 of Peromyscus californicus insignis. NCBI lineage: Eukaryota > Metazoa > Chordata > Mammalia > Rodentia > Cricetidae > Peromyscus > Peromyscus californicus. Next base: position 17,756,702 of record NW_026294458.1, on the reverse strand, counting down.
CTTAACTGTTAGTGAGAGCTAGCCCCCATGCTCTCTCTTCTGTCACCATCTGTAAAGTGGGAGTGCTAACAATCCTTCTTCCCAGAGTTTTTCTCTCAGAATGAAGCCTCAATGGCACCTGACTGGATAACAAACCCTCTGCTGGTCCTCTTCCTTGCCCTTTTCTCTGTCCACTCAGCCATCTGGGCCTCTTCTCCCTTCCCAGTGAGTCCCCTGTCCTCACAGCCTCTCTCAGGGGCCACTTCTAAACCAGCACCTAAGACATCCTCAATTGCCTGTGAAATGGACTAAGACTGAACCCATTTGACTGATGAGAAAACTAAGACTCAGAGGAAACATACTTTTTTGCCCTCTTTTTTACATATTGAGAGAATTAGACTCACATGTATAGCGCTCCGATTGTGACGATCCTGCCCAATCCTACTTGGGGAGTTTCCTCAAATCAAGGCTAAAAATTAGGCCAACTCAGATTAACTTCCTATTGGTTTTAAATGTCTCTTCAAAATAAGGAGAGAGATGATGTTACCAAGGGAAGTGGGGGTGGAGGTGGGGGTGGAGCCGAACACTGCAGCACATGCCTGTAATCCCAGCACTTGAGACTGAAGAAGGAAGATTACAAGTTCAAGGCCAGCCTGGGCTACATACCCTACCTCAAAACAACAGTAACAAATGAAGACTAGCCAAGAGAGGGGAAGACATCATTCTGGCATGTGGAGTTGCTGGAGAAATGCCCGGTGTAGTGCTCTCATGCAGGGTCTATGGAAAGGATGTCTGACTGCAGGCTCCGTTCTAACCTGCGGCCATTTTCGTGAAGCACTGGATGGAGGATGGGGGGGCGGCGTGCAGCTGCTGTGTTGGTGAGTCTGAGTGAGGCTGGGTGTGCCATTTTGTTAACAACCAAGCCGTAGGTGAGCCATCTGAAAGCTTGCTTCTCTGAGGCTCAGGGACCTGTTAGGAAACTCAGGTGAGGATTTGGCTCAGGGAAGAGGTAACTTGATCCAAATTTTGAACAAAATGGATTTCTCATGGGCAAGAGCAGATGGTTGGGGTAAATCCTATGAAATCAGCCTAAATTTGTCTAAAGCAGACGGCCAACTTTCTTCTATTTATGTCGAGCGTTCTAGTTATCTCCTGCTGCATAACCAACTCCCCCAAACTTAGTGCATTAAAACCATCAACCATCTTCTTGTGTCTCGTGATTTTGTGGGTCAGGAATCCAGCCGGACTTGGCTGAGAGATTCTGTTCCATGTGGCATTAACTAAGGTCACTCAGAAGGATATGGACATGTGGTTCTGAGGTGGGTCCACTCACTTGGCTGGAAAGCTGGGCTGTTGGGGACTATTGCTCAGAGGACTGTGCATGCCCTGGTGGCCTTGGGGTCATTGAACTTCCTTCGTGGTGACTTGTACTCCAAAAGTAAGTGTCCAGTAAGCAAGGGGAACCTAGCTTTGAGGTCAGAAAGGGAACTGGAACAAGAGGCATCAGTGAGGCCAAGGTCACTGGCAACCAAACCAAGCTCACACTGTGTTCTACCAAAGATAATTTGTTCCTCGGAGCTCATAGCAATCCCTCTCCCAGTTCCTGGCAGAGTGCCTTCCCACTCTGGGGTGCTTCTGGCTGGCCACACAGGGTCACAGTGCTGCACTTGACACTAGACACCAGTGGAGTGAAGGCATCACACAAGCATGGGAACATTGGTCCCTTGGAAGAAAGAGAGGAAGGTAAGGAGGCTGGCATGGAAGGGTTCACTTAGCCTGGACCTCTCAACCAAGGGAACTCTGTGGGCCTCAGAGCTGATGGCGTAGCTCCGTCACAGACTCACACAGCTGTGCTTCAGGGTCTGGCGCAGGGATGTCCCTGGAAGAGTGAACTCAGTAAATATAGACATTAATTCAGTTGAGCATGGTGTTTACATCATGCTAGAGTTGTTTTTCTTTTGAGGGGGGGTGGTTGTGTGGCAAAACTTTTCCTGGCAGGCACAGCACACACACACACAACTACTCACCACAGATAGGGAGTCCAAGACAGACCAAAGTATGGATACCACCAAATGCAACTTTCTAAACCAGTGAGTTTTACTGGGGTTCCTTACAGGAATATGGCTGAGGGGTCACTCACAGGAGCAGAAATGACTCAAAGACAGCTACGTCCCCAAAGCCCCCGGCCCAGCAGGAATGGCAGCTCACAAAGTTGGGAACCTAGAGAGCACTGCACAGCCTGCAGGCAGCTCCACAGGTGGGACAGTGTCCTTTCCAGGTGCCTCAGTTGGTCTAAACCTCTTCCAGGTAGCTTGTCTGGGTTCTGCTTCTTCTCGGCAGCTGGACTGGTCTCAGAGTCCACTTTGCAGTTTGGCTTGTCTGAGAGCGACTCTCAGCAGCTTTATTGATTACTCTGGCAGGGAGGGGCCTAATGAATCTGCTCAGTTTCAGGGACTTCCTGAAGCTATTTTGAGTCCTTTGCCTTTCTGCTTAAGGAGCTTCCTTACTTTCAGGAAATGGTTCAATTTAGGAGAAAACTGTTTTACAACTAAGATTAGGAGGTTGGAGGGATGGCGCCTTTTCTTTTTTCTTTTTCTTCTTTCTTTCCTTTCTTTCCTTCTTTATTTTTTCTTTTGTCATTTACTGCATTAGAGCTCCTGACATGAACTACTGGAGATGGGGATGGGAAGGAAGAGAAGGAAGAAAAAAGGATCCTGATATTTCTGGAACTTTCCAGCCCTGAGGAGGATGGGAGCGGCCTGATTGTTCAGAGTGCCTCTCTGTCAACCATGTTCTCTTTATAGAGAGAATAGTAAATAATAATAAATACTTGGGTATTGCCCACCCCTGTATTTATTGGACTATTCACAGCCCTCTAGACTTGCATAGAATTAACAAATAGGGTAAGTGAGATGAGCGTTTACCAGGAGCCGACAGTGTAGCTGACATGCTCTGGGCCCTTTCACAAGATCTAACCCACCTGTTCTTAGGAAACTGGAGGAGCAGGTTCATTCACTCCTTTACGTCATTTCTTTTTCCCCCCAAGGAAAGGTCAGATTCCTCCTCAGGCCCCCTCCTGTTCCTCCTCAGTATCTGAGGAGATTCTCCAATGGCCAGAACGGCTAGAACCCTGAGTGACATGGCTGCATGTGGGATCCATGTGGCTCCTCCCTTCCAGCCAAGTCCATTCCTCAGTTTATTTGTTGGTTCGTTTTTGATTTTTAGAGACCAGTCTCTCTGTGTAGCCCTGGCTGTCCTGGAACTCACTTCATAGACCAGGCCGGGCTCGAACACATGGAGATCCACCTGCCTCTGCCTCCTGAGTACTGGGATTAAAGGCGTGTGGTCTTTATACCCCGTGGTTCAGCCTCACCCTGTAACAGAGGAGTCAGGCATGCTGACTCATAGTCTGGAGACTGTCACAATCTTCCCGTCAGGTGTTCAAGGAAATGCTATGATTTCCCAACCAACATTTCCCGTCTCGTCTTCCACTATGCCCTTGCTCCATTTGTTTTACCAACCAGAGCCTGTGAAGCCCTGCGTTCTGGGAAAGGAGAGGAGCTCTAGATGATAATTTTGGAATTATCTGTCTTTGGTTCAAGCGGTAATTAGGGGAAAATATATATAAATATGTCATCCACCTTCTGCTCAATCCTGCTTCTCTATTTTCATCTCTATCATTTATACTTGCATGTACAAGCTCTGGTGCTAATTTTTAGCTTCCAACGCGGAGTCTCTCAAACTTCGGGAATTATAGTGTTATGGTCCGATAACGCTCACTGTCACAAAAGATGCTCTGGGGATCCAGGGAGAAGGCTATACTAGATTAGTGCTTGTACATGGGTCAGATGACACATTCCATTTTGGCCATCCCCCTGCTTCATCATCACCTGTGCTTATGTGGTCCCTTTGGCTTAGATTGCCCTTCTACATTCTCCACCACCAGCTCCCACCCGGCACCGCTCCTATGTTTACCCATGCAGGTCGCTAGGACAGCTCTGCTGTAGAGCTCCGGTGTCAAGATCTTCCCAGCTGCAACGGGCCCTGCAAGTCATCCACTCGAAGGTACTGAGCAATTTTCCCAAAGTTTTATTGTCCGCTTTGCACTGGGTCCCAGAAATGGCCACCTGCAGAGTAAATCCTTCGCTTTCCTATAGCCCTGTCTGACAGCACCATAAAGCACAGTAATTACTAGACATGTTCGTACGTCTGAAGCACTATAACGAAGTATTCCATGGGGCCTATTTTGTGTCCCTGTGTTGAGCAAGGGAGGTGACTCCAATTAATGCTAATTGGACTCATCTACTTGGAAAGAAATCCGAAATTACATACTGATTTATTGAACTTACCCTAATGTTCCAAAAATAAATTTTTTTTAACATTTCCAAAAAACAAGGTAATAGAGCAATTAGTTCAGTACTACAAACCAGTGGATGTGCAGTAAATGAAATCTGAATGCGCGGATGCGCCACAGGCTGGGTGTCGAGATACGAGAGGTTCAGCTTCATTCTCCCTCAAGTGCACTGTGAAGCATTGGTAAAAATCACTTCTGTTCTCCAAGCCTCCATCTGTCTGCTCATCTGTGAAAGGAAGGATTTGGAACAACCCAAGGATTTGTTTGTTGTTGTTGTTGTTGTTGTCGTCAAGGGTTTCTCTGTGTATAGCCTTGGCTGTCCTGGAACTCACTGTGTAGACCAGGCTGGCCTGGAACTCACAGAGATCCACCTGCCTCTACTTCCCAAGTGCTGGGATTGAAGGCGTGCGCCACCATGCTTTTGGAGCAACCCAAGTTTTATCTTTCTGGGATGAATCCCCTGCAGCCTTAATATTCAACAATTACTTGAAAAGTGTTTACTGCATCTATATTACTGATGTCAAACCAAAGGAAAAGAAGGACAAAGTGGAGCTAGTGTTTAACGAATTTCTCTTTCTGGCCTGTGACCTGTTTTATGCATCATTGTAGGTGGCACACCACCTATGCTATTCTTCAGTGAGCGGAGCTGATTTTCCAGGAAGATCATTCATGTTCTGTTTCTGCACATAAGGCAACCAGCACTTTATTAACTTGGGAGGAGTTTGGCTTCCTGTCTTGACAGCACGACTACTGTTTTTGGACATTGAGATGAGGCACTGCCAGACTGAGGTTAGTAGAAGAAAAGGTCAATGACACGGGCCACAGAGGATCCCTGGTTTTATGCTCAGAGGCAATTCCCAGGTCATGTGCAAATTTGGGTAGCTTCATTTCACTCAGCTAAAAAGTCAGAGACTGGACACTGAGTAAGCTGAACTATCTGGGAAGTTGAGGGTCACAATTCCAGAATGAGGGAGACACACAGGGAAATAACCCTGCTTAAAATATTCTGTCAACCCTTTGATTAATGTGAAACCACATATAACTCCTCCACAAGACTAGGCAGAAGAAAGGCGAAGGGAAAGTAGGTATGTGTGGTGGGATGGGGAGTGAGCTAAACAACCCAGAGCTCACAAGGTGAGGGAATGTTTGTGCCCCGCAACCAAAGGTGAGAGTCCTTGGTAGTCCTTTGGGGCACTCAGTGGAGGGACTAGAGTGGTCAAAAGGGAATAAGATGTGAAACATCCCTGCTGGGAAAGCTACTCTAGATCCTTTCCAGCAAAACCTAGAGACAACACTCACCGAGATCCGTTGATTCCTGTGTGAATGAGCTGCAGATGAAAATGAGGCTTAACGCTCTTTAAGGGAAGACGGCAAAGTCCAAATTCTTCACACTGTAAAACCACAGTGTCTACTATCTAAGCAAAAGAGCATTAGACATATGAAAGAGCAGGGAAAACTCTGACCTACGGCTAAGGGAAAAACCAGCCAGTAGAAACAGACCTATAAATGATAGAGGTAAGATACAAATATTTAATGATAAAATAACTGGGGCAAAAACAGACAGTCCAGATTCAAACCCGGCTCTCCTGATGCTTCATACAGTCCTCCTTTCTTTATTAGTGTTCATCTGTTCTATATACTGGTGAAAATATATAGAATTTTGCCACAACACCCCCCCATGCAACTTCCCTGTGCTGCTGGTCTGCACACAGGGAAGAACATCTGAGAAGCTAGCAGAAGCAGCCAAAGACCTGAGACCCACGCCAGCCATCCTCATGGATAAAATTCCAACAGTGCTATAAGTGGACTCTCTTGTACTTTGCCTTCCCCACTATGGAACTTACCTGGAGAATTACCCAGGGCCACTCCTTGGTGATATCTGTAGCCAGAGGGCCTCTCTGCTCCTTAGGGGCCATGGCTTCTGGGAGCATAGTAACTTGTGTGTGAACTGTGCGAAGTGTGTACCAGGAAACCAAGCCTCCGGCTGCAGGCCCAAGCTGGCAAAAATTTAAGCAAGGGGGTTGACACAGAAAACATCAAGGCACATGCCTCACCTTATTGCCGGGGTGATTTCGTGTATGTGTGTGTATGTGTGTGTGTGTGTGCTTGTGTTTGTTGCCTGCAACAGTGTGGGAGGGAATGATGCAGGCAGTCTAGACCTAAGGTCACTTCCCAGGCTAGGGGCACGGTTTTCCTCCCTGCAATTCACTACACACGTTGTTACCAAAGCAAATATCAAAGCCCTGCAATTTGCTAATTATAGGCGGGATCCTGGGCTTGTGGGCCCAATTAACCACTTGTTCCTCATTTTCTGTGTGTGACCCGTCGTCTGCACCCACAATCAGCCACTTGTCTTTTAACTGCCCCATGAGTTGGCTGACTCACCTCTAATTCACTCCAACTATCACCTCCAGATGGCCTTTGGTGTCTCCCTGCCTTCCAGGTTGCCTCACTCATCTACCCGGCTCTCATCACAGAATCACAGACCAGTGTTAGCTCTTCTGTCGGGGGTGGGGGTGGGGTGGGGGGGGGGAGTGGGGGGGACTATGAGATTTCCTGGATTTACTCCTTGTCTCTCTGCACAGTGTCTGTAAGGCCGGAAGCAGCTCCTGTTGGTCTGGGCATCTTGCCTGGCTCCCCAAGGATGTGCAGGGGGCTGTGGCCGCATCGGCCTCTGCTCCTAGACACTCTCCACAGAAGAAAAAGGGAAATTATGGCTTCTCTGGGGCCAGTCTGCTGTCAGAGCTCCTGCTTACATCCTGGTCAATGTCTCCTCAGTTCCCTGCTCAGTGCAGCCAGCTAGGGCTAAGTCAAGCAAGAGTTACTGCCAGCCTGAGAGAGGAAGGGCCAGAAGCTGCCAGGATAGACTTACAAGGAGTCATAAATGGGGAAAAGAAAAAAAAAAACCCTTCATGACCTTCATTAGGCAGACTATTCAGCAGGCAGAGGGTCCTCACCCAACTTCTGATGGGTAATTAAGTAATTAAGTCAATGTTTCCTACCATCTTTTTTTTCTGCTTTTTTTTTTTTTTTAATCACAGACACTTTGGAAAATCTAATGAAAATTCCAGAATTTCTTTAACAAGAAATGCTTAGGTTCAGCCAGGCCTGAGGGTATACATCTGTAATCTACCTGCAATCCTAGTTACTCAGGAGGCTGAGGCAGGAAGATCACAAAGGCTTGCATGGGCTACAGAGAGAATTCAAGGTCATTATAGCATGAGCAATTTAGCAAGACCTTGACTTATAAAAAAAATTATAAAAAGAACTGAAGAGTTATCTTAGTGGCAGAGCACTGGTTAGCCTGTGTGAGACCTGCATGCAATCCCCAACAGAGCAGAAATTCCAGAGGGAGGGAGGGAGGGGAAAGAGTGGCTTAAATTCATAATCCATTTACTTATTTGTTTAATCACCCAATAAATAATTTAGCACACCTATGTGCTAGGTAGGCATTGTTGAGGGAAACCTAAGCGCACAAATTTTACAAAAATTTCTGTTCTTGGAGAGCTTCCATTATAACCAGAAGAAATAGGTGATCGATTATAAATGTAATAAATAAGTAAAATACACAACTTGGTAGACAGTAAGTACTACAGAAAAAGAACAAATAAGACCTAGGTGGCAGAAAGTAAGGTTGGAGTACGGGTCCTATTTTTCAATAGCATGTGCCAGGCAGGCCTTCGGGAGATGTGAAATAAGGGCAGAGAACTGGAGACGCGCCGAGGCCATGTGGTATCTACAGAACGGGTATGGCTACCCAGGGAACAGCCTGAGGCCTTGTCTGGGAGTCTGAGGAACAGTGAGGAAAGGCTACTCAGAGGGACAGAGGTGGAACAGTGTCTTGGGAGATGGGGACAGAAAGCAAAGAAGTCTGAACGCTTGGAGAGCCCGGTAGGCCCCAAGGACCTGAGCTTTACTGTGAGTGAAGTCAGAAGCCATTAGTGGAATTGGAAGAACAGGGTCACCTAGTCTGACTGATTGAAGACCCTCCCCTCGGCGGCGGCTGAAAGGGAGCAAATGGTCCAAGTGTGAGGTAATGGCGGCAGAGAGGAGAGCGGCCACCACCGGAAGGCAGGGTCTGGAGTTCCGGAAGGATGCTGTGCGAGAGAGGAGTGCGGCCATGTAGACCCCAGAGTTCGCCAGTCCTTAGAGTCTCACCTGCCCGTGCAGGTAAGGGGACGCTGTCAGGGTGACAAAGGAAAGAGGGGACCCAAGGGGGAAAAGGAGAAGAGCACACAGCGGGTACAAAGGGGGGGTCTCATCTGTGTCTGAAAGTTCCATTGATTCCAAAGTCACGGAACTGTGATAAGACGTCCAGGTGTTACTTTGTTTAGTGGGTCTCTGATATGATAATTAAAATAATTCACGATTTGGGGAAAAAGAACATCCCTCGGCCCTTCGACACCAGTTTTGTCAGCTTCAAAGGGAGTCAGGCTGCTGGGTGTTGGTGTTGGCCCACGGCTTTCATCCCAGCACTTGAGAGGCAGAGGCCGGCAAATCTTTCTGAGTTCGAGGGCAGCCTGGTCTACAGAGCTAGTTCCAGGATAGCCAGGGCTGCAAAGAGAAACTGTGTCTCAAAAAAAAAAAAAAAAAAAGGTAGTAGTCGGGCTGGGTGCTGGGATGGGAAAGCTTCCCGGTCCTCTAGCTTCCTTCCCTGCAGCCCCGTCATCATCGGGGAGGGGAGGAGAGGAAGGCGCCAAGGTAAACTGTACCAAACCCAGAGCTGGGAAGGGAAGCCAGCGCTAGAGTTGGGAAGCCTGGGGAGCTTCCTGGCAGGGGCCCTTTGAAGCTTCCAGAAGGGATTAAGCTGGCACAGCAGGGGAGGAGGGATGTAGTCCACTGGGAGGCTGGTGTGCAACCGGGGCAAGCTGAGGCCCCAGCACCTACTACCTGACGGCCATCTCAGGGAGGGCTCCTTGTCCCAGGGACTAGGTCTGAAGTTCTTTTCAGAGCCCCGTTGTCACCCAGAGGGTTGAGGACCCCGTGAAGAAGCTTGGTTCTGGGACTCTGACCTGCCGATCTAGTGACTTTGAGGGCCAGCATGAAGGCTGACGTGGGCAGGCAGTCTCAGCTGACCCGAGTAGAGAGACTCCTTGAGGAAAAGAACAAGGAGGTTTCCTGGCCCCAGCTCCATCCGTGGGCCACCTCCAGACCTGTGCCCCAGATGGCAAATTCCTCTTCGTATCCAGATCCCTCTCCGGAGCCTGGGGCAAGGTCCCCTGCTGCCGCATTTGGCAGAACCTTGTGCCGTGTCACAGTTCTGATTAGGTGCCAAGAGAACTACTTCCCAGGCCCACAGCTTTAACAAGGCCATGCTTCCTAATTACTAGTTTTCTCCTAATTAAAGAAAGGGGAGGGGGAGCTCTCACCAATGACTACTTCACCTTGTAGTACCACCTTCCATTTATAGGCGTCTCTCTTCAGAGGGACCCAACGTGCTTTGTGTGTTATCGTATACACGTTTCCCTCATAACCAGCCCCGAGCCTCCTAGGGATGGTTATTATCGTACCAGTTTACAGGTGGGAAAAGGGACACCGGCTGGGGTTAAGCAAAGTGTCTGTCAACCTAGGTTGGTGGGGGCACAGGATTCCAATGCTCTTCTATTTGGAAATAAAGTCATCCCCCAGGAGCAAAACTGGGCTAAAGCTACACGGAGCGAAGGGTCATTTATTGCATGCTTTACAGAGATAATTAACACAGTTTAGTTCTCATGGCAATCCCATAAAGCAGCAAGTATTGCCAGCCTTCCCCGGGAGGACAGTGAGCGTCAGAGAGGCAGGGTTACCTGCCTGTAGGGACAGCATCCTTCACTGTAATAGCAGGTAGCAGAGGCTGACAGACACTGAGCATTTAGCCCTGTGCTGGCTAGCCACCTTACATTTATTCACTTGTTAAAACCATTATTAGATGATTATTAGAATTATTGTCATTTTCCTGTGATATCACAGAAAAGGATATGGCATGATCCATGTCCCATAGAAGTAATAGTAGAGCCAGCGAGAGCGCCAAGGGTCCCATCCCACCAGCCAGTGACAGTCAGGGTGCAGCCCCAGGACAGCCCGGGGCCTCTCTTTCCTCCCTAGGAAGATGGGGGTTCCTTCTGCACTCCTCTGGTTTGTGTACGGTCTGGGTGCATGGGAGGTCCCGTGCATGGGAGGCCCACACAGAAACAAATGTGCGAAGCACTTTCCATTAGCAAACAGCACCATGGGAGCCGGCGGGACACAGGCAGTAGAAGCCAAGAGTAATAATACTCTAAGAGAGTAATAATACTCTAAGAGAGATAGCCAAGCCAGCTGTATGGTGAAGCGGGATGTGTGGTAGTGGCATCTTGCTCTCCCAGTGAATAAGTGCATGCTTCACACACACACACACACACACACACACACACACACACACACACACACACACACCTGGAGGGGATGTCCTTCCTAGGGACACAGCTTCCGGCTCCTTGGCAATCCAGTCTACCTTGTCCATCAGTAAAGTGTATTGCCAGGCTCAGGCCTCAGAGCGGCAGAGCGAAGGTCCTTCGAGGCAAGGATGAAACCCAGCCCCTGCATCCAGTCTCAGGTCAAGATTCCATTGAGTGGCCAGGTAGTACCCCACCCCCCAATACTCCTCTCTTTCCAGACCCCACCCCACAGTGGCTGGCTGGCTACAGCCCTCATCTGTCCCTGCCTGTCCCGTACCTTTCTCATTTGCCAGGGACACCCTTCCTGAAAAACAGCAGGAAATGAAACAGTTACTGGCCTGTCCCTAATGGACGGATGGACCTCGTTCCCAAGGAAAGTTGGACAGATACCCCATAGCCCCAGCTCTGTAACCAAAGCGACGCATGCAAGATGGTTCTGGCATATCAGCTAGATCAAGGTCTCTGCACTGGGAGAGAGTCTTCAGTGTAACTCCTATCTGGTGTCACATGGCCAGAGCACACCCCAACCCGACCTACCATTTGCTGTGTCGTCCTGAGGAATAAGAATTCTACCCCCCACAGGATTGCTGTGGAGTGGATGAGAGACTGTATTCAAGTGCAGAGAACTATGCTAAGCATTGAGTCGGCACTGATAAATGTCTACTAGCATGTGAGCTAACCCCACCCACCCCAAGAACTAGCATCGACGCAAGTCTGGCTTTGTGTGACCGTTTCTCCGGTAGACTGAGAGGGCTGAGTCCTGGGAGAAGTCAGTTTGTCCCCCAAGCATGAAAACAGGAAAGAGTTGCCTGAATATGTAGTCTTAGTTCTCGTCGAATCACAAAACATCAACAGAAAAGGGAACGAGCGAGTCGGGGAGAAAAATGTCCAGGACACAGCCCAGGAGGAGGCGACCCACTCCCCTGGCCTCACTGGCAATGGATCTGCTAAGTTCCAGCCCAGAGCCTAGATCGCCTCCAGGGCGGCTCCTCCAGCAGCTAGACACACGGCCAGGTTCCCCACCCGCCGTGAGCTTTAAATCCCACAGGGCTTGGGGGCGAGGGAGCTGTTGGGTCGTGAGCCCATTCCGCCCACCACCAGGCTGGGCAGGTGGTACTGGCTGCTTAGAGGCCGGGAGGAAACGAGCCAGTACAGCTGCCCCACCCGGCACCCCACCGGGATCCTCTTCCTGTCTTCCTGTCGCAAACAGCTAGCCCCCTGGGAGGTGGCTTTGCTCTGCCAAGGAACTGGAGGGACGGACGACAGACAGACAGACAGACTACAGCACGAAGGAAGAGAGGGGCCCTAAATTCGAAGAACTGCTTCTTTGTAAATACCGTTCACTTACTGGGGGTCTTGGAATTCAGTCAGTACGGGGGGTTGAGGGTGGGGGTAGGGGATGGGGAGGGGGTCGAGTTCTACTTCAGTAGGCAGCTAGGAAGAGAACCATCTGCATCTGAGCAGGAAACCCGGAGCCATTTAACCTTGAAAGTCAGTCTTCATTTTCTGTTAAGTAATATATTTGGGCTTAAGCTGGAGCCCTCTACACACGATAAAAATAGAGGCAGTGAGGAACACTCTCAGCCACCTGTGTTTTCCTTGGATTGCATATTTTCCATGATAAACAAGAAAGCACAGATTGGAAATCCATTCATTCCTTCATAAGAGGTGCTCCAGTTGGGGGTTATGTGTGTTTTCAATCAGAGGAAACTAAAAACAGCCTTTGCAAGATCACCATAAAAATGCCTCAAAGCACCAAGACTCAAAACATCTTTTTATCTTCTCTGCAGATAATGTTCTATAAAACCCCAAGTTTTTTTTTAATGCAGCTGCTAATTAGAATTACCAGTTGATTTCCACTGTGTCTTCCTATCATCTCATCTGTAACCATAACAAAGATTCTACTGGTTGAGACAGCCTCACAGGGTAGGCCAGGCTTGCCATCCTCCTGCCTCAGATTCCCCAACACTGGCATTGAAAGCATGGGCCACCACACCCAGCATCATGGGACTTTTTAATTCGCCATTTTATTTTTATTTATTTATTTTGGAAACAGGGTCTCATTATTAAGCCCTGGCTGGCCTTGAACTCTTAGAGATCTGTCTACCTAAGCCTCCCAAGTGTCTGGATTAAAGGCATGAGCCACCAACACCTGGCTGGGATGTACTTGTTTTTAATTCCTGGTTTGCAGATGAAAAGGATCAGAATGAGCAAGCAGTAGTTAATAAGTGGCATAGATTTGCTGTCTGTACCAAGGGCTGCAAAGCTGTACGCCCTGTTCACCACTGCAAACCTCAGTGTTCTGAATCCCAGCTACTTCCTCCTCCTCCTCCTCCTCCCCCTCCCCCTCCCCCTCCCCCTCCCCCCCCCTCCCCCTCTTCTTCTTCTTCTTCTTCTTCTTCTTCTTCTTCTTCTTCTTCTTCTTCTTCTTCTTCTTCTTCTTCTTCTTCTCTCCTCCTCCTTCTCCTCCTCCTCCTCCTCTCCTGCTCCTTCTTCTTCCTCTTTTTTGAGACAGGGTTCTCGACAGATGTTCTGGACCAGGCTGGACCAGGCTGGCCCCAAAGTCACAGAGATCCACTTGTCTCTACCTCCCGAGTGCTGGGATTAAAGGTGTGCCCTACCACTGGTCATGTCCATGTATGTGAGGGATACAAAAAACTGGGCAACAATAAAGGTTTCTGATGCACTATGGTCAAAAATTAATTCAACATCAGTCAACTCTGTGAAATACCTCAGCTCAGATTTGAGACTATCTGAGGTTACGTTTGTTTGGGTTTTATTTCATTCTAAAACTTTTGTTTATTTAAATGTTTTCTCTTAAAACTTTGTGTGTATTATGTGAGTGTGTGTGTGTGCATATGTGTGTGTGTGCAGATGTATGAGGTGGGTAAAACTGTCATGTCACCTTGGAGCTGGAGCCACCCGGCGTAAGTGCTGGGAATGGAACTGGGGTGTCTTCAAGAACAGTAGGAACTCTTAACCAACAAGACATCTCTCCATCCTTGTGTGTGAGAGCGTGTACACGTCACAGCACACCTGGGAAGGTCAGAGGAAAACTTCAAAAGTCAGTTTTCTCTACCCTCGTGTTGGGTGGGACACAGGAATTGACATCAGGCCATCACACGTGGGAGCAATTGCCTCTATCTGCTCAGCTATCTCACCAGCTTTTGCTGTTTCGTTCGCCCTGACATAAAGTCTCACTATGTAGCCTTGGATGGATTGGAATTCACTATGTAGACCAGGCTGGCCACTATGTAGATGTCTGCCTATCTTTGTCTCCAGAGTGCTAGAGTTCCAAGTGTGTACTATCACACCTGGTTTGTGTAGTACCGAGGATGCTGAGTTGCAGGATTTTTTATTAAATAATTTATTTAAATTTATTTTATGTGCATTGGTGTGAAAATGTCAGATACCCTGGAACTGGAGTTACAGACAGTTATGAGCTGCCATGTGGGTGCTGGGAATTGAACCCAGGTCCTCTGGAAGAGCAGCCAGCGTCCTTAACCTTTGAACCATCTCTCCAGACCCTGAGTTGCAATATTATTACTGAACATAGTTTTCTACTCTTATAGAAATGTAATGGTTTAGTTAAAACATACACTTTCTTTTTTCTTTCTTTCTTTTTTGAGTCAGAGTTTATATAGTCCCTGCTGCCCTGTAACTCACTCTGTAGACCAGGCTGGCCTCAAACTCAGAAATTAGCCTGCCTCTGTCTCCCAAGTGCTGGGATTAAAGGCTTGTGTCACCAAGCCTGGCTTTAGAACAAAGACTTTTAATATTTGTCTACCATCATTCTTTAGTATTTAAATATCAGAGGTACATTTCAACAGTATTATTAGAATGTTTGATTTTTAAAATTGCTTCTCAAGTTGTAGACTTGAGTTTCAAAAATAAACATTCAGAGGACACTGGCTTAGGGTTAGGATGGACTTTGTAACAATCTCTGAAATTAGCTAAGCATGCTTCTGTCCTTTTGTACAGTGTATTTATGTGAAGCAGCGTTCTCAGCATCGGTGGTTATAAAATCAAAATATCGCTCAACTCTGCAGATCATCAAAGATGCTGTGAGTTCTGCAGCATCAAGATCTAACTCTTCACAGAAAAGTAAAAGCCATCCATCTTACCTGCTCTGGTCTCTTGACTTGCAAGGTAGCTTTTGGGAAGAGGCATGTGGTGAAAGATACCGGCTTTGAGGACAGAATCTGCCTTTCTCTTCCTGTGTGGCCTTTATAGGCCTCAGAGCCTGTTTCCCCAGCCTAAAAGGAAGCATCACATCTAGAGTCCTGTCCAGCTCTGACATGGAGGCATTTCTTTAATCAGAAGTTCGAAGTCCTCAGTCTGTCATTGAATGGCACAGCAGCCATCACCCCTGACCCCCCAGGTCCATCTGACTGACTCCGTGGCTCTCATCAGTGACCTTTATACTACTGTTCAGCCTCCTGCTACAGACACACACATGCACACGCACACACACACCCACACATTCTGCTTTAACAAGCCTGCAGGGCAGTCCGGGCACCAGTATTTTTCTGGAGCTCTCAGATGAATGTGTAGCCAGGGTTCAACACAGATCTAACCCAGCAGACTACTCCAATTCCATCCACCCCAGGCATGCTTTTGTAAATCTAGTCCCTTGTGCCTGGAGAGTCTTGTTATAAAATCCAGTGACATTAAGGCTACCTGAGTCAATCTCAAAACAGAGGACAATTTTTATTTTACCTTATTGTGCACTTTGCCTAACTAAATTGTGGCATCTAGCCAAAGTTTCAAAATAACAGTGTAGTTGTATATGTGTGCGTGTGCGTGTGCGTGTGCGTGTGTGTGTGTCCTGTTGCCGCTGTCATTGGTGATGATGTCATTGGTGATGATGTCATTGGTGATGATGTCATTGGTGAGGATGTCATTGGTGAGGATGTCATCAGTGATGACATTGATTAGTTCCTCAAGAACAGAGATTTGAATGAATTCTATAAACAAACCAAGAGGTTCAAGCTGGGTGGTAGCGGCACACACCTTTGAGCCCAGCACTCAGGAGGCAGGGCTGGGATCTTTGAGAGTTCAAAGCCAGTCTGGTCTACAGAGAAAGTTTCAGGACAGTTAGGGCCCCACAGAGAAAGCCTGTTTTGACAACAAAAACAAACAAATAAACAAAACTCCCAAAAGGTTCTAGAGCAATCTGATCCAATAATTGATCAGCAGTTGTGAAGAAATAATACCACATACTGATTTAGCCCAGGGACAATGCACTCTTGGAAATAGCTTGTGTTAGACCTAGCCTAAGAAACTGGCCTGAGCTGGAAGCAGTTAGAGGTATGAGAACCCGGAGGAGGTCAGCCCAGAGCTACTGGACTCCCGGAAGATCCAGGCTATCTTACACACTATGAGTCCTTCTTGGCATCTCTTGTATTGCTGTGACAAAATACTGACCAAAAGCAGCTTAGGGAGGAGAGGGTTTGTTTCTTCTTAGAGTTTGTAGTCCCTCCTGAAGGAAGCTGAGGCAGGAACTCAAGACAGGAACCTGGAGACAGGAACTGAAACAGAGGCCGTGGGGGTGCTGCTAACTGACCTGTTCCCCGTCTGCTCAGCTTGCTTTCTTATACCACTCAGGACCATAGCCCAGGGGTGGCGCACTGCAATGGGGTAGGCCCTCCAAATCAATTATGAATCAAGAAAATGTCCCCACGGACTTGCCTACAGGCCAGTCTGATGAAGGTGATCCCTCAGGTAAGTTTCCATTTTCCCAGATGACTCTAGTTTGTGTCGAGTTGACAGAAACTAACCATCCCAGCTCACAGCACCTATTAGAGGGAGGGAGATTTTCCAAGACACGGAATCTAGATGTGACACAATCACAATCACATAAATCCAGTCCAGGAGACTCCAAACATGCTCCCCTGCCCCAAGACAGGGTTTCTCTGCATAGCCACAGCTATCCTGAAACTCACTTTGTAGACCAGGCTGGCCTCCAACTCAAAAATCTGCCTGCCTCTGCCTCCTGAGTGCTGGGATAAAAGGCTTGCAGCACCACACCCGGCCCAAACACTCTTTATATAAAAATAAGGACTTTTTAATGAGACTACTGATTCTTGATCTATAGAGGAAATCTAGAGTTTGCTCAAAGGTGAGCCTCGGTAACATGTTAGGACTTCCTTAACTTACGCTTTTCTCAATGTGGGCGAAGATCAGTAGGAGAATGCCTGCCTGGGATTTGAAAGGCCCTGGCTATACAAGAAAGAAAGTGGAGGGGGGCGGGAGAAGGAAGGAAGAAAATAAACATTTGATTTGCTCTTTTTTTTTTGTGAGCCTTCACACAATCACACACACACAAGGAGAGAGAGATTATATATACTCATACTAAAGTCTTTGGTTTTACAAATGTGTTATTGTTTGGATACAGTTTGCCCCCCTTACCTTCAACTACAAGAGTTGACTCCCTAAGGTCCTGTCAGTTAATGTTATTTAAAGGGTGGATGCAATCTCATGATAGCGTTTAGAAGCCAAGGCCTTCAGTGTAGATGAAGTCCTTAGGGTGAAGCCCCAATAATTAAATCCTGGTGATTTTATAAGAAGAAGAGAAACCAAGATCACATGACACCGGCCGGGGACACAAGCCTACCTGTCTTATCATGTGTTGCTGTGTGCTACCTACCTCAGGACTGCTAGCAGACCCTCCACCAGCACTGAGCAGACGACAGACAACAGCATGCCCAGAACATAAAGCTGCAAGCTAGTCAAGCTGCTCTTCTTGTAAAATTAGCTTGTCCCAGATATGCCCGTACAGTCATGGAAAACTGCTGAGATCAATATACATGCAACACAGACAGAAAGACAGACAGACAGACAGACAGACACACACACACACACACACACACACACACACACACGCACGCACGCACGCACGCACACGTACTTCCTCTCAGCCTCTGATGGCATTATTAAGGTGGGTGAAACACTGCTTTCAGAAGTATGTGCTACTGCAATCAGAACAGCAATTCTAACATCTGGGCAAGACATCCAAATAAGAGCAACTACCAATTCTGTGTTCCTTTGCCTTTGCTTGCTTCTTGTAAACAACCTCAATCCACAAACTAAATATCCCTTCTACTTAATGTAAAAATGTTACAGCTGCCTTCTCCCCCGAACTGCTGTGTCTCTGCTCAGCAGCCGAGAGAGACCCCCATTGTTGCCCAGGCTTGGTTTTGAAACTGCCTGCCAGCCTCATTATTATCTGCATAAGTCAATATACTCAGTGCTAGGATACCCCTCTAATAGAATTCCTATCCAAAGAACGGGGGGAGGGGAGGGGGGGGTGCTTAATCCAGTAAACTAAAGGTGAAAAGCCGGAGCGGGGGTGGGGGTGGGGTGTAGAAATTGTCCCTAACGGGAATTTCCGCATTAAAAAATAAAACGGAACTGGAACCACACAGGGACAAACTGATTACACTCTGCTTGTCAACCCAGATCCACTGCCATGCATAGAACAAAGTCGGGCCTGTGCTTTAGAAAGAAAGAAAGAAAGAAAGAAAGAAAGAAAGAAAGAAAGAAAGAAAGAAAGAAAGAAAGAAAGAAAGAAAGAAAGAAAGAGAAAGCAAAAACATCAGTCCAGATGAGAGAAAGAGTCTTTGAAATAAACGAACTTATCAGCTGTGTGAAAATGGATCAGAAATACTGACCTTAGGGAAAAGAGTCCATAGTACAGTTTCCATAGCAGGACATTATTTTCCCCTATTTTTTTCTCATATACAATAAAATGTAGTCAGGGTCTGATGATAGAAATTAACCTAATGGAAATGTATTTCACTCCATCTAATCCAAGAAGTGTTTGCTGAGCAGTTACTAGGTGCTAGACAGGCCCACACTGAGCAGAGGTGTGGTTCTGGGTAGATCTTGGTCACATTCCTCAGGAACCCTCCACAAGGTGCCATGGCGTACAGTAGGTAATAAACAATGTCTGAGGTAAGAAACCCCAGCTGAAGTTCCAACCACCACAGCTGAACAGCCAGCAAACAGGTATGCACTGAAGCTTGAGCAGAGAGGCAAGAGATGTGGGGGTAACCAAGATAAGCAAGCCACCAGCTTCGAACCAAGGTTATTTTTATGGTGCCGTTGGGGACTAAACTGATCTATAAATGATTTCTCAGAACAAATGCTGGGCTAGCCTCAAGGAAGGCTGTCGCAGAGGATATGGGAACAAATAAACTGGGGTCCCTGGTCCTCCCAGAGAATTCCAGCCATGTGTCCAGGTAAGATGGTAACTGGATGAGTTTACTCTGGGGGGAACATGTGCACAGGGCAAGTGAACCACTACTTGTGGCCAGTTCTCTTTGAGAGAAACCGTAGAGCATTTCTGAATCACTCTTGAAGAACGGCACTTTCAGCACAGCGCAGTGGGCTGGACACCAGCAGGACAAGTTGACTTTGTCACCACTCAGGACCACCTTCCGACACAGCCAGCATGAATGCATGAGTCACATTTTGAAGTAGACACTGTTTCTGACCGTATCTCTTACATGTAACCCTTGGAGAAGCTACAGGTTTATAATAGAGCGAACTCAATATATATATATATATATATATATATATATATTCCTTCCTTGTGGATCTGGAGATCCTAACACTGAATGGCATACCCACCACACCCAACTCTCTCTTTCTCCTCCCTCTCTTCGAATCCTCTAGGGCTCTTTATTAGGGTGTTTATATGGTAGGCTGAGCCCTACCTTAACAGCGGCCATCTTAAACTCTGACCGGAAGATTTGGAGACCAGGTCCAAGGTGGCCACTGATGAATATTGCATTCTATGTACAGGAGGAAGAGGATGTTACATGCTCTGCGAGGCTAATCCCTAATTCTGTGTGATCCTATGGCTTCTGGTACATGCTAGGTCCCCCCCATCTACATATGCACCCCACTTTTTTTCATATCTGTTTTATAACTAGCACACTAATGGCGCCATTTTGTTTTATTTTTCAAGAGAGGGGTTTCTCTATGTAGCTTTGGCTGTCCCGGAACTCGCTCTGTAGACCAGGCTGGCTTCAAATTCACAGAGATCTGCTTGCCTCTGCCTCTGCCTCTGGAGTGCTGGACTTAAAGCTCCACCACCACCTGGCTTAATGGCACCATTTTAAATAAGCCAAACACATAACGTCAGACACACAAATTCCAAATTTCTGCTGTTACACCTCTCTGGGGAAATGGTCCTAAGCCAGACATTTTATTCCAACCGTTTCGACATGAAATTGACCCTAATTCTAACAGAATACCGTACAACTTCTGGGACACTCTTACATCTTACCCCCTATAATTTTACCATACCCCATTATCCTGGGGCCCATTTTATGGAAGTTGGGTCAATGCAATCACCCAGCTGGTCAACAAATGGTGCCCATGCCACAAAGACCAGCAGTTCTCTCAGAGGAGGGAGGAGGAGGGGAAGGAGGGGGGAGGGGAGTGAAAGGGACTGGGAGAGGGGAAAGGAAGATAAGGAAGAGGAGGCGTGTCCAGCGGACAGAGGCAGGAGACCTCTGTGGAAAGAGACTGGGAGCATGAAGACCCGCTTCTGGGCCTTACATCTGGTACCCAGGGCATCGGACTTTACCTCGGAGCTGCTGTTGTTTCCCGGCCCTCTCCTGCCCTTTCCCCTACTAAGGCTTCCCTAAAAAGAACACCCTGTCCATTGCAATCATTCTCCAGCTGTTTGATCTTTTTAAATGCCTCTCACTTGTCTGTGGCATGTACTCCAACCAGAAAATAGACCTTGGGCCTCCAGCATGGAAAGAAGTATTCAATGGCAAAAAGGCTCCCTCCGGCTAGGGTGTGGGGAGCTTCCCCCCACCCCCAGATAGTGGTGATGGCTGGAGTGGAGTGGCTGGGATGGTCCCAATCTAAAACAGTCTCCTCTCTTGACCTCACCAGTACTCTCACAAATGGGAGACCACGTGTCCCTATTTGGGGTTTGGAAAATATAGCTCCCACATTGGCTATCTGACTGAGTGTCAGCATCATGGGGTAGAGAGCACAGATACTGAAGCCAGATGGGTCTTGGGTCAGCTGGCTCTGTCACTTACAGTGTGAAGCTTCTGTTCTTTGAGGGGCCTCGGTCTCTTCATCTAGAAACTTATTTCCCTATAAGTTGATTTCAACTTATCGGAAGAACCCACTGCTCCCAGATAGCTTGTATCTTCCAGCCAGTCTGTCCATAGCATCGCATTGCTTCAAGTTCCTGGTTCAGTCAAATCTGAGTTGTTATTATGGAAAACACTCACTTGAATGTATAGCCAGGGTACCATCTTCAACATTTATAGAAACAGCATCCAAAACACCCAGATAGATGATGTAACATATCCTGCCTTCCCACTCAGCATCCTCACTACTTCTCAGAATTCAGTCTGGGTCACTAACCAGTTTCACATGGGCTGACCCTGCACCAGCCACGCTAGAGTACGATTTTGTCGGGGGTGGGGGTGGGGGTGTCTCACCAGGATCGCTGTTAGAAGCTCCAAGTGACATCTGTCTTTGCTCTCACTCTCGGTCACCCACTGGCCACAGTCTAGCATGTAGACTTAATCTTGTTCCCACCTAGGACTTAGGCGCCAGAGGTGGGAACAGCCAAAGCATCATCCACCACGGGGCCAGACAAGTGCCACATCTGACTGTTTGCCCGACAAACCTGCTGCTTGGTAACCCTCGGTGGATCACTTGACTTTATCTAGACTCAGTTTTCCCATCTAGAATTGGGTTTCCTGTGGCCTGCGCCCGTGGAGGCATTTTCACAGCTCTCCTGGGGCCACACCACTAAAAAGATTTCTTCCACCCCCCTGACTTTCTCCAGCTGTTTTCAGGCATGCCACACTTCCAAACCCAGCGTCCAGATTTTGCCAGCATCTGCTGCACCCAAGTTTCTTGAATTGTCTTCCCACCCAGCCGTCTTCTATAACAAGCCAGGCTTGCTCCTCGATGCTTGCTAGTTCTGGCTTCTGATTATGCCCATATTTCTGTCACCAAGCGGGCCAGCCACGCGTCTGCTTCAGCGTTCACTCCTTGGAGCCCACCGAAGTCTACTGCGGCGGCGGCGGCGGGCTGAATTCTCTCCTCAAACATAAGCCAAAATCTAACCCCCAACGTAATTGTATTGGGAAGGAGGCCTTTGTAGAAATCATTTGAGGCTACCAACAGGATTGGTGTCCTTACACAAAGAGGCATGATAAAGCTCTCTGGCATGGGAGGACAGAGGGAAAGCAGTTGCCAAGAAGAGAGAGTTCACTAAGAACAAGTTTCTCGTGCCTTGTTCTTTGACTTCAGCACGCAGGACTATGCGTTAACCAGTGTCTGCCGCCAGTCTATGGTATTTCAGCAGTTGTGTATGGATTAATGACAGGGATATGTCACTGATGCTATCATTATGGGGACTTCGTAGAGTGTACTTAGACAAAGTAAGATGGCTAAGGTGTCACCAGATTGATACACTCTTAGGGAACCACTGCCGTGGATGCATCCATCCCACGGTTAACTGGAGTGTCATTGCTCAGAGCTGGTGGTACATACGAGGACTAATACAGCATCCAAACATCAACTGTATGGCTTCTTTCTTCTTCTCCTTCTTCTTCCTCCTCCCTCTCTTCCTCATTAGATCCCAATATAAAGCAAACGCTGGCCTCAAACTTGGGATCCTCTTGCCTCGGCTTCCTAAGTGCTGGGATCATGGGCATGTGGCACCACACTCAACGCAAATTTATGTTTTACAGGTAAGATATTTGAGACTGCAAGATTAGCCTGCCCAAGGTCACCCGTCTGGGCAATGAGGTTCTGAACCCGTGATAAATGGTATTGACAAGCATTCATGTGCTGGTGCGCTCAGCCGGCAGATCGGCTGTCATAAGCAGAATCCCCTGGTGTTGATGGGGGACACATAGAAGGGTAACACTTCCGTGAGTGAGAAGTTGTCGGAGAAAGGATAGACAGACTGCGAGCCATGTCATAAGCAGGGGCAGGAATCAACTGTATGGGGACTTCAGGAGAGGCACTGGGAAGACCCACAGAGGAGAGACCTCAACACCCATAGAGCAAAGGATAAGCAGGGGGAAGAAACAGAAATAGAAAGAGCTGCAAGAGAGCCAGATACAACAGAGACCCCACCCACTAGGACCTGAGCCTCATAGGGTGATGCGCCCCGCCCCCACTTGCCAGAAAGACATCAGGAGGTTGATGTTAGGCTAAGCAGCTAGATCCCAGGTTTTGCCCCCATCCCCATCTCTTAGGGGTCCCAACTGCCCTGGAAGGTAGGGACACCAATAGGAGCCTTGGCTGCCGAGAAGAGGCACTTGGCCTAGGAGAGTAGAACTGGGCTTGGCACAAGGTGCCCTAAGCTGTCTCCAGTCCCGGATGGCTGCCACCCAGAGTGTGACTTTGCCTACATCTGCCTGCATGGCTAGGCATAGGAGACCTTGGCCTGGGTGACTTCTGGATACATGTGACTCTCACCTCACCCGAAGGCTGGAGGAGAGGCTGACCCCGCACGAAGGTGCAAGGTTCTCGCCTAGCTCCCAGGGAAGGGTCAGGCAGAGTGGAACCTCCTGCTCAGAGCTGGCAGGGACCAGACTCGAGCTGTCACACAACCCCAGTGAGGCCAGTCCCCTGCTTAGCCCTCTGTTCCCCGGCCCTTCACCCAAAGAGGTCACCGCCCAGGAGCGTTCAGAACAGGGCCTCTCTGTGGCTAAGGCCGGCCTGGTGGAGCAAGAGGACGCAGAGGGCCAGCAGGGGCAGGGGCAGGGCGCACTGGGCGGCTCGCTGCGGGTGGCGCCGCGGCCCCGGGTCGCAGGCAGGGCCGGCGTGTGGGCGGAGAGGTGGCGCGCGCTCGGAAGTGGCCCCGGGCGGCCTCCCGGGCGGGCGGCTCCTGTTTCCCGGCTCCCGGGCGGGCGGGCGGGCGCGGGCCAGCTGCTGGGAGGTGAGCGGAGCAGCGTTTTCCCACAGTCTGGGGCGGTGACACATGGCGCTCACACATTCCACAGCCGGCGGCCGCGCCAGGCCTGGCGATGAGTCAAGGCAGCGCGGGGAGCTGCCTGAGAGCAGGTTCCGACTTTGGCACCCGGCGCGCCGCCTTCCCGCCTTGCCCAGCCAGGCGGGGGCGGAGGGGGGGGGGACGCTGTTTAACCCTTGGCTGGCTAGGCGTGCCGCAGCAGAGGCTCCGATGCATGCCCAGTGAGTAGGTGAATGAATGCACCCATGCACCACCACTCACGTTGAGTGAACCAACTCACGGCGTGCGTGCCACACACCTATCGGCCACTGTGTTCCCTGTGCGGGTTTGTTTGTTTGTTTGTTTTTGTTTGAGACAGGGGTCTCACTCTGTAATACAAACTAGGCAGAATGCACTGTGGCCTGGAACTTGCGGCAATGCTCCTGGTTAAAAAGCAGAAAACTGGACTCCGGAGAAGTTGCTGGTTGGGGAGGCTATAGATTCAGACAAGAATGGCGAGAGAGGTTGGAAGGGTCGGGGGAAGGCTTACCATCACTGTCCCTCCACCAAGACTCTCGACCACTGAGATCAGGACCCGCGCCCACATGTGTTTATTGAATGGCTCCAAAGTCCGGATCGCAGCTCATTCTGGCAGCAGTTGTACAGATAGAAGGAAACAGCTGGAGGCCTGTGGGGGCGAAGGCACAGCCACATACCCACACACCAAAGGGGGAGGGCTGCGACTGTGGTGGGTGTTGTCCCCGTGGGAAGGCTGAGCACTCCGAACATGGCTTCCCTTGGGTGTGTGTGTGAACTCAACACGACTCCTGCCGCTGTTGCTGCAGCCAGCCAGCACCCTGAGCTGCACCTACCTATCCTGAGACCACACAAGCCCGCAGCTTTCACTCAGAGTTTAAGGTCCCACAGACCAAGGTTCAGACTTCTCTTTTCTCTTGCGACAGGGTCCTGCTGTGTAGTCCAGGCTGGCCCTGGAACTTTAGGGGCATGCCACCACACTCCGAATATGGTTTATACTTAAAGAGACTGAGAGAGGGGAATTCATCTGTGGGAGGTCGTGATCTTGGGTTCGTGACTCGTCAACTTCATCTCAGCATCTAGATGTAGTTCAGATTATTCCACACGCAGCCTTTTCCGCTCACCTCCCTGTGACATGCCCTTGTAACCACACACACACACACACACACACACACACACACACACACACACACAGAGAGAGAGAGAGAGAGAGAGAGAGAGAGAGAGAGAGAGAGAGAGAGAGAGAGAGAGAGGTCTCATCACCATTTCTAAGCAAACTGAAGTGGGTCTTCAATGGCTCACATTTTGTTAGAACCTGGCAGGACTTTTCAAACTTTGTTTTGGCTGGGGAAATAAAAGAATGCCTGGCCTCTAACTCCATTTATGGTGAATTCTCAGTTATGCTAATGGGATCAAGGGACCAAAATGTCCCCTCTGGAGATCCATAATCACCTGGATCCATCCTAGTTAGTTAGTTCACTCAGTCAAAGTCCACCACCCCAGGGCCGACACAGCAGGGTGACAACTGAGAACAAAAGAGGAAGAAGAGGGCTGTTCTGAAGTCCCACCATCTCCAACTGGGGCTGCCAATCAAGCCACTGGAAAGTCTCCTAAGGGAATAATTCTATCCTAGTGTGGTAAGAGATGCATGGACTAAGGGGGAGGGGGGTCATGGTCTCATTGCCATCACGAATGGTTAGTTTTCACCATCTCCAATGGCATATAAACACAACCACACAGCGTCCCCTGCGCCGGTCTGCCTTATTCCACACAGCCTGGTCTGTTAAAGATGTGGTCACACTGATGCCTGTCTGGGTAGATCATTCTGTTTCTTCTCTGAGTAATATTCCACCGTGTGACTAGTGCAGCTCACTTATCAATTCTCTTGCATTTAAGGAACAGAGTCACTCAGGTAGAGAGCTTTCATGGACATGTATTTCTGTTTCTCTTAAAAACAACAACAACAACTGAGGAGGAGGATTGCTGGGTCAGGTCATGGATGCATGGTGAGCCGAGCCCATGTAGACAAATCCTGTCTCATCTCTGTTTTCAGTGATGTTGTGGTTACATCTTTGAATTGGTCCTGGTAGGAGAATTTACACTGGGAAGCAGTCAGTTCTACTGATGAGGCTTGCTTCCTTTCTGAACTGTCCATGGTTACACTCGTAACATATACCACCTAGTAACTGTGTTTAAATTTTTTTTTCAAATGTTTTCTGAGATAGGGTCTCCCCACATAGTCCTGACTGTTCTGGAACTCACTATGTAGACCAGGCTCGCTTCAAACTCACAGAGATCCACCTGCCTCTGCCTCCTAACTGCTGGGATTAAATGTGTATGCCACCATGAACTGGCCTCAATTTTTAAAGAAAACACAGCATTTCCAAGTGTTTGCTCCACTTCAGATCACTGTTAGTGAGGTTGAGGCCCCATCGCTCCACCTCCTCTCCAGCATGTGGAATTGTGACTTTTTAAATTTTTGCTGTTGTGCTTTGATTTGCATTCTCCGGTGGCTGACTGCAGTGAGGGTCTTCTCATGTGCTGACACATGACCTTCTGCACATCTTCTATTGTTAAGGGCCATTTAAAACCTTGGCCTTTTTCTGTGTATTCTTGAGTGACAAGAGTGTGTCCTGTGTATAAGTCCTCTGACAAGTGTATTATGTGTGAATATTTTTTCCAGGTCTGTGTTTGCCTGTTGACATTTTTTTGTTTTTGTCAAATTGTTGTTGTTTTGAGGCAGGGTTTCTCTGTGTAGACCAGGCTGACTTTGAACTCACAGAGACCTACTTCTTCTGCCTTCCTAGTGCTGGGACTAAAGGCGTGCGCCACCACTGCCCGGCACCTGTTTACATTCTTGATGGTATTGTGTGTGTCTGAACAGACATGTTTTACCTTTTGTGACATTATTATGATTTGTTAATGTATGGCTCCCGCTTCCTGCATCACATCTAAGGCACCAGCCTGGAGGAATGGCCTTTACGGTGTCCATCTGGAGAACTGCTCACAGCAGCTGTGCTTTCTGGGAGTCTCCAAAAGCGTGTCTGGAAACTTTATGCCCAATAAAGCATTGGCGGGAGGTGGGGCCTAATGAGGCATCAGGCTGAGAAGGAAGAATGGACTGCAACTACTAGCTGGGAGTGGGTTGGTTATGAGCAGTCCAGTCCGCTTGTAATGTGTATGTTTGTGTGTGTGCACACACATATCTATCTCTCCCTCTTTACATCTTTCTACTACAAGATGACATACTAAAGCACTCACCGGACACTGGACCCTTCATCTTGGCCTTTCCAGACTCCAGAAACAGGAGTCCATAAACTTATGCTCATTATAAATGTCCCAGTCTGTGGTCTTTTGTTACAGGGCATAAAATAGACCAAGACAAAGGCACAGCATAAAAGTCACTTTAGGAAGCCTCCCTGGACATATTGGCACCATTCTCTGGAAGCAGATGTGGGATCGGCAATATGCTGGCTGGTCCCTAGCCATCCATCTCAGTCCACCATGCATCTGTGACCTGACCCAGCAACCCTACTCCTGGGTGTGTGTGTGTTTGTTTGTTTGTTTGTTTGTTTGTTTTAAGAGAAACAGAAATATATGTCCATGAAAGCTCTCTACCTGAGTGACTCTGTTCCTTAAATGCAAGAGAATTGATAAGTGAGCTGCACTAGTCACCCAGTGGAATATTACTCAGGGAAGAAACGGAATGATCTACCCAGACAGGCATCAGTGTGACCACATCTTTAACAGACCAGGCTGTGTGGAATAAGGCAGACCGGCGCAGGGGACGCTGTGTGGTTGTGTTTATATGCCATTGGAGATGGTGAAAACTAACCATTCGTGATGGCAATGAGACCATGACCATTGGGGTGGAGCGGTGGGGAGATAGGATTGACTGAGAAAGACTTCCTAGAGTAACAGAACTATGTGGACCTACTATGTGTTGTTCAGATTGGGGCTGTAACTCAGCAGCAGAACACTGGCTGGCCTTAGGAAGAGCCCTGGGTCCAATTTCTGACACTGGAGGGAAAAAAAGCCAAAAAACCTATTGGTCTGAGTGGAACCCTTGGGATCAGAGCCTTCCATTGTATAAAATTAGACCTTTTTTTTTTTTTTTTTTAATTCACCACAAGTGGTAAACCCTTAGAAGCAGGGGGTCACAGACCAACATGGGGGATTAGAGTCAGCCTCCTCACAACAGGGGCTCCGGGGAGTAAACTAGGTTTCTGGTATTTTCTTTTAGAAAAATCAACACAGCATTATTTGCTCTGCCCCCTTCTGTGGTTACTAGTTCCGCTGGCCACAGGGCAGAGCGAGTCCCTTCCAGGCTGAGCATCCGGAAGGCCGTGGGGCCAGCTGGCCTGCTCTTCCCTCAGCCTGGTTCATCTTTCCTCCAACTCCATTCCTCCTGCTCCTGTTTTTTTTGAGGAACCAATTTTTCAGACTTGCAAAATGATGGTAGGTAGGCGTCTCACTCCGTCACATTTTCTTCCAACTCTCTCCTCTTCACAGTCTTCTATCCTCTCCTGTATAAATGCACTTCAAACCATGGCCAGGGAGATATGCTCATTACTCAACAGCCCAGCTCAACGAGGAATCCCTGTCTCCCAGAATTCTACTGGCTGTTCAGGCACAAAAAGCGATTCTGTCAAAGTCAGCCAGTGTGCTGAGTCTGAGGAACTGGGGTTAAATCTTCTTATTGATAAACTAAGAAGAATAATAAGAGTAAGACTTCTTGGTGGTGGGATTTATTTTCAGGAGGAAACGAGAAGCTGTGAAAGTGTATGCCGGATGAGGATCTTAGGGTTTGGCTCTTTTCTTTTCCATACTCCATTGCAGGGAGTCCTTACGCTAGCATTTCAGTGCCGCCGTCTGAACAGGTCTGAGGGAGTCTCCCAGGCCCAGTCCACAGCCCAGGCCTCTGCAGTCTTCCAGTGTGTCCTGTACACCCCACAGCTCAAGAAGGAAGATCATCTGGTCTGAGCCACTACAAGGGCCTCCACCAGCCATCAACGTAATTCTAAAGAAGTGGACAAGGAAACAGGGCCAGGCTCAGGAAGGTAGGCGGGCTTTCTGTCTCCTTTCGCACCCGACTCCACTCCCCCTTCCTTAGTCTCTTAGGAACATCATGTCTCTCTGACTTCCCATCTTTATAAAGCTTCTTGTAGAACTCCGGAGACAACTGGACGCACTGGGAAAACTTCATATGACACACGGGGCTTCCTTTGGGTACCACATATTTCCGTAACAAAATGTGCTCCTCATTGTCTTGGCACACCAGCCCCCCTAACTTTTGACTTCACTCTGCTTTTAGCTCTCCATAGTAAAGATGGACGCCTTCCTCCCCGCAACCCTCCAGAACACCATTGGCCACTCTCCTTAGCTTGCTCCTCAGAATTCACGTTTCTTTTCTGATCTGTTTTTCTTTTCATTTATGTGTTTATGTTTAGCGTTCTACATCTCTGTATGTGTGTACACATGTATACCTGGGGACTTCAGTGGTCAGAAGAAGGTATTAAATTTCCTTGTACCGGAGGTACAGATGGTTGTGAGCTTCTCTGTGGGTGTTGGGAACCGAACCCAGGTCCTCTGCAAGGGCTTTCGGTGCTCTGAACCACCACCGAGTCATCTCTCCAGCCTTAGAAGGAGTCTTGGGTCTTCTTTTTGTGAAACCTTTGCACTACTCAAGGTCTTATATGTAAAAGGAGGGAAAAATTCCTTTTTCCCTTCAGAGGCGTTGGACAGACCTGAGCATCTGCACACAAAACACATCTGGAAAGCGAAGAATTGGAGGCCTCCATTCACACTGTTGGCTCTGACTTCCTTCTTAGCCGGACTTACTAACGTTTGCTAGGACTCAGCAGTGTCATGAAAAACTCCCCTACAAGCACACCGAGAATTAGCCATGTGCTGTGGGATGGTCTGTATGGCAAATGTGTTGCTGATTAGTCAATAAATAAAACACTGATTGGCCATTGGCTAGGCAGGAAGTGTAGGCGGGACAAGGAGGAGAATAAAGCTGGGAAGTGGAAGGCTGAGTCAGAGAGACACTGCCAGCCGCCACGATGACAAACAGCATGTGAAGATGCCAGTAAGCCACGAGCCATGTGGCAAGGTATAGATTAATGGGAAAGGATTAATTTAAGCTATAAGAACAGTTAGCAAGAAGCCTGGTACGGCCATACAGTTTGTAAGCAATATAAGTCTCTGTGTTTACTTGGTTGGGTCTGAGCGGCTGTGGGACTGGTGGGTGATAGAGATTTGTCCTGACTGTGGGCCAGGCAGGAAAACTCTAGCTACAGCCATGTCTCCACGCTGGGAAAATACTCACTCTCTGTGGTTCTCACTAAAGAACCAAATAGTCGACACACTCTGGGTACTACTGTGTTTTGGGACACCCTGGCTCCAGCTCCTTGAAGTCAAAATATGATTAACCGCACTTGTCCTGGGAGCTTCTCAGACTTGGATCCACAGTTTCCAGAGGCACCTTTAGTTCTGTCTTTGGATTACAACTGATTGATGACCATAGTTACAAACTTCAGCTCTCTCCAATAAACTAAAGCTGCCATCTGCTTCAAATTGTGACTAAGAAAGGGCACAACGTAAGTGTACACCATAAGGACAGCCAATGACTCTGTGGGCATTATTTTTTAAGACAGGGTTTCTCTGTGCAGTCCTGGCTGTCACTCTGTAGACCACAGAGATCTGCCTACCTCTGCCTCCCAAGTGCTGGGATTAAAGGTGTGTGCCGCCACCACCCACCTCATTTTTTTTTTAAATTGTCATTTTTCCTTGGAAAAAAAACAAAGATAATAGGAAAAAAGTGAAGAGAGGTGCAGGAGAGTGGGATCAGGGGATGGGGCACCAGAGAGGGTGTCTCTGCCAGACTGTGGCCTCCTCTCCTGCTGCCCAGGTGGCAATTATGGCAGCCTCAAAGGTCTCCCGCCTTTATAAATTTACCATCAACACCGCCAAACTGCCAGAAGTTTCTTTTCAAATTAAAAAAAAAAAAATGAGTGAGTGAGGAAGGAAGAAAGGGAGAAATTCAAACAGTGGACAAAACCCCACGGGCTGTCACTCCGCGCTCCAGCGGCGAGACTGTCGAGAATCGATGCCCAGAACCACAGGGCAGCCTGCAGACACCTCTTGACCCCGTCGCTTCCTGAGTAATTAAGAGGCACTGCCGCTCCCTGCCACGGTCGGGAGCTGAGTGGACATCGAGAGATAGGGAGATATGTCTTTAAAAGATTCTCTTTCTGTAGTCTTGTTCAGGATCCCACCGAAGAAAAGGGTGGGGGGAAGAAAGGCATTTTGTCCACAGTGCTGTGAGAGGACACATGAAAGGAAAAAACCTAAATTTTTCAGTGCAGTCTGCTCCTGACGTGGGAAAAACGGCACAGACAAGAATGGATGACTTGTTCGCTCTTGGTTGGTTTTTTTTTTTTTTTTCCCTCCCTCCACAGATCATCTCAGAGAATGTGCAGCGGGCAGCAGGACCCCCTCCCTCTCTGTTTCTTCAAATGCTAGAAGTGCAAGAACGCAGACCCCGCGGTTTTCAGGATAGGCTGAGTCCTTGCTTGGCTTCATGGAGCCTCAAAGGAGGTTGCTCCCCTTCCCCGGGGCCTCAGTTTCCCCAAATGAGAGAGTCTAGACCAACCTCTTCAGGGCCTCTTCAACGACTGGCATTCACTCAGGCACAAGAAATGATTTCTCTCTGCTGACCCCACCGAGAAAACAGGAACACATGAGGCTTGGAGGGCAGAAGCGGGCATCCCCACGTGTCTGTGAAATGACAGTGGACACTCCAATCCACAGGCAGCCTGGGGGAAGAACACTGAGGAGAAATCATGCCACCCTACTGAAGGGAAGAGTGATCTGAAGGTGCCCGGCAAGGCTATGTCTTTTCCCGCTGACACTTACATGGGGCTCCACTTGCAGGGTTGACCACACTCTACGTGGCAAATTAATGCAAGCTGCCTTTCCACCACGGACTTAAAGAACCCTCCATCGGTGCCCTTTCAGAAGAAGGAGATCCTCACAGATGATCTCTGTGTCCCGCTCAGCTCCAAGTCCACCTACCACAGGAGGAACCCAGAGGGTTAATCCAAACTTAAAGACAGAGCCTGAAAGAGAAGCCTGTCAGCTGGCTCAGTTGACCACTGCTGTGTGAAAAGATTTCTGTGTGTTCTGTTCGATTTTTCAAGGCCAGGTTTCTCTGTGCATCCCTGGCTGTCCTGGAACTCGCCCTGTAGACCAAGATTAGCCTCGAACTCAGAGATCCACCTGCCTCTGCTTCCCAAGTGTTGGGATTAAAGGTGTGCGCCACCACCTCCTGGCATCATAAAAAGATTTGTATTGAAACGGAGCTAGACTAGTCACTGCATTAAGTTCTGGGCAGATTTGACACACAGGCAACAAGAGCTGGTACTGGAGTGTAGAGATAAAAAGGGATGAGCATCAGCAGCCTGAGGATGGCCCCATGGCTACTGAGCCTCCCAGATGTGGCTGATGTGAGTACAGAACTGGGCTTATTGATTTTATGACGTTCTATTTAATGTAAACAAACATAAATGACTGCATGGGTCACCACTCTGCTCTGTACCCACCCCACCATCCAATAGAGGCACAGGGCTTTATGCGCTGGGGTATTCAAAGATCTGAAGAAGAACAGGCTGCGGTAAAGCCTAGCATGCAAAACTGAAGCCCTGGGTTCGATCCCCAGCCCTGTATGTACAGCATACATCTGTAATTCCAACACTGGGGAGGTGGAACAGAAGGTCAAGAAGTTCAAGGCCATCCTCCGCTACGTAGTGAGTCAGAGGCCAGCATGGGAGACAGGAGACTCTGTCTTAAATGACCAAAATTCAATACAAATCTGAATAAGATCATGTACAGACCAGCTGGAAAGCCCGAAGCGGCTTCTTGGTTCTCACCTGGTGACCACCCAAGACTGTATTTCAAGGTTTCCTGGAGTGGGTGACAGGCCTCGCCCTCGGGGGGCTGTCAGTGGTAGCATGTCCCTCTCCTGAATAAATCCTATCCTGGTACTGATGACACACGGCGGCAGCGGCGGCCACTGACAGGGACTGGGTTACTCATTCCTGACCTCTCCCTGGCCCCCAGCCAAGGCCTGCCACGCAGACTACGTTACAGAGGTGTTCTTTGGCAGACCTAACAACTGAAGTTGAAGGCTGCCGTACTTATAAGCGAGAGGCTTTCATCGGCTGGACACGGCTGGACATTTCTGTTCCCCTCCTACGCTGAAGCCGGACCCCAGTGTCCTGACATTTGTGGAGGCCGAGTGAGGTGCATCCGAGGTTATGAAGAGGGATCCCTGTGATAGAATCAGCGCCCTTTCAGAAGAGGAAGCAGCTGGAGCTCCTCTCTGTCACGTCAGGACACAGCGTGACAGTAGCTTTCGCGGGTCGGCCCCTTGGACTTGGGCTCCCCAGCCCCCAGAGCCGTGAGAAATAAATGTGATTTGAGCTGCTGCTGGCCTGTGACTGTTGTGTTACAGCAGACTGAGTTCATGCCAGTCTTCAGGAAGAACATTTGCTATTGGCTTTTGGATATACGTTAAAGGAACGCGAAACAAAACCCGCACAGGTCCATAGGAAGGAACTATGGAGCCAAGACGATGTCATCCCTGGTCTAAGAAGGACCTGCACAATGAAAGGACGTGGCCAAGGACAGAAGAGACTGTCCCAGACATAACATGATCGGCTCCACCTGAGCAACACAGACGGGAGACTTCAGGGGCAGGGGGAGAGAATCCGCAAGCCGGGTGCGGCTTCTGAGAGAACTGGAGCATCGGGGCATCCAGGGAGCAGAGCGGAGGTATGGGTGAGAGAAAAGGGCAGAGGCCAGTGAGCAGCAAATTGGGGGCTGGAGAAGGAACGGCATGGGGCTAGTGAGGAGTCCAGCCTTGTCCACAGTGCACTGAACAGGAAGGCTGCAACCAAGAGCTTGTTCTGGCCAATGCTCCCTGCTTCCCTCAACCCCCATGGCTCCTTGGAACTCAAGTTTAAAATCTGCAACCCTTTGGAGTAGTGTGTGCTTTTAGCTTCTCCGTTCCCTGCCCCCACCCCGACACCACTGGACCCCAAAAATCTCAAGTCCTACCCCTTTCACAGGAGTGAGGGTGGACAGCTGGACAGGGTGGCCTCCCAAGTGGCCGTGGGAAGGGGTCATGCTGTCTGCTCCTCTTGCTCTTCCGCCCGCTGTGAAATCCACATCAGCTGGAGATGCCCACGAGGTCTGTTTCCATCTGTTCTGGTTCTGGGCGGTGAGAAAGCCTCAAAAATTGGAGAGGCCGGTGTGGGGGTGGGGGACAGGAAGGACCCACTGCAAAGGCATGCTCAGCCCTGGGAACAGCTGCCCTGGAGGCTCCCCCCACTTCCCAGCAGCTCTCAAATCACCCGTTTTGTAGCCAGGCTGCTAATGATGCAATTAAGTTCATCAGGAGAACATCTGTTCTGAATGATCGGACCACTGGCTACCCTCTGAGGGAGGCTCACCAGAGTCACGGGACTCAAGCAACTAAACAACCGGGAGCCAAGGGCCTCAAAACCATCCCTGCAGACTCTATCAGCCATCTCCAAACTAAACCACAAGTACCCTCTGAGCCTCTGGCAGTATCTGAAGATGGAGGTGTATCCGTGCCACTCTCTGGAAGTCTCGGGGCACTAACAACACAGCCCCCCAGGAGCTCCTTTCCCCTCTGGGAGACTGGGCAGGGGGTACCCTTCTGAGCAAGTACAACATGGGCCTCTGTTATGTTGAGACATGTTATTTTAGCAGTTTCCTCTCTCTCTCTGCCTATACACAAAGGCTCCCACACAGATGTTTGTTCTGGGGCAATCCCGGGGATGAGGAATGAAGTAGTTTGAGAGTGAGACAGGGGAGACAGACAAAGAGCCATTCCTGAGGCAGCTACTCCAGGAGAAGGCAAAGACTGGTTCCTTGGGAACTTCTGAAGAACTCTGAGAAACATCTCCTCGAGCTGTCCACCCCATACATGAGGCAAGCTAACTTACTGCAGGCTCCTGTCCTCTGATGGTCAAGGTTGAAGATGTACGTAAGTGTCACTCTCGCAGGGCACAGAGGGGGAGGTGTGTGTGCGTGTTGTCAACTCAAGGCAAGCTGCAGGTGTGAGTCTGCAAACAGCTGAGCTGCCTCCTGGCTACGGGGAGAGGGGAGAGGGAAGCTTAGACCCGTGGACCCCGCTGCTGGGTCTTTGTCTCTGGGATCCAGGGCACAGGCTACAC
The DNA here is from genome assembly GCF_007827085.1 of Peromyscus californicus insignis. NCBI lineage: Eukaryota > Metazoa > Chordata > Mammalia > Rodentia > Cricetidae > Peromyscus > Peromyscus californicus. The sequence continues at coordinate 17,721,695 of NW_026294458.1, read as the reverse complement.
CTGCTGGTACTAACCTTGTGTTCACTTCCGAGCACTTCCGTGGCAAAAATCTCTACGAATTAGTGGCTTAAAGCAATACTACTGGGCTGGCGAGATGGCTCAGCGGCTAAGAGCACTGGCTGCTCTTCCAGAGGTCCTGAGTTCAAGTCCCAGCACCCACATGGTGACTCACAATCATCTGTAATGGGATCCAATTCCCTCTTCTGGTGTGCATGAAGACAAGTCACTCATATACATAAAATAAATAAATATTTAAAAAATACTACTATATAATGTGCATATATAGTATATAAGCATATATACTGCTATATGTGTATATATACACTGCATATATACATATATAGCAATATATGTATATATAATATGTGTATGTATATATACACATTATATGTGTGTGTGTGTGTGTGTGTGTGTGTGTGTGTGTGTGTGTGTGTATACACACTGGAGTCAGGAGTCCAGCATGGTGTCGCTGGGCTAAATGAAGGTGTTGGCTAGGATGCATTTTCACTCTACAGGCTTGAAGAGGAGTCTGTTCTGCTGCCTCCCCGAGCTTCTCCTGCAGCCTTGGTTAGTTTTCCCGCCTCTACCTTCCAAACCAGCCATGGCTGCTCAAGTGTTTCTCACACAGTGTGCCTCTGACTCTAACTCTACCTCCCCTTTTATTACAAGGACTCTTGTGATAGCCCTGGGCCATCCAGGAAGTCCAGGCTAATTTCCCCATCTTGGGCCAGTTCCCTAGTACTCTGAGCACTTCTGCAGGCCTTATTTCCCTTTGGCCCTGATTATCATAGTCACGGGTTCCAGGACTAAGATATGAGCATGTGCCAGGCATAGCGGTACTTGCCTTTAATCCTAGCACTCAGGAGGCAGGGGCAGAATTGTAGGTTCGAGGCCAGCCTGGTCTACATAGAAAGTGCTGGAACATCCAGGCCTACTTAGACCCTGTCTCAAAATAACAAAAGATATTAAGAGCGCTCAGTGCCACTGCTCTGCCTGCCTTAGACACTGTCCCACCTTCTGTGACAAAGCGAGGGCTCATCGCTCACACATGAAGCCAGCAGACTGCCTACACTGTCTTTGGAGATAGGAAGGGAGCCATCTGCCTCTCCCTGAGCCTTTTCCCTGGATCCTTCCCACTCCTGGCATGGCGGCGTGCCTTGTTGGGACTAAATCTAATACAGTCCCAGGTCCCCCTGGAAACTGTGAAAAGAGCCTCAACTTCACAGGTAGTTGAGCTACACTCCAGTACCAGCTCTTCCATTATCTAGGAATGAGGGCTGGAGCAGGCCAGTTCAGCTTTCTGAGCCTCCATTAGCCCCTCGGTATGGCAAGGCCCCGGGGGACGGGGGCACTGATGACTTGAAATGGACAGCTGGGCGTTTTGATTCGTGCGCATACTCCAAGCACTGGGAAACCGAGGCAGGAGGATTGCTCTGAGTCCCTGGCCAGCTAGAATTAACAGTATGGGGCCTTGTTTCCAAACAAGCAAATAGGCGATGTAAATCACTGCTCAATCTTGAAAACTTACATGCTAAAAGACGGACTGTGTGACCTGTGCTCTCTGCAGTGAAGAATGCATCCTAGAACAAGATCAAGTAAGAGCCGGCCGGGGTAAGGGGACTCTCCTTGGAACTACAGACACAACGGATATTTCCAGTCATATTCTCACTGGTGTAGATGTTTGAAGTACCTTCTAGAAGGACAGTTACTCACACTTCTTTTGGTTTGGATCTAGCCCAGGCTGCCTTTCGTATGTGTGTATGCTTTGCCCTCTCTCAGGTGTGCATGGATAGAGTAACAGTTCCGACTCAGCCCCCATCCTCGCAGGAAGACCCAGCAGTTTATCCTGCAGTTGCTGGGTGGTTCTCTGGAAGTCCTTGCCATCTCTGCCCCACTCCCCACCTCCCAGTCCCTTGGTGGGGGAGAGTTGGGCTGGACTGAGTAGCCTGGCCATACGCAATTTCTTTCTAAGTCACTACTGTTCCAGGATGTTGGCAGGGATGAACCTCACCCACTGGAATAAGTGGCTAAGTGACCATGCCTGTCCCATCCTGCAGAGCAGTCCCGAGGGGTACCCGTGGGCTGGCATCTGGCTTTGCCTGTATCTTTACATACAGTTCGGGTCTGAGGAGCCCCTTCTGTGACAGTGTACCCGGTGCTCCCAGCAAGTGCTCCTTGTGGTCCCATCATCTGGCACACATCTCTCCTGGCCTTCCCATACCCAGTGTCCTCAGCCATCAGGGCTCCCTCACCCCATGCCCGGCTTGTCAGGTCTTCAAGCTCAGCAGGCAGGATGCCATGATTCTCTCAAGGAAGCCTGACAAGCCAATCGCTCGCTCGCATTCACATGGCTGTTTTCAGAGAAATACTCAACTTGGGAACTAAGCCTTTTTTATCCCTCGCCTTCCATTCAGCCCAAAGTATGAAAACATCTTTTACGTAGTTGCCTGGAAAAGGATTTCTAAAGAGAAAAACACCACCCATGCCCTGGGATTGCAGTAATTTGGTGTTAAAAAGCACAGTAGAGGGGAAAGGAGGGGACAGGGCACAGAACAGAAAAGATTAAAAAGCGGGGGGAAAGCCCTCTCTCTTAGCCAGATTGGTGACCTTAGTGTGCAGTGCACTAGCTTTTGCCCTTGTCTCCGGAAATGCACGTGTTGGTTCAGTTACTCAGATTGGTGTTATCTCTGCAGGGGGGGGGCGGAGGGGGGGCGCGGGGGGGGCCTGGCTTCTGCCCCCTCAGCCAAAAGGTGGGGGACCGGAAGCAGGAGAAGAGGCAGCTGCCCAGGCCCAAAGCTCAGATGGGAGTCATTCTTCAGGACACCTTATACTTAGCCCTCCTCAGCTTCTCCAGATGCTACAAACCTCTGGCTCTCACTTCCTGTTTAGCAGAGGCCCACTTCCCTCCCGGGGAGAATCTCTCTGGTCCACTCTGAATATACAAATGAGTCTGTGGGGGAACACCCTTAGAGAAAGAAAGGCCAAGCAAGAGGCTTTGCCCTGAACCACTAAAGATCTTCCCTCAGGAGACGATTTCTGCCCATGCCAACGCAGTCCTCACGCTCAGTCAGGGCAGGACGCTGATGGAGCTGCTCGGACTTGATGAGATTTGCTGTCGTCGTCCCAAAGAAGGTGAGGCTGTGTCCAGTGAGTGGTGGTGGTTGGGGCAAGAGCAGTTTCAGTTTTTACGTTGAGATAGGCTTGCCCGGGCTAGCAGCCGTCTGTAGATTCAACAATCAAGCACCTGTGTGATACGGTGTCCTCTCGATCCTTGACAGACTGTGGAATGCCACAGGCCCCAGCAAGGAACCTAGCGGGAAAGGAATCAATTCCCAGAGGGTCTAGGAGGGCAGAGAGAACTCAACATGAGCCCAGGGGAAGGGGAAGTAGGGGAGCCAGCTCCCAGACTAAAGGAGCACATTTTAGGACTTCTGGGGCAAAGGCCAGAGGAGGCCTACCATGTGAGGCCCACATACAACTTGTAGGGGTGTGACAATATGGGCATGGCCTTGGGCCGTTGCAAATAGCTGTCTAGCACCCATCGAGGAGCAGGGGGCTGGGCCTGTGGCCGGCCTGGAAGAGGCACCTGAAGTAAGGACTAACAGAATGAAGGAACTCAGCTTTAAGCAGGTAGATTCAGCCCCGTCTCCATTGACCCCCGGAGTCTACAGTAAGTTGAGATGAGAGGGGGTGAAGAAATCAGCCAGAAAGTACAGAGGCATCCCTTGAAGAAGCCCTTCTCCCAGAGAAGGGTTTACTGTGAAACGGTCCTCTTGGGTACACAAAGGAGTCTCTATCGGACAGCACGCACTCAGCGCGCTCAGCCTGGGATTCCTCCCTAAACATTTAGCTTCCTCCTGCACGACACACCAAAGCTAAAACCAGAGGGGAAGTTTGGGATGCCCCAAGTAGTCAGTGGAGTTAGGCATCTAGGTAGGACACCTGGCCTCAGTTCTGACCCCCTGACAGAGCGTCCAGACCCAAAGGCATCCAAAGGAGGATGGGGACACACACCCCAACCCCTGACACCATCCGTCTTGCTGCCGCCCCCAGCCCCAACTCAACCACCCAGTTCTCCTGGGCCTAGAACTGATGAGTCACGCATGAGACTGAAGTCATTAATTCAGGAAGGAAGCCACTCTAGCAGCTGCCTCCTTCTCTGTGAGCGCTTGCCACCCTTGCAAAACAGATGACTAATAGCTGTTTCCAGAGCCCTTGTTAAAACCATTGCCAAGAAAGGTGTCTGCAGTTCACCGGCTAGTGGAGAAGCCGAGCTACAGGCCCTGAATCACGCTGGACCCGGGTGGAAAGCAAGGCCTAACTTGTCGGAGTTCAATGTTGCATCACAGAGAGGAGCCAGGAGAGAGGCTTACCCCCAGCACCCAGCCTGGCTGCCCCACCCACAGCCGCAGCCGGGACTGTCCCTTTCTGTGACGCGCCCACTGCATCTGGGATTTGGGGACAGGCATCGTCTGAGGGACACTAGACACCAGACAGAGCTCAGTGGCCCTGTTTGACAGAAACTGAGGTCCACAACGGCAGTGGCACTTGCCCAAAGTCAAACAACTGATTTGATGAGCAGACTATGGACGGAGGAACTTTTATCTCTCAGTGTTCTTTCCCCAACAATCTCCACTGCGCCAGATTCCAGTAACAGAAAATGCCAGGCTTGTCTGTTAAGGCAACAAACAGACAAACAACAAACAAATTCAAAACCACTCAAGGTCTATCAGTAGGCCAGCACTTAAAAAAAAATGTGTAGCACACTCTGATAAGATATGCCGAAGAGGTGGAGGCAGGGGGATCATACGTTCAAGGCCAGCCTGGGCTACACATTTTTGGGGGTCTGGAGGGATGGCTCAGAGGTTAAGAGCACTGGCTGCTCTTCCAGAGGACCTGGGTTCAGTTCTCAGCACCCACGTGGCAGCTCACAACTGTCTGTGACTCGAGTCCCAAGGGATCCGACACTACCTTCTTTGGGCTTCCTCAAGCACCACACACACGTGGCACACAGACTCACATGCAGGCAAAACACCCGTACACATGAAATAAAAAAAAAAAACAAAAACAGGAAAAAAATTTAATAAGTATGACTATTGAGGAGAAAGCCTGAGACAGAGCTCACAAAAACTGGGATGCTCATCATTGAGGATCCAAACACTCGGGATGTGAAAGGCAGGAGAAGCCAGAGCAGGGCCATGAGACACCAGCACTTGGTCAGGTAACAGCCACAGTGCAGGAGAATCCATCAAACTATTAGGGCCTATTAATTATGCATACAGACCTACGCTCATCCTAATTTTCAAGCTTCATCCCCCTTTCCCCCCCCAGCTCGTCTATCTTGATGCTGTTCCCCAGCCCAGACTCCTCTGTCCGGACTGCAGACCTCTCCTCCAGGCTTGCCCTTCATATCGACCATGGATATCTGTGGGAGGACAATCCTTTTTTTTTTTTTTTTTTGAGGTCCTACCTCCTTTCATTCCCATGCCCTTTAGTTCATCAATTATTTACTGCGTATTCATGTGCCGATCACATTGTTGGTATCAGTTTATATTGCCATTGAAATAACAGGATTCAGAAGATTTTTCAAAGAACCAGAGAGAAAAGTTACAGCCAAACACTAAAGTGAAATCATTTCTAAGCAACAGATACATGAAAAAAGAATGGATTTTTATGAACGTATTATTATGTATCAATTCTTCTGTCTTTAATGAAAACCCAGTCACTGGAATGGGATCAATAAATGGTAACATTTTCTTGTCTGATGTTTTTAAAACTGCCTTGCAGAGGCATGGAGTTTTAATTTCGAATGCCTTAGTTTCTGCGTCTTGGGTCGCCCCCCCCACCCCCAGCCCCATCACCCCAAGCAGATAAATGAGGCTCTAAACTTTGGATAATAAGGCTTAACAGTGAGGCCCTTTTGAAAAGAGAATCATTTCTCAGTTCTCATTTGTTAATCTCTCTTGGTAACATTATGAGTTTGTGCAGTGTGCCCCAAGGCAAGCTCAGCTTTCCCAGGACAATTAAAGTTACTTCATTATTAAAAACTATGTGTGCTGCTGCCCGGAGAGAAAAAGGCAGCCAGGCCCGGCCGGCTCCCACAGTCCCCACAGGAGTGACCAGACTCTGTGGGAACCCGGCTCCTTTCCCTCACCATTGTAATTCTTTCAATATCATCTATGAAAATCCCCTCCGTGCTGCTTGGCCAGTCCCACCCCTGCATGAATGATTTAGGGGCTGTGGCTGCCTGGCGGAGCCTGTAGGCTCCTCAAGCCTGTCTCAGGACTGACTCTGGATTCTTCAGGCCCAGGGAGGAGAGGCCAAGAGAGAAGGCCTGAGCATATAGAGAGAGGGCACTGGACAACCTGAGCCTTTGGAATGAGTGGGTTCCTGCTGGGCCCCTTCTTCCTTAGGCCATTACCTGTCTTAGAAAGGGCAGAAGGGAGGAAGTTACCCTGGCTAGGCGCTTTGTGTAGCACATGTTGTCAAAAGTGAGCAGAAATTTCACTCAGCCATTTCTCTTATAATGGAGTGAAGAAATTGGAGGTGGCCCTTGGTCTGCTGTTAGCACCCATGGGCCCTGGACATAGCATTCCTGTGTTATGAGCCTTGGGTTTATAGACGAAGGTATCTTCATAGGTGTCATCGGTAACCTCCAAGCTCCGAGGCTTCCATGAGCCTACACTTCCCCAGAAAGAAAAATGGCAACTTTCCCTATTCCTGTTTCCATTCATTCACCCAGCAAGCACCTGCTTCATGCCAGCAACAGCATGGGCAAAACAGGGGTGCTCTCGCCCTCCTGAAGATGGCATCCTCTTCTCTCCCTCGTGATCTTATACACAGGGAACCGGAGGTAGGGAAAAGAGGAGGCTGGTCCCGGGAACTTCCGCCTGATCACCATGAGGCAGGTGTAAGCCCGGAGCTCCTGGGCCAGCCCAGAGGACCCTAGGGTCGCTTTTGATCCTTCTTATTCCTTTCCTTCCCTTCCTGCCCCACCAGCTCTTCCCACTTTCAGCTGTGCCTGGTTCCAAGATCGTAGGGGAACCTAGTTCGATGGAAATGTGTTGGGCCCACGCATACACACACACACACACACACACACACACACACACACACACACGCACGCACACACACACGCCACATCCAGAATTTAGAATGGTCTAGTTGCTACTTATTACAAAAGTAAGAAGAAACAGGTGAAATTGATTTGTTGCATATTTTATATAGCTGATATATTTAAAATATCATTTGACTTGCAATAAATGTTTTTTTTTAAGTGTTAAACGAGATGGTTTACGTTTTAAAATGAAACCTTCAAGTCTAGTTTGCCAGGCAGTGCAGGTCCATGTTCCTTCATGTCCCATCATGCGTCCATACTCTCTGTTACTACTACAGCAAAAGGATCCCCTCAAAAGGCTGGAGCCTGGCTCTTCAGATACCAGAGGCCTTTCCCCCAACCACGTGGAGGAACACTATGCAGTAACAAACAGAACCCAATGGGGGACACTGGTGCAGATGCTCCTGGGAAGAGACCTCACTAAATGAACATGGCGGGGTACGAGCAGGATGTGCAGAACTCAGTGCTCACACATCTGGTTGTCCAAGCTCACAGTCATCTTGAAAAACTGAGACTATCAGGAGGGAGGAGGGGTGGGAGGCTGGCACATTTCATCATATCCACTGGCCTTTGCCTTCATGCTTTGTGAATTTTGAGTATGAGATGTGATAAGTATTGAAAAAGCAAAACAGCAATTCCCTGGCTAATGGGCACACTCTGCCCATAACCTTGCCCTGCCCGTTGCTCCTACACCCGCTTGCCTCCATTTCCCACAGCTGTGCATCAGGAGCATATGCAGGTCAAGTCTGTGTGGTTGATGCTCATTCACAATAAGAAGGAGGGAAGCTCAGCAGTGGCCCAGGGCAGGAGGATATGATGTCATGTGACTCAAGCATTCTTTCATTTCTGGAAAGATGGTACCCTCCACTCTTGCTCCTGCACCCTCTCTGCCCCATCCCTGGGATCCCCATGTCACCTGCACGCAAGAGTTTCATTCTCTGTCCAAAGTGCCTTTGCGGGTGGGTGGCCAAGAAGGGCCATCCTCTTGTCTTTCCAAATGATGTCACTCATTCTCAGATGACCTTTCCAGAGACATCAAGCTTCTGGGCTTATGGCCCCTCTCAGTCCTTGCTCCTCACATCTGCCTGGCACACAGAGCAGCCGAACTTTCAAAAGAAAACAGAGCACAAATGTGTTGGCCTGTGTGTGTCCACCTGTGTGTATCTGTGGCTCACTCCGTGGCCCACTCTTTCCAGTCACTATGTGCCCTCGGGATTCATCCGGGAATGAGAAGGTGTCCTCGTGGAGCTTACAATCCAGTAGGAACAGCAGGTGTCCAGTAAAAAAAAAAAACAATTCACTTCTGTCTGTTCCAGTACGAGGAAGGAAAGCATGAGAAACTGAGGCCCATGAACTGAGTGCTCAGTGAACACGGCCCTCAAAAACTGGTATCCCAGCTGAGTCAAGACACGCGAGTCCAGAACTGGAGGAGGTGACAAGTGAGGCCTCCGAAGCCCAGCTGTCAGTTCTGTGTCCTCGAACAAGCCACGGACCCTCTGCTTTTTCTGTTTGTTTGGTTTGTTTTTCAAGACGGGGTTTTTCTGGGTAGCCCGGGATGTTCTGGAACATGCTTTGTAGACCAGGCTGGCACCAAACCTCCCAGAGATCCGTCTGCCTCTGCCTCCCGAGCGCTGGGATTAAAGACGTGGGCCACCATGCCCAGCCCCTTTAAACTTTTAAAAATTCGGATATATAAAGTGTAGAAAATAATTGGAAAAAAATAAATTTAAAGTTGCAAAGACTGATGCAGAGAATGTAGCTGTTGTTCCATGTGACACTGTGGTAGCACTTTACCCCATTTGTTAGATTGGCTTTGTGTCATCTCTCTCACTCTCGACGTAAATGTCATTCCATCTGTGTCTGTGGGAGATGGATACCAAAATCAGTGAGTGCTCAAGTTCTTCGTGCAAAATGGCACAGGAGCCTGGTGAGTGGTGGGCGACTGGAGTCCCACTGCCCACAAAGCAAAGGCTTGAACTCTGGCATTTGAGACCAACTCAGACATCAACTTCCTGTCTCAAAAAAGAAATATATGAATTATTTAAATGGCATAGCATTTGCATAAAACCTAAGCATATCCTCCAGAACATCTCAGGCTTACTTAAACACCCAATACAACATGAATAGTACATAAATGATTGCCACACTGTGTTGTTTAGGGAATAATATGGCAGGGGAAAGTATTACACATTCAGTGCAGGTTTTTTTCCCAAATATTTTCCAACCATGGCTGAATCTATAGAAGCAGAGGGTATGGAGGGCTTCATGGGCACACACACACACCCCACATGTTATATACATGTGTACACACTCATGCACACACACCATTTGAGGGCCCCAGATCCTCAGAGCCACACTCCTCTCTGGATTCTGAGTGTCAGCGACTACAGAAGTTCTACCCACCATCCTCAGCCTCCTAGCCCTTCAAGTCCCATAGCAACGAAGATCTGGGTACCTGGAGCAAAGCTGGTACTGTCTTTTTTATGAAATTAATAAATGAAAATGAAGCCTGGCAGGGTGGTGCACACCTTTAATCCCAGCACTTGGGAGGCAGATGAAGGCAGGCAATTCTCTGTGAGTTTGAGGCCAGCCTGGTGTACATAGTGAGTTCCAGGACAGTCAGAGGAACATAATGAGAAAGAAAAAGAAAAGAAAATGAAAGCACCCATGCAAACTAGTCTCAGCCCATCCAGAATGCATCCTCCCCTTCAGGCAGGCCTGGTGTGCCTGGGACAGAGGTTAGGCTGGCAGTATTCCTCAAAGCCAAACAGACGGAAGCCCTGGGGGCCACATTTCTGACTTACCACATTAAAGGAAGCATCCAGAAGGACACCGTGGCCCACATGGGGATGGGCTTCTTCCCCTGCATGGATTGGCTCCTGGCCAGTGCAGAAACTGGCTCCTTGAAGGAGGCCTGCATCCAGGCAACCTGCAGTGATCAGATGGAGAGGCAGTACTGGTCCTCTCAGCGGGTCTGGAAAGCTAGCCCTTAATGCAAGTCATAAATCCACACAAGGAAAGTTGGCTGCCAAGACAAGCCGTTAACACACTTGGTCTCCACTGTGACCTCCCATGGGATGGTCCACAGGGCGTGAGACCTGCAAAATCAGTCCTTGCCCAAGGATGAGGCGTCAGAACTCTGGGACTAAGCCTGAGAATCTCTCTCTCTCTCTCTCTCTCTCTCTCTCTCTCTCTCTCTCTCTCTCTCTCTCTCTCTCTCTCTCTCTCTCTGTCTCTCATCTGTGAAACACAGGCTGGCCTTGAACTCAGTATATAGCTGCCTCTACCTCCTGAATGGCTGGCATCACATGTATGTACCACCATGCCCTGTTTACATATTGCAAGTCCTCCACCAGCTGAGCCTCAGTCCCAGCCCAGAGAATGTGTTTGTTTGGTTTGGTTTGGGTTTTTGCTTGTTATTTTCTTTTGTTTTGTTTGAGACAGGGTTTCTCTGAGTATAGCCCTGGCCGTCCTGGAACTCTCTCTGTAGACCAGGCTGGCCTCAAACTCAGAGATCTGCTTGCTGGGATTAAAGACACATGCCACCACCACCCAGCGAGAACACTTTTTTTTTTTTTCATTTTTTTTATTAAGAAATTTTCTGTTCACTTTACATACCAACCACAGATCCCCCTCTTCCCTCTTCCCATGCCCTAGCCTTCCCCCAAACCCACCCCCCCCATTACCACATTTTCCAAATCAAGGTCTCCCATGGGAAGTCAGCAGAGCCTGGCACACTCAGCTGAGGCAGGTTCAAGCCCCTCCCCCCTGCACCAAGGCTGTGCAAGGTGTCACAGCCCAGGCACTGGGCTCCAAAAAGCCCTCCCATGCACCAGGGATGGATCCCGATCCCCTTGCCTGGGGGCCCCCCAAACAGTTAGAGAGAACACGTTTTTTTTTTTGTTTTTTTTGGTTTTGTTTTTTTTTTTTTTTTTTTTGGTTTTTCGAGACAGGGTTTCTCTGTGTAGCTTTGCGCCTTTCCTGGAACTCACTTGGTAGTCCAGGCTGGCCTCGAACTCACAGAGATCCACCTGGCTCTGCCTCCCGAGTGCTGGGATTAAAGGCGTGCGCCACCACCGTCCGGCGAGAACACGTTTTTAAAAGCATCCTGGGTGATGACCCACTGGGCTTGGCAACTCTTGGCCTAGATGTCTTTGTGAGATGTACTGAGATTCCCCCAGTGGTCTGGATGAGAAGTGGGGTGGGGAGGTGAGAGAGAATTAAGTAGCGGGGTCCCAGAAACGCACACACAATGGTTTCTCCAGGAGAGAATCCTTGGTCAGGCCCTGTGTTGGCTGCTGATAAACTCCGAAAGGGCCACATGTGTGGCCAGCTGTGAGTATGTGTAAGGGTGCGTCCCACCACCACCACCCCGCCCTGGCTCCTCTTACTCCTCAGTGTATCCAAACCATCCCTGAAGTACTAACTAGTCTGACTCCAACCCTCAGATTCTCCCTGAGTCTGAGTTGGGGGGAGCTCAGAGAGGAGGGAGAAATCCCACTCCAACATTCTCTTCTGTTCCAGCTGCCCTCCATGGCTCCCAGGAGGAAGGGGGACGGGTGGGGGCTGGCTGGGACACAGCTGTGGGCAAGGCCAGGTGCAAGGGGCCAGCCCCGGGCAGCAGCCTTCAGGCTGCAGCACGCTGACGAAATAGTCTGCTCCTGACTCACCAGCCCTGAGCGGCAGGCTGGCACTCCCCCACGACCTGCAGGCTGCGCATGGTGTGGTAGGTTTATTTTCTTTTCCTCCAGTTAGGCACACTCCTCCATGGGGTCACTGCCTCACTCTGGAGGTTCCTTCTTGAGTTTCTAGGCAAACACTGGGACCTTGGGGCCTCGACCCTATGAGACCTAGGGGAGCCAAAACTTTTCCTATCCCTCCCCGCAACCACACCCCTCCACACGCACAACACACACACACACACACACCACACACACACACACACACACACACACACACACACACACACACACACTCAGCACTGGCCTAAGCAGACTGGAGGGCTGAGGGAAAGAGGAAGGGAGGGAGGGAGGGAGGGAGGGAGGGAGGGAGGGAGGGAGGGAGGGAGGGAGGGAGGCAGGCTGCACCCACTCTGTAATTAAGCCCAGTTCCTACTTGGCCTCTGTATCTGGTTTCTCCTTAGGGCTCATTCCAGGAAAGCTCCTTGGTCAAACCCAGTTCGGAGCAACTTCCCTGGAAGCCCCCATCCCTCCAGATTTCACTTGTGAGAGAACAGTAAGCCAAGTGTGCAGACTAAACGGACTTCAGAGTTGGTCCTCAAACATGTAACACTCTGACAGGAGAAGCAGCTGTAAGAATAAACATCTCTCAATGTCTGAATCCGGCCTCTTCAAGAGCTGCAGACGAGAGCCACCTCCTCCAGCAGGGCTTTCTCTCTCCAGATGTGATGCTCTGCCACTAACACTCTACAGCATATCTGTCATCCACCCTCTGACAACCTGGCTACAGTGGTCTTTCATTTTAAAAAAAAAATTGACTTAGTTTTATTTTATGTACACTGGTGCTCTGTCAGTGTGAGGGTGTGGGATCCCCTGGAACACTAGTTACAGACAGTTGTGAGCATCCATGTGAGTACTGGGAATTGAACCCAGGTCCTCTAGAAGAGCAGCCAGTGCTCTTAACCACTGAGCCATCTCCCCAGCCGTGACTGCAGTTTTCCATACAGTCACATGTGTGACAAAAGATCAGGGGGGACAGGAAACAGCAAAGGCTTTGCAATCGACCTTTCCAGTTTAAACCCACATCTCCCTTTTCTAAGCTGTGCGAATGTGCAGGACCCACTCAGCCTCCGTTTCTTCCTGTGTGAGCTCAGGGTAAAAATGCATCTTAGGTCTGATGTAAGGACTGCAGCTTACAGCGTGGTAGCAATCACAGTATTTCCATATTTCATTTCTGCTACTCCTTGCCAGCTTGAAGTTAGGTGTGGCGACTTGACATCCTCTGGCTGGTGAAGCATGGACTGCAGCAGGTATCACTTCCCGGCAGATGCGGGAGTCTCCACCCTCTCTTCCCCGGCCGCAGTGGTTTCTGTGTACCGTACTGAGGTGCTGGACACAGGCCAGACTCACAACAGCAGCAGCAGCTGATTCTTTACTAAAGAGCAATGCCATGAGGAATGGATATTTGTTGCCTCCAGCCACTGAGATTTGGGGCTTGTTTGTTGTCATAGCATTACCTAACCCATCCTGACTAAAACAAGACATCCCACATAACAGGGCTCTCAGAACAGCTATGTAAACCCAATAGATTCATTTGGTTTTGTTTTATGTGTATGGGTGTTTTTGCCTTCAAGCATGTCTGGGCATCATGTGTGTGTGTGTGTGTGTGTGTGTGTGTGTGTGTGTGTGTGTGTGTGTATGTGGGTGTGTGTGTGTGTGTGTGCTTGGTGCCTTCAGATGCCAGAAGAAGGGGTTGGATCTCCTGAAACTGGAGTGTGTAAACACAATAAATACTTCACAATTTAATATATATAAATGTACACACACACACACACACACACACACACACACAGGAGTTTCTAAGGATAGATATGTGGCCATGGCTCTGCAGGGTGGAGCCTTCCTGTCTTCAGCTCTGATGCTGATATGGGTTCATGAACCTAAGGCAGTTGATTTTCAAGCCCTAGGCTCCTTGGGGACTGGCTCACACCATGATTCTTTGCTATCCAACAGTGGCATCCTTCAGCAAAGGCAGACCACTCTTGTGGTAGTGGGAAAGTGAATCTCAAGCAGCGAAGAGCTGTCCCAAGTACTAGACTGTCTGATGAGAAACGTGTGTTTGAATCCAGTCAGGCCTGGCTCCTAATCTCAGGCTCGTTCTGAGGGATCACATAGTCACTTGCCAGATTCACAGCAAAGATCCACTTAGAGCAACAGTGCCCTGGGTCGCTTAAACCCTGTCCACCTAAGTCCCCATACACTGAAAAGGACCAGTGACGGGTAATCATCTCCCTGTGTTCCCAAATAGAGTGAGCGTCAACTCTGAGAGCAATGGTGTGGAAAGCCTCCGCCCTGAGGTCTGTGCCAGAGACCAACAGATAACCCTCATTTGCAAGTATGGTTAAATTTTAACTCAGCACCCAAGGGTGCGATCCAATACCAGCAACACAAAGTCCTTGCCTTTAGCTTCATCACTGAGAGCCAAGCAGGAGGAACCTGGAAATCCAGCATGCTGCTGTCCTCACCTACCAAGAAACCCTGCCACCTCAGTCCTTGCCCTTACTGTGACGGCAGTCCACGAGAGACCAAGAACCCTGATGGCCTGGGGGAGCCACTGAGAGCTCACCTTCTGGTCGAACCCTAGTCATACTGCCCTGGCACACGTCCCAGGAAGTGATTCTGCATCTGCATGCAGCCTCTCGGATGCACCCACTCCCTGTCCCACTAGCTGTGACTAAAGACTCCACATCACATTAGCCCTTCAGAAGATATGGCCCCCACACTCTTGGTTGATCCAGGTTGTAAGTTGCCTCTTTTGTTTTGTTTTGTTTTGTTTTTCGAGACAGGGTTTCTCAGTGTAGCTTTGGTGCCTGTCCTGGATCTCTCTCTGTAGACAAGGCTGGCCTCGAACTCACAGAGATCCACCTGCCTCTGCCTCCCGAGTGCTGGGATTAAAGGTGTGTGCCACCACCGCCCGGCTGTAAGTTGCCTCTTATGGGCGGCATTTTCTGTGTCCTCCACGGCGTCTCCATTTCTGTCCCTTGTCCCATGGCTGGCAGCCACACACATCTGGTTGCTGCTGTGGACACACTGAGGAGATGACAGGGGACAGAGGCAGTGGCAGCCCCCAGTGATGCTAGGTAACAGCTTTGGTGACTAGCTAAACATGCTCACAGCACAAGGCCCGGTTAACGTGGGTGGCCCCCTGCTTTTCCAAAAAGGCCATATTCATAAATCATGTGTCTGGAGACCTATTCCCTTATTTACCTAACCCTCAATGCTCAATGTGATTTTCTTTGTTGGTTGGTTTTTGTTTTTCAAGACAGGGTTTCTCTGTGTAGCCCTGGGTGTCCTGGAACTCACTCTGTAGACCAGGCTGGCCTCGAACTCACAGAGATCCACCAGCCTCTGCCTCCCAAGTGCTGGGACCAAAGACGTGTTCTAGCACTGCCCAGCTCAGCTCCATCTTAAAACTCTCAGGAAGTAGAGTGTGACACCATCAGTAAACCCCAGTCAGTAGACTCCATGAGGAGTTGGAAGGAACATTCCTCTTAAATAATTAACAGCACAATAAATATAATACTAACTTGCATATGAAGAGCCAGAACCTAAAGTCAACCAGACAGTGGGTCTCATGGAACTGACCCAAAGTACCTCTTCTCTCGCTGGACTTACCAATCAAGTTCTGCTGCACTTATTGATTAAGCTGTGGCACCATCTGCAAATAGACTGTGGCTGTCCCAGTTCTTATGAGATTCTGGGATGACAGTCTGCTGCCTTTGCTTATGTTGGCCTCTGCCTAGAGGGTCTACTTGGCCTCATCCACTCCTTCACAGAAGTGACTCCATGTCACTTCCTCCGTGAAGCCCTCCCAACCTACACAGCTGAACTTCAGACTCAGTCCCTTCTCCTTTGTCTCCCACCGTTTTAAGCATAAACCTTTGACTGATATTACCGCACTTCATGGGAGGTAGTTCTTTTAAACATTCCACCTTTAGACTACTCCCAATTGTTCCTTAGTAGAGAATATATATTTACGAGCCCCAAGCCTACCTGAGAGTGCTGTTCAGCAAATGTCCATCGATCCATTTGCCCAGGGGCTGGATGAAATACCTTTGCAATGATAAACTGCTCCATGCCGGGCCTCACAGCATCCCTCGTGTAGGAAAGAATAAATCTTCATTTTCAGCTGGAAACAAGCTCCAGGCTCCCTACCACTTGCTCGCTTAGGTCCAGTGTGTCAAGTTTCAGCCTAGAAAAAGCACTCCTTAGGTTTTAGTGTGTCCACATAGTTCCCGGAGAGCTTGGAAAATAAAATGCAGATTTCTACTTATCTACATTTCTAGCAAATTCTCAGGTGACAATGGTTTATCGCCTGTGCAAGGATCTTACCTCATCTTAACTACTTAACAGGTGGCCGAGCAAAAGAAAATGCCCAGTGAGTTGGGGGTAGGTGGTTGCAGCTGGACGGACCCTTTGGAGTGCGCGCAAGGATAGGTAGACAGCCGTGTGCTGATCTTACTGATGAGGGAAACATGGTCAGAGAGACTAAAGTGACTTTTCTGAGGAACCCATCCTTCTTGATTGATCTACTGCCCAGCACGCTGGGAGACTCGGAGGCGAAGGTACCGTGTCTTATCATCAGAAAAGTGATAGGTACAAAGCCCCTGGCCTCTAAACACGAAACCGAACGGGAGAGGAGCCAGAGGTGGGTGAGTGCGTGCCAGCCAGCTCTCACACAAAACCCAGCCACATCTTTCTCTTCTACCTATGGCCCAATTAGACTGGAGATGGGGTCGTCTTTGATCGGCCTAGTCCCCTGAAAAGAAAGCAGGGAAAACAGTGGCTTTAGGATTTTTTTTCTTTAAAGCCCTGAACCTCTTCAGTGGAAAGTGCTGCCCTTCCGACCTGTTGATGTAATTGCCGTAATTGAAGATTCCAGGCCCCCTGTGGGTGGACAGGGCCCCATTCATCCATCAGGTCAGCGAAGTGTAAACCTGCTGAGTCCTTCAGATGCCCTGGCCGCAGCCCTCCCCCTCCTGCGCCCTCCTGCGCCCTCCTGTGCCCTCCTGCCCCCATGGGATAGGCTCCCCACAATGCCAGAGCAGCCAGGCCCGGGCTGGTCCCTCTCTGGATGTGGGAACAGTGCCTAATTAAGGGGTTTGTTCTCATCTCCATGGGGCCATCTTAACGCCTCCTGACAGTAATGAGACACACACGTGCAGAGATAGGGGGAGGGGAGGATGGCCTCCCTGCTGCCTTAACACCCTATTAAACAGCAAGCCTAACACACGAGCGCGTGCACACACACACACACACACACACACACACACACACACACACTCTGCAGTTCGGCAGTAATCACCACCAAGACTTTATAACTACAAGGAGTCCGCTACAGTTCTGAAAGAGGAAGGAACCAAGGAGACGAAATAACTTGCCCCGAGGGCACATAGTGAGTCACCATCACTGGGGCCCCAGGTGTCCTGTTGTACCTCATAGCACTGACTTCCTCCAGGAGGGAGGGGAGGGGCGCGCCATTGCAGTCCCAGGGGAGCCAGTCGGGTGGAGGGTGGAGGGGGAGCAGACAGGCTCACTCTCTGAAGCTACCTTGTCAGAGGGCCGTGCCCACGGAAGAGCATGAAGGTCCTCCGTGGGCTGGTTCTGCAAGGGCTGAGTGAGGTTTGAGACTCTCAGGGACACCCTTGGGTCACGTGACAAAGCCAACCTCAGAGTGGGACACTCCCTGCAACAGCTGGGCCACACCTCATCTTTCTGCACATTCTTTGGGTCTCTGTCTTGTTTCTACCCCTTTCCCGTCATTCACAAACCTCCCTCTCAGTCCCTCTTATGCCCACAGCCCACCAGCACCTTAACCAGGAATTCTGCTTTGAACTCTCAGCTTCTCCACCACGGGCGCTCTGGCCAGCGCCAGGTATAGAGCTTGCTCTCAGTAACTAGCCATCCAATATGACAAAAGTCGAGCTGACACTTGCTCCACCTAATTCTAAGCCACATTAGTTCATTGTTCTGACCACAATTCTGCTCGCAGAGAGAGCCAGGGAAGTCCCCTGCATTTTAGGGAGGGCAGGCATGCTGAAACTAACATGGGCTAAATTTTAGGTCGACTGGCCTGCTAAAGATGGTGAGTTGGGCATTGTAACACACACCTGTGGCTCCAGACACCCAGAAGGCCCTTCACATTTCTGTAGGGAGGACACTTGAGGTCCCTGGCTCATGCCAGAGGAAGACTGGAGTGAATCTCTCTCAGTGCTCTCCCCTTGAGAGTGGACTGCATGTACCGGAAGACACCGCTGACTAAGGGACTCTGGGAAATACTCACTGCTTTGGCTCCTCTGGTCCCATCAGAGTGGAGCAGTTCCTTATTGTCTGTTCCCTACTGGATTCCTGTAATAAGC
The DNA here is from genome assembly GCF_007827085.1 of Peromyscus californicus insignis. Taxonomy (NCBI): domain Eukaryota; kingdom Metazoa; phylum Chordata; class Mammalia; order Rodentia; family Cricetidae; genus Peromyscus; species Peromyscus californicus. Next base: position 17,703,480 of record NW_026294458.1, on the reverse strand, counting down.
CACCTGCTCCGGGAGTCACCCCTCACTGCCTCCCCCACCTTCCCCACCAAGTAGAATGGTCCCTTGCTGCTGCTACTTGCCAGGGCTTCTAGAAGCAGGACTCTAATCTTCTGTGTGCAGTGGTTTGAATAAGGAGACTCATAACTGCTAGATAGAACATGCAGATCAAAGGGCTAGGACCCCCAGGACAGTTGGGGGACACTTGAGTCCCCAACTCAGCAGTTAAAAGGGGGCCCCCATCATTTTGGAAGGTCGCGTTGTAATGGATCAGGCCCATGTGTAAGTAAACTTGGCCCATTCGCGGTCACTCTAATGAAGAACTCTGGAGCCCCTCACGTCCACAAGCTAAGGTAAGACGTGCCCCTGATGCTAAGCCCTGCAGACATGGCTACAGTGAAAGAGAACTGGTGACAGTTTAAAAGCCAGTGCAGAGTTTCTGAACCTGGCCAGTTTCCGCAATGGTTTGTAATGAAAACCATGGGCAAAGGACTGTGCCGTCCAGCGTGAGGGTGCAGGCCTGTTGCTATTCAGAATGACTCTTTTCTGGTACAGACATGGGTCAGTAGTAAGAGCCAGGACTTAACATGTGGGAGGCCTTGGATTTGACCCCCAAGACACCAACAAAACACCTATGCTTTCTGCTGACCCAGTCGGGTATGAAGAAAGTCTTAATTCTTTGTTTCAATTGTGTTTAAAGTAAGAAATAATGACAAATAATTTAGAATTGAACGTATGCATTGTTATACTGTGAAAATAAAAAGCACTGTGCCCTTTAGGGAAAAAGTCACGATATATTCTTTGAGAGTCTTCATGACATTCTTCTCTTCTACTGGCAATTCCACTTTTACAAAGTCTCTTACCTAAGAAAAATTAATTTTTTAAAAAGCCACATGTTTAAGTAAGGCAAGAAGACCACAGAACATAAATGGTGAACACTCACATAAAGTTATAAGGATTTTATTTTGCCATCCTGTCAAATGACAAAAGCAAGTCATAAATGATCACAGATATAAAACAATCGAACTTTTGAGGCCGTGAAGAAAAGTAAGAAAAACCTTCAATAAGGAGAGTAAGCACCTTTGTTTACCTTCCCTGTGTTTTTCTCTTTAAGATGGTTATTACATTTATTTACTTATCTCGGGGAGGGGGGGAGGGGATGTGCCATGACACACATATAGAGGTCAGAGGACAACTTGCAAGAGTCGGTTCTCTCCTTCCACCATGTGGGTCCCAGAGATCAAACAAACTCAAGCTGTCTGAGCTTGCTGGCACTCCTGTGTCTTTACACTCTCCTTGCCAGACTGCCTGTATTTTTTTTTTCAAAGAACGTGTGTTACTTTGGGAGGGGAAAATTAACTTTATTATTTTAATATATACGTATAATCCCTGCCTGGAAAACCTCATGCTCCAACCTGGAGGGCAATAGTGCTAGCATTCTATTTGGATGCCACCTTGCCACCTTGCCCAGACACTCATGTCTACCTGAATACACTGTGATTAGTGGGAAGGCTTTGGAAGTGACTGGGCATTTCCGGTCATATCAGTTCAGGTGTGGATTCTCTGAAGGAGATTTGCATTCATTTGTTTGTTTTTTAGATAGTCTCACTATGTAGCCCTGGCTGTCCTGGAACTCACAGAGATCCACCTGCCCCTGCTGGGATTAAAGGCGTCTGCCACCAACCATATCTGGTGGGCAGACAGACTCTTTACTTCTGTTTACAATCTTGGCTACAACTTGTCACCCTTCAGGGTGATTGGGTGATGTGACATGATCATCTGTCTAGCTGGTTTGATTGGGTGGCGTGATGATCTGTCTAGCCGGTTTGGATGAATCAAACAGAATTGAACTTCAGAACTGAGAAGTCCTGGGAGAATAATACCCTGTTCCTTGAGGGCTTCTGCGGCTCCACTGTGCCCCTGCTCCTTCACATGGCAACAGTATCTCTTCCCATACCACACCTGCTTCCACATTCCCCTGTGGCCTTGGACAACTACCATTTGAATCATTATACCAGCCAGTTTGCAGGTTCCTGATTGGCCGACTCTCCCACTTGACTCTGGATAAGGCTTTGCATTTTCATTTTGTTTTAGATCTTGCTTTTGAAGTTGACACAGTCTAAGCATGCCCAATCCACCAGATGCTTCTGTACATGTTCGCCAGTGAAGGCAACACAGATGTCTCAGCATCAACAAGCCCTCCAGCCTGGGCTAGGTGCGGTCTCTAAGGACACAAAGGGACCAAGAGAGAATGAACGCCAAGCTTGACTGCAATCTGTCAATCACTTGAATCATTTCCCTCAGAGAGTATGGATGCCGTGGAGCAGGGAGGGACTGTGTCTGTCTTCTTCACTCAAATAGTCCCCAGGAACTGTTGAAGCAATGAACGACTGGCAAGGGAACCCCAAGTTTCTTCTCTTCCAACTCTGATTACAAACCACATGCTCGGTCTGATATGGGGGTGACCTTGTTCTCACAGCCCTTTCTCTCCCCTTTTTTCCCTTCTCTCTGTTTTTTCTCCTACAGTGCTGGGGATTGCACAAGGGCTTTGAACTGGCTAGGTAGGTGCTCAACCATTAACCTACATTCCCCAGTCCTTAGGTTTGTGAGACAGAGGTTTTCCTATGTGCACAGGCTGGCCTCGAACTCAAGATGCTCTGTGCTGGATTACAGGCATATGCTACCATATCGGGCAGTACGCTAACGTATCTCCCCGGCTTTCTTACCTTTTTACTGAGAACTAAGAATTAATGGAAACCAATGGGTTTTCCCAACAGCCAATTTACTTAATAATTTACCCCAGTAACCTCTAGCATTGTGCTTCTGTTTTGGAGGTGGTGTGCATGCTCGTATGTGTGGAGGTGCACATGGAAGTGTGGAGGCCAGAGATCAGCCTTCAACGTCGTTCCTCAGGACCCGTTCACCTCATTGGTTGGCTGGTTTGTTTGTTTGCCGGGTTGATTTTGAGACAGGGTCTCTGACTGAGCCTGGGTCTCATCCATTCAGCTAGACTGGCTGGCCAGTAAGCCCCAGGAAGCATTCTGTCTTGGCCTCCTTGACCCTGAGATTTCAAGTGCATGCCCCTGTGCCCTGCTCTTTATATTCGTGCTAGGGCCTGAACTCAGGTCCTAATGTGAGGCAAGAATCTTACCAAGTGAGCTATCTCCACACCAGCTTAGCATGTGTTTCTTTCTTTAAATCCACCTCTCTCTCTCTCTCTCTCTCTCTCTCTCTCTCTTTCTTCTTCTTCTTCTTCTTCTTCTTCTTCTTCTTCTTCTTCTTCTTCTTCTTCTTCTTCTTCTTCTTCTTCTTCTTCTTCTTCGACAGGGTTTCTCTATATAGCCCTGGCTGTCCTGGAACTCGCTCTGTAGACTAGGCTGGCCTCAAACTCAGGGATCCTGCCTCTTCTTCTCAAATGCTGGGATTAAAGGTGTGCGCTGATGCCGGCCTTTAGATCTCTTTATAGGAGATGATTGCTTAGAAACAAACAGAAAGTTGTGCCAGAGGTAGAGTTCAGTGGGAGGGTATGGGCCCAACATGTATGACACCACATGAGAAAATACCATTTTTTAGGTTTTTTTTCAAAGGAGAGAGTCCCTAAAATTTTAAAACAGATTAAGACATGCAATGTAGGGCTCTTTCCATGCATTCTGCAAAAATATATCACTGGCCACCTTTTATTCAGCTCTACATCAGTCAAGGGCTCATGTCTTAGCGACATCACAAAAATGTGGCACGACGCCGGGCGGTGGTGGCGGACGCCTTTAATCCCAGCACTCGGGAGGCAGAACCAGGAGGATCTCTGTGAGTTCGAGGCCAGCCTGGTCTACAGAGTGAGATCCAGGAGAGGCACCAAAACTACACAGAGAAACCCTGTCTCAGAAAAAAACAACTGTGGCACGCTGAACCTCTCCCTGGAGCCAGACTCCATGCTCTCCTGTGAACTCACTGGCTCTGGCTCCCACGCTCACTAGAAAGAGCTGTTATGATACAGCAGTCTACAGCATCCTATTGAGCACCTTCTCCAACCTCGGCATAGCTAACAACCCCAAAGCAGACTCTCCAGAACATTCCAGAGCCTGACTCAGTAGGTTTAAGGAAGAAGTTCAGAGTCAGCATTTTAACAAACTCCCGGCAGTTGACTGAATTACATTTCCCCCAGATCTTATGTTGGCATCCTAATTCCCAGTGTGGTGGTATTGGAGACAAGAGGTGTGTGTGTGTGTGTGTGTGTGTGTGTGTGTGTGTGTGTGTGTGTGTGTGTGTGTGTGTTGGTGGGGGGGGATGGATTCAGTTTAGATGAGACTGGAGAGGACTTCATGGTGGGACTGATATCCTTATGTATATAAAGAGACATTAGACTTCTCTCTTGATTCTGAAGCACTCAGAGAACACCATGCAAAGACATAATCAGAAGGCAAGGGAGGCCTCGTCTGCACATGGGGAGACTGCTGTCACCTTGTTCTGGGCTGTAGAGCTGTGCAGACCTGCTTCCCACTCTCCGGCTGGCTGAGACACATTGCCCAGGTGATTCTAACAGGAAGTACCCAAGCTGGTGCAAACTGCCCTCCTGACCCCAATCCCAAGCTCTCCTTCCTGCTTCCCAGGCCACAAATTGAGTTTTCTTCTTGCCTTGACTCCCTCGGCCTTCTGGACAGACTTCTCCTTGTGCACAAGGTAACCGATATTGATGGCCTTCTTTTCCCTTCCCCAGGACGTGGGAGCCAGATGCGTGGCCCAGAGCAGCTGAGGACCTGGCTGAATTAGTGAAGGGCTGAGTGAGACGATGAAGAGATGTAACATCACACAAAGCCCCTGCTTCCCTTCCCGTTCTCCTGAGTCGGTCCTGGACTGGAGATAACAGTGGCTGCTTAACCCAGATGCCTTCTAGTCTCCTTGTCTTTATGGGCCTCTGTCTGTCTTTGCCTTGGAGTTCAAGGCCCAGTATGAAAAGTGCCTCTGGGCATGGGCCAAGGCCCAGAGATGTCATCTAAAGCCATCTGTGAGTGTGACTGCTCCACGGAAGGCACAGTCCTGGCCTGCAGGTGGCCGGGTGGGATCTTGAGGGGACAGGGACAGACAGACGGTTTGTTCTCCTCTCCAGCGAAGCCTTGAGCTGGAGATCCAGGGAGGGAAGTTCGTGGTAAGTTTGGGATTCAGATGCAATACGCCTGTTCATTCTTCCTCAGCTCCCATTTTCCCATCTCGCGTCTGAAAAGCTGCAAGGCTTTGCCCGGGCTTAGTCAGCACCTCAAACTGCTGCCATTGCCCCTGATGTGAGCCGAGTGACAATGGGCAGGCTAGGTGTTTAATACAGCATGATGTAAGCTGTGCTTGTGATGAAAGAGTCACTGACAAACAGTGCAAGCTGACACCCTGAGAACAGCTCGGGCTATGAGGTCATGGGGCAGGACAGGTAGGCCCTTCTGTTTTCTCAGCCCTGACATCTGATGCCCCAGCAGTTATTCAATAACCAGAAACAAGGCTGGTCCTCCACATTCCTGAATCTCCCTGGGGAGGGAGGGAGGGAGAGCAGCCTGCTTTCCGGCTGGCAGGCAGACCATGGGTTTGATCAAGGGCACCCAAAGAGAACTAGTGTTGGAAACCTGCCCCCAGGAGAATGGGCGGGTGGAACAGCACACAGGAAAGGTGTTCAGAGGCCACAGGCACCACTTCTGTAGGGAAAGGAGGATTCTGAATTCTATGGGACCCAGACAGTCAAGCCTGAGTCCCCGAGGAGAAGGCAAACCCCCACCCCAAGACGTCCAAGGAAGCAGCCAGTTCTCATAAAACTTGCTTTTTTGTTGCTGGTGGTAGTAGTTTATTTTTATCAAGACAGGGTCTCTCTATGTAATCCTGGCTCGCCTTGAATTCTTTATGTAGACCAGGCTGGCCTTGAACTCATGGAGATCCTGCTGCATATGCCTCTACCTCTGGAGTGCTCAAAGTAAAGATGTGCCCCATCACACCCTGTACTATTAAGGTTGGTGGGAAGTGGGAATGATGGCACACAGGCCTTTAATCCCAGCATTTTGGAGGCGGAGGCATAGGACCTCTGTGAGGGTTTAAAACCAGCCTGGTCTATACAGCAGGCCGTAGGCCAGGCATAGTGAGGTCTGCCAAATAATCAAACCAAGGAAAGAATCAGTGGGGGCTAGAGCGATGACTGAGTGGTTAAGAGTGCTTGCTATCCACTCATGTGAAGTGGGGTTCAGATATCAGCACCCGTTTAGCAAGCCAGGAATGGTTGATACAATGCCTGTAACCCCAACACCGAGGAAGACAGAAGTCACTGGACTAGAACTGGAAGAACTGGGGGGTGGGGGGTGGCAGGGGTGGAAACAGCCAAGAAAAAAAGTCCCGCAAACTCCGGGTTCAGGGAGAGACTCTGCCTCAAAAGAAATAAGATGGAGTGATAGAGAACACCTGATAATCTCCTCTGTCCTAAGTGAATGCACAGGTGTGCACAACACACACACACACACACACACACACACACACACACACACACACACAAACACTTCCTAAAAATTTAAGAGGTTAGTGGGTTAGGGGAATGCTGGAGATGCAACTGAATAGTGGAGCACTTGTCTAGTACAGCCCAGAGTTCAACCCCCAACACAAAAACAAACAAACAAATAAACAACAACAAAAATGGTTGGGGGGTTGTTGGAGTTTTTTCTGTGTCTGAGGAGAGGAAGCTGATTTATTCTTCACGTTTATTTTACTTCCAGGTGTAATGCCACATCTATGAATCAACATGCAATGATTTAACAATTAAAAACGTTAAATATCTCGATAAGACACTGCAATGATTGCACCAAAAAAAAAAAAGTAAGTCCAAGGAGACACATTTCCTATTTATTTATTTATTTATTTATTTATTTATTTATTTATTTATTTATTTTTGGTTTTTCGAGACAGGGTTTCTCTGTGTAGCTTTGGAGCCTGTCCTGGAACTCACTCTGTAGACCAGGCTGGCCTTGAACTCACAGAGATCAACCTGGCTCTGCCTCCCAAGTGCTGGGATTAAAGGCGTGCACCGCCGCCGCCGCCGCCGCCGCCGCCGCCGCCACCACTCGGCCACATTTTTTAATATTTCATAAAGGTTAAGAGAACAGTCAAGTCGCTAGCGGCAGGAATATGGCAGCTGCTCATCGCTGTTGGGAACTGCCTCGACTGTCTTAAAGCAACAGAACTGTAATCTCAAAGGTCCAGAGGATGGGAGTCCAAAACCAAGGTGTCAGCAGGGCTGGGCTCTCCTTGGAACCCCCACAGGGACAGTCCAGATGGCTTCTTCCACTCTGGCGGTGACCAGCAGTCTGTGGTCAGCCGGTGTACAGCTCCAGCTTCTGCCTCCACTGTTATGACTAGATGATAAAGACGGTGAGCTTCTAAGACGGCTGGCTAGTCCTTCGCCGTGTCCTTCCCACTTCCGTACCCTCGCCTTGTGGGTAGGTGTCTACTAGCTGTGCGACACCAGGCCTGTGGTTTAAGGGCCCACTCTATTCCATTAGGATCTTTACCTTAACTAATCACATCTACAATGACTGTCTTCAAATAAGGCCACATTCTGAGGGTAAGGAACGACGATCATCATCGCAGGGGACACAACTCAACCCCAACAGCCATAATCGGATCAAAAGAAAAAGCATGCCTAGAGGCTCTGGGTAGCCCCTGTCAACCTTAGCAAAGCTAACTGCCTTCCCAAGAGAGGAGCAAGGCAGTCATTCCTCTGTTCTTTCCGAAAGATTTACTAAGCATCCTAGATACACCAGCTGCGGGCGGGAGAGGCAAGATAAGACCTCTGCCGCTGGGGGAGAATATTAGAAGACGCTGTCCTTTTGGAATTCTTTATCCCCCCGGATGAAGGTGACATCTGGGCGGTTTGGGGCCAGGTACTCTGTCCCAAGCCTCCATTGGACTATATCCCATATTCTCATCTGTGAGTTTACGCTGCAGTAAGCCTCGGCCACGAGAAAACCAAATACCTAGTGATTAAAGAACTCCATGCTACATGGTAAAGGACATACCACCCTACAGTCAGGACTGCAGAAGGGAGCGCTCTCAAGCTGCAGAGGGTTTTGGGTTTGGTTGGTTTGGGGATTTTGTTGTTTGTCTGGAGTATCTTAATTGGGGATTTTCAAACGTCAACATGAAAATCAGCGAGGCATGGGTTGGGGGGGGGGGATGCAGCTCCGTGGTAGAGCATTTGCCTAGCATGTGCAGGGCCATGGTTTCAGCACCCCCACACCAAAAGCCTATGAAGATGTATGCAATGAGTGATCAGCCAAAGGTTGCCAGGAAGTGAGAGGGCTTACAAGTGCACTCAGCCCCACCTGTAGGCACTCTCCCACATGGCCCAGGAGACTCCTCCAGGCGTGGTTAAAAGGGAAACACTAGACTACTGTATTAGGCACTTTTGAGTCACTGTGACCAAAACACCTGAGAAAACAATTTAGAAGAGCAAAGATTGACTTGGGCTCAGTTTCAGAAGATTCGGTCCATTGTGGTAGGAAAGGTGTGACACCGTGGCAGTCAGGAAGCTGAGAAAAAAAGGGTTCATTACTGGGCCAGGGCTACATATAGGCTCGAAGGACACACCCTCAGTGACCTGATTCATCTAACTAGGCCCCACCTCCTGCCTTTGCCATCTCTGGGTAATGCCATGTATTAATCCATTCACTGGGTCAGAACCCTCATGATCTGATTGTCTCTGGAAGCAAATCGCAGGCGCCCTCAGAGGTGTGCTACAAACACCCCAAGAGACGCGTTTTACCAGTCTTCTAGGCATTTCTCGGTCCCGTCAAGTTGGCAGTCTACCAGTGTCTACCACTCCAGGCCGTGTCTGCTTTATCCGAGGCACACACAGCGGAAGAACGTGCAGGGGCAGGTCTGGAACCCAGGTCCTCTCTCTTTTCCTCTGGAAAGCTTTCCACACATAGGCTTTGGGTAACACAGAAAAGAAGGTGGATCCTGAGCAGCAAGATGGCTCTGCAGATAAAAAGGCACTTGGTTTTTTTTTTTTTTTTCGTTTTTCGAGACAGGGTTTCTCTGTGTAGTTTTGCGCCTTTCCTGGAACTCGCTTTGGAGACCAGGCTGGCCTCGAACTCACAGAGATCCACCTGGCTCTGCCTCCTGAGTGCTGGGACTAAAGGCGTGCGCCACCACCACCCGGTTTGGTTTTTTTTGTTTTTTGTTTTTTTGTTTTAAGTGACTAATTTTTTTCCTTTTAAAGTTTTAAAATTCTTTTATTTTTTAATCTATTTCTTGTAGTGGGTAGCCATTCCAGCTTTGACCTGGAAGTTCCAACCCACATTGAGGCTTCGGTAATGGTCACGCCTACAAGGCGGGGCCAAGAGAGGACGCTGAAGACCCGAGTTCCGGATGCGGGGACTCTCTTGGTTCCTGGATCCTGGATTCTGGAGGTAGACCGAGCAGAGTTCTCCAGAGAACACCGCTGGACTGCGCCACACCTTTCCCAGACCCTGCAACCTACCTATCCCTTCATTTGTAAGTTACACCACTAAATAAACCTCCCTTTTAACTACGTGGAGTGGCCTTAATAATTTCACCAATAATTTCTAATAATTTATTTAACTTGATTTTATGTGCTTTGGTGTGTAGGTATTAGATCCCCTAGAACTGGAGTTACAGACAGTTGTGAGCTGCCATGTGGATGCTGGGAATAGAACCCCGGTCCTCTGGAAGAGCAGGCGGTGCTCTTAACCGCTGAGCCATCTCTCTAGTGCCTGTCGCTTGTTGACAAGCCTAACAACCCAAGTTCCGTCCACACAGCAAAAAAAGTGAACTGACTCTTTCAAGTTGCCCTCTAACTCTCCACACACGAGTTGTGGCATGCACACGCACATACACACACATATATGCAAAATGTAATTTTTTTTTTTTTTTACACAGGGCTGGAGAGATGGCTAGCAGACTTGGGGCTTAGCACTTGATTATTCTTGAGTCTGTTTCAATAGCTATAAATTAGGTCTTGCTCAACATTCCTTCAACAAACCCTGCTTGCACATGCCAGCCGCCATGTAGAATGATGGCGCGCACACACACACACACACACACACACACACACACACACACACACACTCCGACTCCTCAGGGAGCTGTGGAAGTCAGGCGACTAGTGGTCAGGAGGAGGTGGCTCCTTCATTAAATGGTCACAATGTGTAAACAATGTCTCCGCTGTGGGGCTCCCATGCCATGGAGTGCCTGGCTGTTAGACTGTCAGCTTGCCACTTGCGCTATAGTTTCTCCTTCTCTGGTTTCATATCAAAGCAATGTAGTTAGCGCTCACGTTTTCCAGGATGGTTCGTCACGCTATTCATTTCGATGACTACATTGGCGCCTGTAAGCAAATAGGCATTCCTGTGTCTTCCTTTAAAAAAGTGTGAAACCAATCAAGTGAAACAAAGTGAAAAATAAGTAAACAAACAAAAAGAGTGAATGGTGCCCTCTTTGCTTTTATGCCTCATGGAGCCAAGCACATAGTAGGTGCTCAATAATGTGGGAGGGAGAAATCTTGTCTATAAAGAGAGTAATTCCTTTCTCTCTTCTTTCTTTTTCTTTCTTTCTTTCTTTCTTTCTTTCTTTCTTTCTTTCTTTCTTTCTTTCTTCCTTCCTTCCTTCCTTCCTTCCTTCCTTCCCTTCTTCTCCTCCTCCTTCTCCTTCTTCTTTCTGTTTGTTTGTTTTTCGAGACAGGGTTTCTCTGTGTAGCCCTAGCTGTCCCAGGACTAGCTCTGTAGGCCAGGCTGGCCTCAAACTCAGAGATCCTCCTGCCTCTGCCTCCCAGGTGTTAGAATTAAAGGCATGCCCCACCACTGCCCAGCAGGAGAATAACTTTTAAAATAGAATTCAAAAATGCTTCTGGCCGGGCGGTGGTGGCGCACGCCTTTAATCCCAGCACTCGGGAGGCAGAGGCAGGTGGATCTCTGTGAGTTCGAGGCCAGCCTGGGCTACCAAGTGAGTCCCAGGAAAGGCGCAAAGCTACAGAGAAACCCTGTCTTGTAAAAAAAAAAAAAAAAAAAAAAAAAAAAATGCTTCTGAGTAAGTTTTGCCATGTCCCAGCAGGTCAGCCTCCTCTGTGACACTCTAGGGACTACCGTGACTGGCCCCAAGTTGCATCCCTCTCTGGCTTTGGCACAAGAACTCTTGGGTCTGTTGGCCATCGTGTGTCATTGAGTAGGTCCTGAGCTTCCTGATGTCTTCTTAATCATGATGGTGACACATAGGGAGTGGTGGTTTGGGTGCCCTCTTCCACCTCTACCCTGACTGCAAGAGATGGGGGCATATTCTCTCTCTCTCTCTCTCTCTCTCTCTCTCTCTCTCTCTCTCTCTCTCTCTCTCTCTCCCAAGCTTCTTTTGGTGATAAAAGCTGAAGCCAATTGAAATTGGCAGTTCTGTGTTCTTAAGCAAGGACCAGAGATCACATGAAACACACACTTCTGAAACGTTTAAAGGAAAAAAAAAATCTAATCTTGCCTCAATAAAAATGACATCATGTCACTGTGCTCGCACAAGAGAAAGGCTTGAGAGCTGCTGGCAGTGGCCCAGAGTTCAGGGGTTACGGTGGCTGCACTGAATTCCCACGGGAAAGGTAGAGGGGGGTACGGCCTTTCAGGTGAGAGCTGCAGGCCGTCAGGTGTGCAGAAGAGCAGGAGGCACGGCAAAGTTCCCCCGAAAGTTCCCTCAGCGCTGGGCTCCTCCACACCTGCTCTCCCACCTGCCTCCGGGTCCCAGGGAGCTTTGGGATATGTTCTTTCCTCCAGGCAGCTGATTTTGAGGGAGTGGGCTGACAACAACCAGTCTGGGGAGTCTCGGTGATCAGTTTCTCTCTGAGGACACAGACCCAAGCCATGCAGCAACAGCAAATATTCTCCAGTGCCACTGATACAGTGTGGCACGGCTTCACGGTCAGAGCCAAGGACAGCAGTAGAAATTCCAGGTAGCCCACACCACAGCTGGCTGTTCTGCGTGGGAGCAAGTGAGGTGCTGGGAGCTGACCTTCACAGTGACTCAGTTTACCTTCCACAATTGCCCATTAACAATTGCTGGATGGGTATATTGAGGGATAGGAGGAATAGGGCTCAGAGGTCAGGACAGAAGGGCCACTTTTTTTTTTCTTTTCTTTTCTTTTTTTTTCTCTTGGTTTTTTGAGACAGGGTTTATCTGTGTAGTCCTGGCTGTCAATGGAACTCTGTAGACCAGGCTAGCCTTGAACTTGGAAATCTGCCTGCCTCTCCTTCCTGAGGACTGGGATCAAAGGCATGAGGCACCACCACCTGGCTGAAGGGCCATTTTTCGTGATTCAGGTTTTTGTATATTGAAAAGCTAGTAGTAAACTTCTATAAATGTTCATTTGTTGTAAATTAAACCGTCTATCTATTCATCACAGACTACACAGTCTCTCCTCCTCACCCACTCCTGTCTTGGGGACAAAGTATCACAACAAAAGAAACATGGAAGTTTCGTTTTACTTGAAGGGTTGGGCAGAGGGAGAGGCAGAGATATGGCTTTTATATTAAAGGAACTATGAATCTATGTGGAGTATTACGCTAAACGTACGGGTTATGTTAGGCTTCAATGCAGGGCACTAGAGCCAAGGCTGAGGGTGGTAACAAGACTTCCTACAGCCTCACACCATGAGGGGGCCAGAGGACACACATCTGGCCACCTGGGAGACCTTCCAGCAGTGGTCAGTTTACTTCCCTAGTACATCCCAGTCCAATCCCTTTCTGGCTACCATTCTGATCCAGGCTGTCTATACCTCTGACCCAGACCAATGCCACTGTGTCTTATGTGGTCTCCTTCCCTCCATCTCTGTCTACCTTAGAGCAATCAAAGAGATTCTTTAAAAGGCTGAAACAGGGGCTGGTGGGATGGCTCAGCAGCTAAGAGCACTGATTGCTCTTTCAGAGGACCTGAGTTTGATTCCCAGCACCCACATGCCAGTTCACAACTGTCAGTAACTCCAGTCCCAGGGGATCCAAGAGTAATAGACACCCAAGTGGCACATGGACATCTGTGCAGACAAAACACCCATACACATATAATACTAATACTATTATTATTATTAATAATAATAATAATAATAAAAGCTGAAATAGGCTCATATACATTTTTTAAAAAAGCCAAAGCAGACTGCAGGTGTGACCCAGTGTGACCTGTTCTTAGCATGCCAAAGGTTCTAAGTTTGATCCCCAGCAACGAAAACACGAAACAAAAAAGAAATATGTCTGATAAAGCACCCTATGTGAGCCATTCGCTTAGGTGGTCCAACACTGGGCCACCATAACTTCCCGTTCTCTTCCTCCTCGCTGGCTCACGTGAGCCTTCTCAGGGCTTTAGAGCACGCAGGCACAGTCCTGCCTCTGTACCTGCTCATTCTAGAAAGCTGTTCCCTAGGTGCTTATGGGATGTCTTCTCTAGGCGGCCTTTCCCAGAGCACGTGGTTTAAATCCACACCCCCTCTCCCACTTGATGTCTCTGGGTAGTGTGCGCCATCAATTGATATCTTGACTCTTCATCTCACATCAGGCTCTCTCAGATCAGGTGTCCTTTGCAGCCCCATGTTCAGTCTGGCTTCCACCTTTCCACACTGATTATTATTTATTTTTCTGGAACCTCCCTGGAATAAAGACAGGAAATTCCCATAGAGCCTGGAGAGATGGCTCAGTACATAAAATGCCTGTTATGCAAGCATGAGGACCTGTGTCGGGGTCCCCATCACCCATGTGGCTATGATCCCAGCACTGGGAAGAGGAGATGGAAGGGTCCCAGAGGCTCAGTGGTCAGCCAGTCTAGCTGAATCGGTGTGCTCAGCGATAGAGCAATCCATGCACATGCACACACTTGCATACACAAAACACACAGAAGAAAAGAATCTCTTGCCGACGACTGGCAAGAGATGATGAATGCACCAGCCATGGGAACGGGGTGAAAAGTTACCTCAAATCTATCAACAAGTGAAAGGGAAAAATCTATAACACTCAAGACCCCGAGTCTGGGTCATTCTATACAGTATTATTCTGAGCAAGAAAGAAGAGCGCCTCCCACGGGGTTCAGCCCCTGAGATTCTGTGTTATGACCAGTGTTTAGTCAAAGCACTTGGCGTATGTGGGTGTTAATGTGTCTCCCCCTTTCCTTTATCGTCTCCTGGTAAACACTTGTGATTCCTAAATGCCTAAAGACTGAATCAGTATTCTCCTGTTCAAACCAGCAGAGGCCACATCAAACAATAGCCCACAAGCTAGTATTAATCATTAAATAGGTACCTAGATGAACACACAAGCAAAAAAGCCATTTTCCACGTCTTTCTTGTCTATTTTATTTTTTAAAGAAATTAACAAAGCATAAACTTTGTCATTGACCTGTTCGGGAAATAATTGCACTTTCTTAACCATTCAAGACTTGTCGAGTTCAAGGCTCACAGGGCACATATTTCAGGCGGGAAAGTTTTTCTTCCTTGAGGCTTCCTCCAGCCATTGAACAATGGCCTGAGACTTGCATGTAACACCTGCCTTCTTAATATTCACACACCGTAGGAAAAATGGACCTTCCCAGCCAGGGTTGGTAGATACAAGTATCCGTGGTAGGTTTCCTATGCTGTAGCCACACCAGGGAGCAGACTGACCAGTGATGAGGGGGATGTCCTGGGCACACTGACTCCATCCAACATGAAACCAAGTCGAACATGCTGAAGGTACAACTGTCATCCAGCCCCTCCCGCCTTTTCCAAAGTCCTGTGTGTGCTAGATGAAATCCTCTCAGGTAAAAACTGGGGCTCAAGTTTGACGTGGGAGTCACAGGCCTGTAATCCGGGGTGCTCTATAAAAACAGGTGTTTGGTGTGCCTCAGTCACACTTCGCCCAGTGTGTCTGAATGTGATTACTATTTACCTCTTGGCTCCACAGAATCTTCCGTGAGAAGCTGGCATGAAAAGAGAAGCTAGAGGGCAGAAGAAGCAGGAAGTAGGGCCCCTCTTCCCAGGTATTTGTTGCCCTTGTGCATGGCCTGCTGGGTGAGGGCCCTCGGGGTTCACCTGCCCCAGGTGTCCTCATGTTCTTCTCCAGTCTCCCGGGAGGATGCATGGCCTACCCTTTCTATCTGCTCTGCAATGATGGGACCTGCCTGCTGAAATCTTACTTATTAACTTTACATAGATATGGCAGGCGGCGATTACAGGAGGATTGTTTGGGAGTGCGGTATCTCACTTCTTCCCACGTACCTTACCCTGGGAATTGCTTTGTACTTGCACATTGCCATGTGGTGGTGTGTGTTTAATAACCATCAATAAAGATAGGCCTGGGAAAACGTGGACAGACACAGATTCCTAAAGAAAGGAAAAGCCAGGAGGGTGATGGCTGCCCATAGGTGATCAAAAAGTTGTGGTCAAAAGTAAGCCTACCCCTTGACTAAGCAGTTACAAGTTTGAAGAATATGCTCACCCTAAGGATTCCTTGATTACACATAAAATTCATCTCCCTAAGTCTGAGTTCATCCAGTCAGTGCTCATTATCCAGATACCAGGGTGCCTACTCTACAGCAGGCTACTTCTCAAGTAGCTTGTTTATTAGAGAATCAAGAAAGGTAAAGAACCCGGGTGGTGGTGGCGCACACCTTTAATCCCAGCACTCGGGAGGCAGAGGCAGGCGAGTCTCTGTGAGTTCGAGGCCAGCCTGGTCTACAAAGCAAGTTCCAGGACAGACAGGGATACACATGGAAACTCTGTCTCAAAAAAAAAAAAAAAAAAAAAGAAAGAAAGAAAGAAAAATGAAGAGTTTGTGAGACATGGCTTCGGATATAACTCAACAGTAGAGTGCTTGCCTAGCATGCACGAAGGCCTTGGTTCTAATCACTGGCACCACAAAAAGTAATTAAGTATAAACAATAAAATGAACATCCAGTAAGAAAATGTAGCATGTAGAGGGGACATTTTTAAAACCTGGAACATCACCATGCCACACTGATGAATAACATTTGGACAGTGGGCAGAGATGGATGCAACTGTCCAGAAGGTGGTGCTTAACTCTGACTCCTACATACTAGGTGCTCCAAAATATTTGTCATGAAGAATTAAGCAACTAATTAGAAATGGAAAAAGTCTAACCCTCACTGTAGTATCCAACCACAGTCAACATGGTTATTTGACACAAAGCACATCAGTGGGGGCAATACCCTTCCACCCAGGTGATAAACCATCCCAGACATCGAGTCTATGACTGTACAATGGCAGGACTTTGGGAGTAGGTGAGGAGGCTACAGATCACCCAGGATCTCACTTGAACTTGAGTCCTGGGTCCCCATGTGACTGTGGGAGCCTGTTGAGATTAAGGCCTGGCTGGATATTTGTGTGAGACTCACATTGCCTGGCAAGGTCCTCCAGGAGCCAGCAACATACTTGATCAAGAGGCCTCCTGTGAGATCAGGCCAGCCTGGCAGGCACCAGCATGTTTCCAGAGAGCTCCCTTTCCGTGGGCCCTCTAGGACTGCAGCCAAGTTTGGCCTATAGCAGTTCAATCCCACAAAAGGAAGAACTCTGTTCCAACTTCATCTAATGTCCACATACTGAGTAAGGCTAAGGGGATCCCAAATAGACTCCACCATGTCCGCAGAAGTAGAGGGACGACAGAGATTAACGTGTGACCCTGCCTCTCCCTTTGTTCTGGGACCTCTTCCGCCAAGACTAACCCCAGAGCAGGAGACAGTCCTATTCCCTGTCACCATAAAAAAAAAAAAAAACCTTTTCCATTCTATAAGATTTGATCTGTGTCTATAACTCTACACACAGAACAGAATGATTAACCACTGAGAAAGCGCCCAAGTTCCAGAATTCTTCGAGGGACCTCAGTGGCAAAGCTGGTGTCACTTTCCGAGGTCTTCTGAGGAAGACAACAGGAGACACCTGGGGCAGCTTCCTGGGCTGTTCTCTCAGCTCAGCATCCCAAAGGAAAGGATAGAGTTCGCACACAAGCCTCATCTCTCAACCGCCTGGGAAGTCCGTTATTTGTCTTGCCTCTGACACGTGTGACATTGGCCCAAAGTTCCGGCAAGCTCTCCGTGGTCTAACCCTTCCTGGTATTCCTAATGTCATGCTTGCTGCCCCTGAGATGAAAACTTAGCATCTGAGGATCCAGACTCAGGAGACAGAGCCATTCTCTCTCCCAATCTTCCGTCTGGAGCAAAACAGATTAGCCCCAAGAAAGAAGGGCATGTGGCTTGGCGTAACTTGGATGACTGGAGGGGGCAGGGTG
This sequence comes from Peromyscus californicus insignis, assembly GCF_007827085.1. NCBI lineage: Eukaryota > Metazoa > Chordata > Mammalia > Rodentia > Cricetidae > Peromyscus > Peromyscus californicus. The sequence continues at coordinate 17,686,213 of NW_026294458.1, read as the reverse complement.
CCTGTTCTGGTGGCCCCTCCAGAAGCTTTCCTGGCTCCTGGAACTAGGAAGTCAGACTTCTTTCTCTTCCAGGGAATACAGAATGGTGAGCAAATCCGGGCAAATCACAGTGGAGAAAACTCAGCGGAATGCCTGCTTAAGGAGCCACGCTCCAGGTTACCCAGGGTACTTACCTGCAGGGCCTCTTCTTCTTCAATTGGAAAAAAAATCCATCCTTGGGGTAATAGAGATGATTTGATTTGAAATGCTCTTCTCCTCAAGAGACAGTGGGGAGAATTTCTAGATGGGTAGGTGGAGGGCCTGAGGTTTTGCTGCTCCCTCTCCAGGGAAGCAACCACACTTGTTACAAGCCATTTCCTCCTGGCCTGTTTCCTCATCCATTACATAAGTAAAGAGTATCTTTCCACTGTTGCCCCCCAGCCCATGCCTTCCTGTAATCTGAGATAACTGGAGGTCAGAGGGGAGTGGAGGAGATTGAAAATATATTGTATATATTCATCCATTTCACTCACACACACACACACACACACACACACACACACACACACACACACACACACACACATACACACACATCCCGATGGGGTACTGGGAGTTGAACACAGGGCTTCATATTTGTTGGACACTGCCTGGTAACACCAAGCTATATCCCCTGTCTCTACATTTTGAGACAGGATCTCACTGAGTTACTAAGGCTGGCCTTGAACTCTGTAACTCAGGCAGGTCCTGACCTTATAATCTTCCAGCCTCAGGGGGATTCACAGACCTACACCACCAGGCCTCATTTACATCATTTTCAGTCTTGAATTTTGCTCAGTTCATTTTTCTGGGCCGCTATATTTATTTTGGTTTCGAATTTTAGAGAGATTTGGTTTGATGTCACCATTTGAGTGGCTTATTTGCAAGCCAAATAATTGCATACCCTGAGTTTTTAGGGCCCCAGCTTCACCCCCACATTCCTAAGCCTTGGGCCTGTCCTCACAAGCCTCAGCCATTAACCCAGCTGGAACCTTTCATGCCCTGTGTCCTGAGGTAGCATCCCATGGTGTCTGGGAATGGCCTCCTCACCCCTGGACCTGCAGGCTTGCCTCACAGAGGCCTGGCTGCGAGGTGAGGCTCCTGGCTATGAGTGCATTTAGGGCCTCCCCATGCCCCTGTGGCCCAGCCTAGAGGGAAAGTTGAGCAGACCATAGGCACCCCACCCCCACCCTGCTGAGAAGGGCCTTCTTGGCAGCCACCCTCCTTCAGAGCCCATTAGAGAAGTGCACATTCCCTTGGTCTCACTGGCTCCAGTGAGTGTTAGGGGGCGGGGGAGCATTACAGGCTATTAGCCAATGTTGAAAGCCTGCTTCCCACCCCCCACCCGACTTCTCCTAGTACCGGCTGGGCTTGGCCAGGCATCAAGCAGGCGTTTTGTTCAGAAGTGGCAACTTATTTTTATCAAAGATGGAATGCAGCCTTGCAGTGGTTTCCAGTGCCTTTGCGTGGCAACCAAACATTTGTTCCAAGCATTCCCGAACCTTCTCTTCCCTTTCTCCATCTAAACATGGGGGGGGGGGGGGGGAGGCAGGGAGCCGCTTAGGAAGACGACGCTGCAGAAATGAAAACCCATTATTAATGTCCCTACTTTCAAATGCAGGCTCTGGCTGCTGACTGAAACTCTGTAAATCCTGCCCTAAAACAATGTGAGGACCACAGCACTGCCCCAGTGGGAAGGGCCTGGGCGATGGCTCTGCTCACCCCATCCCAAGCCTTACATTCCTGTGCCTTCTCTAACCGGCCCCTTCCCTCTCTGGAGGGTAAGGTAGCCACTAGGAGACACGGATTGCCTAAACCTTTCTGGTCACAGAATCTGGCTCAGATGAAAGCCGTGGACCCTCCCTGGGTAAGAAAGTGGTGCATTTGTTCATTTGGGAAATATTTATTAGACACCTGCTAGAAATAAAGGGGCACATAGAGGAAGAAATTCTAACTCCTTTTCAGGGACTGTTCAGGTGATGAGAAGTTCTGCTCGCTCGGGAATTCTGTGATGAGTTAGTTCCAAGACTCTCATCTGAGAAGACAATGATGATGATTCCAGTAAAGGATCCTGAAGTCTCCAGCCAGCCAACCGCCTGCAGCCGGAGCAGAAGAGTGGCCACAGGGAAAGTGATCTCCAGCTTCGTTCTGGCTCAGGTGTGGTGTCGCCAGGAGGCACACACAGACAGACATGCAGGCACAGGATGCCTGGAATGTCGAAAGTGTCTCTGGACACTCCCAGCTGCAAGGAGCTGGCTGCCGCCCCGGAGGAAAGGCAAACACGTCTCTGCTCTCCCGGGCTTCATTTTTCTCACGGAGTCTGAAAGGGCTGTGATCAGGTGATATGTGTGGGGCTGCTCCCTGTACAGGTGCAGGGCAGGTACGAGGGGAGGAGAGAGATCCGCCCCGTGTGTACTTACTCAAAGCTCTTTCAATAACCCTACCAGGATGGCTCTTGGCAAGGCAGCAACCCAGTCTCTGGCAGGCTGCAGGGAATCCGAGTGTGAGAAAGTCAGTCATGCGAAGGAAAAAGGGAGAAAAAAAAAAAGCTTTGAGTCCTCAGGCAAAATACCACCCCCCCCCCTTTCCCTAGCTCTAAAACAAACCCACAAGACATTCCCAAAAACCTAGGGGGAAGGGGGAGTCTCTCCTAGGCTGCGGACATTAGTTTTATGCTTTAAAAGCAAACAGGTGAGAGACGTCACCCCTCAGTCACACAGGCAGACAACGGAGCAGCCCCTGGTTGTGATTATTGGATATGACATCACACTGGGGACAAAAAGACCTCCACTCAAAACACCCCATTTCGTGTGCCCCCCCCCCACTTTGGGAATAAAGAAGAATATGACTGAAAACTGTTTCTAGGAACCTTTCAAGTTCAAAAATTCTTTCTGGATTTTGAGTTCACTGCCCCCCTGGGAGGGTGGACGGCACCAATGTGACATACCTTCACTGACCAGGAGACTAAAACCTCATCTGTAAGTGCATTTGCAAAGCAACCTCGCTCTTGGCAGGTAGCAGAGTCAAGAGTCAGGGCCTTCACAGCTTTTCAATCTTATTGGGAAGGAGCAGTGCTCAGGCACAAATTTATGTATAATTTTTGGTCACATGGGCCTTCTGTCCCTCTACCTAAAAGTGTGTATGTGAAGTCACTTGCTTATTCTACCAGAGCAAATACTCCTAAAGTGACAATAAATGAACTGTGATTAACTCTTTGATGTAGGGATAACGCCCGCGCTATCACCAACCGTTCACCATGTCCGAGCGAGGGGCTGTGGATTAAAAAATAAGGGACAAGAGACAGCGAGTCATTCGCCACGGCTGAATGCCAAGTGCCAGCCGAATGCCATTTATTGAAAGAGGGAGGAAACCTTAAATACAGGCTTACAGCACAATGGCGGATCCCCGGAGGGCAGAAGTTTGCTACATTTTTGCATCTATGCTGTTTACACCAAATGCAGGATACAGGAACAAAGAACCTCCGGTAGAACGTTAGGTGAGAAGGAAACCGGCAGGGAATCTGAATAGGGAGGACATCTGGTCAAGGTCGGCAAGCAAGGCGGCTGCCACTCACAGTGGGGGGCCAGGGCCCACACTTTGACCCATGGGGCTGCTGGAAGGCCCTAACTGACTTGTTCATCCTCTATGCACCTGCCAGGAACTTTAGCCCTAGAAAGAAAGGACAATGGCAGGCCAGGTTAGTGCATTAGGGCTTCAGAACAGACAGTAGCCAATCATAACAGACGGTGGGAACCTGGATAGGGTGAAAACGCTCCCTGGAAAGCTTTGATTCCCGGGAGATTCTGGGACAATGTATTCTTGGTTTGATTGCTGAAGTTGTTGTTGTTTTTTTTAATCAGAGACTTAGTAGGAGCTTTTTTGTTGTTTTTTTTTTTTTTTTGGTTTTTCGAGACAGGGTTTCTCTGTGTAGCTTTGCGCCTTTCCTGGAACTCACTCTGTAGTCCAGGCTGGTCTCGAACTCACAGAGATCCGCCTGGCTCTGCCTCCCGAGTGCTGGGATTAAAGGCGTGCGCCACCACCGCCCGGCTTAGTAGGAGCTTTTTAAGAAGCTTAAGAAGTTTGTCGGGGGGCACAGCAGAAAGGGGGACAGCACAGGTTCATCACCTTTCACCAAGAGTATTTCAAAAACCCAGGAAAACCCCACTGTTGAAAAGGCACCCGGGAATTCTCTGTCATCACCACCTTCCCATCTGTTTAGAATATGAAAGGAGAGTCCTACTCCATTGGTCCAGGTTGCAGAGCAACAAAAAAGGCATTGTTTATCAATTCTTCAGGACAAGATAGGGCACAGCCCACTCTCCAGCATGTCCACACACACACACACACACACACACACACACACACTGCATCCCCCCACCCCATAGGGTCAAGAGAATAAGTGTGAACAAAGCCAGGCTGCCCTGAGGTGAAGGTTTCTCTGCACACTGGTAAGGAGGGCTGTCCTGGGAGGCAGAAAAGAGGCTTAGAGAGTAAAATAGAACCCTACGAGAGAGCAGAACCTCGGGAGCATCTCTACCGGTCTGATCCCCTTAAAGTGGTCTGTCTCCAAGTCCTGTAGTTCATGCATGACACCCGTCAGGGTCATCTTTCTATGGATCCCTAGTGTCTTTTCTCCACTGTGACCTATTGTGGCATTCAGAGTCCTTTATAAGGCAGGATGTCTAAGGGTCTTGTGTGGTGGTCTCAGATTTCTTCCTTGCCCCTTCACACACCCTGAATGCACTCAGCATAAAGACCTCAGTTTCCGGGGATCTGTGCCTTAAATGCTATGGGTCCTCCCTTCCAACCCAGCCCCATGACTCAGCATATTCCCAACGCCTCAGCCATATTCTTCTGAGGTATAAAGCAAAAATCCTCTCCACCAGGAACTTTACCATAACATCTTCACGTATGACTAATTCTCCTGGGTTCTCTGTATCATTTTACTTCTGTCTACTGCCTCTCTTAAAGGCTCTCCCGGGGGAATCTTCTGGGAAATCCACAGATGGCAGCCATGCTCACACAGGTATCCGGCAGCGGGCTTTCTAAGGACACTCTGTCTGGTTCCACACCTGATGCAGGTGTGGCTTCGTACCGTGAAGGCACTCCTCCGGACGCGCCCCCCCCCCCAAAAAAAAACCCCACCATCTAAGCCCCAAGAGAAAGGGAAAAAGCAGAATCCCCAGGCATTGGTCAGAAAGTCGGGTTCTGTGCGTCTCCGCAGTCGGTTGTAGATTACTCCAAGGGAGCGGCCACTGTATCTCTCTCTCATCGTGGTAATCCCCGGGTTTAACAGTGTCTGGCTTTCCATCATAAAAGGGGGGGGGGGGGGCTGCCCAAGGTCATGCAGTCAACGAACCACTTCATCTCATCCGGGACCAGATCTGGAGAAATCATTCACATTATCTCAGTGGGGGTTCGGGGTGGGGGTGGGGGGTGGGGGAAGGGAGGAACCAGAGTGTGCGCGCCTTGTGTGCCAGGCCTTTCCCGGACGCGGGAAAAGCTGGGGGGCGGGGATCAAAGAACGCGCCTGGGCTCGCGAGCTGCCCCGAGTTCAGGGCGGCGGGAAATCCGAAGGGGTTGGGGGCACCAGGGGTGGAGGCAAGGGGGCGGACGATCGGGGGCCAGGCAAGGAGGGGAGGCAGGCAGGCAGCCGCCGGGGGCAGCGCGCGCCGCCCGCGCCGTGCGGCAAATCCCCCAGGGAGGCCGCCGCCAGAGCCCTGGCGCTCCCGGCCCGGCGCCCGCCACGTGGCACCCGGCGGCGGCGGCGGCGGCGGCGGCGACTCCTCCCGGCGCGCGGCCCGGCCAGCCGGCAGCACGCAGCCGCCCGTCTCGTCCCCGCCGTCCGCCCGCCGGCGGCCTCCCGGACGCAGCGAGGGAGCCGGGGGGAAGGGGCGGGCGAGCGGCGCGAAGCCTCTGTAACCGCAGCGGCTGAGCGGAGGCAGGAGGCTGACCCGGCCGCTTCCTAAGTGCGGTCAGGCATCTCGTGACCGCGGCGGCCACCCGGGTCCCTCCCTCCCCCCTCCCCGCCCCCGCCGCCGCCGCCGCAGTCGCCGGGGAGGTTTCGGCCGCGCTCAAACCCCAAGATCGGAGTCCGGCCTGGCTGGGGTGGTGATGGTGGGGGGGGGGTGGAGGGGTGGGGGGACGAATTCCCAGCTCGCCACCCTGGGGCGAGCGCTCTCCTGCCCGGAAGGGCTGACCTTGGCCGGGGGCTGGGGAGGAGGGGAGGCTAGCGCGGGGCCCGGCTCCCGACCCGCCACCCCCACGGATTCTTGGCTCGCCCGGGCCGGAGGAGGGGGCCCCCCGGACACACACACACACACACCCCCCACACGCAGCGCGCGCCAATGAGCCCAGGCCAGGCGCAGGGGGCGGGGTTTTCCCAGGCTCGAGCACAGCAGCTGCTATTTACCTTCTTGGCTTCTCCCGGGGACTAAGAGCCGGCCCCCGCTCCCGGCCGCCCGCCGCCGGCCCCCGCCTCCCTGCTCCCGGGGCGCGCGCGCGCGCACACACACACACACACGCACACACGCACGCACACACACACACCACACATCCTCTGGGTCCGGCCGCAGCCGCGGCGGCAATAAAACATCCTGGCACGTGCTCCGACTCCAGGCGCGCCCTCGCCGGCCGGCTGATGTCAAACTGCAGCTCGGCTGGTGGAGGAGCTCTTAAAGGGCTCGCGCGCCGGGCGCAGAGGCCGCCTTGGCCGCCCGCAGGGTGAGGAGGGGACAGGCCGACTCCCCGTCCGCCGCCTCCGCGTACGGCCGACCGGGAGAGCCTGCGGGGGGGAGAAAGGTATAGAGTGGCGGAGCAGCGCGCGCGCCCCTGTGGCATTGCTATCAAAGCCCCTCTTGTTCATTTTTCATTTGAAATTCCATTTCCTTTCTGCCCAGTAGGAAATTATTCTGATTGTTTCCTGGAGAAGCGTGAGGTCCAAGGCCCCATTCCCAGGAGAGGAATGAGAAAAGGGGGTGGGGGTGGGGGGAGGCATCCAAAAGCCACCTTGCTCCGAAAAACCTGCCTGTGAAGGCATTTCTCTTTTTTGGAGGGGGAGAGGGGCGGGTAAGGGAGTGATTAGTTTTGGGGTTTGGATATTGCTGTTTTCCCTCTGCATGAACAGTTTTCACTCCCCTGAACATACAGAATTAGAGCGGGAATTCACGAAGACGTTAGAGTAACACACCCTTGCGCGAGTTCCCCCGTTTTTAAATCACTAAATTCTGTCTTAGCCTATATTTTCTCAAAAAAAAATTTTTTTTTCAAGTGAACTTATTATACAAAGTAGCTCTGTTGCACGTGGCAAAGACAATAAAATCCAAAGACCTGGCCACAAAAGAGACTAGACCAAAACCGAGGCGGAAAAGTCCTCTCTAAAGCAAAGCCCAGAGGAGAGAGTTAGCAAAGGGTTAAAATCCTTTTGATTGACGTTGTAGCCTCCGGTGCCCCGGGCTCAGGCGCGCGCCATTGGCCGCCAGACCTTGTGCCTGGCGGCCAATGGGGGGGCGCAGTCCACGAGCGGTGCCGCGTGTCTCCTCCTCCCATTGGCTGAAAGTTACTGTGGGAAAGAAAGTTTGGGAAGTTTCACACGAGCCGTTCGCGTGCAGTCCCAGATATATATAGAGGCCGCCAGGGCCTGCGGATCACACAGGATCTGGAGCTGGTGCTGATAAGAGCGGAATCCCCCGTCTACCTCTCTCCTTGGTCCTGGAATAGCGCTACCGATCACTAAGTAGCCCTAAGACGTAATAAACCCTCCGCTGCTCAGGAGTTTTTCTTATGAAAGTCAAGTAAAAGGGACATAAGAAAAAAAAAATTTTTTTTTTTTGCGTGAAGGATTCCAAAAATAAAATTCTTTGGGGTTTGAGAAGAAAGAAAAAAAGGAAAGAAAATGCCAGCTGATATAATGGAGAAAAATTCCTCGTCCCCGGTGGCTGCTACCCCAGCCAGTGTCAACACGACACCGGACAAACCAAAGACCGCCTCAGAGCACAGAAAGGTAAGACAGTACCTGTGTCTCTCGGAAGCCCCTAGAAATTAAGTGGGTTGCGCGCAGAGGGGCTCCGTTTCCTTTTCCCTCTTAAAACCTCGGGGTGAAATGGCAGATCCCGTGGGAACTCAGACCCTTTTTTTTTTTCCTCTTTGCAGTCATCAAAGCCTATCATGGAGAAGAGGCGAAGAGCGAGAATAAATGAAAGTCTGAGCCAGCTGAAAACACTGATTTTGGATGCACTTAAGAAAGATGTAAGTGAGCAATGCTTTTATTATTATTATTATTATTATTATTGTTATTATTATTATTACTATTATTACTACGAATGCAATGATATTTCTCCGGCACAAAGAACCAAACTCTTCGCCTGGTGTGTGAGGATCTTACCCCGCCAGCATTGCGTTCCCTATGGGCAGAAGGGAGGTCCGGGCTTCTCCCGCGGGGCCCTGGGATGTGGGACATGCGGGCGGGGTTAGGGACCTTCAGAACTAGGAGGCAGTTGACAAGGGGGGGGTCTCACTTTCTTCCCTTGTTTCCTCTGCGTAGAGCTCCCGGCATTCCAAGCTGGAGAAGGCAGACATTCTGGAAATGACAGTGAAGCACCTCCGGAACCTGCAGCGGGCGCAGATGACCGGTGAGGACCGCGCGTGCGTCCCCTCTCTGCGGGTGTCCCTCTCGGCCCGCGGTGATTTCTTCCAGACTTCCGCCCGCGGTTGTGAGAGGCATTCAGCTACATTTTACTGCCTTGGCTCACTCCGCGTTCCCACGGTCTGGGTCTTATTTATAGCCACAACTCCCAAGTTGTTACTGCTCCGGAAAGGGAGGGAGAGGTTGTAGCCGAGAGGGTGGTGGGCGGCTTGGCTGTAGTGGAAGCTGCTGAGGGCGAAAGGACATTAGGACTGCGGCGGTTTGGGGCTCGATAGAAGCTAGGGGTCACTGGCTTAGCACCGGTCCAGCCCCTGCCGCAGGAGGGGAAGTGGGACTTGGAAGGCGCCTTGGGTGGCATTGCCCAAGGTCACGTCGCGCGCGGGGCTAGGGGTGGCAGATCTGGAGCGGAGATCGGTTTAAATGGAGGGAGTGCCCGGGCTTTTGTCGCCAACCTAGAGAGAAGGAGCTGGCTGTTCTCAGCCTACCCCACCCTCCCAACCCCAGGTGGTTCCGGAGGCGCGCTGCGGGGACCTCCCAGGGCGGGAGGCAGAGGCTCCGGGGCCAGGGCTGTTCGGTGACCCGTCCTTTCTCCTTCTGGCCTGCAGCCGCGCTCAGCACAGACCCGAGCGTCTTGGGGAAGTACCGCGCCGGCTTCAGCGAGTGCATGAACGAGGTGACCCGCTTCCTGTCCACGTGTGAGGGCGTTAACACCGAGGTGCGCACTCGGCTGCTGGGCCACCTGGCTAACTGCATGACCCAGATCAACGCCATGACCTACCCCGGGCAGCCGCACCCCGCCTTGCAGGCGCCGCCACCGCCCCCGTCAGGACCCGGCGGCCCCCAGCACGCGCCGTTCGCGCCGCCGCCACCGCTTGTGCCCATCCCCGGGGGCGCGGCGCCCCCTCCCGGCAGCGCACCCTGCAAGTTGGGCAGCCAGGCTGGAGAGGCTGCCAAGGTTTTTGGCGGCTTCCAGGTGGTGCCGGCTCCCGATGGCCAGTTTGCCTTCCTCATCCCCAACGGGGCCTTTGCCCACAGCGGCCCTGTCATCCCGGTCTACACCAGCAACAGCGGGACCTCGGTCGGTCCTAACGCAGTGTCTCCTTCCAGCGGTTCCTCGCTCACTGCGGACTCCATGTGGAGGCCGTGGCGGAACTGAGGGGCTCAGGCCACTGTTCCCCCCTAAACTCCCTAGCCCACCTCTCTTCCGACGGACACTAAAAATGAACTTGGACATTAGGAGAGAAGACTTTTATAATTTGGTGGTTACTTTGTTGCTTTTTTTTAATTTCTAAAAAGTTACTTTTTGTAGAGAGCTGTATTAAGTGACTGACCATGCACTGCATTTGTATATATTTTATATGTTCATATTGGATTGCGCCTTTGTATTATAAAAGTTGAGATGACATTTCGTTTTTTACACGAGATTTCTTTTTTTATGTGATGCCAAAGATGTTTGAAAATGCTCTTAAAATATCTTCCTTTGGGGAAGTTTATTTGAGAAAGTATAATAAAAGAGTGAAGGCTTTTATGTCTTAGAACTGATTATTTCAACATTTGTAAAAGGGGTCTCTTGAAATTCATATTACATGTAGTCTGGGAACCCAGAAATAGAATTAAAATATAATAATAATAATAATAATAATGTTTTAAACAGAAACCATCAAACCTTTCACCAACACTCCACGAACTTTAAAAAGTCTTAACTTATGAAAATTCATTTGATGGGGCTTTCCTGATAAACTTGTGGTCATTTCTCTTTAAAGGACTGGGGGGGGGGTGTGAGAGGGAGGAAGGAAGGAAAAAGAAAAAGGGGGGGAAAGCGTTTAAAGGCAAACAGTCCTTATTTTGTGCCTTCTGAAAGGTGGCATAGGGGCGACTCCAACTCACTCCCTGGGGTAACCACAAGCCCCCTAAGCCACTGCAGCCCTCCTTTAGAGTGTTGGGATCTTCATTAGTCTATCCTAAAATGCAGCTACGCATCCCCTAGCACCCGCGTCACAAAGTTTGAACTACCTCTCTGCACCCTCTTCAAGCAAGCTGAAAAGGTCAACAGATTCCCTCTGCCGTGGGACAGCTAGTTAGACTCCCAAGTGGAGCCCGGGCCAGATGATTAACAGCAGACATGTGTTTCTGATCAGTTTCCGTGCTTGGCTTTAATGAAGAAAGCATGTGGGGGCTGCGCTGGCAGGCACACAGGCCGTTTTCCCCTTTTAATACAAACAGCAAGCGACCCCTTTGCTTGGTCATGCCCCATTTCCAGGCAAGATGTGGGCTCCAGATAGAAGCAAAAGGGTTCTCTCGGGTTTCAGCTCACACAGCCCTCCTTAACAAGTCCTAACTCAAAGCGGACAGCTTTAAACTGTGCCAGGATCTGCAGGGAATTTCTTCCAAATCCCATCACAAAGGCTTGTCAGATTTTGTCAGATTTGGCCAGGTGTTTGACTGCATCCAGGTGTTGGGGAAATGAAAACCACGAGCCCTGCGAGACCAGACACATCAGCCGCGCTGTGGGTCTGGCCGGCGCGCCCTTCCTCCCCCACCGCTGGCCAGTCCTCCTCCCAGCCCCCGCCCCGCCCGCCCGCCCGCCCTCCCGCCTCTCACCCCCCTGCCTCTCACCCCCCTCCCCCTTTCCCTACAGCGGCTTCTGGGAGAAGGATGAGGCGGGAGAGATCAATCTTTGAAGCTTTCCTAACAAAGATAAAGCCAACGATTTTCTGTCTTGTTTCAAAAGCCTTACCTCTCCCCCGCCTGGCTCCAGCCTTTCCCACAGGCCAGTGTGGATGGAGTACGGCCCTACCACAGGGCTGGTCTAACAGACAGCAGACAGTTCTTTCCAATACCTTCAGCTTCGACCCCTGGAGAGAGGGGTTTAAAAGATGGTTTTGAAAATTTGGCTCCTTATTTGCCCTATTTTGTGTACAAGAAAGGTGTCCAAGACACCCTTTACCAAAGAAACACACATCCTTTGTCATTCCATTCCCCCCCCCTCGTTTCCCCTTTGTTTAAACATAAATATAGTAACAATTGCTCCATGAAGACACCCATCCCAAACTCAGATATTAAAATCTGGTAAACCCGGTCCTCTGTTCCCACCAAGAGTTCTTAGCTTCATTGGTAGAAATAATCCAGACATCATGATCTCAATTTTATAAAAAGTAATTCCTTTACATTGTTCTTTAACATTTTACGGGGCGGGGGATGGGGTGGAAAGAAAATTTCGATTTCTTCATGTATCTATATTAAATAATGTCACCCAAAGTATACACAGCATCATCCGAAGAAGCCAAGAAAGTGAGAGAAAAATAAACCACCATTTGTTCTTTTGAAAAGAGCCCCCCCACACACACACACTCATAATGTGGGTTTACATTTATTAAATGAAGCCTTTCAGTATTATATGGGTTGGAAGAAAGACTACGTCCCAATGGGGGACATCCATGTTCTTGAAGGCCACTTGAACTCACGGCACCCCCTTGGATAAGTCATTTCCCTTCACTAGGGCAGGTCCAAGTTCATAAACGGAACAGATTTATTTCTTAGACACTGCTGCCTCCTGCATCCCTGCTGTTTCTTAAATAAGTAGCTGGGGGAGAGGTGGAGCGCCGCAGTTTATTCTGGCCTCCCTGCAGGTCCTCTGGGCCCGGTCTAATTATACCGCCTCAGGGCACACCTAGCTGCCTTGCCCCTCTACCGGCTCCTGCAGAGCTGATCCCTCCAGCGATAATGCACATCTCCAAACTCTGTCCCTGAGGCCAGGGACCTCGGAGGCCTCTCCTTGGAGACCCTTGGGGCCCTGGCTCTCCCGAGGTCTCTAGCATCACCCCGAGGAGACGTGGGGGCCTGCGCCCGGGTGGGCGACTGAAGCTCGCCCCCCTTCCTCGGGTCTCATCCCGCCCCACCCCCACGTGTTCCCGCAGTGGGGACGCAGAGGTTTAACCGGACCCCCTCATCGTCACGGGGGAACCTGTCATTAAAGTCAATTAACTTTCCCCACACCCTCTGGCCGGTAACAACCCGCCGCTCGCTTCCTCCGGGCTTCTAAGTGCAACCAGATGGGCGGGCGAAGGGCCCCCGCCGCGCGCCCGCCCCGGGTGGCTCGGGGTTCCTGGGAGGCCTCGGGGAGCAAGCCGGGCCGGGCGGGAGCGGCCCAGGGCGGCCACACCGGGCCAAACCCCGGCGGCCCCGCGGCCAAGGTGGCTCGCTCAGCAGGCCCGGCTGCTTTCTGGCAGGAAATGAATAGCTCCCAGATGAGCTCAGGCAACCTGAGAGGTCGTGAGAACGGCGCGAACCCCCGCCTGTGCAGCCGGCAGCCTGCCAGGCCGCGGGGAGGGCGGGCGGCGGCGGCGGGAGGCCCGGCGGGCGGCGGCGGGGGCGGCGAGGGGCGGGAGCCGCTGACACACGAGCCCGCGCCCGCTCCCGCTGACAGGCCGGCCGCCGCCCCCGCTTCCCCGCCCCGGGCCAGCGCCGCCCAGGCAGCAGGCCCCAGCCGCAGAGCCGCGGCCGCCCGGGCCGCCCGGGGCCTGGGGGTGGGGCGGCCTGCCAGTGTTTTTCCAGTTCCCCCGGTAGCTCCGGGCCGCGTTTAGATGAAGAGGCTGGGGAACTTGGGCGGGGACCAGGATCGGGGCACCGGAGGCCGGCAGAGCCCTGCCAGGAGTCAGGGCAGCCAGCCGGGCAAGGAGAGGGCAGGCAGGGGCCACCTCGGACCCCCAGATGCTTTGCACCGGACTGGGGTGCTGGGAGCCCTGAGATGGGGGGGGGGCTCGTTTCTAAGAGCACCTTGAGCGCCCACTAAGCTAGCGCCCCGCCGCCTGCAGCTGGCACTAAGACGACAACCCTGGTGGCGGCGCAGCCCGGTTTAGCCACCGAGACAGACCCGCTGGTGACTCATCCCACGCGTGATGTATTAGGTGCCAGGGCTGAAGTTTAAACAGAGGGCGCCCAGACAGACTGGCGAAGAAACTAGGGAAGTTTTCCCCTTGAAGCAAGGAGGTGAAAAACTCAACCCAGGGGGAGGCAGGCTCTGGGTGTCCCCGGGTGTGTCCTGCTGTTTTCTGGCACAGGTTCCACTGGAGCTGGAGACCACCGCCGCCTGCCTGGATGGCGGGGTTTAATTGTCCTAATTTCTCTAATAAAACGGTTTAACTTTTAAAAAGAAGGAAGGAAGAAGGAAGGAAGGAAGGAAGGAAGGAAGGAAGGAAGGAAGGAAGGAAGGAAGGAAGGAAAAAGAAAGAAAGAAAGAAAGAAAGAAAGAAAGAAAGAAAGAAAGAAAGAAAGAAAGAAAGAAAGAAAGAAAGAAAGAAAAAGGAGGAAAGGAGGGAGGGAAGAAAGGAAGGAAGGTCAAGAGCCATTTTCCAACAAGCCTTCTGAGGCACATGGGAGGTGGAGGAGAAGGGAGGCTCAAGGCCATTTTCAACTAAGTAGTCTAGGCTAGCCTGGGCTACCTGCCACGCTTTCTGAAAACACCAAACGTCGTAGAGTTAGGATTAGGTTGGTTAAAGAAAATGCAGAAACAGTTAAAATGTAGGTGTAGGTGGGGAAATTTCCATTTTACTATCACTTTTGTATTTAAAATTTTAAATAGAAGTTTTGTTAGGGGTCAGAAAGGGGGAGGCGGTTCTTGCTTTACTGAAACATAACCATTGGGTTGAAAGCACACGATCTGGGTCTGGTTGCTTGAATGTTTGAGTCCGGGTCAAATCACTCAATCTGTTTGTGCTGTGGTTTGTTGTTGTTTTGTTTTCTGAAATGCCATACACTATTTTACCCCAGCTGGCCTCCAATCCCGCAGGTCATGCCATCCTCCTGCCTCAGCCTCTCCAGTGGCGGGGACTGTCAGCCTGTACCATGCCACTAGTTTGGTGCCTCAGTTTGGTTAAGTTCCATCTGTAGGTAAAAGTTCACAAGGGCTGTAAGGACAAAGAGAGTAAATGCACTGGAAGCCTCAGGTACGGGGCTTGGAGAAAAAGCCCACCCCGTCTGTCAGCCATTACATTCCTGAACAGCCACAGCAAGTATATTATTCACTGGTTAGGACAGCTAACCGTGGCCTTGGCCTGGTCATCTTAGCATCTACTTGTAATTGCACCAGACAGACCCTGAGGGAGACCACAGTTTCTTCCACTGTTTCTAAATTTCATGCATTCATTCGACAGTTATTGAACCAGGCACTTGAGGAATATAGGCATGATTTCTGTAGTGAAAACGCTCACAGCCTGGCCGGCCAGAGACTTGGGTGAAAACTAAATAAATAACTGAACTCATTGCTTGTCAAATGATATGAAAGGGGACATGCTATTCAGTCCTGGTACAAAGAAGACGATATACACCCAGCAACACTTTGATCCTCCTACTTATCATTAATTTTGTGACAATAGACCTTATCAGGATAATCAATGACTAGTCAAAGTCTACCTAAGAAAACTTGCTGTCAAATGTTTAACATCAAGATTACTCATTCTGCAGTCCGGAAGCATCGCTCAGTCTTAGATCCCTTGCTGAGTGGGTGGGAGACCGTGGGCTCAATTCCCAGAGGCACGGAATCTTATAAAGCCACTGTCGCCTGAAGGAGCATCGCCAACACTGTCAAGGAAAGGGACCGAGGGACAGGGAATGTGGCTTCGAGTGCCAAGTTGGCCACTACCCAGGAGATGCTGAGGGGGTTCACTGAAGCTTCTGAGGTCTGGTTTCCCAACCAGCGAGGTGAGAAGGCTGGATCGGGGATCATATGAAGTCCTTTCAACCCCACAGTCCCTCCCTGCCTGTGCTTTCCCACTGACAGCATGCATGAGGCGTACTTCAGGACTTTAAGCCAAGGCCCTGGCATTATTTTACATCCACCATTACATATGTAGAAACTGAGGCCTCCAGGATGGACTCTGTAGCTCACTATTATTAAAAAAAAAAAAAAGAAAAGAAAGAAAAGAAAGGAAAAGAAAGAAAAAAAGCTACACTTTACATTTTTGAAAACCTGACATGCTAGGAAGACTCATCTATCCGTGTGAGACGTGAACTGTACAGATCTAATTTACAAAAACGCCGGTCTGGAGAAGAACTATTAGGATTGACACACACTACGCCAGACCTGCTGCTTTCTGGTAGAGAGTTCGTCTTCCACCCACTTTTCCCCATGGATATGTGGTTATAAAATTTATCCCTGAGGCATCAAACCATAAAACAGGATTATTCCTTACCGGAGCCAAAAGAGAGCAAATGCATGTGTCAACCCTGTTTCAGAAGCAACAGCCCTGAGTGACATTTCAGTTGTTTAAGAGCCACCAGCATGGTCTCATTAGGATGAGATAGGATATATATAAACGTTTCGTTTATTTCTTCCCTAGTTTTACAGATAAGTGTGAACGTGTTCAAGGAATGTCTTATTTTTGTGACTCTCTAATGAGGACTGGAATTGAGGCAAGGATCCAAGGCCGGCAGGAAGGTTTGCTCCACCCCTATTAGGTAGAACCAGTGTTCCGGGGAACAGTTATTCTTTATGTCCTCTGAGGGGGGCCTCCTCGGTCTTGCCACTCTCTGGGAACTTGTTCTGTTTGGAATAAACAGCTCTCTCCCTCCAGCCCCTCCCCCATACCTGGTACTGCCTTTCTTCGGAGGCTTTGATGCCGCTGAGCGCTGGTATGAGGAGTTGGAGAGGTACCAGATCGGAGGAGTGGTTTAGGGTTGGAGAGATGGAGGGAAGAGACACGCTTTCGGTCTTCTGTGAAGCCTTGCCAAACCACTGCTCCTCCTCTCTCAGGTAAAATCCTGTCCTTGGGATCATCTACTCCCCAACTCCTTTATCTCCTGGTCTTTTCGATTAAGCCCATCCTTTCCTGACTCCCCAATGCTGTCCTCGTTTCTCAAGTGCTGTGCTCCGAATTCTATCCTCTTTCCCTTCATCGACATGGGGCTCGCAAAGCATCTACTTTATTTTGTTTGTTTGTTTGGTTTTGGTTTGGTTTTATGTTTGTTTGTTTGTTTTGAGACAGGGTTTCTCTGTGTAGCCCTGGCTGTCCTGGAACTCTGCAGATCAGGCTGGCCTCAAACTCACAGAGATCCACCTGCCTCTATCTCCCAAGTGCTAGGATTAAAAGCATTGCATCACCCCTGACTGGCTTGATTTTGAATTTTTAATAATCTTCCTCCCTCTCTTCCCTTTTCCCTCTGCCTATAGTTTAGATTTGGAATGTCACCCAAAGACCCATGGGCTCTCAGTCCCGAGTCAGCAGCATTACTAGAGAGAGATAGAAACTTCGAGAGCTGAGGGCTAACACTGAACCTCCTCCTATCTCCCCCACACCTTGCCAAGAGCAGAGTATTCGTGTACCACATTCATGCAGATTCCTTTGGAGGACAGAAGAGGGCGCTGGATCCCCTGGAACTGGAGTTACAGATGGCTTGTGAGCCATCCATAGGTGCTGGGAACTGAACCTGGTCCTCTGCAAGAGCAGAGATTGCTCTACCCCAGCCCCTTCTCTCCATTCTTTAAGAGTCACCCTGGGACCTCTACCGTCCTAAGAGGCTAGAGGGCCTTGCACATGAGTGCCTGCATGTTGCTTAGATCTAGTGTTCCTTTCTTATCTCTCAGCCGATCACTTCAGCCAGGCTCATTCTGCACCCTGTGCTCTATGACATGTTCTCATCAGGGCCACTCAGTGAACAAACCTGATGGTCACTCGCTGCTCTTCTTCTGTCAACAACTGTTCTCACACGCTGAATCATACAAAAACTCCATTCATGAAATTCCCTATCCCCTCCATCTCATGGTATTCCCTTCTTCTGACCTCTTCTGGAGACTCTGGCAGTATCTCAACATCCACCATGTGATTCTTCATCCCTCCGACCTCCATTGAAATCTGTTTTCTCTTGTCAGTGATGAGCATCTGTATGAAGGCATCACATCTGCTGCCTTCAATCCAGGATTCTTTGATTTTTTTTAAGTCTGGTTCTTTCCCATCCCACCTCCCCACCTCCACCGCCCCCCAAAAAAGTAACAGCCTAGAAAAGAAAAAAACCTATCAGAGAAAACTTTTTTTGTTTGTTTTTTTTAGACACAGTTTCTCTGTGTATTCCTGGGGTCCTGAAATTCACTCTGTAGACCAGGCTGGCCTTGAACTCACAGAGATCCACTTGCCTCTGCCTCCTGAATGCTGGGATTAAAGACGCGTACAACTACCACCACGTGGTGTGACGAGAATTCTTAAAAGTTGTGATAAGGGTGCTGAAGAATAGCTCTCCATAATTGAGGGCTTCTAGCAGGGGTGTGTGTGGGGAAGGACTCAGTTCTTTATGGGGCTGGCTCCTGGGAGTTTGACCATGCGACAGTGAATATATAGGTATCACAAATTGGCCTATGGTTTTTTTCCCTCTCTTTTTTTTCTTCTTCTTTTGTTGGGGGGCAGTCACAAGGGTGGGGGTGGGCCTGGGAGGACTTGGAAGAATGGCCAATCCCCATTCTTAAAGATGTCTGTCTGGGCCGGATGGTGGTGACACACGCCTTTAGTCCCACCACTGGGGAGGCAGAGCCAGGCAGATCTCTGAGTTCGAGGTCAGCCTGGTTTACAGAGTGAGTTCCAGGAAAGGCACCAAAACAACACAGAGAAACCCTGTCCCCAAAAAAACAAACAAACAAAAAAAGATGTCTGTCTGTTGGCTTAGGCAGAACAATGTGTCCCACCTAGAGCTGGGAATGTGCCTAAGGAATGCTTGCCCAGCACATTCAAGGCCTGGTCTTACTCCTCGGCACTGAGAAAAACAAACACGCAGCCCCTCCCCCACCATCTACGTCACTGATGCATTTCTAGGGTCACCGACAGGCCTCCATGGCTTATGAATCTCCGTTGTCATTGCTCTGCCCCCAGACAGGTCTCCTTACCCTCCGTGTCACCTCCCTACAGCCCAAACCTTCATATCTTCCAGCCAAACCATCAAGACTCCCAGGACATCCTGTAGCCTCCATGACGAGAGAAACCTCTATTACCGGAGGCTTTCTCTCCCACCCAACTCCCTGCAAACAGGCCCTGCTGACCTCGGTCCACGTACATGCAAAGCTGCTCCCGGACCTGAGCTCTCTGTGTACTTTGACTTTTGGTCCCACCCGACCTCCTCCCCTCCATCTCTACCCAGAGATTGGTGGTGTTCTATTTGCCCTCGGTTCAGGAAACCCGCCCTGCTGCCTCTCAGTCCCCCACTGTGACACCTTCCACCTCTGCCTGGGTCCTTCTGGATACTGGACCCCTGGGTCAGTTTATCTAACTGCACACTCCAGGCCACACAACTTTTAGAGGACGAAAAGATGTGCTTTTCCTCTGCCCCCAGCACCTGGCAAGGTGAAAGCGATGAGCTATTACCACTATAGAAAGAAGGATGATTAAAACAAGCAAGCAGACAAACAAAATAAAAACACAAATGTGAAAAACTTTAAGGTTCATAAAATGCTGTCAGAAAGTAATCTTCAGTTGATTCCCAAACCCTCCAGGGAAGTAGACAGGGCCGGTAATTGTTATCCTTGCATCAAATGTGGATATTGAGGCTCAAAAGGGTAGATGACTTGGCTGTGATGACAGCTGGGACATGGAAATGGGTCTCTGGCTGTGTGCACGATATTAAAGCCAGTCTCCATGGTGACAAAATCACCCCTTCCTTGATGCTTGACCGAACAGGGGGCGAGTCAAGCTGGTTTCATTGTCTGTGCTCTGTACACCTTTCCACAAACACAGAGCCAATTTGCTAGCAATCCACACTCAGCCCCGCTTTGCTGCGTGGTAGAACACATGTGGCCGGAGTTTTTACTCAGGAAACGGGAACTACAGGGTGTCGAGTTGGTGCAATAAAGGTTGATAATGCCTAGCACCACTGGATCGGCCTAATTTTTCACAATCAAAAGTTAACATGAAGAGAATGGGCAAGCAAATTCTAAGCTCCAAGAACACTATCTGGTTTTGAAGATCCTGTTTATGAGACTTAGTTGGAAGAGTTGTCAGCTAATAAATGAATGAGTGAGTCATCATGTGACAGAGAAAGTAGCAGGTAAAAGCATTAGGTGATTCCAAAACACCAGCCCTGGGTGAGGTCACACTACAAAAGCCATAAATGCAGTGTGGCTATCAGTGTCAAGATCAGTGCAGTCTCCATGGGAAGAAAAAAGCAGACACCAACGGAATTCGTTACTTTCTTCATTGCCCTGACAGAAGCAACCTGAAGGAGGGCTTGTCCTGGCTCACAGTTCGAGGGTACCGTCCGGCTTGATGGAAAAGGCACCGCCGCAGGAGAGCGAGGCGGCCAGTCACACCGCAGGGAAACAGAAGGAGACGAACATGAGTGCTCCGCTCTTTTCTTCTTTCTTATTTTTGTATGTGTGTGCATGTCGGTGTTTGTGTGAGCTGATGACAGGCACACGCATGTGACGGCCAGCAGTCAACGTCCAGTGTCTCCCTCAGTCACTCTCCATTTTAGTTTTTGAGACAAGGTCTTTCCCTGATCAGCCTGGGCTAGCCGATTCTGCCAGACTGACGACCAGCAAGCCCTGGGAATTCACCTATCTCTGTCTCCCTAGTACCCGGATTTACCACCGTGTACCACCACGCCTAGATTTTTTTATGGGGGTGTTGTGGGCCCAAACTCAGGATCTTATGCTTTTGTAGATGGCACTTTACCAACTGAGCCTCCTCCCCAGCCCACTGACTTCTCTCTTCTTATCCAGGTCAGCACCCCAGCCCATGGAAAGATGCCACCCACATTTAGTGTGGCGCTTCCCAGCTCAACCTAGAACTTCCCTCAGATATTCAAAGAGGCTTGTCTCCTAGGTGATTTAGATACTGTCACATTGACATTATTAATTATCATACTAGCTTTCTGGAAATAATTCTTAGATTTTTTCCCCCTCCCGTTTGCAGCTAATGGCATCTTACACTCCAGTTTTCTGGGGCAGGGGTCCCAACGTAGAGCAGATGCTAGCACATGCAAAGTCCCGTGCTTCCTTAGGAGCTACTGGAAGACAGGAAACGTAGGTGGGCAAACAGAAAGCACAACCTAATTTGGAAGGACCAGTGAGTGAAATGGAAAATGTCACCTCTGACCAGCCTGGGGGATATGGCTACACACACAAGACCAGAGCCATTTGTTAATGGTTTTATGGTCATCCAACTGCTGCAAAGCTCCTTGCCATTGGTGGACACTCTAAACATTTGAAGTAAAAGCTAGTTCAGAGATGGGTAGGTCAGTCCCTTAGCTTCCATATGAAGAAATGAGCCCTAGGACCGGCTGGCTTCCCACCCATTTTTTCCTTCCATAAACTTCTCTGAGTTTCTGTCTTGTGCTGGGAACCATGGAGACCAGGGGATGAACAAAATGCAATGGTCTTCATGGGGAGTCACAGGGTAACAGTCAGAATAGGAGTCATAAACCACCTCAGGAGAAGTGTATTGACAGCCGTCAGCCAGGGACCCACCTGGATCTAGGAGAAGTGAGCTATAGTGCTGGACTCTGGACTTCCTACTTCTGCTCCATCTGCCCCCTCTCTTCAAATCTCCAGGCTTTGTAATTCCTGTTATTTACACCAGATGAGGAGGAGGACACACACACACACACACACACACACACACACAGAGAGAGAGAGAGAGAGAGAGAGAGAGAGAGAGAGAGAGAGAGAGAGAGGGGGAGAGAGAGAGAGAGAGAGGAGAGAAGAAAACCAAAACAACAACAAAAGTTTCCCTAAGGCTACCTCCTTCCACACCTCTGCCCCATCCCCAGCACAATCAATTTGGCTAACACTAGCCTTTAGGTCTCAGCTCAGACTCTACAGCCTAAGACACCTCGCCCACCCGGGTCTCCTCTTCTGACTTTGTTTTGCTATCATGTCACTGTGTTCTGGACTGCCATCAGTATCCATCGAGTTAAACTACCAATCACATGAGTATGTGAGCTGTTTCATGGTCACACTGCATCCCTAGGACCTATCACAATACCTTTTAAGCAGTAGGGCTAGACTATGGACGATATTTTACTAGTTGACTCAAATGCAGATACATTAGAAAGAATGTTTGAAGAAGTAAAGACAATTTTGCATTGTTGGGGATTACAAATTGCTCCTGAAAAGATACAAAAAGGAGATTCTATTAATTACTTAGGATATAAAATAGGTCTACAAAAAATTGGACCCCAAAAGGTACAAATTAGGAGAGATCAATTATAGACGCTTAATGACTTTCAAAGATTATTCAGAGACATATCCCATCTACAAACTATTGCTGGGGTAAAAAATGATGAACTGAGTAATTTGTTCAAAACCTTAGAAGATGACAAGGACTTAAATAATCCAAAAGAATTATCACCTGAAGCTGAGAAAGAATTGGCCTTAGTAGAAAAGAAAGTGCATGAAGGACATGTGGATCATGTAGCTCCAAAGCTTGACTGCATTTTGGTTATTTTACCCTCTAGGCATTCTCCTCCAGGAATTTTATGCAGAGGGAAGATATTATATTGGAATGGATATTTCTACCAAATAAACAGAGTAAAAAATGAAAAACTTATGTGGAAAAGATCTCTGACTTGATTTTAAAAGGAAAATTCAGACTTTGTCAATTAGCAGGAATAGACCCAGCAGAAATTGTTGTACCTTTAACTAAGGAGGATATTGGAAAAAAATTGGCAAAGAGCTTGCAGTAATTTTTTTTGGAGAGATTAGCAGCGAATATCCCAAAAGCGTTAGAATTGAACTTATAAAGAGAGCTGATTAGATTTTGCCTTGCATTGTATGGGAAACACCCATATCTGGAGCTCGTACATTTTATGCAGATGCAAACAAACAAGGAAAGGCAGGTTACAAATCAGAAAAATTAAGTAAAGTGGTTCAAAGTCCTTATAATTAGGTTCAAAAATATGAATTGTATGCTATTCTTTTGGTATTAATGAATTTTTTTCAGAACCTCTCAACATAGTTACTGACTCAGTATGCTGAAAGAGTGGTATTACATACCACAGTGGTAGTACAGAAAGAGACTGCAGAATTTATCCCTGATGAGTCAGAATTAACTTCACTATTTATTCAGTTACAAGATATAATCAGGAATAGGAAGCATCCCTTATATAT
Source organism: Peromyscus californicus insignis (assembly GCF_007827085.1). Lineage (NCBI taxonomy): Eukaryota > Metazoa > Chordata > Mammalia > Rodentia > Cricetidae > Peromyscus > Peromyscus californicus. The sequence continues at coordinate 17,663,468 of NW_026294458.1, read as the reverse complement.
AACTCACATCTGATCCCATATGGGCCTGCCAGGTCCTCTAGCACAGGTAATGATGAGATTAATAAAATATTGATAGGAAGTGTGCTGGAGGCCTCAGAAGTTCATAAAAAAAATCATGTCAATAGTAAAGGTTTAAAAAGGATTTTTCCATAACCTGGCAACAAGCCAAGGAAATTGTAAGGAAATGTCCTACCTGTTCTTTTTACAATCAGACTCCATTACCAGCAGGATGTATCCCAAAGGGTACTCAGAGGAATGAAATCTATCAGATGGATGTGTTTCACTTGCAGAATTTGGAATACTGAAATATGTACACCATATCATTGATACTTATTCAGGATTTCAATGGGCAACTGCTTTGAGTTCGGAAAAAGCTGAGTCTGTAATCACACATTTGCTAGGAGTTATGGCCATACCTGCACAAATCAAAACTGACAATGCTCCATCATATGTCTCTGGTAAAATGAAACAGTTTTTTGCTTATTACAATATAAAGCATATTACAGGTATACCACATAATCCTACAGGCCAAGCGGTTATAAAAAGATCAAATAGAACTCTAAAGGATATGCTAAATAAACAGAAAGAGGTAGCAAAAACCCCCAGAAATAAATTACCTAATGCTCTACTAACTTTGAATTTTCTCAGTGCCAATGAGAAAGGAACAACAGCTGCAGAGAGACATTGGATAATGGAAAAAAACTATTGAATTAAATCAACCTATATACTTTAAGGACGTGCTGACCTCAGAATGGAAACCAGGATATGTGTTACATTGGGGATGAGGTTTTGCTTTTGTTTCTACAGGAGAAGGTAATCTGTGGATATCATCAAAATTGATAAAGGTTTGATTTGAACAAGAGACATACCTTAATTAGAAGAGGTGATCGTTCACCAACAACCATGACCATCCAATTTAACCTAACTTATACCAGTAACACATGCCTTTTCATTTGATCAGATATAACTTGCTAAAAGGGAACCTCTCCAAAGTTAGTCTTGGGGAAAGGTTTTTGTTTTTGTCTTTCAGGAGAATGAAGGTTAAGGAATCTGAAGAACACTGGACAAATGAGACAACTGAAGAAAAGGGACAAATCATCTAGAAAAAATGTCCCAAGAAAAAGAGTAAAATGGCCTATTGGTATATCACCTATAAAATTTCTTAAGTCTTCCTAAATGTTTGTTTCTGCTCTTTTCTACAGACACTTAACACAAGTGGTCTTTTTGTAGTCCCAGTTCAATTAAAAATTAAAGCTGGCTTTGGAGTTGTAGAATGGCTCTCTCCTTCTTTAAACCCAAGCATGTTGTTAAAAGGAAAATGCAAAATCTCTGTATCATGCCAGAAGAAAGAGCCTCTTCTGATATGGGACAGAAGAAAATGAAAAAATTAAGGGACTATTCTATTGCTACTAGTCTCAATTCTTTGATTCTATTTTGATTCTTTAAACTTTTCTTAAGGTATGAATTTTATATCAAAATTTGTAAGATTAATATATATATATATATATATATATATATATTTTAAACTTTTGTTATGATATTAATGGCCATATAAAGTACTAACTAATTCTAGAAAAAAGGGTTCAATTAGCTGCCTATATGTGTTTTTGTGTTCAAGTCTCTATCAGTTTTCTGCAGGAAACCACAACCAGGCCTAACATCAAATTTGAAGTCTCCAGGAAGAAGATGGGGCCCCACAACAACGATTCCACATGAACAATACTAATACCGCTAAGCTGACAAACATCACCCACAGATCAGCTTTGGACTACAAACTGCTTAGAACAATTTCAAGATGGCTAGCTGAGATGATCCAGTTTCACAGACTACTTGAGCAAGGACTTGAGATAAGCCCTGAACTTTGGCATTATGCAGAGACTGGACAACAAATGATATAGCCACCTCTCCTGGAACTTGACAATTAACCCAATTTTTTTCTTTTCAGAATCCCCTAAAGATGCCTTCACCCACAACCAGCAGGAAGCAATTTTAAGAACACGACGCCCACATTCCCAAAGAGGTAGAGTGTGGTGGTATTGTGTTCCCCAAAATATTGTGAACCCTAATAAACTTATCTGGGTCAGAGACAGAACAGCCACAATATTAAACATAGAAGTTAGGCAGTGGTAGCACACGCCTTTAATCCTAGCATTCCAGAGGCAGAAATTCATGTGTTCAAGGATACAGCTAAGCATGGTGACTCACGCCTTTAATCCCAGAAAGCAAGCCTTTAATCCCAGGGAGTGGTGGTAGAAAGCAGAAAGGTATATAAGGTGTGAGGACCAGAAACTAAAGGCATTTGGCTGGTTAAGCTTCAGGCTTTCAAGCAGCAGTTCAGCTGAGAGCAATTGGGATGAGGACACAGAGGCTTCCAGTCTGAGGAAACAAGACCAGCTGAGAAGTTGGCCGGGTGAGGTGCGCTGTGGCTTGTTCTGCCTCTCTGATCTTCCAGTATTTCACCCCAATACCTGCCTCAGGTTTGATTTTATTAATAAGAACTTTTAAGATTCCTGCTACAGTGGTGTGGGGCGAGTGGTTTGTGGTCTTTCTTTGGGTTTTGGGTTTGGGATAATTTTCATTGTTTAGAAGGGTTGGTTACAAGTTGTTGTCGTTAATGGTTAGGAAAAGGGCTAAACAAAGGAGATTAGATTTAAGGCTCTTGTTTGAAAAAAAAAGAGAGAGAGAAATGATAGAATAAAGGGTAGATTATTGAATCTACTCTGAAAAGAGAAAAGAGAGGTAATAGATATGATATAAATAAAAAGGTAGATTATTGAATCTACTTTTAAAAGACAACTACTAGTTTTAAATACTTTACATTGGATTGGATTTTTATATATTGTATACAAATTATATATATTGAAATTGATATTGTTAGAAAATGCTGTGTGTATTTTTTCTAATCTTATTCAGGATATTGTACTTAGACAGTTCATTTAACAATGTAATGCAATTTGCTAATCCTTGAATGTCATTATTACCAACAATTAGGATATAAAGAAATGAAAGTTAGTAGTTAGACATTACAATAGAACTTGTAGTCATATTAGGTTTGTTTTCAAGGTTAAGCAGAGATATATTTTAAATAGACATGTCATCTTCAAACCCTTCAGAGATCTACAGGATATGGCATTTAAAATGTTTTAATAACTTAGACTTTTTTCTTTTTTTATGACTATGAGACATGTCAGCTCCTGGCAGCACCAATCTACTTCAGAGAAGATACGGGCATTGAAGAAACTGAATATGGAGTTAACTTTCACTGTGACAAAAGTTCACCACTGAGCAACAAAGTGCCCTTGAATCGACTGCTGACAGTATATGCTATCCAAAACAGACAAACAGGACACAAAACAAAGGACTACTGATCCTTGCCAAAACAAGTGTGGTTGTGGCTTTAGCAACAGGCATTCTCTGAGGCCAGGGCAGTATGGCATCATCACTGAAGTGGCCTTTGCAATCCAGAAAAGGTACAGTGCCCCTTTCTTCAAAGGCAGCTGATCAGGTAATGGACCAATAGCTTCTGGTGTGCAGTGGAACTGTAGCTGAAACAGTTATTCTTGAAAGAGTAACTAGACTGATGGAGTCTAACCTCTCAGTGGTAGACTGACATTTAATAAAAGAGATTAAGCCACCCACAAGCCGAGAAGAATGGACAACCAAACTCCAAAAACACCAACAGTTTCCAGAATTTAAAATCCTGAATTATGACAGGACATTGGTAGAATTCATATTTATCTGGTACATGGACTACTTGCACCGAATGTGAGGTCGAGCTATAGGCCTTGTGTACATCCTACTTCACAAATGAGTCTGTCAGATACTCTAAGCCTATAGGCTGAAGATGATGCCCCAGTATTGTGGAGAAACCTCAGGTGACTGTCCCGGCAGCTGGCTGTTTCTGTCAACTCACATTTTTTTGGAAGTTGCTTGTTTGCACTTCCTGTTTTACTACGTAATATTATTTCTTTCTTGGGTCTCTGAGGGAGTTGAAGATTAGATAGTTACAGTTATAGTTAGTTGAAGATTAGATAGTTATAGTTTTCCTTGTTAAGAATTTCAGAAAAGAAACTCACTAAAGAGGTGTAAAGTGTATAAATTTGAAAGACATTATAAGATAGTTCTCTGTTAGTAATATAAGTTAGGATAGAAAGTGAATCAGGTACATTTTGGACTTACCAAAACAGGATAGATAAGGAATATTTTCTCTGAGTTTGTCAAATGCAAATAGACTAGACATTGTTGAGGTATTTATTGCTTGTATATATTGTATATAGTTATTGTACTTATTGTATATAGTTTTTCTTATGTTAGTTATAACTTTTTTATTCTTTTTTATTTTTATTAGAAAAAAGGGTGATATTTTATTTGTGCTGAAATGTGGTGATATTTTATTTGTATGTTAATAAATAAAGTTTGCCTGGAGATCAGAGGTCATAGACAGTCATAAACAAAAGTCAGGTGGTGGTAGCACATGCCCTTAATCCAATTACATGGCAGGCAGAGTCTCTGTGTGTTCAAGGACACAGCCAAGTGTGGTGACACATGTCTGTAATCCCAGTACCAACAATAGAGACCTGGAGGTCTGTATAGACAGGCAGTGATGAGGAAGTGAGGTGGCTGGGTTAAGAGCCAATGAGAAGGCAGAATAGCAAGGCAATAAAGGTGCAGGCTAGACAGGAAGAGGTTCTCTTGGGAAGCTACAGTGACATGGTGAGCTAAGGTTAGTTGGTGGCTATCACTCTGATCTCTACGGCTTTCACCTGTGTATTTGTCTCTGTGTTTCTTATTTAATAAGAAATTAGAAATTTAGAAATTCATCTACACTACTCTGCTTTCTGTTGCTGTGATAAACATTGACCAGAACCAACTTGGGGATTATTTGGTCTGTAGGTCTTAGTCCATCATCAAGAGAAGCCAAGGCAGGAACTCATGACAGGAACCTGGAGGCTGGAACTGAAGGAGAGACCATGGAAGAACATTGCATGTGGACCTTCCTGTGTTTGCTTACACAGCCTAGACATACCTGCCCAGGGCTGGCACCACCCACAGTGACTGAGTCCCCTACATCAATTAGCAATCAAGAAAATGCCCCACAGACAGACTTACAGGCCAGTCTGATGAAGGCAATTCCTCAGTTGAGGTTCCTTCTTCCCAGAGTGTCAAATTGACAAGTGGAGTTGGCTATGACAGGGGACTTACAAGATTCTCTTAAATAAGAAGGCAAAAAAATTTCCCCCAATCTACTGAGCACACTGGCACCAGTCAGCACCCCAGTACAGCCAGCCTCGGCTTTTCCCTCTTGTGTCTCACCTCCCTCTCTCCCTTTCCTACCTCAGGCCCTGTTGACATGCTCCCCTCACCAGAGTTTTACCAAGACCTGCCTTTCATGAGGTGCAGGGAAGTCACTCATGGTGTTTATTCATTACCAATAGTGTAAATGATCTTGTTTGCCGAGGCTCAGAAAATGCCCAGCTCCAGCCAGTTTGCCTCAGCTGAATCCTTGACAAAAGACTGCAAAGTCCTCTCTGATACCTTGTATGATCAGATCAGCCCCACCAAGCCACACACCTTCCTTATCAGTTTCCCAGGAACCCTGACAATACCCACCCACAGACTGGACTGTGAGGTTAGCTTGTGCAATGAAAAGAGATTATGGGTAGTGGCTTTTTCTTCCATGTTCCCAAGTAGTCATGTTACTCTAATATCTGACATGTTTACATTTTTTTAAAACATGAGTCTTTGACAGCCTGTAGGAAAACATTTCCCCTTCCACTGCTAATTTCCTGCTAGCCTACAGTCAGCTATCAGCAGAACATGCACTTGCTTGACCTCGCCCAGGTTCTGAATGTCCCTGTGGTTGGCACCAGACAATTCTCAGCCTTTCTTCACCTTTCTCTCTAAGACCCACCAAGAACCTGCTGGGAGGTTGTGGCCAATCTCAGAAAACAGTGACTGGCCCCTTGCCTCATGCCACAAGCTAGGTGACAGTCTCGGGGCTTCTGCTTGAGGCCACGGCAGGTCTTCCTCCTTCCTGGCCCTGCAGAGACTTGGGTTCTACTACCTTTGTCCTGAGAGTTGGTCCACCTCAGGTCAATTCGGCTCTCTGAATTATCAGGTAAGCCTAGTTAAGGAGTGGAGGTTGGACTAGTAAAGCAATTGACTAGCATGTGCAAAGAGGCTCTGTGTTCAATCTTGATACCCCACTACCACCACCCTACCCCCACCCCTCAGCCCCCCACCCCGAGACTTAGAGGCTTTCTTTTTCCTCCCTTTGACCCTCAGCTGGCCTTGTTACAACCTAAGAAACAGAGGCACCTAAGTGACTCTGTGAAAACCTGTGAGGTTTTGTTTTTGCACATTGAGGGGCCCTCAGCCACGATCTATGATGCCAACTGCATTGATAAAGAGACTGTGGAGCAGTGTTGTGACAAAGCGTCCATACCCAGGATTCACAGGGCGTTTGTGAGCATGAAAATTCAATCTGAAGTGTTCCTGCATTTTGAACAACCTATGCCAGCACTTGAATCCCAAGAAACACTACAGGATACTAAAAGTGTCATTTGGGACTCTCTGAAGTCCCCTTTGGCTTTAGTTTATTTGGAAGAGACTCTCAGGCACCATCTTTAAAGTATGCTTGAAGGTCTGATGTTTATGTTTTACTTTCTGGAATTACAATATAATTACATCATTTCTTCCCTTTCTTTCCTCCAAACCCTCTCATGTTACATCCCTCTCCATGGTCTATTTCAAATTCATGTCCTTTTTTTCTTTAATTAGTGTGTGTGTGTGTATGTGTGTGTGTGTGTGTGTGTGTGTTCCTAAATATATAAATAAAACCTGCTTAATCTGTATAGGGTTACTTGTATGTGTAGAACTGACTATTTGATATTGGATAATCAAGTGGTGTTGCCCTTCCCTGGGGTTCTTGGTCTTGAGTCGAGGTCGCCTGAGCTTTTCCCCTTCTCTGTTAATATATCTATTAGTGTCATCCTTGTTCAGCTCATGTTTGGACAGCCATGTTGATGAGACTTCATGGATGTAGCTTCTGACATTTCTAGGAGACACAGTCTCACAGCAAACTTCCTATTCCTTCTTCTGCAACGATCCCTGAGCCTTAGGTGTGGGAGTTGTCTTATAGATGTATCACTGGGGACTGGGCTCCACAACTCTGCGTTTAGATCCATTGTGGTTTTCTGTACTAGTTTCTGTCTGCTGCACAGAGAAGTTTCTTTGACTGGGGTGGGGTGGGGTGGGTGGAGAACGACACCTATCTGTGGGTATGAGGACGAATATTTAGGATGAAGTTAGGGATGGTGCTGGTTTAGTAAAGCAGGTTCTCCTCCAAGATCCATGACTTCACTGGCCCTGGGTAGCTGGCTAGGTTTCCGGCACCAGGCATGATGTCCCTTGAGTCCAGTTAGAGAGCGGCTGGGCACCGCCAGGGTGTGCCTGCCACTACTGCGCCCTTGAGGTTATCGTGCCATGCTGGCCATTGTTGTCGTTCACAGGTGTCATAGCTGAGTAGGACTGTCATGCTTGCCTCCCTTGGAAGCTTGCATGGTGCCTTCTGGTGACACGAGAGGTAGTCCTCAGGGAGGAGGCTCAGGTCAGACGGAGCTTGGGTCCTTGGGGCCCTGTGTTTGAAGTGTGTGGTATCTTTAGCAATAGTGACTTATCTTCCCCCTCTAGGAGGCAACCGAGGGAACTAGCAATATCTCAAAATGTTTTGGACTCTCTTGGTCAATGCTGACTAACAAACTCAAATGGTTTTTCATGCCTGGTGTTGGGGTTTTTATATGTTAGATGGTCTGTAGCTCTTGGGGCTGATGTGATTTTTTTCTTTTTGTTTTGTTTTTTTGTTTTTTCTCCTTAGTTAAAACATCTAACTAACTAAATATCTAATTTATTTATTTATTTATTTAGTGTGTGTTGTATGTACATTTGGCGTGTACACTTGCATGTGTGTGCACACATGTGTAATGGTTAGTGGTCAATGTTCAGTATATTCCTGGATCACTGACCCCCTGATATTTTTGAGATGGGTCTCTCTCTCACTGAACCCCATTTGGCTCAACTGATGGTCAATGAACTCCAAGGGTCTACATGCCTCCAGACTATCTTTTACAAGGGTGTGAGCGATCCAAACTCAGGTCCTCGTGGTTGTGTGGCAGGTATTTTACCAACGGAGTCTTCTTCTCCTGAATATGGGATGTTTGTAGCCTCTATTCCAAAATTCCCACGGCACCCACATACCATGGTAAACATTAAAGCTCCCTTTGGTTACTTATAGAGGTGGTGGTTTCACCCCCCGAATTAATCTGCAGGTAGAAAGCCTGACGTTAGGTGTCTGAAAATTCATGGTAAGAGGTACAGGGGCTCACAGCCTGTTCCAGCTGGAGTCCCCATCTCCTGAGTTTTATCTGCCAACTTGGTTTAGCTTGACTTTAATTCAGCTTAGGAGCTTTCTTTCCTTGTACATATTTGATAATAAATGGCAGTTTAATAGCAAGCACCTTTTTGTTTGCCTGGTAGGTGCAGAGAGGCAATGCTTCTCCTTGTCTGGACATCCATTTCAGGTTTTTAAATTCATAAAGCCCGTGGCTCCGCAGGCTGCCTGGGGTTCTGTTGGCGTCTTCTCTCTTCCCCGCACTCCACTCTTATCCAGCAGCTACTCCATGTAAGACACTGATGTTGTAGTCATTGACCCCTCTCCAGTCGGAGCCCACAGGAAGGAATCCCAGAGCCTCACACTTACTGGAAATGTAGGTAAAAATAAAGAATTAAGAGAAAAATGGGGGCCTTCTAGAGTGATTCAAGCAACAAATAAATAAGCAAACAAACATGTTTCTTCCCTGGAGTGGAGGATTCCAGTGGCTGCTTGGGGAAGGTGTTGGAGAGGTGAAGGAAGACTTAGAAGATGCTCCAGGGCTGGGTGTGATTGGGAGATGCTGGGCAGGGCCCAGCCAAGTTTAACTGGTTTCAAGAGCTAATGAATCACTGCCATCAAATGATCTTTTCCCAGGAAAAGCTGTCTCCTTAAACCCTTGACAGGGGTCCAGGTGGAGCCAGAATAGCTTCACCAGGAGGTAGCCCCTGTCCTGAATCTCTGCAACCCTGGCAGGGTCACTTACTCCATTTAACATCGGGGATGTTGTACCCTTTGGTTCCTGAAGCTTGAGACGAGAATCCTGTGACCTACCATTCAATAGATCTAATACCTGGGTGGGGTCAAGTTGTGTGGACAATGAGTGTGGATCCTCAAATGCTGCAGCTAGAACTTATGGCTATGGTCCCTAAGTTCCCAGGAAATGCTTTTACTCAAGACCAAGAATACCTTTTCTCTTCTCTCTCTCTCTCTCTCTCTCTCTCTCTCTCTCTCTCTCTCTCTCTCTCTCTCTCTCTCTCTCTCTCTCTCCCTTCCCTCCCTCCCTCCCTCCTTCCTTCCTTCCTTCCTTCCTTCCTTCCTTCCTTCCCTCCTCCTCCTTCTTCTTCTCTCTCCCTTCCCTCCCTCCCTCCTTCCTTCCTTCCCTCCTCCTCCTCCTCTTCCTCCTCCTCCTCCTCCTCCTCCTCCTCCTCCTCCTCCTCCTCCTCCTTCTTCTTCTTCTTCTTCTTCTTCTTCTTCTCTCTCTCTCTCTCTCTCTCTCTCTCTCTCTCTCTCTTTTGTTTCCTTCCTTTCTTTTTTTCTGTTTCATTTTTGTTTTGTTTGAGACAGAGTTTCTCTGTGTAACAGCCCTGGCTGTCCTGGAACTCACTTTGTAGACCAGGCTGGCTTCAAACTCACAGAGATCCACCTGCCTCTGCCTCCCCAGGGCTGGGATTAAAGGCGTGAGTCACCACCGCCCAGCTACCTTTTTCTATTAACAAATGTCATTCATTCATTTATTCATTTGTGCATGTGTGCCAAGGCACGTGTGTAGAGGTCAGAAGACAATTTATGGCATCTGGTTCTTTCTTTCCACGATGTTGGTTCTGGGAACTCAAGCTGTCAGATTTGGTAGCAAGAGCCATCTCAATGCTCCACCTTCTCTCCCAGAACATTTTTAAAGCTGCACCGCATGTCCACTCCAACCCTTAGCTTGGTTTCCACCTCCTTGTCTCCCTCTATTCCTCTTTCTGTTTGGCTCATAGCTTTTATTGTTTCTGTCGATGTTGTTTTATTTTGCTTTTTGAGGTAGGCTCCTATGATGTAGCCCAGGCTAGCTTACCTCAAGAATGCGTCAAAAGCAGCTGGTTCATATTTTATTTGTTTATCCCCTTTATTTGTTAGTGCTTTTTATGTTGCCATTCTGCACCCTGACCTACCCCGACCCTACCCACATGTTTTCACTCCCCTAAACAAGTTTGTTTGACCCATCTGCCCCAGATGTGCTTGATCACATGTAAGCGGAGGTTCATGGTCAGGAAACAGGTCAGAGTGTACGCTTGTCCCTGATTGGGTGTAGGCAGGAAATATGCCAGGATGTATGCTTGCCCCTGATTGGACATGATGGGGAATACTTAAACCGCTGTAAACCGTGACTGGAGACCATCTTCTGGAAACCCAGAGATGGACCTGGCCAGAGCCCATTCATCTGGCCAGTGTTTAATTAACGCTTGCTTCAGTTAATTGTGGCTTTAAATGGTGGGAGTGGTCTTATTCTCAACCGGTGGGATTTATACTTGGAGCAAAATCTCCAAGCAGAGAGGAAAAGGGGAGGCAGAGGGGGCCCTCCACTGGCCTGGCCATCTTCCATGTCAGGCTGACCCAGGAATTCGGTCTTCAGCCCCACTCTGGAGCGCCTTAAGCTCTCTAGCTCTGAGCTGGAGGAGGAACTGTCTTACTGTGTCACCCCATGGAGCAGCCCTTGGCTTTCCGGAATTTTCTCCAAAGTCCTGCAGTGGAGTGTCCAAAGGAATCTAGTCACACTCTGATTTATCATCTCCAAATTACGCTGTGGCTTCCTCCCCTCACACTGTCTTTTCAGGCTTAGGGAACACCTTCCCTTTCCCTCTCCCAGGGAAGAACATGGGGTGGAGGAGAAGGCCCCAGGCAGTTTGGAATGAGGCCCTGGCAAACTCAAGGGTACTTGAGTAATCCGGGCTTCTGGGGTTCGGTTACCTGACGCGGCTGGCATTTCTTACCAAGTCACGTTCTGCGGCTTCACATTAGCTGTGAACTAAAAGGGCTGTGATCGAGTCCGGTGGTAGCACAGAGCTGGGGGAAGTCCCCTCAAAGAGACAGGGCAAGATCCCCGGGTGAGTGACCCAACGGGCTAGCCTGGGGAGATCGGCTCCCTCGATGCGATCACTGTCACTTCCGTCCACATCTTACCGGTCCTCTTTGACTTGAGGAGAGTTGGTCAAGTAATTAAGGCGGCGGCAAAGGCAGGAAGTTGTCCCAGTCTCTGAATGAAAGAAGGGAACGTAAGGTTTTGAGCTGGGGTTTCAAGAGCGACTGGACTGAACTCAGGTGAGAGCGGTGTGGCGGGTCGGGGGAGCATGAAATGACTTCAAATGAGCTTTGCAGTCATTTGAAGAATAAAGGCTCCGATCTTTCCTTTCTCTCCACAGGTGGATCTGAGATCTCTCTCCTCCCCACTTCTCCTTCCTCCCCTCCCCACCCTGACTGGTGCTCACCGTTCAGTATCTCCCTCAGTGCTTCCCAGTTCACCAGGCAAGCCCCTCCCCATCTGGTGCTCACTAGGTCCCAGCTGTGCGTTTTCCCCTTGTCCCCCCCCCACCCCCCCCCCACCTTGCCCCAATTCCAGGAACTTCACAAACCAATCACCAAGAACAGAGCTTGTTCACAACAGAAAGCACATGGTTTCTGTCCAGCTCTGCGGCCTTGGGCAGCCTTCCGGAAAAGCCCTTGCTGGTTCAGCCACAAACACTGCCCTGCCTTTCATAAACACCACTGTGGAAAGACCCTGAACTCAGGAGAGCAAGGGCAAGGTTGGGCTGTGCACAGGCACCTCCATTTCATGGGGGGCAGAGGGGGGGTGCATGCTGAGCTAGCCAGGGTCCAAGGCACAGGACTTCCCACTCAGGGATACTACTCACTTCAGAGGCCTTGGAAAAGTTATTTTAACCTCCTTTTCTTTGTTTTTAAATAGATCAGAGATTTTTGCTGTTAGTTCACAAATAAACTTCATGTAAAAGACTAATAGAATGATCTCCCCCCGCCCCACCTAAAGGAACGCAAAATTCCAGGAAAGAAATGGACACAAGTGTATGAACAACAACAATAACAAAGAAATAAAAAAAAGAAGGGCACAATTGCTCCTCGGTATGGTGGGGGAGGAAGTTTATTGTAGATAAAAAGGAGAGTTTAGCCAGAGACAGGGCTATCTGGGAGAGTCCAGAGTAAATATGACCCTGAGCCATGTGAGGAGAGGGGAAGGGAGAGGGGAGAGCCAGGAGACCAGGAGACCAAGAGGCCAGGAGGGTAAAGAGTAGGCCAAAAAGAGCCAGGTAACCAAAATGGCTGGATTATATGGGGAAGGGCAGCCCACCTCCTGGGCTAGAGAAGTTTAGGGTAGGGGGCGGGGTATGTCAGCCCTGTAACAGGAAGGAACTGAGGGATGCTGGGAGAGCCTGGCAGCCAGGTCTGTTTTGATGTCCAGTAGGCATTTGTCCCAGGTTTGAGACCTACCAGTGTAAAGCACATAGGCCCATGCCTTATCCAGGCAGAACAGGACAACAGCCCCGTGGGCATGAGGGTGTTGGTGTGTGCACTTCTGGGTCCCCACAATGTTGTGCTTGGACGAAGACCTAATCCTCGATAAGTCATTCTTGAATGGGTGAGTTTGGCAATATTTACCCGTGTCCTCCGCTTGTGCCAACCGCTGTGCTCAGAGCTTAGTGGCAGTCCTGGCCCCGAGACTGCTCACAGTCCAGGCAGGAGACGCGCTCCTAAACAAGCTCTCCTTACAACCCATGTGAAGAGAGGGCCAGCAGATACCAGGACAGACAAGAGGGGCAGCCAAGGGAGCAAAGGTTTCCAGAAGTCTCTGGGAACATTAGAAGAAGCAAGAGGGGGCAAGAGGCAGGAATCTTCTACAGAAGGAAAATATACTCAAAAGCCTGGAGCATCGAAGCAAAGACAGGAGCCCAACTCCTCCACGGCAGGACCAGAGTCACAGCATTAGGTGATGAGTAGGAAGGGGGAAGGCTGGGAAAGGAGACCGGAACAATGTAGGCTGGGTCAGTCAAACAGAGTACTGTAGGCTCTTTATACCATCTGGGTAGCACATTTCATAGACCTTCAGCTCCAACAACCTATTTTCTTTCTCATGCCTGAGAAGTTATAGATGTTTTCACGAGCTTACAAATGTGACTCTGAGATGCTCCCCTGTACCCCCTCCACGCTGGCACCCAGATCTCGGAAAGTATTACTAAGCATGACTACATAATTTGTCATCTAACCTGTTCATTTGGAGAAGCAAAAGGGTGATTATCAATAATTACACCCAGGCAATGAACTGGACCAAGGAAGGACTCTCCTGGGTAAACCAAGGCACCTGCTCACACTAGCCACTGAAGGGTTTTAGGGGCCAGTGGTATGGCCAACCGGATCCACATGAGTGGAACCGAGTTTTTCTCTCATTTCCTCATCAAACAGTGAGACTAGGGGATTGTGTGGTTTTGATGGTCTCTGGGGCTCTTTCCAGCTTCAGCACTCTGTAGATCTGTGTTGGGTAAGCACATGGGATTTAAGAAAGGTGGGGTAAAACATAGCCTCAAGGAAGTTCTGGGGATGGACTGCAATTGAACCTGAAGGTCTCTACCAGTATCCTGTGTTTTAGTTGAAACCCAATAAAAGCGCCCAAGAAAAACACTCCCCAGGAACCTCTGCTCATCCACCCACCCAGGAAGAGAAAGGCGATGCCCAGGAAAACATTCCATTGAAATTAAAGCCCAGGTGCCAGTCAGCCTCTCCCTCAGTCCTAGCCCCTGCCGCCTCTCCCCTGCCAAGGCCAACAGCAAACAGGGAAATGTGGCTAGAGCTGTGGAAGGATGTGAGTTCAGAGGCACCACTGGCGCTGCTGGCACAGATGTGTGGTGCACGGGACCACTGGCGCTGTTGGCACAGATGTATGGTGCACGGGACCACTGGCGCTGCTGGCACAGATGTGTGGTGTTTGTCCTGGAAAACGAAGGAAACAGGATAGTCAATCACTTTTGAAAAAGAACAAAGTTGCAAGACTTACGTGATCGGATTTCAAGACTCATTTTGAAACCACAGCAATCACGCCAGCATGATGGTGTTGGTGTAGCAAAGGCAATTAGATCAATATAGCAATATAGAGAGTCCAGGAATAGAGTCTAAGTATACAGTAACTTGATCTTCAACAGACAGAAAGAAAAAGCTATACAATAAATTATGCTAAGAAACTGGATAAATAATAAAAAAAAATTTGTTCTACATTATAAGTAGTAAATAACTCAATGTAGACACGAATCCTAAATACAAAACCTGAGTTATAGAACTTCTAGAAGAAACATAGGAGAAAAGTCTTTGTGGCTGGGATTAGGAAAATATTTCTTAGATACAATACCCAAAGAACACAACTATACATTAAAAGTAATTAGTAGCCGGGCAGTCACCACATGCCCCTAATCTTTAATCCCAGCACTCGGGAGGCAGAGCCAGCCAGGCGGATCTCTGTGAGTTCGAGGCCAGCCTGGTCTACAGAGTGTGTTCCATCCAGGACAGCCAGAGCTACACAGAGAAACCCCGTCTCCAAAAACAAAAACAAAAATAAACAAACAAACAAAAACTGGAGAAAATAGAAAAAGAACCTGAAGAAAATATTTATAAATCACAGGTCTGATAAGGGAATTGTGTGCAGATTATGTTTAAAAAAAAAAATCTTCATTTACCTGCGTTACTACAGCAGAATGGCTGATTCTAGGTAATACACAAAGAAAAGAGGTTTATTTGGCTCTTCCTGCGGTGCTGCTCTGGCTGCATCACCGCATGGTGGAGAAGTAGAAAGTCCCCCTCTGTGGTCCCGTGTGTATGAACAAGCAAATGAGCCCACAGGAGACTCAGGCTCACTCTTTGTTAACATAACGGGCCCTCAGGAACCAGCTCAGTCCTTAAAGAACTGCATTCATGCCGGGCAGTGGTGGCACACGCCTTTAATTCCAGCACTCGGGAGGCAGAGGCAGGCGGATCTCTGTGAGTTCGAGGCCAACCTGGCCTACAGAGTGAGATTCAGGACAGCTAGGACTGTTACACAGAGAAACCCTGTCTCAAAAAAGCGACAGAGATCTACCTGCCTCTGCCTCTGGAGTGCTGGGATTAAAGGCATGTGCCACTACTGCCCAGCTGGCAAAGTGGTTTTATTGTTGTTACTTTACAGTGAATAGGCAAAATAATCCACCAGAGGATTCTTCCTCAGCAGTAAAACAGAATGATCTACCAGTATGGTCACGTGGTCACTTAATTATAGCTATATATTCTGAGAAATACATCGCTAAGTAAATAGCATAGTGCACTTATGCAAGCTCAGAGGTCTGCCACATCACTAGACAGTATGAATCTAGTTTGTTTGTACCTTCAGGAGATAGTCTTAAACTGATTTTGTAGTTGAGTATGACCTTGAACTCTGGAACATCTGTCTTCTGCCTCTCAAATGCCCGGACTACAAACTCTTGCCTTCCTCTTGATAATAGGTCTCGGGATTTGGGGCAGCATCCTTTCTGGGGGCAGAGACAACCTTTTCAAGCCAAGTGACCCCAGCTACTTGGCTGGCGGGAGCTCTCCTTTAAACGCTCTTCCTAATCTGCTTTCCCATTCGAGGTTTATCAGACGGATCTAGAGACCTTCCGGGAGGATGTTTACAAAGGACTTCTAGTGTTGCTGAGAACGGAGAGAATGGGAGAGATAGGGTTTCTGAAGGGCAGTCTCAGGGGCAGTGAGACTCAGACATAAAAGGGCCTTTCTTTACCTTCCAACAGGTCGTCTGTCCTAACGCGGTGGTGGCCGGGCAGATGGCCACAGGGGTGAGTCTTCCCTCCTAATCTCTGGAGCCAGTAGAGATTGTCTTTTAGGCTGAAGCCTTGCTCTCACTGCAGAATTAGTTACCTCAAGATTAAAGCCGACTGCTCTGCCTCCTCTTCAGTCAGCTTCCTTTAGGGTCATCATATTTCTGTCAGGGGTGGAGGTCTGTGGGGAGTCACGTCTTTAAAAGGCGATGGCTAGCTTAGCCAAGGTGTCGGTGCTACATGTGCAGCAGCAACCATACAATAATAATAATAATAATAATAATAATAATAATAATAATAATAATAATAATAATGTTTTTTAAGCGGGGGAATTCTAGGACATGGTAGCCACCATTTCTAACTATGTCTGTGACAAAGGCAGACGTGAGCTCTGGAGCCAGGAATCGGGTACCTGTTCAGGGGGTTATAATCATGACCCTCAGGTCGGTTGTTTGAATTCACTGTGTGAGACAGACCCCCACCCCCAAGCCTTTGACCATAATAGCCAGCACCAGAAGCAACTCCATTCCAGAAATCACTCTAGAGCAGCGGTTCCCAACCTTCCTGATGCTGTGACCCTTAAATACAGTTCCTCATGTTGTGGTGCCCCCCCCCCCAACCATAAAATTATATCTGTTGCCTTTTTGTAACTGTAATTTTGTGATTGTTATGAATTGTAGATTTGGCCCCTGGTGACCCACAGGTTGAGGATCACTGCTTTAAGGCCTTTTTCTTTGCTTTGCTCACAAGATTTTGCTACATAGCCCAGGTTGACCACATCCTTTCACCTCAGTCTCTGGACACCAAGCTTTTTTTTTTCTTTTCTTCGTTTGTTTTGTTTTTTTTCTTTCCCTCCCTCCCTTCCTTCTTTCCTTCCTTCCTTCCTTCCTTCCTTCTTTCCTTCCTTCCTTCCTTCCTTCCTTCTTTCCTTCCTTCCCCTAGAAGAGCAGTACTCCTGCAGTCAGCCTTCGGAAAACATTTTTCTCTCTCAGGAGGAAGACTTCATTTTATCCCAGTAAAAGACTGGTTTTCGTCATCGTAATTAAGCAGGGAAGAAATGATTCCCAATGAGCTGTGTAACTGTAATTAGTTTTAATTAACAAGCTCTACTTGGGAATTGTTAATCTCTATGTCTTTCATTTCTGTCGTGACTGACACTAAATGGTTTTCAGCAGCGAGTTTCCCCTCCCCCTCCAGTGAACACTCCCAGTGTCTTATGGAAAAGAAAATGAATTTGTCCCCCGCCCCCCCCCCCCATTTTTTTTTTAAAGCTAAAAGCCTTACTGTAAAAGAGAAAGACTTTGTTCGTGGCAGCCTCTGTGGGATCACAGAAACTGCAAAGGAGACCTAGAGTTCCCCTGCCAGTGAGTGGGCGGCAGGCTACGGTTCCAGAAGGAGCAGGAGAGAACAGTATTCCTCCCAAGGCTTAATCACTGGGTAAGCGACCCTAGTGCAGGGCTCTAGCCTGGGAGTCAGTAACATGAAAAGGTTGGACAGCCAGATTTTATTTCACGGCTCTTCTCAACAAAGTTTTTTAAAAATTAGACTGTTTTTAGAGCAGATATTGTTTGGTCTGTTGTTGTTTAAAAGAAAGATGACATCTTTCAACATGTTGCCGAAAACCAGCCCGGGAACAAAGCGCAACAGTGAGATGCTGAGGAGTATGTCCTATCTCACCTAAAACAGGCTTCACCACCCTGGTCACTTCCACCACTGGGTGGTGCATGGCTGAAACCCTCATCCCAGGTAAAGGGACCTCTACGCCTCCCCCGACCCTCCACACACACACACACACACACACACACACACACACACACACACACACACCCCGCCCCCAGATTGCTGGTGTCTGTCACTGAGCGGGAGGGGAGAGAGCTCTGAATCAATAGAACGCTGTTCTGATTGAGTGGGATCAGCAGCCACCATGACCAAGTGTTTTGTTCTGCCCTTTTCAATCAACAGTTTTCAATCTAGAAGACACGGAGATGGCTCAGAAGGAGGTCACCAAGGGGCATGTGACCTGCACTATGGTCCTGGGCTTGAGATTTATGACAGCAGAGAACACACATAGTCAGTCCAAGGGAGTAAGGGAATCATTCCCAATGAAACCATGGGCATGGGTGCACTCCCAGCCCACGGAAAATGAGAAGTCTTAGGTTTGCCTAGTGTAAAAGGCCCAACTTTTTATCATCTGAAATCCTTTGGAGCCCAAGTTTGGAGAAGCTTTTGTCTACCAACGTGCTGTCTTTAGTAAGTACTAATTCCGTTTCCCACTAACCATAGCTATCAACAGCAGCAGTTGCTTTTTATTGAGGGCTTACTGCAAGTGTCTGCAAGACACTGTGAGGTGGATGTGACTGTCTTTCTTTACAGATGAGGACCTTGGGCTTCTGCAAGATCCTGGAGCTCCACCAAAGCCTTCAGAGTAGGACGGAGAGAGTCTCAGAGCTGCCCCTAGACCTCTGCTACCAAGGCAAGGGTTTCTCGGGACTCTTTCTGGGAGCCCACATAACCCAGTCAGCAGCAGAGAGAGGAGGTCTGTTGACAGGTCTCAGGTAGCCTAGGCTGGCCTTGAACCTGATATACAGTTGGGGATGACCTTGAACTCCTGATCCTCTTGCCTCTCTCTCTCTCTGGGGTGCAAAGATCACTGGCGTGCATGCGTCACCACACCTGGTTCAGTCAGAACTGAGAATCCAATCCAGGGCTTTGTGTATGTGAGGTGACCAGTCTGCCAACTGAGGCGCATCTCTAGCTCCCCAAAGGGAGGAGCATCCTAACCAGAATGGGCGAAGGTAAAGACGTGACAGGCTCTTTGCAGTTTTGACAACTGCTCACAGACACTCTCTTATACCCCCCCCATGCCAACACCCCCCACGCCCACATGGGCCATTGACACCTTGAACGAAAGGGACCTTTCGATGTCTGTGGGTTTGGAGACCACAGACTGATTGTTACATTCTGGATCAAGGGCCTGGAGAGTGGGACTCCCAGTTTCTCTATCAGAGTCCTGGAAAATAAGAAATAGATGGGCTCAGTGAAGTTACTTTACAATTTTTTTTAACTCTGTGTGTGTGTGTGTGTGTGTGTGTGTGTGTGTGTGTCGTGTGTGTGTGTGTGTGTGTGTCGTGTGTGTGTGTGTGTGTCGTGTGTGTGTGTGTGTGTGTGTGTGTGTGTGTGTCGTGTGTGTGTGTGTGTGTGTGTGTGTGTGTCGTGTCGTGTGTGTGTGTGTGTGTGTGTGTGTGTGTGTGTGTGTGTATGTGTGGGTGGGTGTGGGTGTGGGGGGTGTGGGTGTGTTTGTGTGTGTGTGTGGTATGTGTGGTGTGTGTGTGTGTGTGTGTGTCTGTGTGTCTGTCTGTCTGCGTGGTGTTCTTGAATGCAGGTGCTGAAGAACAACTTCCAGGAGGGAGGTCCAGGGATGCGATTCAGTTCACCAGGCTTCTGTAAGTGTTTCTACCTGCCAAGTCATCTCACTGGCCCAACATATTGCTTCATATTTTCCTTATTTTTCTGAAGTTTTCATTCCTTAGGATTCTATTCCTGACTGTTTATGATAAACTGTTTGAATAATAGATATCAGATAATTCTTTTTTTCTCTTTTTTTTTATTCCTTAAGTTGTATGATGTTCCTAATAGTGACTCAGCTTCTCTTGCCGAGTGCTTCCTGACACTTTGAAGCAACCTGGGATCTGAACCTACTGACCAAGCCCAGCGGGGCCATTAAGTCATTAGTGACATTCTGAAGTGTGCTTTCTCAGACTTCAGGTTGGGCATGGGACTGAAGAAATGATATATTTGAATGTTCTAACTGGGACTAAAAGATCAGTGTCCAAAGGTCTTTGAAGCAAACTGGTGTTGATAATAATGTTTGAAAAACTACCTTGTCTCTCAAGTAAAAGGCCTGGGGGCCCATTCCTGTTGACTGTGAGCCACTGCAGACTGGCCTGGGTCTCTTTGACCCTGTGGTCCCACAGTGGTGGATATACACCTGACGCTTCGGAGTCTGAAGGAAATGTCGGCTTTAATTAGGAACAACAAAGGCCAGAGCAGCCAGTGTCACAGTAGAAGACTGGCTGGGTAGGGAGAGGTTATTGAAGGTGGGCAGAGGACCCCCTCTCCTTGGACTCTTCTGAAGCCCCCCATTTCCATCTTCATAGTGGTCTCATAGAAGGGGCAGGCTTCCTCTGACACACCAGCTCTCTGAGAACCTCTCCAGGTGTGGTCTGGAGTTTGCCGAAGGGAAACAAGAATGTTGAAAGTTTAAAAAGAAAAGAAAAAGTAACTGAGGCGCCTGTGAGGCTTGAGGCTGCATACATACAGTCCTGAGCCCTGTTCCCTGTCTCTGTGTGCCAAGGAACACACCCCACCCTCCATATCCTCTGCAGAGCTGAGTCAGAGACCTCAAATTCTTAATGTCTATAGTCTGAAGAAATCCTTCTCAAGCTACCGGTGTCGAGTTAATCCAAGGTTTTTATTCATGGTTGGAAACATTTCCATTAGCCTACAACAAGAAATAAGGTTATACCGTATCCTTAAGGCACCAAAAACCAATGGCATAGATGTCCGTGACTCTTTTTAGAGCTGACCTTGGGAAAAAAGCTTGCTCTCTTGTACTTGAGGAGTGTCCTTCCTTTAAGGCCACTCTCAGACAAACTTGCATTTTGCAGCCTGGGAGGATGCGACAAACACGGTGCCCAGGTTTGCCAGAAGCTGAAGGCCGACAAGCGAGCCTCTGCCGTCTCAGCTTCACCGTCTTGTTAGTCGCAATAACCCAGGTTGAGTTTATAACAAACGCTGTAATAAGAATGTATGGAAGAAAGGTATGTGCTAAACCCGCTTTGACATAGGTACTAGGTCTGGGCGAAGTCTCTCTTTTGGACTTTGTTAAGAAAAAGATTTTGGGGTCTCCAAAATGTGGAACACCCATCCTTAGAATACTATAGACTGCTTGAGAGCTGTTTGTGGTAGTCTGAACCTATAGTCTTAGCTACTCTCCTGAAGAGCTGAGGCAGGAGAATCACTTGAGGTGAGGAATTCCAGACCAACCTAGGCTACACAGCCAGATTCACTTCATCTCAAAAATAAATAAATAAAATAATAATAAAATGGGCATGTAGCTGAGAACATGTCCTACCCCTAGTATCGCATCGGAGATAACTAGGTCTGAAGTCAGACATGATGGTTCACGCCTTTAATCCCAGCACTAGGGAGGCAGAAGCAGGGGGAGTCTCTGTAAGTTTGAAGCTAGCCTGGTCTACAGAGTGAGTTCCAAGACAGCCAGAGCTACATAGGGAGACCTTGTCTAAAAAGTAGAGAGAGAGAGAGACAGAGACAGAGACAGAGACAGAGACAGACAGAGAGACAGAGAGGAGAAGAAGAAGAAGAAGAAGAAGAAGAAGAAGAAGAAGAAGAAGAAGAAGAAGAAGAAGAAGAAGAAGAAGAAGAAGAAGAAGAAAAATTAGGTCCCAGTATAACTCAGCTTGGGAAACACTTGAGCAGAGACTTCTGACAGGTAGGGGAGGGCCCCTTTAGATGGCTCATCAGCCGCCATGGTCACTCATTACCGAAACCCCAGTCCACTCTCCCTAAGGCCTTTATTGACTCCCCACCTCTCTTATGATGTCCAAGTCTGAAGAGTCACTGCTTCCCGCCAGAGTTAACGGGTGCCAATGGGTGGGTCTAGAAAACAGTCGCATGGCCTGAGGAAAGGCAGTCGTGCCTTCCGGGATCAATTCTTCACACCCAGCGGACGACTGGACCAGGCTATACCTACTTTAGTCCTCTCAGGCTCCCATAATAAATGACCACCACCCCACCCCACCCCGTGGTGGCTTATAAACAATGGATATTTATTTCCTGGTGTGCTGGAGTCTGGGAATCCAAAGTCAAGCTGCCGGTGACTCAGTGGCTGCCGAGAGCCCGTGCTCTGCCCTCCCTGGTTTCTCCTGCTGTCCTCACACGGTAGAGGAGAGCTCTGTCTCCTGGCCCACGTAAGAACAGTAATCTCTTCCTGAGGTCTCCGCTGTCACATCTCACTGCTATCATTTGAATGCTCCCACTGGCCAGCCAGCACAGCATTGTTGACAGCCGGGCCTGTAGTGGGCAGGTCAGATGTGAGCGCTGTTCCCCATACGTGGGTATGTGCCCTAGGCAAAGGAGAAAACTGGCCATGCTTTTTTTTTAACCTTCCAGTCTCTGCCCTGTGAGACCACAGCAACAAAGAACTAGGTTGGGAACCAGGGACCGCTTCCAACACACAACAAAACTGGCAAGGGCCTTGATGTTCTTGGACTTCCCAGCCTCTGGGACCATGACAGGGAAATCTGTTCTCTATAAATTGCTCAGTCCAAGATAATGCGTGACAGCAGCAGAAACCGTCTAAGACACCCAGGGACCTCACAGAGTGCTTCACCTCTTTGAGGGCACACATCCATACAGTCGACAAAGGCCTGTCCGAATGACCTGCACCATCCACCCATGAAGAAACAGGCCCAGAGCAGGGAGGTGACTTATCCAAGGTCACACCAGACACGATCCTTCGAGTGCAGATTTCCAAGTCTTTCCACATGGGATGCTCATCAGCTGTGAGGTGAGGGGTTACTCTTCCCTCGGAAAGACGTCGATGGTAATTTATAACCCCGGAGTGGCTAATGGTAGAGCTAAAAAGATAACGAGGAAGCAACAGTGATCTCATAGCGGGACTGCTCACCGGCGGGAACATTAAGCCTGATTTGATCACCCCCATTAGAGGTTTCAGCTGAGGGTGTTTCTTAGGAATTCGTCTGATGGATGTGGCAGGGTGAGTGGCTGAGGATAAAGAGCCATCACTGAAATGTCCGTCTAGATGAAACGTATCAATTACCAGGACGTGAGGATTTGAAAAGCTACGCATAACGCAGAGCAGTTATTTTTAAGATGACTTTTAATCGTTGAATCCATTTCTCCTTTTTTCATCTGCTTTGTAAGTCAAAGGGTGTCTGAAGCAGGTGGGTCTGCCTCCGGGTGCCAGGTGCTGGGTTTTAGCAACGTGAGCCACGCCCACCTAAAGAGCAGGGAGGCTTCGAGGCAACATGGACCATCTGACCCAACTCCTTCAACTTCCAAACAAGGTACCTGGAACTCGGCAAGGAGAAGGGACTGTCCAAGGTCACACAGCAGGACCATCAGGGCGGGGCTTTGAACCGCCCTCCAGATTGTGGTCCAGGGTCTGCCTGACGAGCCTCTGGAAGAGACGCCCACGCTGTGAGTTTCTGGAGCACATTTAGGATAGCAGAAGTACAAAGGGATGGCGGGAGCTACTTCCGGCGGCAGTGGGCTTCACTGTGAAGAGGAAAAATACTTCTTTTATTTACCCAACTTAAAAATAAAACAAAACAGAACCGGGCCAGGGAACTGTCACACTGGGCAAAGGCGCTGGGCGCCAAGTCTGAGATTGATCCCAGGACTGACGTGGAGGAAGGAGAGAAACAATCCTGCACATACACAACAATAAAGACATTTACAATCAAACCAGGAAGAAAGAGAAAAATCAAGGCAGACAGGCAGAAAGGGGAGAAAGGAGGGAGGGAGGGAGGGGAGGGAGGAGGGAAGGAGGGAGGAGGGGAGAGGAGGGAGGGAGGGTTGAGGTACATATGTAAGTGGTCTGTAGGTATGTGGGGTGTGTGGCCCACATATATGAAACATGAATAAAACAGTAAAACATAATGATCACTAAAACTCATTACATTTACGTTTCCTAGTAATGAAATGTCTGCCTTTCCACAAGAACAAAGCTCTCTTTTTTTTCTTCCCTCAGGTCCCATTGTGTCTTTCGATGATGTAGAAGCCTGAGAACCACAGAGCAGAATCATAGCACACTAGAGCTGGATGCCCTGAGGCATTACCAAGTCCAACCTTCCGGTCAACTTAGAGACCCCGGGAGCCCTGGAAAAGAAGTAGTTCACCACGGTAAATTGCAGAGTTCAGGAAAGAGGTGGGGCCTGGAGACACGGTGGGTCACCTTGTGTCTGAGCTCCATGAACAGTAACGCCTTTCAAAAATATTGTTTGAGTTTGCACATAAAACAGTGGGTTTTACTTCGGCATTTTCTTTAAATAAAGACATATAACATTATTTTTTAAAATTATGTGTACGTGCATGCTGGAGGGGGGTATGTGTGCATGAGTACAGATGCCTAAGGCGGTCAGAAGAGGGTGTTGGATCCCCTGGATCTGGAGTTACAGGTGGTTGTGAGCTGCCCAGTGTGGGTGCTGGAAACTGAACTCAGGTCCTCAGTACAGTATGTACTTTAAAAAAAAAAAAAATAGAGTCTCACTATATAGCTCTAGCTGGCCTGGAACTTGCTAAGGCTGGTTTTGAACTCACAGAGATCCACTTGTCTCTGCCTCATGAGTCCTGGAATTAAAGACAATAAGCCACCATGCTCAGCAGCAAACAGTATATACCTTAATCACCAAGCTATCTCCCCAGCCCCTCATCATGACAGTTCATACATGTATGTCATTATATATCACTCATATTCATATGTTCCCACTACCCTCTACTGCCCCATGTTCTTCCTGCTGGTCTTTCTCCCCAACAAATAACCCCCTTCTCTCTCTCTCTCTCTCTCTCTCTCTCTCTCTCTCTCTCTCTCTATCTATCTATCTATCTATCTATCTCTATCTCTATCTCTCTCTCTCAGGCATGCACACACATACACACACACAAACACACACACATAATCTAGATTCTACATATAAGAGAAAAGCAAAGATTTTAATAATTTTAAAAAATTAGCGTTTACATATAACCTCACTTCAGAGAGATGCTTATTTCTGTGGGCTGTTGTTTCTTACAAAGGGAGAAGATTCGAGAACTTCCGTCTGAAGTTCTGCACAACTCACAGATGACCTTCAAGTTCTACAGCACCCAGGGCTACCCTAGGCAGGAAGCCAGCACTGCTCGTGATTCAAGGGGATTTAGGAGAAACTTCAAAGTGAGATTCATAGGGTCCGGATAGCATAAGAACACAGAGAGATACTAGGGAAATTAAACCATTGGTCCGGCATGATGACCCTTCTGTGGTTAGCCAGAATCCCACCTCTGGTCCCAAGGTTTAAAGTTTCAAATCATCATAACATCGTGGCATCTTGATTCCATTTAATTCTGAAAAGCCAGTGTCTCTAGGCCGCTGCTAAGCTGGGCGCTCGTCCTGCTGGGACTCCATGGAGATGTAGTCATAGACCAGGGTAACTAGCAGCAGAGAGAACCCAGCTGGGGCGTCAGGCCCCTGTTGGAGTCTGCAGTGCCGGCGCTTAGAAAAAGTGTCTCCAACTTGTAAACACAGCAAATTCAATCTGGAAGTCATTGAGAAAACATAAACATGGAGCCTCACGCAGTCGTGTTTACACTGTTCCAAGCCTGGTGAAAGATGAGGCTGCGATGCCCCTCAGGCACTGTGCTTTCAAAAATAAAACTCCAAGAACTCCATGCTATCTGTCGTGGAGAGCAAATTCCAGCAGAGAGAGCACAGCTCCCCAACAACGCCTTATCTGGGCTGCTTTCCGCAGGGGTAGAAACTTGACTTTTGCAAAAAGTCGATTGTTTTGAAGTGGAAATTAACAGTACTGGAACAGTGCCTGGGACAACATCCTCGGTCAGGATTACGGCTTCCTGGTCCCCGAATCCGTTCTGAATTGGAAGCAGTATGGAGCAGGAATCTTGTCTTGATCCCATCACTTAACCAGTAGAGAGGCTCTGATGAGGGACGAGATTCGATTTGGGGAGCATGTTGGTACCAGAGGGGAAAGATGGATAGTGCTTTCGTTCGTTCGGTTCTCACTTGGCCTGTCGACTCTGGCTCAAGGATGACTGTACAGAGTTGTGTTCTCTGTATCAATTATATACTTTATTCTGCAAACTTCATGTGAAGGAAATGCCACAGGATTTTTTTTTCTTTTCTTTCTTTTTATTTGTTTTGTTTGAGACAGGGTCTCACTATGTACTTCTGGCTGTCCTGGAACTCACTATGTAGACCAGGCTGGCCTCAAACTAAAGGTATGAGCCACCATACCAAGTTAAACAGTATATATATTAGATTTAATGTGGTTTTGGTGGTTGTTGTTTTCAAGACGGGATCTCATTATATAGCGCTGGCTGTCCTGGAACTCGCTATGAGACCAGGATGGCCTCAAACTCTTGGAGATCTGCCTGCCTCTGTCTCCTAAGTGCTGGGATTAAAGGCATTTGCCATTTTACCTGGCTAGATTTGTGTGTGTGTGTGTGTGTGTGTGTGTGTGTGTGTGTGTGTGTGTGTGTAGGGGAGGGTTTGCCTGCACGTATGTATTTTCATCACTCATGTCCCTGGAGCCTGGAGAGGCCAAGAAGAGGACATCAGATCCCCTAGAACTGGAGTTACAGATGGTTGTGAGCCAGGATATGGGTGCTGGGAATCAAACCTAGGTCCTTTGAATGAGCATCAAGTGCTTTTAAACACTAAGCCATCTCTCTAGTCATGATTTTTCTAAAATTCTAATCATCCCGACTAGGAGACCATAGGTCCTTGGGTGGCTGAAACAGCTTAGCATGGGGCTCATCCTGGAGGTAGAGTGCACAATGGGGGTTGAGGGGGTTGTGGGGGGAGGGAGACCACAGAAGGTACTGAGTGTGGAAACGGGCCAGAAGCCCAAGAGTGCTTGTCAATTTCCAAGGCTTGCTGCGGAGGCCACTGCAGGCTGGCCTCTCTTCTGCTCCTGGATTCCAGCCTCCTGCTCCCAAGGCTCCACCTCTGTCCTGGGACCCTGGATAGAGAAAGTGCTTGGAGCCTCAACGTTCTCTGCTAATTCTGGGTGTCTCTTGCTACTTCCCCTCCACAACTCCCACCCACTGCTCTCACTCCAGCCCTCCACCCCCACCCCAGCTCTCTGCCTCTGCATGATCACCCCTCAAGGCAGAGAGGCTGAGAGAATGATCTCAAGGAAGTCCTGCTTTCAAGCCTATAGTCCTGGGTTAAGGGAGCCCCTAAGCCTGATCATGCTTCTAGAATAAGGTGTGGGATGGGAACAGACTGAGAGCAAATATCAAGGGCTGGATGTATATTCCAGTGGTGGAGTGCTGGCCTAGCATGCTGAAGCCCTAGGTTCTAACCCCACCCCCAACACCACCAAGTATGGTGGTCCGTGTCTGTAATCTTAGCACACAGGAGGCAGAGGCAGGAAGACCAGCGGTTCAAAGGTCATCTTCAGTTATAGTAAGTTGGCGGCCAGCCTGAGCTATAATGAGATCCTGTCTCAAAACAAAAATAAAGAAGAACGAATCTGATCCTCCGTAACTTGGTATGCAGATCAGACAGGAGCCTTTGCCACGCAGAGTTGAAGGCACAGGTGAATTCAGTCATTCTCTCTCCTCATTCCTCCTCAGCGACTGCAGAATAGCACCCCAAATCTATCCACGGGGAGCCCAAGGATCGGTGAGGTGCAACTGTGTGTGTCAAACATCCTCTGAACCTGCCTGCTCTTGCCCTAGAGGGACACGAGTTGTCCCGGTTACAGCTTTCCTTACAGGCGTTAACAACCGACTGACTGCGCTTTACCACATTCTTCTGGGTTGAGCCCCATTGTTTTAGTTCACTGGTCTGTGAAGTATTTTTGAAAACTCAAAAGACAGTAAACAATCTCCTTACTTTTATTTCCCTTCAGCATCTGAAAGTTTCTGAGAGAGATCCAAGGGGTGATAGAAACGTTTAAATTCTCCAGGGCCTTTTGTGGGGGGTCTTTGGGCGTTAGTGCTGAGATTCCTAAGGCTGGGGCTTCACTCTCTGATTTGTCTCAATCTGCACCTCCAACAGGGCGGTGGCACTCCCCAATGTCAACTTCCTCGTCTCCCTGGAGACAGAGGCAGTAAACCTACAGGGGCGACCTTAGTCATTGGGCAAACATTTATTGAGAAGCTGCGGTTTGCCGGGCCTTAATCTGGGCATGTGGGAATGCAATCTCAAAGGCTCTGCCCCGACAGAGCTGCTGTCTAGGGGATGTGGAGAGCAGTGAGGCAGATGATGAATGACCATCCTAGCCATCAGGTGATGCTCTGTGATATGAGAGCAGAGCAAAGGGGACATTCTCCTTCCAGCTCCGGGAGCCCCGGGACGCGGACCACAGGGCTCAGGTCCCATTATAATGTCATCTCCTCGGTCTTTTCTAGCTTTAGGAACACACAGGAAACATGGGACAATAAATATGCCTACGCCCTAACAGCAGCACAGAGGTCACCTGGCTTGGGACACAGGCCTGAGTCCTTTTTTCCTACCTGCCATCTACCCCCAGTGTGGTCTTTCCCACATAGCTCCACCTCTCTGGACCCAAGCTGTCCTCTGTAAGGTTAGACATGGCCGCCCAGGGGTTCCCTTCGCTCCTACCCATGGTGACTGGGACTGTCTCCCCTTTTACTTTTGTTCCACATCATCATCGCTGTATCCTTTATTTTAATTAATCCAGTGAGAAAAAGAATCCAAAGATTGCCACGCAACCTGGGAAAGGACATGGCCCGGGAAGAGCTGGCATTCCTCGGCAGAGGAGGAAATGAACCATTCTAGGAATCTGGTACACACATTTTATCTGGACGGGGGTGGGGGGGGGGACACCAAAATATTATCAAGAGAATTTTGAAGGAAAAATTCTCCCAAGCATCGCCCCTCTCTGTGGGCCTACCCTGAGTTACACAGTCTGTTAAGTTGTAGCCTGCACTGGTGGGGGACATGGATCCATGTGTTTAAGTGATTCATGGAAGCTGGTAAACAGCAGATGATCTCACCGCTCTCAACATGCCCTGCTGACCCAGCCACCCCAGCGTCACCTCTGGGAACCCTGCCTCCTCATCTCCAGCTACCAAAGGGCAACATCTGGGTCAGCAGAGGACTCCTAGGACGCAACGCCGGCACCTTCAGCTGACCTCTAGCATGGGCACTGCTGGACGTGTTTTTCGGTGTTTAGTCTCTCACCCTGCCCCCACCCCCGACACACACCCTGAGTCTTTTTCACCTAGTCCTGATGGTCCGTCCTCCTATGAGCAGATTCCAGCAGGTTCTGTAAGAAAACTGTACTTAGTCTACAGCCCAATATGTATAAATCTGGTTGTTTCAATGAACTTATAGATGTGCAAAAAAGTAAGACAGAGGTGGACTGCAACACTATTTATAGCAAGAACACAAATAGCCTTAAGTCCCAGTGGTTGGGATGGTCTTGTCAGCTTCCTATTACTATGACAGCGTTCTTGAGTCTGGACAATTACAAAGGCTTTTATTTAGCTCGTGGTTCTGGAGGTAGAAGACCAAGAACATGCTACCAGTGTCTGCTGGTGTCAAGGCAGGTGGAAGTTGCAATGGCAGATGGGTACAAGGAAGAACCAATGCACAGGGGTCAGTCCACTCTCGGGGTAACTAACTCAGTCCTATGGAAGCAAGAGCTCTCAAGAGGAAGGCACTAGTCCTTCTGAATGGCCAGGTAATGTCTTCAAAGCCTACAAAGTCCCTACACCACTGCAAGGAAATCCCATATGATTTCTGCTTGAGTTGAATAGAACAGACCCAAGCTGCAGCATCGTGTGTCCATGAGACAGTATGCAGCAATGTTAGTGAGGACCCTTACAAAAAGCCTCCGGTTACAAAGAACACGGAAAGTAATTGGTGGTACGTTGTCGAAGTCCAGAAGGAGGGAATTTCTGGTCGTGTTAGATGAGCCTTGAGTCTGCTTCTCCACTCTCCACAGCTGTAACCTTCCTCCTCAGTGGCTCCTCCTGTCATGTCCAGACTTCTAGAGTACTGGTGGGTCTCACAGGGACACAGCACAGACCAGAGAGAAGGAAAGAGAGGTCTCCTGTTCCTTCGTGCATCCGCACACATCCTGGACTTTGTTGTTGCTGACGCCATCCTGGAGGGATTTCTGAGGTTTGTGCCATCCAGGACCCACCCTGATGGGATGGGATGGTCACCCCACCCGAGGCTAAGGATGTTCCCCAAAGGACTAGGAGCAGAATTGAGGGGACAGCAAAATGTGGCAGCTGCATTCTACAAAGTCACATGGGAACCTTGAGGGCAGAGGATGAGGGTGGGTGGCATCAGGGAGATGAGACAGTGGATGGCAGAGGGAGGCTGCTGCCATTGCTGTCACTAGGAAGACAGGCGTCAGAAGAATCAAGGTGGGACTTCCTGAATTCAGGGAGTGATCACTAACTACATTGCATTTGAAGGGTTGGGAGGGCTTAGACAAAGAAGTCTTTGGTTAAAACTTAAGCAAGAATCAAAACTCCTAGTGAGTAAGAGAGATAATACTTTAACTCTATAGTTTTATAAATAAAAATTGATGGCAGCATTCATGATGTATAAAATATTATTGGGTAGCCGGGCGGTGGTGGCGCACGCCTTTAATCCCAGCACTCGGGAGGCAGAGCCAGGCGGATCTCTGTGAGTTCGAGGCCAGCCTGGGCTACCAAGTGAGTTCCAGGAAAGGCGCAAAGCTACACAGAGAAACCCTGTCTCGAAAAACCAAAAAAAAAAAAAAAAAATATTATTGGGTAGATCATACTAGCCATTGGTCCAGCCTTCCCCAGGGGTCAAGACCTAGCTACTGTGTGACCTCACCCCACCATCTACTTCACACCGGTTTCTCCTCCTGCAGAGCGCTAGGCTTTAGGGTAGAAAATGCTGATGACCTGGAATCCATGACAAGAAAAAGAAGAAAGAGGAAGAGAAAGGCTGATGGGGATAAAGGGGAGAAAGAGCTGTAGATGTCGCTCAGTATGGAACACCCCACTAACAAGCTGGACCTGGGGTGGGGGAGTAATGGGGGTGGGGAGGGGAGAGAAGGAGAAACAGCAGTCTGAGCAAGGTCACTAGCTTTTTTCAATTTATGAATCAACTGTTCGCGTGAAGTTTAGGATTGAAAACTGTCCCTCTTCACTGGTGGTGCACTCTTTTAATCCCAGCACTCGCGGGGGGGGGGGGGGGGGGCAGAGGCAGGTGGATCTCTGAGTTAGAGGCCAGCCTGGTCTACAGAGTGAGTTCTGGGATAGCCAGGGCTACACAGAGAAACCCTGTCTCAAAAAACTAAAACAAACAAACAACAAGAAAGAAAGAAAATAAAATTGTCCCTCTTCACGTCAGGCTGTAGTGGCAAAACTGAAGTCTGAGGAGAGCCCTCTGTTCCATTTTAGCAAGGGGAGAATCCGTAAACCCAAGCCTGTAGCTGCCTACGCATGCTCCACACAGCATCCTGACTGCAGACAGGCTCAGAGGTCGGAGTTCAGAGTTGGGGGAGGGGGCACCGACACAAGGTGGATGACTATGGACTGATGGACTGGATTGACGGACTGACGGACTGACGACAGCACACACCACCTACCTCTGCAGACACTCGTTAGAATCCTGTGACTTGGAGGCCAACAAGAAGGCTGGAGTCGGCTCTGTGGGTAAAAGCTGTGCAAGCCTGATGACCCGATTTCAATCCCTGGACCCACACTAAAGTTGGAAGAAGAGATCCAGCTCCACAGACTGCGCACGTGCCCCTGCTGATACCTGAGAATAATACAGCAAATCTTTCATTAAAAAACAAAAAACTGGTGAGTGAACATTTTCTAAGGATTCCCGGCTAAAGGACCTAACTGTTGAGAGAGAAAGGATGGAGAGAAGAGGGAAAGGCTGGAGAGTTTAAGATGGAGCCCCAAGAACAATAGATCTTGGTTGCCACCCAAGTCGTAAGTTCAATGGTAATGATTGGTCTTGGACAAACAACATCCCAGACAAGGGAAAGGACTTGGAGGCCACTGCAGCTGAAGGACCTTCCGTTGAGGATGGTTTCTGCGTGGATGTGAATGCGGCAACCAGCGTCTCTGTAAGTTCAGAGGGTACTGTATCTTCCATCTGTGGGATCATCTCTACGCCCTGGCCTCAGAACCACTGAATCAGTGGGTCCTCAGGATGCTCTCTCCCAAGAACCCACCCTCCCCCACTGCTAGGGCATCATCTCTGTCTCTTTGTGTGTAGGAGACCCTTCCAGGAGACTAACAGGCTGTGGGAACAGCCCAGGACGGAGACTCAAGCGATTCGTGCCACTCATTTGGGAAGATGACAGCCTCTGAGCAGACCTCAGTTTCCGATCAAATGAGGAGGCTATGCTGGCCTGAAGTGTACTCAGACAGAGTAGCTCTGCAGCCTTATTACTCCCCGAGGACAGGGGTGACACTGGAGTTCTGACTCCACAGTAAAGGAGCCCCAGGCTGGTGCTGATGATGATGCCCAGACCTGTGATGTTGTCATCGCTGGGCTTAAATGACCTCTGATGTCCTTTCCGGCCCAGAGACACGCACTTTTTTTTTTTTTTTTGGTTTTTCGAGACAGGGTTTCTCTGTGTAGCTTTGCGCCTTTCCTGGGACTCACTTGGTAGCCCAGGCTGGCCTCGAACTCACAGAGATCCGCCTGGCTCTGCCTCCCGAGTGCTGGGATTAAAGGCGTGCGCCACCACCGCCCGGCCCAGAGACACGCACTTTAAAAAGATTGCTAGAAATGACATCAGAGTCTCCTGGGGATGAACCTTTCTTTTTAAATGACATGGAAAAAGAGGGCAGGGCAACTCAGATTTAAGAACTGGTTCCAAATGTAACTCTCATGATGGGAAATACAATCCACATAAATAAACTGACTTGAAAAGGCGAGTTCTTTTCCTTTAATTTCCCTTTAACTTCAACTCCCCACGTATCTACAGGAAGGGTAAGAGGGCCAGGGAGGGAGGGAGGGAAGTGCTTCTCCCCAGAGACATTCTAAAGTGATTTATTGTGTAGGTCACAGCCGCCCCTGTTTGGGCCTGTTACAGTTCGTTAAGCTCCACTAAGCTTAGGTATTACGGGATCCTTCCCTGGAACACTGGTGTTGAAGAAGACGAGGAGGAGGGCGGAGGAGGAAGCTGAGGGGGCTTTTTTTTCTTTTCTTTTCTTTTTTTAAGCTATGGAGCTGCCTCCGGCCTTGTCTAAATCCTGCAACAATTCTGTTTGTCTTGGTTTTCTATTGAAGTTGCTGGCGTTCCTGGCCGTCTCTGCCGCATTGCGCAGTGTTTGCTTATGGTGGCCGAGTAGAAAATTGTCCTGTCTGTAACTATGGTTGGTTTGCTGATTGTGTGACCACCTGGTTGGCAGGAGGCAGGACAAAGACAGTAAATCCACCCCCACCCGACCCCACCCCCCACCCCCATGAGCCTGGAGCTGTGTACTGGGGGAGGAAGAGGAGGAGACGACGAAGAGGAGGAGAATGGGAAGTTGGAGGGGCTTTTGTTTGTTTGTGGTTGTGCAAAGAGTCGGGTGAAGTTGGAATCATTTTAACTGGGATGATGGAGCACAAGTTCGCACTCGAAATGCCCCTGAAACGGAGGAATTTCTCAATAAACAACTTCATACTTGATTTGCGATGTTTGAAGCTGCGTGTGCAGTTTCCAGATGTTTTCCAAAAGGTCCCCAGCTCCCGGGGTTCACACACCGCCTCGTGACATCTCTCTGGTCTGCAGAGACACACAGCTGTTTCAGAAAAAAAAAAAAATTATTTTCTTTTAATTTTACAAAGTACCCCCCCGTTCAATGAGTACCTTTCATCCAGAGGGACCCTATGATGTTCAAAGGGTTCAGAATTACCAGTCCCCCCAGCCCCCACCTTCTGCAGTCATACATAGAAAATATTCAGCATCTGTACCACACTACCACCCAAATGGCTCTAAATTGAAGGAAGATGTGCTTCTTACACTGAATTACTGAAGGGATTTTCAGAGGAGAGCTCAGGTTCCT
Source organism: Peromyscus californicus insignis (assembly GCF_007827085.1). Classification (NCBI taxonomy): domain Eukaryota; kingdom Metazoa; phylum Chordata; class Mammalia; order Rodentia; family Cricetidae; genus Peromyscus; species Peromyscus californicus. The sequence continues at coordinate 17,629,694 of NW_026294458.1, read as the reverse complement.
AGGCTGGGCCTGACATCACTGTAGGAAAACCCTTCTATTATACAAAGCACAAGGGAATATAGCTCCTTCATATAAGCCCGTTACTCTTCATCTTGCCTTAGAGATGACATCACATTCTTTTGTAACACTCAACTGCTGTGAGGAGTAGTAATTAATACTGATGATGATGATGACGACAGCAACAACAACAACAACAATGATAATAATAATAATAATAATAATAATAATAATAATAATAATAATAAAAAATCTGGCTTTGATAGGGGCTTATTCCATAACAGACCTTGAGGTCAATGCTTGGTGTATACGATTCCATTTCATCTTCACAGCAACATTAGGGGAGGAATATTATCGGTACCCAGCCCATTTTTTTAAAAAATGCAATTCATAGAGTATAGGTGCTGAGCCAAAGATCCACTAGAATTTGAATTCAGATCGGTGTGGCTCAGAAGCCATGCTGTTGGTCACTTTGTCCCACTTGTCCAGGCACCAAAGAACATGCCACACAGCGACAGCGTAAATGACCAGACCTCCTATGCGTCGAGCCGTGAGTCAGAGTTGGAGAAGATAGATGACCAGCCCACGCCCCACACTAGCATCCCTACACTTGTTGCTGAATCCACTGACCGCGTGATTAGTTGTCCCAATCTGCCTGGAGCTGTCCCAGCCTTATCACAGGTGTGGGACACGGAATTCCCGGGTGAATTCCAAAGTTCCAGGCCACTGCTGTGCACACACCTTCAGCTACATCAGTCAGGGGTCATTTAAAAAAAAGACTTTATAGGTGCAACTAAATCAGCTTAAGGAGAAAGAAGTCAGCAGAGCAGACCTGACTTCACCAAAGGAGTCCTTTAAATCTGAGCCTCAGAGAGAGAGAAGGCAGAGCGATTTAAAGCAGATGGTGTGGCTACAGCAAGGCACGTGACTTCTAGCTTGAGGGGGCCTCCAGCTGAGAGCTGATGATGACCCACATTGTGAAGACAAGCTGGATGAGTAGAGAAAGAGGCTTCAGCCTGTAGATACCCGAACCACAGCCCCTGAGGTCCCGAGCGAGAGTCGCACTGTGCTGTGCCCACTAACTGTAAGTTAACAGGGACCCTGTTTCACAACGCTTGGTGTGTGCTCATTTGTTATGGAGTCATAGAAACGTAGTGGACCAGAAAACAACAGAGAAGGTCGGTCACTCTGGACAGGTGAACACACCCTGGTGACCGAGATGATGTTGGGAAACCTGGGTATTGCTCCTAGAGGGAATGTTCTGCCCTGTAGGAGGGCAGGATTTGGAGGGGGGCTGAGGGAATAACAGGCACTGAGAGGGACGCAGAATACAGTGGCAGGGGCTGGAATATGCAAGGGATGACCAAGAGACAGCACCAGGAATTCAATTTTAAATACTCAGGCTTAGAGACTCTGTAAGTTCAGCATTTAGAAAGGTCTGTTTAGAACTGTGAAAACAAGCAGTGAGTTTAACAGGCACACGCACACACACCTGAGGAAACAGGGAAGTTACATGTTCACCCATGGGTTGGCACTGACACTACGGCCCCATCTCTTCCCAGCGGTGAGGGTCATGGCATGGTAGCCAGATGTCGAGTGTGGCACAGCAGTCGGAGCTTCGGGAAGATCTGGACAACGGGTAGAGCCGTCCTCACGCTGCCACTACAGTCCTCATAAACGGTTTGTCTTGCATCTCCAATAATTGCTTAAAACATTTTTGCCTTTAACAGTAGTAGTGACACATTTGCTGACCAAATTAAGACGAGACCTTCCCTGCCTGCTGTCTTTGCCCATGGGTATTTTCAATTTGAACAGTGGTTCTGAACCTACGAGTCATGACCCCTGTGGGGACGACAGACTCCTTTACAGGGTCAAATATCAGATATCTGGCACATCTGATGTTTACATTACAATTCGTAATAGGAACAAAATTACAGTTATGAAGTAGCAAAGAAAATAATTTTATGGTTGGGGATCATCACAACATGAGGAACTGTATTAAAGGGTCGCAGCATTAGGAAGGTTGAGAACCACTGCTTTAGAAGATCCTTGAAGTAGGAAAAAAAAAAAAGCATCATGGGGGTCAGTGAAAAGATCGCCCAGGATAGGTGGGTCAGCTGGAAGGCTGAGTAGGCCGGGCTCACTGGAGTCCTCGGCGAGCATCTAATTAGCTAGGGATCAGGGAGGCCTGCCAAGCCTCAGTCCCCCTTCAGGCCACCTCAGTCAGACTTCGCAAATCCCAAGACCCCCAGGAAGCAGTGACCACCGTGAACTCACCCCAGCCCTCCATCTGGGCAATACTGAACCCCTCTAACCTTTCCTTACAACTCGCTTTGAAAGTTCAGCGATCAAGCACACAGGCAAGCCAGACCACAAAACTCTCACTTGGCAAGAGATCGCCTCCTTTCTAAGACAGCTGGCTCTTTACATGTTTGAACAAACTGGCATTATCCACGAGCGCTAATGGTCTGAAGTCAGGCTTAAAACTCAGCGAAAATAAACTTTCCAGGAAAGTCCTGGCACACCCAGTTTCCAAACTCATCATCGCAGAAACATTATCCAAGCGGTGGCCTCTCTCCCCATGTCGAATGCCACTGCCCAGTTTGGGGCGGGTCCTATTCTGACCTTGAATTGACCATACACACATGTGTGCACACACACATGTGCACACACACACATGCACACACAGATGAAGAAACAGGGAAGATACACTTAGCTGAAGCTGTCAAGAAATCTTTGGAAAGTCCGGGATTTTATTTTTGCACAATAGATACCGAGCTTCTTACTCAAATCTTTTTCTAGAAGAAGAACTTAAGTTGTCTTACCTTGGTCACTGGGTCAATGACACATATTTGTGAGTAGGAAAAGTAGGACTAGTGTGTCCTTCATATGACACAATGTTCGCCCTTTTCTCCTTTCTCAAGTGATCAGAAAGCCCAAACTCAAATTGTCTACATCTTTTGGACCATTTACAAATCCCATGAATGGATTCTTGTGTTTGTTTGCTTGTTTGTTTTTCAAGACAGGGTTTCTCTGTGTAGCCCTGGCTACCCTAGAACTCACTCTGGCCTCGAATTCACAGAAATCCACCTGCCTTTGCCTCCCGAGCTCTGGGATTAAAGGCGTGTGCCACCACCGCTGGAGTGACATTGTCTTTTGTCCTGAGTTCAGAAGTCACATTATCACTTGCTCTTGCTCAAGTCCTACTGGAAGAGGCGCATTGGAAAAAGAGACCCCCATCTTTGGAAAATTATAATCTATACTAGCATTCCATCAGAAAACTGGTGCCACATCTGGACTAGATAATTCCAAGAAGAGCCCGTCAAGGTGCTCCTTAAGATACAGCGACAGAGAGAACAAAGACAACAGCTGGGAATGGTAGAGGCCATTTGTAATAGAAGAACTGTCAGTGTCCCTCCCTATTCGGAAGCAATAAGCTAACGCAGGAGTTACGTGATGTTGGAGGAAGCACTTGGAAAACTCCTGGAGAGCAGAAATGTCGCAAGCGTGCAGCAGTTTACCACACTGTCCTCCCTCAGTCTCCTCCCCTCTCTGAGGGCTGAGGCTGACAAGAAATCCTAAGGCCTGATGCCCAACTGACCGGCATTTGCAGAAGAGAGCATGGTGGGGAAAAGTGGAGAGGCCACAGAAGACAGATGTCTAGTAGGTATTCACAGTATGAGAGATTAATCAACCACGGAAACGTCTAGCAGTGTCTACCACCGCAGGAGGGCGATTCTGAGCTATGCCTGTGCCGTGATCCAGGGGTGGAGATATGATGTGGAAAGGAGCTCATATTGTCAACAGTTCACTGGATGCCGGGGTACCAACCTGTATTTGGGAGATCTGTAAATAGAATCCACGATTGGGTCCCAGGCTGTGTAGCATCTCAGGTGAAAGAGCCAGGTTTGGAGCTGTCCCTCAGACAGAGAAGAATCAGCCCCAGGGAGCATGCAGACTCTACCAGCATGTGGTGGCAGTGGAAAAGCACCCCCAGATCACCTGGTCTGCACCCCTGCAAGTATCCCCATCTCACCTTCACCCTGCTAAGGTTCATCTTGAGATTCCTAAGAGAAAACGAGTTCCACAATTCTGAGCCAAACTTGAAGCCAACTTTAATTAAATACCGGCCAGGTTGATGGGCTTGGGCCAGGTCCATCCCCGGGTTCCCAGGGAATGGCCGTGAGTCACATTTTGCAGGGGCTTAAAAAGGCAAAATCCACATCCATTGCATTTCCCATCAGGTCCAATCAGGGGCAAGCATACTTTCTAACATATTTCCTGCCTGTGAACCTCCTACCCACATGCGATCAAGCACTTCTGGTGCAGATGGGTCAAACAAACTTGTTTAGGAGAGTGAAAACATGTGGCTCATTATTTCCTAAGAACTACTGCTCCCAGCATTCCTGAAAGTTACTGTGTTCCTGGGCAAGTGGGGCTTACAGGTTAACATTGGCTCTTAGAACTACATCAAAGAGCCACATCGACCACTCTTGCTCTTAGAACATCACCATGGACCATCCATCAAGGGTGAGTCCTATTAGTGTCCAGTGATTCTGTGTGGTCAGGTGGACAACACCTTTTCAGCGGTGGTCTCTCCCAAGCCCTGTGTTTCAAACTCCCCATGAGCATGCCAACATGCATGTATCAAGACGTTTTATTATCTCAGTGCTATGTGCCTGGGGTGGATTTCAGCATCCCTTCCCCACAGCCCCACATCCTGTCATGACTTTCTGCCCTCTTGTTTCTCCTAGATGGATTGTAGGCTCTAGGACAGAAATGTCATTGTCCTGATTTCCTCTGGTCCACTTGCCCTCCCCAATGTCATGGCTCCCTCCACTCTCTACATTCACCACTCTACATTTTCTTTTTTTCCTCCTAGATATTGGGTATCAACCCCAAGGCCCCAGGCATCCTAGGCAAGTGCTCTACCACTGAGCTACACCCACAGCCCCTTTTTGTCTTATTTTGAGACAGTCTCCCTAAGTGTTCCAGGTTGGCCTCAAACTTTTAACCCACTTACCCCAGCCTCCCGAGTCCCTGAGATTATAGAAGTGAACCAGGATTCCCAGCTATCAGATATTCTTGAGTCTGCATTTTCCCCCTTTACGTCCTGTAAGGATTTGGTCCTTATTTACGTCCTTAATTATGTCATCAGCCTTCGCAGGCTTCCCAGCCAAAAAAGCAGATGGGCCCTCTGTGGGCTCTCTGTCCCCTCTCCTTTCCGCTCCTTCCCCCCCATCTGCCCCCCTCCCCCACCCCCCGTGTCTCTGTCTCTGTCTCTCTCTCTCTTTCTGTGTCTTTCTCTCTCTCTCTCTCCCCCCCTCCCCCCAATAAAGCTCTTTTAGAAAGGTAACCATGGCTATGATTCTTTTTTATCAGCACGCTCCTCCGCCGGCATGGTCGCCGCCCGCGGCGACCAGCCACCAGGGGCAGCACCGAGGAATAACCAACACGTCCATCTTTCCAGTTTCTTTGTCTTGAGCTGCCCATCAGCGCTCCTCCTTCAGGGACTCTCCAAAGCCTGGCAATTAGTCTTCCCACACTCAGCTCTCTTTGCTGTCCCCGTCTGCACAGCCCGGCAACCAGCCTTTCTAAGCCCAGAATCTGACTGTGATGCTGCTTCTTCAGAAGGCCTCTTTGGGCCACCCCACAGCCTGCAGGATCCAGAGAAGACGCTTTCATTTGGATTTCAAGCCACCATAAGCTGACCCTGTTTACGCTTCCAGTTCCGTCACCAGCCACCCCACACCCCCACCCCCACCCCCACCACGAGACAATGCAACAGGAGTGAATGCTGTGGCTTTCTGCAGACAGACACAACACCCTTCCTGGAAGCAGGAACTGATGGGGGCCAGTTGTGTTGAGCCCCAGTTGTTTGGACTGGAGAGGAAGGCCTGAGGTAAAAGGAAATCCTGGATATGTCTGGGGCAGAGGGATGAGAATGTATCGGTCAACTCTTGAATATGTTGGCCACCCAGCCAAATAAAGAGGCATGCGTTAACAAAGAAATGTTTGAATTGTTGTATGTTTAAAGACTGGGAGGAGGCACTTCAAAGGAACTACAGATTTGCAACTTGCTCAAGCTTAAGGGGCAGCTTGGGAAGTCAGTTGAGCTGGTGAATCTTAATAAATACTATGGGAAGAAAAAAAAAAACAGGGGGAAAGAATTGAGGTTGCATACGGTTATTGACGGCAACTCAATTGCTCTTTCCTCCCTGACCCTCTGGCTCTGTAAGACACAGGTGATCTTAGCGAAGCAAGTTTGGGCTTACTTCACTGTGCCTGGGTAGCCACACTGGAGCCAGGAGACCCAGGCCGCGGCTCCAGGCATGTCTCCAGCTCGGTCTGTAAGCTCAAGAGAGCCGGCCCTCCTCAAAAGCTCAGCCTCCCTGGTCATCTTGGCGGAGTGCTGCACTCCTGTGCCTAGATCCCTGTAGATGCAGGTCCGTGTGCCGCTGATTGTAGGTCAACAAAATATCCCCTGGCTTGGCATTTATCTGCCTCAGGATTTCGCTTCTTGAATGTTGCCATCATCTCCTCTTTATTATTTAGTTTTTCTTCTCATTTTCCTGCTCAGCCAAGCAAGGCAGAGCACCTGCCCGGCCGTTCCCCAGACTCTTGACCTGAGTTTATAGAGTGTGTTCTGCCCACTGAATCCTCTCTGGAGCTGACCTTCTTGACTGGAAGCTTGGCAGTCATGAGACTCTGGAATTTGTGCTATCTGGGAAATGAGAAGACACCCAGACTCTTATCCACAAGGGCATGCTCACTACTACCCAAAAGGTAGCATCCTTTGACAACAGTCCCTATTTGAGTGACCCTACTTATCAGATTCATTTTCTCCAAGGGAGAGTAAATCCAACGATGTGTAAGCAAAACAAAACAACAACAACAAAAAAAAAAACAGTGACAAGCACTACGTGGAAATTCTGGTAGGAAAGAAATTGCATCACCTCAGTAGTCTTGGTACGACCTCTCAACAGTGTGCGCCCATTTTCAGGAGCCCTTGCAGCAGCAGCCTCCACAGCAAAGGTCTAGATGTGTGTGGACTGCCAGGGTATTTACTCCTCAGTGATGGAACATGGGGATGGAAGGCTTCCCACGTAGGAATTGTCTTAATATCACAGTGGCTCAGATCAAGGAACCACCCACCTACAGCATCCCCACACTTATGAGTAAGGAGGTGGTTGTTGGAATTCCTGGCCACTCCCCCAGCTACATGACCGCACATGCACAGTTCAGTAGCCAAGCAAGGAGCCTTCCGCCCTACTTACTTCGGTTGCTGCATGATCACATAATTCGCGCGCAGCATGATCACGCAATCTAAGCGCATGCATGGGGTAGCTCCATAAGCCCATAGGCAATGCATAAAAAGCAGATCACAGACTCCCCCCCCCCCCCCCCCCCCCCCGGTCTCCATGCACATGTCTCCCACAGGCCTGGTCACGCTCTCTTCTGTCCCTCCCTTCTCTGATAGTGGGTTTTGTCATGTTTTGTGGCCTTTCTCACAGGGTAACAGCGCTGCTTAATGAATAACATTGCAGCACCGCATTAAAACCAACAGTGGCCATAACCAACTCTCTTTGCCACTTGCCTGCCGGAAAGTTAACACCAACTGAGAAACTTCTGAGCACAAGGGAGGTTTGGGATCCTTGTAAGTTTACCTTGTTCTACAACCTGAAATGGCATGGCAAAAGGCTCCTGCAGAAAGTTTTCAGATAGGCTATTCAGAATCTATGTTCCCTAGCAGGGTCTTCTCTAAGCATAAGAGTGTCCGATTCCATTCCGGGACCGCTCCATCACCTGCCATCTGCATCTCAATTCCCTGGACAGTAGTTGGTGGGTGTCTGTCATGTGTGAGGCCCTGTGTTAAGACTGTACAAGGCTGAGCAGGATCCCATTCTGACCCGGAGGTCTCACGATCAGTCAAGGAAACTGACTCGTAAGGAATGCCAGTGGTGAGGTCCGTGCCCAGAGAAAACATATGGACGGTGATTTCATCCCTGAGAGAAAGCAGGAGAATAAGGTTTGGCTTCCTCCGCAAACCACAGACAACCAGCCCCGAGAAACACTTCATAGATTACCTGCTCTGACCCCTTCATCTGACATGTGGGAGACCGAGAGGGGAAGAGGCCGCATAGTTTTGAGGCCTTGATCACAGTGTAATGAATTCTTTCTCTTTTCCTGGTTGGTGACGCGTCTTGTCTCTCAAATCATTCTTGGAAGTAGACAGAATGGAAATCATATACCTGTAAGACATTCCCTGGCTTTCCAGCTGAAAATCTGTAAGATCAGCCTAGTCAGTGTGTTAAGAAAGGTCACTGGAGGCTGCTAAAATCCACTTGCCTTCCACTTGCCTCGTCGATTTCAATATCTCAATGTCGTTCCTTACTGTATTCCTTTTTTTTTTTAATTACATTTGTTTGTGTATGTTTGTGGGGTGGGGCACACACGTATATCGGAGGACATGTGGCAGTCAGGCGATAACTTGTAGGAGTCGGTTTTTTCCTTCTGTCTTGTGAGTCCCGAAAAGCAAGCTTGAGTAGTTAAGCTTGGGAGTGAGTGCCCTTACCCAACTACACCATCTTATCAACACTTGCATTGCCTTTTTAATCACCCTACCTGTCTACAATTACACTAAATTTGTCACGATTCTTGTTTTTTTTTTTTTTTCTGTAGTTGAATATCATTTGGAATTTGGAAAATTATTCTTCCACCCAGTGTCTCCATTTTGAAAATCAAGTCACTCACTGGGTCCACAGCTTTAGCAGGATACAGGAAGAAGAAGTTCCAAATGGAGCTGAGCATGTGAGTACAACATAGAACAGGACCCACGCAGCCAGGGAAAGGAGTTGGCATGTCTGGGGCTGGACTGAAAGTCCGTGAAGCTAGGCAGACTGCCAGGCCTCTTAGTCCATTCCTGTCTGTGGGGCTCCATCCTGAGTGGATCTAAAGATGGTTTCCCTGGTGCCCCTCAGAGCGAGCTTGGCACCAGAGCAGTGAAGACTCCTCACATGTATCCTCAGCTACAACTCCAGAGGGTTTGGACTCACCCTACTAGCGAAGGAAGTAACTGGAGCCTCTGATGGAGGAATGAATGGGTAGAAGGTAGACTGGACTCATTCAAGCAGAGGGTCATCTGGGCTTGGTCAGCAGGCCTGATTCTCTTCCCGTGAACACAGGTGAAACTCTTGGGTGGTGTTTCATTTCAAAGCCATTTAAGTGGAATCTCACGAGGCAGTTTCTGTTGACTTTGTACACAATGGGATTTTAATGTTTACCCAGGCTAAAAGATAGGCAGGAAAGACCATTTGTGTGGATGCTGGGAAGTCGAGGCACGGTGTTGCCAGGAGTACAGAGGAGCAGGGAAGGAGAATGTGACCGTCACAGCGCTGCAAAAATAAGGGAACTGGGTAGCAGAGAAGCCAGAGACTGATTCCCTTCAAACAGTAGAGATTAAGCAGAGATTATCATGGAACTCTCCAGTCAAAACTAAAGGGCCCTGGGGAGACAGTGGGGCAGCAGAGACTGTTTCAAAGTGACAGTGAAGGTGGCCCTCTGGAAAGGAGGGTCCCTGCAGGGAGCAGTTCAACGGGAACCTCGGGGCAGCAGCTAAGGCTTCAGCACCATGTAACAGCACATCTGGAGAGCAGGCTCTCTCTGACTCTGCTCACTGAGCACAGTGGCCTCACACTCCCGGCAGACAGCCCTTCTCTGTGTACCTGCCCTGCCTGACCTCCCAGCCTCCTTCCCACTCACCTGGCCCCACACGTTTCCAACGTCACTGCTTCTGTGTAGATCCCCTCATGGATCGGTTATATCCTCCCCATCCACCAAGTATCCCCTCACATGCTGCCTCCCCCAGGAAGCCTTTCTTTTGATGGGTCCCATCAGGTGGCGCCTGCTTTCCCATAGCGTGTCTCTTTTTGACCCTTTACTTCTGCCTGGATTCCCAAAAATGCATGGGCTTGTCTGAGTTCCCGCTCCAATCAGGCATTCAAGGACCTCTTCCACCTGTGTGTTCCCAGAACCAACAGATGTTGAAATGCATCACAGTCAATGTAGACTTGACACAAAAACCCCACCCTGGCATTCCTTTAGAGCAGTGGTTCTCAACCTGTGGGTCATGACCCCTTTGGAGGTCGAATGACCTTTTCACAGGGGCCACACATCAAATATCAGATATTTATATTACTGTTCATAACAGTGGCAATATTATAGTTATGAAGTAGCAATGTAAATAATTTTATGATTGAGGTGACCACAATGTAAGGAACTGTATTAAAGGATTGCAGCATTAGGAAGGTTGAGACCCTGGGCTCTGGAGCCAGGCAGATCAGAGCAAGACCTATCACTTGCCTCCACCACTAGTCAGAGGACTTATAGCAACCTGACCCATCTCTGCTCTTTGGCTTCATTGCCTGTAAAATGAGCCAAAAAGGACCGTCCTCAGAGCGACCTAGTGACAAACGGCCATTGTATGCTCTCTCGATGGTTTGTCCCAACACGCCAGCTGTGACTCCAGGTCCGGGTTAGTGGCAGCATGAGCTTCTGGGATTTCCAGAACTCTCTCGTCCCTAGGAGCCGTGTGTATCTACCTGGAAGTCTTTGGTGACTCCATATGATCTCAGTGCTGAGCTCTGTCTGGCCACAGGGATGCTAGGAGTATCCCTTGGGAGTAACAATCCTACTGCCTCAGCCTCTTAAGTGTGCCTAGGTCTACAAGGAGGGTCTGGGAGTCTGGAGAAGAAAGCCCCTGCCTCTGTGGATGGTGAGGAAAGGGTGAAGAAGTGGGAATTGTCATCACAGAGGGGACCGACTGCCCCTAGCCAGGAGTTCAGCACACAGCAGTCATCGAGCGCAAGGTGCCTGGTAATCTGCATTCAGCAGGTGCAGGTGTTAGCGAGGTCAGCAGGCCAGCAGCCCAGGCCAGTCTTCCAATACTGACGCCGAGTCTGCGGTCGAAACTTCTCCACAAAAGTGGGTTACACATCCCAGAAGAGTTCATCTTACTCTTCAAATAAATGCTTTCTTTATTTTTTGACCCCAACGATTGTGTTGGCTGTTTTTCTGAAACACGTATTGCGAGTTCTGTTGGAAAGCAAGTTATCTTTAGAAAGTCGGTGTGGACCCGGGAGATGCAGCGCAAACCATCCCAGGAATAGAAGTCCCCAGTGAGTGAGCAGGCCCAAGGAGCGGTTCCTGCTGTTCTCTGAACTTCCCTCACAGATGGGGTAACCAGCTCCGCAGAGCCACACCGGGAGCACCAAGGTGAACAGGTGCAGGCTCATCACACCCTGCTCCCTAGTCCTGTCCATGACTCTCTGAGGACAATGCTGGGCAAATGCAGCCACAAGCCTCTTTCATAAGAGTCCAAGGGGAAGAGGAAATGATGGTCATAACTTTGCTGGGAGACTGTTGGCCAAGTGTGGCCGCTTGAGACCAAACATTGGCATGTTTTATAAACTGCAGTACAGATAGACAGAGAGGAGTGGATTGAAGACTTGGACCCAGAAAACAGACACCACACCACACACACACACACACACACACACACACACACACACACACACCCCACATACACACACACACCACATACACACACATACACATACCACACACACCACACACACACACACAGCCCACATACACACACACACACACGCACACACCCCACATACACACATATACCACATACACACACATACACATACCACACACACACCACACACACACACACACACACACACAGCCCACATACACACACACACACACCACATACACACATACACATACCACACACACACCACACACACACACACACACACACACACACACACACACATCATATATACAAACACATACCACACACACACATACGCACCACACACATACACACATAAACACACCATGCACACACCACATATATACACACACACATCACACACATACACCACATATACATACACACACACCACACACATATATACATACACACACACACCACATATACAAACACACCACACACACATACACACCATACACATCTCATAAAATTGGGCTTTGCTTCCCCTCTTGAGGTAGGAATTGAAATCTTGCTGACATAGCAGAGAGAAAACTCAGCCTTTATGCACACATAGTAATCTTCCCAAGTAGTGGGAGGTTTGGAGATGAGATCAGAAACACTTGAGAATTTCAGGGTTTGTTTAGTTCCTTACCCCTACTGTCCCCAATCCTCTTTAACTGAGGTCCAGAAAAGAGAAATGAGTCACTTACATTCACAGTGACACTACCTGGTTCCCTTTACTTTCAACACACGTAGAAGTTATACGGAATATATTGGCTTGAGTAAGCAGCCACTGGACTGAACTGTGGCCGGTGAGACAGACATCCCAGACTCTCTCCTGGCCCATCTCTCATAACAGCCCGTCCCTTGGGAACCCTGGACACATTCAGAATCTGGATGCACACGAGGAAAAAACAACAAAACCAACCAACCAAACAGCCGTCCTGAGCTCAGCTGGTCATGTGGCCGCTCGGGAAGAATCCACTCAGATCTTGAATTGTGAGTATGCCACAGCTGCTTCAATAGCTGATCACCACATGTGCCACTCCACTGTTTTAGTTTGGGGACATCTGTGGGGTCAGGGAAGGTCTATCTCTTTGCCTTTCTACTGGTGACTCTACTGGTGCTTTGGTGCGGGGGTTGTTGGGAAGGCTCCTGTGTAACGCAACCTGCCTCCCAAAGCAGAGACTTCATGAGCTCTAAACTTGTCTTGTGGAGGTCGGTGCTATGCGGCTGTTAAGCATCCCCCAAAGGTCAACGAGGTGAAGGCTGACGCCAGCACTGTGCTGTTTGGAGTTGGTGGGGCCTTCAAGTGGAGTCTCATGGAAGGTCTCTATGTCAGTGTAAGCGCGCTCTGGAGAAGGACTGTGGGACTTCGGCCCCTTCCTCCTCCTCTCTTTCACTCCTCAGTCATGAAACGAGCAGTTTTCCTCCACCACGGGCTCCCACCATGGTGTGCCACTTTGTCATAGACCTAAAAGCGTCACCACCCAACGACCATGAACAAAACCCCCCAGAGCTGTCGGGGCAAACTCTTCTCTCTGCAAGGTGGCTAGCTCATGGATTTTGTTCTAGCGATAACACACAAGTAGCAAACACGGTCGCTATTCAAGACGGAAGAGAAGTCCTTCATCTGAGCTAAACCACCGAAATTAACTCAGTGAGGGTGGGCAGAGGCCCACTCCCATTTTAAGGCCTTAGTTTACTCAGAGGTGGAAAAAATGTGGTAAAGAAACTCCAAGGAAGCCACCAGGGTCCAGTGGGATCCCTTCCCTTCAAGTATGTGCAGGATTTGTAACGGTTTCTAAGCAACAGACCATGACACGCAATGGGATGTCCCTTCTAAGTACATGTGACACCCATCTTAACAGAGGCCCTGCTAACTGCTAACTCCCTGGCTTTGATGGGAAGAAGCCTCGAGTGGCCTCCAGCCGAGGACACATCAGCAGCCATCACTAGGCAGGAGAACTTGGGAGTAGATCCCTCCCCGAGTCAAACTTAGGTGAGACCCTACCTTGGCCCATAGCTAGGTTAAGGCCTGCCAGGAGGCGCTGAGATGGGAACCCCTCTAGGCTGCACCTGGATCCCTGATCCACCAAAGCTAGGGGACAAGGCACATGCTGTTTCGAGGCACTAAACACGTGGCCACTTTGTGGGGGGCTATCCCACCCCCACTTTTCCCCAGGGTACTCTTGAGTAGGAGCAGGAGGAAATATTAGATAAAAGCAAAGAGGGGAGAGAAACAGAAAATACAGGATAGTGTCAGGAGGGCCTGGATCCTAATCCATCAGGCCCTGACTGTCTCTGCCCTATGGTATTTATAGAGATGCCAAGGGGTGAAGTAAAAGACCTCCCCCCCAGCACAGCCAAGAGCAGACCATCTCAGACACCCGCACTCAGGCCCTTGGTCCAGTCATCCTCTCTATGCGGACCTTCAGGGTAAAGCCGCTAGGAAACCCGAATGGGCTCCAACACCATTTGTTATGCAGCAAAACATCTCTAAAACAATGGAGCAGTGAGCACCTTAGATACATACTGTGAGCATGAGGACACACTGTGCGCTACCGGCATTGTATTACAATGCACAAATCCGACATGGACAAGCACGTGTTAACTGATGGTACATACTAGGTTGAGGATCTGTGTCTTTCTGTAACTCCAGACTACTTGTTCACACACACACACACACACACACACACACACACACACACACATACACACACACACACACACACACACACACACACACACACACACACACACACACGGGCAGGTATCGCCTGCATTATACCAAATTCAATCAGGGACCAACCGGAAGTAAAGTGTCTCCAGCAGGAAAGAGCTTTCCTCTGAGAGACCCTGAGGACCTGAAGCAAGAAGGCTTTGGAATGATTATCTGATAGTGTTGGTGCTGAGAGAAAGAGTCAAGACATGAAATACCTGATAAATTGATCTGATAAGGCTCCTCTATTTTTGCACACGTGTGTGCTTGCATGCATGTGTTTGTGTGTGTCTGTGTGTGCATGTGTGTGTCTGTGCGTGTGTATCTGTGCTGTGCATGTGTGTGATATAAAAATGATGGGGAGAAGGGGTAGATTATTATGATGGGGAAAAAAGGGTAGATTATTGAATCTACTTTAATCTAAAAACAACTCTTTTTTTTTTTTTTTTTTTTTGGTTTTTCGAGACAGGGTTTCTCTGTGTAGCTTTGCGCCTTTCCTGGGACTCACTTGGTAGCCCGGGCTGGCCTCGAACTCACAGAGATCCGCCTGGCTCTGCCTCCCGAGTGCTGGGATTAAAGGCGTGCGCCACCACCGCCCGGCTAAAAACAACTCTTAATCTTACATATTTTACATTGGTATGGATTTTAGTTTATTGATACAAATTTAAAGTTCATTTTGTTATATGTATATTTCTACTCTTGTTTAAGATATTATATCTATGCAACTCATTGTAAGTATAATTAAGAGATACAGATTAATAGTCATCTATAATAGTCAAACTTATAGTTGTGTTAGTTAGGTTTTCTAGGTATACAAAGATATATTTCAGGTAGGTAATCTTCAAACACTTCAAAGACCTACAGAATATGGCATTTAAAATGTTGTTGTTGGGGGTCTTTTTATTTTTGTTTTTTTGTTTGTTTTTTGTTTTGTTTTCGAGACAGGGTTTCTCTGTGTAGTTTTGGTGCCCGTCCTGGATCTTGCTCTGTAGACCAGGCTGGCCTCAAACTCACAGAGATCCACCTGGCTGTGCCTCCTGAGTGCTGGGATTAAAGGCATGTGCCACCACCGCCCAGCTAAAATGTTTTAATAACTTAGAATTTTCATGACAGTGAGACACATCTGCTCCTGGCAGCACCAACATACTTCAGAAAAGATAATGGGCAATGAAGAAACTCCATAAGGAGTTGGGTTTTTTTTTATGGTAAAAGCTAGCCATGTGGGCAAGAAACTGCCATTGCCTCAATTGCTGACAGTTGCTGTCCAAACTGGACCAACAGGGCACAAGAAAGAAACTGACTGCCAAACTTCACCAAGATAAGGTAGGACAGTCCTTAAAACAAGGTGTGTGGGTCTGTGTTTCTCTCTGTGTGTATGTGTCTGTGTGTGTGTCTGTATAGGTGCATGTGTTCATGTGTGTGTGCATGTGTGTGTGTGTGTGTGCATGTGTGTGTGTGTCTGTGTGCGCATGTGTGCATGTATGTGTGTCTCTGTGCACATGTGTGTGTCTACACGTGTCTCTCTGTATGTTCCTGTGTCTTTGTGTGTCTGTGTGTGCATGTGTGTGTGTGTGTGTCTCTGTGTCTCTCTGTGTGCGTGCATGTGTATTTCTTTATGTGGGTGCATGTGTGTGTGTGCATGCTTGAATGTGTGTGTCTGTGTATGTGCGTGGATGCATGTGAGTACATGTGTGTGTTGTAAGCAGGAGTTTGATAGACGGTAAATATACTGAGTTCTTGTTTACTTACAGATTTGCACCAATTCGAAGTAAAAAGCTTCAGTGAGACGCTCACACAGGGCCATACAGAATCTCAGTTCCAGGGGCTGTAATACCCTCTTCTGACCTCTGGGGCACCAGGTACAGAGTACGAAGATACATGTGCAAGCGAAACACTCATACACATAATTTTTTCTATTTTAAATCAGTTCTGTACATTTATTACTACAGATTAAGGTAACAAGATTGCCTTTATTACACATTTCTACCGACTAGGAAATCCAAAGATCTACTAAACTACCCCAAATTCTATTTACATTCTTCCAAGTTCTTGTATTTCATCTCAGACTTGAGGCTTCTGAAGCTCATAGAGTACTTGAGACTCACCTGGGCTTCTCTGGGTCAAATTAGAACATGAAGGTATAATGAAGCCACATGCATTCAAACTGCACATGCCGTACAGATCACTGGGGACAAACCAAGACGAGACCCCAGCAGCAGAAACATGAAAGAAGCTATGTGTATCAGAGAACTCACATGCGGATTATTCGAAATGACCGCTGTGCAGTTTAATCTCAGAGAACAGCTTCCACACCTACCACACAGCATTGTCAGCAGTAAGGACAGTGTAGGACTCAGGCTTAAATCGACTGTCATATTTTCCCCCCATTCTAACATCCTCAGAAAGACCCCACCCATGATTTAGGCAGAAAGCACAGATGCATCTGAATGGCAACTATTTCTTCATGTTGATTTCCAATGAGACTTCTCAGGTTTTTTGTTTTGCTTTTTTTGTTTGTTTGTTTTTTCCTCATTCCTCATAAATCTTCTCATTCCTGCTTTGGATGATTGTTCCGTAGTGACAGTACTACCTGGATCCTTCTCCTGGGAATTCACTTTGAATCTCCTACAAGATTCTTACTTCTGTTCTGGTCAGGGAGAACGAAACTTCTTGGCCCTGGGGTTGAGGGTCAGCTTTCTCAGGTCCTTTGTTACCATTTTTGACTGTGGGACGTCTGACTCGTTGAAGGAATCTTGTTCAATAGGACATGTGAGGAGATCTTGGGCTCACTCTTGGGTCCAACATCTCTGATGGCTTCACGGTGATGGGTAGAAGCCTCAAAAGCTAACTCCAAACAAAACTGCTCAGTTCTAGGGAAGACCAAAGTCAGAACTCCAGCTAGCAGAGGAGGGACCCATACACACCTTTTTTTTTTTTTTTAATCTAAAACACGTTTGTAATTTAAAAAGAGATGGTCATTCTCAGGACATGAGACCCCTATCTCAACAGAGAGGGAATAAAAAGATATTAACACATCGTTCTCTCCTAAGAATGCTTTTTCTGGAATTCTAACATGTTCTACATGTAAAATCAACTCTATGGACAGCCCCACTTTGTACAGGCAAGAAATGGGACCAAAGGGTGGCTGTGGAGGCCCACAAAGGTTTCCTAGTGAGAGCTGAGCTTGCTTTACCCAGCAGGGCTGCATTAGAGGATGGATTGACCATGTGCGTGGTTACCAGGTGATTGGAAGGATCTATACTTGGCTGTACTAGGGAGAGGTCTTTTGCTCCACCCCTTGGCAGTCCTATGAAAGACCCTTTGGAAGAGACAGGAGGGGCCGGTGGATAAGGATCCAGGCCCTCCCGAGGCTATCCCGTGTTTCTGTTTCTCTCCCCTCTATCCTTCTATCTGTATCTCTTATCCCTCTCTCCTCAAGAGTACCCTGGAGTAAAATGTGGGAGCCAGTCTCCCAGGTGGCCTCCCACCGCTGGCTGGCGTCTGCAGATGGAGCTAGACTTCAGAGAGCCGTGTTGAGGACATTCAACTCTGGCACGCAGAGTTGAGGGACAGGGAGCATGGGAATGATGAAGTCCTCGCCTCTCCCTGCCAGGGCCTTGCAGGCTGGGGTCCCTATCGGGCACTTCCTGTGTGAGAACATTGGGTGGTGCTAAGCAGTCACCCGCTTGGGAGTAAGAAAGAGCAGAAACCTGGGGAGATAAGAAGATTCTGAAATCTGTGCAGGGTGGGCAGGGGAAGGGGTGCTTGCTGGGGCTTTGAAAGATTTAATAACACCCTAGCTGCTGCCCTTAGAGGCCTGGTCACATCATTTCCTAGAGTCCCTCCCAATCGGTTTGGAGTTTGACTTTGCAAGAGAAAGAGTGGTCCTCAGAAAGTCAGGCAGAATCCTAAAACCATGATACTTAAAGGCATTGGGAGGCCTCTGCTCCTGGGTCTAGAGGAATCTGAGGTACTTCGTGGGGGGGAAGGGGGTGTCTAGATTGCGTTTCTGTTGCTGTGATACAAGGGACCAAAATTAACTTGGGGAGGGAAAGGTTTATTTGGCGTATGCTTCTGGATCACAGCCAATCATTGAAGGCAATCAGAGGAGGGACTCCAGCGGGAGCGGAGGCAGGAACCCGGAGGAAAGCTGCATACTGGCTCTATCCCATCTCTCTCATTCAGCTACCTTATGCTGCCCAGGCCCACAGTGGGCTTCCCCCCCCCTCCGCCCCGCCCCATCAATTAACAATCAAGAACATGCCCCACAAGCCAATCTGACTGAGGTAGCTCTTCAGCAGAGATTTCCTCTTCTCCGCGTGTCAAGTTGACAACCGTTGGGAAGCCCCGCGGCCCCTGCAAACTCCAGCAAAAGCGCTGAATTAGCCAAGGCGTTGAGCCATATTTTAGCAGAAAGGGGACAGCGCCTGATGTAGCCCAGACTGGCCTCAAAGCCTAGGTGGTGGAGGATGACCTTGAACTCATGATCTTCTGTCCCACGCCTATTACTAGCGTGCTCCACGGACCCTGCCTTCACTTTTCTTGATGAATTAGTTTTGAAAAGTCTCCTGTGGCTTCGGAGAGTGGGGGCGCCCAGCAGAAGGCCCCTTACGTCTGGGTTCCTGGCCCTGGCCTTGGCGGTGGCCCTGCAGTCCCCGGGCCTTTGTGGCTCCCCGCGGCGACGCCGCCTTCTGCAAGGATCACCCCCCACCGGGCGCCGTACCTGGCCCTTTGTCACCAGCTGCCAAAGAATTCAGAAAATCAAATTTATTTCCCCATTACAGCCGGGGCGCCCCTTTGTGCCGAGCGCTCTCTTTAACTTGGAATTCCAGCAGACATTGTGAAGGCCTTTATGGCGCGAAATAAAAGCCGGCCGCCTCTTGCCCCTGGCTCGCCGCCCCTCCACGCTGACTTCCCACCCCCGTGGGAACTGCCCGGTGAGTCCTCAATGCGGACGCTAAGGAGCCCCGCGACAGCCCCCGCGACAGCCCCCGCGACAGCGGGCTCCAGGGCTTCCCGCCCGCCGCCTAACCCGAGGAATTAAAGGACACGTTGGGTTCAGGAGGGCGAATGTCTGAAGGGAGGACTACTCCGTTTCTTACCCGCCCCTCACTGTCCCCAAGCCCAGGTGGCACTTCAGCCCGACGAGCTCCTCCGGAGCCAGAGGCAGAGGCAAGCTGATCTGAAGCCGCCCAGGGCACAGACGCCATGTGCGTCTTTCCACCGTCATTCCACCGTCACGAAAGGAATGCGAAACATTATCTCTCCCCTCCCCTCTCCCCACAACTTTTGATTATGCAAGGACACATTTTTTTTTAAGAAAACTATTTTTTAAAGGCAGTCTGGAGAGGTCACATGCTCACAGCTTAAAAGAGTGAGGGGTAGGCCAGGTGGATATGCACAAATCCACCTCAGTGCAGGAAGACTTTTACAGAGAGAATGGAAACTTGTACTCTCATTATTAAATAGCATGTAACATTATAGTTTGGACTATAAGGTCGAGAAAGAAAGCAATCTGTAATAAGACAATGAGTTCCGACCATTGTAAAGTATACTTGTTACTAAATTTCTGCAGAGTATTGGGAGATGGAGCTGGGCTTGCGAGCTCATTGTTCTTGCAGGGAACTCCAACTCCAGGGCATCAGGCCTCGGGTATACATTACCCCACCCCACCCCACCCTCCATGCCCAGGCACAAGCACACATAATTTAAAATAAAATCTTTTGAAAAGTTTGCAAACTCCTTTCAAAAATAATAATATATAGCACTTAATGCAGGCATCTTTTTCTTCTTGAACTTTTTTTTTTTTAAGTATCGGATTTGGAGATATCACCTAGTCATCCTGTGAACAGAAGACGCCAACATAAATAAATCAATGCTGCATTATCCAACAAGTATTTGGCCTACTCCACTTCTCCGTAATTCCACAAAACAGTGATGGTTGCTGCTTGGGGGAGAGCCAGTGGTGGCTGAGAGGCCTGATCAGGTAAGAGGACCCTTTGAGATGAACTCTCTCTCAGCAGGAGCAGGACAGAGCCTTGCTGGGTTACAGGTGCTTTTCATCCAGCCTCGCAGGGCAGCTCCAACTCCCTGCGGCTAGAAATTTGTTTGCAAATTTTTTCCTCGTTCAGACACAGAGCTGAGATCCCACAGACACCGTGTTGATATGATAACTTGATTAAGCCGGGGGACAGAGGACACGGGCACCAAGTGTGCTCAAAGGAATGTGCGCTCCCCTTTAACCTCTCCTCGGGTGCCTACAAATTATATCTATTAATGTATCAGCCCATGGCACCGCACAAAGGCGGGGTCTGCTTAAGTGTGTGTCAATCATGGGCAGGGGCCTGTGTGGGATTCCACCACATTTCCTGCTCGCCTCTCCCTTACTAACAAAAGTTTAACCTGGTAGTGGTTCAGTCAATGGTTCATAGCTCTCCTCTCGCTAAAACCACGTTGGAGGCAAATGAAGTTTCTGCAGTGACAGTGTCCAGAGAGTCCTTTAAGAGGCCCTGGATGCAGCTGGAGCTTATCCCAGCAAAGAAATGGAGAAGATTCGGAAACAGCGTGGCTGGAGCACAGGGGGAGTTCTTTAAAAAAAAAAAAAAAAAAAAAGCAAGCGCCAAGAAGCCCAGAGCTCAAGTGCCATCGCAAGAAACAGAGTTTTCCCTGGGCCCCAGAGGACCTTGGGAAAGGCAGGTGTGTACCAAGACCCAGAGAAGTGCCTGGGGGAAAAAATGGGCCACATGTGCAGACAGTCCCACGTACAAGAGAACCACCCCACCCCGACCACCTTGCAGCCCCCGCCCCTGCAGAGAAGCCCATGTGACTTCCACTTCCGCAGCTCTGGGCCTGGAGAGGTACAGCCTGGGAAACCTGGATGTGCCCAGGACAGCGTGGCTTTTTAGTTTTAATGTTGAGGATCACAGAGACAAAACACACATACCTAGGCATGCTCCCTGTGCTCAGTTTGGCAAATAAACCTCTCTATGCACCAGCCAACCAAGACAGAAGACATCACACACACACACACACACACACACACACACACACACACACACACTCCCCAAAAAAGTGCCAACAGATTCATTCTAGATCATCTGCCCGGATCCAGCAATCACTGTTCTGTTTTCTACAACCCTCAGATAAATTCGTCTGTTTGGGAGCTGCATTTAAATACACCATACAATATGTCTGTCTTCTTGGGGAGCTGACTCACTCTGCTTTTAAATTTGTCCATGTACTTCCCTCTCTTTGCTTGCTGAGTAGTATTCCCTAGGAAGGCTCTCACAGAATCTGTTCATCCCACCTGCTGCTTCACATTTGATACTATTCTGCATACAGCTACTGTGAAGTGCTACAGAATTATTCATTTTGGGGTTATAAATGTCATTTAATATACTACAGCAAAGGGAAAAAAACCACAAGTTTTTGCAAAGTGTGGTCAGAAGAGAACAGAGCTTTGAGGAGTTGATAGTTTGTAGCTCTGGCCTCTACCTTGCCTGGAAGCACACATCACCTCTGTGTTCCTCAGGGACTGACCGTGGGTGGCCTGAGATTTTCATGAGGAAAGCATCTATGTCAGCAGAATGGTGTGCACATCATCCCAGACAGTTCAAGATATCTGAATGTCTAGTTACTGAGACACCCCAACCCACACCCCCTACACCCCCCACCCATGCACCTGTCTGTGTGAAGAGCTGAGGGCTGTGGAGGAATTGCACTTCATGAATCCTCTGGCCTTTAGTGCTTGTAAATTGTGGTGATTCCACTATACCCTGCTCTGTGTTACTCCATGTTACAAAAAACGCCACATTTCAGGCTGTGCCTTGCCCAGAGTGACTCCATTTTATGAAACTGCAGTTATGAGAGTTTTAGCACAAATCTGAGGGAAGATTGTACCTTGTTTGCACCAGATAGCCAGCAAAACCCACAGCTGTTGGACATAAACGGTGAGACCCAGACTAGGAAATAACTTATTTATACAGAAAATATGGGCACATGGACACACAGGCATGTCAAAAGCATACCAAGAAAGCCAGGTCATAGCTCATTGAACATGTTAGACTAGTGGTTCTCAACCTGCATCTTGACCCCTTAGTGTCAAATGACTCCTTCCCAGGGTCGAATACTATCCTGCATATCAGATATTTACATTATGATTCTTTTTTTTACATTATGATCAAAACAGTAGCAAAATTACAGTTATAAAGTAGCAATGAAAGTAATTTTATGGTTGGGGAGTTACCACAATGTGAGGAACTTTGTATTAAAGCTTCGCAGCATTAGGAAGGTTGAGAGCCATTGCTCTAGACCGAAGAGTGATGCAGCTCCTCACAGAGTCACCTACCAAATCTTATCGCCCTACTCCTGCCTGCCCCCGCTTGACACACCCACTTGAATTGCTGTGGTCCAGAACCACTAATAGGTTCTGTGCACACCCCCAACAGCTTTGTGACTGTCTCAGTTAGGGTTTCTATCGCTGTGAAGAGACACTATGACCACGGCAGCTCTTACAAAGGAAAACAATTAGGGTGGCTTACAGTTCACAATGACACAGTCCATAACATCATATCTGATCACCTTCAGTGGTTCTCTGTATCCACATCAGCTCTCTGCCCCAGCCTTTGCTATGGACCTCTTTGAACCCTGCAGCCTCTAACTTCTTCTTAGCCATTCTCAAACCTATATGCCTGTATGTGTGAAGTGTGATCCATGATCTGAGAGTTAAGATTGGGATAAAAGAAGTTGCAGTTGCCAGCAACCAAGCAAACTCAGGACTCCTTGATAAATTACAAGGAAGGAACTTGAAGTAGCTTGTGAGTCCATCTTTATTCAGTAAACTATGACACTGTAGAAAGACATCAGCATGCCCATCTATAATGTTTCCAACATAGTGTGGTCAGAACACGGGCCTGAGAGCAGAAACGATTTTGTCTGAAACTATTCTTCAGTCTTCCACAAACACTCAAGAGTCACCTGCTTGGCTAGCACAATGGGGAAAGAGCTCCCAGCCTGGGAGATTGCATTCATTTAGAGGAGAAAGATGGGGTAGAGGTCTTGGTACATGCGTTTGAAAATCCTACTGTGTCACAAGAACACTTCTATGCCAGCTATCCCCGCGCACATTCATGCCGCACTTGAGGTGGCCCTGGGAAAGACGTTGGCGTTAAGCCTGTGAAGGCGACACAGAAACCGTCAAAATACAGAAGCCTGGTTCTGGGAGGCCCTTGAAGAGGCCTGAACGAAGACAGGCTACTTTCCCAATTCACCACTCTGTGAATTCGATACTCTGTGTCACTGCCGTGTATTATAAAGGGTTCATTGATATTGTTGTTTATTTATTTTTTATTTTTCAGACTATCAAGATGGCTCGGTGAGTAAAGGTGGTTGTTGCCACTAAGTCTGACAGCTTGAGTTCAACCATGGGATGGATACACATAGCTAGCTAGCTAGACAGATGATAGATATGATGGACACATAGATAGATAGATAGATAGATAGATAGATAGATAGATAGATAGATAGATAGATGATAGATATGATAGACACATAGATAGATAGATAGATGATATATAGATAGTAGATAGATAAATAGATAGATAGATAGATATAGACACATAGATAGATAGATGATAGATAGATAGATAGAAGATAGATAGGTGATAGATAGATGATAGATAGATAGGTAGATAGATAGATAGATAGATAGATAGATAGATAGATGATAGATATGATAGACACATAGATAGATAGATAGATAGATAGATAGATAGATAGATAGATAGATGCAAAAGCAAACAAAGCTCTTTTAATACACTAGAGACCTCAGCATGGGTAAGTGTCAAGGGATGGGATTGCAACAGTTCTGACACACTCACTGGGTCACTCAGATTTGCTGTAAGCTGCTACACACTTGGGGAGACATATTTTAACACAGAAGCACTGTGACTGAAGCAGCAGTGTGCTCTGCTCGGGCCCTGTGTGGCAATGGCTCAGGCATCTCCGTGCTCTGCTTGGGCCCTGTGTGACGATGGCTCAGGCATCTCCGTGCTCTGCTCGGGCCCTGTGTGACGATGGCTCAGGCATCTCCGTGCTCTGCTCGGGCCCTGTGTGACGATGGCTCAGGCATCTCCATGCTCTGCTAAGGGCCCTGTGTGCCGATGGCTCAGGCATCTCCGTGCATACTGTTTCTTTTTCTGTTAGCCTTTTGCCTTGTTTCCTTGTCGTTTTTCCATACACGGGCTTGATTGTTGTATAATCATAGAGGACTATAAACAACCTGAGATTTTTCTTCTTTTTCCTCTGGAGTAAAACCTTCTTCCTTTTGGCAAACCACGCCAGCCTTCCCCAACACTGGTGCCTGTTGTATTACAGCAGGGGAGGAGGGTTGTGAATGCCTCGAATTTCTGTTCCATCTTCCAAACACTATTAATAGAGAGAAAAACGATGAATTCAGTGTATGCAGATCTGGCAGGGGTGCTTTCCACATTAATTCACAGCCCAGAGGAAACAGCTATGGCAAGGCTCAGGGCTCTGACCCTGTAGTGGTTCAGTAGTGATAAAAAATATACACACTACTGTAAACATGCACAAGGGGTTAATTTTTCAAAGTACTTTTATATCCATTCTTTTAAGGGACTTAAACACTGAGTGTGTCATGTGCCAATTGAGGAAACGGGCCTGTGAACCAGTGACTTGCCGGTGGCCATGTTGCCAAGTCTGTTCTGACCTCCCCCATGTTAACTTTGGCCCACACAGCGCTCCAGGGGTGTGTAATGCCCAGTACAGACCCTAAGCAGAATATGCGCATTGGCACAGCCTAAATATCACACATATCGGAGTTAATTGTAAGATGTGTGTGTGTGTGTGTGTGTGTGTGTGTGTGTGTGTGTGTGTGTGAGAGAGAGAGAGAGAGAGAGAGAGAGAGAGAGAGAGAGAGAAGCCTATACTCAGGTCCTCACGGTTATGCATCAAGCATTCTTAACTGCTGAGCCATTTCTCCAGCCCTGAGATCTGTGATTATAGAAGATTTTAAAACCATGTCATATTTATCTTGATGGGTCTTCTGTCAGAAGTAGAGTTGACTATTTAATATGTAAGACCATTGTAAGAGAAAAAGTCAGGCACCTTTTAAAAACATGGGTCAGGGGAGTAGAGAACACAGCTGCTGCTGCTTAGTTTTAAGTGTCACCTTGATACAATGTAGAATCTCCCGAGACAAGGGCCTCCAAGAGCGCCTGAGAGGCACCCGGTCGTGGTGGCGCACGCCTTTAATCCCAGCACTCTGGAGTCAGACGCAGGCAGATTTCTGTGAGTTCGAGGCCAGCCTGGTCTCCTAAGCAAGCTCTAGAACACTCGGGGCTGTTATACAGAGAAACACTGTCTTGAAAAAACAAAACAAAAAAGCAAAAGAGTGTGAGAAGGATTATCTTAATTATGTTAAGGGACTGTGTGAGCACCACACACCCAGGGCGCCATCATCCTCCGGTCTTGAGGACCAGAGCTGAATGGACGGCACTGGCATGCATGCATTCATAGCTCTCTTCTGATTCGTGACTCTGCTGACGGACCACCAGCTTCAAGCTCTTGATGCCGTGGCTTCCCTGAAATAATGAGCTGTAACCTGCCCCGTTTGTGGAAATAAGGCCTTTCTCCCTTAAACTGCTTTGGTCGGGGCATTTGATTGCAACAGAAAGAAAACTGAGAGGCAAGAAAGTCACACTCAAAAGCGTTTTCTTCTTTTGCTGTGGTCTCTCAGTGTGTCATGTAGGTTCTTATGAATTTTACCATAAAGAGCACTGGCTGCTCTTCCAGAGGACCCGGGTTCAATTCCCAGCATCCACATGGCAGCTCATAACTGCATGTAACTCCAGTTTCAAGGGGATCGGACACCCTCACACAGATATACATGCCGGCAAAACACAAATGCACATGAAATAAAAATAAATAAAAATTATTAAAAAAATAAAAATAAAAGAATGAGGCTCACTGAATGGACAGCAGCTAGCCTCACCCAGGCAACTTCCTCCTCTGCTGTGTTTTTGGTGCAAATACTTGGCCTGTGGGCAGGAAAGAATACCATGGGGACCACTGGTCACTGGTGTCTCTTAGAGTGCTGCTGTGGGATGTTCTGTATGGCAAATGTGTTGCTCTGATTGGTTGGTAAATAAAACACTGATTGGCCAGTAGTCAGGAGGAAGTATAGGCGGGACAAGGAGGAGAATAAAGCTGGGAAGTAGAAGGCTGAGTCAGAGACACTGCCAGCCGCCATGATGAGAAACAGCATGTGAAGATGCCGGTAAGCCACGAGCCACGTGGCAAGGTATAGATTTATGGAAATGGATTCATTTAAGCTGTAAGAACAGTTAGCAAGAAGCCTGCCACGGCCGTACAGTTTGCAAGCAATATAAGTCTCTGTGTTTACTTGGTTGGGTCTGAGCGGCTTTGGAACTGGCAGGTGAGAGAGATTTGTCCTGACTGTGGGCCAGGCAGGAAAACTCTAGCTACAGAGTGTTATTTTCACCTACCTGGAATCTTCGGTCTAGTTGAAGGGAAAGCATGGCCTCTTGAGACCACCAATGCAGATGAGACCACAAAACACTCTCGTGGCTCTCAGGCCCCTGGAATCCCGTAGCACAAAGAATGTTCTACAAGGGTGAGGTAGCAAGCAACAGAAGTAGTACCGCTCTCTCCTGCTCCACCGTCTTATTGGGCTTCATTCACAGAACAGAGACAAAAATCAACAAGAATATCAGATTGTGCTATCAGAGTACTGATATAAACATGGGCCCTCATGGTCACGTGCCGTGAGTTTTGACTCTCACAGGTCCAGATGTAGACGCGGCGTCTCGAGTAAGCTCCGGGGTGGATCCCTCCCTTAGCACACCCTGGATCCCACAAGGCTCAGTGAAGCATCATTCCCACACAGAAGGTGGAGCCTCCACACCTCTTCTCTACTGGAGACCAAGTAGCTGAGTGACAACGGATGGGAAGTGGAAGGACGGATGGAAATCGGCTGTGCGTAGCCCGAGTGCAGAGGCAAGTCTTATCGAGGAAACGCTAAGATGATCGGAAGTGAAAGGGGAAATTCAGAATGCAACCCTAGCCTCGTGGCGTTCTTTCTCTGCAAAATAATCTGTTAAAGAAACCTATCCTGGACGGGATCTCTTTTGACACATGTATGCACCCTAGAGCCCAGACCATCTGCGACGCTGTGGGAAGGAACAAGCCCCAGATCATCTTCCTTCTCGATATAGGGCTCTCAGCGGGTCTGCGAACCTCTGGAGGCCTCATTTTTCTTACCTATAAAATGAGAGTCATGATTCGTCATTGAGAAGGGGGGGTCCTTATGAGAATAAAAGCGAATAATGTCTATCAGAGTGGTCAGCTGTAAGCCATTGTGCCATGCACCCAGGATCAAATTGGTGTCCCCGGTACAGACAGTCTCTCTCACCCACAGACACCATCAGGAAATTTTAGTCTGGGCAGAGTGATTTACAAAGCCTGCTCAGAAGTGGAGTCAATTAAGGTCAGCTTTCTATGTTGCTAAACAACAGGGATTCCGGGTTCAGCGACGTTGAAAGGCAGGCCCAACATACCCCTTGAAACCGGGCCTTTGAGAGGGTTCAAAGGACCGGGAAACAAAAGCCCCTCTTTGTGATGTTTTCAATCTTCCTTCATTGTCCTCTCTCACCCTCCGAGGGCCTTCCTGTAAAGAAAGGGGTTGCTAATGTGCCGAGTGGGAGTTTGAGATTGTCTAGGGCCAACAATGTTGGCACATTCTGCCGGGCCTCATTACAGAACCATCTGAAATGCTTGAGAAGTATTTCCCACTCATTAGCATAAATAGCAGAAAAACTCTTTCACAAACAAAGCAGGTTCCATCTGCCCCCAGTATGTTCTCACCTTGACTTCAAATGGCCAGTCCCTCCCCCAGCACAATACCCGGGGCGCCGGCCTCCGAGGCCCCAAGCACCCCACTTCAGAACTGTATTCAGTGCAATATCAACATGGTAACCTACATGTTTATTCATTGGCCAAGCCCTGCCTTTTAATGGAGTCCCTTCCCCATTGTGGCCACTTGATTCTTTCACAGATCTGAAAGGGACAGGGAGGGAGAGGCTTGCTCTCCGAGCTCTGGGATCCTCAGCAACCCACACCTTGGGAGTGGGTCGACCAGGCTAATTAGGTTTGTTCTGCCTTTTTGGCCCGAGCATATTTTTGTCAGGTATTGGGCTATGGGATTAAAGAGTCATTAATCACCCGGGCCTGACGCTGACAAGGTGGCTTGTTACAACCAAGTCCATTTCCCTGGTGTTGGCTGGAACCAAGGCCAGATCTGTTTTGCATTATACTGCAGGAGACTGTACCATGAGGTGAGCTGGTCTTCCCCCTCTGCCTCAGAGGACAGCAGCTGGAACCCCAGACCCCAAGGAAGCCGGTGCCAGGAGCAAGCTAGCACAGGCTGGCTCACAGCGGCAGGTGGGGAGGGGCTGTTCTGGAAGGACGTGTCACAAGACAAGATTGTGTAAAGTAAAAAGGGTGGTAGGGTAAGAGGCCTGAGACATTTCACTGAAGACATTTCACTACTCAGGCTAAGAAAAGAGAAGAAACTTGCCTAAGAACACCCAGCAAGGTCACTATGGGACTCCTGGTGACCTCAACACTACTGCATTGAATCCAAAGCTAAACTTCTTTTCCTTGAGTCCTGGAAATTGAACACAGGGCCTTTGCATGTCAGTCAAGGGCTCCACCACTGAGCCACACCCCAAACCTCCCATGTCAATTTTTTATGATTATTTCGAACAATTACAATTCATGTTGCTGCGTCTGGTGATGCAGAGTGGTCCAGCCATCCTATGACAGGAAAGAAGTCCTTCCCCTTGGCAAGTACCACAGAAGAGGGGCATTGTGCTGGGGACTTTGCATACACGATTTAATTTAAATGCTATTGTAAAAGAATGACATTCAAAGTGCTCAGCGCGGCTGAGTTCTCATTGGACGCTATGGTTTTCCTAAGGAGGTATTACCACTCCGGTCTTTTTTTTCCCCAGAGACAAACCAAGTGCCAGAAAGGATATGTGGTCATTCAGGGTCTCTGTTTCCTCCTGCGCTTCCGTCTGTCTGCGCTGGTGTTCTCTCCAACTTTCACGGTGGCTTATGCAAATCTCTCTTTTGCTTTTTAGGTTTCTGACCAGGTTGTTTCTGCTGGGGTTTTCCTGCCTCCCGTTCTTAGTTTTTATTACTGTAGCAAGCATTTGTGGAGTACCCGTGACACCAAGTGCCAGAGTGGTGAGATAAAGGAGGCCCACTTCCTGCTTCCTCTCTTCTGAAGTTGCTGGGAGGGAGCTTCTTGCCAATGAGAAAAGAAATGGAGAAAGAGGAGAACCCCAGCTAGAGAAAATAGCAGATCGAGCCCCCGGATGCTGCAGGGGTCCTGGCGGCTGGAGTACAGCTTCATACTGAGCTCAGAAGTAACCAGGGTGGGAGCCAGCCCAGGCTTCTGCCCGGAGGTGAAGTTCACAGAAGAATTGATCATCTAAACCACCACGGAAGGAATTTAGACTCTGGCGGAGTTTGAACTTTTAATTATTCCTTAATGCCAAGGAAATGAGACAAATGGGGGGGAAAGTCAGTTACTAACTTCCAGGAAAGAAAAAGTAATCACAGTTTTGTGGCAAGGGTCCATTATAAACATAATTTATATTTTCATAGGGTAAACAGGGAGTACTTGGTAAATTACATTAGCATGTAGTAAGGTTGGGAGAATGCAGGGTGAAAAGGCATGGTTATGTAGGGTGGAACCAAGACACAGGATAAAAACTAAACCTGTCTGTCGTGGTGGACAAATTTAAGAATTTTTGTTTGTTTGTTTGGTTTGGTTTGGGTTTTTGGTTTTTTGGTTTTTGGTTTTTTGAGACAGAGTTTCTCTGTGTAGCCCTGGCTGTCCTGGAACTCACTTTGTAGACCCGGCTGACCTTGAACTCAGAGAGATCCGCCTGCCTCTGCCTCCTGAGGGCTGGGATTCAAGGCGTGTGCCACCACCGCCTGGCTAAGAATTAATTCTTGAAGCAGTAGAGCGTGGTAGACCTCTCCAAGCTGTGTGCAGGTGTAACTTTGATAAGTCTAAAGACTCAAATCAAAACATCAATGACTAGCTGACTTTTTGAAACAAGGCCTCCTTGTGTCTGCTTTCAAAGGGTTTCAAGAAGCTGCCCATTGGAAGTATTTGAGGTCTACACGGGCCCTTCTGCAGCCACTGTGGAGCTGTGGCATGAAAGGTCAGGATGCTCTCAGGTGACGGCTGATGTTTTGTGTGCATGCAACTAGGAAAGCAATCGAGCCAGGGACAATTAGTTCCATGGGCCTCGGTGACATGGGCGCAGGAAGAGGCAGGACAGTGTGGAGAGATGCCAGCTGAGTCTTCCTCCTGTGAGGAAGCCTGGATAAAAAGGTCCTCTGGGCTAGACCTAGTTGGAACCACAGCTTCCGTCCTTACAGTTCCCATTGCTCTAGACAGTGTCTTTCACCTTCAGAGCCCCGCTTTCCACATCTACCAAAGAGAAAACAGCATCACCGTCCAGGGCGGTTGTTATGGCTGATTGGAGCATCTTTATAAAACTACTCCTACTAATTGCTTGGCAGGCACTAAGGAAAAACCCCTCCTCAATCAACTACACCATCCGCAGAGCCCATAAGGTCCATGGCGTTACTTGCTTCTTCAAAGTGTAGAAAAAACACGCAGAGATGGTCCTTTCAAATCTACAAAACGGCTCAGTGTCAAAAAGAAATGAGGAAAGAGGCATATTAGAGAATTATTATTATTTTTTTTAAAGACAGGGGTTTTGCTATCTGGCCCAGACTGGTTTTGAACTCCTAGAATTGAGCAATCTTCTTGTCTCAGCTTCCTGAGTAGATGTGACTACAGGAATGATTCACCACTGAGCCTGGCTAGGTTTTAACTTAAGTGGCTGACAGTATGTTTAAAATATAAAGCATATATGCCATGCCACATGCTTACACCTTTCCCCCCCAAACACACAAAATAAATAAATGTAAAAAAAAAAACAAAAACTTCAACCTAAAGCTAGGTGGTCCTTCCTTGGAGTTCCCCCAACTCCCAAAAGTTCTTCTTCCCTTTCCTTATTAAACCTGTTTGCTCGGTTCAAAAACACAAAATAAGCAGCATAAGGTAAACAGAACCAAACCCACACCTAGGCTTATACACATCCAGGGTTGACAGTCATTCTTTTTTTTTTTTTTTTTTTTTTTTTTTTGGATTTTTCGAGACAGGGTTTCTCTGTGTAGCTTTGCGCCTTTCCTGGAACTCACTTGGTAGTCCAGGCTGGCCTCGAACTCATAGAGATCCTCCTGGCTCTGCCTCCCGAGTGCTGGGATTAAAGGCGTGCGCCACCACCGCCCGGCGACAGTCATTCTTTTATTTGGTATTGTGTCGTTCTCTAAATTTGACAGCGTGAGAATTACAGAGATCGCTGCCTTCCCTTTTAAAAACAGCTAATTTCCCCAGATCCCTGTCCCATGTTCCCATCTCCCCAGGCTCAGAGGTGTGTCTCCCTCCCTCTCTCCCTCCCTCCCTTCCTTCTTTCCTTCCTTCCCTCCTTCCTTCCTTTTTTCTTTCCTCCTTCCCTCCCTCCTCCCTCCCTTCCTTCCTTCCCTCCTTCCTTCCTTCCTCCCTTCCTTTTTTCTTTCCTCCTTCCCTCCCTCCCTCCCTCTCTCCCTCCCTCTCTCCCTCCCTCCCTCCCTCCCTCCCTTCTTTTCTCTGTTGCTCACCCCCACCCATCATGACCATTCTCCCCAGAAGCCCTGCTGTCCTCCAGCTCTACTCCAATTTTGGTGTGCGTACATGGCCCATATGAGTGTCTATCTCCAATACTTGAGGCCATTTTAAAAAGATTAAATGTTTCCATAACAAACAAAACTTGGACTTGGGCTTAGGAAAAATATAATCACAGGCAGGCCTCCCAGACTTTTAGGGGGTGGCAGTGGGTTCCCCAGAGGGAAAGTTTTTAAAAATCAATATAAATGATATTTACTTGTAATGTTTTGGAAAGGAAGCCTGGGCGTGGGCGAGCAGAAGGAGCAGGAATCTGTCCTGACAGGAGCGGTTCGATTCAGAGACTGACTCGGGTAAGCTGGCGCCTCCAAAGAGGAGATCATTTTTTATGGGTTATTCTAGAAGGCCGATGGAGAGAAATCGTGATGAGACTTGCATCACCCGCTTCTCAAGGAGCATGGGATTCACCATCAGACTTGCCAGGCAAGACAGAAGAAAGGTGGGACTCTCAGCATTGCGGACACTGCTGCTAAACCTTTGTGTGGCATTGCTGAGCTAAGTGAGAAGAATTGATCATTTTAGCCTGTGTGCAGTTGTGTGAGTGAAATCGCCAGCCTTACCACTAATGTCTTAACATGAGTTAAAAAGTGCCTGTGGGTAAGCCTGAGGACCTGAGCACAGTTCCACAGAACCCATATAAACCTCTGAGGACCTGAGCACAGTTCCACAGAACCCACAGAAACCTCTGAGGACCTGAGCACAGTTCCACAGAACCCACAGAAACCTCTGAGGACCTGAGCACAGTTCCACAGAACCCACAGAAACCTCTGGGTGTCCATAAAGACAGGTGGATCCCTGGAATGTGGTACCCAACTTACCCAACTCAGTGAGATACAGATTCGGTGAGGGACCCTGTCTCAGAAAACTCAGTGCAGGGCCATAGAGGAGGACACCTGATTTCTGTCGCTGGCCTCTACAGGCACATGTACACAAACTCTCTCTTACACACATATACACAATCATGTGTTAGTAAAGCCGCCCTCATTATTTATTGTGTTCTTGGCATGTGCCAGATATCGGCTAAGTACTTTACATGCGATAGTGACCAGCTAGCTTCCCATCCCTGTTGCTGTGCCTTTCCAGCTTCACAGACTGTGTGTGTTCTCTCTGGAACTATCAGCCAAAATAAACTCTTTCCTCCTAACTTTGTTTTTTTTTTTTTTTTTTGTCGCAGCATTTTATCACAGTAGCAGAAATGTAACTAGAACAACTTTCTTCTACTTGACATCTTTAGTCATCTTAACATCCCAGCCTCCAAATTTTTCCATGAATGAATCAAGACCAAATCCAGGGCTACCCGTCCATATAACCACCACTGACCTGCCTTGCTCGGTGCAGTATTGCCCTAAGTGTCTTCTGTAGGCATAACTTTCTGTCCCACCAGCCAGCTCCCAAATAACCACACAGAGACTTATTATTAATTATAAATGCTTGGCCCATAGCTTATACTTGTTACTAATTAGCTCTTACAACTTAAACTAATCCATATTTCTTATCTACATTCTACTACACGGCTCAATATCTTTCTTTAACACCACATGTTCATCTTCCTTCTCCCCATGTCTCCTGGAGACTCCACCCTCTTCATTCCAGAGTGCTCTCCCTGTCCACAAGTCCTGCCTAACCTCTTCCTGCCTAGCTATTGGCCATTTAGCTATTTATTAAACCAATGAGAGCAATACATCTTCACAGTGTACAAACGATTATTTCATAACAGTCTTCTACCCTTATTTCTAGGGCTCCTTGTGCCCCACCATTTCTTAGTCCTCCCAATGTCCAAACAGTGACTGTTTTTCTTTTCTTTTGAAGAGCATGTATTTTAACATGAGATTTAAAGGCTTGAAGATTTAGTCTTGGTCACTGGTTTCCGAGCACTATGGAGCTGGCTCTAGTGCAGAGGATGGGAGGGACAGCAGAAGCATTCATATGAGGGGAACAGATTCCACTGCAGAAGACAAAATAAAGTCCAACCAGTAAATAAAATAACCTCCGACAATGACAGCTGCTATGATTAAAATGAGACCAAGTGAGAAAAGGCGAGCCTGCTGCATTTCCGGGGAAGAATCCACTCTGCTAACGCCTGGCAAACAAAGCCTGTAAGAAGCCTGTAGGACAGGCACGGGCCGATGGCAGAGGGTCTTGAGGGCCACAACGGAAGGCTGCATTGCATTCATGAGCATAAGGAAGACACTGCGATGTTAAGCAGGCAGAGATATGATTGTTTCGCTCTTCAGAAAGACCACCCTGATGGCCAAGTGGAAAATGACCGTGAGGAGTAAGAACAGCAAAGAGGAGACAAACCCAAGTCAACTATAGTCATGTAGCCAAGAGGAAGGCATTCGAAGACTGGGCAAGGAAGTGCCGAGAGGTTCTGGACCTGGCTTGGGTTTTTAGAGGTTAAGTTGGAAGGGCTTGCTGATGGATTAGATAAAGGCAAATTCTCAGAACTAGTAACAGTCCTTGATTTGGTCTTGAAGGGAGGTGGATGGGTGGTATATTTGTTATTATGGAGAATATTAGAAAGAAGCAAATTTGTAGGGGGCAGTAATAGCCCAGACATGGTTTGAGGGCATTAAAACTAATACTGTCTACTAAACAGACAGACAGATATGCAACCCAAGAAATGCACAACAATGGAGGATTTATGCTGTCTAATAGGACAATAGCTACAGCTGGGGGCTGAGCTGGGGAGGGAGAGGCCTTCTACTTCTTCTCAAGGGGTCTCACCTGGCCACTGGACAAGTGGCACTCTAATGATTTCAGCATGTGAATTTCTTTAATGTGATCTTCCAAGGAAAGGATGCAGACCTAATTGCTTAGCTTGAGGAGGCGGGGCTAACTTCACAATAGCCGTCTGCTGAGTTACTTCAGTTTGGACGGAGAGTGACTCCTTGGTGCCAGTACAGACAAAGGGCACCCAATCAGAGAAGTCAGCTGTGAGTCCCCTGAAAAGCTTTAGTCCCTGAAGATGAGACCATGCATTGCCTCTCCTTCCCTGGGTGGGATTGGTCAAAGTGCACCCCTGGGAGAGTAGCAGCCCCTCTGTGTGATCAGGATGATTGGAAAAGCAGAGACCTGGAAATATGCAGATCTCTAAAGACAGCAGAGATCTCTGTGCCAGTCATGGAGGCTCCTGCCACTAAGCTCCCTGTGAGTCCTGAATAAATGACCTTACTTTTTAAAGCTGTTTGGACTTCAAGCTTCTCTTCTTACTATACACTTTTCTCCAGAGCTCAGATGTTAATCCTGCAGACACAAAAACTCCTTTCTTTCCCCACCCTCCCTGTCTGCCCATCCTACACGTCAGCAGCTCTTTTTTCTTTTTTAAGACAAGGGTCTTGCTATGTAGCTCTGGATGGCCCAGAACTCACTCTGTAGACCAGTCTAGCTTCATACTCACAGAGATCCTCCTGCCTCAGCTTCCTGAGTGCTGGGATTACAGGCATGTGCCAGTATACCACGTGCATCTTGGTGATGAGAATGCTCACAGGCCCAATGGTCTCCTATGGAGGCAAATGACACACAGAGATATCAGGAAATATTATAACTCATGACCTGTGTGTCTATAAAGGGGAAGAATGGTGGGATGTGCTATGATGGACCAAACAACAGCCTACAGAGATGATCATCTCATCTAGACAGATAACATTTAAATAAGACCCAAGGACCCAGGTAAATGAGAGTACTTACCCACTGTGTAAGAGACGCTGGGTGGTAAATAAACTATGACCTGAGACATGAGAAGGATCTAGAAAGGAAAGAGCAAGACGCAACCAGAGTGACAGCAAGACTGATGTTTGCTTCCATGCCCTGGTCAGTGAGAAGCTCCAGAGCATCATACGCCTTTCTTCCCTAGAGCGAGGTGTGAGCACAACAGACCATAATGAGCACGGAGCACCGTCTCCTCACTCAGCATCCCAAGATTGCTTCTCCTGGGTGTCTTCATGAGCACCCACCACCCAGGCACTATCACTCATACGCAATTAGCAAGGCTTTTGAGCAATCAGCCCCTGACCTCAGGCAAACCATACTGAGAACAAAGCCCCTTCCCCTCTGAGAGTCTTTAGAAATGCCCCCACCCTCATGTAGGAGGGCGTGAGAATTAATTCAGGGAAACAGTGTTTAAGGTTTCCTTCACAGTTATCCTACTGCCTTCTGTGGCTGACCTAGAAGATGGAGAAATGGGTTTGATAAAAAAAAGGAGTGCCAACTCGAGGGACAGGTCATATTTTATTTGTTTAATTGTCTTAGTTTGTGTTTCTAGTACAGTGAAGAGACACCAACCATGACCACAGCAACTCTTATAAAGGAAACATTTAGTTGGGGTAGCTCATTTACAATTTCGGAGGTTCAGTTCGTTATCAACATGACCGGGAACATGGTGGTATGCAGGAAGATGTGGTGCTGGAGAAGTAACTGAGAGTCCTACATCCTGCAGGCAACAGGAAGTGGTCTGTGACACTGAGCAAAGCTTAAGCAAAAGAGACCTCAAAGCCTGCCCCCACAGTGACACATTTCCTTCAACAAGGCCACATCTCCCCATAGTGCCTCTCCCTATGAGCTAATGGGGGGCCAATTACATTCAAACTACCACATTCCACTCCCCTGGCCTCCATAAGCTTGTAACAATATCATAATACAAAATGCATTTAGTCCAACTTCGAAAGTCCCCACAGTCTATCACAATGTTTAACTGTAATCCTCTGTAAAATCCAAATCAAAAAACAGATCACATACTTCCAACATATAATGGCACAGGATATATATTACCATTCCAAAACTTAGGGAAGGGAGCATAGTGAGGAAATACTGGACCAAAGCAAGACTGTAACTAGCAGGGCAAACTGAACCCTATAGCTCTATGTTTGATGTCGAAGGGCTCAGATGTCCCTGCTCCTCTGGCTTTGATGCTGACAACACACTTCTGAACTCTCCTGGGTTGGTTCCATTCCCTGTACACAACTCTCTTTGGCAGACACCCCACAGCTCTGGCACCTCTGACGTCTTGGGGTCTCCAATGCAACACTGGCCTCACTTCC
This sequence comes from Peromyscus californicus insignis, assembly GCF_007827085.1. Classification (NCBI taxonomy): domain Eukaryota; kingdom Metazoa; phylum Chordata; class Mammalia; order Rodentia; family Cricetidae; genus Peromyscus; species Peromyscus californicus. The sequence continues at coordinate 17,592,513 of NW_026294458.1, read as the reverse complement.
ATAGCTTCAGGAAATAGCCTCTGGGGGCCTCCAAGAAGGTACTTCCCTGTCACGCACTTGGCCTCAGAAGTGCTCTTAAACCAAGGAGGAAGATTCCATGACCCCTTTATTCTTGTATCTATCATGGATCTAAAGTCAGCACTCTGTGGATGGCATTGCCAAGTTTGGCCACCAACTTGGGCGACTGCCTTGGAGCACATTTGCTGCATTTTAATTTGTTTCTCCTTTCTTGGAGCAGAAAATCCTTAGGCCAGTTCCTTTCACAATTGGGAGCTTAACTAGGTGGGATCTTGTCCTGAGGGCATCCTTGCCTTTATCCCAAAGCAGATCTAATCTCCCAATGGTACCAACCTCATGAACTACAGCCTCTCTTCTAGCAAAGTCTTGGCTGGAACATTAGGCTTCGTCATATCATTGTCCTCTCCAGACTGTACATATGCATTTCTGCCCTCTTGTCCTTTGTCATTGCAGACCAGCATAAGAATGATTCATAATAACTGTGCGACAGAGTCAGTATGAAGCTCTCTTGAAATCTCCTCCACCAAAGAAATTAGTCCATTACTTTTATATTTATCCTCTGACAAGTTTTTAGGATGAGGGTAAAAATCAGCCACATTCTTGGCCAAAATATCACGAGAATGGTCTCTAGCCCTGTTGCTAATTCTAAAACCTCTTGAGCTGGGCCTCCTCAGTCCACACAGTTCTCGGCACTACTGTCTTCCAAGGTCCTACTAGAACGGCCCCATTAAGCTCTGCTTATAGCAGTGGTTCTCAACCTGTCTCAACCCTTGGGGGTGGAACAACCCTAGGGGTCAGCACTACATGAGGAACTGTACTAAGGGGTCGCAGCATTAGGAAAGTTAAGACCCACTGGCTCACAGTGCTCAACTGCTTTCCTAGTCTAAAGTTCCAAAGTATTCTGAATCCCTCAAAAAAAACGTACATGGTCAGGTCTATCACAGAAAAAGTACACACACACACACATACACACACACGCACACACACACACACACTGGTACCAACTTCTATATTAGTTACTTTTCTATTGCTGTGATATGACACCATGACAAAAGCAACTAATTGAATAAAGAGTTTATTGCAGTTCTGGAGAGCAAATGATGGGGGAGTGAGGGAGCAAGCAGTAGCCATCAGGCAGCTGGAGCAGCAACTGAAATCTCACACCTCTAACCGCAACAGGAAGCAGAGAGAAGACACTGGAAATAGTACATGGCTTTTGAAACATCAAAGCCACGTGACATACTTCCTCCAGCAAGGCCACACCTCCTTTGGTGGTTTGAATAGGAATGGCCCCCACAGACTCATGTGTTTGAATGCTTGGCCCATAAGAGGTGTGGCCTTGTTGGAGTAGGTGTGGCCTTCTTGGAGGAAGTGTGTCATTGTGGGGGCGGGCTTTGAGGTCTCATATGCTCAAGCTATGCCCAGTATGAGATTCAGTTCACTTCCTGCTGCCTGTGGCTCAAGATGTAGAACTCTCAGCTCCTTCTCCAGCACCATGTCTGCCCGCATGCTGCCATGTTTCCCGCCATGACGAAAATGGACTAAACCTCTGAAACTGTAAGCCAGCACCAATTAAATGTTTTCCTTTATAGGAGTTGCGGTAGTGATTGTGTCTCTTCACAAAAATAGAAACCCTAATGAAGACACCTCCTAAACCTACCCAAACAGTTTCACATACTGGGACCAGGTATTCAGAGGCTCAAGAATATGAGGTATTCCCCATTCAAACTAACACAGATGTCACCCTGCCATAGTGGGGTTGTACACAGTCAGGCAGATGGATAAACCTGGATTTGAACCCTGATTCTTCCACCAACCAATTCTATGACTTTGGGCTACTCAGTCTTTCTCAGCGTCAAATTTCTTATCTGTCAGATAGAGATAAAAATATAGATCGTGGAAGAATTAATCACTATCCATCATGAACAACCCCCAGTCTACTGTATAGTCAATACTAAAAAATGTCAGCTCTCTTCTTCTCAAGGCTTGGCTCTTCCATTGGGTAATTACATCTTTGGAAGCATTCAGATGAGGTATAACCAGGGGATGTCAAGTCAGACTCTAGCTCTGGTCCATTAATGATGCTCTTCCTGTTGGAAAGATTGAAGTTGGCATGGATAGGGACTGTCAGGAATGGCAGAAGGACACCCCCCTTCCTGGAGCTCACCTTTCCTTCTACCTGTCCCATCACGCTAGTCAGAGTCCAGGAAACTGGAGCCATCACTTCCTCTACCGTGGATAGTGATCTTACCTCAGGATAACCCAAGAGCCTCATTACTGTTCCCATGACAAGAGAGATGAGAAGATTGAGGTCAAGGGAGGCAATGTACCAAGAGTCTCAGAAATACATTTCAGGATCAATCACTCCCCAGCTCACTTCCTCTTTCCCTCCCTCACCCTGCTGGGTGTAGTAGAATCCAGGGTTTTGCATATGCTAGGTACACCCTCCTATCAAAGTACTGACCAAGACTGACCCTGCTTAGCGCCCAAGATCAGATGAGATGAGGCATATCAGGACAGTATGGCAGGAGACTAGGCACACTCCATACCACCAAGCCACACCCCAGCCCCAACCTCTAACTAAAAACACATCACGGCAGCCGGAAAAAGCAAATTTACCTCGGAAGCCTTTATAACCAGCAACTCTCCTCCTAACTTCTCACAACCAATTTCTGGTCCAAAGCAGTGAAAATCTTTCTGATCTTTTAAAGTCTTCTCCTCGGCTTCGGGGCACGGAGCACTGGATGCCGGAGACATGGTGCCGGGCTCCCTGTTGGCAGCAGGGAGTCAGTTCCCTGCAGGATCTGTCTCTGCTAGGCCAGTTTTTCTATTCTGATGCCAGCTGCTCACTAGCCTTCTCTGATGGAACACCTGAACGGATTCTGTGGCTCTTGCCAGCATTCCCTGCCTTCACCACTGGGCCTTCACAGGGATAACAGTCCACTTGGGAGCCCTTCCTCAAAAGGCAAAACCTATCCTCTAAACTTCAGAGCCTAAAGCAAGAAATCATTTGCTTCTGATTTTGTTGTCACTGGGGAGTGGTGGGCATGATGAGGTCCACCCCCACTCATTATCCAACAATGCCAAAAGCAAATAGAGGCCTTTGGAAAAGGACGGCCAGGAGCAATGGAAACTAGACCTCCATCGGCAAAGGAGGAGTGACCTCGAGCAGCGCTCCAATGACGTCACTACATCTTCCAAAGCCAAAACAGGTTGTCAGAGCTTATAAAGGGGTTCAGACTTAATGACCTCACTTTGTGCAGCGGAGACTAGGGGGTTGAGAGGAAAAGTGGTCCAGTCAAAGCCACTCAGCTCAGCAGAGGCAGGGTCAAGCACCGGTCCAGGATTCCAGGGCGTCTTTCTCACTGTATGGGAGAGGTTGCTCAGGAACCCCAAGCAGACTGAGTGCGGATGGTTTGGCTGACTCCGGCGCCATCCTACTCACCCTCTTGGGGAGACTCACCAGAGGGAGTGAATCAGCTGTGATGATATGGACGTGGTGTCAGCTGTAGGCAGCTGACACCAGCAAATGCTATCCGAATCCACTTCAGATGGGAGTGGCAACACCCGCCCTCGGCAGTCTCAGAGAGATCTGGGTATCCCGTAAAAATGGGGCTCTCCGGGGTCAGCTGTGGATTCTTCTGCACGGTCCCATCAGCTGGGACAGCAACTTATCCTGGTTCTCAGTAACTCTTCTGGTGCTTCGGTTTCCCTTTGTCCCGGTGTCTGTCAACTTGACACAAACTAGAGTCACCTGGAAAGAGAAATCCTCAACTGAGGAGTTGCCTTTGTGGTGGTTTGAGTGAGAACGGCCCCTAGGGGCTCCCACCTTTGAATACTTGCTTAGGAGGTGTGGCCTCGTTAGAGGAGGTGTGTCACGGGGGTAAGGGGGGGGGGTAGGCTTTAAGGTTCCAAAGACTCCTGCCATTCCCAGTGTGTTCTCTGCCTCTTGCTTGCAGTGTGAGATGTGAGCTCCCATCCGTTCCCATCACCATGCCGTCCCTCTGCCATCATGGATTCTAATCTTCTAGAGCCGTAAGCCCAATTAAATGCTTTCTTTTATAAGTCATGGTGCTTTATCACCCAGCAATAGGAAAGTATCTACTACATGCCTCCATCAGACTGGTCTGTGGGCATGTCTGGGGACACTTCTTCTTTGATTGATCATTGATAGGGGAGGGCCCAGGCCACCAAGGGCAGTGGCAACCCTGGGAACATGGTCCTGGGTTGTATAAGAAAGTGAGCTGAGTCACTGCTTCGGTTCCTGCCTCCTCCGGGTTCCTGCTTGAGTTCCTGCCCCCTAGATCTCTCAACGATAGACTGTGATGTGGACATGTAGGCCAAACAAATCCTTTCGTCTCCAAGCTGGCTTCAGTCGGTGTTTCTCACACCAACAGAAAGTAGCTAATACACCCTTCCGCTCTGCTCAAACCCCATCCCTTGAATCCCCCTCCTTTCCCGCTGCCACCCACACCTCCTCAACCATGTCCCTGTCACCTTCACACCACCACCACCTTCACCAGGTCTGGACCTCCTGGGTCACCAACACCCCCCTGTCCTTCCTCTTCTCACGGCAGCCACAGAGGCCGCTCCTACCAACACCACCCCCACACTCTTTCCACCTGTGTCTTCTCCACACCCACCAAGACCATCTCTCACCCTTAACTCCGCTGCCTCCTCTACAGCCTCTTCCAGCAACACCCCAGAGCTCTGCCGCCTCCTGGTCCACTGCCCGGCTCCATATGGCCCAGGAGCAGAAACGGCACACGGCCTTACTTGTAAGCCTCAGTCAGTCCTTCACACCCAACAGGCTTCTAGGACCGTAGCCCTTTCAAAATCAAACAGTTCCCCAATATTTGAATCTATAGATACTTATCGAGCCTGGCCGCATCTTTGAAAGACACCAGTGACGCTAATGACCCTTATCCCTGCTTATTTTTGAAACTGCTTATCTAACCTGTCTCCCTCCACACACACACACCCCCTGCTTCCACCCCAGACTGCAGATATTCTGAAATGAAAAAAAAAAAGAAAACAATGGTGGCCTTGTTGCCCAAAGGCTGATATTAATAGATGATTCCTTTTGATTTCAGCCTGGAAACACTGGCGGCAAACCAGTCTTAGGAGGGACTGACTGTAGCAGAAGTCTAAAAGAGTGACAAAGAAAAAAAAAAAATCCAACCCAGCTTTGATCAGAAGGGTCTGAAGATGGATGGTGGTCATTTCACAGGTCTCTGGGTGGAGGTCCATGTCATTTTGAGAAAAAGAAACTGGGTTAACAAAAAAAAAAAAAAAGGAAGAAAGAAAAGAGCCCGACAGACGCACTTTCTGATGGAACGGGGCCACCGCACCAAGAGGATCAAAGCTGTGTGCCACGCCGAGGCGAATGAAGGATTACTCACTTTCTATTTTTTCACGCCTGCAGCACACATGGGGATCTAATTGGTCGGGATGGGAAGTACAGACAGGCAGCCCCAGCCAGCGAGCTAGCGAGCAGCGAGGGACTGAGCGCCGAGCCTGGGGGAGCCGGGCGCTTTCTCCAGCTGCAAACCATTAGAGGCGGCGCGCAACCACGTGCGGCTTTAATTGCTCTTCTGTGTGTTTTCCCCAGCCCCAGACCGCTAGTGTCTACTTGCAGGGCTTTCTGATCTCAGAGGTGATGAGCTTGGGGGCTGTCAGGCGTGCTGGGGAGCAGGGGAGGCGGGGTGATGAGTCCTTGAGTCTCAGGGGAGGAAGGGCTCCTACTGCTCAGGGAGGGGCAGCTAGGCTGGGCAAGGGACCGGTCCTGCCACCAGCTCTGGCCTAGCCTGACATTCACTGGTTTCAGTGTAATGCCCGGGTTCCTCTTGGGAGGCAGAGGGTGTTGTCTGCGTTCTGAACCGCAACAGAAGGGGTGATGTGGGACCCAAGGCCGTAAGCCAAAGATACAGTATGGAAGTCCACCCAGCATAGCCAACCACCCCAACCAACCTCTCTGGCCCTGTTTCCTTGCCTTAAAATGGGGTGGATAGGAGCTAGGAAGATGCCTCAGTGGGTATGAGTGCTTGCTCTACAAGCATTGAAGACCAGAGTTCAAATCCCCAACACTGAATAAAAAGCCGAGCACGGCTACACATATGTGTAACCCCCAGCATGGGGCAAATCTTGAGAGCTGATTTTCTAGGCCAGCCAGCCTGGCCAACAAGGTGAGAGCTTCCCACTCAGTGAGAGGCCTCGTGTCAAGGCAAAAGGCAGAGAACACTAGAGAAAGACATCCGGCCTCCTGCTGTCGTCTCCACGTACGTGTGTACAGGTGTGGGCACCCTCACGCTCATATACGTGCAACACACACACACACACACACACACACACACACACACCACGTGTCACACACACATAAATAATAAATAAAACAAAGACGTCTGTGTGCCTCAGTGTCCCTGGGAAGGTAACAGTCCACACGGAAGGGCCGCTCTGCTTCTAACGGTCATGGCCATGGACCACAACTCTCTTTGCCCCTTAGGTCCGAGTTCTCCTTTCAGCTCTTCTTTTTACCTGCTCCCCGGGGAAACCTTTCCCAGCCACACAGTCTGCGGGGTGGCAGAGTCCCAGCCTCACCCAACCCCTTGTCTTTCATCTCAGGTTTCCCATTTCTTCTCTCTCCCTTGTCAGCCTCCATTCCACGCCCCTATACCACACCACACGCATGCACGTGCACATCCGTCTCAACCACCATGTAAAGGAACTATGATGTTGAAGGCCTGCCTCCGGCTCCTCACTGGGCACCCTGAGGGGCTCCCTCCCCTGCAAGCCCCTCAGCTCTGTTCTCCCCCAAGCCCCACTCTGTTCCCCTTGAGCAGGAATGGTTTCATTCTTTTTTTTTTTGGAGGGGGGGGTCATTCTCCAAGACACAGCTGTCACAGGCGCTCTTCTCAGTGACCTCCCCTGGTGGGGACAGCGGGCCCTGCTAAGTGTACATGTCTGTTTCAGTGGGGTCCCTCCTCCACCACGCTGGGATGGAAGCATTTGCTTGCCCACCCCTCTCCACGTGAAGGGGAGTTTGGAGGAGACAAAAATGCATTTTATCTCTGTCCACACAGCACATGTTTAGCACAGTGCAGGCATTCACCAGAGGCATCTTGAATGAATTTATGACTCCCAGTTTCTCTGCCTACACTATCCAATTAAACTGAAAACATCGCAGTACTGGGGATGGACCTGGGCTATTGTGCGTGTGTCCAACACATAGAAGAACCTCAGTAGAACTTCTGGTTCCGATTTGGGACATTGCCGGAGACAAGGGTCCTTTCTATGTCTGGTCTGTCCTGTGCTGCCCTTCCAGAGCACTGTGCAGAGCAGGTTCTCAGTAAATGTTCTTTGAATGGATAAGTGATGTAGAAAGCCAGGGAAACCCAATGTTGGCCAGAACATGCAGTGCACCGAATGCTGATGTCCCAGCCTGATTCAAATGGTACAATGCTAACTTAACTATGATGGCTGTTCTGGGTTGTCAATTTTTTTTTTTTTTTTTTTTGGTTTTTTCGAGACAGGGTTTCTCTGTGTAGATTTGCGCCTGTCCTGGAACTTTACTCTGTAGCCCAGGCTGGCCTCGAACTCACAGAGATTTGCCTGCCTCTGCCTCCCGAGTGCTGGGATTAAAGGCGTGCGCCACCACCGCCCGGCTCTGGGTTGTCAATTTGATCACATCTAGAATTAACTAAAACCCAAATGGCTAGGCACACCTGTGAGGGATTCTTCTTAATGAAATCATTTGAAGTGGGAAGATCCACGTCTAATCTGGATCTTTGAGGTGGGAAGATCCACCTTTAATCTGGGCCACACCTTCTGCTGGCAGCCTGTGTAAAGGACGTGGGAGAAGGGAGTGTTTGCTCTCGCTCTCGTTGGCAAGTCCATTTCTTCCCTGGCATTTAGAGCCTACCTCTTTAGGATTCTAGCATATATGGTGATTCTGTTCTGGACAAGCAGCCCAGGAAAAAATGGACACAGATTCTGAAGACCAGCTGAGACATCCAGTCTCATGGACTAAACGACTACCAGATTCTTGGACCTTCCATTGGTAGACAGCCGTTCTTGGACTAGCTGGACCACAGCCTGTCAACCATTCTAATAAATCCTCTAGATAGAAAGATAGATAGATAGATAGATAGATAGATAGATAGATAGATAGATAGGTAGGTAGATAGATAGATGATAGATAGATAGATAGATAGATAGATAGATAGATAGATAGATAGATAGGTAGGTAGGTAGGTAGGTAGGTAGATAGATAGATAGATAGATAGATAGATAGATAGATAGATAGATAGATAGACAGACAGATAGACATTCTATAAATTCTGTTCCTCCAGAGAATCCTGATGAATGAATATACTAATCCTCAAAGTGATGGCATTAAAATAGGGCTTTGGGGAAATAGCTGTGATGGTTGAGCTCCCTTGAATGGAACCAGTGCCTTTTTATAGGATGCTAAAGAAAGCTCCCTCAGCCCTTCTGCCTCATGAAGCTGGAACCAGAAACCTATCTACAAGGAAGTGGATCTCACCGAACACTGGATCTGTAGCTGCCATGTGTGGATTCCCTGCCTCCAGAATGGTGAGAAAGTTCTCTTGTTTTTAAGTCATCCAGTCTGCTGTATGATTACAGCAGTCTAAAAGAACTAAGCCTGGCTTCTGCTTAGGAGATAACACGCTGAGATTTAATACAATCCAATGAGAACTCTGATCAGTTCTAGAATTTTATTTGTCCCAGCAAACATTTTCCCAACTTGATAAATAGCACCAATATGCATCTGTTTGCTCAGACCAGAATCCAAGAATAACATTTGGTGCATCTTTTAGTCTTGTATGTTACAGTCAGTCCACTTCCAGGCTTTATAAGCTTTGCTATGAGAGTCCGTCCAATCCATGGTCATCATCTTCACAGCCCCATACCCTGACCTTACAGCTGTTCCCCTTCCCCAGCAAACACAAATGGATGCCCTTCCTGTTCCCCACCACAGTCTTTCTGATGCTGCTCTAACACCTTTCCATACAACATAGAATGAGATCCAACTTCTTTTCAGGATTTACAGCCCCACACAACACATGCTTCTCAACTTCCTCCCTACAAATCTTCCCCTTGCTTACCTCCCTCCAAACACGTTAGTCTAGTCAATCCTAAATACTCAAGTTGGCTCTCACTTCAGAATTTTCTATTCCGTTTCCACAGAAGGCTCTTCCCCTAATGCCCTGACTCTCAGTTCCGACACTGCTGCCTTAGGGAGGCCTCTGCCAAGCCTACCTGTGATGGCCAATTTTGTGTCCACTTTGCTGGGCTTCAAGATGCCCTGATATTTGGTGAAACAGTTTTCTGAATATGCCTGGAAGGTATTTGGGGGAAAATTAGGATATGAGTTAGTGGACTAAGTAAAACAGATTGCCCTCCCTAATGTGGCTTATGCTGGGGCTGTCATTCAGTGCTGGGCAATGGTTGGCATAAGCACAGATCTGGGCTCCAGCCTCAGCAGGAGAGAGAGAGAGAGAGAGAGAGAGAGAGAGAGAGAGAGAGAGAGAGAGAGAGAAGAAGAGGAGGAGGAAGAGGAGGGAGGGAAGGAGGAAGGGAGGGAAGGAGGGAGGGAAGGAGGGAGGGAAGGAGGGAGGGAGGGAGAGAGTTTTATTCACCAGTTGAAGGTCTATACAGAGCAAAGGTACTAACTATCCCTGAAGAAAGAAACAGTTCCTCCTACCTGACCCCCTCAAGCTGGGCCATCAGTCCTTCCTGTCTTCAGCGGAAGCACTGGGAATTCTGGAGGTCTCAGGTCTGCCCATTCCGGGAGTAGAACTCAGCCACAGCTCTCCTAAGTGCTCAGGCTTCTGACTCAATATGAAATTACATCACTAGCCTCCGGCCCCCTGGCTCTGTGGGACTTCCCAACCTCCATAATTTTATAAGACTCTCTCTCTCTCTCTCTCTCTCTCTCTCTCTCTCTCTCTCTCCTCCCTCCCTCCTCCCTCTCCTCCCTCCCTTCCCCTGCCCCTCCCTCTCCTGGGAACCCCAGGTAACATTGTATCCTTCTACTTACAATAGGAAGTATTTCTTTATCTGTTGGTATTAGGCAGCTACAGCCTCTAACTTGAAATAGTCCCTCCTGGAAGGAAGAGGGAAACTTACAAGACTCAGTGTCTTAGTCAGTGTTCTACTGCTGTGAAGAGACACCATGACCACAGCAACTCTTATAGAGGAAAGCATTTAACTGGGGCTGGCTTACAGTTTCAGACGCTTAGTTCATTATCATCACACGGGAAACATGGTGCTGGAGAAGGAGCTGAGAGTTCTGCATCCAGATCAGCAGGCAGCAGGAAGAGCGGGAGACTCTGGTCCTGGAAAAGCCTTTTTAAAACTTCAAAGCCCACCTCCAGTGACACACTTCTCAACAAGGCCATACCTCTAAATCCTTTCAAATAGTGCCACTCTCCGGTGACCAAATGTCTTAGTTAGGGTTTCTATTGTTGTGAAGAGATATTATGACCATGGCAACTCTTATAATGGAAGAACACTTAATTGGGGTGGCTTACATTTTCAGAGGTTTAGTCCATTATCATCCTGGTGTGACATGGTGACAGACAGGCAGATATGGTGCTAGAGAAGTAGCCAAGTGTCCTATACCTTGACTTGCAAGCAACGGGAAGTGGTCTGTCTCATTGGGCATGGCTTGGTCATATATGAGACCTCAAAGCCCGCCTCCACAGTGATAAACTTTCTCCAACAAGACCACACCTACTCCAAGAAGCCACACCTCCTAATATTTCCACTCCCTTTGGGGGCCATTTTCTTTCAAACTACCACACCAAGTATTCAAATATGAGCCTATGGAGGCCATTCTTATTCAAGCCACAACACCTGACTGCCTGGGCTCCATAGGCTTGTGGCCATATCATAATGCTAGGTGCATTTAGTCCAACTTCAAAAGTCCTCATAGTCTATCACAGTCTCAACACTGTTTGAAAGTACAAAGTTCAAAGTCTCTTCTGAGATGAGATTTGTGTAATTTCTTAACTGTAACCTCTGAAAATCAAAGTTAGAAAGCAGACTACATGCTTCCAACATACAATGGTACGGAATATACATTACCATCCCCAAAGGGAGGAAAGGAAACATAAAAAGGAAATACTGGACCAAAGCACACCTGAAAACCAGCTGGGCAAACTCCAACTTCTGCATCTTCATGTCTGATGTCAAAACACTCTTCAGATCTCCAACACCTTTTTGCTTTGATGACTGCAACACACTTCTCCCTCTTGGGCTGGTCCCAGACCCTGTTAGCAGCTATCCTTGGCAGGTATCCCATGGCTCTGCACCTCCAACATCTTGAGGTCTCCAACAAAATCCAGGTTTCACCTTCACAGCTTCATGTAATGGCCTCTATGGGCCTCCATGAATGGATACCCTTGACACATGCCTGATCTCAGTGGCTTCCCTTAGCTGTGGAATTGGTACCAGGGAGTTGGGTATTGCTGTGACAGACCCGACCATGCTATTTGTTGGTGGAATGTAGACTTTGGGACTTTGGATTAGGAAAGCAATTGAATGCTTTAAATAGTGCTTAATCAGTGGTGCTGAGAGCAATGTAAATTATGATGGCTTGGCTCAATATGTTTCAGAGGGGAGGATGTTAGTAAGTAGCCTAGAGACAATACTTGTGATATTTTGGCAAAGTATGTGGTGCCCATGTCCTAAAAATCTGCCTGAGGCTAACATGGAGAGTTTTGAATTGCTGGTGTTGGCAGAGGAAATTTCAAGACAGCCTAGTATTGACTGTGCCATGTGGTTATTAGTAATCAATCTGACACAGATCTATAATGAAAAGGAGCACACTGGACAAAAAGAAATACAAAACACGCAGTTTGTGGAGAAAAGGAACACCAGAAACTGTAGTTGAGCTAAGCCCAGTGCTCAAGGAGATAAAAAGCTTAAAGAAATGCCTAATGCTAAATGGAATAAAAGGAGTAGTGACCTCAGGGCAAGACCCCACTCCTGGTACCAACTTCTGTCTTAGTCACTGTTCTATTGTTGTGAAGAGACACTATAACCAAAACAACTCTTATAAAAGGAAGCATATAATTGGGGGCTTGCTTAGAGTTTCAGAAGTTTATCACATTATCATCATGGTGGGGGACATGGCGGCAGGAAGCACGGTAGCACCCATAGCACTGGAGCAGTAGCTGAGAGGTACATCTCGATCTGCAGGCCCTTGTGATCAAGCATTCAAATATATACGCTCATGGGAGCCATTCTCATTCAAACCACCACACATCTGGAGGTGTCCTGGGGTACACTGATGTTGGCCTCTGTGTGGACTGCAACGCTAGGTCAAATCTTGTGATGATGCCAGTGGGTTTAGCATTCAAAAGGGGTAAGTTCTGTGTGGTCCACCATGATTGATAAGGAAGTCAGAGTCATTGTGATAAGTTCATAAAAGACCTTAGTTCTCCCTAAGCAGAACCTCTTCCTAATTCACATTCCTTTCTCTGAAGTCCACATCCTCTCTTGGAGGTCAAACCCAGCCCCCCCGCCAGGCCCAAACAGGAAGCCACCTGGGAAAGACTAAAACATGTGGCATCAGAGGGGAAACTCCTCAATGAGGTGTGTGTGTCTGAATGGCAGCACATGCTGGGGCACCCCAAACACACCTGATAGCAGGTGTGGTGAGGGAGGGGCTAAGCTATCATGTATCAAAAACAGGAGGAGGCTTCTTCAACCAGCCCAGACTTTCCTGTTGTAGAATATTATTTTAAGGTGTGTTAGTTTTGTTTATGTTGCATTTGTTTAACTCTGTGAAGCTGTGTTACTGTGCCTGTCTAAAACACCTGATGGTCTAATAAAGAGCTGAATGGCCAATAGTGAGGCAGGAGAGAGAAATAAGCAGGGCTGGCAGACAGAGGATAAATAAAAGGAGAAGTCTGGGAGGAAGAAGGAGTAAGAGAAGGAGTGAGAAAAGAAGGGGCCAGCCACACCGCCAGCCATGGAGTAAGAGTGAAAGTAAGATTTACAAAAGTAAGAAAAGGAAAAGCTCAGAGGCAAAAGGTAGATGGGATAATTTAAAGTTAAGAAAAGCTGGCTAGCAACAAGCCAAGCTAAGGCTGGACATTTATGATTAACAATAAACCTCTGTGTGTGATTTATTTGGGAGCTGAGTGGCAGGCCCCCTAAAAGAGCAAAAACAACCAACAACATTTCCCAGCATACATGGCTCAGGGATTCAGGGTAAGGTGCTCTTAAGCAGACCTGGGAGCAGAACTGTGGTGTGGGGTGCACTGGGGTTGGGGCTAAGCTTCCAAGGGGGAGAAACCAGCTATGGCTGCTGAAGGCACTTGCCATGCTCAGAGTGCACACAAGCCTGGAATGGCTCTGTGTTTACAGGCTCCAGGTCAACTGGGTGTGCCTCATAGGCACCTGACACTTGGGCACATTTCAAGTGTGACCTAGGGACCAGCAGCGTTGGCATCACCAGGAAGCCTGTTAAAAGTGGAAAATCCTGGGCCCTATGACAGACAGGTGAGCTGGAATCCCTATTTCAATGGACATTTCATGAGCACTGAAGTTTGATACATCAGAAAAAGTCCACTTTTGCAAAGCAGGATTTCATTTTACCTCTAAAAAGAAATCCTTTATCAGTGTGCTGATGAGTGGACATGTAAAGCCTGGTAAGGGAAGACTAGAAGGATTTGTCCACACCACTGGGAATTAAGCAGATGGGACTCAAGCCTGATTAAAGAGAGAAAAGAAAATTTAAAGGGCTGTTTTGGTGTAAAATGAGGCTGAGGAGATATCAGCCGAGCTGCACAGCGGATGGCCTGGGTTTTCACTTGACTGACGCCTCCTTCCTTAGGACATGGGCAGCTGAGGTGAAGCTCTTGGCTGCTCATCGTCACCCCCCGTCTCAGTAGATGACCCAACCCAGCACCCCATACATGTCCTAGGCCATAAGCACAGTTGAAAACACCCAACACCAAAAAGCTTCAAAGGCCTGGGTGACAAGCTGCACGCAGGCTCCTACCTGCCATCTGGATAATTCTCCGGTCAGGGATGAAGCTTTCTTGAAGGGTCATCCATTGTGGGTGAGCTTTTCAGTGATGCAGCAGGACCCCTTTACCTACGCTTTTGTAAGTCACCTCGATAAACTCACTGGTTCACCAAATTAAACTCAGATGGGATCGTTTATTTGGTCTGTCGTTGGCGCCCTATCTGGGGTGAGTAGACATTCACCTTCATCTCCCCAGGAAAGGTCATTGACCTGTTGTGTTTCTCTCTTCTCAACCACACTTACTTAACTGGGTAAGCGTCCAGTTAATTACCACATCTCTAAATCAACACCAAGTGCATGACGGATCATCCGTAACGAGTAGCTGCTGAGTTCTCGGCTTCACTTCAGTCATGTTTACCGCCAAGCTGATCTTCATGGTCGCTATGGGGATGGCATCAGACCTTCTGGGAACTTCAAGAATGTACCTTACAAGCACAAGTTTTTCCTGGACTAGGGATGACCCGTGAGTATGTGGTGTTGTGTCTCCTTTCTCTTCCTCTTCCTCCCTGCCCTCCACAGCACTGTGCGCCAAGGTGCACCATGGGGTGTTATTTCCACCGATGAGATAAATCTGTCTACAGTATCTCAGTTTTCACGCCATTTTTTCAGTTTGGGCAACATAAAAAGACTCTGCCCATAATGGATAAGACAATAAGCAAACAAGCAAATAAAGAAATAAATAACTCTGCCCATTGCCGATTATCTTAATACTTAGAAATAATGTTAGCTGGAAAAGAGTGAATGGCATCATGGGAGGAAGGACAGTGAGAACTGGATGCCACCTGATCTACCAAGACTAACAAAAACCGTACACAAGCTTCTCAGTGTGCAAAGAAAACATGTGCCTCCCGTACTTGCCAGACGACATGAAAATCGGTGTACCCAATTCGGAGAACAACTTGATAGTGTGTATCCAGAGACGTCAAAATGTTGGGAGTATTTCAGTTGACACTTCTTTTCTAAGAAATAGTCATCGGTGTTTCCATGGGACAGGGATGCTGAGATCTGGGGACACAGACATTGAGCTCTAACTGTAACAACCCAAATGCAAAACTTAAGAAAAAATAAATAAATAAAACAGAGGCGTGGACTTGGTGACCTTGGTCTAAGCACTAAGTTTTCAGATACGATGTCAGAAGCACCCACAATCAAAGAAAAGAGTGAGATAAGTTGGACTTAGTCAAACTTTAAAACTTTTGTGCGGTAAGGAATTCTCTCAAGACAGTGAAGAACTGGGAATGTAGAGCAGACGGTAGCACTATCGTTCATGCAGGCCTGGGTCTGATCCAGGATGCATATAAGGTAGGCGTGATGGTACACACCTGTAATTCCAGGACTCAGAAGATGGAGGTGGGAAAAACAGAAGTGAAAGGTCATCCTCAGCCACATAGCAAGTTCAAGGCCAACCTGGCATATATGAGATCAGAAAAAATAAGAAGGAAGGAAGGAAGGAAGGAAAGAAGGAAGGAAAGAAGGAAGGAAGGAAGGAAGGAAGGAAGGAAGGAAGGAAGGAAGGAAAGAAGGAAGGAAGGAAGGAAGGAAGGAACGAAGGAAGGAACAAAGGAAGGAACGAAGGAAGGAACGAAGGAAGGAAGGGGCAGACCGACACAGGAGCATCCCTGCGGCAGAGATGGCAGAGATCAGTAGGGAGGAACCAGGGCAGATATCTGTAGTGCCCCACCCAGGGGAGGCAGAGCCAGGCAATGGAGTCCACATCATGGTAGAGTACTGTGGACCTGGCAGCTCTGAGGTGACCTACCTGGAACTGGTAAACGCCATGAAGGAGGAGTAAACGGGCCTAGATGTGGAGTCCAGGGGGGACATGGTCCTTTGAGATTGAGAGCAATGGACCACTGGTGTTCTCGGCTGAAGAGTGGGTACTTTGCCTATGAAAAAGATCTCATCAGGGTCACCGGAAAAGCCAGCAATGGAGAATCACTAGAACAGATCACCGACAGTCGGCCTCCCTACATCATCCTGTGATTGCAGGTGATTCTTGGCTGCTTGGTTCTGGCATTCAAACCTTTGTTTCCTCGTGGTTCCGCTGAGAACTCCCTTTGCCTCTTATCCCTCACTTAGCTCCAGGTAGCTAAGAATCCATGACTTCCAGTTTGCCCCTTTGGGCACAAGGAGGGACCAGACATTTCTATGGTCTTGGAAGCAGGAAAGAGTTGTTCTCCATGGACATTTCTGTAGCCACCTTATGTCTTCTTCCCAGGATTGTCACCCTTGACAGCTCAGTCCTCTCCCCAGCCTGGAAATGCCTGTAAGATGGCACAGCTGGTGTAATCTGTTTCCCCACCCACCCCGCCCCCCCCGCCTCCGGGCAACTTTCCCTATTGGCAGTGAAGAGGTGCTAGGAAGGATGAGGAGGAGAGGAGAAAGAAGAGGAGGAAAGGAAGAAAGGAAGGAAGGGGAGGGAGAAAAAAAATGGTATGTCCTTAAAAAATTTGTGCATGGCCAGCAGCGGAGGCACATGCCTTTAATCCCAGCACTCAGGAGGCAGAGCCAGGCGCATTTCTGTGAGTTCGAGGCCAGCCTGGGCTACAGAGTGAGATCCAGGACAGGCACCAAAACTACACAGAGAAACCCTGTCCTGAAAAACAAAAACAAACAAACAAAAAAAAACTTGTGCATGACTGTTCCCAGCAGCATTATTTATAGAATCCCAAAGGTGTCTACGAAATGATGAAAGTGGATTTAAAAGGTGAGGCACTCGATTTTTCTGTCTCCAGTTCTTGCCTTGCCCTCCCTCCAGGAAGGGAGTAGGCAAAGGGCAAAGGGCAATCAAGGGGAATTTCATTTGCCCCTTGAGAGCAATTATATAAATAGGAAAGTAAAACTTCCAATAGGAAAGCAGAACTCTGAGACCCTGTGTGACCGCAGAATACCACGTCACCTCAAAGCACTCTGAGCTGGTTTTGGGGTGTGAGCTGGGAGACTGTTGGCAAGTGTTATAGCTCAAAAGTTCTTGGAGGACTTGGGGGTGCCAACTGAGAACAGTCCCTTGCAGAGTGTGTCTTCTGGAAGCAGGTCACGGACATGAGCAGCAGGAGTGGCAGTTCCTCTGTGTCTGGTTGGAGACAGGGGCCTTTGGAACTGAGATCAATGGGCAGCTGGTGTTTTCTGAGCTGCAGGAACCAACTCCCATCTGCAGACCAAGTGTCAAGTCTTTAAGCCTGAGGCAGAAATGAATCCCCTTGCCTGCGGCTGCAGTCCCAAAGGCTGGAAGAGCGGGAGCCTGAGCCAGTCTCCTGCCTGAGGCCAAATGCTTGGCCGCTGAATGCCTCCAGCAAGTCTGGGAGCTGGAATCAGGATAGGAACTGGGTTCTGAAGTCCCTCTCCTCTTCCTCCAAAGAACCTACCAGTTTTGTGTCTGTGCTTAGTCAGTTACATAGAGCCAGGGGAGCTCTGATTGGCTGGATGTGTGTGCTTGCCAATAAGATGCAAAAAGGGATCAGGGAAGAGCTATCAAATACAGAAGGGAGAGGGAAGAATTCTGGACTGGCCAGAAGTTCTCCATCAGGTGGCAGGTCCTGCTTCCGCCACTGTGGTGGTAGTGAGCTGGTACCCAGCTGTCACACTTCCCATCCGCTTCCGGTTGCTAAGGTGCTGTTCTGATCACCTTCACGCCAAAGCCACTGCCACGCCCTCTGCCAGAAGCCATTCAGCTGAACCATCCAGCTGTCACAGCTGGCTCCAATCATCGTCTTTATTAAGACATCTTCGTTACAAATGGCAGCCTGTTTCCCACCCCCATTGCTTGTGGGGTTTTCCCATCCATTTTTGTTTAGCTAGGATTGTTTTGCCTGGTTCCAGTTGCAGATTCACTGACAGCTTGAATCCAGAAGGCGGGTTGTCAATCAGCAGGCGACTGCCGGGACTCCTTGCTCTTGGGCTTGAGTTACTGGCTGTCTGAAATCTCCATGTCAGGGCGCCTCCTACCACCGTCATAGGTACGGTCCATCTATACAGTGGAACAGTATCCACCCATAAGAAGAAACTGAGTTTAATCAGCCCTCCATAGTCACAATTCCTCATCTGAGGATTCAATTAATTATGGATTGGAAAAAACAAAAACAAAAACAAAAAAAAACCAAACTCGTGTGTGTGTGTGTGTGTGTGTGTGTGTGTGTGTGTGTGTGTGTGTCTGTAATGTCTGTAATGAACCTGTACATGTTTTTTCTTTGTCATCATTTCTTAATACAATACAACATGACAACTCCTTACATTTATCTTATATATGTGTTTTGAGAGATCTAGACGTGATTCCTTTGCTGGGTGATAAAAATGTTCTAGAACTCACTAGTGTGTTTCGAGATATTTAATTACACTGTGTAAAGGTATGTTGTTGTGATTGGCAATAAAAAGCTAAGCGGCCAAGAGCTAAGCAGGAGGTATAGACAGGACTTCTGGACAGAGAGATCACTGGGAAGAAGAAAAGGGGAGTTGCCAGCTGAACACAGAGGAAGCAGGACATGCAGGAGGAGAGGAAAAAGACACGAGCCATGAGACAGCATGTAGATGAATAGAAATGGGTTAACTGAAGTTATAGGAGCTAGTTAGAAACAAGCCTAAGCTAAGGCCCAGCTTTTATAATTAATAATAAGTCTCTGTGTCATGACATGGGGGCTGGTGGTCCAAAAAAGCCTGCTATACCAGTGTTGATGGTTGTCCAACTATTGCTATGCTAAAAACTTTAGCCTTGTACACCTGTGGGGGGGGCACATGTCTGTGTAAAGGGTATGTATGTATTTGCACACACTGAGATGCCTCTCCTCAGGAGTCGTTTACCTTATTTTTTGAGACAGAGTCTCTCACTGCCCTAGAGCTTGCCAAGTAGTCTATGCTGGCTAGTGAATGAGCTCCAGGGACCAGCCTGTCTTCACCTCCCCGGAGCTGAGATCACAAGCATGCTCACCTCCCCGGAGCTGGGATCACAAGCATGCTCACCTCCCCAGAGCTGAGATCACAAGCATGTTGCCACAACCAGGTTTTTTTTACATGCATTCTAGGGATTGAACTCAGGTCTTCACACTTGCAAGCATGTTGCCACCTGAACTGTCTCCCAGCCCTACACTACACACTTTAAACAAATGAATTTTATAATATGTGACTTACAGTCCAATAAGTTACTTAAACACTCATTGTGATATTACTTATATTAGTAAAGAATGAAATGTCCAAAATACCTTCATGTAAAAAAAAAATAATTCACCAATAATAAATCCATTTGATAAAAATATATAGGGATTCAGTCCTATCTACAAAACACTGTTATATAGAATGAATATGAAATAATATTAAGAAAGATCTGGTTACAACTACATGTATTTTTCAGATTATATCTGTCTCAGGTTTCTATGGCTGTGATAAAACATCATGACCAAAAGCAACTTGGAGAGGAAAGGGTTCGTTTCACTCACATTTCCACATCACAGTCCATCATCCAAGGAAGTCCTGGCAGGAACTTAGAAGCAGGAGCTGAAGCAGAGGCCGTGGAGGAACACTGCTTACTGGCTTGCTCCTCATAGCTTGCTCTTCAGCCTGCTTTCTTATACATCTCAGGACTACTGGTCCAGGGGTGTCATCACCCCATTGTGGGATGGTCCCACCCATATCAATCATTACTCAAGAAAATGTCTCACAGGCTTGCCTACAGGCCAGTCCAGTGGGAGCATTTCTCAACTGAGGCTCCCTCTTCTCAAATGACTCCAGTTTGTGTCAAGTTGACAAAAAGCTAACCAGGACAATATCACTCTAGTTTTTTTCTCTAAATCCTAAAGAAAACACACCGAACTTTTAGCGAGTGTTGTCTGTAGGTACAGACAGTAGGTAATCTATATCTCTTAAGTGTTATTCAAATAGTATTCATCATTTTAGGTTTTTTGTTATTCATATACTTTTTTTTTGAGGTAGATTCTCGTGTGTCCCAGACTCCCCTCAAACTCAATATGTAGCTGAGAATGATCTTGAACTCCTGGCCTTCCTGCCTCACCTGCTGGGTGTTGGAATTGTAAGGATGAACACTGCCTGATTTGTGCAAAACTAGGTATTGAACCCAGAGCTCCCTGCATTCTAGGCAAGCACCCTCCCAAACGCTTCTTGCCATTTTTTCTTTGAGTTTGATGAAGATCAGCTCACAGTTCCCTTTGTATGGGGCCCAAAGCAGGACAGGACAGGGGTGAAGGTGGGTCATGCCCAGCTCTTCAGATGGGGCTCCAGACCTTCCTGGCCCCTGATGGAGCATTGCCTTTAGAAGCAGGGAGCCTCTTTCCTGGTTCAGACGTGGTAGGTTTTGGCCAACTCCACTACCATTTCCAAAATGGCCCCAGGAGGAGACTCTGTCCCCAGGTCTATGTCTCTTCTTTGTCTGCCCTTCCCAACTATCTATTTCCTTTCCACTTCCCAGTGGCTGCCCTTCAGTAACACGAACCATGCTGTTACAGCCGCTGGCTCTCCCTGCTCTCATTTGCTCTGGAAAGAATTCTGCTTGGATCACAATTCCCTGTGGAAACTCCCAGCTGAATTGTCATCGGTTCCTATTACTGTATTTTAACATCCCAGCAGCCCCAGCCTGTCAGGGTCTCTGCCTACGGTTCATCCAGCATTCATTCAAAGTATGGCAATGAAGTTCTGGAAAGTGTCCAACGCTATGGATGAAATTGGTCTTTTTCTCCTCACTTTTCTTCGGAGGCAGGGATGAGTCCACTCATCTGGAGACAAGGTACATCAAAGGGTATGTGTTATCTGGGAGTCGCTTTCAGAGGTGCCCTGTGCATCAGCCATGGACCAGAACTCAGACATCTACAAGGCATTGGTGCTAAGAAAAACCAGCCAGGCATAGTCTTTCCTCTCTCTCTCTCTCTCTCTCTCTCTCTCTCTCTCTCTCTCTCTCTCTCTCTCTCCCCTCTCTCTCTCTCTCCTCCTCTCTGCCCCCCTCTGGTTTGGAGGTTTTCAAGACAGGGTTTCTCTGCATAGCCCTGGCTGTCCTGGAACTGGCTCTGTAGACCAGGCTGGCCTCCAACTCCCAAACGTTAGGATTAAGAGGGTGTGCCACACTGCCTGGCCATGCTTTCTCTCTTAATGGTTGTCTATGTATAGTCAATTAACAACCATGTTTCTCATTTAATAACAGTGATACCACATTACAGGGACAAGAGACACTTTCTCTGATGATGCTACTTGGTTCTCTCAGCAACCCACAGCATTATGACCCCTTGGACAGACGAGCAAGCAGAGGCATCAGGAGATCAAGTATTTCCCGGAGTTCACACAGCCAGTTGATAGAGGCAGGACCCTAGTCATCCCCAGCCTTTCATTTGCAATGCTAGAGGGTTGGCACAAAATGCCAAGGGAAAGCCTGGCCAGGACAAGGGAGGGCTGAGTGAGCCTTAGAACTGTATTCATAACTTCTTTGGAAGCCAAGTCTGCTCTCTGGAGTCAGCATACTTTGCACCAGGCTGTTTCCTCTGCTGACAAACACCCTGGGCAGGATGCTGCACTCTTGTTCCTCACCTTCAGCGTCACCATGGCAGAGAAGAAAGGTGATGGAGCATGGAGGACCCTTCTCCCAACGGAGGTCCCGTATCACCAGTGGGGAAGTCACCATTCCGTAGCAGCCTTAGCAGCCTGTGGTAGCAGAGCGTGGCACCTCGGTGGACTCCAGTGCAGTGTATGTGACAGGTACCTTGGGGCCCAGCTCCTGAGCAGACCAGAACATGACTGCCTCCTCCGAGGCTGTGCTATGGGCTTTCCCATCCCATGCTGTTCTAAGGGAAGAGCTTCTGAGATCCTTCAGTAACAGCCAGGGGTAACCGCATGGTGCACCCACCCCGGACATTCCAGCCCCAACTCAAGAGTATGGCTGGCTGGCTGGTGGGCACCCCCGCTTCTGCCAGAGACGTGGGTGTGTTCACTCAGAGAAGTCTCACCTGCGCTTTGGCACATCCAGACCTCCTCCACACCGGTAGACATCTACCAAACAGTGCTGTTTGCCAAGAAACTGGGGTACAGCTAGCTTCTCAACCTTCTGTGACCCTCCAAACAATGCCCTCGCACCCCGCTGCGTCTTCGTTTGACTAGACCCAGAAGACATCAAGGGGCTGTGGTTTCCACAGTCTGTACTCAGTAAGTGCCCTTGTTACTCTTTCCCCACACCGCCCCGGGTGAGAGGCACCACAGAGCAGAAATCACCGTGCTAACACTATCGCTGTGGTCACACACAGCTGCAGTACCCCCACGCCTTCCCTTCAGATGTTGTGCCTCTGTCTAGAGTGTTTCACGGTTCAGTTAGTTGAGCCATAGTTAAAAATGATGACAGAAAAACAGCCCAGCCTGGCTGGGTCTCATTTTATAACACCATAACTATAATAAAAGTGTTTTGAAGGGTCTCAGAGAACCAGTGAGGATCCGAAACTGCCATGACTTCTAATGCCACTCTCCAGTCCCCTCCCCACAATTCCTCCTGTCCCACACATCTGGAGCAGAGGTTTGACTTCCAACAGAACCTTGAAGGTTGGTTCTTAAAGCTTACCAGTCTCCCTCCCCCCCTCTCTCTTCCTGCCCCCTGGCAAGGAATTATAGACAGGTGGCATCCTTGGGAGGCACCAAGGTCATTACCTCATTCTGCAGATGTGTGCCTTTGGGTACAGCTCCACATCTAATCATTCAGGACCCATGGAGGGTGCACTGTTTGTTCATTTTGTTTTGAGGTAGGAGTCGATGGTGGGAAAGAATCATTATTTGGCGAACTGGCCAAACTAAGTAGGATTTCCCAGAAGGCGTTTATAGGAAAGTATCACTGTGTGTTTCCCACATGAGAGGAAAAGCAAGCAGCTGTCATCTTCCACCAGGGGCTCTTCCCCCCTACAGAATCTGTCTTGGGAAGACTGCCTGGTGAGAAAGTTCTTAGTCTAAGGGGAAATTTTAAGAGAAGGACCTGGATGTGAACAGTGCCTTGGCAGGCAAATGCCTCCCCACCCCCACTCCCCGACCCTCCAAAAGATAAAAGAGGAATTCTTGGTTTATGCTCTATGCTGAGATGTGAGAGTCTGGGAAGAGTGAGAAAGTAGCATTTCAAAGTGTTGATTAAATAATGCTGGGACTCAAGGACTCCCCAAGATAAGCCTGTCCCCTCTGGCAAGCACAGTGGTGACACTGTGAACAGTGGTGTGGTCTTGTTGACCTGGTTCCTCACTTCTAAACAGTAACAACACAGCCGTGTTGAGAACAAAATAGTTTTTACACTGAACTCAAATTTAAAGCAGTATCTGCAATGTTGTGTGTTCTCCGGAAGTGATAGTTTGATTTTGGGGTTGTTTTTTGTTGTTGTTGGTTTGGTTTGGTTTGGTTTGGGTTGGGTTGGGTTGGGTTGGGTTGGGTTTGGTTTTGGTTTGGTTTGGTTTGGTTTTGGTTTGGTTTGGTTTGGTTTGGTTTTGGTTTGGTTTTGGTTTGGTTTGGTTTGGTTTGGTTTGGTTTGGTTTTGGTTTGGTTTGGTTTGGTTTGGTTTGGTTTTGGTTTGGTTTTGGTTTGGTTTGGTTTGGTTTGGTTTGGTTTTGGTTTGGTTTGGTTTGGTTTGGTTTGGTTTGGTTTTGGTTTGGTTTTGGTTTGGTTTGGTTTGGTTTGGTTTGGTTTGGTTTTGGTTTGGTTTTGGTTTGGTTTGGTTTGGTTTGGTTTGGTTTGGTTTGGTTTGGTTTGGAGACGGTATTTCATGTAACTCAGGTTGGTCTTGAACTCACTGTGTAACCAAAGATAACTTTAAACTCCTGATCCTCCTGCCTCTGTCTCCCCAAACACTAGGATTAAAGGGATGTGCAACTGTACCTAGCAGAAGTTGTGTGTGTCTGTGTGAGTGTGTGTGTGAGTATATGAGTGAGTGTGTATGTGTGTGTGAGTGTTTGTGCGTGTGAGAGTGTTTGTGTGTGAGTGTGTGTGTATGTGTGTATGTGTGAGAGTGTGTGTGTGACTCTGTGTGCGTGTGCATGTGCATGTGTGTGTGTTTGTGTGTGTGAGAGTATATGAGTGAGTGTGTGTGCAAGTGTGTGTGTGTGAGTGTTTATGTGTGTATGTGTGAGAGTGTTTGTGTGTGTGAGTGTATGTGTGACTCTGTGTGCATGTGCATGTGCTTGTGTGTGTGTGTGTGTTTGTGTGTACTGCCAGGGATCAAACCCCAGGTACCAGCATACATTACACAAGCATTCTACCCCTGTGACATCCTCAGACCCAAATGATTATTAGCATTACTATAAGGGGAGTCTTTCTGACTGAATCATGTGAAGAAATAAAGATATTGAATTTTCCAGGTGTTGCCTTGAATCACATGTGTTCCTGATGTCCATGGAGGCCAAAAGAGGGCATAGGATTCCCTGGAACTAGAGTTACAGATGGCTGGGAGGCATCATGCAGGTGCTGGGAACTGAACCCCGGGTCCTCTGGACGAGCAGCCAGTACTCTGAACTACTGAGTTATCTCTCCAGCCTCCATTTCCCTTTTTGGCTTCGTCCACCAGTTAGGTCCCGGTTGCCCCTGATGCTGGGGGTGGGTGCATTCTTCCACAATAATGTCACAAATACTAAGAACAAGAGAAGTAACAATGAGGGGTCTGAGGGAGGAAGAGGGTTCCACCTACGGCATATTCTTTAAAAATCAACAGAGCCAGGCTGAAGAGGATCCCCAGCTTTGAATACAGCAGATGGGAAGCTTCGAAGCCACAATTCCGCCCTAAACAGTGTAAAGCTGAGCAGCCTGAAAACAAGGCAGGTCTTCCAGACCCATGGGAGAGGGAATCACGGAGCAAGCAGAGAAAGGAAAAAGGAAGACGTACTGCAAGAGTTAATGACTGATGATTCCCTTCAAGTCATTGTCACATGTGAAGCCACACGCACAGCAAGTGCAGCGGACGCTGTGCAGGTTAAACACCAACGAACAAGCAAAATGGATGGAAAAATAAAGCCAGATAGGCCACATCTGTGCGTGCTCTTTTCAAACTATAGAAACAAAGGGAAAACATTCCTGAAATAAGTTGGAGAGGAACTCTCTTCTCTCTCTTCTCCTTCTGACATTCCCATTGTAAGTACATACAAAGGTACACACATGCATACAGACATAACACACACGTGCGTACATTGTGCCGTTCACAGCTGTCCCGCGGTTCTTGGTTATCACTGTGTTTGATTTGGACCTTTTTCTGTTAGCATCTCCAGTTTAGATAGTTTCAATGGGACACCCAAAATTCAGAGGTGTTATCTTGGGGTGTCTGTCTAACACTAAGAAAACTCTTATCAAAGCCATTCTCTTTAGTTAGTGTTTCTACTTCTAAGCTTTCACTGGATTCCTGGAAGGAGCAAGAAGGCTCTCCTCTGACTCCCCAGAAGCCACGCAGGCAGGCGGGGAATGAGTGAAAGGGGTAATGTGTTCAGAAAAAAAGTAAAGAGACAAAACAAAACACAGCCTTGCTGTCTGTGCCCTGAAAAATTGCTCTTCAACTGTGAAAGAGAAATAAAGACTTTCTCACATAATCTAAAACTAGGAACATTTGTTGCCAATAAACCACTTTTAAAAACTTCATTGAGGCTGGGTGTGGTGGGTCACATCTTTAATCCTAGGATTTAGGAGGCAGAGATGAGCAGAACTCTTGTGATTTTGAAGGCCAGGCTGGTATGTATAGTGAGTTCTAGGCCAGTCAGGGTTACAGAGTGAGACACTGTTTTTTTTTTTTTTAAAAAAAAAAAGAAAGAAAAGAAAACCAAAAATCTTCATAAAGAAGGAAAATGATGTAGATCAGATCTACTACAAACATAAAAGCACTAGAGAAGAAATAAGTAATGATAAAAATAAAAACCTTTATTTTTCCTGTACTTAATTGAGGTAACAGAATACAAGAAACACTTGTTCAACTACGCCTTAATAAAACAAGGAAGGTCAGACACACGGGGCTGGATGAGGACGTGACTGTCCTTGGTTATTTCAGGTCCCTGCAGGACGGCAGAGCAGTTCCTTAGCAGGTGAAGATGGATGAGTTGTAATGGACAGTGCTAACTCCTGGATGGTGTGGATGAATAAAAGTTACAAGGGCACAAACCCTGCAGTTAGGGGGAAAAGGAAAAGTAAAGCCAGAGAAGCAGCTCAGTGAGTGAAGGTCCTCACCGCTGCCTTCGCAAGCCTGCTGACCTGAGTGTGATCCCAGGACCCATGTAAATATGCAAGGAAAGAAGAGACTCCCAGAACTGTCCCCTGACTTCACATGACCATGACATGCACCCTAAACTCTCTCTCTCTCTCTCTCTCTCTCTCTCTCTCTCTCTCTCTCTCTCTCTCTCTCTCACACACACACACACACACACACACACTAAACAAAATTAAAACTTTTTTAAAGTAAATGAAATTATATAAAAGACTCAGTTAAAACCACAAAGACAGTGAAACAGCAGGAAAGCAAAAACTAGTTACAAAGAACAGGGGCAGCTAATAAAAAAAAATACACTGACAACTATTGTAGGCACTAAGCCAGCAACATGAATAAACCATTTTAAAACTAATGCTTAAATGTGACCGTTAAGCCAGGCAATGGTGGCACACGCCTTTAATCCCAGCACTCGGGAGGCAGAGGCAGGTGGATCGCTGTGAGTTCAAGGCCAGCCTGGGCTACAGAGTGAGTTCCAGGAAAGGCGCAAAGCTACACAGAGAAACCTTGTCTTGAAAAAACAAACAAAGAAACAAAAAAACAAACAAACAAACAAACAAAAAGAAATAAAAGAAACCCTGTCTCAAAGAACAAACAAACAAACAAAAATGTGACCATTCGAAGACAGTGATTTACCAGTCATGGGTGCACACCTACAATGCCATCACTTGACAGGCTGTGGCTCAAGCATCATGGGTAAAGTGCTAGCCTTAAAGCATAAGGACCTAAGTTCAGATCCTCGGCACCCATTTATAGCATTTAATATACCTAATAGAAAGAAGATGTAGACTCAGGCACCGTGATATACATCTGTGACCCCATGGGCCAGCCAGCCAAATAGATAAGGTCTAGGTGCAGTGAGAGGCCTGTCTTAAACAAGGTATAGAGTAAGTAGGGAACTCAATATCAGGCTTCTGGCATGTATACGTCTATACACACATGGGCAACATGTGAGGTGACATGCACACACACTCACATCAGTGTGCACATATCAGCATTCACCTGCATGAAATAAGACTAGGATAGAGTAAATAAATAAACTAGAAAAAAAACGACCAAAGGATCATGGATTTCAAGACTATCAGGAGATAAGTGAGAGCCTGTCTTATGTATATAAGCAAATGAAAGAAGAAAGAAAGAGATGGTCAGAATGAATCAGAAAATAAGATCCAACTATTGTGTCTACAAAAAGCCCATTTTAATTATATGAAATCACATATAGAGGTAAAAAGCCAGCTCTAAGACCACACCCAGGGTGTGCAAAAAAATCCACGAATGTCAGTGAGAACTAAACTTTTCTATCTGAGGAATAAGGAAGGAACACATGCATTATGATGGTAACATTCTTTATTATTACTCCTCTTTGTCTTTACACAGTTTTACATATGTGTGTGTGTGTGTGTGTGTGTGTGTGTGTGTGTGTGTGTGTGTATTCCCAATAGAGAGCTCTAGACAATCTATGCATTACATTTTGAGGGTCACATTACATTTCTTGAATAAACAATAAGAAGCAGAGCCAGTCTGATAACATACAGTTTTTCTCAGACTTAGAATGTAGCTCTGACCAGGCTGCTGGGAGTGAGTAACCATGGCAACGCTTGGCTGTCAGCCAGGCTCTCTGGTGAGCAGGCTTGAGGAATAGCGCTGGAGTGCTCCATACTTCTCGAGGAACAGTGACCTTAAAACTGTCCCAGGACCTAAACATAAACAGTTTGTTGGCCAAACCTTGAGTCTTGTATCATAAAACTGATATTAGGAGTTCATGCAGAGAGTTAGACTTTGTGTAGGGAATTATGTCTTAAATGTCATCAGCCAGAGTTTAGCAAGGGAGAAACTGGCACTAAAGTTGCTTTATGTCTGACCTTGGTTCAACAGTTACCTGGGAATCTGTCCTTATGCAATTCATTTGCAGAGGCAACTAGTCTGCTTTGAATTTGCTCTGAGGTCTTAAGTCAGCTAATTGTGTAAAATGTTGTCTTTGTTGTAGCTGGAGTTTTTCTCTCTGGTCCCACCAAGCCCCAGCAGTCCGAAAGCTCACTTATAAAATAAAGACATGGACGCTTATATTATTTACAAACTGTATGGCCGTGGCAGGCTTCTTGCTAGCTGTTCTTATATCTTAAATTAACCCATTTCTATTAATCTATAAGTTGCCACGTGGCTCATGGCTTACCGGTATCTTAACATCTGCTTGTCATGGCGGAGGCTGGCAGCGTCTCTCTGACTCAACCTTCCACTTCCCTGAATTCTCCTCTGCTTTTCCTGCCTGGCTACTGGTCAATCAGTTTTTTTCTTTATTAACCAATCAGAGCAACACATTTAACATACAGAACATCCCACAGCACTTTGTAGCTGAGAATACTGTTATTTCCCTATGTCAGTCTGAGCTATGAAAAATATCCTAGTAGTATTTCTATTCATCAAAATTACACAGCTTAAGAAGAAATCATCTTTAGACAGCCCACAGAATAAATGCCCATAAGATTGAGATGCAACCATTAGGTTACATGTACACATTACATGAAAATGTACGGCAATGGGGAGACTCCACAGCTGTTTTTGCACATGGGAAATTGCAGACAGAAGCAATCAGTTTTCAGAGCCTGTGACCCCCATAAGCCTTGCTTGAAATGGGGTTCCTCCATCAGAGAATTATTTATCTGGTGGGTTTACATTTGAATTATTAATTGCAGTCCACTGAAATATATCATGGACCATGGCATTCAAGACAATTGGGAGATAAGTGAGAGACTGCCATATATATGTATGGGGGGGTAATTGGAAGAAGAGAGAAAGATTGTCAGAATGAATCAGAAAATAAGATCCAACTATGTGTATCTATAAAAAGCCCACATAAAATCACATGTAGATGTAAAGTAAATGGATGAGAACAGCAGTATTAGTTTTGGACAGACTTCAGAGCAAGAAAATGAGGATGGCTAAGCAGAGGGCACATGTAATGATGCAGGTCTCAATTCTCCAAAAGATACAGCGGTCCTGAACATGTGTGCACCCGATAGAGCATCATCGTATGTGAGGTGGGAAGACAATGTAACAGTGTGGGGAAATAAGCGACTCCATGACTGCTGGTAGAAACAGGAACAGGAAATAAGCAACCCCACGACTGCCAGTAGAAACAGGAACAGGAATTGGCAGTTAGCAAGCAGAATGCCACTCACAACACCATTGAGTTCAAGGACGCCAACAGTTAACTTGAGATGATACACTTCTCCAGAGACACTGATCCAACAACAGCACAATGCACATTTCTCAAGCACGCAGGGAGTATAACTGTGACAGATCTCAGTCTGAACCATAAGTCAAACCTGAACAAATGTAAAAGAGTAGAAAAACATACATACATACTGGCTGCAACAGAATCAAACTAGAATCAATAACAAACAGATCTGGAAAATGCCCAGATACTTGGGGGTTAAAAAAGTATATTTCTAAAGGATGTATGAGTTAAGGAAGATGTCTAAAAGAACTTTTTAAATATTTTGAACTAAATTAAAATAAAAATACAAGTTATCAAAAACCTTTGAGGCCGGGTGGCAGTGGTGCATGCCTTTAATCCCAGCACTTGGGAGGCAGAGCCAGGTGGATCTCTGTGAGTTCAAGGCCAGCCTGGTCTACAGAGTGAGATCCAGGACAGGCACCAAAACTACACAGAGAAACCTTGTCTCAAAAAAAAAAAAAAAACAAAAAAACTTTGAGATGCACAGTGTGGAGATTTATAATACTTACTGCACATTAGAAAAATCTAAACTCAGACATCTAAACAAAGCTGCCACCTTGGAACATGTGGTAGCATGCTTTCTGCTGCTGTGGTAAACGCCGTGACCAAAAGCAACTCGGTGAGGGAAGGGTTTATTTCACTTTACAGCTTATAATATATCACTGATTGAAGCCAGGGCCAGAACTGAAGCAGAGGCCATGAAGGAGAGCTGCTTACTGGCTAGCTCAGCCTGCTTTCTTATAGAACCCAGGACCACCAGCCCAGGGATGGCACCATGCATAATGGACTGGGCCTTCCTGTGTCAATCATCAATCAAGAAAATACCCCATAGTCATCCTCACAGGCCAGTCTGAGGGAGGCAATTCTCTTTCCCAGGTAACTCTAGTTTGTGTCAAGTTGACAAAAAACCAAAAACAGACAAACAAACAACAACAACAACAAAACCCAGCACAGAACACTAGAAAAGAGAAAAAAACAAATTAAATACAAAATAAGCAAAGAAAAGAAGTATAAATTAGAACAGAAATCAGTAGACTGGAAGCAGGAAGTCAACATAGAAATCGACACAACCAAAGGCTGATTCTTTTAAAAGATAAATGAAATGAATAAATGTCTGAACAGACTAAGAAAACAAGAGACAGGGCATAACGTTTTATTTATCTATTTATTTTTAATTTTTTTAAGAGAGAGTTTCTCTGTGTAGCCATGGCTGTCCCAGAACCCACTCTGTAAACCAGGCTGGCCTTGAACTCATAGAGATCCATCTGCCTCTGCCTCTGGAATGATGGGGTTAAAGGTGTGCACCACCACGAACTGGTGGGCGTAACATTTTAAATGAAAGAGAAGACTTCACTCTAGATCCCATGGATGTTGAAAGGACAAAAAGGAATACTATGAACCAAACTATGCCACGAAATTCATAAAATAGGGTCAGTTTACTTTCTCTCTCTCTCTCCCCTTTTTATGTTTTGAGGCATGATTTTATTGTGCAGACTAGGCTGGCTTTGAACTCACTGTCCTCCTGCTTGGTCCTCCCTCAAGTGTTGGGACTAGACACACCTGCCACCTTGCCCATCAAAATAAGTCTGTTTCTTGAAGGACACATTCTGCTAAAACTCACGCAAGAAGAAAGCGACACTCTAAATAGACCTAAATTTATTCAAGAAATGAAATCAATGCCTTCCAAGAGAGAAAACACTGGCTCAAATGTGTTCATGGTGAGTCCTACCAAACACTTAAGGAAGAAAGTGTGTCCACTCTCTACAACCTCAGAAGATGGAAAAAAGCAAAATTCATGCTTTCTGACTCATTCTGTAAGGTCAGAATCATTCTAATATCAAGCCAGACAAAAATATTACAAGGAAGGAAAACTACTAATATGTCCCCTGTTTATATATGAAACAATCCTCAATAAAATATTAGCACATCAAACCCAACAATGTACAGAAAGTTACCTATCATAACCAGATGGACACCTATCCCAGGTAGGCTGACTTGACTTTGAAAAAAAATCAAATGATATAATTACTAATTATATTAATTACTATAATTAAGTCAACAGGCTAAAGATGAAAATCACATTATCATAGGAATAGAAACAGAAAAGCTGTTTGGGGGCTAACATGACAGCGCACTGGGTAAAGACATTTGCCACCAAACTTGGAGACATGAGTTCACTCTCTGGAACCCGAGTGGTAGAATGAGAGAACTAATTCTCACAATCGTCCTCTGACCGCCACAGAATGCTGTTGTATATGCATGCACACAATACACAAATAAATATGAAAACCGTGTTTAAAAAAATCATCTGACAAAATATAGCCACTGATGGAAAAGCCCTCAAGGAACTGAACGGAGAGGGAAATCCTCAACTTGATAAAAAATACCTGCAGAATCCTATAGCTCACACAAGTTAGTGACGAAAAATTGAAGACTTTCCATTCATATCTAGAACAAGGCAAGGATATCTCCCTCTTCATTACCTTTTTCAATGTTTCTCTGGAAATCTTAGTTAATGTAATAAGAAAGTAAAGAAATAAAAGATATACTGATTAGGGGGGATAGTTCAATAAAATTGTCTTTGTTCGCTGATAGCATAATTATCCATGTAGATAATCCAAAAGAATTGCTTTTAAAAAAAAGATTTAAAAGAAAAAAATCTTCATGGAACCAGTAATGTTTAGAGCAGGTTTATAAGACACAAATTTGTGTGTGTATACATAAACATCAGTTGTTTCCTTACACATCAGCAATGAGCGTAAGCCTTGTGCAGTTAGGAGCCATATGTTGGCTATTACTGAACTATAATAAGTGCATTAAATATCCTGAATTACTCACTTTATCAGTCAAAGTAAAATCTCCACAGATCTGCATACATCTTAATAAACCTTCCCAGGCATTGCCCCATTACAGCTTCACAGTATCCCTTAATGATAGACAGCCACTGGGCAGTGGGCGAAACACCTATACGTTCACTAGGTAGGGTCATCCCACCTCCACCCTAAGTCCTCTCCAATGCGCTCAGCTGACCACTGGTGATTAGTCAGAAGCTAAAGCTGACCCTCAGTGTTTCATGATCAAAAACTGGGTGTCTCTTTGCCCTTTGTGCCTCATACCTCCTCCATGGCTGGGATGCTGTCTTAGTCATTGTTCTTTTGCTGTGACGAGAAGCCATGACAAAAGTAACTCCATCAAGGAAAGCATCTAATTGGGGCTGGCTTATGTTCAGAGGCTTAGTCCCTTATCATCATGGTGGGAAGCACGGTGGTACAGACATGGTGCTGGAGAGGTAGCTGAGAGTTCTACATCTGGATCTGCAGGCAGCAGGAAGAGAGAGAAAGACCCTGGGCCTGGCTGGAGCATTTGAAACCCCAAAGCCCACCCCCAGTGACACACTACCTCCAACAAAGCCACACCTCCTAATAGTGCCACTCCCTGGTGACCAAGCATTCAAATCTGTGAACCTGTGGGGGCCATTCTTATTCAAACCACCTCTGATGCTAACAAGACTCCTCATAGCCCAGGTCTGGGCGGGGGAATAACATTAGCGCTAAACAGCCCTTCTGTCTGGGGATTTGGCCCCCACTGGTTGAGAAGTTTGTGTCAGCTAAACTCTTGGTAGGCCTGAGTGTGGGACCATCTGTGGGGCTAAAGGAACAGAACAGACAGAACCACCCAGTGCTTAACTCGGGGGAAAAGGCTGAGTGAACTTCTCACAGAGAGAGCACGCCGTGGGCTTCCATGAGATGCTTCTTGTTGGAATGCCCTTCCTGCTTACAGGCCTGAGGGAGCCTAGGCTCTTTGAGTGTAAGTGAATAACTGTAATGAATGCTACATGTGTTGCCAAACATGATGGACATTTTCCACGTGGAGATTTTCCTCATCTCCACACACTGTAAGGTGTGTTTTTATTTAAACAGCTCCAAAGTTTAGCAAATAAGTCATGAAAGGCTCTCTCCACCATCACCATCACTAATCTTGCCCTCCAGAGGTAGTCATTGTTGACAGTCCTTGTGTGGATTCCTTCTGACATTTGTCTATATTTAATCAACGCTATAGACGCACACCCACTGGTGTGTGCATATTTATACAAACATAGCTTGTTTGTTTTTGTGAAAATAGGATCATTCCGTAGGAAGTGACTTGTATTTCTTGTGTGTCAATCCATCTTTTCCCAACTCCATACATAGAAATATGTGAGCAACTCTAAGGAAATCTGGAATAAGCCTCAGGATTACTGAATGTCTCCCGGGAGTCTGTCTGTCCTTCCTGGTTACTTGACTGGTGCCCTTGGGCTAATTTTACAGTTCTGTAGGATTTGGAGAGTAGAAGACCACACAGGGACTCTTGAGTATGGATCTGCAAATGAGCTCCATCAATCCCCTTACCCTGCACAAAAGCCAGTGTGTTGTGGCCCTCTGAATTCAGATGAGTTTGGGCACATTCAAGGTAGCCATAGACCCCATCTGAAAATCAGTATTCCTGACCTAGACATACGTGTGTCCTTCAGATTCTCCTTTGAATTAGCTACAACACCCCCTGGTCCAAGCATTATAATAATACATGTTTGTTTTATCCTTTTTGTTGATTTTACTTTAAAAAAATCTTTTCGTCAGGTGTGGTAATAGAGATGGAAAAATCAGAGTTCAAGGCCAGCCTAAGCTACATGAGACCCTATCTCAAAAAAAGAGCTCGGAGTATAAGACAATGGTAGAGTAGTCCCCTGACATGTGCAAGGTCCTGGCTTTGATCCCTTGTGTGAGTCAATGGCAATCACCCCCATGATGACAGTAGTGGTGAACTACAGCATTTCAAATTCAATGCAGGTTTATCCACCTCTAAAGTTACCACGTGATGCCTGGATCATGCCAAAGCAACAGATAGTAGCTACCTGCTAGCTACCAGCCTCGGCATTGTAGGTACATTAACCGATCTAACCCTTCCACCCACTCTGTGAAGTGTTAGCATTCCCTTGGACAGAAAAGAAAGCCTTTTGGAGAGATCAAGTAAGGAGCGCAGGACACAGAGTAAGTAGGAGGCCGAGTCCAGCAGCTCTTCTCAAAAGCTGCAGCTCTTCACTGCCCATGACATACTACTTGTCCCTGAAGGGAGAGGGGCAGTTTTGAAGGCTAGAAGACCAAATTATGGTTCTGGCAGGGCCACATTCTGAGTTGGTGGCTCTGTGGGGATCTTTCTCCAGATTCCGGCATTTGCTAGCCATCTTTGACATTTCTTGGCTCAGCTACCCTTCACTCCAATACTCTATATCCACCTGAAATCTCCCTGTGTCTCTCCACATGTCTTCCTCTGTACCCCGCATCCCACCCCATCTGAATGTTCTCTTGTGTAAGGACACCTGTTACATTGCCTTAGGACTGCCTTTTTAACTGAAGTCCTGGGGGCTTGGGTTTTGATGTACGTACTTGGAGTGCTGCAAGGGTCCGTGAATCTCACCACCACAGACAGAAAGCTGGAGTCCAGCCTCTCCTCCAAGTGCTAAGCATCACCGGAAGCTCCAGAAGAAAAGGCTCCTGGTTCCTGACATATCAGGAAAACTCCCAGGACTGGGGGTCACGATGCCATCACAGTACATTCACATCTGGAAGAGGGCTGAGCTAAGAAGCATTTCCCAAACCTATTGGAAGTTAGTGGTAGGTGAATTGGGATGGTGGTCTTACCACTGTCCTGTGGAGCCATTGCTGGCCTGCAGGTAAGCAACACTACCAAGAGGGGAAGACCAGGTGGCCAGAGCATGGGAAGGGGGCAAGCTGGTCCTGTGTGCTGGTCCTCTGCTTGCTATTTACTGAATATACAACCTGGCAATTGGTTTTCCTCATTTGTAGAAGGGAAGTGAGAATTCCTAATTAATCACTCCGGGGTTAGCTCACTGCTGTAACAAACTCCAACAGCATGTGGTTTGAACATAGAGGAGTGGTTCATTTGTTGCTCCGAACCAGTTAAAGGACATGTTGCTGTCAACCATTCTCCTTAGGGGACTCAGAAAGCCTGGATGCCAGAGGCAGCTGTTGTATTTAATTTGTGTTCCCCAAGGTCAGATCGTCCTTGTCCCGTCTGGGCAGAAGAGGACAGTTTGGAAAACACTCCCTGGGAAGTTTCTAGGGGTTGTAGCCCTCTCCTCTACTCAAAGACATGGTGAGTCAGAACCGGGTCCCAGGAGTCCTTGCAGGGGTTGGGAACGGTGAGGGAAGAGCTAATTCCATGGGCGGGTGGTGTTGTGGGGGAGGACCAGTCTCAGCCAGCTAGCCTTCTCTGCTGATAGAACCTCCGGATGTGCTCTTGGCGCTAAACACTGGTTTGGCCGTTGGCAGAGGCCTCAGCGCTGCATCTAAGTAAGTGGCAACAGTTTAAAAACGGGAATGACAGGAGGGGTCTGGTGGGCGAAATAGGAGACACAGAAGAGTGGCCACATCCGCCCCTTTCTTCCCGAGGCTTCCTGGTGGCCTTGTCTGCTGGGCGGTAGGGAAAGGAGAGCCACGTCCTCAGGGTGTCATTGCTCTCCGCACAGCTCCTTCCCTGCTTCCTTGGCAGCCAGATGGAGAAGCGTGTGGCTCTGGGTCTTGACAGCCTCACAGCTTCCCCGGTGGCCTCGAGGCTGCAAACCCCACCTTCCCACAATTGCCAAGCCAGCTGAGGGACAGGCAACCTGCCAGGTCCGGCAGCGCCGGCCCCCTCCAGCCCACGCCAGCTGCAGACGCTCAGGGTCGGGGGATGGGAAGCACATGGTGCTCATTCACAGAGTCCTGCAAAGGCCGGACCTATCCGTGACTTGGTCCTCCTCTGGGCCTCCCCAGCTACCTGGCCACAAAGCCCAGGTGACTCAAGTCCTCCCTGGCCTCTTCCCTGCTCACTGGTCTGCAAGGCACCCAAGGGGGTCGGGAAGGGCAAGTCCGCTGTCTTTAGAGAACTTATGGGTTCATTCCATGTGTACACTAGGCCTCAAAACAACGACGTCTGCCATCGCTTCCCAGTCCCCCAACACAAACATTTTCCGATCAATGTCTCTGGCACCCACCCCACCTTTCTCTACTTGGATAAGCTTTTCCAAGCTGCTGTCAGTGTGTGCAGTGCCTATGGACATAAAAGCTCCACCCCCACCCCCCTTTTCCTCCTTCAGCTTTGTATATACTTTCCCACGAGCTGGGGCTTCCGGGCGCGGAGGTGGTCACGTGACTGCAAAATATATGGAAGGCCTATTTTGCTTTGGATCCTTTTATACCCAGAGCATCTGGGCGCTGCTCAGACAGCTGAGATCCTCGCTGATGATGCACAGCTCCTTGGAAAGACATGCCCCTTGTTCTGCATCGGCGTAGGCACGTGGGCTTTCTTCCACACAGAGAGGGCAGCCGGGCGTAACCGTTCCCGAGTGCTGCCCTGACGCGGCATGACCTGCAGGGTTAGCCCAAAGTATTTATTACTTTTGATTCCTGGGACGTTCCCTGTGTAAATAAGAATGTGACATTATTACACCCTCCAACAGTCCACCGTTGGCCTTTCGCGTTCTCCGCCCCTCGGCAGGCGTTATTCAGCATAACTCCACCGGGTCGGGGAAAGCTGGGAGAGAGGGGAGGGGTGGCGGGGGTGGAGGAGGCAGAGTCCAAATTAGAAACAGATTTAAGGCGCATTTGCAGGGAATTAGGCGAAGGGCCAGGCGCGCTCGCTGGCAGCATGTGGAAGCCCTCTTTAGGGACTGTCAGACTCTAGGTTTCCACAGCGGATGTTTCCCCAGCCAGAGCGCAGCTGGGTTTCAGTTGTCAAAGCCACAGCCAAGACATCTGAGAAGGGGGTGGAGTGCCCCCCCCCACCTCGGTGCGTGAGCGCGTATACACACAGGCCACATGTGACATGCTTGACCTCAGGACACTCCCAGCACAGTTCTGCACATGTACACTTACTGCCTAGGATCACCACCACATACAGGGTATAGATGACAGGTACACAGGCAGAGAATCAGGACAGACACACTGGCACAGACTTGGGCTATGTCCAACAACGTTTTCTAGGAGAATCCAGAGCCCCCTTCTCTCTCTCTCTCTCTCTCTCTCTCTCTCTCTCTCTCTCTCTCTCTCTCTCTCTCTCTCTCTCTCTCTCCTGTATGATATGGTGTGTATGTGTACATGCATATGCAGGAATATATGCCTGTGCGTGCATTCGGAGACCGGGGAACACCGAGTGTCCTGATCAGTCACTCTCCTTATTCTCTTGAAATAGGGTCTCTTACTGAGTCCGGAGCTAGGCCGGCAGCCAGCAAGCCCCAGCCATCCTCTTCTCCTCCCCACCCCCACCCCCTCAGCTCTGGGGTTCCAGGCCCTCATGGCCATGCTGGGCTTTTTCCATGGGTGCTGGGATCTGAACTCAGGCATGCATGCTCGCCCAGCAAATGCTCTTCCTTTCTCCAGCCCCCAGAGCAGGCTTTAGTCCTACCTACCCCAGGAGGAGACTGAATGAGAGATGTATGACCTTGACTTAGCCTTTGGACCTCTCGGAACCTGGACGCCTAAAGATGAAGCACAAACCATAGAACTGTGATGATGAAAATGAGGACCAACAGTGAGCATCAGGAAATCATGTGACCTTTGGGGTGAGAGGTGAAGGGAGGTGAGACGTGGTGGTGGTGGTGGCAGAGGACGATTGTCACGCCCTTTCTGGAGAGGACAGAGAACTCTCCGCTGGCCTGACTTCCATCTTGATAAAAAGAATAGAAGGCACACTCACGGGTAAGTGGGGTAAGGCACCCTTTTCCTATCAGCCTTGCCCTTGTGGCCAGTGCCTTGCAGAGCCCTGGGCTCTCTGCTGTCTGGGAGGCCTTACCTTGCTCAACAAGGCAGTGTGGCTCAGGCTTTGCTCTCCTCAGGTTTCTTCCAATGGCTCTGTGCTGGCTATTTCTACACAGTCATCAACATGCTTTCCCCCTTCGCCACACTTCTGCTGAGGAATATGTCCTTCTCCTTCGCCCTCCCTCAGCTTCAGCTTTTCCCTCCAGCTGGCCTAATTCCCAGAGTCCTTCCCCTCTTTCCCTCCCTTCAGGCTTCCCATCGACTCAGCAGACCCAGCTGTGCTTTCCCAGGAACCTATTGGCACACACATGCTCTTGTTCTGGGTGTTCTGAGGATGGGGGCCAACTGATGTCACCCCTGCCCTAGGGGAGTTCACAAGGCAGTGAACCTTTCCAAGCACAGAGCCCCACAGGAGAGACACTTAGAATACAGCAGAAAGGCAGGGACCTTGCACACACCTTAGGAGGTCAAGGTCAGTAAACCAGATCTTACTACACTGATCAGGGCACTCCACCCTAAGTGGCCTGGTGTGGCAAAGAACAGGACAGGCAAGTCCAGCACTCAGAGACAACCAGCCATAGGGAGCTGGTCTTGAGGCCAACGGGCAGCAGGATACCTCTGAGTGGCCAATGCCAGATCAAATGGAGTGAGGAGCAACACACGAGAACAGAAGGGTTTAGACGCAGCATTGGGACTTTCTACATCTTCGTTAGACAGCAGGTACTTAGGAAGCTTGTGGCTTGGATGCAGTGACTGACAAACCCAGATCCTGTCTCCTTGTACATTGCCCTGCAAGAGCAATCGCTGTAATCAACAACAACAACAACAAAAATAGCAATCAATATGGGAACAGGCAAGACCAATAACATGGGATATGGGCTCTCTAAGAATGTTCTCTATGGTGCCGGGCAGTGGTGGTGCACGCCTTTAATCCCAGCACTCGAGAGGCAGAGGCAGGCGGATCTCTGTGAGTTCGAGGCCAGCCTGGTCTACAGAGTGAGTTCCAGAACAGCCAGGGCTACACAGAGAAATCCTCTCTCCCAAAACTAAAAACCGAAACCAACCAAACAAAACCCCTCTATAGATCAGGGAGCAGAGGAACCATCTGTGAAGACAGAAGTCGGGCTTCTGGAGGAGTGGAGGGGCCCAGGAAGTACACAGAGCCGCAAGGTGTTCAGAAACTGCCAATTAAGGGAATCCGAGGTAATCAGAGAGATGGAGATTAAGAGATAAGGAAGGGCCAGGTCATCAAGGAAGGTCCCCCCCGGGGCTCACTCATTCATGGGTCCCATATTAAGCTATCTGACGAATCCTGTGCTGGGTCTGAGGCTGCCGTGGTGAGCAAGCAAATGGGCACGTGTGGGAAGGAGAGAATTCTCCAGAACGGGGAGATGGGTGCATGCCTTTCATTGGAGGAGGGTGGCGGGGGGAGGGGAAATAACTTAAGGTGAGTCTTGATTCTTGGATCTTCAGCTGAGTGCTGGGGTGAGCGGAGTGTCTTTCGGTGACAGGAAGTGCCAAGGTGGCCCAGCGGCAGGTAGAATGCGGGTGTCGAGTCTGCATCGTCCTGGTTTGTTTTCAGAGCCAATGGAACCGCAGTCAGGTGGGAGCTGGCGGCCTTCCAGACTAGAACAGCACGCCACAGTCTGTAGCAGACGACATGCTCCAGCCTAGAAAAGCAAGCTTTGGGACATAGACGTAGCTGTAGATGGGGACTGGAGCACTCAAGGCAGAAACTGCAGTCCAAGGGGATGAACACACACACACACACGCACACGCACACGCACACGCACACGCACACGCACACATACACGTGCACACACATGAATATATATGTATACATGTGTATATGAATTTACTAAGTAGGTTTTAAAATAGGAACTGTAGCAGAATCACGCCTGAGAAGTCGAGAACCTGGTAGTTACTGGGTCCTTGAGGTTTGAGGCCTGAACAGTGGGAGCAGTCCCACAATAGCTGTCTCTTGGGGGCCGGAGGCGGGGGATAGGGGGGACACGACAACCTGTAGTTACTCAGTCCACGAGACGGGGTGCCTCAGTAGTCCTAATCTGGCACCAGACCTGGAAGGTTCCTGGACAATGGTTGGTCCCTAGTCCACGATGGGAGCTTGGAATCGTTGGTTGCAGAACCATCTGAAATACCTCTTTTATCATCCAGGCTGCTACCAGAAGATGTCGCCCGCAATCGAGGTGGGCCTTCCCACATCGATCAGGGCAGTCAGGACGTTTGGTTCTTCCGCTGAGGCTACCTACCAGATGATTCTAATTGTGGCATGTTGGCACTAAAACCAACCGTGATACCAGAGACCAGTCAGGCCTGGCTGCAGGAAGTCTGCATTGGAGTGCGTGCGCACAGTGAGTGGAGCTAGGGAGGGCCACCTGCACCCTCGTGACAGAGCTTTTTGTGTGTTAGGTTTGTTCCCATGGGGCACCCATAGCACTTTGTCATAGAGCTGGTCTGCTGTTAGAGGTCAATAAACACCCTCCGGGGAGCAGACCCGTGACGAGCTGTGCCCTGCCTGGCCCCCACGAACTTTTCTCTGGGTTGAATTTGAGCTATTGGCCTCTTTTGACTACATAAGGAGAAAATCTCATTTACAGCAAACGGTCCCCTGCTGTCTGCAGTTTTCACGCCATGGACTATTATTATCTACTGTCAACCGTGGTCTGGAAATATAAAGTAGAAAAATCCCAAAAACAAACATAAACGATTTAATTTTGTGGACTTTTTGTTTTGTTCCGAGATAGGGTCTTAAGCAACCCAGGGTGGCCTCGAACTCCTGATCCTCCTGCTTCCATCTCCCAGGTGCTGTCAAGCGCCACCACGGCCAGCTACAATTCATAAGTTCTAAGCTGTGTTCCGTTCTGAAGAATGTGAGGAAGCCTTGTACTGATGCAACTCAGTTAAGAAGAGAATCTATACAACCTACGCCGCAGCCACTGGGGCCACTTTCATTATCTTCTCGGTGTTTACACCGACTTCCGGCACCCCAGCACTTCAGTTCACACGACCCCTACTTTCTTAGTAAGGACCCCCGGGAAGAGGAATCCGGACAACCCAGACATAGCACAGAGGCCGGGGAGTGCTTCCTGTTAGCCTTGTCTCACGTGGTCACTGGAAGACGAGCAGCTGGAGTACAGTACCGTACTGGACACAGAAAGAGGCCACAGTCACGTGACTTTATCACAGTGGTGTAACGGGATGTGTACAGTGGGTTATACAGACCAGTTCACCGTCCCTGGTGTTCTACGCTGTTGTGAGCTGTGGCTCACCTCTTACTGTGCCTAACCGTTATAGGTGCGTCTGTGCGGGAGAAAGCTCAGCACACGGATTGCTTTGTGCTCCCTTGGGGGTTACCCGTCTCCCTGGAGCTCTTAGAGCATATGCCCCACACAATAAAGGGTGCCCTTTAGAGTAAATCCTCTTCCAAGACAGCGGTTTCTAAAGCATCAAAATCTATGCCTGCAGGGTTCAGGTCGGAGGCTCAGGTTTGAACTCTGAGACCCCAGACTTTCACCTTAGGACAGAATCTCTAAAATACTGCCATTTTTGATGAAGCCCAGGCTCACTGTTCAAAATAAACAGCCAGGCTTCCCAAACCAGACTGAAATTCAGAGCCGGCCATAAATAAGAACAGACAGCCAACCAAAGAGGGAACAGTTTTAAGGCTGAAATTTTATTGCCCCTCCAAGAGGGACCTCATTTGAATAGGTGAGCTTCAGAAGTACATGGCAAAGAAAGGCTTTTACTCAATAAATAAGGTAATGTGCAAAACAAGTACTTGGATCGGAATTTTTCCCACTGAAGAGCAGTTGAGGTTGGTGTGTGGGGCACATCTATAATCCCAGGGCTCAGGAAGCAGAGGCAGGAGGATTTGGAACTTGAGACCAGGTTGGGAGACATATGAGAGCT
The DNA here is from genome assembly GCF_007827085.1 of Peromyscus californicus insignis. Lineage (NCBI taxonomy): Eukaryota > Metazoa > Chordata > Mammalia > Rodentia > Cricetidae > Peromyscus > Peromyscus californicus. The sequence goes on along the minus strand of NW_026294458.1, from coordinate 17,550,286 downwards.
TGACTCACAGAAACAGAACAAAACAAGAGCAGTTGGAAGCTGGTAACACAAAGATCTCCGGGCAGAGGGTCATGGATGGTTGACTGTGGGTTCAGAAGCACAGACACCCCCACTTCACAGTGTGACCTGTGATGGTCCCCAGCACTGCCTCTGAGCTGCCATCCCTGAGATTCATCTCAGCCCAGGACACCAGGGCAAAGGTTTTCTCTGGAACTCCAGGGTGCCATCCTTGTGTGACAGAGCTCAGCAGGGAGGGTCCCCAAAGGTTGGAGAGAGACAGCCAGGAGGAAAGTGACTTCACAGTAGATTCAGGACAGCCAAAGCTGAGGTGAGAAGCGAGGTCTCTGCCTTGTGTTTTGTGACTGTTCTTCTCATGTGACGTGAACAGGAACTGTGAGTGAACTCCACATGGCCTGCCTATGTTTCTCTTCCAGAAGAGCATTCCTTGCTTCTTGTCATCAAGTTCAATAAAAACCAAGCTCCCCAAAGTGCGTGTATATAGAGCAAATGGCTATCATGCATCCTGTGCTCACATACAAAGGTGTGGGTGTCCATTGGTGTAAGTACACCCCACTTCTGGTCAACACCTAGTGAAACTTTGGCTCATTTGTATTTACTTTAAGATGAAAATTGATTTTGCAATATAACTTTTGTGGTTTGAGTCTTTTCAATGTAAGAAAAGTGAATTATTTTATCATAAGATACTTTGAGTTTAGGGATTGGTTTGCATTAAATTAGTAAATCTAATGTTTTTTTTAAAATTTAAAAGCAATGAAGTGGGAACATATGAAAAAATAAATCACACACACTACAAAATCTCCTTATCTCTTTCCAGGCTGGGTTGGGGACAGCTACCCCAGAATCTCAGATGGCCTGAGTTATCATCATGACATAAAACAGGAAGAAAAAAGAGCAATCGAGATCTAAAGTTCCTGATCCAGGCCAAAGCAAGGAGTCAGGACATGCTGGAGAAATCACTAGGCCGTGCAGGAGACACCTCCAGGCAATGGTTGCTAGGAATCAAGCCCTGCAGCAACCAGGATGGAATGGGGGCCCTGAACGCTTCCTGTCTTCTTCTGGTGAGGTGGACTGGACTGTTCCTGAATGACTGGGTCCAGGAAGTAGTGGTGGTGGCTGAGGAGAGGATGGAGAAGTCCCCCATGTCATCTACAACCCCCACACGGCCCTCTGCCTAGCTGCCCCCTCCCTTCCCCACTTGTACACCAGTTACCTAATCTGCAAAAAGACCCGATGGTATCTGAGTCCCTAACGGCTCTGAAAACCCACAAGTCTACAATTCAGATATAAAGGCAGCTAGTGAGAGATAGGAAAACCCGAGCCCCAACCTGCAGCTTGGGGGATGTGACCTGTAATACCTACTGAGCTTGAGCAGAAGACATGGAAGTAGCTGGTTTGTGCTGAGCATGTAGCCAGGACTCAGCAAGGTGGTGTCTTCCACCACACTGTCATTTTATGCCCAAGTGACCGTTATTAACACTGATTTGGGGACACAGCTTAGTCAGGATGAGTAACTCGCCCAAGTGATGGCATAGACGTCCAGTCCCTGCCCTGGGCTCTCCACCTCTCCACGTTAGACACTGAGCTATTTCTGGAGCCTTCAAAGACTGGACAGGCCCGACTCCTCCACCCTCAAGTTCCACCTCCACCTTTAGCACTGGGACAAATAAGCTTTTCCTTGGGAGCAGGATGGCTACTTTAACTAGAAAAGAAGAGCCCACACCTGCCTCTCCATCCTTGGAACAACAGCTTCCCTGGCCGGGCCTGCCCTTGACGGAAGCCCACAGCTGCCCATCTGTGCAAGACCCTGGCAGGGAAGGAAGGCTATCTTTTCCAGAGGCTGTGTGAGGAAGCCCATGTGGCCCCACACCTGAAGCCTTGCTTTTCTTCAGCTAAGTCAAGGTCACAATTCCTCAAAGTTACTTCTACACTTAGGAAGAAAAAAAGGTTGCTTTTTTTTTTTAACTGGGTTCCTTGGGACCCCCACCAATATAAACAGCTGTTGTAGCCACAGGGGACAGATACCAGCAAGTTTGGGAATGGGGACATTCCCCAAGAATGCAACATCTTGGAACCAGAAGACAACATATAACAGTCCAACATGGGTGCTAGGAACCGAACTCAGGGCCTCTGAAGAGCAAGTGATCCTAACCTCTGCTCCATCTTTCCAGCTCCATGTGAGAGTATCATTTAATAAGAACCGCCAGGTGGTGGTGGCGCATACCTTTAACCCCAACACTGGGGAGGTGGAGGCAGGCAGATCTCTGTGAGTTCGAGGCAAGCCTGGGCTACAGAGTGAGTTCCAGGAAAGGTGCAAAGCTACACAGAGAAACCCTGTCTCGAATAACCAAAAAATAAATAAAAATAAGAACCAAAATGTCACATGGACTAGTGGCCTCTGTGGTAGATAGGCAAGTCAACCACCTTACTCTGTACCCGTGGGAACCTGGTCCCATCTACCAATGTCTACTGAAGACTTCTAGGTGGCATGCCTTCCCCACCTCTTCCATCTACCCAGTTACTTGTAGGGCACACTCCTGGCTGCTGGAAACATCTCATTCTCTGCTGGACCCCAGTTCCCCATCCAGCTCACCCTGTCCTCCCTCTGAGACGCTCACCCAGGACACAACCTTTCGGAAGTGTCCGTCTCCTGCCATTCCTGCCTGCCAGTTGTCTGACTCATTGCCTGACACTGGCATTGTTGATGGGACAAAGCTCTGTGTTTTGCTTGCTTGAGAACACTATATTTAGAACCGTCACGGACACCTGTTGTTTTTTTTTTTTTTTTTTTTTTTTTTTTTTTTTTTTTTTGACCATACAGTATCCAAAGATTTTTTTTTTTCCTGTTTTAGAAGAATCCCAAAATAGGTGAGAGCATGGCCCCCCTGCTGGTATGGAGGCCAGAGGAGAGCAGGCCTTCGCTCTCCACACTTCACAGCCTGCTAATCACAGGCCTCTGCCTGACAGCATGAAGCCAGTGGGAACATTCGAAGGCAGGGAGGCTGCACAGCCGTTTATGAGAGAGAGGCAGCTAGTCTCCTGGGGTGGCAGCATCATGCGCAGAGGCGGTCTCTGTGGCTTGTTAGAAAACCGCAGACAGATGGGGTTCTGCAAATGCTGCCTGACCCTGCCAGAGGTGCTTCCTGGGCAGTCATCTTCCCTCCGTGGGCCCTGCTAGGATAGGTGTTATGAGGTGTCTTCCAGCCGGAACACTTAATTCTTGAGTTTTTAATACAGCCTTCCTGCTGATGGCCATAGAAGGCTGAAAGTGGGGTGGAGCGAGATCCAGAATTTCAAAGGAGCGGTGCAGTATCAGTCTGTTGTAGTTCGGCTCATAGATGTCCCCCAAAGGCCCATGTGGTAAAGGATGACATCTTTAAGAGATGTGGCTTGGTGAGACACCTTCAGGACACTGGTCCGGGAGGGCTCTGGCTGTCCCTTTCCTCTTTTTCTTTTGCTTGCTACACGCTCCCACCATGGCATACACACAGCGACCATTGTCCACCACAGACTGAAACTTTCAGACCTTTGAGCCAGTGGAAGTTTTTCAGCCTGACAGGTGACAATCTCCGTGTCTGTTACTGTGGCAGAAAGTGACTCCCAGTCCGTAAAATCATCCTCTGAAAGTAACTCCAGACCTACACCGGGATCTTAAGTTCTAATAGTTTTTCTAAGTCACAGAATAGAACTAAGGTGACCAAGCTTATGCGTTCCCCCCTTGCTTCTGTGTTCACCTGGACGCACATCCTGAAGGCCCTGGTGCCTCTGTCCACGAGGCAGGGTCCTGGAAACCTGGCTGGGAGCGACTGGAGATTAAGAAAGACAGACTTAAGTGGGCCATGCGCTCAGATGAAACATACCAGCAGTCAAGATATTCGGGGTGTTTGTTACACACAGCATGAACAAGGAGATGAGTTAGCTGGTCTCTATATAGAGGGTCTCTAGGGGAACTGGCTGGGTGCAGGGTGTGGGGGGGTGACCCTGCAGTCTTTTTTCAATGTACCATTTTTAACCAAAGGTCCACCTTCAAACTTGGACCGAAGACAAGCCTTGCGGTTCCCCCGAGCCTGACCCAGGAAAAGCCTTGCCATCCCCATAAGTCTGAGACATTGGCGTCCCTGACATGGCCATACTCATGTCAACAATACACACTCCCTGGGGACTTCATCTGTTTTCCACACTCTGGTGTATGAAGTGGCTGGATACGTAACAGGGTTGGAGGTCAGGAGAACGTGAGTCCTCATCCCACTGCCCTGGTGTGGAGGGAGCTTGGGAAAACAGTCTTCCTCTGCTGAGACATTGTTCTTTACCCGGACATCAAATCAATGCCCAGTTGTTCCATTTTGTCCAGTTATTATTCCTTCAAATCCCATGGGGGCTGTGATTTCCTTGAGCTCCTCCTTGCTTTTTTTTTTTCCTTCTTTGAATGGCGTACTAAAATTTTACAGTTCATGAATGGGTAAATAAAATGTCCGTAATCCATGTCACGGGATATGATTAGCCCTTAAAAGACAGTGAAAGTATGGATAAGGGCAACAAAATGGAGGGGGATTGAAAATATTAAGCTAAGTGAAAGAAGCTAGACCCCAAGACCATAGATGGTATAATTCCATTTGTATGAAATGTTCAGAGCAGGCAGGTCTCTAGTAGCAGATGTACAGTAAGCTAGTCCCAACTGTAGCCTAGGGCTAGGAAGAAGGGACTGCAGTACCTCTGGGATTTTGTTTTTAGGGATGATGGACATGCTCTAAATCATTGCAATAATGATTATACAACTTTGTGTTGTTGTTGTTGTTGTTTTAATTTATTTATATTTTATGTATGAGTGCTCTGCATGTATACCTGCAGGCCAGAAGAGGGCACCAGATCTCAATATAGAGGGTTGTGAGCCACCAAGTGGTTGCTGGGAATTGAACTCAAGTCCTCTGGAAGAGCAGCCAGTGCTCTTTACCGCCGAGCCATCTCTCCAGCCCTGATTATACAACGTTGTAAACTTGAAAACCTTTGAATCATCATCAAACTGGTCCATTGCAGGCTGTCTGAATTGTTTCTCAATAAACCTATTAAAAAGCAGACAGCCACTTTAAGAAAGCTGATGACACCACCGCACGCCTTTAATCCCAGCACTCGGGAGGCAGAGCCAGGCAGATCTCTGTGAGTTCGAGGCCAGCCTGGTCTACAGAGCGAGATCCAGGAAAGGCGCAAAGCTACGCAGAGAAACCCTGTCTCGAAAAAAAGAAAAAGAAATAAAGAAAGAAAGAAAGAAAGAAAGAAAGAAAGAAAGAAAGAAAGAAAGAAAGAAAGAAAGAAAGCTGATGTCCCCAACCAGGCAGGACATGGAGAAGAGGCAATGGGGGTCCAGAAGGCTTCTGGCTTAGGGCCTAGAGAGATGGAGAAGGAGGAAGCGGTGGAGATGAAGAGGTCATTTTGGACGGAGTGGGTTTGGGATGCCACACAGGAGCCTTCTGCAAGCTTCTGTGAGCCCAGTTCCCTCACGCATGACATCCTATTCCTGTGCCACAGGACAAGAGGACACTGAGGCTTGATCCCAACCTGTCGGGACACGGTGACTCAGTATTGGCACTGCTTCCTCTCAGGTAACAATTCTTGTCATCTCTCGGGCCCTCCCCACTGAACCTCAGACTTTATATACACCCACTATCCTCGTGCAGTTCTCCGAGGCTGAGGTCGTCCCACATTTCACAGAGGAGTAAAGATGAGGAAGATGAGCCACCTGCCAGAGTAACCAGAGCAGAACTGGTTCAAACCAGCCTATGTATTCCTTCAAGGAGATGACAGTAACATCGCATTGTTCCCACTTGGGGGGGCAGAATGAAGTACAAGGAGTAGTACCTAAAATGATCTTGTTACAAAGCTAATTTGTTCACTTAGCAGTCATTGGATTAACTGACTCTTAACTACATAGTGAGTTCAAAGCCAGCCTGCCCTATGTGAGACTCTGTCTAAAAATAATAATAATAATAGTAATAATAATAAAATTTTGGTTTGAAGGAGTTTTAAGGCCAACAAACTGTGGCTTGGGGGCCCAATTCTGGCCCACTGCCTGCTTGGTGGATAAAGTTTTATTGGGACACAGACTAAGACCACTTGATTATGTATTATCTCTAGCTACTTTTACATCTCCACAGCAAAAATTGAGTCATGGCCACCCATAACGGATGTCCCACAAAGCTTAACATGTTTACCAGGCAGCCTTTATAGGAAAAAGTTGCTGCACCCCGGTCCAGAATCAAAACCACAAAGTCAAATAAAACCTGGATTATTCAAATGGCAAAAGAAAAGAGCTTCGAGGTAACCCAGAAGTGACTAAGGCTACAAGCAGAGTCCCCCGGGGATGTGAGCCCAGAGCACATGCCCCAGGTGAGCATGCTCAGATAGATGCTCATCTATTTTGGAAAGAAACCTCTTCATTCTCTTTCTAGAGTGGCAAAAGTCATCGCGGTCGCCCAGGCTCTGCCACTGCTGAGTTGTGTGACCTTACACCAACCTGCTTACCTGAGTACCTGACATCAGACATCTCTTACTAGATAATGAGGCTTGTGAAAAGTCTAAGAGTCCTGTGATCCTGGGGGCCTTCATGACGGTTATATGGAAGCATAGACTGCCTTCTAGATATTTGCATATATATATATATATATATATATAGAGAGAGAGAGAGAGAGAGAGAGAGAGAGAGAGAGAGAGAGAGAGAGAGAGAGAGAGAGAGAGAGAGAGAGAGAGAGAGAGAGAGAGAGAGAGAGAGGAGTAAAAAAAAGTCAGCCCTGCATGCAAAATCCATTTTTGTCCCTGGCCAACCACTCCATTTTCAGTAATTCTCTCACAACACAGCTTGACACCCTTGAGGAGTCACCCTGAAAGCCAGGAAGGAACACGTGGGCATCCCAACCCCATGAGACTGCAGTGTGTGTTCCCAGAGGTAGAGACAGCCAGGAAATGGGAGCCAGCCTGGGTTTGCACTGGAGGCCTGAACCATCAACCCTATGGTCCCTGGAGCCAGCACAAAGGCATCGGAGCACAGCAGCAGCCAGCTGGCCCCGTCCTGGTAAACATCGTGTTCCCTGCTCCCTCGCCCTTCCTCCAGGAAACACCTCCCCAGCTTGGAGGATGCTTTTCGGCTCACACCCTTGAACCCGCAGCCCAAACTCAAGGGGGAGTCCGTGGCCCCGTCAGCGGAGCCCACAGCACCTGGCTCGCTTTCCTCTACCCAGAGGCCAAACCCTCAGACACAAGAGAAACCAGAGCTGTCTCAGCTGGCCAACACACAGGCTTCCTGTCCAAGTGTTTGCGGCTGGGCTTCCTGCTGGCGGAAGGGTGGCCCTGCCGCTCTGCTCTGACATCCCCGCGTGGTGGCCAGGCACGTCCAGCTGGCACCCGGCAAGGGTTGCTGTGGCTGCACTCCGGTCATTCTCGGGGCCGCTGGGGTCAGGCCGTGAGGAGAGCTCTAGAAAGGATCCTTCGGGAACAGAGGAGGCTGTGAATCCGACCCCAGACTCTGCAGCTCAGGCTGGTCCCAGGCAGCAAGCCAGAGCATGCCTCCCAGACACGCCACACTCCAGACAGATGGACCCCTGTGCTTTACAGAAGCCCACCCACTCCCCACCTCACCTGGAGACCGCCACCTGTGTGCTCCTTCCTGGGTACCCCATACAGCTTCCTGTCACCCCGGGGGGGGGGGACACTGGAGTCAGAGTCCAGGCACCCCCGACCATAGCCCATGCTAGCTCTTATCTCACCATCTTGAGGCATTTAATAGCATGGAAAACAGCTTCCCTGTCCCAAGCGGAAACCAGAGAGTGAAAACATTCGCCGGGCCTACCATCTTTATTTCCCTACATCTCAAGGGCGGTGGCATAGAAAACGGGGCTGCATTCACTCCATGAAGATCCCAGGAGTCGGTCGGAACAAGCACGGCAGGGAGGCAGAACTCAGTGTGAATGAAGAAAACTAGGCTGTCCCATGAAGTAGGGAGCCTCCTGTTACGAGAGCTGTTCAGCAATGTTCACAGACTGTCCCAAAAGCACTGGAGCAGCTGGGAGGTGAGTCAAGACCCAGCTCCGGTAGGACCACTCTTTGCCCGGTACTTGACAAAATGCTACAAAATATCTTTGAAACGAGGTGTTGGGGGGGGGAGGGGTAAAAAAGAGCCGGGCGGTGGTGGCGCACGCCTTTAATCCCAGCACTCGGGAGGCAGAGCCAGGCGGATCTCTGTGAGTTCGAGGCCAGCCTGGACTACCAAGTGAGTTCCAGGAAAGGCGCAAAGCTACACAGAGAAACCCTGTCTCGAAAAATCAAAAAAAAAAAAAAAAAAAAAAAAAAAAAAAAAAAAAAAAAAAGAGGTAAAGGAGGAGGGAGTTGGAGGGCTTTGAAGAGTAAACTCTTTTCAAAGGGGTGGTAGACAAGCTGACTCTTGAATACCGTTTGTTTGTTGTTTCTGTGGTTATGGGATGAGGATCACAGCTGCCCACCCCAGAGGGCATCACGATAATAACCACGCAGCTCCCCTTTGGGGGCCTTGTTTACAGGCACAAGCCTTTATCTGAGCAATCTACCTACACACTCCCTGACACGTTTTTGTTTTTTTTTTGTCATTCGCTTCTACAGAACCCTGAAAAAGGCAGGGTCCCCATTTGAAGGCCGACAACGCAGAGCCGGAGGCTCGAAGTTAAATGGTACATCTGAGCTGAGACTCTTCAGTCTCCTGATTGGGTCCAGTGTCATCCACATGTGCACGTCAATCAATCTGTCGTACCGCCTCCGCAGAGCTTGCCGTGACGCTCCATCAAAGCATCTGGAGCTCGGCTGAGCACCAGACACGGCTCTGTCTCCTGAAAAATGTGCAGGAAGCAGGTCATCCTCCAAAAATGGACCGTTTCCCCCCCCCAAACACCCCCACTTCATTCAGGACAGAGGTAACATTTGCATTATCGGTGACTGAATAACTACTGGGGCCAGTCAGTCTCTCAGGGGCAGGTGTGCTTTTCAGCTCACCTGGTCCCGAGTTAGAGGGATACTAGTTAATGGGTTTGTGACCTGTTCTGCCTCAGATCCAGGCCGTATCTGCCCATCCTCCATTCCTCCCTTCTGATTCACGGCTCTATTCTTGCAGACTATCCTTGCCAAGGGCAAGCCTCCAACTGCCGGGAGACCCAGGGAGGAGGAGGAGGAGGAGGATAAGGAGCAGTCTCTCTCCTTTTGCCTGGCAACATTACCCCAGAGCCCAAGTCCTACCAAGAAATGTGCACCAAGGTTGTAGTCCCCCCCCCCCCCCCCCCCCCGACTTCTGGCCACGGTGCCTTCTCTCTGGCCCTGTAGTCTGGAATGACAGCGGCTTCCTGTCTCGTCAGCCTCCAGCATGCTGTCCCCCTGTGTACCCTTCATGACTTCCCACACCTGCATGACTACACTTCCTCTGCTGAGGTTTCTGGGTCGGGCTATGTTTTCTACATGGATTCCTTCTGGTTCTAAATCAGTGTGACCTGTTGAACTCCAGCCCCAAAAGGGTCAAAATGGTGGGCGGGAAAGGCAGTTCTGCCCTGAGTGTCAAAAAGACAGAGCAGGACAGGGAGGCATGGAAGGACAGCTGAGCTCCACTTGTAGCTTGAAGGTGAGGTGGTATGTTGGAGTAAGGATTCCCACCCCCAGCCCTGTCCGTACCCTTCCCTTCCCCTCTCACACCTAGTTGCATAAGGCTGAAGCATCCCTGGCATCCTTGGAGGCTCCGACACAAGAGTCCATGCCTCTCGAGTCCATGGGCCAGATCCTGTGACTCAGGGCTCTGAGCAGGCCAAGCTTCCAAGTCCACGTCACCTCCTCCATCAGGACTTGGTGAGAAGGCCTCCCACAATGATGTCAGCAAAGGAAGCAGGTGTCTTTCCACTCAACCTTCCCCCTCTCTCCCCACCCCGACCTGGAGTATCTGGGACACAGAAGGGACTCTTAGTTCGGCCTCCTTTATTCTCACAAGGCGCACCCTCCCTCACCAGGATGAGGGGGTCTGCCTGTGACTCCGAACAGCCTTGCCCTGACAGAGTCGGTGGAAAAAGGAAAAAATCACACCGAAAGAAGGAAGCCATAGCCTTAGCTCCAGGCTCACTGTGGCCCCATGACATGCCCACCTCTAAGCCGTCACGTGCTTTACATCTATCCATAGTGCTAAAGAGACCCTCCCAAATGCCCACGGTCTCCTGCTCACACAGCTGTACTGAGTGGGTACCGGGTACTGGCAGTTCGCAGAGATGAGTAACCTAAGGTCCCGCTTTCAAAAAAAAAAGAATTCCAAGAATCGGGAGTGGGGGGGTTTGTATCCAGGATCAGCTGGGACCAACGAGACTTTGGCCATGTGACTCTTGCCTCCTCCGCATTCTCGTGTATAAAATGGAGAATATAAGCACCAAGTTGTAAAAGTGTTCATGTAGGTAACCAATTTGGTCCAGGATGCAGAGTTTTAATATCCATTGACTATTTCCTTTTAATTAATAAAAATAATTTAATTAATAAAATAATTTATTAAAATCGTTTACACGCTAGCCTGGGGAAGCCTTGCTTCTGTTCACACCGAGCCCTTCACAAAGCCTCTCCCCCCCCCCCCCCCCCCGGAATAGGATAAAAACAAGCTTGTTCTTTCCCGTTTCGGTGATCTTCAGCAGCCTGACCTCGGAGGCATCCCATGCGCACCCTCTGTCCCCCTGACAGCCTGGCCGACACCCCTCCCGGCCGGATGTGCTCGCGGAGGGCCAAGGTTGGGAGCGTTTCCGGGACGGCTGGGTCACACTGTGGCTCTGCAGTGTCTGGCAGCCCCACCCTTCCTGGCAGCCAGACCTCCTCCTCCTCCTCCTCCTCCTCCTCCTCCTCCTCCTCCTCCTCCCCTCCTCCTCCCCCCCTCCCCCTCCTCCTCCTCCTCCTCCTCCTCCTCCTCCCCCCCTCCCCCTCCTCCTCCTCCTCCTCCTGCCTCTGAGAGCCTGCCAGCACCCGGGAGGGAGAGTGGGCCCTGGAGAGGCGAGGTCCAGCTCCTCGGGGAGGGCTAGACCCGGCAGCGGGGACCCGACGGTCCCCCACCCCACCCCACCCGCCGCGCGCCCTCCTGACCTGCCACGCACACGCATCTCAGAGAGTGCCAAGTGCTCCTCCTAGTGGGGAAGGAAGGATGCGCGACCCCGGACTGCTGCCCTTCTCCGGGCAGCTACAACCAAGGGCTCAGTCCCAGGCCAGCATGATAACTGCCAGATGACATCAGCTGGTCCCACCCTACCTCACAGTGGGAAAGGCCCGTTGGTATCCAGTGACTTTTGAGCGTGCCAGATTTTTGAGGATCCATTTTACAGATAAGAGCACTGAGTCAGTCTCCGGCTGGATTGCAGCTGCTTTCTTGTGTTACTCTCAAAACTGACAAGGGAGACAGGACCATACCCATGGCCCATGCTTTTCCACCTGACCACACAGAGACATGACACCATCTTGAGAACGGACATTATTCTCCTCTTTGCCCTCGGACCTTGATCACCAGAAACCAAGTGCCCTAGGGATATCCTGATTAAATGTCTTTCGACTGACTGATGACTACTGTTCTCAATGCCATCCCTCCAGAGTCAGAACCCCCACCCTTCCAACAACACGTCTAACCCCACCAAAGCAGAAGAAGGGAGCTTTCTGCTCCCTGTGGGGAGGGAGAGTTCAAAAAGTTGCCTCTGGTTAATTCTATCAGGCCAGCCTGGTTCACATACCACAGGGAGTGGGGCGTGTCCTCCGCCCTGTCAGAAGCCTGCAGCGGATCCCCTGGAGAGCCTCCAAGCCCCCCCTCCCCCGCCCTCACCCCTGCCTGTACTGGAGAGAGGGCATTTTGGAGTAACTCACTCATCAAGGAGAGGAGGTGACCCCTGTCCTGTCTTCCAGAATCAGACCTCCCAACCTAAATGAAGCCACATGCTGCCCTGGGGATGTGTGTCCTGGGGACCAGCCCTGGAGTTCTGGTCTGCAGACCCTAGCTTGGAGGCTCTTGGAAGCCACGGGAGGAGGAAGGTCCGCTGTCTACCATCCGCAACCTGGATCCTGTCACGGGAAGGCACTGGGCCTGAGCTCAAGGACAGAACAGGCAGGCAGTGAGCTGTGTTTTCTGGGAAAGCAGCCAGCCCTTGTGCCCTCAGGCTTCCGGGCACTGAGGAGAGTTGGTAGAGCAGGCACTGTCCGCCTTGGCTTCCTCAAGCCCAGGCTGAGTGGTCACACCCTGTTTCTGGTGCCAGAGACCCACAGCAGGGGTCCACTAACACTCAGCTCTTTGCACTCGAGGGGAGGAGGCATGGTGGAGGCTCAGAGCCACACCAACCTGTGCCCAGGAACACACGAAGTCCAGGTCTCTGGTAGCTGATTCTCAATCTGTCCCATCCCCCCTGCCTGGCTGAGCTGTCTGAAGGTAAGGGAAAGGCATTTGACCGGGCCTCAGAAACGCAGAGCTCCAAATCCTAGGTAGGGTGTTGTGTACCTGTGGGCACATGTCATTTCTCCTAATCCCAGCCTCAGTCTCCCAGACGGGCTTATCTTCCTGGTTGCTTGAAGCCTAAGAGCCTAAGATGCCTCTGGACACACCTGAAGCACAGATCTCTCACAAAGGCTGCTGTTTCTTAGTGTCCAAGAATTTAATGTAGTCCTGTTAACCCATTAGAGGAAATGACGAGTGTAGGTGTGAACGTGCAAGCATGGACTTGGGCCCTTGATGGGTGCTTACTCTGAGACGGAGAGGGAGGCCTTCTAGTTCCTGGTAGCTGCCACCACGAAAGAACAAACTGAGGATGAGCCTGGAACTCATCCGGATTCCTCACTGGGCCACTCAGCGCGCACTCGGGAAGTTACTTGTCTAAGAAGGTCCTGGGAGATGAAGTCTGAGGGTCTCACACAGTTTGGGTCATTTCAGGAGGATTGTCTTCCAACAACAAAGGGTTCTCATGTAAGAGGGACGGCACTCTAGCTGACCCTCTAGTAAGGGCCCTAAAGTGAAGATTTATAGATGCCAAGTCTGGATTCCCTGAGAAAAGAACTTTCTAGAAGCTGTTTTCCAACAGACTAGACTGAGTTCATAGGCAGTGTACTTCCAGGCACTAGGAGTGTTGTCTGGATGAGAGGCGTGCGGTAGTTGTGGGGTGACTCCATAAAGAGTCAAGGGCGTTGGCGAATCCTCCCCTCATCCTGGGGATTCCTGGCTTCTCTGTTCTCCATGGGCTGTGAAGCTGTCCCTGGTATTAATTAGCAAGCAGCACTGCCTAAGAGGTGATTCAGAACATCAGTCCTTGGCCAGATCATACTGCTGGGACGGCCTGGAGCGCTACACATCTTGTACACATTACTCCATGTAGGAGGGGCTGGGTGTCTATCAGGACAGGCAGTTTAATGGGTTATAAATGGTTCTGTTCCCACATAGCCCTCTTTATCTCTCTCTCTCCCCTTACTGTGTAAAAGGAGCCCGCATAGACGCCTCACGCTTGAGGCCACAAAGCATGTGGCCTTTACAATGCCAGGAAAAACAAGTTCAGGCATGCAGAGAGCTCACCCTGAAGTGTGGTGGGCCAGCTTTTCGGGGCTGGGTGGTCCCCTGGTTGCCATACATGAATTTGGTGCATGGTGTTCACCTGCCAAAATCCACACTCTAGTCACATTAAGTCAGTGAGGGAAGGTGCTAGGCAGTGGCCCACTGCTAAGGAGACTCTGGGTGATTTGGGGGAGCTGCAACCCCATGGCTGCCAAGCCATCCCTATCAGCCTGGATCCGGGCCAGCAGATGGACAGCTGCAGACCAGCTGTTGGCGTGAGGAAAGCCAGCAACCAAGAGCCGTGATGTGGAAAAAACAGTCTTCTTCTAAGAGGGGGCCCAGCCCAGACCCCCCAGGAAAGGGCAGCCCACATGGAGGGGTACTGGGTCCCTTCAGGCAAATTAATCTCGACAACCAGATTATGTTTGTATCTTGTTTTCATCTGGCTCATAATGGCCGAGCAGTGGAGTAGCAGTGCCTTTTAGAGCTGTGGTGGTCGGACATCACCACGCGGAAGAGGAGCAGCAGAGAGCCAGACAGGAAGTAGCTTTCCCGAGGCAGAAAGCATCTTATCTGAAGCCTGTCCTGTGGTCCTTCAGCGGCAGGTCAGGTCTAGATCAGCATCCTTCCGTCACAGGCCCCTTCCCACCAAGCCCTGCTCCACACGAACAACAGGTGAAGGAGAGAAACATGGCAGGGAACTTCGGGGACCCACTCTGTGTGGCCTTCTCCCTCTCTCTTCCAGTGCTGCCGGGCCCAGCAACCCTGTTGCTCGGCAACAGGAAAAGATCTGGTTGTTGGTGCTATGCCCCGGCCAGCCTCTTCTTTCTGCCTTCTGCAGCCAGGCTGTGGGTCTGTCGTCAGCTCCGGCGCCATCTCCAGGAGGCCTTCCCTGACCGTTACGTCATTACCTAGTGTACTTCTTTATAGAGTGTCATTTTGTGTTTGCTTCGTGTGTTTCTGTTTCTTCCCATAAACATGTAAATGACGATAAAACAGACTGTCATGGGGACTCAGCAAATATGACTGACAAAAAGTGAGGAGAGTTCTTATTTCAATTTTTATATTTTTATTGAAAAACTTTTTTAAAAAGATTTATTTATTTATTATGTAGAGTGTTCTGTCTGCATGTATGTCTGCAGGCCAGAAGAGGGCACTGGATCTCATTACAGATGGTTGTGAGCCACCACCATGTGGGTGCTGGGAATTGAACTCAGGACCTCTGGAAGAACAGCCAGTGCTCTTAACCTCTGAGCCATCTCTCCAGCCCTGAAGAACTTTTTTACACAATATATTTTGTTCCCCTCCCCCAACTCCTCCCAGAACCTACCTACTCAGCTTCATGTTCTCTCTCTCTCTCTCTCTCTCTCTCTCTCTCTCTCTCTCTCTCTCTCTCTCACTCACTTTTAGTTGCAAACTACACAAAGCTGGTAATGAGTACCGGTGGAGATATTATCAAACCTTACCATTTGAACGATATGGGTTCTCCCTGGATGATCTGTACACACCTCCATGCTGTGTACTCATAGACTCTGACTTGGAAGGCAGGATAAAGTACCGTCTGGTCTCTAAAAGTTCAAACGCTCCCACCACAGTCCTGCGTTATTGACCTTCTCACTCTCAGAAAGCAAGTTCAGAGGACATGCTGACCTCTCTCCCCTCCTACTGATGTTTCCCACACTGCTTCCGGTCCCATCCTGCTAATCTCTGATTGTAGCAAATTGCTTTCCACATTTGAAAAGCAATAATGATCCCTATGTAAGACAACCTGTGAGTTTTTCCCCAAGCAGGGACCTCTTTAGAGAGAGAAAACAATGTAGATGGCTTCTCAGTTAAGCATTGCTGAAGTCCTCTAAGGTAAGTTTGTATGGACAGCCTGTGAGCTGGGCACCATGCCAGGCATGCCAAGGACATGAGGGTGGGTCCTGCCTCTGAGCAACTCCCCTTAGGCCCGTCAGAAGCAGATCACTTTGACTCAATAGATGTCTTATGAAGCCGCTACTAAATGTAAACCCTGGGAGACCTACCAATAGACCTAACCAGCACCCAGAGACACGTGGAGAAGGATGCCCTACCGACAGTTCAATATTCTGTGTTAGGTCCTATCAAGAACATGGGCACATGGGAGACAAGGTGGCCAGGAGTGGTGAGAAGAGCTGGAGACCAGCTCTGAGGGAGAAGCAGGGGTGGGACAGGGAACGAAGACAGAAGGGACGTCAAGCAGGTGTAGAAGGGGATGGGAGCTGGCAGACTCCGGGGACTGTGAGGGGACTGTAGGAGCAAAGGACAGAGGGAGCGGACATACGCAGACGTGTGAAATTATGGACAGTGGCCGGCCAGCCAGGCAGGCAGAAGACTAGGGGAACGCTCACAGACTAGGGCATGGCCTGTCCCAACAGGCAGCTAGGGAAAAGTGTGAGACTGAAATTTAAAGAGTTAAGGCTTGACCCTGCACGCCCCAGGGAAGCCCAAAGACCCTAGGGCTGAGGAGAGAGGTTGCCAAGGGGAAAACCCAGTCTGGGGGACTGTTGCCAGGAGAAGGGACAGGTGGTAAGGGCTACAGCAGAGTGGCAGGTGGGGCAGCCTTGAGGATGACAATAATAAAGGACTGATGTTTTCAGACCTCTCTTCTTTTTTTTTTTTTTTTTTTTTTTTTAAGATTTATTTATTTGTTTATTTATTTATTTATTAGGTATACAGTGTTCTGCCTGCATGCCAGGAGTGGGCGCCAGATCTCATTACAGATGGCTGTGAGCCACCATGTGGTTGCTGGGAATTGAACTCAGGACCTCTGGAAGAACAGCCGGTGCTCTTAACCACTGAGCCATCTCTCCAGCCCGCAGACCTCTCTTCTTGAACTGTAAAGCTCCAATTTCAAATTCTTTCTGTGGCCCACCCCTCCAAATCCTAAATCCTCTCCTCCCTCCACTCCCTTCATATTCTCATTAAAGATGTCAGGCTGCAAAGTCCCCCCTCCCCTGCACCGTGTGTGTGTGTGTGTGTGTGTGTGTGTGTGTGTGTGTGTGTGTGTGTGTGTGTGACACACGGGGGGGGGGGGGGGTCAGTACAGCCCATCCAGAAATCAGATTCCTCCCTCATCTGCCTAAGCAGGTGTTCGCGCGCTCACCGGAGGCCCAGAATGACTCCATTCCTTCACTGAAAATCCCTCCATCTAGACACTGCCTGGACAAGAGAATCTTCTAAAGAAACATCCATCTTGCCTTCCCTTAAAAAGCCAAGGACGGAAAAGACCCTTGGACCCTGACAGGTGCCGTTCACCAAGGAATACATTTCCTTCAAGAAAAGGCACCCTCTCTCCAGTCAGCTGAATGACTTGATTTGGGTCCTGGTTACAGTAGAAGTGATGGCCTTGCTTGGTTGGGTGGTAAAGTTGACACAGGAGCTCAGGGTGGGGGTGGGACTCTCTAGGAAAGTCCCTTCCCCTCTCTGGGCCTCAGCTTCCTAACTGTATAATAAGGGGATGGATGGTTGGTTCTAAGGAACCTTTTGCTTCTGACCTTTCCCTGGTAGTCATGTGTGAGCTTACCCCTTCTTCCTTCCGTCCTCCTACAGAGCCGGCCACTGTCACCAGCCCCACGTGTCTCTTTACATCATGATGAAGAGGAAGGAAGCATCCCTCATTGCTTTCACCAGTCAGAATTTCGGAGTATCTGATGGGAGAAGGCCCCTCCCCGCCAGCCCTCTGTCAGCCAACGCTGCTCACTGGACTGGGTACGGTGTCAGCCACTACCAGTAACTGGCTGCCATTGTTGACTGTCTGGCAAGAGACCTCGCCAACCCCACCGCCTCTTCTCTTCCTTGCTGGCTTTGGATGGCTCCCAGGACTTCCTCACACAGCGGTACGCCCACAGCCAAGGTCCCTGTGTACCTCTGCAACCCGAGGAAGGTACAGACATCCACTCCAGCCAGGCAGTGCACCGGCTCCTGCCGTCCACAGGGGGAAGAGGAGCTGCTGTGAGACTTCGCCTTTGTCTCCAGGGACTGCTGAGAGCTGTCCCAGACAAAGGTCAGGAAAGACAGACAGAAGGCAGGGTGAACCGGGGAACCCTGGCAGGCTCTGTGGGCAGGCGAGAAAGTGCCTCCTGCCTTCAAGCTCAAGGTCTCCTCCTGGCCAAACCCTGGACTGCCCAGTCACTCAGCCCAGCGCTGACAGACAGCTGACCGTCGCTGGATCATCCTTGATTAAACCTCAGACCCCAGCTCTCAGGTCCCCTCTTATCTCCCCCTTGAAGGTCATCCAGGGAGAAACAGAACTTGACTCAGTCTCAAGTCAGGCCCCAAGGGGAACCTCTAGCACCTTGCCCCCAGCACAGGAAGAGCCTTGCTTAGCACACAGTGGGAGACACAGGGCCTGGAGGGCACAGGGCAGCTGCCCTCCTCCCCCAGGTCTTGGCCGAGGCCCATCAGGGTTGGCAGCGACTCAGTTGGCCCCAGTGCACTCTCCTGGAACGAAACCCCTGCTACTCGCATCTCTCCTCAAGTCGGCCTGCAGCAAGTCGGAGCTATTGGCTCAAATCCCTGTCTCTTGTTAACCTTTCCCTCACCGTTTCTTCCCCTTGCCGGTGAAAGAGGTTCGCAAGATATTCTGTTAGGCTTTTTTTTTAAATGTCTCTATTTCTCTAGGAAAACACTGTAAATCACAATGGTTCCGATGTCTATATAGTTCAGACTGACCTGTGTCAGAGTCTCTCCAGCTTTGGACAAGGACATTGGGACCTTCCAAAATCCCATGGCACCATGCAGAGGGTCAGGAAAGGACCCAAGGACCTGGCAAAGGTCTACCCAAGGTCTAGTCAAGGCCTTCTCTGAAGCTTCCCTGAGGCCCAGCAAGGCCGCAGCAACATGAGTGCTGTGGAGGGAGTTGCCCATCTTCCCACAGTGCACGTTCCTTTAGGCCTGGGACCTCACAGAAGCCTCACTGGAAATTCTCCTAGTCCCTACATGACAAACTTTTATCTCCATCTCTTACTGTGAAGGAAAGGAAGTGGCTGGGACTCAGGCACTCTGAAAACAGCTTCTTGGGTTGAACACAATGGCGACTTTCAGGCGGTTGTTTTCCTCGAGGGAACATCTCCTTAAATCCAGGGCTGGGATTCGAACTCAGGCCTTTCTGACTTGGAAGCCCAGGTTGAAACTTCACGGCCCAGTGCAGAGCTTCTTAAGTGGAGGGAGAGGGCACAGTCCAGTCCACAGTGAGTGAGGGCGGGTGGCTCAGCATGGCTTTAGCTTGGGGGAGCCCCGTGACCACAATCGGTCCATACTCACTGCCTGAACCTAGGAGTCTCTCAGAAGCTGTGCTTTAAACCCAGCAATTCTAGGACAAATGGGAAGAGTAGCTTCTATAGTCATGTTTCCACAAGTGTCACTCAGAGAGAGGCCCCAGGACAGTCGTCCATCATCCTTGGTCCTGATGGTCATTGGGCTTCTAACAGGAACTGAACGGACATCAGAAGGACATTTCCAGTGGAGAAAGTGGGTCATGGAAAGATGGAGCCATCACAGTCATAACCACTCAGCTAGAGACTCAGCTGAGTCCTCCCCTCCGGCAAGAACAAGGGTCCCAGAGGCCTCACTCTCCAGCCTGCTCCAGAGCCCCCCCGGGAGCCCACTTTGAAATGTATTTCACAGAGTGGGCTCCCTCCGCCTACTCCAGGACATGTACTTCCACACTTAGGACTATCCTAAGTTGTAACCGGGGTGCAGAGTCCCACTTCTAAGGCCCACAGGTGTCGGGTAACAAGTTTTGAGGAACCCCACGGTGAAACAAAAGGACCTTTTGAGCAACTTCAGCTCCTCACTCATTCACTAAGCACCTGCTGTGTGCTGTTCATTACAGACTGGCTGGAGAGAAAGATGGCAGGAAAGGACTTGGTTCTGCAGGGCTTCCAGGCCCATGGGCTGGAGGACTGCCTCTGGTCTAAGGACAAGGGAAGGGACAAATGAAAGATGGGCAAGGGCCAGCAGGGGTCTGGAGGGAAGAGCAGCTGATTATTTGGGGCACCCCAGGGAAACGCTCATGTAGATGACACTGAGACAAGACTAGAGGATGCTAGAATTCCAACAATGACCTTGATGGGAGACAGGCAGGGATGGTCCTAGACCAGCAGTTCTCAACCTGTGGGTCGAGACCCCCTCGGGGGTTAACTGACCTTTTCACAGGGGTCACATATCGGATATCCTGCATATCAGATATTTACATAACAATTCATAACAGTAGAAAAATGACAGTTAAGAAGTAGCAATGGAAATTATTTTATGGTTGAGGGTCACCACAACATGAGGAACTGTACTAAAGGGTCCAAGCATTAGGAAGGTTGAGGACTGCTATAATCTAGACAGACAGTGGTAGTGTGGTACTAGCCTGGGCTCCCTACACTCCAGCTAGTGGGCTCATCACAATGCTGCTCTGAGGCCATTTCCTCAACTTTGGGACGAGAAAAAAATTCATAGCGCTGATCACATATTTATCATAAGCACATCTTGGGGTCATTTTTTTGGAGGGAGCAACCTTTGTCCTTCCCCCCATCCTGACCTTCAGGATCTGATCAGTTCCTCACGTCTGTCTCTCAGCCTCGGCCATCCTCTCTGATCTGTCGGCTACTGCTGCAAGCTCCTGAGTGAGGATTTATGGTACCAGGCCCCCACTATGGAAGCCAGTATCAAGGTGATGGAATGGATCTTGCCCCTGGACCAAAGGCCCCCAGAACCTGAGAAGCCTGCAGCCCACTCACTCATCAACCCCAGGACAGAGTCGAAACAGGTCATTGGTCTCAGCCTCTATCCCGGGGTGGCTTCCTTCCTTTACCTGTATGGAGTTCTGGGCGACTGCCAAGAAGAGTGGAGATCCATGTGACAGTGGGTAAGAAATGTGCCCATTACAGAGAAAACCACCAACAGGTTTTCCTGGGTTATGACATCTCACAAGATCCAAAATGTCAGCAGTGGAAGCCATTATGCCTGTGACTGCAGGGGACACCGATGATGCCCAGGTTGAGGGTGGGCCTGAGTGTCACACAGGCATGAACAGCTATGAGTCTGGGGACTCCTACTAGCCTGTGTTCTCTCAGCAGGCCTCCCTCCCAATGTGCATGTGTTCCCCTGGATTCCTTAACCCTTAGCTTTCTCAGGCAGCTAGGGGAGAACTCAGGCATCCTGGACCTCAAAGCGAAGCTATGAAGGAGGCTGACTACTACCTAGCTGCCTGCCCAGCCTTGCTCACAGGTGCTTGGGTGTCTAGTAAGCAGGTATGAAAGCAACATGCATCTGCAGACTTGTCTGCAGCCCACGGGGCTCCCTCTAGTTCACCTCCCCACTCGCATGGACTGACACGTGGTTGGATATCACAGGACCTGGGAGGGCCAAGAACAGGGGAACAGACCACGCCACCAACCTGATTGGCACAAGCCACAGTGAAAGGAAGTAGGTCATATTCCGGGTAAAATCTAAGTGATACTGAGAGATCCCCATCTGCTGCAAGTATCATATGACCTCAGGGCTAGAAAGCACTTCCCTTTCCATCTGGGGCCACCAAGGCCCCAGTGCGGGGACCTGCCCGTCATCAGAGATGGATGAAAGACACCGACAAGTGGTCAGGAATGCTCTCCTTTATTAGAGAAGTCATAATCAGATTCTCAGGGAATTGGTCCCCAAAATAGAGGGGGTGCAGTAAGAGGGTGTTGTGGGAAACTCCAGCATCCAGCATCGCCCTCAAGAGCCTAACATTGTCTGCCCCGTGGCCTCCCTCTGCCTGCTCCATCCCACACATTTGACACACACAAGGGGTCTCCTGTTTCAGCCAGTAATTGCCACTTCCTCTATGCATTTCCAACAGGAGCTGAGTGTCCAAGTCCAGCCGAGGATTTAGGTTCAGAGAGTCGAGGATTGCTTTTGGCAATCTCTAAAGTCCACCCAAACCAGGCCAGTCAAGCCGTTTTTAAATGCTCCGGATTATAAATGAGGCAGAGAACAGAGCCATCCTTTTCAAATCTTAGAAGCAGCAGCCTTCTGAGGATGATGGGGGAAATGCAGATTCCTGGACTGGGATAGTTTGAAGGAGAATGGCCCCAACTGGGGAACTGTTTGGGAAGGATTAGAGGTGTGGCCTTGTTGGAGGAGGTGTGTCACTGGGAGTGGGCTTTGAGGTTTCAGAAGCCTGTACCTAGCCCAGTCTCTCTCTCTCTCTCTCTGTCTCTCTGTCTCTGTCTCTGTCTCTGTCTCTCTCTCTCTCTCTCTCTCTCTCTCTCTCTCTCCCTCTCCCTCTCCCCCTCCCCCTCCCCCTCTCCCTCTCCCTCAGGCTCCCAGCTACTGCTCCAGCCTGTCTGATTCCCCCCATGATGGCAATAGACTAACCCTCTAAAGTTGTAAACAAGCCCCAACCAAATGCTTCGTTTTCTAAGAGTTGCCTTGGTCGTGGTGTTTCTTCACAGCAACAGAAGAGTAAACACAAGCCCCATCAGACTCCAGTCAAACTTGGTGGATGAGTGCTCATGCACCTCAACAGCAGCAAGGCTGTGGAGCCTCCTGACTCGGGGAGCAGCAGAAGTACTTGCTTCTATGGAGTAAGCAACCACAACAGTCCCACATGGAAGTCGAGGAGGCAGCAGGAATCCAGACTCGAGCCCACACAGCTGTGCTTCAAGCAGCAGGCCAAGCCAAGACGGGGTAGGTGGAAGGAGCTGGGACAGAGCCGAGAGGCGAGAGCTGGGGCAGCTGGGCCAGGAGTGACTGGGGAAGCGGGAGGTAGTCTGGGAGAGCTCCAACTGCCCTGGACGGACCTGGATTCCCAACCACAAAGGGCCTGGGGCACAGGAGAACTCCCGTATGCCAGGAAGCAAAGCACACGAAGAAAGAGCCTGACAGCTGGCAGAGAATGCTCACAGAGGAAACGGAGGGGGGGGGCAGATGTGGAGAGCTGCACCTCATGACTGTCGGGTTCCTTCTTCCCATAAACTTTGCTTTAAGTTCATATAAATAAATAATAAGAACCATGCTCACTTCAAGTTCTGCACAAAATTCAAAGCTCATATACCTAGATTAAACCTCTTACATTAGCCAAACACTTGAAAAGTTTAGTCTCTTCAAAACATGCAAAAGTCCCTCTCAAATCTCCAGAGCCTCTCAACTGCGGACTTCAGTAAAAGTGAGAAGCAAATTAAATACTCTCTCACTCCAAGGGGAAAGAACCAGGGCACAGTTACAATTGAATCAAAGCCAAATCAAAGTCCAGCAGTGTAAAAAACTCAGCGCTTGATGTCCAGGTCCAGCGCACCATCCCCTGGACTCCAGAGGACCCAGAGCCATTTCTGTGGCTCTGCCCTCTGCCTCACACAGCTTGTCTCCTCGGCGCAGGCTGGCTCCTCTGCACAACTGCTGCTGTCCTTGGTGGTCATCCCACCATACAGGCGTCTCCAAAATGCTGGCGTCTCCACAGCAGCGGGGCTGCACCTTCACCAACACCCTCTGCTGGGCTCTCTTCTGGCATATGGTGCCAAGCCTCAGCTGCCCTCCATCCTTCATCTCCGTGCCTTCAGCACCACATCAGAAACTCTTACATATGACCAAGTTTGGCTGCCAGCACAAGGTGCCACTTGACCTCTGGACCACAGCATCTTTCTGCTGACCCTGAGGAAAAACTTCCCAAAGAGATTTCACCTCAACGATGCTGGTCTCTTGGTCACAGCTCATTTCTCTGCTCCAGCTGACCAGCATCTGTGGTCCCAGTAAAGAAAAGCTTCCACTTTAGTGGTTCTTAATTCAAAATACAGCTCAAACAGCTCTGGTCGAATTTTCACTTCTCTCTGAAATGTCACAAGCCAGGCTTCCATTATCTGTACTGCTCTCAGTAATTCTTATCTTCCAAGTTCATACAACAGCCCATTTAAACTCTGAACACTCAATGGCTTTCCCACACCAAAGTTCCAAAGTCCTCATACAATCCTCCCCCAAACATGGCCAGGTCTGCCACAGGGATAATCCATTGTCTAGTACCAATTTCTGTCTTAGGTAAGCTTTCTATTGATGTGATAAAACATCATGAACAAAAGCAAGTTGGGGAAGAAAAAGGTTATTTCAGCTTCAGCTTCCAGGTCACAGTCTGTTGCTACATGATTGTACATGCGCTGTCCAGTCGCCAAACAAGAGGCTTAGTCATCCTTTACGTCCTAAGTAATCAATGCGCTGCGTGATCACGTAATTTGTGTGCAGTGTGATCATGTAATCTATGCACATGTGTGGCATAGCGATGTGAGCTCATACGTGCATGTGTGTATGGAATCCATAAAAAGCGGGTCACAGACTCTTCCCTCCTCCCCCTTCCTCTTCTTCCTCTCTCTCCCTGAACAATCTCCATAGGCCTAAGCACATTCCCCTCTGTCCCTAATGAACCCTTACAGTGGGTTTTGTTGTGCCTCGTGGCTTTTCTCGCATGGTAAACAGCACCGCTTAATGAATAACCTTGCGCCTCATAAAACTAACACAGTCCATCACTGAGGAAGTCAGAGCAGGAACTGGAGGCAGGAACCGGAGGCAGGAACTGAAGCAGAAGATATGTCTTGCTCCTCGTGGCTTTCTCAGCCTGCTTTCTTATACAACTCAAGACCACTTACCCAGGGGTAGCACCACCCCTTGTGGATACCCGCGTCAATCATTAATCAAGTAAAAGCTCCCTCAGACTTGTTCACAGGTCAGTAAGATGGAAGCGCTTTCTCAATTGAGTTTTTCCTTCCCAGATGATTCTAACTTTATGTTGACCAAAACAAACAAACAAACAAACAAACAACAACAATAAAAAACTAGACCACTGGCCTTGGGAAGGAGACACGTGGGAGTTATACTCTGTAGCAGCCCATGTATGACCCTCCACTACCATGTCATACTGATCCCCTGGAGCACAAAGAGACTTGAGTTCAGGTGGAAGAAACTGACCCAATTCACTCCTTCTGGTTTCTTTCAGAGAAAAGGAAGTGTGAGAAATTTGATATCCTAGCCAGAGTGCAGACAGGAGCAATGGCTTCTTCTTGTTCGCCCAGATACTCAATGAGGGAGCACACTGGCTACTTAACTGTCGTGTAACAAATTGTCCCCAAAGACAGCAACTTTAAACAGGGAATATTTGTTTCTCTGAGGGGGATTATCCTGGTGGCTTGGGTACAAGGTCTCCCATGAGGTTACATTACAGCCAATGTGTTCTTAGGCCTGCAGTTAGATCTGCCCCCAGGATCACTCAAGTGCCTACCATAAAGCCGGGAAGAGGCACTTCCAGGTCCACATACATGGTGGCTGGCAGGCCTCAGTTTCTCACTATATGGCCTCTCCATGCTCCATCATGGCTTCCCATCATGGCAGTTGACCTTCCCCAGAGCAAGACTTGAGAGAGAGGACAGAGAGAGATGGCAGAATCCATGACAGCAGCTATGCATAACCCAGTCTTCAAAGTGACAACCTACCACGTCTACCACACTCTGGTCTCTAGTAGGCATTCACTAAATCCAGGCCACAATCAAGAGGACCCCTGCCTCTGAAGAGGGGAGAGTGAAAGTGTATGCACCCCAGTTTGGGAAACACCCCACCTTGTACTAATCACAGGGTATTAGATTCAGTAGTCTTTAAAGGCTCTGGGGTCTGGAAATATGGCTTTGCCCTCCCTCAGAGCTGACAGGCTGGCCTCAGAAGAGAGGAAGGGCCTGGAGAATGAGCGGGAAGGTGTCTCTCTGACAGGTGTACACATCAGCAGACTGTCATTCTCGTCCCCTAGAGGACACGCCGTCCTGCATCCTGGGGATGGGGGTCTGACCCAGCACCCATCTGCGGGCACAAAGAGCAATGTCTAACCACTTCAGTGGTTCTGGGCCTGCACAATGGCTGAATGTGAAGTCTCTAGCGGAGACCAAAGATGTTCCTAGCTTCGCTATACCTCCAAGAAAATGGAGGGGACATGTGCTAGAAGATGAGGGATGAGCCAGGAAGGGCCAGCCAGGTCTCTTCACTAAGCATGAAAGAAACAGGCAGGAAAATTACCTGGCACCCAGGTCTCTTCAGAGGGGTGCCAGGGTGAGGCTAATAGCTTCTGCTTGGTGGCAGGTGGCTCTGAGTTCACTACTGACTGTCATTGCTAGCTGTGTTCATAACTCCTTTGGGCATGTTTCCTTATAAGGCAAATTTGGCATAAGAGAATTTAGATGGGGAGATGGCTCAGACACAAAGGAGTTTTCTGTGCAAGCAATGAGGACCACAAATGTCACAGGGTCCCCATTTCAACTATATGCTAGCATGGATCCCCTCCAATTTGTTTGTTTGTTTGTTTGTTTGTTTGTTTACCTACTTACTTACTTACTGGTTTTTCAAGACAAGGTTTCCCTATATGGCCCTGGCTGTCCTGGAATTCGCTCTGTAGACCAGGCTACCTCGAACTCAAGAGCTCTGCCTGCCTTTGCCTCCTGAGTGCTAGGACTAAATGTGTGCGTCATCACTGCCCAGCTGATTCCCTCCAACTTAAAATGATGTGGTGGGGCCAGCAAGATGGCTCAGCTGGTATAAAGGACTTGCTGCTCAAACCTGATGCCTGGGTTCAATCCCAGAACTCAAGGTAGACGAAAAGAATCAAATTCCCCAGTTGTCCTCTGACCTCCTCATGCACATACTGTGTGTGTGTGTGTGTGTATGTGTGTGTAAATAAACTAATAAAAATGAAATGATGCTACAGAGAACTCTCAGCACTCTGCTTAATTACCACGGCAGTCTGGAAGCTCGCCACCTGTCCTGGAAGCCACAGAGGGACGGTCCCACCTGACAAGAGCCGCTCTGGCTCTGGCTGCTTGCTCTGCCTCTTTGTGTTACAACAGCCAGCAGTTTGGATTCTGAACAGCCCCATCCTAGGAAGGAAGAACACTCCCTGTTTGCAGTTAGGTGACATGTCCTTGGCAGTTCCTAGCATCTCATTTACCCTCATCACATCTTGTTTCAGTTTAAGATCAAATCATAAATGACATCTGGCCTGATAAGCTGTGTGTGAAGAGTCTGGAGACAAAAGATGGTTTCCAAAAAGGCTGGACGGTCCTGACTGGGAGTGAGGGGTGCAGGTACCACATTAATCTGGAGGCGGTAGTAGGGTATGTGTTTATGATTGACAGGATGCAGATGTGTGCCAGGCATACATGGGTGAATGATGTCCATATGTGCTTGCTTTTCTGCATGCCTATGTGTATATATACACACATATGCACATGTATGTGGCTGGGGGAGTGTGTGTGTGTGTGTGTGTGTGTGTGTGTGTGTGTGTGTGTGTGTTTAAGACCATCTCTGCATTCTCTGACCACGGCACAATGACCCACGGCTCCAGATTTAGGGGGCTTATTTCTTTTCATGCCAGCCTCCCCAGTCTCCCCAGGCAGCTGCTTTTATTGGTCAGGATTTGATGTTTCTTGGGCTAAGCCTTGGCGTCCCATCCTGGTGAAATCAGAGCCCACGGACCACCTCAAAGGCATGACATGGGGATGGAGAGTGTCAAGCACCCCCTGAGGGAAAGTAGTGAGGCTCAAAGCCCCCTAACCTCCACCTCTGAAGAGAGTGGGGTCAGCTCCTCCTCCACCCCAAACCCCTCGCCTGCATTTGTAAATGCGCCTTACAAGCAGACATCTGCGGCTCTCAGTCTCCTGAATGCAAGGTGAAAACTTGACACAAATCTCTGTGTTTTCCCGAGGTGTTTTAGCCAACTTCGACTTTCCTGTTTTGTACACACACATAAGTCAGTGCTAAGAGGATTACTCCTCCGGGTGTGCTTCGTCCTTCTGAGAAGCCCCGGTCAAAAGAGACCCTTGTTAAACAGCGTTTTCTCTAATTCCTCCTGGCCTCACGGTGCAGCCAGTTCTTAAATCCACCCACCTCTGACTCGGGGAATAAAGATGGTCTCCTCTCGAGCGCACCGCTCCAATCTCCTCCTGCCCCTGCATCCTTCAGAAAGCTGAAGATGAACATTAGTGTTTGGTTCAGCAGCATCTGAAAAAGAAAGGGCAGCCTGGTCGAACCCTCCACGCCCCGGAGAAAAATGTAGCCTTTTTGCCTGTGCACCGTGAATGCTTTCTGGAGAGCTTTCATTAGGGCCGGGGCCGCTGGTGCAGAAAGTTTCACAGATGTTGACATTTTTTTTTCATCCCTGGGTTAAGATGTCTTCCATGAGCTTTTATTCCTCATTTGTTACTTCTTTATTGTCAGGGAGGTTTGGCCGCCTTCCTTCTCTGGTCCCTCTGAAGAGAGCAGCGGTAGCCTAGCCCCTCATTATCTCGGCCCTTTTCTTTGGCCTCCGGAGGCAGCCGGGGCCTCAGGCCCCTTTGTGAAGAACAGCAGGTAGCTGAGGCAGGCCGGGTCATTCCTCAGACCCTTTTGTGTGGCGGTCCCCTCCTCCCTCAACTCAGCTCAGGGTATGGAAAAGGTCAGGGGCAGCCAAGCCTCCATACCTGGGCTTTTGTTGGTTGCTGGAGGCCACGGAGTCCAGAGGCAGTAGCTTGTAAAGCAGCCTAGAGAAGTCTGTGTACGGACCATGTAGCTGTCCTCCCATCCGTCCTCGGACTCAGGTAGGGAGGCACCAGATGAGTACAGCTCTTCCATGTCCAAAACTGCTACAGGACAAAACCTCCTCCCACAGAGAGACTGGCTGAGATGAATCCAAACTGAGGTCTCTGGGGTAGGGAGGAAAGGTTTCTAATAAACATGTCGAGACTCCTTGTTTGTGACATTCTGCTTCCCCACCTGTCAAATGGTGTCATGCCCACGGGCTCCATCCCCCCTCATACAGTTTTCCTGGTTATTCTGTAGACCCAGAGAGGTGATGTAGAAACTGTTTTGTCAACCATAAGATTCTAAATAGCATTTTTCTTTTTTCCCCCACTATTACCTGGGTAGACCCTACCTTGAACAAAAGCTATATCATCTAATACGGATTAATGTTTCTGAAAACTGTAAGCAGTAATACAGACTTAGTGGCCTTGATGCACGTGATTTCCAAGTCCTGTCCAAGCCTGATGTCCTTATGGTGACAAGGATCTCTGATATGGATTCACAACACGTCCCCACGGTTGGGCACGGTTGTGCATGCCCAGCGGGACCTAGTCACTTCCGCCTAGTCATTTCCGGGTCAAAACATCTCACGTGACCAGGACCCCGTGGCATTGCATGGTTGCATAAAGCACACGGCACAACCATGTGATCTACGCGCATGCGTGGAATAGCCACATGGGCCTGTGTGCGTAGGCGCAGCCCGGCCTTTATAAGCCGGGGCCATATTCCCAGCCCCACTTTACTCATGTGTCTTTCCACAGGCCTGTGCATCTCTGTCTCTTTACCTTAATAAAACTCTTGTTAGTGGATTCTGTTGTGTTTCGTGGCATTTCCTCACAGGGTAAGAGCACCGCAAATAACCAACAATCTCAGAGCAAGGTGGGCTCTGATGGCAGCCAAGTTGTTCAAAAGCTAGATGTTCCGTGCCTTAGAAAGGGGAGGCCGTGGGGAAACGGATGTGTGCACTTACACAGAGAGAGATAGAAGGGGCGTCTTAGTGCTCGTTGACACTGGCTCGGGACCAGCCAGTTACACCACAGCTGCCTGGAGAGTCGCTGGAAAACTCACCTACCTGCCTCATGAGATGAAGGGGCTTCGGGACCAGCAAAGTGGGCACGTCCTTCTGGACAACACACCTTCCAAGAGCAATGAGGCTCGAAGGCCAGAGGCCAGCGCCAAGACTGGACTGGAGATCCATAACAGAACTGGAGGAGTTGAGGCTTCTGCACTCACTTGGGAGCTCAGGGATGGTTCTAGCATTGGGCTCCTTCTGTGCACCCAGGGGAGCTGGAATGAGACCTGAAGGGTAGAAGCCAAAATGGACGTGTTTGGAACAAACCAAGGTATTTCCAATGTTCTGAATTGTCTAAAATGGAATGCGCTGCCTTTGTGAGGTGGTGAGCAGGATGACTGAGGGTGACCCATGGACTGGAATGCCCTTGAGGAGATTCAGCCACCAAGCATTCATTTAGGGCTGACTCGGTGTCACGCCCGACAAGCCTTTTCTAATCCTAAAATGATCCCATTCCTTAAACTATTAAAAAGTTGCTTTTATTTTCTAGTGATTAAGTTAAACAGAGCCAATCCCCACTTCTAGCGATGGCTGAGTTAACATCACTAGTTCACTAGTTCACTTTGTGAACAGGAGAGGCCAGAGGGTGAGTAAGATGACTAAGCCGGGTGAGACGCTTGCTGCCGAGCCTGATGACCAGAGTTCAACCCCCGGGACCCACGTGTGGAAGGAAAGAACCAACTCCCACACCTGGTCCTCTGACCTCCACACGTGGGTGTTGTGGCTCACGCACATAAATCCACACAAGCGCCGGGCGGTGGTGGCGCACGCCTTTAAGCCCAGCACTCGGGAGGCAGAGGCAGGCGGATCTCTGTGAGTTCGAGGCCAGCCTGGGCTACCAAGTGAGTTCCAGGAGAGGCGCAAAGCTACACAGAGAAACCCTGTCTCGAAAAAACCAAAAAAAAAAAAAAAAAAAAAAAAAAAATCCACACACGCACACGCAGAAATCAACAAATAAGTACATGTGACATGTGACTTGTTTAAGAGCGACAGCATTTGGTGCAACTTCTCCGACTCTGGCTCCCTAGTTCCCATGTTTGCAGCTTTCAGATGAGGCCAGATGCAGGTGGGCATTTACTAAATGGGGAGCAAAGGACTGGGGGATGGGGGTTCAGTTGTAGGAACCAAGGAAACCTTGAGAAGAGAATGAAAAGGGAAATTCTCTTATAGGAAGAACCAGGAAAGTTCCCAACAGCCCATCTGTGCCCATCCCTGCTCAAACCTTGAGTTAGGTATTCACCAAGAACGGTTAAGCTCCTGAAGAAAGGTCTGAGCTGGGACTACGTGAGACACAGGCGGTGCAGTTTGAATCCAACTAAGACAATTGCTTGATTAAAGAAATAGCATTCAGCTAGGCTGGGGAGGTGCATGTATGCCTTCGATCCCAGCATTTGTGAGTTTGAAGTCAGTCTGGTCTATAGAGTGAGCTCCAGGACAGACAAGGATACACAGTTTTATTAAAATTTGTCTTAATAAAAATAAATAAATAAAGGCCGGAGAGCAGTGGCACACACCTTTAATCCCAGCACTTGGGAGGCAGAGCCAGGCAGATCTCTGTGAGTTCCAGGTCAGCCTGGTCTACCGAGTGAGATCCATCCAGGACAGGCACCAAAACCACACAGAGAAACCCTCTCTCAAAAAACCAAAACAAACAAACAAAGAAATAAATAAATAAAACCTTGAAATCACAAAGCTAAGAATCTAATATCAGAAAGAATGAAAAGATCGCTATATTTTAACAACAAAAGGGACTTGGTAGAGGAAAGAGAAAACGGACTTAAGCAGGAAACAAAGACTTTATTATCCAGTGTCTGGAGGAGCAAAGGAACAAGAGGGGCCGCAGGGTGGCTCAGCAGTTAGGAGCATTTGAACAATGGAGTCTCCTGCTTCTCCTCCGCCGGGCTGGGGCCACAGGTATGCAGCACAACACCACATCCAACTTGCCTTACACAACCTTTCCCAAAAGGATAGAGGCAGGAGCGTTCCTTAACTTGTTTTAGAAGGTCAGCCTTACCCTCGCACCCAAACCAAAAGGAGATCACAAGAACACTACTATTCACGAGGTCAGTATCCCTCACAAACATCAGTGGTCAAAGTGTTACCTAGAAACCCAAAGAAAACTTCAGAGATGATGGACATGTCTTAACTGTGTTGCCATTTACATGACACTATGTGCTTGCAGAAAACTCATTAAGCTGTTTACCTATGATTAGGTAAATTATGCCTACAAAAGTCTTTTAACCCAAGAAATTAAGAATAGTTATTATGCACTACTTTTATGATTCTGATTATTCAATACAACCATACAGAAGTGAACCAAAACCAAAGAGGAACTTCATGACTTCCCAAGTCAGGCATTCCCAGGTCAGCCTTTGAGGCCCTGAAAAGGTCAAAGCCATCTTTACCACTTTTATGAATCCCCGGGCTCTAGGCTGAGGGCCACAGGAGTCAATGGATGAAAATGGAACTAGGAAGCAGGACCTTACAGGGTCTTTGGTGAAACATGAAGTTTTCACTTGTGTGTGGGAGTGCATACGGGGTGTTTGGTGAAACTGAGTTCCCAACCAGGCTGCCACGGATGAACCGGCCTACCTCCATCTTAAAGTAAAGATAAACTAGGCTTATTCCTGTTTATGATTAAACCTCTGTTTCTTAAGCACTGGGCTATGCCTCACCTATAACCTTAACTACAAATTGTTCTCTACTGCCTGTTCCAGGAAACAGCAACCATGTCTTTGTTTCAAAAGCTACTATAACCATCTTGCTGCCCTATCTTTGTTTCAGAAGGTTGTTATGACCACCTTGTAATCATGTCTGTGTTTCAGGAGGTTGTTCTGACTAACTTGTTATGCTTATGTTCCACTCCTATAACCCCTATTTGGAAACCCCCTACCCATGAGCTATAAAAACCTTGTCTTCTTCACATCCAATGCTGATCTCTTGAACCCTGCCTTTAGGGGGAGACAGCCCGTGTATATGAATTTTTAAAAGCTTGCTTTAATTGCTTGCTTTAGCTAATTTGGCCATGATGATTTGGGTCAGTGGTCTTTCTCCTCAAATCTTTAAGAATAACACCATGCCAACTGCTTATCCAGGAATCATCTCTGCCAGAATTTCCATCAGTCTTAGGAGGCAGCAAAGGGATCCTTTAGTGGGGCATGCATAAACTATTTCAAAAGGAGTCATGCATTACTGTGATGTTTAGCTTTGTGTGTCGTCGCAACTGGACCAAGAACTGTGCAGGTTGCTGGTAAGATGTCTATGTCTGTGTGAGAGTGACATGAAAAGTTAGGTAAGAACACCCTTACCTGTGTGGTAGGTATCCCCCACTCCACTGAGGACCCAGACAGAACCACATGTGGAAGGGAGGTAAACTCTTTTCTCCCTAGAGTAGAGACATTCCAGACATTGGCTCTCCTGGTTCGTGGGCCTTCGGGTATGGACCAAGACTTACACCATCAATTACCACATATCCCCTCCACCCCCATTCTCAGACTTCTGCATCTGAACTGAATGCCACCTCTGCTTCTCCGTCTTCTTCCAGGCAGATTGTGAGACTCTCAGCTCCATAACTACATGAGCTAACTTCCATAACATGCACAGGCATGTGTATACACACGCGCGCGCGCACACACACACACACACACACACACACACACACACACACACGCCTCCAGGTGGTTCCATTTCTCTGGCTAGTATTTACATTTAAATTGCCTGTTACATTGTACTAGTCACTCAGATTGAAAAGAAAAACCAAAATTGGCTTTCAACGAAATAAATAAATAAACATGAAAAAGTTCTCTTCGACTCCCTCAAAGGACAAGGACCTTCCAAACCACAGAGCACGTTCTCTCCCGTGAGCCAGGGGACTCCAGCACTGCTCCCCTGAGGTAAGAAGACAGAGCACACCCCACCTAATGGCTAAGGAAACAGGCTACAACTGCCAACTAAGTTGAAAGCGGATGCTCCCGTGACAGACTGGGTAAAACGTAAATAAACAGAGTCTGAAGGTCAAGAAGAGAAGGAGTGACAGAGTGGCCAGTTCTCCATCTGGGATTTTTTTAATCATGAGCTTCTTATCAAAATGCAAAAAGAGGACAATCAAGATGGCTCGCTGTGAGGAGGAGCTTGCCACAGGGCCTGGTGTGGAGTTTGCTCCCTACAGCCCCTATAAAGGTGGAAGGAGAGAAGTAACCCCACGAGATTGACCTCTGATTTCCACACACACACTCTGTGCCACCATGGGACCACCCACATCTTACACACTGATAATTTATAAATGAGTAATACAATGTATACCAGATGGGATGGTGCACACCTGTTCACTCAGCTTCCAAAAGCTAAGGCAGGGAGATCAAGGCTCGGGCCCAATGTGGGCTGTTTAAGACTGTCTCAAAAATGAAAAGGGGGTGGGGAGATGGCCCGATGACTAAAGCCCTCATGGTCAAGCATGAGGACCTGCCATCAAACCCTCATAGGAGCCAGGCACAGTAGTGAGCATAATCCCAGCTCCTACGGGAAGATGGGAGGCAAAGAGCATCCCCAGCTCCCAGGGCAGCTAGCCTGGGGTAGAACATGAAGAAACAAGAAACTGCACCCCTAGGAGGGAGGTCACTAACACCTGAGGCTGCCCTTCGACCTCTACATGCATGCAGGCCCCTGTCCGACTTCACTTACACGTACAGACATTCACAGACACAAACACAAGCGCACACGTGGTGGAGTGGTGTAAAAAACAAAAACTGGTCTGGGCATGGTGGGGTATGCATGTAATCACAGTACTTAGTAGATAGAGGCATGAGGATCAGAAGTTTAAGGTCATTCTTCGATACGCAGCAAGTTTCCGCCAACCTTGGATACATGACACCCTGCTTCGAAAAACAACAGAAACAGAAGAAAACACATTTAAAAAAAAAAAATGAAGTCAAGCAGTGGTGGCACACGCCTTTAATCCCAGCATTCGGGAGGCAGAGGCAGGAGAACCTCTGTAAATTTGAGACCAGCCTGGTCTACAGTCCCAGAGAGCCTGTCTTGAACTTAAATAAATAAATAAATAAATAAATAAATAAATAAATAAATAAATAAACAAATAATAAAAATGCAACTTCCTGTAAGCCAAGCCTCAGAAAGTTGATTTGAGCAGACCAACAAGCTTCCCCTCCCCCAGTGATCAAGTCACCCCCTCCGGCTTTTCCTGCTAATGAGAAGGGTGCCCACAGCCAGTGATAAACTTCTTCTCAGGATGGAATACTGAAGTCTTAACACTAACTGGGAACTCTCCTTCCCTCTTATCCTTTTTGACATCACACCACAGAACGTCAACACTGGGGGAGCTTTAGAGGCGCTAATGGTGTGTTTTTAGCCGAGGCCATTTTCTGAGAGTAGGTTTTAGCCTGGATCATGACCCCCTTATTTTACAGTAACTACAACAGAGAAGTAGCGGAGCCATGTCCTCAAGTCAAGCATCCAGAACTGCAACACAGTTCCTGGACCCCTAGCCAATGCTCAAGCTGGGACCTCAAACTCCCTTTCTGTCCACCCTGGGAGATCTCACGTGAATTGTAACATCCCTGGACTTCCCAAAGCAAGAAGCTGCAGTTTAAAGGGGCCGGGAGATGTCTGGCTTTGGTGGCAGGTTGGCATTGGTGCCCTCCTTGCCTGTCATGCTCTCTACAGAGATGCCCCTGTTCCCTTCACGCCACCCCAAGGACTGCCACACACCTGCCCTTAAAGAGCCAATAACGAAAAGAAGAGGACAACATTCACCTTTGTGGACAGGTTGCTGGTCACACTGTGCCTTCCCCCCACCGCTGAGTCCGTTCTGCTCTGTTCTCTTCAAACACACAGCGGCATCCTCCCTGGCCCCTCTTGGACTCACAAACCACTCCGGAGCCAGCAAGCTGCTGCCTGGGTGGCTCCCAGCAGGAACCGGATGGAGGCAGATGAGGTTACAGGTGCTTTTCATCCAGCCTCCCAGGAGAGCCCAGCTACTCGCTGCAAGAAATTTGTCTACAGATTTTTGTCTTCATTCAAATGAGGCATGGAGGTCGGGAGACGTGGGGCAATGTGATAACTTGATTAAGCCCCAGGACAGATGTCAGGGGCTCAAAGGCCTCTGCTCTCCTCCTTAACCTCTCCAAGGGAGACCACAGGCTTTGCTGGTAATTGGCCTATTCTCTCTTCCACCACGCTTCCTGTAGAAGCCCTCGAATCTCTGCACACACTGGCCTTCTCTCTGGGATCGACTTTAACTAACTCTTAGACCCATGGGGCTTAGTGAGCTGTGGAAAACCAGACAACTGACTTGCAGGAGTTTTAAGAGTCCAGAAATGATCCTCCAGCCCAAGTGTAAATGGTAACACATTTAGCAAGGAGTGAAACCGTTCTGTTTAAAGATGGGTTCCAATTTTCAAAGCACTCTGCTCTCTCGGGGGAAATATCTCCTGATCTATGTGGTGTCTCCTACTGATGGCACCTTATTGAGAACATTTCTGACCATCTAATCCCAGACAGTTGGGCATAGGCTGAAATGAGGCCTTTGTGAGCCACGTGTGGATACGCCCCCTGCTTCTGGAAGAGACGGAGGTGAACCGCCAAACAAGAATAGAAAGGGTAGGTATTTGCCATGATTTTTTGTTTGTTTGTTTCCAATACAGGGTCTCACTATGTAGCTCTGACTGTCCTGGAACTCACTCTGTGGTGAGGCTGGCCTCAAACTCACAGAAATCCACCTGCCTCTGCCTCCCAAGTGCTGGGATTAAAGGCGTGGACCACCAGGCCTGGCTGTTGCCATGGTGATTTTCCCCCCAGTGTTTTTAAATCATCTGACAGAACACAGAAGGCGTTTTAGAGTTGAGAGTTTAAAATGAATTCCCAAGGCCTACACCACACCTGTATTCCCAGCACCCAAGAGGCTGAGATGGGAAGACTGCCTCAAATTCAGGCCAGCCTGGTCTACATAGCAAATTCCTGTATTAAAAAATAAAATAAAATGATCCCTTCAACCTTCCCCCCCCCCCCTCAAATATACTAAAGAAATAAATTTGAGTACTGGCTTCTTAGATGGCCCCTGTGGGGAACGTGAAGTGGGTTGTTAGTGCTACTTTCAAAGTAAGAAAGCTAGGCCATTAAAATGTAAAGAAGTGGTCTTTTAAATTTTCAGTCATGATGATTTACTACCCGAATCTCCCGGCAAGAGCGAGCTGGAGCTACAGTATGCCAACAGCGCAGGTTTCTGTTTCTGTCATGGGGATGGAATGTCTTTTGAACTGCTAAAGTAGATAATTCCATGCCTGGAAGAAAAACGGAGCGGAGCGGGGAGGGGCCGGAGCAGAGGGGAAGGGAAAACAGATCCCCTGGTTTCCCAATAATTGCACAATTGCGCCGTTGGGGAAGCTCGGCGGCGACACAGGCCCACCAGCCTCCGTGCTCTCCGGCCCGGTGGGGCACTAGAAACTTCTAAGGGACACCCACATGGTGCAACCCTCCACCCCTTCCGGGCACCGAGGACTTGTCTCCTCCCATCCTTTGCTGCTTCGGGGTGGGCTTCTGGGTCCCACAGCGCAGGGGTAACCCGGGCCTGGGACCAGAAGGGGGCGTTCAGCTCTGCCAGGAGCCTCTCTGGGGAACGGGAGAAGGGGTTTTATCAAATGGGACAAAGGACAAAGGGCGCCCAGGCAGTGCATTCATCTGCTTTAGGGCTCATGAGCGACATCCATGTGAGCCTTCCTGTCTCTCCCTCTGGCCTTGCTAGTAGCCCTGTTGCAAGCTGCCCTGGACCCACACCCCCCCCCCCAAAAAAAAAAAAAAACTCGCCCAGGTCTCTCTTGACTTGCGTGGGGAGCAGCCCCAGATGGGCCCGGCCCTCTCTTGTTGGGAAAGCTCTAGAGGCCTAAGCCCAGAAAGAATTCACATCTAAATCCACCACAAAAGATACACGGCCTCTATTATCAGTCCCTCTCACCTGCTGGAGGGCGATTGCAGACAGATCCAGCCAGCCTCCGTGTCTCACGGGAGTCTGGCCAGTGTCCATAGGGCAAGAATCAGGGATAAAATAACATTTCACCTAGAGGGTGAGCAGGGCCTCCCCAGGAACTTCCCTGAGGCGGCCAAAGCAGGTGTTTCAGCTCCTCCCTGCTACCCTTGGTGGTCTCACAGAGAGCTTCTGACACCTTTCCACCAGGCTTGGCCTGGACAGGCAGGAAGCAGAAACCCACAGACAGTGAGACCACCCCAGACCCACTCACCACGTCATCCTACTGTTCTCACACTGCAGAGACAATGGGTTTGAGAGCAGACCATCCCCCTGAGCATGGGGCAAACCTTTCCCCGGATGCCAGCACACAGCCTGGTTAGGATGACCCTCGAGAGCCAGGGTAGCGTGGGACAGTGGCTCCTGCCAGCCCTTCAGATGAGTTGGTACACCCCGGTTCATACTAGGCGTTACCCTCTAGTGATGCCCTACCAGCCATGGCACACCAGCTGTGATACCCAAGGTCCCTTTCTCTTCTCTTTCTTTCATTGAGATAGGATCTCATGTATCCCAGCCGGGGTTATATTTATTTATTTTTGCTTTTTTGAGACAGGATCTCACTATGTAGCCCTGGCTGTCCTGGAACTTGTTTTGTAGACCAGTCTGGCCTTGAACTCACAGAGATCTGCTTGCCTCTGTCTGCCAAGTCCTGAGATCAAAGATGTGTGCCACCATGCTGGGCTCTCTACCTCATCTTTTCATGCAGTCTCTCACCGAACCTGAAGCTTGCTATTTTTGGCTGGACTGGCTAGCCAGCAAACTCCAAAAATCTGTCTGTTTCTGCCTGCCTGAACCACCCAGAGCTGGGCTTACAAGCAAGCCACTGTGCTTGACTCTTTAGATGGATGCTAGGAACCTGACCTTAGATCCCCTGAGCCGCCTCTCCTTGATTTAATTACTAAGAATGAACCTTCCTCCTCACCAAGTCTGAGGCTCCACCCAAGGCTGATGATCTATTGTCGCTCAAGAAAGCACACTGTCCTGTAAGCACGAGAGGTCTTCCGTAGTCTGCTGGAGGAAAATGTGCCAAACAAGATTTACCCATCTGGATGGTGGCCTGAATGACAGTGGGGCTCTTGGAAGGCTCTGGAAACACTTAAGCTTTAGACAGGTGGGATTAGGCCCAGGATGGATGATGCAATCCGTCCTGGCCTCTTCCAGAGGGCGGCTGAAAAGGAGATAGAACGCTCCATCACAAGAATCCCCAAATGTCCATGAGGTTCACAGCCCCCATCAAGCAGGTGGTGAAATTACCCAAGGGCCGGAACCCCTGCCCTGGGGGAGCAGAATCCTAACGGTTGCTCTCAGAAGGTGCTTTTGGACAATCTGGAGCTACAGCTCTCAAAATGAGTAGTAGTCACGTGTACGGGAGAAATGCATGAGAGAGGGGAGAAAATATGTATTCATTGGCAGTGGTTTTTAAAAGTCTGGGAAGGAATATCTATTTAATACTCTAACATGTTACACATAATTAAATGGCTGGTTTTAAGTCTTTGTTTTTTTTTTAAGTTTTGATTTCTTAAAACAGTGAAAGTTTCTAAATTAATTTTGTTCAGCCACCTATCTTAACTTAAATATTAACTGACCCATTTCTGAACTCTGATCTTGAACTAGCCAAAAACTCTTATTTCAGCACACTTATTTTTAAAGTCTGTGAGGTTTCTGTTCTGGACCCGAAGGTAAACCACGTGCCTGTCGGCCGTGGATGGGGCAGCACCCCGGCCTGATCTCCAGAACTCATCATGATTATGAATGATATCGGGCCTCTGGAGCGTTAAGGAGCCAAGCAAGGTGGAAACCAAGAAATGTACACTGAGTGAGACAAATGAAGACAGGCTGACTGGGGTGGATTCAAGGGCAGTGAGAGGTGAGGCTTTGGAGGTGACAAGTTGTTTGAAGAGGACAGCAGGGGCCAGGGGAGGGAGTTCTGTGGGTGGGAGGGTGGTGGTATGGTGGTGTGCTAGACAGGCCCAAGAGACAGGGAGAGGCCAGGGGTCTACAACGGAAAGAGAGAGAGAGAGAGAGAGAGAGAGAAAGAGAGAGAGAGAGAGAGTCACCCTTAAGCAATCAGGGGACAAAGAATGGGAGCGCAGTAGAGGGCTAGCCTTAGACAGCATGGAAAGCTGGCCCATGGTGGCAGAAGAGGCAGAGGCAAGATCCTAGCACACAGAAAGGTGAGCGAGACGTCTTATGGCCATCTCTCCATAGTAGAATGCAAAGCATGGCATGTTGCCTCCCCAGAAGGACAGGACAACCATTGCAGGTCTGGTTAGCCTGTAAAATCACGAGGGCAAGAGCCTTGTCCTCTGGGGCTGGCCAGGCATTAGGCCTTCAAAGGATGCTTGCCAGGTGCGGAATGGACAAATGGTCATGGGACCTGACGCTAACTAGTCGGTGTCCTAAACAGTCCCCAGACAGAGCCAATCGCTATTCTGACCCATGAAGGTGCACAGCTGTCTCATCTAGGGCTTCCCCAGACCTCCAGCCACCCTCCCCTCTCCCCTTCCTGCAAGCTTAGCTTAGGGGTGAGCTCAGGCCTCCTTGTCAAGTGTCCAGCTGTGTCTGATTCAAGCTCAGTGTAGCATGTCACATCTGCATGCATCCCAGGCTCTTTCTTGTTCCCAGTCACTCACATGTGGTCGTACTTGTTGCTGGCCCCACCAAGGAGGAGACCTCATGATCAGGGTCACCATCTCCAGGGAGAAATGAAAGTTTGAAAAACACTTATCGTTTTATGGGCACTATTATAACTCCATCGATGAGTCAAGGCTCAGGGAATGCCATTTCACCACCACACTAATATCCCATGCGTATGACTAGCAGTTCGAACTGTCGGGAATCTTCTGGTCCAAGGCAGAGCTGGGGAGGTAAGGGTCCTCCAAAAGATCTCGATCCAAGGACATGTAGTTTGCATCCCAAGAGCAGGAAGCTGGCTCCCTGTCAGTCAGCAGCAATCACAGACCCACAGTCTGTTATGCCTTTGAGTCTAGTCCCTTCCAACACCATCCCTTCCTATAGCCCTGATGGGTGGCCCTCACTTTTGAATGAACTTCTGGTTTAAAAGGAAGGTGCCAGAGAGGCTGGGAAGGTGGTCCAGGCAGCAAAGTATGCTGAGCGGCGCGAGGATCTTAGTTGAGATCCCAGTGCCCACATAAGAAAAAAAAAAAGGGCAAGTATGATGGTGCTTGCCTGTAACCCCAGGACTGGTCAGGAGGGCTAAGACAGCCATAGATGCTCATTGGCTAGCTACTTTAGACAAATCTGTGGGCTCTCGGTTCACTGAGAGACCCTGTATTTCAAAAGGCTCTTTTTCTTTCTTGTTACCGCCTAGGTTGTCACGAGGAAGCTGAATGTCTCCTTCCCAGCCACCGGTGTAAGCTTCATACTGTTTATGACAGCCGTCCTCAACCTTCCTAATGCTGCGACCCTTTAACACAGTTTCTCATGTTGTGGTGACCCCCTAACCATAAAATTATTTTTGTTGCTAGAATTAGAGAGAGGAAAATGCAAATCTGCTTGTGGATGCATTGTGCAAGCCAATCTGGGTACTCTTAACTTGGTTATTGGTGAGAGAGAGAGAGAGAGAGAGAGAGAGAGAGAGAGAGAGAGAGAGAGAGAGAGAGAGAGAGAAGCATATTCCTGGACTGACAGACACTACTGTGCAGTTGGGGCCCAAAAGTGCTGGCAGAATCCAAAAGCTTTTCAGACTCTCTACAGAAGATGATGTCTGCCAATATGTTACCAGAAAGCCCTCCAACAAAGAAGGAAGGACGCTCAGGAGCGAAGCACCCAGGATTCAGCATTCTGTTACTCCACCTGTCCTGAAACAAAAACTCAGACACACTGCTCTGAAGAAACCACACACTAAGAAAAACAAGGGGGGGGGGTGCACAGAATACACTCAACTTTTGGCCAAGAGAGTGAAGAATGAAAAAGAAAAAGAATGAGGAAGAAAATGCCAGGAACAGACTGCCACAAGATAGGCTGCTCTCACTGAGAGCTTCTAAGTCTGAATCCAGTCAAAAGTGAATCTTTAAGAGGAACAAAGAAACGATCGGACCTTGAATCTCCAGTAATAATAACAACCACAATGTAGGATGTGAACAAGGGAGATGCCCAAAGTCAACCCTTGACCTCCATACACACACAGGTGCATGCACATTTAAACAGAGAGAAAGAGAGAGAGAGAGAGAGAGAGAGAGAGAGAGAGAGAGAGAGAGAGAGAGAGAGAGAGGAGAAAGAAGAGAGAGAAGCAGTTGCCTTAAATGTTGGCAAAAACCTGAGTGAGTCACCTTTTTCACCTCCACCTGGAAGGCCAGTGAGAGGTGGGAACCCCACCCCACCCCCATGCACACACACGTGCACCCCAACTCTTCTGGTATTCCTGGTAGCGGACACTGATTTCATCAGTCACCCAGAGCTTCTCCTTGGCCACATTTGCCAACAATAGTCCTCCTCCTAGTTTTCTTTTGGGTCCCCAGGGTACCAGAAAAGCAGGCGACCACCATGGCCAGGTACAAGTCTTTATTTTAATTATGTATGTGTGTATGTATGTATGTATGTGTGTATTTTTAAAGATGTATTTATTTATGTTATATGAATGCTCTATCTGCATGCACACCTTTATGTCAGAAGAGGGCATTAGATCCCACCACAGATGGCTGTGAGCCACCCTGTGGTTGCTGGGAACTGAACTCTGAACCATCTGGAAGAGCAGCCAGTGCTCTTAACCCCTGAGCCATCTCTCCAGCCCCCAAGTCTTTATTTTTTTTATTAATCAGTTAATTGTGTGTAGGGTGTTGCCTGTCGCTTGTTGATTGGCTTTTTCGTCTGTTGTTCGTTTGTTTTGGGTTTTGTTTTGTAGTCCAGACTGTCCTGGAACGGGACATCCTCCTGCCTCAGCCTCTCAAGTGCTGGGATTACAGGTAAGCACTATCACATCCAGCTGGAACAGGCTTTTGTGTCCTTCCCTGTCAGGCTAAGGGGAGCCTGAGGGGAAAAGGCTGGTGGCAAACCTGCTTAGTAAGTCAATACCTATTTATTGAGAACCTACTATATACCAGGCACTGTTCTGGACAACTCAACTTCCCTTCCCCAAGCCACGTTCATGCAGGGCCCTCTTCACAGTCTCAGAGTGAGTGGGAGTGTTGGATCCTTTCAGCCCTTCAGTTCCCAGGGTGGCAGCCCCAGCCCCGCCTTCCCCCCCACCCCTCATCTCCCTACCCCCCACCCCCCAACCCCCACCCCCGCCCGGGTCTGCCTTGAGGATCTGCCAATCAGAGCACATCAGCTGCTCCTATCGCTTAGCCGCTCAGAACCTCTCAGCGGCATCAGCCACATCAACCCCCCTGCCACAGTTGGTGGCGTCCCCACCCACCCGCTCAGGGATACGCTGTGAGGTCAACTCCCTGCCACCTGCTTCCTGCCTCAGTGGCCACAAGGGAAACACCGGCCTTGGAAGAGGTGGGGCCTGTCACTCAGAGAAGCTGAGATAAACACTGCCCACCGTGATAGGAGAGCACTTTTTCTAAGAAGCCTGTCTCCTTCCCGGCGGGCGGGTGGGGTGCGGTGGGGTGAGGGGGTAGGGGTGGGGTTCGGGGAGGAAGAGGTGGGGGCAACACCTGTAGATAGTAGAGATGGGCAGGCAAGGGGACGCTCCTCACATTGATACCCAACCACCTCCTCACGTCTCCGGTGCCTCCCAGCTGAAGCACCCACGACAACCAGTGTCTCCAGACACTTTAGGTAACTTAGGGTACAGCGTTTCCCCGCTGGAGGCCAGAAGAGGCTCCTGGCATCTGTTAAAGGGTACCTGCATCAGAACACTGCAGGCACATGCCTGCTGCTGCTGACTGGCAAAGCCGTACCCCAGTACTCCAGTCCTGATATCCAGGGCCTCTTAACTCAAGCGCCCGATGGTCCACAGTACCCTCTCCACTAAAAAAAAAAAAAAAAGGCTTTGTGTAGCAGCCATGAGGGAGAGTTCCAGGTCAAACACATGCTATTCCAACATTGGAATAAAATTTCCAAAGCTTAGAAAACAAAAAGTCATCAAAACACACAAGAGTGTTACAGGAGGTAAAGGTTGGTTCCAGATCCACGACTCTCAAATAGAGGAAGGAGCAGGAACAGGTTGGAATCATTCCACAGGCTTTTTCAAACTGTGAACCACCATTCCCATCCCTTTTAGAGCTCCTGGCATGGGCATTCCAGTCAGGAATGCTGCCAAAGCCGGCCTTTGTCCTCAGCGGCTCCAAACCACAGTGAGTTCCACAGACACTGAGGAGCTCCGTCAAACAGACCACTCAGGCCACCTAAGCGTCTGTGAGCTTCTAGCAAGTTCCAGGTGATACTGGTCCAGGAACAACCCTGAAAAGTAAAAGTCTGATGTAGGAAATGATTAAAAAAAAAAGCTGGTTTGGAAAAGTGCCTCTCTTATTTACTAAGGAGGCATTGGTCAGCTTCTTCCTCTCTGACTCTTCTTCCCAGTGCTGAAGAGCCAGGGAAGTGACACTCTGTGCTCCAGACCAAGGCCCTGCCTGCATTGCTGCTGGCAGATGCCCACATCTGCAGATCTTGAGTTACTCTCCCTATTACAACTGGGGAAATATGCTGTGAACGGTATCTACACTCTCTTTCAGTGAGAACTTGGAAGTGAGCAGAGAGCACAGGAGCTATCTCAGGACATGTGGTCCACGTGAAGGCAAGAGGTGAATGCAGGGGTAAGACTCCCTTGACTCCAGTGGCCACCCACTTCTCCAGGCTTAGCCCTTCCAGCTGTGGAGGACACTTTCCACCCAGAGGTGAAGGTCCCATTCTTGAAATTCACAGGGACTTGGTGGCAACCAAATGTGTGCATCATTTACACAAAGTCAAGCCACACTCAAAATGTCAGCAATGGTTGCAATCAAGATACACAGACCCATCTAGCTGGGAATACACAGTCAAGCCAAATCCTCCCCTGAATTCTGTCCAATTGCCTGGCTCGGTTCCTGAGTAGCTAGCAGAGTCCTTACACCTGTGCGCCAGGCTCAGTCCCAAGCACTCAAAAACTGTCCTGTGCTTCCAAACAGGTGATCATCTTTGGACTTTGAAAAACCCTTGTATTTTTGGCAGGTTCTCAAAATCAACCAGAGCTGATTTTCAGGCTACTGAGGCTTTTCGGCTCCGTGTTGGGGTGTAAGTCAGGATTGGGAAGGGGGGAAGGGGAGACGGTTTGTGTCACAAACACATGTCTGTGTCGTTGACGCCGCACCTTCTCGCCCTTCCCCAGAGGGAGCCATTAGGACCCCGCAACAAACATGCACCAATACTTAAGCATCAGCTGATTCAGCCGGCTGAGCCGCATCATGCTGGGGATGGACATGGCTCTGCGATGCAGTTAGCACCCCTGGTACATGCTGGCTTGTGCCTTTGTACTTTCCTCAGCATGCTGATTTTCTCTTTTGCCCCAGATCCAACCCAAAGTGCCCTGAGGCATGGAATGCGATTAGATCAGTCACATTGGAATTTCCTATATCCTATTCTACCCCAAGGTTACCGTCGCATACCAAACTGGTCACTAAGGCAATTCCCTATGTGGTGGTTCTGGGTCACCATAGGAAAGTCATATGAAACTACATCTGTGTCTTGCTTACAGGCATTACCAACAGGTGGGTCCATTGCACATTCTATAGGAATCCCTCACCAGTTTCTTCCAGAACTCAAAAAAATGTGTAAGATTTATCTTTCCAAGAATCCACATAATCCT
The DNA here is from genome assembly GCF_007827085.1 of Peromyscus californicus insignis. Classification (NCBI taxonomy): domain Eukaryota; kingdom Metazoa; phylum Chordata; class Mammalia; order Rodentia; family Cricetidae; genus Peromyscus; species Peromyscus californicus. The sequence goes on along the minus strand of NW_026294458.1, from coordinate 17,505,303 downwards.
TATCTCCTCTCCAGCCACTAAGAGCCTCCGAGTTAAGTTTGGTAAAGGCATCAGATTTTGGGCTGCTGAGATGGCTCAGTAGGAAAGGTACTTGCTGCCAAGCCAGACGGACTAATCCTCAGGACCCACAAGGTGAAAGGAGAGAACTGACTCACACAGATGCCCTCTGACCTCCACAAGCATCTGATAGCATGTGCACACACATGCACCAATAAAGAAATGAATAAATAAATAAATGCAAATACACATACATATATATATTTGTTTGTTTTTGTTTTTTGAGACAGGGTTTCTCTGTGTAGCCCTGTCTGTCCTGGAACTCACTCTATAGACCAGTCTGGCCTTGAACTCACAGAGATCCGCCTGCCTCTGCCTCCTAAGTGCTGGGATTAAAGGTGTGCGCCACCACTGCCCGGTGCAATCAAATATTTTTAAAAATTTAAGTTATGCATATTTGCTTCCCTCCCCTCTCCCATGAGCCTGAGAGTGAGATAACTATTTTTAATGACCTCGTTTGTTTGTCGTAAACTACTCAATGCTTTCTCCGACTCCCTCTTTTTAATAGATCAGGTCTCCTCTAGCTCAGACAATCAGAGGATGATGGCCTTGAATTCCTGGTCCTCCTGCCTCTGCCACTCCGGGTTTATGGAGTGCTGGGTATTGAACCCAGAGCTCCCTGCCTCCTAGGCAAATGCTCTACCCGCTGAGCTGTGTTCCCGGGGCTGGTCTCTTTTTCAGAACACAAAATGTCAATGAGCTCTGCACGAAACAGGGATATATGCAGGGGGCTGCACCCTGAGAAGCCAAGTGCGGAAATACTGAGGGCATCCCATAAACCAACATTCCCGAAAAAAAGCAAGGGGTCAGGGTGGGACACAAGCTAGTGATACCCCAATAACCTGGGCACCAGCAGTGTGGCCGAAGACAGTGGAACCTGGGTGAGTGCTTGTATTTGACTGTGGGGGTCCTCCTTCCCTGGGATGTTGGATTTTTTTGGTTTTATTTATTTGGAGGAGGAATACTTTTTTTTATATTCTTTTGTGACAGGGTCCTTCTACACAGCCCTGGCTGTCCTAGAACTCACTGTGTAGACCACGCTGACCTTGAACTCACGGAGATCCTTCCGCCTGTCTCTGCCTCCCAGTGCCAGGATTAAAGGCGCCCACTGGGATGCTATTGTAATTCAGTCTTCCAGAGATGCAGCTCAGTGGCAGATGCCTGCTCAGCCTGAAGTCCTGAGCTTGATTCCACACACTGGAAAACAAACCGAAACATAGCCAGTTGCTTCAGCTTCTTTGGGGTCCTTGAAAGGCTCCAAGAGCTGTAAGAACAGGTAAGTGCCATCCTTCTGAAGGCGGGAGAATGCTAACAAACATCATTAGACCCTACTGTTTCCAGAATCCTGTAGAAGAGCAGAAGGGGGAAAAAAATTAAAGTCTTTTCCCTCAACCATTTTCCCCTCTCACAGTTACCAATGTAGAAAACGAAAAACCAAAAAAAAAAAAAGAAAGAAAAGAAAAGAAACTTCACCAGTAGCCCAGTGCGGTGGGGCTAGCCAGACCCTAGGCTAATGGTCAGGAAAGCTTTGGACTCTGGTGTCCTCCGAGGCCTTGAGAAAATCCACAGCCACCGGAGTGGAGGAATGGCCCATAGGAACCCTGAGAGCTCTTGCTGTGTGTAGCCCAGATGGCACAGCCGCAGTCTCCCAGCCTCTCCAGGTAGGGCTGCAAAGCTCACGGAAGCCTGGCCTGTGGCCCCACCACACGGTGTGGTTCTAATTCCCCCTAATCCTCCGAAGCCTTGTCTCTGGAACTGCTGCCTTGGGTGCTCTGCTAAGCAGGACTGCATGAGCCGTGTTGGCCCCTTTCCCTGACTTTCTTTAAATATATTTTTTTTTTAAAATGTGACTTGGAGATAAAAGCAAGAATGCCAAGAACAGGGAATGCTTTCTTGTGTTCATTACAGCCCTAGGGAGCACCCCACACAAGGAACTGCTCAGAGCTGCAGCCAAGATGAGATCTGCTTTTCCAATAAGCACTTCAAACAGCAGAGCATGTTTTTGGCTCAAACCAGCGACTGGGAAGCCAACAGTTAATAGGGCTGGGCACTGAGGCAGGGCTCCCTGCCACTGGGGAAAAATCTGGGCTGCTGTTCATAGCGGCTTTCACCGCAACTGAGTTACAAGACACTTGTCTGAGTCTCCCAGAAAAGCAAGTGACACCACCCCTTGGACCTGGCCGAACAGGGGTTCCAAGACCCAAGATTTCTGTTTTCCAGTTAATTACTCCCCATACCATATTTCTTCAGTATTTTTTCATGTTGGGTTGCTTTACCATAAGGTCCCAGCCATGATCCAAATTATTTTATTGGGTTGGAATTCTGTTGATCCTGGCATGGGGCACATCGAAAGAAGCTGATGCTAATGTAATAAGGACTGGTGGTGGTGGTGGCAATGTGGATGGGTGGGTGGGTGGGTAGACACACAGACTGGCTGGTGGCCATGGCACTGTGAGGTGAGGCGGGTGCTGCAGTTTCACGGTCCAGACTGACTTGCCGAGTTCGCCATGGTTTCTGGGCTGGAGCCCACATCTAAGCCTTGCTCTCTCTATGATACCAGCTTGCTGCTCTGATAACCTGCAGACCTTCACCTGCCCCTGCATCCTTCTGAGTCCCCACGTGGACCTTTCCAGACTCGTCATGTGCCTGTCTGGGTTACTACTCAACAGCTAATGATCACATCACAATGAGAAGCACTATTGCCGCCTGGAGTCCGGCTTCCTCCAAGATGGGACTGTTGTTTTTTAAAAATGAGAGGCGGCGCTGGTTACTGTGCGGAAAGGTATGAGCCACGACAAAACCCAGTGTCAGATTATTAAGAGGGAGGGGGGGACAAAAGAACCAGGTCTGGGGAAGAAGCACGTGGAGAGAGAGACAGAGAGACAGAGAGAGAGAGAGACAGAGACAGAGAGACAGAGACAGAGAGACAGAGAGAAAGCAGGAGAGAACAGAGGGGGGCGGAGGAGTATGTGTCTGGCATTTTAAGGCGCAGATGGGCTTACGGAGCTATGCCACGCATGCGCAGATTGCGTGACCACGCTACGCGCACGTAATCACCAGCACACACTGATGACGTAAGACACAAGACCCCTTGCTTAGCTGCTGAACTGCGCATGTGAGGTCATGCAGCTGGAGTGGGGGCAGAATCCTAACAGGGACCCCTCTAGTCACACCTGGGCACGCAATTCCTGTGCTGTGACTGGGAAGTTCTTTGCATGGATGAGAATCAAGGTGAGTGTCGAGGATTGCCAAGTGCCCTGTATACAGGACTTTGGAGGTGCAGATTCCTGGGCCCTCTCCCCCAGGTTCTCATGAACAGGTTGGAACAGGCGCAGGAACCAGTTTCAATAGCCAAGGGCTTATTTCGAAGTCTTGGTTCAAACGTCATTTGTACAGTAAGAACTCTCCCGACTGTTACATTTAAAATTACAAAAATCCAGGTATGGCGGTGCATGCCTGTAAGCCCCACACTGGGGAGACTGAGGCGGGAGGATCCAGAGGTTGAGATCAACAGGCACTACACACACCCTGTCTCAAAAAATTAATACATGCATGCATAGATACATACACTAATACATACATACATTTACAACCAACACACTTCCTCCTCGGCTCCTTACTGATGCTCTTTGTTTTTCTAATTGCTGTTACTTTCTACTATGCTATGCAACTAACATCTTTTCCATACTAGTTATTAGTCCCTCAATCTAAATAGACAGTCCATGAGGAAAGGGATGACCTGCCTTGGTCACTGCTAAATCCCACGAGCCTGAAGCAGGGCCTACCCTGTCAATTATTCCTTTCGAACAACTGCCTGAACGAGGAAGCGAAGCTATTGCAGGTGGCCAGAGAGACCCGCACTGCCAGGAACTCTGGTCCAGGAAGTGCGCAAGCTTTGTCACCAGCCAGCCGGGAGTCTGGATACCTGCAGCACTCAGAGCTGCTTCTCTGAGTGAACAGAGGATCCATCAGCTACCTAGAGCAGGCTCCTCTCCCTCCACAGCGTGCAGGCATGACTGAGGACTACAATATAGATTGGAGGCTCCCTATCTGGCTTGCATGCAGCAGACTGAGCGTTCCTCCTCAGACATCTCAGAGAGTAGGTCCCATGAACACTTTATCGCCTCCACCCAGAGGGTCATAGACTGGGGGAAATTTGACTGATATGGAGCCATGATTTCCTGGCAAGGTTCCTGGAATAGGTGCCTGAGGTTACAGGGTCTCCTTTCTCTGAGCTTGAAGGGAAAAAAAAAAAAAGATTTGGGAGCAGAAAGACACAACTGAAAATCTCTACACAGTCTCCACAGGACATGGCACACTCGGACAAAATGGAAAGAGCAGGGTCAGGGTGTCATCCATCCGCAGGGAAGAACCATAATAGTGGGACACCAGGCTGTGTGTCCACAGCCTGCACCCAAGCTCCAACTGTGCTGCCAACTGTCCCACGACCTTGAGCCAGCGTCTCTCCTAATCTCTCTCCGTCACCAACAAAACCCAACACAGAGCTCCGTCCTCCAGAGCGGTTGTTTCATAGCCGCGATTTCCAGCTGGGCTTTGGCCAAACACATGGCCGGGCCAGCAGGGAAACTTGTCCCAACTGGTGGCTGTCCAAAATTTCCTGGCTAGCCCCCTAGTCCCCCCTGAGACCCCTCGTGACAGGGTCCGCGTTAGAGGGAGCAGGACTCATTCTGACACACTGTATCTATTCCCTGTCCCCCTGCCCCTGTACTCACACCCCCTCACCCCAACACACACACACACACACACACACACACACACACACACACACACACACACACTGTGCCTGACCATTCCCTCCCCACCCCCCAGCCCTTAGGCCAGTTCTCTGCCCGCAGCCCAGGTCCAGTCTCTGACATCCTGGGGCCAGGCTAAGCTCTGCTGCGATGACATTGCTCCTGTGGATTCTAGGAAGGACGGCTGTTCTTCAAATTAAACCAGTTCCCTCTGGACCTCCCCGCCCCACCCCTGGCCACCACTCCCTCACTGCTGGGAAATGTCCACTGGCCCTAGGGAGAGCTTTGAACAATTCTGTAGAAAAGGAATCTGCCAGGAATCAGCGGTGTGACTCTGAGGAGTTCCTTCAAATCTCTTTGGCCTCAGTTTCCCCTGGACTGGACTGGCTCCCTGTCAGCGGCCTGGGAATGAGGACCTGGCTCCCAACAGGTGGGGTGGGCTTCATAGGCGGAAATCGGGTTCTGGAAATGAGGGCAGGAGTCAGAAAGGATGCAAACAGCCTCTTCAATTGCCGCTGTCCCCTCAGAAGTAGGCTGCGAGGAAGCTGGCAGGGCAGGGCCGGGCAGCAGGCATTCTCCAGACCAGGGGTGGGCAAGCTTCTTTTACCCACATGGCTTGTCTCCAGATGAGGCCTCACACCAGGGAAGGCGGAATATCAAACCGATGGGGAGGTGGTGGGGATGAAGTATAAAGAGAGTATTTGTGATAAAGGTCACTCTAGCTGCCTGCTGGGAAAGCCCCCTCCCCCCCCCCGCCCCCCCGTGGGGGTGATGTCTCCAGCCAGCTAAGAAGCTAAACAAGGGACCCTCCTTTCCAGGATAAAGCCCCATCCCTAAAAATAGAGTCCTTACAAAAAAAGAAAAGGAAATCAAAACCCAGAAGCAACCCTCGGCTCCCCACCCCCACAGACCCCGAAAGTCCCTTACAAAGGGTCCTGGTTTGTGTGTCACAAAACCAGAAGCAAACCCGGTGTATGAAAACCTGTGTTATTAAGACCCACGCAGCCCGGCTAAGGGCAGAAGGAAGAGAGAGAAACCTTAAGACAGAAAGGCGGGAGCTGGTTTCTGCAGCTGACCAGCAGGTCTTTTGGCTTGGGGAACTTGCCAGGAGCCTCAGAATGGGACAAGGAACCCCGTGGAGTGAAGTTGGGACGGACGGGTAGCAAGTGGCAGGGCACAGCTCCAGAGGTGAGCCCCAGTCCTGGAGGAGGCAGAGAGCAAAGGAAAAGCAGAGAAGCAACCTGTGCCGAGCGGCTGCAGGCGTTCCCTCCAGCTCCAGCACATCACTAACGTCAAGCGCGCCTAGGCAGCCGCCAGCATTAATTGGGTGCAGATGCAGGCGCGGGGCAGGCCTCGGCCAGGAGCTGCTCCCGGAGGCGCGCGCCCCCGGCACAAACACCGCCTCTGCAGCCGGGACCGGCCGCTGCCAGGAGCCCGGAGCGCCCCCGCGGCGCCACAGCGCCCCCTCATGGCCGTCTCAGGTCGAGCGCCTACGGAGAATCGTGGCCAGAAACCTGGAAGCCTGCACCCTCTTAGTACATTCCAGGCACATTCTGATTACCTAGAGCGTGTTTTAAAATCCTGACTCCCCGTCCGCACCCCGTGCTTATTAAATGTGAATGTGGGGGCTGGACTCCGGCACCAGGGTTTCAAAAACTCTCTGTAGGGGATTCCAGTCCACAGGCAAGTTCAGAAGCCTCTGTCCTGGAGCGGTAGTTCCCAACTTGAGCTGTGTTGGAACCTGGGGGACAGACAGCATAAGGCAAGGATTGCTGGGCGACACCCCGGAGTTTCTGATGCCATAGGTCTGTGATTGAGTCTAATGAATCAGCTTTTCACTCCCCAGGACATAAAGGGGACTGGCAGAGATTGAGCACTGGCTGGGAGCTTGCTAGAAATTCAGGCTTAGAGATCACCTTCTAACCGCTTCATCACGATCTGTTTTGACACATACGAGTGAGTCCTCTGATATAGTGCCTGAGAAGCGCTATTCTAAGCAGAGTTCACACACCAAGCTGGCAGGACTGCTTCCCACTCTCCTGAAGAGTACTGGATAGGACTTCCCAGATTCTCGGATCCAATTATCTTGCATGTTGGATGGAAGAAACTGAGACCCAGAGGATGGAAGGATGTCCCAGAGCCTGGGTTCCAGGGTGACCTATCATCCCCTGTGAGCTCTGACCTGTCTCCACCAGTCAGGTAGCAAATTGGCAAGGGCTACGGCTGCCTTGGCTCAGCTCTGCTTTATAGGAGGGGAAGCGAGCTGAGACACAGGAAAATGGCAGTGGGTGAGTGGGAGGTAGGTGGGTAGACAAGCTGGCTCAGGGCAGCAGCTTGGGAGTCATCTTGCCTAGACTCACAGCCATCACCTGCTCATGATTGTCCTTCTGAATTCTCAGGGATGGATGAAAAGCCTGTCTTATGAACAGAAGCAAGTCTGTGGAACCGAGAATCCTGTTCCCAAAGGGTCCCAAGTGGCCAGCTCTGGCTGCAGCATACGGTGGGTTTTTATCTTTTTTGTTGTGGTTGTTGTCTGGTTATTTGGCTAAGTGTTGAGTGACCAGTGAGGCTGTACAAGAGGCCATGGCCTCTGGACCACGTTGACTGCAAGTATAGGCTCAAAGAGCCAATGGAAGAACTTTCGGTGGCCATTATACTTGTGGGTAGTCTCCGGGGTACACAGAGACATGTAATAGTCCTGTTTTGACCATAGTTTATAGAGCCCATGTAAGAAGCTAAATAAACATGTGAGAAATAACTTCACAAGTCTGGAAAGTTCAGTGTCCACAAAGGAGCAGGTGAGTACTTGAGAGACACTTGTATGGCCCAGGGACACCAGAGCAGTCTTCCTGGAGATATGACGGCTACTACATACATACAGGAGGGTCATAAGATGTCAGATGGGAATGACATTTCACATCACTGTTCTACATTTCACATCACTATTCTATTATTTTGAAGAGACACCATGACCAAGGCAACTCTTATAAAAGAAGGCATTTAATTGGAGGTTTGCTTAGATTTTTAGAAGGCTAGTCCATGATCATCATGGTGGAAATCAGATGGGCATGGCTATGGAATAGTAGCTGAGAGCTTTACATTCTGATCCACAAGCAGCAGACAGAGGGAGAGAGAGAATGGGTCTGGTGTGGGCTTTTGAAACCTCAAAGCCAGTGACATACTATTGGTGAAATTATTAAGGCCACTCCACGTAGTTAAAAGATTTATTTAATGGCATAACTTACAAGTTAAGGGATAGGTAGGTCGCGGGGTCTGGGGAAGGTGTATCACAGTCCAGCGGTGTTCTCTGGAGCTCTGCTTGGGCCCACCTTCACCATCCAAGGTCCCGGAGCCTGCCAATCCAGATCTCAGGTCTCCAGGCGCCTCCCTTAGCCCCGCCTTGTAGGCGTGACAGTTGCCGAAGTCTCAATGGGGGTTGGAACTTCCAGATCAAAGCTGGAATGGTTACCCACTATATCTCCCCCTTTTTGTCTAAATAAGAAGGTTCTAACCTAATACAAGACTATATACAAAGGAATGGTTATCAAATATTGTCCAGGAATAATGAGGGATAATCACCTAGATAAGATGGAACTACAACCAATGCAAACAATATCAAGCAAGAAACACATACTAAAATCCAGAGAAGTACAGAGCATAGGTAAATGGCATGTTACAAAGATCATTCCAAAAGGTGTCCTATCCTAAAGAACCTGAATCTAATACTTAATATGTTCTATCTAAGATTTTATATATATATATATATATATATATATATATATATATATATATATATATATACTAAGTTGTAACTATAACTGCTAGTCTTCAATCCCATCAAAGACCTGAGAAGGAATATAATGGTACCTGAGAAATGGTAGATGGATGCAAGCAACTTTCGTGAATCTTGCAAGAGTAGACCGAGACAGCTGGCAGCCTGGACAGTCACCTAATGTTTCTCAGCATTGTTGGTGCATTCAAATTGGCTACAGGCCTAGAGTATCTGACAGACCATTTTTAGAAATAGGAATTCTGAAAGACCATCTTACCCTGTCTTGGCAGAGTACAGTGGTCGCTTTCCTTGTGTCCCGCTTGTCCAGAAAGGATAGCATTGCATTTGTACTGTCAGCCGTCGAGGCAAGGGCAGTTCTTTGCCCAGTAGGCCATTTTGTGCCAAGAAGACAAACTTCCAAATGGAAATGTCTTAGAAGCCCAACATTCTCTCGGGATCAAATTGGTGCAGCCAGAAGCAATTGTGTCTTACGTCAACAGAATTCTAAGTTATTTAAATGCCATTTTCTCTAGGTCTATGCAGTGTTTGAAGATTACCTGTCCATCTGATCTATGTATCTGTAAATCTGGATAACCTAACTAACGTAACTATAGAGATGACAAGCATAGGTGACTATAAATTTATAAGTCTTATCTACCGAAATAGCCTAAGGACTAAGGCTTCACGTAAACAAGGTAAACAGTCTATAAGCAAGTGTATGGTAAAGAACGATGACTTCAAAATTGTGACAATACACAAGATGTTATAACAGAGGTAGGAGTATATAGTGCGATATGCAATATGACAATAATCTTAAATATATATCAATATTTATAACAGAGGTAGGAGTATGTAGTGTGATATGCAATATGACAATAATCTTAAATATTTATCAATATACCGAATATCCTAAACAGAAGTAGAACATACATAAAGTATGACAGATATAAATTTACATTTGTATCAATATACAAATATTTCAAATAAGAGTAGAAATATATGTACATTATAACAAATATAGTTCTGTATTTGTATCAATATACAAATTATCTTAAACAGGAATATAAAAATAGTCTACATTTGTATCAACATATAAGAATCCATAACAGTGCAAATTACAGTGCAAATTATTTAAGGCTACTATTTTACTAAATTTGTTTACTAGTATACACAATAATCTACCATAATATCTTATACCTATCCATTCCATTTCTTCTTTTCCCTTTTTTCTCTCTCTCTTTTTGTTTTAGAATACTGAGTTTGATATTTTCTTCCACCCCCAACCCTATAACCATCATCCATAACCCTGAGAATTATGAAACCTAAGGGAGAAGGGGGGTCGTTTTCTTAGAATTGCTTCCTGCTGTTTAGGGGGTGGTGTTATCTCTGTTGGGTACTGTGAGAAAGCTCAGATAGTTAAATCTCAGTTAGACTAACTGTAGGATCTGCAGCAAGTCTTAGAGTAATGGGTAAGATTGTCTGTAATTCCGGTAAGAAGTGTAGTATGATGATGATTACCATGGCATCATTCTGGATTGGGTAGAGTTGTTGTTGGGGCCCCATCTTCCTTCTGGAGACTTCAGAGATTGCTATTAGAAAAACTTATTTGTTATCAAAATGGAAGATTTGGATTTAAAGAGGACATAGCATGTAAGAAAGGATTCTGAGAAATCAAGAGTAAGCATGGAGAGAATTAGAATCTAGAAGACAATGGTCCCTTTTTATTGGTTTCCTTCTGTCCCACACCAGAGGGCTCTTCTGATATGGGACTGAAGAATCTCTCAAACTTTTCTTTTAGCAATGTGCTTTGGTTTAGAGAAGGAGTGAGCCAATTCCATCTCCAAAGCCAGCTTGGCTTATAATTGAATTAGAACCACCACTTTTCTAGATTGATAGAGAGATAGATGTTAGACAGTGAGATTTTACCATGTGTAGATTGGTACCAATAGATTCTTTCTTTCTGCTGTAAACATCCGGATATCCAAGGCCTTATGATTTTTGGAAGATGGGTATTTCCATTATCCTGGAAAGACAAAAACAGAACCCTACCCCAACCTTTGATTGTAAATTTTTCTTACAACTTGTAGAGATGTCACACTGGTGGATGATCTTTTACTTCTCCTCATCAAGGGGTTTTTCCTGTTCGAATCGAATTTTTATTAATTTTGTTGGTATCCATAGCTTTTCTTCTCCTGAAGAAACAAAGGCAAAACTCCTTCCCCAAAGAAGAACATATCCAGGTTTCCATTCTGAGGTCAGCACATCCTTGAAATAAACCGGTTGGTTTAGCTCAGGAGTTTTGTCTGTTGTCCAATGTCTCTCCGCAGCTGTTGTTCCTTTCTCATCAGCATTGAGAAAATTCAAGGTTAATAAAGCACTATGCAATCTATATCTAGGAGTCATTGTTACCTGTTGCTGTTTATTTAGCATATCCTTTAAAGTTCGATTGGATCTTTCTATGACTGCTTGGCCTGTGGGATTGTGTGGTATACCTGTAACATGCTTTATATTGTAAAGAATTGTCTCATTTTATTGGAGACATATGCTGGGGCATTGTCTGTCTTAATTTGTACAGGTATTCCCATGATGGCCATAACTTCTAATAGGTGTGTAATCACAGAATCAGCCTTTTCAGAACTCATAGGAGTTGCCCATTGAAATCCTGAATAGGTGTCAATGGTATGATGTACATACTTTAATCTTCCAAATTCTGCAAAATGAAACACATCCATCTGCCAAATTTCATTTCTTTGTATACCTTTTGGATTGCTCCCTGCAGGTAATGGAAGTTGGTTATAGATGGAACAAGTAGGACATTTTTTCACAATATCCTTAGCCTGTTGCCAAGTAATGGAGAAATCCTTCTTCAAACCTTTGCTATTTACATGGTATTTCTTATGAAATTCTGAAGCTTCTAGCACATTACCTATTAGTAACTGATCAATCTCATCATTACCTTGTGCTAGAGGTCCTGGCAGACCTGTATGGGATCTGATATGTGTTATATATATAGGCTGTTCCCTTTTTCTGATGATTTCCTGCAATTGTATGAATAATGAAGTTAATTCTGTATTATCAGGAATAAATTCAGCATTTTCAATATGTAAAACAACTCTCTCTGCATATTGAGAGTCAGTGACTATATTGAGGGGTTCTGTGAAGTCCATCAGTACCATAAGAATGGCATACAGTTCTGCCTTTTGTACAGAGCTGTATGGACTTTGTACCACTTTACTTAAGTCTCCTGATTTATATCCTGCTTTCCCTGATTTATTTGCATCAGTATAGAATGTGAGGACTCCAGAAATTGGCTTTTGTCGTACAATGTGAGGAAGGACCCATTCGGTCTTCTTTATGAATTCTATTCTCTTGCTTTTGGGATAGTGGTTGTTAATCTCTCCCAAAAAGTTACTGCAGGCTCTCTCTGCCAGTATTCATCATCTTTCCATAGTGATGAAATTTCTTCATTAGTTAAAGGTACTACAATTTCTGCTGGGTCCATTCCTGTCAACTGGCGAAGTCTTAGTTTACCTTTTTGAATCAAATCAGAGATCTTTTCTATATAAGTCTTTAATTTCTTATTTGGTTTATGTGGTAGGAATATCCATTCCAATATAATATCTTCCCTCTGCATCAAAATACCTGTCGGGGGAATGTCTGGAGGGGAATATGACAAGAATGCATTTAAGTTCTGGATCCACACGATCCACATGTGCTTCTCGAATTGTCTTTTCTACTAGAGCCAATTCCTTCTCAGCTTCGGCTGATAGTTCTCTTGGACTATTTAATTCTTTGTCCCCTTCTAGAGTATTAGCCAAATTTTGTAGTCCATCTTTGGGTATTCCCATGGTACCCAGTAAGTTGGAAATGCTTCCTAATAACTTTTGAAAATCATTAAGAGTCTTCAATCGATCTCTCCTTAGTTGCACCTTTTGGGGTCTAGTTTTTTGTAGCTCTATCTTATATCCTAAGTAATTAATAGAATCTCCTCTTTGTATTTTTTCAGGAGCAATTTGCAGTCCCCAGCGAGGCAAAACTTTTTTTACTTCTTCAAACATGCTTTCTAATGTATCTAATTTTGGGTCAGCTAATAGGATATCATCCATATAGTGATAAATTATAGATTGTGGAAACTTTACACGAATTATCTCCAATGGTTTCTGCACAAAGTATTGGCACAAAGTAGGGCTGTTTAACATTCCCTGTGGGAGGACCTTCCATTGATATCTCTTGACTGGCTGAGAATTGTTATAATTAGGTACTGTGAAGGCAAATTTTTCTCTATCATTTTCTTGTAAGGGTATGGTAAAGAAACAGTCTTTTAAGTCAATAACTATTATAGGCCATTCTTTAGGTAGCAGAGAGGGCAAGGGCATTCCAGTCTGTAGGGAGCCCATTGGCTGAATTACTTTATTAATAGCTCTCAGATCTGTCAGCATTCTCCAATTACCAGACTTTTTTTTAATAACAAATACAGGAGAATTATAAGGGCTGGTAGATTCTTCAATGTGTTGAGCATTTAACTGCTCTTGAACCAGCTGTTCTAAAGCTTGTAGCTTCTCTTTTGTCAAAGGCCATTGTCCAACCCAGACAGGTTTATTAGTTAGCCATTTTAAAGGTAAGGCAGTTGGTACTTCTGAGAGTTCAACAGCAGTCATGCTCTGTTTGTGAACAGCCTGAATGGTTGGTGACTGATTTTTATAGCATGTCATGATATTGTTCCTAGAAACATGCATTGGTCTGTATTCCTTTTCTGAAAGTGTAGGAATTTTAATCTGGGTATTCCACTGTTGTAACAGATCTCGGCCCCAAAGATTTACTGCTGCATTTGCTACATATGGCTTCAGCCTTCCTCTCTGTCCTTCTGGCCCTATGCATTCAACCCATCTCGAACTCTGTTTTATCTGAGATAGGGTGCCAATCCCTAAAAGTTGGACATCTACCTCTTGAAGAGGCCAATTCGGATGCCATGATTTTGGTGTAATTATAGTCACATCTGCACCTGTGTCTACCAGGCCCTCCAGAACCAGGCCATTAATTCAAATTCTAAGCTTTGGTCTTTGTTCATTTATGGAAGTCTGCCAAAATATTTGTTTTATAGTGTTCTTTGTAAACTGTGATCCACCTATCAGAGCTGTTTTATCATCCATTGCAGTATCGGTTTTTACATTAGGCATTGGTTTATTCAGTTGTCCTGGAGAGGAATTTCTTCCACAGTGGCTGGGAATGTTCATACTACATTTGATTTGGGGGCCTGCAAGAGGCCCCCTGAGGCATTTCCCACCAGTAAAGGGTTGCCTCGTATATCTATTTTTGATCTGCACTCACTGGTCCAATGTCGGCCTTTGCCACACCTTCTACATAATCTGGGAGGTGGTTGGGGTCTCCTGTTTAGGCTATTCCTAAAAGGAGTATTACTTCTAGGAGTACCCCACGTACAGTTTTTACTTATATGACCTGGTGTACCACATTTAAAACATTTGGTAACACGGGGCCTTCTTTCACCTCTGGGATTTGTCTCTCCTATCCAAGCCTCATTACTGTAGTTACAAGACTCAACACCATTAGTATACTGAATCCATTCTTCCAAAGGAGCTGATCTGATCTTTAATGGTGTAAGTATTCTTCTGCATTCTGCATTAGCATTGTCGAATGCCAAGGACTCAGTTAATACTTTTCTTAATTCTTTATCTGATACAGCTTTTGTTATAGCTGTGTTCAGCCTTTGTAAAAAAATTGGTGAAGGGTTCGTGAGGTCCCTGAAATATCTTTGTGTATACCTCAGTTGGTTTTCCAGGTTCTGGAATTTTTTCCCCAAGCATTTAGAGCTGCTGTATGACATAGGGATAGTGTATGCTCATCATAAGTGGCTTGTACATTCCTGTCAGTGAAACATCCCTCACCAAGTATTTGATCTTGGGGGATCACAAAACCTCTGATTTTACCTTGTTGTTCTAAATTTTTTGCCTCTTCTCTCAACCAGCTTTTCCACTGTAGCTGCTGGCTATATTCTAGAACAGCTGAAATTAACTGATGCCAGTCATCTGGGATGATTCTATGTGAGATAGACCATGAGTTTAACATCTGTCTTACGTATGTGGAGTGTATCCCATAGGTAACTACTGCTTCCTTTATATTTTTAAAGTCCCTTGTTGAAATTGGTTGTAATGTATATGTATTATATGGCTCAGGGTGTGTGTCATCTGCTGGCTTCTCATGGATGATAACAGGATAAGCCATTGTGTGAGAGCCATTTGGAGATGTTACAACCTCTATGGTCTTGCCCTTCTGCTTATTAGGTCCCTTGTCATGTTTACTGAGAGTTTCTTCTAAGGCTTGCAAACGAGCACCTAGGGTCTGTTCTAGGGAGTGAACCTCCTCTCTGGCAAGGGACTCCAGATTTCTCATAGAATCATAGAAGTTTTTATGTTCCTCAGAAACACATGATTCCATGGACCTTATCTTATCAATTAATGATAATATTTCTTCCTTATATAGTGTCTGGAGAGTTAATGTTCTGTCCATTAAATATTCACATTTATTATCAATAAGATCAATTTTTGGTACAAGCCTGTTTTGTAAATCCTGATCAGCAGATTCCAGTGAAAGAATCTTTTTCTGTATGCTTTCATTGCTATCTCTTAAAGCAGATTCCAGAGAGAGAATCTTTTTCTGTAAACCTTCATTGCTCTCTTTTAAAGCAGATTCCAGAGAGAGAATCTTTTTCTGTAAGCCTTCATTGCTATTTTTGAAAGCCTGTAAATCCTGGCTAGCAGATTCCAGAGAGAGAATCTTTTTCTGTAAGCCTTCATTGCTATTTTTGAAAGCCTGTAAATCCTGGCTAGCAGATTCCAGAGAGAGAATCTTTTTCTGTAAGCCTTCATTACTATTTTTGAAAGCCTGTAAATCCTGGTTAGCAGATTCCAGAGAAAGAATCTTTTTCTGTAAGTTTTCATTGCTATTTTTTAAATCCTGTATCAGTCCCAATAATGACTCATCTTTGTTCTTGTTATTAAACCAGTGTTTGAACACTGTGTGAATTATTACGATGAATGCCAAAATGGTACAGGCTAGATATGACTTAGGAAGGTCGTATATTTCCAGGAAGATGTCATTCATCATACAGGCAAAAAGGTTTTCAAATTCTTGTGAGGTAATGTTGTCAGCCATATTACAAGAATTACTCAAAATTTGTTAGTCAATTTTAAGGTGTAAAATTATCAAGTACTTTTACTTGAAACAATATGCTTACCTTTCGTGGTTTTCGAGGGTGTGGTAGCACTTTTCAGCCAGCAGGTGGCGTTGGTACAGCTCCAAAGCAGGGCCTGCTGGTGATCTTGGCTGACTGCAGCTCGCTGGAGTCAAGATGGCGGGAGCCGGAGCCAGCGCCGCCGGCACTCAGGAAGCCGGGGAGTGCCTCTTTCGCTGGTCTTGGGGCTAAGCTAGGGAACTGAGACCGGACTAGCTGCTCCCTCTTTAGGGAATGGAACCGTGTAGGCGTTCCCTGGTTATATGGAACTTTGCAGGCGGGTTTAGGTACCCACTAGCCAGGGAGGAGGCTGAGGGTGGGAGCCACCCAGGCCTTTGGAATTTGCCCCACGTGAGCGCCAGATATTGGTGAAATTATTAAGGCCACTCCACGTAGTTAAAAGATTTATTTAATGGAATAACTTACAAGTTAAGGGATAGGTAGGTCGCAGGGTCTGGGGAAGGTGTATCACAGTCCAGCGGTGTTCTCTGGAGCTCTTCTTGGCCCACCTTCACCGTCCACGGTCCTGGAACCGAGTGAGTGCACTGCCCATCCAGATCTCAGGTCTCCAGGCGCCTCCCTTGGCCCTGCCTTGTAGGCGTGACAGTTGCCGAAGTCTCAATGGGGGTTGGAACTTCCAGATCAAAGCTGGAATGGCTACCCACTACAACATACCTCCTCCAACAAGGCCACACCCACTCCATGTCGACACCTCCTAATCCTTCCCAAAGAGTTTCACACTAAGCATTCAAATATATGAGCATATGGGGACCATTCCCATTCAAACCACCACACAGCCCTAGTCACTCCCTTATCCTGTTGGCAAAGGGCCACGAGTGAGGGAGCCTCACTTCAAGACTAACAGCTGTAAAGAGGATGTCTGCCTGGAAGGAGGGCTGTACCAAGATGGCCAAGGCTGAAGAGAGAGGAGGGTTCTGGAGAGATAGCCTTGAATTTGGAGTTAATGCACTCATGCAAGCTTTCTCCAGGATACAACAGAAAGCCATCTACATACACTACAATGTCGGTTGTGAAGGTGATAGAATCTTCAGGGAGACTGAGTCTTCCCAGGGGCCAGCATGTTATCAAGCTTTGACTGTAGAGAATGAAATGAGGACATGACTGCTCCAGGGTATGGTGCAGGAGAAGGCTTTTAGTGTAGATTTGAGGAAGAGTCCAGCCAGAGGCACCAGGAAGAGTCCAGAGCAGAGGGAGAAAGCGGTGCACTGAACATGGCCAGAAGACTGTACTGGGCCAAGAGGAGTGGGTGGGAGGCTGAGGAAGAGAAGAGAAGAGAAGAGAAGAGAGAGAGAGAGAGAGAGAGAGAGAGAGAGAGAGAGAGAGAGAGAGAGCAAAGGAGACAGGACAAAGAGCAGAGAGGGCAAAGAGAGAGAGAACCAAGAGAGCCCATAGCCGGCCGAAATAGCAGAGTTACATAGGACTGAGAAGCTGAGGGAAGGGAAGCCCCTGAGCTGCAGAGGTTTATGGTAGGGGATGGGGTGAGAAGAGCTGAGAGGAGCCTCATGTACAGAGTGAGCCTGGAGGCCAGCATCCACTTTGGTATGCTAATAGGCACCACGGTTAGCCATTTGTCCTGAGTTTCTTTGGGTCCTGACATGTAGGATCTGCGATTACAGTATTCTTCATGGTCTTTGCCCAGTTATAACATCCTGTATTCTATATATTCATTTCCGGTTTTCTCCCAGAAAGCTCTGAGCAAATAATTTTTCATGTTTAATTAATTTTTTTTTAAGGTATAGGTGTGTTTTCCCTACATGTATGTAATGGCATCACATGCATGCTTTGCACCTGCAGAAGCCGGAAGGCATCAGATCCCCTGGAATTGGAGTTACAGGCGGTTCAGAGCCAGACACTGAACCCAGGTCCTCTGCAAGAGCTACAAATGCTGCTAACTGCTAAGTCATCTCGCCTGTTCCCAATCGATGGCTTTTTCATGTTAGGTCAAAATGGAGCGGCTATTTGTTCTCCTGTGGGCTTTGCTCTTTGACGTTCCCGGCTGCATTGCCCTGCTATCTGCTTTACAGAAAACAAAGACGCTGGAGTTAAACATTAACCAGAACAACTGAGAATGTGGCAAAATGCACAGCCCTGGCTTAGGGGAGCAGAGCCCCTAGCCCCAGGTGACTGTTCAAACAGGAAGAAACCCTGTGGCAGGCCACATCTCCGAGGAGCTGGGGGCCAAGAAATACTTTTCATTGCAGTCAATAAATATTTACTGAATTCCTGTGTGGGGCTAGCCACGCCAGGGCACAGGGAGGGTTCAGGCTGGGAAACTCCAATTACATGCCAGAACAGCTCTTGGGGAGGCAGGAAGGAGGGTCTGGAAGAAGAGGTGAAATCCTCGGTGGAGCGGATAGCATGAAGAAAGGGACAGAGGACAATACAGAGTGTCTAGTCAACGGCCAATGTGGTGACAGGATTTGGGGTGCACAGTGTGAGGAGGGAGTTTGGACAATGGTGCAGGACTGGGGGACAGCTTGGGACCTGTATTAGTCAGTGCTCTCTAGAGGAGCAGGAGACATAGAATGAATCTCTCTCTCTCTCTCTCTCTCTCTCTCTCTCTCTCTCTCTCTCTCTCTCTCTCCTCCTTTCTCTCTTTCTCTCTTTCTCTTTCTCTCTCTCTCCTCTCTCTCTTTCTTTCTTTCTCCTCCCTCTCTCCCCTATCTCTCTCTGTCTCTCTCTCCACCCACACCCACACTCCCCCCCCAACACACACATCTATAAAGGAGATTTATTAGAATGACTTACAGGCTATGATCCAACTTGTCCAGCGGTTCTCAACCTGTCATGACTTTGGGGATTCCCCCTTGGGAACCCAACAACCTTTTCACAGGGGTTGCCTAAGACCATCTGCATATCAGATATTTACATTGTGATTTCTAACAGTAGCAAAATTACAGTTATGAAGTAGCAACGAAATAATTTTATGGTTGGGATCACCACAACATGAGGAACTGTATTAAAGAGTCACAGCAGCATTGGTTGGGCTACTCCAACCATGGCTGTCTACCAACAGAAAGTAGGTGTTCAGTCCATGAGGCTGGATGTCTCAGCCGGTCTTCAGTGCGTACTGGAGTCCTGAAGAAGCAGGCTCTAATGTCAGTGAAGGAAAGGCCTTGCTGGCAAAAACAACAGGCAAAGAAAGTAAGCTTCCTTCTTCCATGTCCTTTCTATAGGCTTCCGACAGAAGGTGTGACCCAGGTGAGAGGGGGGTCTTCCCACCTCATCTATCCAGATTGGAAGCAGATCTTTGCTCTTCCAATGATTAAGCAAGCCAAGCAGTGGTGGCGCATGCCTTTAATCCCAGCACTCAGGAGGCAGAGGCAGGTGGATCTCTGAGTTGGAGGCCAGCCTGGTCTACAGAGTGAGTTCCACAGGATAGCCAGGGCTACACAGAGAAACCCTGTCTCAAAGAAGAAAGAAAGAAAGGAAGGAAGGAAGAAAGAAAGGAAGGAAGGAAGGAAGGAAGGAAGGAAGGAAGGAAGGAAGGAAGGAAGGAAGAAGATTAAGCAAAAATCCCTTACAGGTATGCTCAGCCATTTTTGAGTTTTAGTTGATTCCAGATGCAGTCGAGTTGACAACCAGGAAGAGCCCTCACAGGACTAACTAGGGAAAGCTAGAGCGGAAGTTAAAGCGTCTCATCTAACTCATGGACTGATCAGATGGATGTCTTAGAATGACCCCGGGACAGTGGTAGGGAGAGTGGCCCACCAGGGAGGCCTCTGGGCTGTCCTGAATGGCAGTCACAAGGGTGAGACCATGGGGGAGGAGGGGAGGGGGGGGTGGCTGTTCTGACTCACTAAGCAGTGGGAGGTGACGCTATGCTATGTGCTAGTCAGTTTCTGTCAACTTGACGTGTAAGCTTGGGGGACACCTGGGAAGAGGGAGCCGCAACTGACAAACTGCCTCTATCCAAGTGGCCTGTGAGCATGTCTGTGGGGACATTTTCTTAATCAATGATTGATGTAGGAGGGCCCAGCCCACTGGGGGTGGTGTCTTCCCTAGGCAGGTGGTTCTGGGTTTTAAAAGAAAACAAGCTGAGGGGTCGGAGAGATGGCTCAGCAGTTAGGAGTGGAGGGACTCTGGCCAGCTCAAGCTCGGCAAACACGGGCCTGGCAGGCCTTGCCCTCCCCCATTCCCTCTGCCTTGTTAAAACCACTAGATTACATTCCTGAAGCTAGCTAGCCACCAAGGTCTGTTCCCTTATTTGGTCACTTCCTCCTCCTGAGGCTGACCATCAAGGTCCAGCTATCAGAGTATTGAAGTCCAGCAATCAAAAGCCCCCTTTGACTGTTCTAGTCAACATGCCCAATTAAAATTAAATACCTCATCCTAACACGGGGTTTCTCCCTTTACCTTTATAACCCGCCATTTGCCTATGTCCCACGTCAGTCTCCTCTCTATCTGGAGGCAGCCCTCTGTCCCTCAATACCTCTCCCCCTCTCCTTGCTCCTTTCCCCTTCTCCCTTGTCCTCTGTCTTCTGTCTTAGTCTCTGATTCCCTGCCCTTTGTCTCCCTGGGGCAAATAAACATCCTTTGTGCTGAGAAACTCGGTCTTGGGGTGTCTTGAGCTGACTCTGAGGCGCCCTACAAAGAGCGCTTGTTACCCTTGTAGAGGAACTGAGTTTACTTGCCAGCACCCCCATGACGGCTCACAACCGTCTGTAACTGGAGTTCCAGGGGATCTGACACCCTCTTCTGACCTCCACCAAATAAACCCTTTCCTCTCCTGCCCATGTCGCTTCTGATTAGCGTTTTATCACATGACAGTCCCCCCCCCCCCCCACACACACACGCACACTGTTATCCTCTGACTTGGTGCTGTCTCCCGGAAGTCACTGTATCACCCTCGACCCAGCAGGAGCCAAGCTGGCATTTCAAACAGAGGGACTGAACAGAGTGTCCAGGCAGTCCAAAGCTTCGCAGCAGGTGGCAGGTCCTGACACCAGAAGGAGGGGTAGGAAATGGCAGCAAATGACCTGAACGGAAACCAGAGCAGTTCCGTGGGCGGGTCCGAGCTTCTGTCATTCAGACGATGCTTCTCCCTCAAGCAAGCTCCCCCTGCTCCTTCTCCCTCTGGTCTACCACCTGCTTTTGGTCAAACCTATTTGGGAGCCCAGAGAACCAGAAACCTGGGACATATGTCTTGAGGTAGAAAGCCGGTATAGAAGGACCAAGTGTGGACATAAGGACCACTGCCTGGCCACTAGGACACCAGAGGATGCAGCTGAGGTGTGCAGATTCAGAACTGAGCATGGAAAGTTGTGGGTGGTGTGGGGTGGGGTGGGGTGATATTGTGTCCCCCAATATATTGTGCACGTTAATAAACTTGTCTGGGGTCAGAGAACAGAACAGCCACTAGATACAAAGGCCAGAAAATGGTGGCACACACACCTTTAATTCTAGCATTCTGAAGGCAGAGATCTATCCAGATCTCTCTGAGTTCAAAGCCACACTGGAAACAGCCAGGCATGGTGACACACGCCTTTAATCCCAAGAAGTGATGGCAGGAAGCAGAAAGGTATATAAGGCATGAGGACCAGGAACGAGAGCTGGTTAAGCTTTCAGGCTTTTGAGCAGCAGTTCAGCTGAGATCCATTTGGATGAGGACACAAGGCTTCCCGTTTGAGGAAACAGGATCGGCTGAGAAGTTGGCGAGATGAGGTTAGCTGTGGCCTGCTCTGTTTCCCTGATCTTCCAGTGTTCACCCCAATACCTGGCTCTGGGTTTGTTTTTATTAATCAGACCTTCTAACAATTCGTACTACAGTGGTGGTGTCCCAGGAAGGAAAGAACACCCAGCCTACTGTTTACCCTGACCAGTGGAGGCTGGGGAGATTAGGTGTGGTGGGCAATCGGCCAGTGGGGCGATAGACATAGAATTAACAATGTGGTCTCACAATTTTCTCAGAATGATTAATAGATCTCATGAGTACAGGTGTTATTTCCTCTTTTGTGGTCCCTCATCCAGACAGAGAACATTACGGCCCTAGCTGAAGTTTTTCCTTCTACATAGTTATTAGACCTTTGTTTTGTATCACAATTAAACCCTTCCCCCCATCGTTCTAACCATGGTTTCATTTGTGTGAAAATATTTAACCTTTGCTTGCAGGTGAGAAGGCACCAGGGGGGTTGGGACCTAGCTATTCTTTCCATGAACTGTAACTTATGCCATTCTGTTTTCATACTATTATGATTCACCCATTGGTTCCCATGTTTATCATAAGCTCCCGTAAAGGGCAATGGCTCCAAATAATTATTATATCTAGGATCAAAGTTAGGGGGTTGCCACCACCGACCCTTGATGAGAAACTCTATTTGTCCCTTGATAATTCTTGTAGGACTGGTTAGTTCCTGTAACTGCTTCCTTGCAGCTGCTGTTGGCTGCGCGTATGGATTGCTTATGAGTTCCTGGACTTTTACTTTCATCTCTCCTCGCTAGACTCTTTGTCCCTCTGAGTCATAAGTTCTTTTTGTTCTGAGTCATAAGTTCTTTTTGTTCTAAGTCATTCATAAATTCCCCCAAACTTCTAGGACCCTCTTTAACTGTTTGCCTAAAAGCTTGAATTATAGGTGGGGGTATTGAGGCCACTTTTGAGGAATCATTATTCTCTTTATGGGGCACATCAGGAACATTGAGAGCTAACTCCCTGAAATCAATACACAAGGAAACAGCAATAGTCACAGCTGCAAAGAGAAAAAGGCAGAGTGCCAGCCAGCTTCTGTAAGCAGATTTTGCGTGGTTCCGTGTAGCCTGGCACCATGATTCGGGCAGATTGATAAGGGGTCGCCGGGGGCATAGACCCGAGGGCCGCGAGCTCCCCTTTCCCACGTAACCACCTCATCCAAGGCATTTGTCACGCGGGCGACACCGTCGTGGGCGTGGCAGTAGTTCTGCTTCGGACATGACCCCGCTCCGGGAACGGCTGTTCTGTTTCTCACACGCATGATAGGCTGACTGTTCACACCTCTGTGCCTTTGCAAATGCTCTTGCTTCTTCCCAGAATGCCCAAGTGCCTCCTCATTCTACCAGGAACAGTTTGAGTATCAGCTCTGTGGGAAAGTCGTCTTCCATGGCCCTCCCAAAGCTCCGTGGTTCTGTGTCTTACTCTTGAATTTGATTGCTGAGGTGTTTGAGTTCTCTTAGAATGAATTCACTCCTGCGTGTTAGTTAACACCTAGTCTAAGGCCTGGTGCAGACCTGGTTGAATGAATGCAGGCACTCAGAATGGTGAGGTGAGGTGGTGTGTCCAACAGTGTGGGAGAGATGAGGGCTTTGATAGAGTGCGTCTCCTTGGGGGCCTACTCATGAAAGTGGCCTCCAGGTGAGAGCTGACCTGACAATATGGTCCCTAAATGGGACAGATCTCATGGGTAGGGATTCCCAGAAGGCAGGTTTCAGTGTAATAGAAGGCAAGATAGAAATATAACTTTATTTTTTCAGCGTATGATGGTTGGCCTGATTACCTAGTAGGTGTAATTCAAGAATCAAGTTTATTTCAATAAAGCATAAACTGGCTGGACATGGTAGTGCGCATCTCTAACCCCAGCACTTAGGAAGCAGAGGCAGGCAGATCTCTGGGAGTTCGAGGCCAGTCAGGTCTACATATTGGGTTCTAGGACAGCCAGGGCTACACAGAGAGACCCTGTCTCAAAGAAACAAAACATGAACACCTGCATCTACGAATCTCTTTGAGATTCACTGCTTTGGGGCTCAAACGAGACTTCTGAGACTAGCCAGGACCGTGGGAGGAGCTGAGAACCACAAGCTCTCCGTGGGAAACTCAGTGGCCCCATGGCCTTTGCTGCCTCTGAGATGGAGGGACCATGGCAGGGAAGAAGATGAGGAGACCTAGAAGGAGACAGGTGGAAGGGCTTTGAAGGCTGTTCCGAGGGGAAACTGAGCCTTTGTTCTGTCCTCTGGCTTCTGGGGGACCATGATTGACAGTCAGTGAGATTGTTTTCCGTAGGTCTGAGGTGTGACTGAGGAACAATGTTACTATACACCATGGTGACAGTGTACAGAGGAGTGACCGCTGCTTTGCCAGAGTCATGGCCGTCATTTACAGAAAAGCTGAAACAGACACCAGAAAAGGTGCTGTGCAGATCAGCAGCAAGAGTGGTTATCACACTGTTTCCCTGGGAGGGGGCCTCCTCCTCCGGCAGTTAGGGCCTCAGGTTAGCCTGACCCCCAGTGTGGGGTTTCCTGGACAAATTTCAATTCTTTGGGTCCCTATACATGGGTCTGAGCCCTTCTTTTTCCTCCCCAGTCTTCTATCTTGAGGAATTCAGACATCAGACGTCTGGTCTGAACACTCCTGAACACAGTGGTGCATTCATTATCATTCTGTGGGAGCGAGGCTACCCTACCCTGGCACACGGCTTTACACATCCTGCCTGTGGCAGAACAAAGTAGGTTGTTCTGTCGCCCACAGCCTCGCTACCCTCGGGCGCTCTCTGTCTTCTTCACTGTGCCGCTCTACCGGGGGATTCATGGGATGATAACGCTCTGTGGTAGGGTGCTATGAGGGATTTTCTCCACAAAGCAGAAGCTGGATCCCAGAGTCCCAGTTGATCCATTCTTCTTTCCCCTTATTTTTACTTATTTATTTATTTGTGTGTGTGTGTGTGTGTGTGTGTGTGTGTGTGTGTGTGTGTGTGTGTGTGAAAGAGAGCACACTAGAGAGAGAGCGTGTGTGTGTATGAGATTTCTGTGTGGGGGCGCTAGCATACCCCGGCATGCATACGCAAGTCTGAGGACAACTTTTTGGGAGTCGGTTCTCTCCTTCCTTCCGCCTGGTTGAGGAAAGGCCTCTTCCGTCTCTGCTCTGCGGCAGCTCTAGGCTAGCTGGCCCGCGAACTCGCAGGTGACTCTGCTGTCTCCCAGTCCCCTCGTGAAGTAGGACCGCTGAGACGACAGGAGTGCTTGCGACTTTTTAAACGTGGGTTCCGTGGATCCGTCTCAGGCTGTGAGGCTTGTGCCGCAAGTACTTTTACCCCGAGCCACCTTAGAGGCTCCCCTGTACCCTTCTTAACCACAACAGGTCCACATGGGTCTGGGGGAGGGGGTCAGACTTCCCTTGAGCGCTTCAGCAAACCCGGCCCTTCTGGTTCTCCCCCACGGGATAGATAGAAAGTGTGCCCCGAGGCCACAGGGCCTCGGGGTGGTGAGTCAGGCTTTTCCTTTCAGCAGTAATATGTCCCACTTGTGGGGGCTGACTGGGCACCATGTTGCTTTCTCGTACTTGGGGGAGCACAAGTGTAAGAGGATGTAGGACACCCCAGGGTGGTCCCCTGCATGCCCTGGTCACTGTACATCAGCCACGTGCTATCAAGTGGGCCGGAAACTTGGCACCCTCTCCCCATACCAGCATCCTACTGCTGGCTCTCCTCATGCTTCTTACCCCTTCCAGTGCTTCTGGCGGCCCCCCACTGCCTGCAAGGCCCCCCACTCCTCCGGGAGACAGTCCAGGCTTCCTCGACTCCATCACAGATCTGGGCTTCAAACGTGACGTTTGGCCAAGTGCCTTCCTTGCTCTGCCTTAATGGTTTCCCTCACCCATTCCACTGAGTCTCAGCACCATGTCTGCAAATCCTTCTACCCTTACCCCAGGACTGCTCTGTCCTCATACTCTGCCCACCTCACCCCCCATCTGTTCCCAGTTCTTCCTCCACACAGCCTGTCTAAATAGCGCGGTGTTTTTACCTGTCAAAGTCATGCCTGTCAGAGCAATGAGTCCCATGGAGATATGAACAGCACAGAAGCCATCAATTTGGGTCCCCGCTCTGCCCCTTGGTGTGTGACCTCTGAGGAGTCAGCACTGGCCTGGGTCTTGGGTTGGCATTAATTGCTTCATTTACAGTATAGAGAGCCATTGATGGGCCCATAGTTCTCCCCCACCCCTCCCCATGGGAGGCGACATTTGGCACCGTCTAAGGGACATTTTGTTGTTGTTGTTGTTAACACTACACAAGTGATGTCACTGGCTT
Organism: Peromyscus californicus insignis; assembly: GCF_007827085.1. Lineage (NCBI taxonomy): Eukaryota > Metazoa > Chordata > Mammalia > Rodentia > Cricetidae > Peromyscus > Peromyscus californicus. The sequence continues at coordinate 17,479,461 of NW_026294458.1, read as the reverse complement.
TTAGAGAGTAAGGGCCAGAGTTGCTCTTTGGCATCCTATCCTGCAAAGCCCTGGGCAGCTCCACAGAAAAACATCACCCGGCCCTGAATGTCACCACGGTCTGGCTGAAAAACAAGGTATGGCGGAAGCAATATAGGAACGCAGCACAAGTCCCTCGGGACACCCACCTTACAGCTGCGCTGCTTAAATGGTCACCCTTAGATGTCCCCGCTGTTGACCACCCTCAGCGCAGAGCCCGGCACAGTGACTGTGTGTGGGGACTGGAGGAAGGAAACAGGACGAGGGGACTATTCTTATTATTCAAGGTCCGCGGGCAGGAAGTCGACGTCCCTGGGGTCAAGACGCGGAGGCTCCGAGGTTGGGGGTGAGAAGGAAGAAGGTGCTCTCCTGTGGAATATCGGTGGGAAAGGAGGCTGAGGTTGGGGAGCTGGGGCTGGGGGTGTGGTGGCAGCGCTCTCCGGCTCCTCGTTTAATAGTCAGGGCACTTTTGTTTCTGGCTGTGATTCATGGTGCCACGGTCGAGGCGTGATTCAGGCTGTAAGGCTTGACCACCCAAATCACTGCTTCAGTAATAACACTGCCCTTTTATGTCCGCCTTTCATGGCAGCTCTCAAAGCGCCCTGCAAACATTAATTAAGGCTCTTGGCCTTCCACCAGGGGCTGGGTGCAAACATCACTCTCGCCGCTTGGTGGAGAAGGGAAACTGAGCCAGGGCCCCTGCCTGCAGTCTGTCGGTGGCTCCTGCTCTGTTTGAGGGCCGCTCATGGAAAAGAAGCTGAAATCTGGCCGCCCCCTCCCTAATTGTGACTCCTCTGTCATCTCCCCAGGTTCTCTCTCTCTCTCTCTCTCTCTCTCTCTCTCTCTCTCTCTCTCTCTCTCTCTCTCTCTCTCTCTGTGACACCTTGAATAGAAATAGTATCTTGACTCCCTACTGGGGTAGGAGCAGGTAGGGGCACGCTCAGGCTGTGGCGCAGGGGTGAAACGTGTAGAGAAGCCCTCCTTCTCAGAGACCACCTCCATGGCTGTCACAGCCCAGGGCCATGGCCATGGCGTACAAGCCCCTCTGGGGCAGCAGCCTAGGAGCAGAAGGTGGCCTCAGAGGGACATGAAATGCTGCTTTTGAGGAGAGACGTGGCAGAAGAAATCATATTCTTCCTTGGAACTTAAAGGAAATGCCTTTTCTAAAATGTTAGCAGTGGCTGAGTTGGGTGAAGTATCTGAGTATTCCTTATCATTGTTCCCACATGTTTTCTGTAAGATGGGAGCTATTTCTATATAAAAAGTTAGAAATAGAGGGAAGGGAAGGGAGAGGGAGGGGAGGAGGAAGAGGAGAGTGGACTACTCAAAGGCCACAGAAACAGGACTTTGAGCATCCCTGGGCTGGTGCCTAAGGCAAGCGCAGGGTCTCAGCCCCTCAGAGACTCCCCGTCCGGCACCGCAGTGGACACAGAACGCGAGTCCCAAGACGATGGGGAAGAGCGGGGGAGGGAGGCCAGGGGCGGGAGAAGAAGCTTATTTTCAAGTTCAGTCGAAGAACACCCCTTGAGCTTGAACGCAGTTCCGTGATGATGCGCCCAGAGTCGGGCTGCCCCGCCCCGCAGGCCGACACTGCCCCCTGCGGTGACTCACGAGGGGATGTTTAAATGACAGGGAGGACCCAGAAGTCCCTCACTCATGCTGCAGCCTTGAGCCCGCCGGGTCCTCCTCCTCTCCTCACCGGCTCCCTCTTGTTGACCCGGCAGCCGCGTGGAGCTGCTGGTAAGTGGGTGCCCGTCCTTCCCTCCCGGCTGCTCCCCACCTCCCGGCTGACCATAGGATCCCGGGAGAGACTCCAGAAGGGGCAGGGCTGGCGCGTGCCTGGGACGCTCCGCTCCGAGGACCTGGACAGGTACAGCCTGCCGCAGGCTCTGGGCGAGCCCGCCCCCAACGCCCCTGTCCCAGGATCTAGCTGTATATTTTGACTCCCTGATTGCTTCCCTTGTCTTCACAGTCTGTGGAGTCAGTTTGGGGTGCAGCAGGGAGAGCTTTTTGACCTGCAGGGAGTTTGTTGAAAGTTGACTAAAGCACCGGTTTACCTCCTCCAGGATATCAGATTCACAAGGACAGGAGTTTCTCCTAGGTTCCAGCTGTTGGAACCTGTATAATTTCTTTTGCATCTACTGAGGTGGTGGCTTACAGGTGCCCTTGCACATCTGTCCAGGATGGTGAACTTTGCCTCACAGGGTTTCTGCCTGAGAGAAATCAGCTCTCTCACTGTCAAAGATTGACGGTGTTACCCGCGGGACTCCGAGCAGATGTGCAGTCTCTATTTAGGAGTGCCAGTTTGGAATCCAGCTGTGGGCTTAGATGTCCAGGTTCTCGCTCTGTGTGTGGCTTAGATGATCCCATTCTGGTCACCTAAAAGTGTCATAGGGCCTAGGTCAGGGGAGCTGATGAGTTTGAGAAGGAGTAGCTGGAGGTAGGTTTGTGATGAGAATCAGGTGCCGTGTGTGTGTGTGTGTGTGTGTGTGTGTGTGTGTGTGTGTGTGTGTGTGTGTGTGTGGTGCTGAGGATCAAGCTCAGGACCTCAAGCATGCTGAGCAAGCACTCTGCTCTAGCCATGGCTGACTGTGTGGGTCCTAATCCTTACCTGTGTCTCTGCCCACGAGCACAGGAACCAACTGTGGAAAAGCAGAGCCTTCTGGACCTTTCAGCCTTTAGGGCTGAATGCGCTACTGCAGGGCAGACTGTGACTCCCGTGATGACACATGTACCCCAGGTGCTGAGTGCTGCCTGCCACACGCTGGCATCTCTTCCAGGGTGTCTAGCTGGCATTACCTATAGAAGGCAGCTCCCAGATGTGTGGGGGCCCCTGCTCTGGGACTTGGACATTCCCTTACCGGGTCTTCTTTCTTTCTGCATCGCCTGAACATCTGGAGTAAATTCGGGGCCAGACAGTCCAATTTTCCTGTGGTCATGAGTCAGCTGTTGGTCTCAGCAGCGACAGTGACAGGGAAGGCATGTGAGAGAGGGTCGTGGCCAGGAAGAGTTCTGAGGAGACCCCACAGCAAGTATAGGAAGGGTCTTCCCAAGGCTGCCGGGGGGGACTGCCCAGATTAGCTCTGTAAAGGGAGGGACGTGAGGCATGAGTGGAAATAGATCCAGATGTGCAGAAATGAGAGAGATGGGAAAGACGGTGCCCAGACTTTGTCCTGCCAGCAAACACACGAGAGCTGTGATTACAGATGACAATTTGCTTCCCTGACTCCCGACCACAGTAGAGCCACTGAAGCTGCCCGCTCCAGTGCCTGCCTTGGCTGTGGGACACAAGGGCAGAAGTTGCTTCTGAGATGTTCTGATCAGAGACCACACCGTTTCCCTCTGCTTCAGATCTAAGGGGCTATGCTGGGAAGGAGCATCTTTGTACTCTGTGTCTTCTTATAGAAGGACCCTACTCCCCGACTCTCGCCATTGTGCTGGGCAGTGTGTGCTCTTCCAGCTCTTGCTTAGCGAATTACAGTCCTGCTCTGGCCTCTGCAGGAAGCCAGTCTAGGCCGGCCCCAGGCTTGGGAGGGTCTCCACAGAGCGCCTGGGGAGGAACTGCTTTTTCTTATTCATTCTCTTTTTTA